>NC_089250.1:139600901-140800901 GCF_963930625.1 Muntiacus reevesi
GGCTATGGCCTGTCTTTTGCATCACTGTGGGTCCTGCCCCAGATCAGTGACTGGCACAGGGTCAGAGCTCGGCAGGAATTAGGGAAGTAGATCAAGTCCCTCTCTCCTCCTCGCTGCACCCTGTCTCTGCTCCTGTGGGGTCACAGGGAACCCCTCAAGGCTGTGCCAGGGAAATGGGCAAACCGGGTTCCTGGGTCCTGATCACCTGCAGCCTCAGATCCTCGGCTGCTTTTTCAGAAGCCGCCACCCGCTGGGGAAGAGGGACAGTGTGCCTAGGGGGGCCAAAGAGGAAATACCAGATGGCGATGCAATTTACAATCCCACCCATTGTATAGTTAGTTTACAGTCCATTTTAAATGTGCCTCAAGTCACTCATGTCAGTGAAATTCCGGGTTTTTGCTTTGACTACACAGCCAGGTTCTCACAGTTGAGGACAGAGCCCTCCAAGAGTGACAACTGCTCTGCTGCTCTCGGGGAAGGTCAGCATGTAATGGAGAAAGACGCATCAGCGGGTCACCTGTGCTGGCTGTGGGTGCAGGAGGAGCTGCCACCACCTCTGTCTGCCCACAGTAGGTGGTCCCTGCACTTGTCTCTCTCTTCCATCTCCCCAGGCAGGTGATGGGCCACTCTGAGGAGTGACAGTCACCAAGGGCCATGGTCTTCCTCTGGCCCACCTTTTCAGCCCTATCATTTGAGTTACACGCCAGACTCCTTCTTTGGGTCTTGAGTTCTGAGCTTGCCCTGTACTAAATGAATTATGTTATTTTGACAAATGTTTTTTTTTGTTACACTTAGAACTATTTTAAAATCAAGATCAGACCGTGGAATGTTCTTGGGGAGAATTTTTCCCCTTCTTTGGCGTATGTTGTTATGTCTGGAAGCCACCAAGGGACCGCTAAAAATGACAGACCCCAAACTACAAGGTCATCACATATTCTTCCAGCAAACTGTCTTGGAAAATATTTCTGTGATTAAATAAAAGAAAACAATTTAGTGTTTCTTCTTAAATATGATAATACCTTTCTACCACTTGACAATTTATAAAGCACTTTCACTCTCCATCGCCTTATTTGAAGCTATGATTTGCCTAATTCAAAAATAATATCCTAAGACCCAAGTCTTAGACAGTAGACTATCAGATATGGACAAATGACATCACAATATCTTTTTTAAAAAAAATTCTAGGACAAAAATATGCATGAGTAATGGACTCCTAAAAAAAGCATTCTCATTCTTTATGTATAGTAACAGCATTGAAAGGAAGAATTCTAAAGTGATAAGTTTTCAAAAAATATTAGGTATATGACTAGAGTTACCAGGAAAAAACTTGTGAGGGTGGGTCATTAAAAAGTACGTGCAGTCTTCTAAATTCAGTCTTTACAATTTTAAAAACAAAATACAAGAATTTAATCAATTTAACTCCTTCAGAGTAACTATCCATTACACTCTTCATATTTCCTGCTTCTTGTTTCTTGTTTCTCCCTGTCAGACATGATGCTGAATGTATACCACCAGTTCCCTCAATGTTTAATATTTTCTTCCAGTCTCTTAGGCCCTGACCACGGACCTGTCTCCCCAGCAATAGCCCAGGCCAGGCACTCTCTGCCTGATGAGGTAACTGACACAGCCGTTCAGCCCTTCCCTGAGACCACAGAGCATGTTCATTCTTTGAGCTTCACTGATGTGACTAACCCCAACATTCTAATTTTCAAGATGTTATCAATGATGGAAACTGGCTGAAGGGTATAGAGGATCTCTCTGTTTTGTTCCCTATAACTGCAGTGTGCATCTACAATTACTGCAAAATAAAAAGTTAAGTATAAGAAAATTTTTCTCCAAATGATGAAGGTTAAACACTAACTGGAAATGATGTAGAGGAGATTTTAGTATGTGATTTTTATATAGGTGGGGAGGATGTAGGCTGACTCAGATTCTTCGTGTCTGAGATGCCCCAACCTGGTTACCCCAATGTTCACTAAATATGTAATTCTGAGAAACCTGATGGAACCATTTTTGAAAGGGGATCCTGGCCAGAAGGCTCCCTAAGTTTTAGTCTTCAAAGGCCTAGATGCTGGACTTAATGAGAAACCAGAGGAGTAATTATGGCCACCAGAAGAGAGTGGACTATCCAGAGCCCAGAGTCACAGTCTGTGTGCTGTGGACAAGTTTAGTGAGAGGAGCAAGCAGCCACCTTCATGAAGGAGATTTTCTTCTGACCCAGTTCCAATGAGTCGGGGCTAATATAGTCCCTCTGGAATCACTGGAACAAAGAGCAATGAATGCACTCCCTTATTTCTAATATACCAGTTTAGAAATTTGCCTCATGAGTTTATGGGGGGATTGCCTGACAACACAATTACGAGAAACTAATATCTTGGGCCTACTATATTGGTTGCCTGCATGCTAAGTCCTTCTTTGTGACACAATGGACTGTAGCCCGCCAGGCTCCTCTGTCCATGGGATTCTCCAGGCAAGAATACTGAAGTGGGTTGCCATGCCCTCCTCCAGGGGATCTTCCCAACTCAGGGATCAAACCCATGTCTCTTAGGTCTCCTGTATCGAGTTCTTTACCACTTTACCACCTGGGGGAGCCCAAATGATTATTCCACAAAGAGACTACCACTCTATCAGAAAGGTAATCAACTGTGCTGGTTGGCTGAACTTAAGCTACAGTGCTGGGAAATATAGAAGCATACAGTAAGTTAGAGCAAAATCTTCTCCATGACATTTGTCTACATGCTTCCACTCTACAGAGCTCCTAGTACTTGGAAGTAATGGGTGTGGAGCACTTCATGCATACTGAAATCTGTAGTAGGTAGCATTTACAGAGCACCACCAGAGGCCAGGCCCCACGGTGGATATTTCTGGCACATCTCATCGAAACTTCTCACTAACCTGGTGGTCAGGTAGTTCGAATTATCTGCTTTATAGATGAAGAAACTGAATTTTAGATGTTGTATGGTTTATCCAAGGTTCCAACAGCTAGCAAGAAGCAGAGCTAGAATTCAAGCTCAGGTCCCTCCACCTATCAAGCTTTCGCCTTTAAGAAAGTATCAAGTGGCATCAAATATATACATTGAAATCTAGGCTCAAATCACCAGAAAATGACCAGAGCCCCTAAACTCAGTGGAAAGAGGTCAGAGGGCAGGTGAAAGCTTTCTTTGGATCAGAGCAGAATTTCCTCTACCCTCGGTACACAGTAGGCAGTCAATAAATGACTGTTAGGCTGAACTGACCTAGAGGGCCTCCCACTCAATTGTGTGTGTGTGGGTGTGTGTGTGCGCGCGCTGAGAGGACAGGTGGCAGATGGTACCTTTCATATGCCTTACCAGGTTAATTTGGAAATGGCAAGGCTGCCTATGTTCTTGTCTGATGGGGATGTGGCTCTGGGAAATCCTATAAGACACACACACACCAGGCTGTTTTGAAGTGCATGCGACAAAGAAACTCAGAGTGCACCCCAGGGAATCAGTGATGACCTCAGATGCAAAGTATGAAGTGAGCCAATTCTGGAACCTCAGCGAATTTCACAGACTAAACAGTGGGGGGTGAGCACTCATGACTTCTGCTTGACGGAGCAGGCAACAAGACCCAGTGGCTGCTGGGTTTGCACAAGACTCTTCCTTCACTGATATGCACAACTGGCCTATCTTTGAGTAGATCAGTAAGCAGAGACCCATGCAGAGGGCATTTCCTCTGCGAGGGGCTGCCAGTATTTCCACTGTTTCTGGATTCATCCTCAAAGAGTTCGGGATAGAGCAGAAGCTGGGCCCCTCTCTGCCGAGAATATCTGGAAGGAGACTGGTGATAAAGACTCAGAGGCCACGGTAGCCAAAAAGTCTGCAACAGGAGGGGACAGGGCCCGGAGGACAGGCTTGCACAGTGTCCAGACAGTAGAGATTTAATTATTTCGGATTGGAGGGAGGGGACAGGCGGGGAGCATGAGAGAAGAAAGAAGACACGAATGAAAGAATAACGGCCAAGGCCATACTAAAAATACTTCCCAGGCACATACTTCTCCCAATGCATAGCAGCCTTTCAGTAAAGGATGTGTCATTTCCTGGGTTATTAAATCCAGATCATGGAACATTCCACTCTGGGACAGTAAAAGAGGGTTGCGTTCCCAGCCTCCCTCAGCACGAAAGCACCAAAGAATGGGGATCACGGCTCTCAGTGTTCCACCCCCAACTCCCCATTGAGCTGCCTGAGAGAAAGTTTCACTTCAGAGTCTGGCCATGGAAAGCTTAGGGGGAACCAGTGTGGTACTCTTTCTCAGGTACTCCAGAAGTCCCTAAAGTCACCTTGAAAGGCATCATCATCTCAAGCCTGTAGGACTCAGAATTAGAGGACAAAGAAGTGTTAATAGCCACTTTGCCTCGGTTACTACAGCAAATGCTGGTGACCATTAATATCTTGCAAAGCCAAGTCACATCACAAGAAGTCTCCCCTAATAGGCCCTGTGAAGCTTAGAAAGAAATCACAAAGCCCTCTTGGTGCTGGGCCCAGGGGCCTGCATACAGCCAAGTACCCCATGATGTCTCTCTCTCTTTCTCAGGGAGAAGGACCATATGATCAAGTATGATCAAGGAGCGTTCGAGAGGGTCCCCACAATAGCTCTTTTCAAACATTTAAGTAATTCAGAACCAAAAAAAAAAGTAGTTCGGAACCTCTCACGCCTTAACCTGCCTAATCTGCACCTGAAGCAATAGGCTTGCCACTTAATCAACCTAAGAGTCAGAGTCTTGCTGAAAGTGAACTGAAGAGAAACTGAACAGCAAAACTGGCTTCAGAGCTAATATGAGAACTGAGGATTTCAACTCTAAACGAAAACAAAAAAACAATCTAGGAATGGGAGAAAATATTTGCAAGCGATGTGACCAACAACAAGGGGTTACCTTCCAAAATATGCAAACAGCTCATACAATTAACATTAAAAAAAAAATCAAAAAATGGGCAGAAGACCTAAACAGACATTTCTCTCCAAAGAAGACATATAGATGGCCTACAGGCACATGAAAAGATGCTTAACATTGCTAATTATTAGAGAAATGCAAATGAAAACTACAATGAGGTACCACCTCACACTGGTCAGAATGGCCACCATCAAAAAGCCCACAAATAATAAATGCTGGAGAGGATGTAGAGAAAAGGGAATCCTCCTACACTGCTGGTGGGAATGTAAATTAGTGTAACCACTATGGAGGACAGTGTGGAGGTCCCTTTAAAAAACTAAAACTAGAGCTACTCCTGGGCATATATCTAGAAAAGACAAAAACTCTAATTTGAAAAAATACATGTGCCTCAATGTTCACTGCAGCACTATATATAATAGCCAAGTGCCTAGCAACAGACAATTGGTTTAAGAAGATGTGATACACACACATACACTAGAATATCACTCAGCCATTAAAAAAAATATTACCATTTGCAACAACATGAATAGATCTAGATAATATCATACAAAGTGAAGTCAAAGACAAATTGCATATCACTTACATGTGAATAACACAAATGAATCTATTTAAAAAACAGAAAGAGTCATAGACATACAAATTTATGGTTACCAAAGGGGTAAGTGGGGGAGGGATAAATTAGGAGTGTGGCATTAATAGATACACACCACCACATATAAAACAGATAACAAAGATTTACTGTGTAGCACAGGAAACTATATTTAATATCTTGTAATGAGAGTCCCTTGGACTGCAAGGAGATCCAACCAGTCCATCCTGAAGGAGATCAGTCCTGGGTGTTCATTGGAAGGACTGATGCTGAAGCTGAAACTCCAATACTTTGGCCACTTCATGCGAAGAGTTGACTCATTGGAAAAGACCCTGATGCTGGGAGGGATTGGGGGCAGGAGGAGAAGGGGACGACAAAGGATGAGATGGCTAGATGGCATCACCGACTCGATGGGCATGAGTCTGAGTAAACTCCAGGAGTTTGTGAAGGACAGGGAAGCCTGACGTGTTGCGATTCATGGGGTTGCAAAGAGTCAGACACGACTGAGCGACTGAACTGAACTGAACTGAATAACCTATAATGAAAGAAGAATCTGAAAATATTTAAATACACATATATAGATAAAAAACTCAATCACTCTGCTATATCCCTGAAACTAACACAAGGCTGTGAATCAACTCTACTTCAATTACAAAAAAAGAAAGAAAGAACTGAGGGTTCCAAGGAGGAAAGATCCTCTGAGATCAGACAAGTTTGGACCACATGATGTTTTCCAACAAATTTGCCTGTCACTGACATCTAAAAATCAGAGATCTGAAATGAAAAACTTTCTGACTTCTGTTTTGATGCAATTATCCATCAGAAATGGAAATCCTAGGTCGGCATGTGGTGTCTGACTGGAGTCAAAGAGTGGTTTCCCCTCTGGGCTGGACATGCACTGTACAGTTCCCATGAGCTGCCCTGCTCCCCCGTGTTTGCACCCAGAGCTCTGTCCTCAAGTCCTTGTCTTCCCTGCCACCTTTGGGCAAATGAGGTGACAACTCATGACCTAGTCCCTCCTGTTTTCCACCGCACAGAACTGATCCCATCTCTTACTCTCTCTCCATTCTCAAATCCAGTTTTTTGCCATGGGTTGTAGGATTCCCTGTGTTTTTGGATTCATCTTCAAAGAGTTTGGGAGGGAGTTGATACTGGGCCCCCTCTGCTGGGAAGATGCAAAGGATCCTTTAGATGAAGACTTAGAGGCAGCTGCAGCCAAAGGGGACAGGCCTCCTCAACCCTGAACAAGATGTCTCCTTAGACCTCCCCACCCTGGCCTAACCCTCCTCTATCCCAGATCAGAATCTGCTCCAGTGGACACACATTTATATGTGCATGGACATCTCTTTTTCCTATTGTTTCTACTGGTTCACTGGAAGGAAAAAAGCAAACACTGCTTCACCAAAAACTGCATCATGAAGTACCCATCCCTTGTCCAGATCGGATGGTGAACACAAGCAGAGAGCCCCAACTCTAAACACTGAAGAATTTTTCAGGAAGCAGCAGGGCTGTTAAGAAAGGAGGATGGCCACTTGGAAGAATACAGTGACCACAGAAATCAGAACAATAACAACAGGGTCTCAGTGAAGAATCAACTGGACATTTTACGGCTTACTTCTTATTTCACAACAACCCTACAATGTAGGCAGGTGGTATTACACCATTTTCAGAGACGAAGAAAATGAATATAGAAACAACTGTGCTAGGGACTTCCCCAGCAGTCAAGTGGTTAAGACAGTTCGGTCTACTGTAGAGGGTGAGGGTTTGACCCCTGATTGGGGAACTAAGATTTCACATGCAGCCAAAAAAGTTAAAAAACAAAGACAGTGCTAAAGTAGACGCTTTTCTCTGGGCTAGTGGTTGACCCTTCTCCACGCTGCCTGCACAAGCCTGTCCTGGTGTGGTAAGCCTGTCCCAGGACCGGTCCAGGGCGGACTGCATGGGCCTACTCACGCTCTGCCATTCGTCTCCTGCCCACTCGCTGCTGTCTTTGACTCCAAGGCGTTGTTGAAGCTGGAGATGTTTTCAGAGGAGTAGAGGCCAGCTGGGTTGTTGTACTGGTTTGTGATGATCCTGGGGGCAGAGCTGGAGGCGGGTGAGGCAGTAAAAGGCACGGCACTCCGGTTGTGGGCGCTTCCTATGTGGAGGGCCTCCTGCAGGCAGGGATCAAAGGAGAGATCAAGGCGGTGTCCAGTATGTACCACTAAGTGGATGATCCAGGGGAAGTACCAGAGAGAGAGAGAGAGAGGTGTTCTAATGAGCTCCAATGGCCCTGATTCAATGCCAAACTAGCTGAGGGGCTCTGACAAATAAATCCACCTGACGTGGAGCAAGACTCGGGACATTGCATGAGCTGGGAACATGTGGAGGTTCACCTGCCGGCTCTGTTTCCTGATCCTTTCCTGAGGTCCAGCAGAGCCTGATCTCCGGCTGGGTAGCCCTGGGCAGGACATCCCTTGATGCCCTAGGCTGTCGGGATCCAAGTCAGAGCTGAAACACCCTTTCAGGACACATTCCAGAGGGATTAAGTACCAGGAGGAGAGGAACTGGCATCACTTCAGTGCAGAGCAGGAGATGATAAAAGGTAGAGATAAATTCCCCAGAAAGGAAAGGTTTAGACAAGCAGGTTAAGAGGGTTGTGGTGTCAACACTGAAGTGACTGATGACTAGGCAGACAAGCCTGGGTGCGCTAGCAGAAGCAGGCTACAGGGAATGACTGAGCTGCTGCTTCTTGTGGGGGAAGGCCAAGCTGATAAGATGGAAGGCTGGGGGATACCTATTATGCAGCAGTGCCCAGGTAGCTGCAAGAAAGGACTTTAAATTCCTCCTGTGCTCATCCCCCTCCTTCTGTAATTTGGGGAAGCACCCACCATACACCTCCACTCTAGACTGCCAGGTCTCAGTAGATAATTACTATAGCTACATTACCTCAGAGCTGTTCATAGAGTTATGAACACCCCTCAAAAGTTTTTAAACTAACGTTCCTTTAAAAGAAAAAAAAAAAGGAAAAAAACACAGCCTTTCTGATGACTCAGCAAGGTGCTTTCTGCACAGGCATTCTGGGTCAAGCCCTGCTCCTGGCCGAGAGCATGCCCTGTGCAGTCTACTAAACATGACGTGTGCCCTATTTTCTGGGCTTCCCAGAAATCTTCCTGAAACCCAGACTCCTTGTTAACACTCAGACCCAGAACAACTGCCCCAAGAGTTCCTGTCCTCTGTTGCTCTTCCTTTTTTTTCCTCTTTCTTCACTAAACCTTAAAGTCTTTCATGCTTTCTCAGAAATTGATGATGAAAACCACCAGTTTAATTCACTGTGTACTGACTTAGCTCAGTCGGTAAAGAATCAGCCTGCAATGCAGGAGACCAGGGTTCGATTCTTGGGTTGGGAAGGTCCCCTGGAGAAGGAAATGGCAACCCACTCCAGTATTCTTGTCTGGAGAATCCCATGGATAGAGAAGCCTGGCAGGCTACAGTCCACAGGGTCGCAAGAGTCAGACATGACTTAGCAACTACACCACCACTGACTTAAAAGACAACATGAAAATGTGTTTATGATGATACAGAAAGGCTCTCTCTTTGACATGTTGGAATCAGTGAGGTTTTCCTGTATACCTTACACTGAGCTGACTTGATCCACATTGGACAAAAGTTCAGTACATGTAGTGTGTTCACCAAAGCGAAGTATAATTAGTTCTGCAAATAACTTTAGCAAAGTTTTAGGAAAGTTTTTACTGCATGAGGAATAACAATGAATAAGAAGTGGTCTTTAACGGCAGCAGACCTTCCAAGGGGTGGCCTGGGACCCTGCAGCTCTGTAGGGCAGTCGCACAAGTGGCAGCCAGGATGGCAATTCTTTTCTCCTTTCTCCTTCCCTGTAGCAATTCTGAGGAGCATCTCTTGATGCTGAGCACCAGGGAAAAGCCCTCATACTCTGTCTTGGCTCAGGTTTTTCCCTGTTGCTTCCTATTTGGCTTTGGACAAGTTAATCTCTCTTAGCCTCTGGACTCTGCCTGGCACCACAGCAGATAGTCAACCAGGGTCATTCCCTTCTCCCTCCACAGAAACCCACGTTCAACGCAACGGAAGTCAGTAGAAACTGCAGGTTGGAAATTCTGATTTTTCACTCTACAGAGAATCTCCCAAGAATGTATCTGTTTTGTACATAAAAGGAGTATCTCTAACCCCAAGTGAATACTGGTCTTTCCAGAAGTCAGGCGGTTAATTCAGGGCCTGCCTTTTGGAAGGGATGATGTCATTGTTTGGGCTTTGTATTTATCAGTCTCCAAGGAAACTCAATAATGAGGAAATATAAACTAGGTGTGTAAGTACACTGACCTCAGATAAGCTGGGGTGTGGGCTGGCCTTACATGAACGAACAGATCCTTCAATTACAGATGAACTCTGCTCTTACTCACTCCTCTATTTTAGAGTGACTGGAAGTGGAAGATTTTGAGAAAATGAGAGGTGGGAAGTTTTTCATATGAACAAAGAATTACTGGAATTCAAAAAAATACATAGCCAAATTAAATGTCAAAGTGTTAGAGGTTTTTTTTTTTAATCTGAAGAAAATTACCTTCAAAAGACTAATGATAGGTACTCATGTTTAAGATGGAAATTCAAGTATAATACATATAAAAAGTATAACTGAAATTTAAGTATTTCCTTCCTGAAGTGAAAAACTAGGATTTTAGAAAGACTGTACTAAAACAAAATCATTCCTTATATATTATAAAACATACGACAACTTAACAGATTAAAACTTAACATTTATAGTAAACTTGATGAAGTGGCTGAGAACTCCCTAGGAAACTGGAATTGACTATGGCATGTTTTAAATTAGTTTGCACAGTTGCCAATTTATAAACTGAATGCCATTTCATGAACTTTCCTTAGAGGAGCTGTAGAGAATAACATAGTCATTTCAGTTTTGCAATGGCAGATGCAAAATGATCCTCAAAGTGACTGTTAGGACTAAGTATTATTTTTATTAATTAATGGGAAAAATTTTGTGTGATTACATTTCTGAGGTTTTAATGGAGGCATTCGAGAAATACCATCCACATACAACCACTAATTTACCCACACTAATGTACCAATGAATTCAATTTCATACCAGATTCTGTTTTAGGTATAAAAGATAACTAGCTATATTTTATCTTTTGATTATATCTTAATATACCATAAAAATGAAACAGTGTCTGAAATTGAGAAAAAAATTAAACTTCAAATCTTCAATTGGGGCTAAATATATAACAATCACAAATCATTTTAAAAGAAGTTTTCAAAAGCCATTATTGACTTACTACTAACATACCACTAACAACTCATTCATTTATCCAACAGACACACTGTGAAAAGTAGCCTACCAAGCACGAGTTTTACAAAGATGTTCTAAACATTTTTTACATTTCCTGTCCTTATTGCTAAAGAACATCCCTCCATTCATTGTAGGGAAGAAATAAAATCACTATTAATGATTCCAAATATGGGATCTCCAGACAATTTCCCATCCCAGGAAATTCTATTTGGCCAACAAACTGTGCATTGACTTCCTACCCTATTTTCCAATATGAACTACCAATTAATTTTAGTAATTTTAAGGAAAACTAGAACACTTAGCATTTCCACCCTAAGACTCTTGGAAACCAGGTAGTGGGATGAAGGATGGCCAGGGATATCTGGGTCCACTACTACATTTCCCTGCAGTCCTCTAAGTTGCAGGCCTCAGGACCCAAACTTCCTTCCATCTTTAGCACAATTCATTTGCATCGGCAGTCCATCAAGAGCTGAGTCAGTGCTTCTATTTTGCCGTGGTTCTGCCACTCTGTTCTACACAGGAAAGCTTCCACCCGCTTCCGTATCCCCTTCCTAACCCCAGTGTCCAGCCCAGGCCCTGACGTCACTGCTCTGGGGTTTTCCAGCCTTTTCCTCCTGCAGTTCCCTTACGGGAAGAACCGAATAAGAGCCAGGTCCCAGCCGCATCAGTGGAGGGCCCTTCCTGCATCCTATCCCCAGCATCCAGGGCAGGAAAAACAGGGGTGAGCTGAGCTGTGTCAAAAGCAGAAAGGTCTCGGGGTGCTAAAAGCAACAGCGGTGGTGAGCAAGTACTTACTTGGGGTTCAGAGGCTAAATTCATCTTGTATGGGTGACGTTTCCCTTCCTCTGTCACCAGAGGAGACCAGATTTTCTGTTCAGATCTGCAACAGATTGACAAAGCTAAGTTGTTTCATGCATGCTAGTAAATAGTACACGCTAAAAATGGAGTGGGGAAGTGTCCGCTCTTACCCAGCTACTAGCACTCTGCTCCCCAGCCTCCCCTCTATTTTACCACTGATGTGATTTTCGGAAGCATCAACCTTATGACATCATGTCTGATTGCTGCTCTGACAGCTGCCCACTCAGCCCTGAGGGATTTCCCAGGCTGCTGGCCCTTCGTCTAGCCTCATCCCTCCCCCAATACATTCTGTGCTGCTGACCCAGCTGCACCGGCCTCCTCCAGGCTCCTGAACCTGCCTGATGCCATCCCACCTCTGCTCAGGACAGAATGAGCTTCTCTATCTCATCCAGTGTTCTTGATCCAGACCAGACAACCAACTTGATCATGGTGCCTCTTCTGAACTTGGAAAGCATGTCTCTGTAGCATGTCTCTGTACCATTACACAGCAACGCTCTAGGTCTCCTCTCAGTTATCTTTAGCGTTTTTGTTTTTCACTCTTACAGGTACAGAATATTTGTACTTATCCTTCAATGGTCAGATTGCCTAGCACAGGGCCAGATACATACAAGATGTAGCTGCCCAGTTTAATGGTAAATGGATCAAAAAGTCAATCTATGAATGAATGTCTAGAAGGAGAAGACCTGCACTGAGACAGGAATGGAGAATGAAGGGTAAATGTACTCCTGAGGGGATAATAATAAAACAGTGAGGGTAGGGCTCTGAACATATAAGATGGTTTGACATCCTGTCCCACACTTGGTCCTCCTGCCAGTCCCGATGCAGAAGGTAGAAGAAAGCCATAAAGCTACTTTGCAGAGGAGAGCACAGGCTTCATGATGAAGCACCGTGCAAGCTAAGGTTAGTGAGACATTAAAGACAGGAGAACAGGAGATCCGAATGAAGAATGTAAGCTTGATCCACCAGGAAACAGGGAGCCATACAGGTCAAACCGAATCACTTCTGAAACCATGCCTTTACAGGGCCCCTTCCAAGACTACATGGAAGAGAAACGAGAACTCTGCCCCAATTTCGACTCCCAGAGCATTCTTCTCACTCATCAACTCTAGCTCTCCTTTCTTAAACTTTCAGCACTTTGTCTAATGTGCTTAATGGAGTCTTTCTCTGTAACTGTAGTCTAGTGCAGCATCCAGGGTTCAGTGCTGTGTGGCGGAAGCTGTAGATTCTCAGAGGTTTCATTTCATTATACCTGACAGTATGTGATTGAGTTTACTTCCTCAAAATTTTGGTTAGTTGTGTTAGATCAAGTGAAAATTCAAGTATTTTAGAAAAAGATGCCCACACGGTGAGAAGCACTGTGAAAAATCAGAGAGGAAGAGGAGCAATCTGAAATTCCAATTCCACAGACCTTCAGCCTACCTACACCACACGTGGCACTGAGCTGGGGGTGTAGGGAATTCTGAAAGAGGTGAGGCAGTCCCTGCTCAAAAGCAGCTTCCAGTCGATCGGAAATGAGAGCGTTTCCTCCTCACCTGGCTACTGTGAGAGTCATGTTGTCTGTGCAGCCCTTGATTTTGTTCTGAGCTTCCAAGTGTGTCATATTGCTGGTATTTTCCCCATCGATGGCTGTGATTACATCTCCAACGCATAGATTACCTATAGCAGCCTTGCTTCCAGGAGTGACCTGGATGGAAAAAAAGGAGTGAGCAGGTTGAGTTACTGTTTGTCTCCAAGGAAACCACTGAGTAAGTTACCATTGGGTGAAGGACTCATTGATATGATTCAAAGCATTTAAAAAGGAAAGAAGGCTAAAATCTTAAGTTACAATGATACTGACCCCTTACAGTTATGTAATACATTGAGATTTACGAGTTGTTTCTATAAACCATTTCACTGGACCCACACAATAACCTTGTGAGAAAGGAAGGCAAGTATCAGTCCCAATATGGCCCCCATTTTAGAGACCAGTAAACTGAGGCTTATGAAAGATTTGTGACTTATCTGGGATCAGCTAACTAGTTTATGTTACTAGTCATCCAACTAATATAATACAAAGCCAGGTCTCAAACCCTAAACCAGACCCAGTGTTCTTCCCACTGACTCTTGTTGCTTCCTTTAAACAATTTACCAATTAAAACACACACACACACACTTTAGAGAATATTCTGTATAGAAACATCCTATTTCTATAATTACTGTTATTTACACACAGAAAAAAACTGGAACACTGTATACCAAACTGTTCACAATATTACATTTCTGTAATGTTTTTGATTTTCACAATGAGCTTAGAGTACTTTTGTAACTGAAAAAAAGCAACAAAGAATATTTTAAAGTATGAACCAGTATACATTGGTTCCTTCTAGCCAAAAAGTTGACTATTAGGGTCAGCCCCTATAGGTGGCTGATTTTCTTCAAGCCAATGCTTATAAAACAAGGAGTTCCAAATTTATGGGCCACCATGCTTGGGCGAAGCCAGTCAATGACTGCAGTGGGACATCAAATCCATCTGCCTGCTGAGCATTACGTGTGACCTGAATAAATATCATGCCTCATTTGGAGTTGTACAACTGTTTTTCAAGTGAATACAGACACTATTGTGATGAACAAAGTACAAACTCATTTTGAAGCAGCACTAACCTCAGAGATGTGTTTTACTATTAAGTATTTTTTTAAACCAAGGTATACTAAAAACATCTAGCTTCCCAGGTGGTGCTAGTGGTAAAGAATCTGCCTGCCAATGCAGGAGATGTAAGAGACGCAGGTCCAATCCCTGGGTGGGAAAGATCCCCTGAAGGAGGGCATGGCAATCCACACCAATATTCTTGCCTGGAGAATCCCATGGACAGAGGACCCTGGTGAGTTATAGTCCATAGAGTCTCACAGAGTCAGACACGAATGAAGGGACTTGGCAGCATACTAAAAACAGGACCATCATCCCAAGGTCAGTCATGACTTTGGCATTACAAGACCTTCCTTGATGGGAAGTTCAAGCCCTCTGGGAGCAGAGTACACCCAGGCTCCCAGCACCCACAGGGTTCTGGCCTCACCTTGGAAAAGGCCTTTGACTCCTGGGAGCCCAGTGAAGAAGCTCTTGTGAACACTTGAGGGTCTCTATAAGGCTGAACCACAGGAAAGATGCCCAACACACCGAATTAGGACACAGGCTTATTTATGCCCTGAGCCTCCATATCTGATGCAGTTTTCAGCAGCCACAGTTTCCAATCAGTCCTTGCCAGAAGGAAACACTGACCTCCTGAGGTGGACGGTGTGACACTGCCATCAATGTCTTCCCCTCACCAGTGCCTGAGCCCCACAAAATAAGGGATAGATGACTTCGGTCCCTGAGGTTCCTTCCGGTTCAGACATGC
The DNA here is from genome assembly GCF_963930625.1 of Muntiacus reevesi. Classification (NCBI taxonomy): domain Eukaryota; kingdom Metazoa; phylum Chordata; class Mammalia; order Artiodactyla; family Cervidae; genus Muntiacus; species Muntiacus reevesi. Next base: position 139,615,950 of record NC_089250.1, read on the forward strand.
TATGACTTTATCAGGCAAAACTCTCCTGGAATGTAGCAGGATGTGGAAACCAGTGCAGAGATCCTGACCTCCTAACCTTCCTTTCTGGCTTTCCCATCATCTGTTTACCAGAGATCTGGCCTTTAGAAAATGAAAGCCCCCAATCTAAGGTTCGGACCTTCTTCCCATGCAGCCAACTGGGAAAAGAAATTTAATACAGGCAAGCATGGCCACTCTCCCTCCAGTTGACTTCAGGGAGTCAGCTCTGAGTCACCCAGTATGTGCAGTAAAAACAAATTCCTCTCATTTTCTGCCTGTCTTCCTGAGAAGACTGACCTGGTGTGACTGCGTATATATTTTGCCTTTTCTAAAGAACAATAGAGACCACTTGTTTTAAAAACGGCCCTAAGCATCACTTTATTTACTCTGTCTCCAGGGAGAGCAGACTGATGAACTCATTTGTCATAACCAATTCTCATGATGTTAAAGAGAAGTTTCCTTGGATAAAATCCAAAATCACTGATGAGGTCCCGAAGGCCCAGGCCATCCCCCTACTAAGCTCCAGCTACAGGGGCCTTCCTTCCGTCTTTCCTGCCTCAGGGCCTTGGCACCTGCTGTAGCCACTACCTGATTAACTTCTGGGCTTAAATGACCCTTCTCACAGAAGACATTCCTGATCTCCAATCTAAATTAGGTCCTGTTGTCAACCTTTTCATACATTCTCTGCTTCACAGCACTTGTCACATTTAAGTTTGTAAGTCTGTTTTCTGAGTTTGTTTACATATAATGCTTAAGGGCCTACTAAATGACAAGGTGTGAGAGCAGGATTTTGTCTGCCTTTTGCACTGTGATGTCCTCAGGTGCCTAGCTGTGACTGGCACAGTATGTGGTCAATGAATATTTGTCCAATGAATGATTGAATCCAAAATACCTTGCATTGTTAAATATGTAATCATGCTACTTTGTTTCATCCTTTTTAAAAAAAATGACTATTTCAAAAGGAATGAAAAAACCATTTTCCCCACCATCCCTATCCTGGAAAGTGACCACTAACAAAACTAAAATAAGATGCGGGTTGGGGGCGCAAAAAGCTTGAGAAAATGAAAAAACAGAGTTTCCTTTTACTTTCATATATATACTCAGCTGCTAAGAACTCTGGAATTTCCAGCACTTGGTTTAAACTGTCTTGAAGGTGAGACATTTTTGCTCAATACATCCTGACAGATTCTGGACAAGCTAGAACCAGTCTTAGGAGCCCTGAGCCTGAGTAATCAAGGCCTGGCCATCCCATCTTTTGGTCTTTTTTAAGCCAAATTAATGGGAAGTTAAAAGATATAAAACAATATCATCAGATGGAACTTGGATGGAATCACACACAAATAAAGTCCATATTCTTTTATGAGCTGCTTATTTCTAGGGGGAAAAAGTGGATTTACATGAAATTACAGGACTTGCTTTTTACAAAGCTCTTTCACATACTTTCTGCTACTTGAGATAATAATGATGATGACCTCACCACTAACATGTAAGATAATTTTACAGATGAGGAAATTGAAACCCAGAAAAGCTGTGACTGACTCAAGTTCACACTGTTAAAGGTTGAAGCCTGAACTTGAAACCAGATCCTCTCATTTAACCAAATTCCATTCCTTTTCTGCTTTACCACAGTGCCACGAGCAGAAGCACCAAACCCAAATAACTCTCAGAGTCTAAGACAAATCCAGAATTGAGGAAACTCACCTGTTGTGGCCTTCAACACAGGGAACTGGAGTGTCCCAAACTCCTACCAAGACCTGGGTACCTCCTGCCATCTGTTAACCAACTCCGCTGGTCTGTGCTGAGCTGGGACCCAGTAACACCTTCCCTTGAAAAATACTCAAATCAGAAATGAAAAGCCCTCAGGAGAGAAGGCCTGCGTCCCCTCTGGTTAGTTCCCATCTTGAATGGAGGACTCCATCCTTACTGCACATTAACTATTCATCACAATCATAGCAACATTTATCAGTTAATGAGTGCTAATTATGTGTCAAACACAGTGTAAGCGTCAGTTAATTCACCAGTCCTCCTGAGATGCTATCAGGTAGCCAACATTATTGACATCATCACAGAGAAGGAAGTAGAGTAACAAGGGTTAAGCAGTTTGCCTGAGGTTACACAGCTGGTGAGTGGCAGGCTGTGTGGCTCTGGAGTCCGTCCACTTAAACCAGTCTGCCACACTGTCTATTCTAATTTCCTCCTAACCATCAAATTCCATCAGAACCAGCTCATAAAGGAGTCAGCTTCAGCTTCTTAAAGAGAAGTCCTATACTCTCCTCCAAAGAGACAGGCCCATTAATTATTTCAATGGACATCCACAAAACCCTCTTCCAGCTTTCTTCCCCAGAAGCCATACAATTTGATCACAACTCTTCCTGCCTGAGAATAAATGGGGTTAAGCACAATTTCCACTAATGAATAATGTGCCATTTTCTGCAGAATTCACTCAAGTCTTTCTCACCCTTTGCCCCACCAGGCAAACACTTTGCTTAGAGGCCAACCTGTACATCTGCCCTTTACTGCATCATCAAAGCCTGTGCACTGCTGTCAAGACTCCTGAACACAAAAGAAGATTCACTGAATTTCGCTTCTAAATGGCACAGAATAGGATTATGATGGGGCTCACCCATTTTCTTCATTTACAATCCCTTTTCTTCAATTTACATCACAAAGAGTCAGACACAACTGAAGTGACTTACCACACATGCACTCACACATCTAAATAACTAATGCTGTTACATAAACCTGGATGTGTTCCCACTGGCCATCGCAAATGAAAAGATGACTTTCTTCCTCTGTATTATGGCACATACCTATTTTATCCCTTCTGTTACCTCCTTTCTCTCATTCATTCACTCATCAGACAGACATTCCTTAAGTACTTTCTGAAAGACAGTGTAGCTTATTAAGATGTGGCTTCTGAAGTCCGATAGCCAGGAATCAAGTCCTGGCTCTGGTGTTTATGAGTTAAGTACCCCTGAGTGGGATATTTCACCTCTGTGTGCCTCCCTCTTCTCACCTATGAAATAGGAGTGATAACTGCCTTGGTGTCAGAAGGTTGTCGAGAGGATTATACAAAATGCCCCAGACAAAGAACATCGTCAAGTTCACAGTCTCCTGGGGCAGACAGGCATGTACAGCAGCTGATGCTAGAAACAAAGATGCAATGAGAGCCTAAAGGTGGAATCAGGGAAGACTCCCTGGAGGAGGCATTGCTTAAAACTGTGCAAAGGCCCTATAGGAGGCAGAAAAGAGCATGCCGGCTTATAGGAACTGCATATGGACTGGCACAGATAAAACACAGGAAGTGAAGGAAGAGGAAAGGGACGAGTCTGGAAATGTAAAAACAGATCTGGCTGCAAGAGTTCTGTTATTTTCTTTTTAACAAGACTTTATCTGTACTTTATCTGGAAAACAATGGGGAACAACAAAGGAGTTTAAACATAGCCTCTGACTCAACTGTCCAGTTACTGCCAAGAAACAACCACTTAGACCTAGCTCTACTGAGATTAAGGCTACTGCCTTTACAGATGGTCCCTAACAGCAGTTGAGGGAAGCAGAACCATTCAAGGGTCGACCATTCAGCCTCTAGGACAGCCATTCGGAGGTTGGCTTCCTCTTAAGGCACTTACACTTAAAGTTACCTGTTCTATTGACAGTGAGAAGGGATTCCTTTAATCCCTAGGCTCAAGATTGAAAACTGGGGGCCCATGAAATGAACCTCACCTACAATCTCGGCTTTTTAATTACTCTGCCTGCTTTAGCTGAGGCAGACACTTTCCATTCATTTAGTCCACACCATGCTTCTCTGTCCCCAACACAGAAACCTGGAACCAGTTGCCATTTATCATCCTTCTTGCTGCTATTAATTTTTCCATTACCTCACCCTCAAGTCAAAACCCTTTTGTTGCCTCCTAACCCCTTCAGGCAAACATGCTTGTGATCACTGGTTTAGTTAAAAAATTCTATGTAGGAAAGTTTTATAACCAAGAATATAAGATACCCTGGTTTGTCCAGGACAAAACCTGTTTTCCCAGCTTAATTATCAAAAGCACCCTATTTCACTCTCAACAGTGTTTCAGCCTGGATGATAAATTGTACTGCCACTCCTTTGACAGAGATGGAGGTTTTAACCAAATATAATACTTGTCAATCAGTTGAAACAACTCTGATGCAGCCTCCACTGGCCCCCACCCCCAACCCTGCAAAGAAAAAATTGTCCCTATTCAAAAGGTTCTCTAACGTTTATCTATAGACAGAAATACAGGTGAATTTCCTGAATGTTCACAGAATACTGTTAACCTTAACCCTTGGAACTGGCATCTAAAGTTCAGGCTAGAGACTGACCCACCTCACCAGTAACTCAGGGGGAAACTCTGACACTGGCAAAGATGAAGCAGTGGTTCCCAAACAAGTTGGTCATTAGATCCCCTCGGATTTTAAAAATATAAGTAGATCTCTACATCCCAATTCAGATCTACTGAAGAGGGTCAACACAGTGAGACCCAGGAATCTTTATTTTTCTAAGGCTTCCCAGAAAATTCTGACGCTCACAGACCAGCCTTTCTCCCAAAACTTCCTCCCTGAGTGAAGTTAACCAGGTAAATGAAAAATACTTAGACCCTAAAACCAGGGCTTCCCTGGTGGCTCAGATCGTAAAGAGACCTGCAATGCAGGAGACCCAGGTTTGATCCCTGGGTCAGAAAGATCCCCTGGAGAAGGGAAGAGCAACCCACTCCAGTATTCTTGCCTGGGAAATCCCATGGACAGAGGAGTTCAAGGGATCGCATACAGTCAGACAAGACTGAGCAATGAACACACCAAAACAAAGGAAAAAAGAAAAAAAAGAAAAATCCCCTACAACATTGATAAACATCCTTAAATGCAAGTGGAGTACTGCAGAAGTAATTTCATTCCAGGTACCTAAATAACTTAACATGATTCCTATTTTGCCTTGGCCAGAAAAGTCACAGCTAAATGTAGTATGCAATTACAGAAACCACCTTATATAAAGGTTCTGGCGCATCTCTTTCTTCTTTGTTCCAGTTTTTTGTTACATCTTCTGATGTGTGTTTTTATGTTTGAAATTTTGTAGCTATGTATTTTACTGCTGTAAATCACCTTAAATCCATCTTACAAGTTGGTTGTATTAATTAAATATTAAATAATGATAGTTTAGCATTTTTAACATCATAGAAAACAAGACTGAACTAAAGAAATTTGAAATTCAAGTTCAAACTCAGTGCCATGTACCTTGAGGGACACCTCCTTTGAACTAGCAGCTGTGTCAAAGTATTCAGATATATAAGTTTAAAAGACTCTGAGCTGGGTGACATAGCAGGGCCCAGACCCACAGTATGCCATTTAGATGTGGAATTTGAACTCTCCTTAGTCAGACTTCTGACTCAATTTGTTTGTGGGTCGAGGTTATGGCACAGACTTTGAAGCCACATTATAGCCACAGAAGCTGTATGTGCTTAGGCAAGTCAGCCTGAAAACCCCAAGAATGTTTCAAACTGTTCTTAGCTACTCTATAACCATTTTTCTTAAGAAAATGAGGCAGTAAGTAGTTCAGGTCCTTGTAGGTGAGCTGTGCCTTAATCTAGCTTCACTTCATGGTTCAGTGCAAAAGGAACCTATTAATGCTAACGGGTGGCCTATTAGAGAGAAAGCTCTCTTAGTCTGAAAGATCAACCATCATTTCTTACATAGGAATAGAACTAAAACGCAGACAGCAAAGTAGAATACCCTGACTAATTGATCAAGAAGTCATCAATCTCTCAAAAGTCCCCATACAAGTCCCTCTGAACCCCATATGCTTTTTCTTTGTTTCTATATTTATTTATTTGGCTGCATCGGATCTTAGTTGTATCACTGGGGACTCTCCACTGCAGCACGTGGGCTTAGCTGCCCAAGGCATGTGAGATCTTAGTTTCCCAACCAGGAATCAAACCTGCGTCCCTGCACTAGAAGGCGGATTCTAACCACTGGACAACCAGGGAAGTCCCCTTATGTGCTTTTCAACAGCCCCAAAAACAATCACCCACAACCCAAAGCCTTACCATTCACTAAACATATAACCTTGGGCAGTTATACTCTTTGTGCCCAGGCTTCATTTACCAAATGACTTTTTTTTTTTTTTTTTTTTTTGCTCCACCACTTGGCTTGCAGGATCTTAGTTGCCTAACTAGGGATGGAATCCAGACCACCACAATGAGAACACTGAGTCCTAACCTTTGGACCACCAGGGAAGTCTCTATCAAATGAAATTTATAATAGGGTCAACCTCATTCGTGGTTGGATTAAATGAAATCACATTTGCAGTTTAAAACAAAGTCTGGCCCATAATAAGCACTCAATATGCAGTAGCTACCATTAATATTTTTTCATAATACCACTGCATCCCAATGCCCTCTGTGTGTTAGCCAAAATGCTAGGCTCTATCTATACACCATCTTAATCCTCACCACAGCCTTTGAAGAAAAGTACTATTACTCCCACACTGAGGTTTCAGAGGCTGACCCTGCAGCTAATACAGGGAGGAGACAAGGTTTTAATCCTGGTCAGGCTGATACCGAGATTTCATTTTCCCATGACATCAAGATGGCTTTAATTCCTGATTTGCTGCATTAAAAACAAGGCAGAAAGCACAAAGCAATGATATCCAAATATTTCATCATGACATGGTAATTTGATTTTTAAAATGCTACATGAATGGAAAAACGTCTGAAAAGTTTTGCAGCAAACTGTTAAACAGTGTTTACCTCTGGGAAGGAAGATTGGGAAATGGTGTGGGGAAGGCTTTTTACTGTGGGCTGTCCACATTTTTATACTATTTGATCCTGTATACAAAGCACAAGAGTTCTAATGTAAGCATTTTATTAACACATATCACACAAACAGAAAAGGACATGATTTGTAAATAAACAACTGGATGGATTATCACAAACAAAGCGAGTTCATGGAATCAGAATCAAAGAAACTGAACGCTATCAGAACTTCCAAAGACCCCCTCGTGCCTCCTTCCCATCACTAGCCTTCTGGCAAAGGTTACCATGATCCCAACTATAGATTAATTCTAGGTCACACTATAAATTAATTTGACTTGATTAGTCTTATATAACTGCAATGATGTGGTATTTATGTGTTATGTCTGGCTTCTTCCTCTCAACACTGTATGTCTGTCTGATCCATATTATTATGCATGGTTGTGACTCCTCCATTCTCACTGAGGCAGTGTTTCATTTCATTATTTGTTATAAATATGTGTGTATATATACCACATCTCACCCATATATATGTGTATATATACCATCTCACTTTTGTTAACGCATTTGAGTTGTTCCGAGTTTGGGGCTATCATGAATAGTGCCGCTTTGAAGATTCTTGATATGTCTCTCATGCCATGTGGACACTTTTCCATTGAGTGGTTAACTAGAGAACTGTTGACTCATAGGGTCTGATTGTGACTTCCCTGGTAGCTCAGTTGGTAAAGAATCTGCTTGCCTGCAATGCAGGAGACCCAGGTTCGATCCCTGGGTCAGAAAGATCCCCTGGAGAAGGAAATGGCAACCCACTCCAGTATTCTTGCCTGGGAAGTCCCATAGACAAAGGAGCCTGGTGGGCTACAGTCCCTGGAGTTGCAAAGAGTCAGACGAGACTGAGCATATAGTCTGATCACATTAAACTTCAAAAGTGTAATTTTTAATGTATGTAAATCATTGGTACATCACCTGAATTTCATCTATCTGTATGCATTTGACCTCTTACCCTATATAGGTCATACCTATGTCCTTATCTTCTTATCTGACATGAGTAGTCATCTCTATTAAAATTAGGCCAAGTCTTTGGTCAAGAACCTGGTCTTCTACAAGATCAGAGCGTTCTTCAGAAAGTTGTCTTTCAGGTTGACGGCATTTCCTGAGAAGGCAGTGTACTATACATATGAAAACACACCACAGACCTCAGTTACAGATGACCTTTCTAGTTCACCCACACTGGTGCTAATAACAGCATCAACAATCACACAGGGTGCTAAGTGCCACATAGAAATTACCTTTTCTATCTCAGGCTTTCATGGGTACATTTCGTCCTGGACTTGACTCAGCTCCCACTTTCCAGGCCCATCCTTGGCTGGGCAAGGGGGATCTGTCCATTCCCTGGTAAACTTCATTTGTCATAAAAACTGCCCGCAAATCCCCTCCTGGTCACCCAGGCAGGCTTTTCTCTGGCAAATCATCCAATTCCTCTGCTCTTGTGTTCTTCCCTGCCCGCAGGGCCATGGAATCCCGTGGCTGGGCTGTCAATTCTCCCGGGTGGGGCCGTTGCTTCTAGCTTTTCAGGAGGAACGGGAGGGGAGTTGCTGTTCTCTGAGATGCTCTGAGCTCTAAGAGCACTGGGGCTGAGACCAGCCCGGCAAACGCCCCGGGCCACAAGGGTCTCAGGGCTGAGGAGCCCGGGAGGGTCCTACCCCTCATGAAGATACCTGTCCCACAATTTGCACTTCTCAGACCTGGCTGCTGGGTAATAATACTATTACCAATGAAATACTGATAGTTATGGCTTATCAGGGGGCAGAATACTGCGGTTAAAGCTGGCCTGGGAGTCAATCTGCCCAGTTTCAAATCCCAGTTCTGCAATTTATCGTGTGTCCTGTGTCCCTGGGTTGTGAATAAAAAGATAATGTAAGCGCACACCCAGCACAGAGTAGGCACTCACAAAATAATAGCTACTGTTACAATATTATTATGACATAGAGGTTAGGGCCATGGCTTTGAAGTCAGATAACTCAGTCAAAATCCAGCTCTATCCACTCACTACTGCATGACAAGGGCAAAGTATTTAACATTTCTGTGACTTTTTTTCATCCATAACATAGGCATCTTAATTTTATCTACCTTACAAGCATCACAAGGATTACTGAAAGAATATATTCATATTTAGAACACTGCTTAGCATATAAAAAGTCTTATATACAGTTTAACTAGATTAACTATGACCATTGTTGCAAGTTGATCAAATAAACATTCTCATACAAACCTGTCAAGTGTAAACAGAGGCTCTTGTGATTAACACAAGAGTCATTTAGGCACAGATATTCACAGATGACTAACACAACCCAAATTCACTGAAAAATATTTCTGAGTTCATAACACATTTTCTCAATCAACTGGTGGTTAAAGATACAACTAATGCCATATGAGAGGCTGGGACACTTTTTAACAATAAAAAAGGGAGCCCTCGTATTCAAAGAGTACAAAACCATTGGTTTGCTTACTTGTTTCTTTATTTTATCCTCACAGAGAATTGAACCTTAGAGAAGGAATGTGACATACCCAGGGCCACCCAGTGTGGTGTTCAGGACTGGAGTTCAACCTGAGTCCCTGTCCTGGGCACTCCACCATGCAGCTTTTCAGGCTACCCTCTGAGACACACTGGAAGTCGAATCATCCTTTAAAACTTAATTTTATGACATCTGCTCATTTTTAATGAGCCTTTACCTTTTCCCTTACAAAGAAGTTAAGAAATAGTTCATTCACTGAAAAATCTGTAAATTCAAATTGCCTGACCTTTGGGCATGGAGCCTCTCCCCTGTAAAAAGCAAAGAATACTTGTTTCCCTCTCGTCCAGGGAGCAAAGACAAGGTATGCCCAAGGAATGAGCACAGCTTAGAAAACAGTCCCAGGACAAGATGAATTATGGTGCTCCTCCCAGTCCTGACCAGACTAGGAAAGTGACCTCAGTGGTTAGATGACAATCTCCTCTCAATTATCTATCCCGTTGCAATACCTTAACACCATTCTCCACTCTCTCCTCCTCAAAGACAAGCCAACGCGGCTGGCACCCAGGAGTTGGGGTAACAGGCAGAGTCTCTGGTCGAAGGGACATAACACAGCTTAGACAGTTTCATGGCACAGACTCAAGCATTCATTTCCATGACATTCCCTGTAATTTGTCCTCTTCCTCCACTCTTTAGACCAGCTGGAGCAGCTAATATTTCCTAGGTGATCAATTTCACAGAATGAGAGAGCACACAGCAAGGGCCATAAATGCATAATGAGCCTTTATGAACAATTCTGGCTTTTCACAATCTGACAGATAAGCCCTGCTCTTTCACCCTTAAGGACATGATGTAAGCCCTTGAATCTGGAAATAACACTCTTAAAAGTCAGAAAAGACCCTCTGACTACAGAGTATCCATTATTCAACACCCCTTAGTATGCATGAGTGAAAACCAGAGGTTCTTAACAGAGGCTTCCCCAGGACTCAATAGGCAAATGAGCAACTCCTCCTACCAAGAGCATCCCTTATCTCTAGCTCCACCCCTTCCTGTCTTTTGTCAGTTGCTGGGAGAGGAAAAACAGTCAACATAAACTCAGCAGCAATTTTGGCCAGGGTGTGGATTCTCTGAAGGCTTCCCTTGAAAGCAACTAGAGGAAATAAGAAATTGACACTGCAGGGACTCAAGGAGATAGACAACTGTAGATCTGACAGAGAAAAAAATCTCAGGGGACAACTGCAAATGTGTATCTAGATAAGTAGGGAGTCCAAGGTAGAGGCTTAAATGAAAAACTGGGAAAAGGAAGAAAGATAGTTTTATCCATCCAAATTTGGATATCTGGGTTGAAAATTTATCATAAAAGCACAGATGAAATACTGAGGAATAAAAGCAGCTATTCACACACATACAAATGTATTCTGTTTGTTTCTGTTCTGAAACTAACAAAAAACAGGGAGGCAGGTTAGTGAGCTGCTGAGGTTTATGTTTTTTTTCAATTGGTGGAAAATTGTTTTACAATGTTGTATTGGTTTCTACCATACAATATCACAAATCAGTCATAAATATATATAAATCCTCTCCCTCCTAAGCCTCCCTCCCCACCCTCCGGGTCATGTTTTACACACGATCATGTGTAAAACAGTTAGTGGGAAGTTGCTATATAACACAGGGAGCCTAGCCTAGCACTCTGTAATGTTCTATATTTTGACTTGGGTAGTAACCCTATAGGTTATGACTTTTTAATTTCACAATAAAAGTTAAAAAAAAAATTTCAAGTACCCAAGATACAGAGTTATATTCAGGAACTTTAGTAGTTTAACAAAAAGATGGAGCCAATACCAGAATAATTCATGCAAGAGAAAGCAAACATAGCTATTTAAATAAAAGGCACTCCTCTTCCAGCCTAATTTTATGGTTTGCTTTGGTGTGGAGACTCAAAGTCTGCATATACAAAACCATAGCAAACTGTATCTGCCCCGATGATAAATGTAACACACCTACCAACCAGAAGGTGTGTAAAACTTTGTGGACACTCACACCTCAACACTGTTCACTGTTTACAGAGCAATCTCACATACCTTAACCCACAGCCAGTGGCCAGAGTTATCCCCATTGTGGATATTTTAAAAAAAAGAAAAAAAAGACAGCCTCAGACAGGAGACTCCCTCCAGGTACAGCTCAAGTAAGAAGCAAAAATCAAACCTACACCAGATTTCCCCCACTGGGGACCCTTTATGACAATGACTTTCCCATGCTCAGGAAGTTCAGAGGCCCATGTTTTTTCCATGTGGAAATAATGAGGTGAATAAACAGGTAAATACTTGTCATCAAGAGGATGTCACCTCCTCTGAATAACCTTCACTTTTCAATCAAAGGACAGCCCAGGGTGTTATAAAGATTAGCTTTCCTCACTAAACCACAAACATCTTGAGAGTGGAGCTGTGTCTTATTTCTGGAACTCTAGGGCTTTGCATAGTTTCTAGAATATGGGACATGCTCATGACACTTGTGCTAATAAAAAAATAAACATATAAGGGTACAGACTAATGAATTCACAGTACTATGGTTTTCCACCCCATACCATCCCATACCATCATTCCTGCACAGTGCCACTTGCATTAAGCCTTTTCAAAACAGCTAAAATGATAGGCAGTAACTGCCCTTTCAATAGATGACCAGTAAAATCTCTCTTCCCCTCCCCCAAGAGTTTTTTAAGTTTTTTGGTTTTCTTGTTTGTTTTAATCATCGCTACTCTATTCTCCTGCTCTGTCTCCCATTCTTAACAGGAGTTGTATTCTCCAATTCTAAAGAAAAGGTTTCATGTGATACATAAATTCAGAAGCTGAGAGGGCTGACAGGTTAATTATAGACACAAAGAGTGGGGACAAATGGACTATGAGGTAAGCGAGTCTAAATGTCTCTTCCCTGGATAAGCATTTATTACTAAGCCTGCAAAGATTTACTGGGCACAGCCAGGTTCAGCTCGGTGCCAAGCTTGGGCATAGGGGTCCAGATTTGGGAAAGGCAGTTTCTGCACTTGAGGAATCTGGCTGGTGCCTGGGAAGACAGCATGTACCTGGGAATACTCAAAGTGGCCCCCTGGGGACAAGAGGTGGCAGATAGGGAGGAGACAGCGCCTAAGAACTGAAGCACCTGTCCCTTCTGGGAGTGGGATGGTTAATCAGTTCACTAGGCCCACCTGGAAGGAAATGTAGGTAGGACTATGGCTGGACAGAAGACCAAGAGGAGGCCCTGATTCTTTTTCTCCTCTACCTCCCATATTCTTTCCAGGGCTGGAAGCAGGGACTTAAGTTAAAAGGACCTGTAGGTCTTTCCCTCCCTCCCCAACCTCCCCCTCTAAAAAAGAAGAATGTTCAGATGACTGGAAAGGCAGGTCTAGGGTCACCTTCAGCAAGCAGATGACCCCAAGAATGGAATGAGAGGCCTAGCAAAGAGTGATACTAGAATGTTTTTGGCTCCCCTTTTAAATTCAATCCAAAAAATTTCCGGGCCAACTTCCAGGTGGCACATTGAATGTGGCACCTCTCATCGGGACATCAAGCTTGCCTTTAGCCCAGACTAGATGACCAAAGCCTGGGCTTCCAAACGCTAAGTCTGGATCTCCCTCGGGTTTCCACTTTATTTGGGGATGATGGATCTGATCGTCTCCAGTTGAACCGGGGCCCTTCCAAATAGATGAGGGCTCTCTTAGAATTTTTCAAGCACCACTACCCCCGGACATACACATAAGGTAGAAACCTCATCGCACCCCTCCCTGTTTATGGCCGATCGGTTGATAATCCCGAAATGCCAGGCGAAATATGTCACAGCCATCTCCCGCGAAGGAGTGGAATATCCAAGAGGGTTTATTCGGGTTGGTTTGTTTCCAAAATCCCGCCATTTCTCCAAAAGACATTAGAGAGGTAAAACCTGGCCATGAATGAAGTCCAATGAGTTAAGACTTCGACTGCTGTTAATTTCACTCGTCCCCCGCGGGCAGTCCCCCACCACCCCCCACCCTCGCCTAGTAAAACTCCCACACACTCCACCTCAGTTTCCAGGTGGTTCCTGCTATTTCCAAACGGCTTTCGGCCGCTTTACGGTGTGGTTAGAACAGGGGAGTGCTATCTCTCAGCGAGCGGGATCTGCGGGTACCCTGAGCCCCTCGCCCGCTGACAAAGCGTGTCCACACGGCCGCCACGCCGGGGCGAAAGAACGAAAACTGCCCCCCGCAGTCCTGCGGACGCGGTAAGTGGATGCTCCGCAGCTCCTGGCTCGCCTGCGAGCTGGGCGTCTGGCAAGGGCGGCGGGCCCGAGACGTGCGGAAAGCGCTCCGCGCACCTGGCGCACCTGGACGCGCCCGGAGATCCCGGCTCCGTCCCGGGCTCCGGAAACCACCGTCTCCGACCCCGCCCACGGGGCTCCGGCCGCCCCAGGTCCCCTCCAGGGCACACCACTCCCCAGCCCGGGGTGGCTCCGCTCCCCGCGGGTCCCAGGGCTCCCCTTACCCGGGAAATGGCGAGAGGCTGCTCGAAGTCCTTGCCCCCCACGAGGCGGAAGCCCCAGGGTCCCGGGCCCTGCAGGACTATTTGCTGGGTGGTCATGGCGCGGCGACTGCGGGTGGCGACCCGAGGGGACAGACAGGGCAGGACGCGGAGCGGCGAGCTGGGCTCCCTGGCAGCTGTCGGAGAAAGAGCGCGCGGCGCGGGCTAGTGGAGCCTGCCGCAGGCGGGAGCTGGGCGGGAGGAGGGCGGGGGCGGCTCCGCCCAGGCCGCGTCGCTGCCGCCCGCCCCTCCCGTCCTCCCGCCCGCGGCCCGCAGCAGCCCCCAGCTCCGCGCGCCCGCACGCTGCCCGGGCAGAGAGTCTGGTCGCGAAAGCCGGGGGTCAGCTCAGGGTCTAGGGATCTAAACAGCCCCGCCCCGGGCGCAGCCCGGCCGAGCTCCCAGCCCCACCGCGGGCGCTAGGTGAGAGGCGGGCAGGTTCCGGCGACCGCGGAGGAGTCTACGCTTGAAAACCAGTTTGAAAGTGCTTTGCAAAGTCGCCCCTTTGAGGTCAGATCCATTTTCACATTTGCTTTCTTGTAAACGATAGTGATGTTTTAAAGATGCTGTCCAGTGATCTCGCTAGAAAATGTGAAGCAGTCAGGGCATTTATAGCTCCATTTTACAGATAAATTAGCTGGGTCGGCCTGAGATTAGAAGACTTGCCCGAAGCCACGCAGCTGACAGTGGTGTAACTGGACAGTCGCGTAGGCTCCCCTTGCTAAAGAGCCCCACACTGGAACTCTTTTAGTGCTACTGAGACCGTCGCCTGAGTCTGTAAGGGAACTTGAAAACCTTCCTAGAAACCTCTCCTCCAGGCTGGATTCGCCGTAGGTTCTGACCTTCCCAACAATTCAGATCTCAAGTCTGAGGCAGACCAGCTGCGTGTAGAGGTAACCGGGTAGAGTCCAAACACCTGGGTTCCCAGCGCGCCGCTATCCTCCTCAGTGGGCTCTGCCCCCCTCGCCCTGGAGTACATTCGCCACGCCAGATCGCGCCACGTCTCCTTGTCCACTTTCTCTTGAGTGAAGCGGAATGCCTAAGATGCTTGTAGGGCCACCCACGGAATGGCCCCAGCTCCCTCTCTGATCTCATCCCCTTGTGCCGCTCTCAGCCCACACGGCCTGTCTGTCGCTCCAGCCTCAAGGCCCTGCATCAGGGCTCCTGGAATGCTTTGCTCCAGACATCCTAAGGCTCGCCCTTTGTTCCGATGTCATGGTGTCGGTCCGGTCATCTCCGAGAGACCTATTTAAAACTTCCTCTCTAGAACCCCGAGTCACCTTCCTCTGCTTTTATTTTCCTATTATGCTTATCATCATCTGACAAAATCAGTATTTCACTAATTTGTACCCGGCCCCCACCCCTAATGTTTAGTTCCCCAGGGATAGGGGTTTTTATCTGTTTGGCTCACTGCTGTATCCCAGAGCCTAAGAATAGTGCCTCGTAGGTAGTATTTAATGAAGGCAATACATTGGCCAACGTTCTGACCTTTGAATCTCAGGTTCTTCATAGTTTTCTTGGCTCCAATTCATACTGCCACCTGAGCCCCAGTGTTCTGTCTCCTCGTGATACTGGCCTACCTACCCAGATGCCCTGTGCAGAGATTTACACATATAGGGATCGTCTTACTTGTCCAGTTGTGTCACAGGACAAGTGACTGGTTTGGGAATGGTTTGCTTGAATTTAGAAATAAAATGGATTTATGTCATCTATCCATCCCTCTCATTTTGCATCCTGATATTCTTTTTAATTGAGTATAGTTGATTTACAATGTGTTAGTTTCAGGTAAGTAGCAAAGTGATTCAGACATATGTTCCTTTTCAGATCCCTTTTGAAGTTATAACAAAATAATGAACATAGTTCCCTGTGCTATACAGTAGGTCTTTGTTGTTTATCTGTTTTATATAAAGCGGTGTGTATCTATTAATCCCCAACTCCTAATTTATCCCTTCTACCCACTCCCCATCCTGATATTCTTGAATGTAAGAAAAAAAGAATGGTGTTACCACCAGGAGCCAGCTACCTGCTCCATTAAAGCCAAAAATTATCTCTCTTTTTTTTACAAAGAGGAATATTTTTAATAATAAAAAGTACAATTCCCAAAGAATATAGATATTATAAACCACTAGACACCTAACAACAAAGAAACAAAGATACATAAAGCAAAAATCAGAAGAAATATAAAGGAGAAGAAAAAACATATAATCATTGTGAGACATACTAACATTTCTCTGAGAATATTTTATCAAGTGCACAAAAAATAAAAATGGGAGCATCTTGAATGATGTTATTAATAATTTAAGTATAATAAATTAATATTTACAACTTTTATTAATCTCATATCTTACACAAATATATTTAAATTTTTGTATCTCATACATTGTTATTAGATAAAATTATACCATCTTTGATTAAGATTCTCCTGATTTAAAAACATGCTTGTGTTTCAAGTCCCTGCAGAATTTGGGAGACTCACCAAATTCTGGGTCTGCCCTAAGATGGGGAGCAGTTTTGAATATTTTGTGTCCTAGGAAGAGAAAAAGGTTGAAGAGCCACAGCTCCTGTACTCCCAAAGGTGGGAACTGCCTCTCATTTATCCCTAGGTGTCCTGCTGGGGACGTATACATCTGCTGGGACCTGATACACCGTGGGTGCCAACAGTTCCTATTCTATACAGTATTCTTTTCGGCTATAGGGCGCTAGTACATAGGTTACATCATTTAGTTTTTAAACATTGTCAGTTGTAGTCTGGCTCTACACAGTAAGAGCTAAAAACAGTCAACACTCTGACCAGGTCATCCCCTTTCTGGGCACTGATTCCAAGATATAATTTAAAAGAAGAAGAAAAAGCTATATGTACAAAGATATTTATAGCTGCATTATTTATAATGACAAAAAAAAAAAAAACTGGAGTTAAGCAGCAACAGAAAAGTGGCTAAATATGGTATGGCCATGTGAGGGAGTAGTACACGGCCTAAAAATGATAATCATGAAGTCTATGAGAAGGCATGGAAATGTGTTTTCAAGATTATATAAAAAAGAATGAAACAAAATTATTTCTAAACCAAGTATTATTTGTAAACAATATTATAGAGTTTATAGATAAAAAATAAAAATTATGTTTACCTACTGCCAAAAATTAGGAGACAGTACAAAAACTTTGAGAGATGCAATTGGAGAAAAAAATTTTTAAATATTGGGTTGGCCAAAAAGTTCGTTCAGGATTTTCTGTATGGTATTAGAGAAAAACCCGAACGAACTTTTTAGCCAATCCAATAATTTCTTCTAACAATGATGTAAAGTTTTCAAAATAAAAATCAATTAAATAGCCTCAGCTCCTTGGATGGAGACTAAATACTAATCTTTCTCTGGGGGTGGGGTGGAGGGCCCTCATCTTCTATCTTTTTTATCTCCTTACCCCTGCTCCTGTGAACTAGCTCTGAGTTGGGCACACAACCTCTATTCAGAAAATGCCCAGTGATGGATTGACAACTCTGACCCCCAAAGACAAGCAACCTTGTTTTATCTTAAAACCATTACTTATTAATTCAAACTCTACAGTTCCCTCAGACCCTTGACTCCTCCAGAGTACTAGTTGAAAGGTCTTAACCTCTCTGAACTTCAGTTACCTTGTTTATTATAATTCTAATGAATTCCATGGAAGTTTTTTGACCTAAACAGCCTACATCAAAATACCTGTGCATGAGGGGTGCAGGTAGGGTAGAGAGGATGCTGAAGAAATGGAAGCAAGGAGGACAGGAAAAGGACGGAGGAGCAGTGATCTAGGAAGTCAGGGAATAGTGGGCCTTTCCAACTGTTCCGTTTACAAGTGGTCAGGACAGGGCGGGTGGCGTCTGCTGGTGGGTTCCCCAGCCGACAGGCCCGCCCCCTTTTGGCTTCTGCAGAGCTGTCTGCTCCCACACCCAGGGTGCAATTGCCAGGGTCATTCAGAACCAGTGCTTCCCGGAATAGCAGCCTCATTCCTTTTTTTAATTAACTTAATTATTTTTTAATGTATTTATTTATTTATGTTTGTCTGTGACGGTCTTGTGAGACTAGGGCTGAGCTTGGCGTTACAGACGGTCTTATTTAATTTCCAGGACAAGTCCTGGACTAGCCCAGGGGACTGCAGAGCTCCCCATTCCTGGAGATCGTGGCCATGACCCCTCCTCTGGAACTCAAGAGGGGGCGTAAGTGACTCCCCGATTCCAAGCCTACGCTGGGATCTGAGGCGGCTCTGTCCGGAGACTAGAGAGCCGGAAGCTCTTATCTAGCCGCCTGGGGCGGGGCCGTGGCGCGGAGCTGCACCCCCAGCCCCAGACCAGTGCAACTGCCCCGGGGCACCCTGATCTAAAGACATCAGGGCAACTTTTTTCTTCCCTCGCTGAAAAGAACTGAAACACTGAAACCCAAGCTCAGAAGTTCGCAAAACAAAGACGTCTTTTCCCGCCGGTCCTATCCCGCTTGTCTGGCCCCCCAACTCGCGACCTCACTCCCAGGGTCGGCGTCCTGTACTCAGTACAGTGTAGTGGGATCCATGCGCCCCTCCGGTACCGCCGACCCGGGGGAGTTGCCCTCCGCTGCGCCAGGGACTGGGCAGGAAATTCAGCTCCCAATTCTTTCCTTTCTCCGGTTTTTTCGTTCAGTCTGGGGGTGGGGGTGGGGAGGTGGAATCCTGAAGTGGCCGTTAGGGATTGGGCGCCTCTGGGATTCCTGTCGGCAAAGAGCTTTTTCCAGGGAGCGGGGAGCGTGGGGCCCTAAGAACACCTGGACACCGGAACTGGCTCAAGTCCTCTCCTGGCTGATAAAGGGGTGGGCAGATGAGCTGGGGCATCTAAGGCCTGCCGTGTGCCTAGCAGACAAGCAGCTATTTTGTCTACCTGCCTCCTGGCTCCCTGGACATGTGGCACAAAAATCTTCAAATCATCAAAGAGGCCGGACTACTACCATTTCTCAAGCATTCCTGAATGTTCAAAGAAGAGGGCTTCCCTGGTAGCCCAGTGGTTAAGAATGCACCTGCCACTGCAGGGGAACATGGGTTTGATCCCTGGCCTGGAAAGAGCTCACATGTGGCAAGGCAACTAAACCAATGAGCTGCAACTGCTGAGCCCACACGCCTGAGAGTCCCTTCTCCAAAACAAGAGAAACCACAGAAAGAGAAACCCATCTATCCCAAGAAACAGTAGTCCCTGATAACTACAACTAGAGAAAGCCCCGAACATGGTAATTAAAATCCAGCACAGCAAAATAAACTAATTAATTATTTTTTTAAAAGAAGAAGAAATTCCAAAACAGCATCATAGATAAGGTGGCTCCTATTAAACCTCTGTATTGGAGAAGTTAAGACAAAAAGATAATGTCATATAGTAGTGTTGTTTACAAGATAATGGGTTGCTAAAAAAATATAATTTATCTGCTAAGACCTGAATTTGAAGTTGGGTGATTAACATATTTCATTACTGTTATTATATTTCAATGAACTTTTATGTAACCTCATGAGGAAAAACTTCAGAAGTCTAAATTTGAGTCTTAGTGCACTTGGACCCTCCTCTTGGTCACCTCCCCAAAAGACAAAAGGCAGCTTGGGGTCAGAGTTACCCAGCAGATGCTAGTCCAATACTCAGAAAATAACTTGGTCTTCATTACTAAACAAAGTCTGAATGTGTGCTAGGAACTTACATATATGGTTGTATTTATCCAGAGAAGAGCCCAGTGAAGTGTCGTGATGCCCTTATTATAGGAGAAAGATGAGGCACTGCTGCATTGCCCAGTTCTCTCTTCATGGAAGGACTTAATTTTCCAGCTCCTGGGAAATAGACACCCTTTAGCTTTTAACCCCCATGGGGACTGCCACTCCCCAGGAGCATGCCTGTCCCCAGGCTGCCTGGGTTCAGTGACTGATCTTAGTGGGAATAAACAGCCATTTGTCCCAAAATGGGACCTCACTGATGGGTCCTTATGGCTTGGCTCCAGAGCTCCCTGGAGCTCAGCTTCTCCCTCTGCCCATTCCAGCTTCCTGTCACACCCTCCACTAGGCATAGAGCCCAAGGGCCCTTCTTAATAAACATCCTGCCTAGACACTCTGTCTCTGGAACCAGAGGATTCAGTCTGCAATAGGCACAGAGAGGTTAAGAGACTTCCCTAAAATCACTCAGCAACCAAGTAACAGAGAACAGTCTGGGCTGGGGAGGCAGAGGAGGAGCTATAGTGTTCAGGGGACTTTGTAACAGAAAAGGGAGGGACAGGAGGTTACTCGGGGATTCTTAGGGTCCCAGAAGACTCCTCATGTTCCCAACTCACAGAGGGCCCAAGGCACAGGTCTTCCTTCTTCACTAACAGGGTCACCCCCAGCCCATGTTTTAGCAACTTGATTAAAAGTCTTTAGTGGGATGGCATTTTGGACTTCTTCCTTGGAGGAAGTAGAAATTGAGATAAGCTTTAAAAGTATGAACAAATAAAGAGGCAGAGAGGCTATACTAAGCAGCAGAAACAGAACAAAATAGTAGGAAGGGTGAGGGATGATCTGGTTAAATGACATTACTAAATGATCGGCAGCATGGAAAGTTCTGTGGGGTGGGCTGAATGCCAGTGACCTGCCGTGATATGCAGTGGAGACAGGCAAAGGCTTTCCCTCCATCTCATCTAATTCCTCATCCTACCCATTCTCTCTGTGTGTGGGACATCCTCCCCCAAATCCATTTCCTCTCAGGGTTTGCCCGTGCTGCTGGTCTGGTCTGGCCATGGCTGATACTGAAACCAACTATTTATAGACTTTGAGGACAGATGGAGTGTCAGGGCCAGTTTCCGTGACACCAGGGCTCCTGGCGGGTGGCTTCCTCTCTGCTGGGTCTCCACCTACCCCCTCTGGGTCTCTCTTCTCTCCTATCTCTCTGAAGCTCTACTTCCATGTGGTCATTGCTTGGGTAGCATCAAGGCTGCCACTGGGTCCCCTCTAAATGATAACTGACTCTAGGTACGACCACCTGGTGCCCACTTCCTGCATCAGACCACATTCCAGGCTGAGGAGAGGTCTCAGCCATCACCACTGGGCTGAGGTCTTCTCCTGTTCCCAGGACTAGTCACTAGTCACTAGTCCTGTTCCCAGGACTAGTCACTAGTCACTAGTCCTGTTCCCAGGACTAGTCACTAGTCACCTAGGAGCCTTCAGCTCCTACCCACTGATCACCTGAGTTTATGAATCCCAGAGGGTAGTAAGACAGGATACAAATTACAGATGTCTGGAGTTAAAAGAGGTCAGAAATAATGGAAAAGAATATGAAAAAAATTATATATACATATATATATATATATATAAACTGAATCACTCTGCTATACACCTGAAACTAACAACATTTTAAATCAGCTATACTTCAATGAAATAATTACAAACAAAAAGGTAAAAAAAAAATTAAGATGGGAAAATGACCATGAAGATATCTGCTATCCTGCCAGATACTACTTCCTATATTGGGTCTTGGAAGCATGATAAAAAGAGGGCTGTGTCATTGGTCAGCTGTGAGGATTCGGCAAATTATTTAACCTTTGGGGGTTGTTTCTTTCTTCTGGTTTGATCAACAGTTGTCTATTGACTACTTCCCATTCGCTGCACACTATTCTGTGCACTAAGAAGTCAACAGCAAACAAAACAGACAAAAATTTTCTCCTCTGTTTGAGATGGATATGTATACACTGCTATATTTAAAATGGATAACCAACAAGGTCCTACTGTATAGCACATGGAACTCTGCTCAATGTTATGTGGCAGCTGGGATGGGAGGGGAGTTTGGGGGGAAATGGATACACATATATGTATGGCTGAATCCCTTCACTGGCCACCTAAAATTATCGCAACATTGTTTGTCAGTCAGCTATACCCCATTACCAAATAAGAAAGCAAAACAAATTTTCTCCTTCATGAAGCTTACATTTTAGTGTAAGAGATAAACAATAAGATAAATAAGTAAACTCTATGGTGTGTTTTGTGGGTGGGTATGTATTTAAATGTGTGTGTATGTCTGTTATTTGTATGCGTGTTTTCCTGCCCAAAGGGTCTAAGAGCAAAGATGCTCCAGAGCAATGAGTACACTTGCTTTCCTAACCTTGTTTTTTAAATACCATAAAAGGAACCAGGACTTCTCAAGAAAATTCTAGGGCTGCAACAGGATAGGTACAAGAGGAACCTGGAATAGGTTTTTATGCAGAAAGTTTGGAAGTGCCTGAATAAGTGGTGGATGCATTTGCAGGAGAGGGAAATGTCACATCCTAGGACCTGCAGGAGTCCTTAGGATAGACTGCAAAGTGAGGATTCTTGGCTTCTCAAGCAGGGAAGAAGTCAAGAGCAGCCATAATAAAGGGAAAGCAAGTTGATTTAGGGAGAGACACATTCCATAGGCCGAATGTGGAACCCTCTCAAAACGTGAATGCAGTCCTGTGGCATGGGGTCGTAGGTTTTTATAGGTTAAGTATTGATAGTTTCATAGGCTGAGTGGGAGGAATAGTCTTGCTATTTCAGAGTAGGGTGGGGGTTTTCCAGGAATTGGACCACTTGGCTACTTGGCTGTTTTTGGTCCTCTTCAGGACTGTCATGGTGTAAGGGGGAGTAGTTTTAGTGTCTCATTGAAGGTATAATGAACTCTAGGTCAATGACCAGACTATTCTCAAGGCCACCTTGGTTTCAACTGGTTCCAGCTGGTCTTTATCTAAACAGCTGTGCCTCTTCTTCATTATCTAGTGTTGATGTCCTGCCCCTTTCCCTCCTGTCTCATTTTCTGCTCAGAGACTTTTACTCCCATATTCTTATGGGAAGCAGAAGGTTGGTGGTCCATCTTCTATAGCTGCTTCTGGGCTGGGCATTGATCCTGCCTATCAGGGAGTAAAAGTCTCTGGATGCCTGGTGTAGGGGTCTTGGGGTGGGACAGCTTCTTGTTTTAAGTTAGAGTGCAGTATGCATTGGAATCCTTGCATGGCCACCATTTTAACATGGAACTCTTGTAAGCCAGAAGACAGGAAATTTACCAAGGGATTAAAGAGGCATGGTCCAAAGAGGAGGAAGAGAAGAAAGATCATGACTGAGTCCAGGAGGGGTAGGAACCGAGGAAGGCTAGGGAGAGAGGACTTCCTTACTAGTGGACCAGATGATACTAGGGTCTGACCCCTGGTTGTATCTGTTTAACCATGATGCTTGCTCATAAATCTTTTTGATGCCCATCTCCATCTGGTCCAGATTATTAACATAGGTACAGCAGGTTTTGTTTTTAACCACACAAACCCCACCCTGCTTCTCTCGGAAGTAATCCAAGGCCAATCTGTTGTCTACAACCACATTGGCCAGTGAGTTTAAAGAAGTTGAAAATCTATTTAGGTCATTTCCAGCGGTCAGGATTAGGCTCTCTAAAGTGTTGGTTATATTTTCTAGGGTTACCTCATGGTAGACAAAGCCTCCTCATGGAGCTGCCAATCCCCCTGCCAGTCATATCCCTGCTAATATTTATCTGATGGCCCTCCTGGGATGGTATTGAGTATTATTATGTGTTGTGACTGTGAATGGGATTCAATGTCCTAATATACAGGCTCCCTTGTGCCACACAGTGTGGATATAAGGAGAAGCATTTACATATGGGTCAGATTTTCCCTGGGGTGCCCTTGTGTTTGGGCCCTCATTCTGGGGAGTGCCTCATGTGCAGACATATCCTGAAGGTACAGTAAGATGTCTGGGAACCGAAGACTTTAACAGATCTGTGGAAGGGACAAGTTATGAACACAGTACACAGTGATAAGAGCCTATTGTTATATTCAAAATAGTAGAACCCTGGAGTATTCAATGCCCTCAGCTTAGATGAGATGGTGTAGTAAGAAGGTATTTTTATTTTATTATTTTATTTATTTATTGGGCTGCACCGGGTCTTAGTTGTGGCACAACATGATATCTTCAGTCTTCATTGCAGCATGTGGGATCTTGTGTTCAAGCACCCTACGTCTCTGTTGGTAGTCCCAGTAGGGGACTGCTAGTGGTAGGACAGCGGGGATCCTGGTTGGGGATTGCACTCCCCACCCCCCACCCAAGGTAGATTATATATCCTTGATTCAGGGCTGCGAGTTCATCAGCATATGCCTGGGCTGCACCAAGGACCGGCTTTTCTCTTTAGAGGTGCAACAGGTAGAAAGGTAGTGATTGCCCCCAAGTAAGTCCATAGAACATTGTCAGCTTAGTGAATTCCCCCAAGAACTAACTGGGGTCCTTGGGAAAATGTCCAGATTTCTCTTTGCAAGTAGCTGGGTCAGCCATAGGAAAAAGGACATAGACTCTGTTCCTCTGTCAGCAGTCGGCACTTCCCTTAAGGCACAGAGTTTGGTATTAGGAGGCTGATAGGTAGCCATGCTTCCTGTAGTACTGGCGGGACTCACTTTTGGTAACAGAGGATTTAGGACAGGGCTGGAAGGATAAGGTGGTAGGGTTTCCAGCCACCCAGGTGGGGCACTAGAGGTAGGTGGGCTGGAAGCCTGACCCCTATCAGAATTGGAGGAGGGGGCAGGAGTTCCCTGATGTGGACCTCAAGGAGGTGGACTCATAAGGAGATCATCTAAAGTATGAATGCCAACTAGGAAAAGGAGAGGCAGTACAGGAGTTTGAAAACCACCTTTTTGCAATATCATTGTCAAAATTAACTCTGGCAAGAATCATCATTGATGCAAAATCCAGGGTTTGATGAGGAAGAGGATGTTTGTATGATCCTAAAGTATCTCCCCACAGATTGCTTGTCAGATGCAAAGAAAAAAGAGAGAGAGAGGGAAATCAATACATAATGACCAAGCAAGACTTCGTTTGTTTTTTTTAAAGTATTTATTTATTTGGTTGTGCTGCATCTTCATTGCAGCATGCAGGATCTAGTTCCCTGATCAGGGATCAAACCCCGGTGGCCTGCATTGCGAGCACAGAATCTTAGCTACTGGACCACCAGGGAAGCCCCAGGACTTGTTTTTAGTGACACCTCTCCCAACCCCTTTTGTTTAGTAGAGGATTGTCTGATGTTTCTTTGTGATTTGGTTCAGGTTATGCTTTCTTGGCTGGAATGTTACATAGCAATGCAGTGTCCTTCTCAGGATGTTATGTTTTAGTCACAAATTATTCTTTGGCCCCTCACAGTTCAGTTGCTCAGTTGTGTCTGACTCTTTGTGACCCCATGGACTGCAGCACGCCAGGCCTCCCTGTCCATCACCAACTCCTGGAGTTTACTCAAACTCATGTCCATTGAGTCAGTGATACCATCCAGCCATCTCATCCTCTGTCGTCCCCTTCTCCTCCCACCTTCAATCTTTCCCAGCATCAGGGTCTTTTCCAATGAGTCAATTCTTCGCATCAGGTGGTCAAAGTATTGGAGTTTCAGCATCAACATCAGTCCTTCCAATGAATATTCAGGACTGATTCCCTTTAGGATGGACTGGTTGGATCTCCTAGCTGGGAGGGACTCTCAAGACTCTTCTCCAACACCACAGTTCAAAAGCATTGATTCTTTGGTGCTCAGCTTTCTATAAAGAAATGTACAGTATCACATCCATGCATGATGACTGGAAAAACCATAGCCTTGACTAGACAGACCTTTGTTGGCAAAGTAATGTCTCTGCTTTTTAATATGCTGTCTAAATTGGTCATAACTTTCCTTCCAAGGAGCAAGCATCTTTTAATTTCATGGCTGCAGTCACCATCTGCAGTGATTTTGGAGCCCCCCAAAATAAAGTCTGTCACTGTTTCCACTGTTTCCCCATCTATTTGCCATGAAGTGATGTGACCACATGCCATGATCTTAGTTTTCTGCATGTTGAGTTTTAAGCCAAGTTTTTCACTCTCCTCTTTCATTTTCATCAAGAAGCTCTTATAGTTCTTCACTTTCTGCCGTAAGTGTGGTGTCATCTGCATATCTGAGGTTATTGATATTTCTCCTGGAAATCTTGATTCCAGCTTGTGCTTCATTCAGTCCAGCATTTCTCATGATGTACTCTGCATATAAGTTAAATAAGCAAGGTGGCAATATACAGCCTTGTCGTACTCCTTTTCCTATTTGGGAGCAGTGTGTTGGTCTGTGTCCAGTTCTAACTGTTGCTTCTTAACCTGAATACAGATTTGTCAGGAGGCAGGTCAGGTGGTCTGCTATCCCCATCTTTTGAAGAATTTTCCAGTTTGTTGTGATCCACACAAAGACTTTGGCATAGTTTCTGATGCTATTTTTGATCTTCTGGCAAGGTGGTGTTGAAGTTTGCCATGTTGTTACCAAACACAAGTTTCCTGTGTGCAGTGAGGCCAAACCACCAAAATGTTATGTTGGAGTTTGGAGCAGAGAAAGGTTTATTGCAGGGCCATGCAAGGAGACAAGTGACTGATGCCCCTCAAAGCCCAAACTGCCTGAAGGGTTACAGCAAAACAGTTTTAAAGACCAGGTGAGGGAGGGGTGGTCACAAGGTACGTGATCAGCTCGTGCACAATTCTCTGATTGGTTGAATGTTAACAGGTGGTTAACATTAATCAGTTCTTAGGTGCCAGTAGGTGAGGGCTTCGTGCTCATTGTCATCAGGCAGTTAATTTCTTCCATTGAGTGAGTGAGTGAAAAGTTGCTCAGTTGTGTCCAATTCTTTTCTACCCCATGGATACTACAGCCCATGCAATTCTCCAGGTCAGAATACTGGAGTGAGAAGCCTTTTCCTCCTCCAGGGGATTTTCCCAACCCAGGGATCAAACCCGGGTCTCCCACATCAGATTTTTTACCAACTGAGCCACAAGGGAAGCCCAATTTCTTCCATTTGGTGGTGGTTTTAGCATCTGAAAAACTCAGGAAACAAATGCTTGAGATCCTATTAGCTGGGTACTTCAGAGAGGAGCTGCAGCAGAAGATGTCGGAGAAGGGTCTGATCTGGGAAGAACCCATAGGGTCCTGCTCAGTTACAGATGGACTATATTCTTCAAAAATGGTAATGTCATAATAGACAAAGGTTTTGGATATGCTTCAGATTAAAGGAGAGTAGCTATGTATCTGATAGTAGACTTGACCTTGTACTGGAGAGAAACATGGATACAGATGGGAGAAAAGCCTTGTAACAGTGTTACATTTACTGGCTGATAACTGTATGGTTGTGAAAGAGAATATCACTATCTTTAGGAAATATATGCTGAATTATTTAGGGATAAAGAGCCACATGTATATAACCTATTCTCAAATAGTTCAGAAGAAAAAGTTGTGTTTTTGTGATTGTGTGTGTGAAAGAGAGAGACAAAGAGAATGCAAATAAACTAAATGGGATAAAATATTAGCAATAAGTGAATTTGGGTAACAGCTATACGGATGTTCTTTGTACTGTTCTAATTCTTGGAACTTTGAACTTAATTCCAAATAAAATGTTTTCTAAGGAAAAAAAAATAGCAGGATAGATGGCGTTATGCTCTGTGGAGAAAAATAAAGCAAGGTTGCAAATACCAAGTGATGAGGGAAGACTAAACAGCAGGACCCTATGCCGCACATCCTCTGCTTTAGCTCTTCTCTGAAGTACCTAGATAATAGTATCTCATGTTTTTCAGATGCTAAAACCACCACCAAATGGAGGAAATTAGCTGCTTGATGATCAGGAGCCCGTAGCCACTGGCCTTCTGTTGCCTATGGATTGGTCACCATCAACCAATCAGAGAACTATGCACAAGTTGACCATGTTCCCTGGGACACTTGGCTCTCACCTTGCTGAAACCCTTCAGGGAGTTTCGGTTTTTTTGAGCAAGACCCATATGTTCTCCTTTTTGAAAGTGAAAGTTGCTCAGTCATGTCCAACTCTTTTGCAGCCCCATGGACTGTTAGCCTGCCAATTTCCTCTGTCCCTGGAATTCTCCAGGCCAGAGTACTGGAGTGGGTAGCCATTCCCTTATCCAGGGCCCTACAGTAAACCTTTCTCTGCTCCCAAACTCCATGAACTTGCCTTCGGTAACAAGACTTCAGGAAAGTTCTTGAGTCAAGACCTGAGCTAGGTGAGTGAGCAACCCATGTAGCTATTTGGGGGAAGAGCATTTCAGGTGGAGGAAATAGTAAGTTCAAAGATGGGAACAAGCCTGGCACCTTCATTGGCAGGGAGGCCAGTAGGGCTGGAGCTGAGTGAGTGAGGGGAGGAGTAGGAGATGAGGTCAGAGAAATAACAGAGAGCCTGACGGGCATTTGAGAACCACTTGAAGGAACCACTTGGAAGAAAAGTTATGACCAACCTAGATAGCATATTAAAAAGCAGAGACATTATTTTGCCAACAAAGGTCTGTCTAGTCAAAGCTATGGTTTTTCCAGTAGTCATGTATGGATGTGAGAGTTGGACTATAAAGAAAGCTGAGCACTGAAGAATTGATGCTTTTGAACTGTGGTGTTGGAGAAGACTCTTGAGAGTCCCTTGAGAGTCCCTCTCAGCTAGGAGATCCAACCAGTCCATCCTAAAGGAAATCAGTTCTGAATATTCATTGGAAGGACTGATACTGAAGCTGAAACTCCAATACTTTGGCCACCTGATGTGAAGAACTGACTCATTGGAAAAGACCCTGATGCTGGGAAAGATTGAAGGTGGGAGGAGAAGGGGTCAACAGATGATGAGATGGTTGGATGGCATCACCGACTCCATGGACATGAGTTTGGGTAAAAGCCAGGAGTTGGTGAAGGACAGGGAGGCCTGGCATGCTACAATCCGTGGGGTCACAAAGAGTCAGACACGACTGAGGGACTAAGCTGAACTCAACTGAGAAGGAAGAGGGAAGGTCCTAAGGGCTTTGCAAGGAGGATTAAGATGATCTGTCTTTTGTTTTCAACAATGCTTGCTGTGTTGAAACAGATGGAAGAGGTGACAAGAGCAGGAGCAGGGGAGCAGTTAAGTGGGTTGTTGTAATAATCCAGGCGAGAGATGATTATTGGCTAGGACCCAGGGTGTATGCAGAGGAGTCTGCAAGTAGTATTTGGATTCTGGCTGTATTTTAAAGCATTTGCTGATGGATAGGAAGTGAGATACAGGAGGGGTGTCAAGCATGACTCAAGTGTTTTGGCCTGAACAGCAGCAACAAGGATGGAATTTCCATTAACTGAAATGGGGGAGCCTGTGGGAGAGGCCACTTTGGGGACATACTTAAGTTTCCAACACCCATGCAGTATTTCAGTGGAGGGGTGGATAGGAATCAGGCCATGGGAGAGCCCCAGGCAAGAGATGAGCATATAGAGGATTTTTTAAAGACACGAGAGTGGATGAGGACACTGGGGAAGTAGGAAGGGGGGCAACATCCAAGGATTGGGCCTGGGAATGCCAACTACCAGCTGCTAGCCTGGGAAATGAGGAGGAACTACCAGAGGCAACTGAGAGAGAACAGCCAGTGAGGGAAGAGGAAAAGCAAGAGGGGGTGGAGTCCAGGAAGCCAAGGGAAGAAAACATTTCGGAAAGTGTGATCAGGTGTGTCCAATGCTGCTGACAAGATGAAGGAGCTGGTTTTTTTGTTTGTTTTTTTTTTAATTTGGCTACTCCAGATCTTCTTTGCAGTATGCAGGATCTTGCTTGCAGCATTCCGGCTCTTACCTGCAGCTTGCGAAATCTAGTTCCCTGACCAAGGATTGAACCCACGGCCCCTGCACTGGGAGCTCAGAGTTTTAGCCACTGGACCACCAGGGAAGTTCTAGAGATTTAGATTTAAAAATTAACTGCACGGTGTAATGCACTTAAGGTCATTGAAGGTCCTGATGAAAGGGTTTTGTTGGCATGTGGGGGCAAAATCCTGATTGGAGTGGGCTCAAGGGGGAATGAGAGGGGAGGAATTGGAGATACCAAGTAGAAACAACTCTTTTGAGACTTTTTGCTGTAAAGGGAATGAGCGAAATGAGGCAGTAGCTGGAGAGGAACAGGATCAAGAGATGTTTTCCTTGAACGAATATAGTAGATTGATTATTCTTTGCGGGGTCCTGGAAAGGGACTCCATTGTTTATTATTCTCTCTCTGACCTGACCCTGCTCCCAGTTGACCCTATAAAGCACCCCCGCCCCACCGCCTCCACCACCACAAACCCAGGGTAAAGTTTAACTTGCTGTCTGTCCTGTTTCTTCCTCCAGCTCTTCCTGAAAGCTCTAAGCTCTCTCTTCGCAGAGTTCCTCTTTCCCCATCTCATCTGGCCTGTTTCTCCCGTAATTTCCTATGAGTGCCATCTTAGATGCACACCAGCTGCTCTGCCTCATCCCCCTTTATGATGCCGGCCCTCCTGGACTCAATGCCCTAGGTTTAAGGAGCCCCACTTTAATCTTTTGGAAACTTTTCAAAAATACTTGAGACAGTCCATCTGCAATGTATTCCCACCTCTAAATCCACAATCATTCTGTGGGTAGGAAGTATTTTATCTTAGAAGAAGAGATTTCAGGAAGTGGTATCAGTTGAGGGTGGAGTGGGGCATAAGACAATGAATTCTTAGCAGCAGAGAGGAAAGAACAAATCCAAGATAAGCTCCAAGGAAGAACCGACAGATATTGTCAACAGTTGTCTGAAAGTATGTGTGTGTTGAAAGCCTTTAATACAGTATACTCTTTGATCTGGCAATTCCACTTCTAAGAAATTAATCTAGGGGGGGAAATAGACAAAAAGTATGCCGAAGGTTGTTCATCATATACTATCCATAGTTGCAAAATAACTGGAGACATCCTAACCATCATCAGCAGCGTTAGAGGGCTGCTAAGTAAACTGTGTGATCACCAAAACGATGACATAAGGGTGAATGTTTTGTCAAAAAAGTGCTTGTCTGTTTACAATAGATAGGACATGGAAGCAACCTAGATGTCCATTGGCAGATGAATGGATAAGGAAGTTGTGGTACATATACATGATGGAATATTACTCAGCTATAAAAAAGAATGTGTTTGAGTCAGTTCTAATGAGGATGAAATTGGAGCCTATTATACAGCGTGAAGTAAGTCAGAAAGAGAAACACCAGTACAGTATATAATGCATACATGTGGAATTTAGAAAGATGGTAACAATGATCCTACATGCAAGGCACCAACAGAGACACAGATGTAAAGAACAGACTGTTAGATTATGTGGGAGAAGACAAGGGTGGGATGATATGAGAGAACAGCATTGAAATGTGTATATTACCATATGTAAAATAGATGATCAGTGCAAGTTCAATGCATGAAGCAGGGAGGGCGCTCAAAGCTGGTGCTCTGGGACAACCCAGAAGGATGGGGTGGGGAGGGAGGTGGGTTCAGGATGGGGGGGATGCATGTGCACCTGTGGCTGATTCATGTCGATGTGTGGCAGGGGCCACCACAGTGTTGTGAAGTGATTGTCCTTGAATTAAAATAGATTTTAAAAAAATAAAGGTGCTTGTGGTAAGTAAAAAAGTAGATTGCAAACACATGTGTTACACACATGCTTATCAAGATGTTATATCTCAGTGGCAATGGTTATGCAGGTGTTCTGTTTTACTTCAATATCTATATTTTTTAAATTTTATTTTGCATTTTTTATTTTAATTTTTTATTGAAGTATAATTGATTTACAATGTTAGTTTCAGGTGTATAGCAAAATGACTCAGTTATACATATATATATCTTTTCTTTTTCAGATTCTTTTCCCTTATAGAAAAAGAATATACAAAATATTGAGTATAGTTCCTTTTGCTATAGAGTAGGTCCTTGTTGGTTATCTATTTTATATATAATAGTATGTATATGTTAATTCAAAATTCCTAATTTTTCCCTGCTCCCTTTCCATTTTGATAACCATGTTTGTTTTCTATGTCTGTGAGTCTATTTCTGTTTTGTAAATAAGTTCATTTGTATCTTCTTATTTTTAGATTCCACATACAAGCAGTATCATATGATATTTGTCTTTCTCTTTCTGACTTACTTCACTTATTATGATAACCTCTAGGTCTATTCATGTTGCTGCAAATGTTATTATTTCATTCTTTTTTATGGCTAAGTAATATCTTTGTTTTCTACATCTGTGACTGTTTCTGTTTTGTAAATAAGTTCATTTGTACTATTTTTTTAGGTTGCACATATTATAACATATATTTGTCTTTCTCTATCTAATTTACTTCACTCAGTATGACAATCTCTAGATCTATCCATGTTGCTGCAAACTGCATTATTTCGTTCTTTTTTATGGCTGAGTAATATTCCATCACACACACACACACACACACACACACACACACACACACACACATCTTCTTTTTTGATATTTATTTATTTGACTGCACTGGGCCTTAGTTGAAGCTTGTAGGATCTTTGTTGTGTCACACAGGATCTTTTGATTGCTGCAGATGGATTCTGAGGTTGTGACACATGGGCCCAGTAGGGGCGGTGTGCAGGCTCTTTATTTGTGGCTTGCAGGCTCTGGATCACAAGGGCTCATTAGTTGCTCTGCAGCTGTGGGAATCTTAGCTCCCTGACCAGAGATCAAACTTACACCCTCTGCAGTGGAAACATGGAATCCTAACCAATGGAACACCAAGGAATTCCTTGCATCTTTGTTTTTCTTTCTCAAGATTGCTTTAGCTATTCAGGGTCTTTTTTGCTTCCATGCAAATTAAAAAAAATTTTTGTTCTAGTTCTGTGAAAAATGTCATTGCTAATTTGGTAGGGGTTGCATTGAATCTGTGGATTGCTTTGGGTAGTATAGTCACTTTAGCAATATAGATTCATCCAGTCTAAGAATGTAGTATATCTTTCCATCTGGTTTGTGTCATGTTTGATTTTATTCATCAGAGTCTTAAACTGTTTGGAGTTCAGATCTCTTCAATAGATAAGCTTATTCCTAGATATTCTTTTTGATGCCATGGTAATTTAGGTGGTTTTCTTAATTTCACTCATTTTTTGTTGTTAGTGTATAGAAATGCAACAGATTTCTACACTATTAAATTTTGTATCCTGCAACTTTACCAAGTTCATTGATGAGCTCTACTAGTTTTCTGATAGCAACTTTAAGATTTTCTATCTATAGCATCATGTCATATACAAACAGTTTTACTTCTTTCTTTCCAATCTGGTTTCCTTTTATTTCTTTTTCTTCTCTGATTGCCGTGGCTAGGACTTCCAAAACTATGTTGAATAAAAGTGGTGAGAGTGGACATCCTTATCTTGTCCCTGATCTTAGAGGAGATGCTTTCAGCTTTCACCATTGAATATGATTTTAGCTCTGTATTTGTTATACATGGCCTTTATTATGTTGCGGTAGTTTCCTTCTACGCCCACTTTCTGGAGAGTTGTTTGTTTTTTTTTTTTTAATATCATAAATGGGTGCCGGGGACTTCCCTCATGGTCCAGTGGCTAAGATTCTGCACTCCCAATACAGGGAGCCTGGATTCCATCCCTGATTGGGGAACTAGATCCCACATGCTGCAACTAAAGAGTTCGAGGGCTGCAACTCAAGATCCTGTGTGCTGCAGCTAAGGCCTGAAATAGCCAAATAAATAAATGGGTGTTGAATTTTATCAAAAGCTTTTTCTGCATCTATTAAAATTATATATATATATATATATTTTTTTTTTTTTTTTTTTTTTTTTTTAAAGAGGGTTAGAAGGTACCAGGCTGGCATGTGAGTGGCTTCTCTGTCTGAGTCAGGGAAGGCCCCACTCAAAATGTAAGGTGTGAGCAGAGGTCTAAGGAAAAGAGGAAATATCTGGACTATATTGGAATATCATATGGTTTTTATTCAATTTGTTGATTTGGTATATCACATTGATTGATTTGCAGACATTGAAAAACTCTTTAATTCCTGGGATAGATCCCACTTGATCATTGTGTATGACTTTTCAATGTTTTATTGGATTTGGTTTGCTAGTTTTTGTTGAGAATTCTTGCATCTATGTTCATCAGTAATACTGGTTTGTAATTTTCTTTATTTTTTTGGCATCAGGGTGATGGTGACCTCGTAGAATTAGTATGGAATGGGAGTGTTCCTTCCTTTGCCATTTTTTGGAATAGTTTCAGAAGAATAGGTGTTAACTTCTCTCTAAATGTTTGATAGAATACATCTGTGAAGCCACCTGGTTCTGGACTTTTATTTGCTGAGAGTTTTAAAATCACTGATTGAATTTTAGTGCTTGTAATTCATGTGCTCATATTTTCTGTATTCTTGGTTCAGTCTTGGGAGATTGACCCTTTCCAGAAATCTGTCCATTTCTCCTTGGTTGTCCATTTTATTGACATATATTTGCTTGTAGTATTCTCTTATGGTCCTTTGTATCTCTGTGGTGTCAGTCATAACTTCCCCTTTCTCATTTCTAATTTTATTCATTTGCACCCTCTCCCTTTTCTTCTTTAAGAGTGACTGAAAGTTTAATAATCTTGTTTGTCTTTTCAAACAAGCAGCTTTTAGTTCCTTTGTTCCTTTCTATTGTTTTGTTAGTCTCTATTTCATTTATTTCTGCTTGGATCTTTATGATTTCTTTCCTTCTACCAACTTTGGGTTCTGTTTTTCCTTATTTTAGTTGTTTCAGGTATAAATTTAGATTATTTGAGATTTTTCTTATTTCCTTATGTAAGATTGTATTGCTATAAACGTCCCTCTTAGAACTGCTTTTGCTGTGTCCTATAGGTTTTGGGTTGTTGTGTTTTTGTTTTCATTTGTCCCTAGGTATTTTTTTATTTCTTCAATGATTTTCTGATTTCTTCTTTGATTTCTTCAGTGATCCATTGGTTGTTTGGTAACATATTGTTTAGCCTCCGTGTGTTTGTGTGTTTTTGCAGGTTTTTTTCTTGTAGTTGATTTCTATTCTATAGCATTGTTTGCGAAAGATGCTTGATATTATTTCAGTTTTAAAATTTACTGAGGCTTGCTTTGTGGTCCCACACATGATCTGTCTTGGAGGGAAGCAGGTAATGAGAAAAAGAAAAACTCTGTCTTATGTCCTGCTTCTTGCCTTCAAGTATAGTTGTATGAGGATGTGAAGCTTGGAGTGGCCATCGTAGCCAGCTTATAATGATGAGAGGCCAGGAGAATCAAAAACTAACTCAGAGCCCTGTCTGCTTTCCTGTGAGATATAAGACATATCTGTGTCACATAAGCTGTTGCTTGTTGCATCACCTGCTGCTATAGTTGAAGTCATTCTTAACAGATACAGGCAGTATGGAGAAGCACAAAGTTCTTGGTAGCCTTTGAGCGTTGCAGATCTGCAACACTACATACTGCAGTCAGTGAAGGGTTTGTGTGGCAGTGAGGAGGCACAGGCAGTGAGGCTGGACCACACTTTTGAGAGGCTTGTGAGTGGTAAAGAGTAAGATGACATGGATTCCTGAGGGATGCGTGAAGATTTTTTCTATGCCATTGATACTGTTGTTGGCTCTGGCAGAAGACTGAGGAGGGACATACTGAATTTTCATTCAAGCACATAGTAGGTGCTCATCAAATGGTTGTCTTTATTCTATGAGGTTACTCTTGGAGATGTTGTTATCTTTGAGTATAGTTTAGATGTTCCTGAGGTATACTGGTCTGCAGACTTGTCCTTGATGGCTGTCCTTGAAAGCAGTAGAATCAGTGGAGAGGACCCTAGCTTTGGAGTGAGACTGAATCCACTTACTTGCCGTAAAACCTTGGGCTGAATTTCTGAGTCTCAGGTTCCTCACCTATAAACAGAGATAAGAATATCTACCTTATAGTTTTGCTATGAGAAATAAATGAGATAATGCATGAAAATTACTGGTACACAGTAAGCACCTGAAACACTGGAATGCTCTGTGGTGGGCCACTGCAGATTGCCCTTCAAACATCACTTCTTGTTCCTTCTTCCTCACAGAACCCCCTCTTTGGTCCAGATGTCTCACCCTCCCTGATGAAAAAACCCAGGCTCAGCTTAAGTGACATTTCTGAGGTCTCATAACCTAGTAAGTATCAGAGGCAGTACTTGAATCCATGTGTTCTGACTTGCAGCCTATTGTTTTTTTAAATTTTTGTTTGTTGAAGTATAGTTGATTTACAATGTGTTAGTTTCTGGCATACAGCAAAGGGATTCATATATATATATACACAACTATATACATATTCATATATATTTTCTATATTCTTTTCCATTATGGTGTCAACTGAAAAAAAAAAAAAAATGAACACAACCTAGAAGCTAATAATTCTGTCTTATTTAGCGGTCTTTTGGAGGACAGCAAGCCTGGGAGACAGGACTCTCAGGTCACTCTGAAGGAATGCTCCCAGGCAAATTCTGACCTTAAACAAAAGCCTTGTAGGGGGAACTTGCATTTCTCTTCCTGTGTCTTTGAGATGTAAATGTTCTACCTGATCTTAGGGTGGATGGGTGCGTGTGTGTGTGTGTGTGTGTGTGTGTGTGTTTTGAAAACTTGACCTCTGCCAAGCTATTTTGGGGAGTAAACTTTCTGGATTCCTTTCGGTTGACAAAGTCCCCATTCTCTTAAGGAGAAATCTCTTGTGTCTTAGTGGTTTGAGTCACTATTAATATATATCTCATTAATAGCCAGATGATAGATGCTTTAAATTAAACTGGAGAAACTTCTAAATTGGTAGATTTTTACAGAACTCTCATTTTATTACCTGTTTTATCGGTGCCTATGAAAAAAAGGTGTAAATATAAATATATCCGCATCTCTAATAGTTAACCTAAAAACTCCCTTAGTTTAAATCAAACAAGAAAAACTGGTTTTGAAAGCCTTATAGTGTTCTTAGCTTCTGCTAAATGGGTCTTACAGATGCTAATAAAAATATTAAATTAGGTCCATTAACAGGAAAGAAATAACTTTAGGGAAGGTGTAGAGACATTTCCCCAACAAGGTAGAAATTTTAAAGGTACTTATCCCAAATAGATAAAGAAATCTTTAGGTAGTTATTTTAAATGGGATAAATAAAATGGACATTTATGGGATTAAAACACAAGGCTTTGATATTACACGTGTTTGGTTGCTAAGTCAGTCATGTCCGACTCTTTGCAAGTCCATGGACTGCAGCCCACCAGTCTTCCCTGTCCTTCACTATCTCCCAAAGTCTGCTCAAACTCATGTGCATTTAGTCAGTGATGCCATCCAATCATCTCATCCTGTTGCCCTGTTCTCCTGCCCTCAGTATTTCCCAGCATCAGGGTCTTTTCCAGTGAGTCAGTTCTTCACATCAGGTGGCCAAAGTATTGGAGTTTCAGCTTCAACATCAGTCCTTCCAGTGATTATTCAGAGTTGGTTTCCATTAGGATTGACTGGTTTGATCTCCTTGCAGTCCAAGGGACTTTCAAGAGTCTTCTTCAACAAAACAGTTAGAAAGCATCAATTCTTCGGTGCTAAGTCTTCTTTGTGGTCCAACTCTCACATCCATACATGACTACTGGAAAAACCATAGCTTTGACTAGATGGACCTTTGTCAGCAAGGTGATGTCTCTGCTTTTTAATATGCTGTGTAGATTGGTCATAACTTTTCTTCCAAGGAGCAAGTGTCTTTTAATTCCTTGGATGTAGTCACCATCTGCAATGATTTTGGAGCCCAAGAAAATAAAGTCTGTCACTGTTTCCATTGTTTCCTCATCTATTTGCCATGAAGTGATGGTACTAGATGCCATGAACTTCATTTTTTGAATGCTGAGTTTAAAGCCAACTTTTTCACTGTCCTCTCTCACCTTCATCAAGAGGTCGTTTAGTTCCTCTTTCTTCCATAAGGGTGGTATCATCTGCATATCTGAGGTTATTAATATTTCTCCCAGCAATCTTGATTCCAACTTGAGCTTCATCCAGCCTGTCATTTCACATGATATACTCTACATGTAAGTTAAGTAAGCAGGATGACAATATACAGCCTTGATGTACTCCTTTCCCTATTTGGAACCAGTCCATTGTCCCATGTCTGGTTCTAACTGTTGCTTCTTGACCTGCAGACAGGTTTCTCAGGAGGCAGGTAATGTGGTCTGGTTTTCCCATCTCTTTCAGAATTTTCCAGTTTATTGTGATCCACACAGTCAAAGGCTTTAGCATAGTCAAGGAAGCAGAAGTAGATGTTTTTCTGGAAATCCCTTGCTTTTTGCAACATACAAAAGATGTTGGCAATTTGATCTCTGGTTCATCTGCCTTTTCTAAATTCAGATTGTACTTCTGGTAGTTCTCCACTCACATACTGTGGACGCCTAGCTTGAGGGATTTTGAGCATTACCTTGCTAGCGTGTGAAATGAGTGCATGGGGTAGTTTGAATATTCTTTGGCATTGCCCTTCTTTGAGATCGAAATGAATACTGACCTTTTCCAGTCCTGTGGCTGTTGCTGAGTTTTCCAAATTTGCTGGCATATTGAGTGCAGTACTTTAACAGCATCATATTTTAGGATTTTATTTATTTTCTAAATAGTCTTTAAATTTTTTTTATTTATTTATGGCTGCACTGGGTCTTCATTGCTTTCTCTAGTTGTGGTGAGCAGGGGCTTCTCATTGTGGTGGCTTCTCTTGTTGCAGAGCACAAGCTGTAGGTGTGCAGGCTCAGTAGTTGCCCTGCGGCATGTGGGGTCTTCCTGGACCAGGGATTGAACCCGTGTTCCCTGCCTTTGCAGGCAGATTCTTAACCACTGGATCACCAGGGAAGTCCCCATCTTTTAGGATTTGAAATAGCCCACCTGGAATTCCATCACCTCCACTAGCTTTATTCATACTGATGTTTCCTAAGGCCCACTTGACTTCATACTCTAGGATGTCTGGCTCTAGGTGAGTGATCACACCATCATGGTTTTCCAGGTCATTAAGATCTTTTTTGTATAGTTCTTCTGTGTATTCTTGCTACCTCTTCTCAATATCTTCTGCTTCTGTTAAGTCCATACTGTTTCTGTCCTTTATTGTGCCCATCTTTGCAGGAAATGTTCCCTTGGTATCTCTAATTTTCTTAAAGAGATTTCTAGTCCCTCCCTACACACACATGCACACACATACAGCCTTCCCGCTCTATTGTTTTCCTCTATTTCTTTGCATTGTTCACTTAGGAAGGCTTTCTTATCTCTCTTTTCTGTTCTTTGGAACTCTGCAATCAGATGGGCGTATCTTTCCTTTTCTCCTTTGCCTTTCGCTTCTCTTCTCTTCTCAGCCATTTGTAAGACCTCCTCAGACAACCATTTTGCCTTTTTGCATATCTTTTTCTTGGGAATGGTTTTGATCACTGCCTCCTGTACAGTGTTACAAATCTCCATCCATAGTTCTTCAGGCACTCTATCAGATCTAATCCCGTGAGTCTGTTTATCACTTCCACTGTATAATCATAAGGGATTTGATTTAGGCCATATCTGAATGGCCTAATGGTTTTCCCTACTTTCTTCAACGTAAGCCTGAATTTTGCAATAAGAAGTTCATGGTCTGAGCTACAGTCACCTCCCAGTCTTGTTTTTCCTGACTGTATAGAGCTTCTCTATCTTCAGCTGCAAAGAATATAATCAGTGTGATTTCGGTATTGACCATCTGATGGTGTCCATGTGTAGAACTGTCTCTTGTGTTGTTGGAAGAGGTTGTTTGCTCTGACCAGTGTATTCACTTGGCAAAACTCTGTTAGCCTTTGCCCTGCTTCATTTTGTACTCCAAGGCCAAACTTGCTTGTTACTCCAGGTATCTCTTGATTTCCTACTTTTGCATCTCAATCCCCTATGATGAAAAGGACATCTTTTTTGGTGTTAGTTCTAGAAGGTCTTGTAGGTCTTCATAGGAGCATTTGACTTCAGCTTCTTTGGCATTAGTGGTTGGGACATAGACTTGGGTTACTGTAATGCCTGTAATGCGGGAGACCTGGGTTCGATCCTTGTGTTGGGAAGATCCCCTGGAGAAAGGAAAGGCTACCTACTCCAGTATTCTGGCCTAGAGAATTCCATGGACTGTATAGTCCATGGGGTCACAAAGAGTCCGGTAGGACTGAGCAACTTTCACTTTTACTGTAATGTTGAATGATTTGCTGTGGAAGCAAATAGAGATTATTCTTTGTTTTTGTGGCTACACCCAAGTACTGCATTTGGGACTCTTGTTGACTATGAGGGTTACTCCATTTCTTCTAAGGGATTCTTGCCCACAGTAGTAGTAATGGTCATCTGAATTAAATTCACCCATTCCTGTCCATTTTAGTTCACTGATTCCTAAAATGTCAGTGTTCATGCTTACCATCTCCTGTTTGATATTACACTGCCTAAATGTTAAACAGGCCGAAAGGAACCCCTATTGGTCCCCAACACTAAAGGCCGAAAAGTTCACTTTGTTTATTCC
Source organism: Muntiacus reevesi (assembly GCF_963930625.1). NCBI lineage: Eukaryota > Metazoa > Chordata > Mammalia > Artiodactyla > Cervidae > Muntiacus > Muntiacus reevesi. The sequence continues at coordinate 139,655,994 of NC_089250.1, forward strand.
AGTTTAAATTATATAAGGGGCTGGAAAATTACACTGAGACACTTGACCAACAGCTACTTGAGCAATAGGCCAGTTAATCAAGATTGATGAAAGGGCATGAGTTCCGTGGCTCAACTCTATTTTGGAGATCCCAGAGTCTTTTATATAAAAATAGATAAAATGGACTGGGAAACAAAGACTTTATGATTCCTCTTGTAAGATAAAAAACTTGATTGAGTCCTATCCTAGTGAGAAATAAGGTTAAGGATATAAATGTTGATAGGATTGAGATAAAGTTTATATCAATTTGTCCATGGGGTTTATATAAGATGATTACAACTCTTTTTAAAAATCTTTTTTATGCAAGTATAATTAAATTACAATGTTGTGTTAATTATTGTTGTACAGCAAAGTGACTCAGATATATATGTGTGTACATATCTAGCATATTGAATGGAATACTTTAACAGCATCATCTTCTAGACTTTTTAAATGATGGCTATTCTGACCAGTGTGAGATGGTACCTCACTGTAATTTTTGATTTGCATTTCTCTAATAATTAATGATACTGAGCATTTTTTTCATATGCCTATTGACCATCCATATATCTTTTGAGAAATGTCTATTTAGGTCTTCTGCCCATTTTTTGATAAGGTCGCTTTATTTTTGTTGTTATTTCATTGTATGAGCTGTTTGTATATTTTGGAAATTAAGCCCTTGTCAGTTGCATCATTTGAAATATTTTCTCCAAGTCTGTAGCTTATCTTATTGTTTATATAAAAGCGTATAAGTTTATGTCCCATTTGTTTATTTCCATTTTTATTTCTTTTGCCCAAGAAAATGTTGCTACGATTTATATCAGAGAAAGTTTTGTTTATGTTCTCTTCTATGAGTTTTATGATGTCATGTCATGTTTAAGTGTGTTAGCCATTTTGAGTTTATTTTTGTGTATGATGTGAGGGTATCTTCTAGCTTCATTGGTTTACATGTGGCTGTCCAACTTTCCCAGCACCACTTATTGAAGAGACTGTCTTTTCTCCATTGTATATTTTGCCTCCTTTGTTAAAAATTGACTGTGGGTGTGTGGGTTTATTTCTGGGCTCTCTATTCTGTTCCACCAAAACATATGTCTGTTTTTATGCCAATACCATACTGTTTTGATTACTGTAGCTTTTTGGTATTGTCTGAAGTCTGGAAGGATGTGCTTCTTGCTTTGTTCTTTTTCCTCAGGATTGCTCTGGCAATTCTGGGTCCTTTATAAATTCCATATAAGTTTTAGGATTATTTGTTCCAGTTCTGTGAAAAATGTCCCAGACTATTATTCATTTTAATGCCTCCTTTTGGATGTATTAGCACATTTATCCAACACAAGAACTAGGACTTAGTTCTAAAGTGTAGTCCAAATAAAAGGTAAAAGCCACAGTGGCTTTTATGGCCTAGACTTGTTGTTGACTTACCATCTCTTCTGCCATATTCTAATGGCCACACAACCCATAGAATGCAGAAGGGGACCACAGAAGGGTGTGAATACCCAGAGGTGCAGGTCACTGAAGGCCTCCTTCAAAGCTGGCTACCACAAATTATGAAAATAGTTGTTACTCTGTGAATCTCCTGAAAGGGACTGTGGATTCCTGGAGGTCCACAGACCATACTGTGCAATCCTCTGACCTTGATAATATAAGCTCTCATCAGTCTACATGATTTATGCTGTTTTGAAGATGATTCTCAAATCTATCTCTTTTGCAATTTCACTTGAGTTTGTCAGAAGTCACTTTAAAAAGGAGTAAACCAGAAAGGTCCAGAGACTCAGTCTACCCAGTATTTTACCTCTGATGATGCCAGAGTGAGGGGCCTGAAAGAGCAGAGAAGTTGTTCTTTAGGACAGACCTCATAAAGTGTCACGTGGTCATTCATAGCCTCATGTCACATAGCCTCACATCAGGCTTTTATATCTATGGGTTCATCTTAAATTTTGTTTAAATTTTTTTTTTTTTTTTTTTTAATTGGTACACCATGGCATGTGGGAGTTTCCTGCTCAGGGATTGAACCCATGTCCCTGCAGTGGAAGTGCTGTCTTAACCACTGGACCCCCAGGGAAGTCCCTACATTTTAAAATACTTTCTTTGTTTTAGAATTTTTTTTTTTCCTTTTGATGTGTACCATTTTTAGTCTTTATTGAATTTGGTACAATATTGCTTCTGTTTTATGTTTTGGTTTTTTGGCCATGAGGCATGTGGCATCTTAGGTCCCCAACAAAGGATCACACCCTCACCCCTGCATTTGAAGGCAAAGTCATAACCACTGGACCACTTGAAAAGTCCCCTAAATTTCATTTTTTTTTTGACTGAAGTATAGTTGATTTATAATTGTTCCAATGTCTGCTGTACAGCAAAGTGACTCAGTTACATACATATAGACATTCTTTTTTCAAAATTCTTTTCCATTATGGTTTATCATAGGATATTGAATATAGTTCACTGTGTTATACAGTAGGACCTTGTTGTTTATCCATCCTAGATAAATATTTTCAATCTGAACCACCTTCTTGGCTAATGCATTCCACAGATTACCTGTTACCAAGTAGTAACTTCTTCTGTTTGTCCAAATCAGTCTCAGCTAAGTATCCCTGAGATAGGTTTGATCCCCTCATGCTAAAACTTGTCCAATATACACTCACATGTCCAAAATACAACAGTTGTATATACCACATGCAACTCACCCATGACCCAACTTACCCATGCAAGTCACTTCATGACTTTTGAGACACCCATCTTTGTTCTCTTTCAGAAGAACCAGTTTCTTAGTGAGTAATACAGTTGTACCATGTCCCCTTGGTCACATCAGCCCCCTCCTCTGAATGGCTATACTCCTATGCTGTGTCCTTAAGACCTTGGCTGGCAGAGTTTCAGCACAGAGAGTCAACCTTCAGCTACACTGAATTTTGTCCTAGGACAGGAACATGGTATCTCATTTCCCAAAGTCTGTCACAACAGTGCTTAAAGTCCACTTTGGACCATTATCTATCCACCTGCCTTCTTGTAGCAGGACACTCCCTCCCCTGGCCTTTACCTGTCCTCTATTCCATGACGTTCTGGTGGGCTTGCCAATCACACTGCCATCCCTTTAACCAAAGCAATGAATCCAAGAATGATAAACATCCAAGGCAGGCCCACCAGAATCCGGAATCGTTTTCAGGGAAGCCACAGGAAGCCCCATTTGCCTGGTCTAGTGTCAGAGAACTGCAAGAAAGAGGCTGGAACTGCCTGCAATCATGGTTCCTGTTACCACATTCAGAAGGTGAAAATGTAACCAAACACCACCAACAGAGCCAAAACGAAGACAGATACAGAGAAAAATTGAGCCTTTGGATTCACTCCTGCTGGAGGCTAGTTGCAGGCTCCTTTCTTCCCAGTGCAGTGACTCAATACCAGGCAGTAGGTTAGTTTTCCACCACTTATCAATGAAAGGAGCCATCAGACAATTGACTCTTTGGGCCAAATATTATCATAAGAAATTTGTTTCCTGAAGGAGCACATGTGGAGAGAGAATAACAGATGTGGTGAAGGTCTAGAAAGAAGACTGAGAAGCTGCCAGCTGTAAAACACAGCAAACCAAGGAGCTGCCTTTCATGGAAGCAGACAGCTGAGTGGTGGGGAAACACACTCCCAAATTTGGTGGGATGAAAATCAATGCAATTTTTTGGGATGGCAATATTTCTTTAACATTTGAAATGTTCCTGCTCTTTGAGCCAACAATTTGAAATCAATGCTGCATTGTTTGCTGTGGTAAAAAGCTGGCAACAGCCTCAAACTATTGCATCATTAATAGGGGATTGGTTAAGTAAATTATGGAAATATGTTCAAGTTCTATTGTTAATAGGGAAAAAAGCATGTAAGACTGTGTTAAACATTTGCTTAGAGATGTGTTTTGTATGTGCATGTTCACCCTAAGTCACTTCAGTCATGTCCGACTCTTTGTGCTACCAGGGACTGTAGCCCACCAGGCTCTTCTGTCCATGGGATTCTCTAGGCAAGAATACTGGAGTTGGTTGCCATGCCCTCCTCCAGGGGATCATCCTGACCCAGGGATCAATTCGCAGAAAGCAAAAAACTTGGAGGATCCTACATTGGATAATTAGGTGATCTCTGTGGGGAGGTGACTTTAATTACAAAGAGCTTTCACTTTCTATGTGTGCATGAGCCCAGAATATTGAAAGAGATTAATTTCTATTTTTGCTGCTGTTAGAAAGTGACATGATGATGGTCCCCTGCTTTCACAATTAGTGTCAATATTATGAGCTCTCTGGGCTAGAGGTTCATTTATTAATTCATTTATTCACTCATTTGTTTATTCAAAGGATTGAGTTACTGATTGCCAGCTAGTTAGACACTTGGTGCTGGGCATGTAATAGTGAAACAGAATCACTACTCTTGTGACCTGTATACAATTGATTGTGAAAACAAAAAGCAGATGGTGATGAGTGTTTGGAGAAGCATAGAGGAAACCAATAGGGGAATAGAATTTTGGGGTGGAGGCAGGAGGGTTCTATTGTATATCAAGTGGCCAGGGAAAGCGTCCTGGAGAAGGCAACGCAAGGACCTAAAGGGATGAAGGAAACCATGCAGCTCTGGGGGAAGTGTCTTTCAGGCCCAGGGGACAACATTTATAAGACACTAAACTGAAGCATACTTGATGAGATTGAAGCCAGAAGAACTTGTGTGGCTGGAAGGAACAATGAGAAAGTCAAATGTGAGGAAGGGCAAGTCAGCATCCACTGGACTTGAGGCCATTGCACCACTCTTGAGAGGAGCAGCCACCAGAGGGATCACACTGGTTGCTCTGTTCAGACTAAGATAGAGGGGTCAGGGGTAGAAGCGGGGAGAGGACCAGCTGGGAAGTGATTGGATTGCAATGACCCAGGTGAGAAAATGGCTTGGACTCTGGAGATAGAGGTGGTTAGTTTCTGAAGGCATTTTGCAGTTACGACTGATGGATGTGCTGAACAGGATGATGGCAGAAGTGGTGCTTGTGAATCAGGGCTGTCAGGCTGTCAGATCCCTGGGAGACAACCCTTCTCCCCAGACTGTTGGAAGCTTAAGCAGGGGAGATTCCGAGTCACTCCAAAGGGGTAGCAGTACAAATGGGTGCTTTGAGCTGAAACTGGAGGAGAGTCAGTGTCAGGTAGGGTGGGAGTTTTGGGGTTTCCTGTTATGAGACAGACCATTCTGTTATAGCAGCCTGCACACCCCCCAACCAGGCCCAGTGAAGACGCCAGGGGAGGCTGGATGTCTAATGCTACAGCCTCGACACACTTGGTTTGGGAGTGAACAGAAGGATGGACTGCATCTTTACCCACTGTAGCAAGAGAAGACTCAGGGCCAGATTTAACATGTTTAGAAAAACTAAGTGCTGTCTCATTATTGTCTGTCCCCATGTCTTATGGAATAAATCTAGACCCATTATACATATGTTATAATGGTCACTCGTGCTTTTAAAGACATGTGCCTTATTCTTATAATCAGAACAAAATTTTATAAAGAATGGCAAAGTGGTCAACATTAATCAATTCACAGAGTATCATGGAGTTAGCCTGTTGAGAATAGAATAAGTGGCGTCTTCACAGGGGGAGTGAAAATTAAAGTTGCTCAGTTGTGTCTGACTCTTTGCAACCCCATGGACTATACAGTTAAATGGACTTCTCCAGGCCAGAATACTGGAGTGGGTAGCCTTTTCCTTCTTCAGGGGAATCTTCCCAACCTAGGGATCAAACCCAGGTCTCCTGCATTGCAGGCCAATTCTTTACCGCCTTGGGGGGGAAGCCAGGTATGAGTGTGCACCTTTGAAGCAGTGAATATAAGCTTCAGTTGAGAAACTTGAAAGGGAAGGAAAGAAACAATGAATGGTAAGAATACGCATGTGCCACACAATTTTGAATGAAGTTTATTAAATAATATGTACAGCCAATGTAGTAATTCAACATCTGTCAAATTGATCCACTGCATAAAGAAAAATAGATGAACAGAAAAATCTGTGTCTGCATGGTACATGCTCTTGGTGTGTAATTTAAATGGCAATACTTTAAATTAATTGGTTATATATAATGTCAGTTATTTTTCTTTCAGAATATAATCTTTTTTGTAGTAACCTAGCAATAGGACTTAATACTACTGCAGATAAATAGGACTGCAAAAAAAAAAAAATCAAAAATGAAATAAGAAGAAAACACTATAACCGAGATAACAGTTACTTTCTCTCCCAGAAAGAATGATTATTTAAAATTATAACACTTTACAGTGGTATTTTTGTGCTAAAAATCTGCAGGTAAGTTATTTGGAATTCCTTCATTTAAATATGCAAAAAACTTCATGACTTCCTTATTATACCCCCCCTCCCCTTCAGTTCAGATTTTTAAAATTATTTTTCTATACAAAGTAGGTACATGGGCTATACAAAGTTAAATATACATATTTACAGTCCCATTTCTTAAGCATGTGATTTTTTTTTTTTCTCTTACTGATCCCAGAGAGACTGCAAAAGATAAGTAGTGTGGGGCTTGCCTTTACCCAGAAGCATGGCTAATCTATTAAAATGTGTTGCAGGGCATGCCGCCAGTTAGTTGCACTTGCGATTAATAAACCTGTATAAATATCTCAGCATAAAAATAGGTATTTTGTATTACTAAATGTGTGAAGACAAAGGAGCAATTGGAACCCTTTGCTCCTTGTTTTGTCATACATAGGAAGCTGAAGTTTGATGCAGATTTTAACAGATGAGTTTATTAAAGACGGGCAAACTGGTGAGGCATACCTGGGATTCTGGAGATATACAAAGTCGGGAGGCTGGCGTCATATGCAAATGTGGCTTTACAAATTGGTTTATTTTCTAGCTGTATTTAAAGAGGTGTTCAAAATTACCTACTTAATAAGCACCCCCTCAAAAAACAGATAAGGTCGTGTTATGGTTTGCATCTAAGAAAGACTAGGAAACACATTAGCCAATATAAGAATTACATTCCAAAACAGGTGAAATGCTGTTGTGCAAAGTGTATGTGAATATGCACGGGGTCTATATTTGAAGGGGGAGGACAGAAACGACCGCCCTTGGATGGTGAGGTGGACCTTCCAAAGCAATGCGTCTTACTTAAGGAATAGCAAGAAGTCCCTTTCTACACAGGAAGCTCATCCACCCTTACCCGCACTCCCCAGCCCCACCCTCCACCATTGGTTCCACAGCCTTTCCCCTGGGAATTAAGGCTCTGTGATCTGTTCTAGTTAAAAACCAATGTTTCTGGGAAGAAGTAACACATTCTTCTCAACCGTCATTTACACTTCAGTGTGAAGGAGTCAGCGACAGTTGCTTTCCTGAGAGCAGGACTTGGAGGAGAGAGAGTGAGGGAACTGTGGTTGTCTGAAGGGTGGTCAGCTGATACGAGGTTCTAAGATGCATAATGGAGACAGAAGCTGAGGCACTGAAGATGAACTCTGCCCACTTGGAAAGATTCCAGACTTTGGGACCTCAGGCCAATTCTGAGCTACCTGCGGAGAGCCAGGAGTCCTGTACACAACCCTATCAACCTGGAACTGCTTCTCCTGTTTATGACCTCGAACGTGGATTTGTGGGGAGGATCAGAGTTGGAAGACCCTGGAAGCAGGTCTAAATATTTCCAGCCACAAACTACCCTCGGACAAAGGTTCTTCCAGCATCCTAGTTGTTCAAAAGTGAGCTAATGGAGAGAGATATATGACAATGCTTTCTAGGATCCCGACAGGGAAAATTCATCTCTTCCTCTCACACCCTTCTTAGCACATATCGCAGTCTCTCTTGATTCAGTATTTTTGTGTGTCTGTCTCTCCAATCACCTCTGAGTTTCCAGCAGGCAGGAAAATGGGTCATTTCTATCTTTATCTCTCTAAGGTGTCTAACAGAGGTCGATAAACATCTTTGAATTGGATAAAGTTGTAACTGTACATCCCAGCCATCACAGAGGCCTCCCTTCTTGGCTCTGGCCCCCCTACAAAAGACAGGCCTCCTGGAAGTAGCAGAATTACAGCCTCAAATGTAGGGCCACTGCAGCTGCACCTTCTAAAGGGAAGCCTCACAGGGTGTGTCAGGATACATAACCCTGGATTCCTACATTCTGAATGGTCATTGGGCTCCCAGGGGGATACATGGTGAAAATGGAGATGTGGTGAACCCTTCCTAAGGCTTGGAGCACACCTTGCTTGTTGGTGGCCCCAGGCATCCAGTATACATCAGTGTGTGTTACGTTGAGTCACTGAACACCATCCCTTGTTCTAAGAATAAGCCTATCAACCCCCAACTGTCCTGGCCTAAAACAATCCAGAAAAGTAAGGGTAGCAATGGCATTCTGTAAATGACACTATGCTGCCCAGAAAGTGACTGCTTATAAAAGCCAATGATATGGAAGGAGCCATATGGCAGGGGACCTCAAGAGCTACAGGCTTCTCGCCTTAATCACCTGGAAATACAAATGGAACTATCTGCCCGGCCACCCTGCTCCAGAGGCAAGCCTTGCGTGCTTTTCTGTCTGAACACCAGGGGTGTCAACGGTAACACTGCATGCATGCTGAGTGCATGGGGCCTTCTCTGACCTCTACTTCCCTACCTACCTCCAGTGGGGCACTTGGCCTTGGGTTGTTTGGGGTCTCCACCACTGTGTAGGGATTGCCTTGGTGGGTCCAACTGATCTGTAGCAGTGTTAGGGGACCAGGAGGCTCCAGGGCAACTGGAGGAGTCCGTGTGGAGCCTTGGAGGATGGCTGGGGATCTGCCTGGTGCTCCGAGGGCACCTGCAGGCTAAACGACCCTTTTGAGCCAAAGCTGGTCAAGCCTGAAGCAGCAAGAGGCAGTTCTGGCTTAACTGCTCTGGGACCGTACTCCAGGTCAGGTTACCCAAGCTGGGAAGAGGAGGGCAGGGCTGGCATGGCTCCCAGAAGCAGCTAAGTAAATACCGACTTGCCTCATTCCTTTTTCGCATGGTTCAGCCCTGTCCGATACACGCAGTAAGCTTCGACAGGCTCAGGTTTTAAATACAACACTTCTCTGTCCTCTCTTTTGCTTCTTACTTTATCCACTGCATTAGTTTTCCTACTGCTCAACATTTAAATAAAGAGACCAATTCATGAATTATGTTTCGTCCTCCAATAAAAATCATCTCTGTGGTTTTCAGTCTTCTTATAGATACAAAGGCTTTACATAGTTGCCTGGGAAAGTACCAAACTGCCTTGTCCTTCTTGAAGTACCTATTAAAAACAAAAAAAAAAGACACAATGAGAAGACTGACTCAGAACAGTTCAGAGACAGAGTCCTTGATAACAATCCCAAAGCTTGTAGAAGGGCATATGGTTTCCAAATCACTTTGCCCTATCTTATCTCGTTTAGGCTGCAGAATAGCTGGGTGATAAGCAAGACCTTTCTTTAACACTCCCATTTTTTTTCAGATGAGGAAGCCCAAACTCAGAGAGGCAGATTTTGAACCCAGGTCTTCAGACTCCCAGCCCATGGCTCTTTCCAGTGCTTCTCTTTTATGGAAGAATGAACACAGCTATCCAACACACCAAGGTTAGGGGGATTTAGACTTCTAAACTGTGGCATTTCTGAAAGTCCTCTGGATATGACTACAGAGTGAAAGGAAATTTCTCGCCTAAACCCCAAATTGACTCTGTGTCTTTGCTACCAACCTTGTCCAGGATTCCAGAACACTGAGCTACCACAGAGCCCTTCCTGGACTGTTTGATGTCCAGAGTTGCTGGGTCCCTAATCGAGTTCCTTCCCTTGGAATTTTTTTTTAAGTAATCAACTTTTAAAAATTAATTTATTTGACTGTTCCAGGTCTTAGCTGCAGCATGCAGGATCTAGTTCCCTAATCAGGGATCAAACCTGGGTCCCCTACATTGGGAGCACAGAGTCTTAGAAACTGGACTTTCTCTAAAGCTGGAGGGTGGGGTGGCAGACAGATGTTGCATCATCATTACTCTCATCAGCAGACAGCATAATTTGATCATTGCATCCTTTCCCCAGTTGGCTTGGCTAGGGCTTCAGAATCCTGTTGAACACATTTCAAGCAGCTACTACCAGTGGCTTGGAGTTGTTGCACAAACTAAAACATCTAAAAGAATGAGTCAAAGCTAACGCCATCTAAAACAGTTAGCTGAAGCCCCAGGGCAATGGTCAGGGAGGCTGCAGAGAACTGAGATGGTAAAGATTTTGAATCTGTGAAAAGAGGACTATTTTTGTCTTATAGGCTGTTTGTTGAAAGAACTTCAGTAAGAAAGTATTACTAAAAAAAAAAAAAAAAAAAGTATTACTAAGCATCTGTTTTGTTACAGAATCTCAAATTCTGGCCTTTCTCTGCTCTATCCTATAAAGGTGACTCCTTTAATTCATCAGGTATTGCTTTGGTTAAAGTTATTAGAAGCCTGGAGTAAATGAGGTCTTCGGACTCTCTACATATATGCTTGCACTTCATGGCAGAAATCTACATGCACGTTCTGTTGTTCCACAGGAGTTTTAAAAATTAAAATTTCCAAATGTAGGACAGACAGATGCACAACAGAAATAGAAACAGTGAATTCCCTGGCAGTCCAGTGGTTAGGATTCAGCTCTTTCATTGCTGGGGTCCAGGTTCAAGCCCTGGTCTGGGAACTAAGATCCCACAAGCAGGCAGTGTCCCCGCCCACCCCCACCCCCCCCAAACACAAATAGAACTCAATAAATGCAACTGGCAACTGCCCTTCTGTGCAGTAGATGTTGGCATATTTGGTCTTCAGGTTCATAGTTACTATCATCCACACTGATTTGAGAACAAACCTATAGTGGGTGGCCCAGCATTCCTGACGGTGGTATAGGAACTGAGACGGCTCTCTTTCTGTGCAGAGAACAGTGCTCTTTTTGTGACTCATCACTCCGAGTTTTTCCTTCAGTACACAACAGATAAGAAAAGCACGGTATCACTTACCAACAAACCACCCATCGTCACATTTTTCCATGACATCAACAATATCTCCATCTCGGAGTTCCAATTCATCATCATTCTGTGGTATATAGCTATACAATGCCTGGTAGCTAAATCTGTAAATTCAAAAAAATGATTAGTAAGTGACTCAAATGCTGATGGCATTAAATGAGTTTTTAAAACCTGTTTCAAAAAAATAAATAAAACCTGTTTCAGTTAAATCAACATTTGTGTAGTGTTTCCTACTCATTAGTGGGCATAAAAGTATTTTATTGGCTCTTTCTGTAATAACTTAGCATTGGGGGAGATCCATTCAATATGTGTTAAGTAAACTAAGATTCAGAGGGATGGAGAATCTGAGAAGCAAGTCATGATTTTTGCTTTCATTTAGTTTCATCTGGTTACTTTAGTCAAGCTTTTTTATCTAGATGCTCCCCCTTGAAAGTTAATCAAGTTCTTAACACAAGAAAATATGTGTAGATTGTCAAGGATAATCAGAAGTTACTTAGGTCCAGAGACAGACATTATATCCTGGTCACATACATTGGAGAGCATGAAGCAATTGTCAGGTGTATATATATAATTTTTAAAAGTATATGCTAGTTACCACACTATTTAGCAATACTACTTTGAGCTTCTTTACATGCCAACACATATTTTATTAACTGCCTTGAAATGTGGATGCCATTTTTCTAAAACTCCTGAAGGCATATCTATCCCAGTAATGTTTGGGGTTAAAATTTTTATTTACTTGCTAGTTGGCCTAAGGCAACATGGCCTGTGCTGTTCTGACAGGCTCTAGACCAAGCTGGACTACTTGTGAAATCAATACCTGCTTTGGCAACAAATAAAGCCTTGTTTTCATTTATTCTTTTGACAAATGCTTAAGAAGCACCTACTGGGACTTCCCTGGTGGCTCAGATGGTAAAGAATCCTCCTGCAATGTAGGAGGTGCAAGAGATGTGGGTTCAATCCCCTGTAGGTCAGGAAGATACCCTGTAGAAGGGAATGGCAACCCACTCCAGTATTCTTGCCTGAAGAATTCTATGAACAGAGGAGCCTGGTGGGTTACAATCCATGGGGTTGCAAAGAGTCACACACGACTGAGCGACTATCACACTTTCATTAAGAAGCACCTGCTGCTGCTGCTGCTGCTAAGTCACTTCAGTGGTGTCCGACTCTATGTGACCCCATAGACGGCAGCCCACCAGGTGCACCTACCAGTTCACAATGCTGTTTACTTGATACTTTGAAACATAACAGTAGCAGGCAAAACTTTCCAAATGAGCCAATCCTCTACCACTTCCAGTGGATGTCAGTGAATTCCAGGGTGTGGGTGAGAGGGATTAGAAATAAGTGGAATCAGTGTCCAGAAATAAGAGGTTTGTTGTCCTCTGCTAGTAAGCCAAAGGGGCAATTTAATTTTCCATATTTATCTAGATATCATGAGACTTTGGTAGATGGATCTCTCTGCCAGAAGTAAGGTCTCTAATGAGGAAGAAGTGACACTGCTGAACTTCCAAATGTAACTGAATACATTTCAGTGTTTCTGTATTTGCTGGCTGTCTCTTGCCCAAACTGGACTCCTCACGGTGCCTCAGTCCCTTCACTGTTGTGGTGACTTCCTTGCCTGCCTCATTTCCGCAAGGTTAGCCCTGTTCCTGCTTCTCTGCTCTCACCCCAGACAGCAGAGACTGGCTGCACACAGTCCTGTGACCTTGCTGCTTGGGTCCCCAGTGGGCTCTGATTTTGGACGGGCCTCATGCTAACAGGGACACAGTTCTATAGAGTCCTTCCCTCACTTCCTCTGCCAATTCGGGTGCCCAACTCTGAGCAGAATAACTTTCCTCCCCTCCTGCCCCTGTTTCCATGTGTAAGGAAGGGTGCCCGCTCCTGGCCAGGCTAAGCTCCGGCCCCTGGGCTATTTCCTTGACTTACATCTTCTCTCTTACATCTTTGATTCTGTCAACTCCTCCTTAAGTGCCTGAGCCTCTGCATCCTGAAAACATCCCCCCCTGTCCTCTGCTGCTCCCTGAGTCTCTAGCCCCCATCCCCTAGCTCTTTCTACTCAGCATCACACTGACTCATCAGACCCTTTCTAACAGCATCTGCCTGCGCCCAACACCGTCACTGCAGAGATCACCGATGACTGTTCCCACTCGCCACCTAGAGGACGTTTCTCATTTCCTACCCTCCTCGGCCTCTCCGAAGCAGGGGCACCCCTGACCACACCCTTCTTGCTCTGCTCAGTACCAATGAACACTCCTAAACCCTCACCTGTGTCTCTTGCTCCTCCTCCTCAGTCTCCTTTGCTGGCTGCTACTCTGTGGCCTTGAAAGCTGGTTCCCCAAAGATCCATCCTCAGTTCTCTTCTCCCCTTACCCCTGTCTTCTTGGGGAATCTTGTATACTTCCATGCACAAGGTGCCCATTCTGTCCAAGCTCAGCCCCTCACCACTTTTTTGCTGTATTCATATCTCCAAACCACTATCTTTATCCTTTGTCCCTGAAATCCACCCTCCATTCTATTGTCCAAGTTATCTTCCCAAAATGAAATCCAGTCAACGTGGTCCACATATTTTTTTGGGCCATGCTGGTGCAGCCTGTGAGATCTTAGTTCCCTGACCAGGGATTGAACCCAGTGACCTGGCAGGGAAAGCGCGAAGTCCTAACCACTGGACAGCCAGGGAACTCCAAGTATGTTCCTTATTTTAAAATCCTTCATTGGCTCCTGAGTGGATACAGATTGACATCCAAATGTATTTCCATTGCATTCTGGCTTCTACAATCTGGTCCCAACCTGCCCCTTGAACTTCGTCTCCATTTCCTCCCTGAACTGCATCCTGTGGCTATAAGGGTCTCTTGGTGTTCTCCAAACACGACACCTACCCTGGGTCTTAGTACATTTGGATTCCTAGGCTAGGAAGACTTTTACCTCCTTGCTCTAACTCTCAAATCCAACTTGTCTTTCAATGCTTATTCCAAAACGCCCTTCCCCTGTGGATGGCGTTTACTCCTTTGTGCACGGAATATAGGAGATATCCAACACTTTTCTTTTTTAATGAATGGATCAACCCTATTCATTCATCACCAGTCGGGATTAATACTGCTCCCTCTGTATTCTCACAACACTAGGAATGAAACCAGTTAGCCCAGCCCCCCTTTGCCCTGTATGGCAGTTACACTTCCTTACCGCCTCTGCCCTCCCCATAGAGGCCCTGACTGCCTTTATTCACCCCCCACCTGTTTTCTCATTGGCTGTTAGGAAACAGCCTTACATAGAAGCCCTCAGAGAAGCTGGGAGTGATGGGTTCATTTCCCCGACAGGGCTGCTCCCACAGCCAGTCAACGACCCACTTCCTAAGGGCAACAGACTACGGACAATGCAACAACCAAGGTTCGCCACATGTACTTACAAATCCTGGGAGGTTTGACTCCTGTCTGGGGTGACTCTTCGCTGCTGGGCTTGAGGTTGCTGAGAAATGATTAAAGATGATTTATTGTCAGAAGGGGATACCTTGTGATGAAAGTCAAGGGGATGAGAAACAGTGCTGCAGTAATGAACAGATTTTTCGGCAATGTTTATGATCTCATTGCAAACTGCTTCCTGTGAGGTGGCCCCGAGATATCCAGAAACCCCCATAAAACAGTCAACATGGGGACAAAAAAAAAAGAAAGAGAGGAAGAGATGTAACATTCCAGACGAAGCACATAAGTCCAGGGAAACAACAGAGTTGAAGATCCAGTTTAAAAAAAATAGATATTCCAGTAGTGGAGTGCAGGAGGGATCCAGGCGAAAGCATGGAAAAAACAGGTAAGATACAGAAGAATTTGGGATTTAGTATAAATATTAAATTTTAAAAGGCAGCAGCATAAAGGCCTGTAATTAGTGAGTAACCGTTACAAATGGAATAATTTCAGGATAGAGATGCAAGTATGTATCCCCAATCATGCACTAAAATATTAATCCCACATGTAGGCAGAGTAGAAATAGTCTCTAAATTCCTCTGCCTTTTTGGGGGAGGGGAGGGGGTAGCCTAGCATCTCTCTCTCTACTACAATAGCCATAAAATTCTTAAAAATAATGGCTCTGTGAGTCAACCAGTCTACTCCAGTCTAGATTCTAGAAATCAGTCAGAATTCTCTTTAGAAAAGCTACAGTCGTATTCAATAGGCATCTTACCACATAGCTCTTTTCAGATTCTGTGAGATCAGGTCCTGCTCTCAATGAATGATGAGAAGGCTGTGATCACCAAGCAAATTATAAGGGAGACATTTTAGCAGATGTCACATTGAAAAGGATTAAAAATAAAAGTGTGAGCAAATACACATACCACACCATCACACTCGATGACACCGGATACTCGTGGCCTATGGCCACCGAGTTTCCATGACAACACGGTGGGTGCAGAGGAGAAAATGCAATGTACAGAGTTAGAAGCAAGCATCCAGGCAATGAGATGGGCAGTTGTGAGCATGGCTGCAGTGAGGTGAGGATGAACAACACAGGGACCCCAGACTGGTGGGGAAGAGACACAGAAGGGCGGCCTTAAGAACAGTCATGTCCCTCTGTGAGCACGCACGCTGGTCCCCTCACTCTTAGCTGGCAAGCATCGATGAAAGGACTGATATACCGAAAGCCCATTCCAGTTATTTTGTTGACAGGGAGCCTCCTCTGGCAAAACAGGCTCATAAAACTATCAGGTATGCCGTTTTCTTGTACTTATAAAACAAACAAGAGAGTAACACTTTTGAAAAACTCCCTGGTAGTATGTGGTGTATCAAACAAGGCTGTTCTCCCAGGAAAAACCTGCAAATGATACATTCCAGCTAAGTATGAGATAGATGAGTTCCGATATCTCATACAGTAGGACTTGCTTACAGAAACAGGACCGTGTGTCCTGACACAGCAGTAGAAATGAAACCATCACTCTTCACTCACCAGCTCAGGTATCACATGATGACATGAAAATGAGGTGCAATCAGGCCAAGCAGACCTGTCTTTAAAGTAACAATCCTGTAGTAAAGCTGGCCAGCCCTTCACTGGAAGAGTGTTGGGAATTATTTACCCCAGAGAGGATTCAACTCCAACTCTTAAGAAGTCTCTCTAATTGAACATTTGAAGAGCCATCTTTACAGAAACCCTCCAGGTTATGTGCAATAATACTGATGAGCCACAGCAACTGCAGGGCCTTCTAGAAGAGCACTCAGATCTTTAGTGTGTGACCATTTGTTTCCCAGGAAGGTCCAGAGACACTGAGGACTTTCCCTGAGCTCATCCAACAAGTTAGCAGAAGCCCTGTCTCCTGAATTCATCTACTATATCATTGGACCTTCTCTTTCATCCTTGACACATTTCCCACATTATTAATTGTCTCCACTGACATTATATTCAGTGAGTCCCACAGAAACCCTGGAGACTGGCAAGACAGTGTTATCATCCCATTTTCTTTTAATTCCTAAGAAGCTGATGCTCAGAGGGGTTTAGCACATTCCCCAATGTCACACAGCCTGCAAGAGCTAACTGCTCCACCACACCATCCCTTCCCATTCCCCCCTGGTGTAAATGCCCCATCTGCTTGCATGCCCTGAGGGGCCAACTTCCATTCCAGACATCACTTCCATACTCTAGTCCTTTGAAAAACCGCTTCAAGTTCTCCAAACCCCTCCAAACCTCATTTCCTTAAACCAGCCTCCCTGGTCTCTAGCAGGATTAAAAGAAGAGATAGAACTCAATTAAAAAGAGAACTGCAAGGGTTTTTGCTTCTTAGAAGATGTCTCAGACCTGCGGGCCTTTGCCAGATGACTGGGAGCTGACCTCACTGCCCATCCAGCCTCTGGATCAAGGCTTCTGCATAAAAAAATAATGACACTCCCAAGCATCTACTATGTGGGCTTCTATGTGGCATCCCTGAGTGGGTGATCTTTACAGGCAGATTTTGACTTGACAGAAGGGAAAACTTTCTAAAAGTGAGAGCTGTCCAATAGAAGGGGCTGCCTTGAGAGGAAGCGGTTGTTGGTCCCAAAAGCTGTTCAAGCTGAGGTTGCATTGACAACTGCTACAGGGGAAACTAGAGCACTGCTGCCCAAACGCTGATGTGCATCAGAGTCACCTGGGATCCTGTTAAAATGCAGATTCTGGTCTGACACGTCTGGGGTGTTCATTTCTATGTGGGGATGCCTATACTGCATGGTCCACAGACCAACTTTAGGGAGCAAGGCTCTGGAGCATCTCATTTATCTAACACTGAGGTTCCTTAGCTACAGTGGGCTAAGACTGGTTAATCTGGATGACACTTCATGAAAATAAAAGTTCTCAAAAAAAAAAAATTTTTTTTCCAAACTCCAGCTGGTGGCCTACCAACCTCAGGTCAAGTGTAGTACAAACAGAGGATGCAGACAGTCTACTGACATGACCTCCAGTTTACTGAAGCACTGTAGCATCAGTTTTAATCCCAAAGGAATGACTGGGATCAACCACACAGCAAGTATTTCATACTTTAATTTAAAAGAAGTTTGGTGAATCAGATATATTATGAAGAACCTGATAGCTTACTATCCCTTTGTTTTGTAAAGTATCTTTTAAATTTTTTTAAAGTTGCTTTCAAAGCACATAGAGGTCCGTTTCCTAATCTGACTTTCATACTCACCCTCGGACTTGGGGAGGGCAGAAGAGGAAAGTTTAAGGCTCAGGGAAGTCTGAAGATTTTCACAAGGTGCCAGAGCCATGGGGTACTGAAACTCTAGAGTCTAATTGCCATACACCACCTCCTTCTTAGCTGGTGATGGGAGAGCTGGGGTAAGAATGATAGCAACACCCAGCTTCTCCCTCTTCTGTAACTTTTCTTGAATATTTTGTGTAAAAGGTGCAGTGTGCAGTAATGATATCATGCAGTCATTAACTCAAGGATCCAATAGTACTGAAAAGGGATCCTGACCCAGCTAATATGTTCCTCAGACTCAGGTCACAGCCAGACTAGAGGATAATCATCACTGCAGCCTTCACATCTGGATACATTTAACATCTAGTACAAACTTAACTCCCCCTCAGAGGTGACTGGTTCCCTACTTAATGTCTGTGGGATAAATGAAGGAAGAAGGTGAAGTAAATATTTATCCTGTTAGCTAAGATTCAGTCTCTCCCTATGTGAAATGCATTCCTTAGATTTAAACCAAATATCTCACAGGGCTGAAATATAAACCAGCTTTTTGAGGGGGATGAGTGGGTATGGCATGTGGATCCTTGTTGGAGATGGAAATCACTGATATCCACCATAGGCACTTCCCCTTCATTTGGAAGGCTGTTGACCTTCAGACTTTTTTTTTCCTCTCTAGGTGTATGTTTTATTTCTCTCTCTGGTCCTGTTTTCTAACCATCTATAGCTTTACATATCTTCCTCTGAAACTATGCTACCTGGTAGCCAGGAGCCTCACATATCTATTCAACACTGAGACAGGACCAGTAGGAAATGTGTTGTAAGTGTGAAATTATTTCCACTTTTTACAAAATTATTTTTTTACAAAGTTATTTCAAAACTTAGTATAAAGAATTTAAAATATCTCAACAATTATCCTGATTATGTATTAAAATGATACTATTTTAGATATGTTGGATTAATAAGTCAAATATACTACTAAAATTAATTTCACTCACTCCATTTTACTACCAGAAAATTTTAAATTACATACATGACTCATGTTATATTCCTGCTGGCCAGTGCTGCTCTAAACCCTCCGTGGGTCTCAGTGTACACCCTTCTTTAAGCCCAAAAGCAGACAAAGTTCTAATCACGACCTCAGCCAGGGCTAGGGATAAAAGGACTATTATCTCATGCTAGGGACATTTCAGACTCTTGGAAATACATCCCAGTTTTTCACATGTTTAGAAAAAGAACCACCAACCCCTCCACCCCAGCGCACCCTGCATAGCCTCATCAACAGTAAGCAGGTGATAGCTACTGATCCAGAAACTGCTTTTCTTCCATTTTTGTGCAGACACACACAAGTTGGCCCTCTTGGCCTGGAGCTTGTGTCTCATTCTTCCGAGACAGCAACCTTGTGTGTATCCCTGCTCTGTGGCCCTGCTACCTTTCCACCTCCAGTTCACAGCGGGCAGTCCCTCAGAAATCTGACGCTGGTCTCTGGGGGCTGTTAATCCCTCTGGATCCACAAAAAAACACCTGGTGCTCCTATGAGTTACTAAGCGTTCTCTTCCAGCTCTGGGTGTTTGCCAAAGCCTTGAAGCCCAAAATAAAATGTCCACAGGCTGGAGGCCAGCAGGAAGTCCTGGAGCTGCGGGCAGGACAGAGAAGCCCCACCCCCACGTGGCCCAGAGCCCTTCTAGGGCTGTCATGAGTCTCAGAGATGGTGAGCCACTCCAAACCTTCTCCTTTCCTCAGACCCTAACTTTCTGGTGACCAACGCTGGCCTCCCAGGGGACGCTGGACTGGAAGGGAGGGTTCCAGGACAGATGTCACACTAATTCATTGTCGCTTGAGGAAAATGCTTAACTTCTTTGGATTTCAAGTTCTCAAGTAAAATAAGAGGCTTGGACATGATTTACATAAATATCCTCTTTGGCTCTGATGTTCTCATGTAGTCATTAGCGTGTGTGCATCCCATGAACTGAGAACAAAGACTGGGCCGGCTGACCTGGTTTAAAAGGAGCAGCACTTCCTCACTGCTCACTGGAGACAGGGTGGAGGGTGGCTCTGACTGCAGCCTCCAAGGTGCCCGGAGGGTTCTCTTCTGGCTTTGTGGGAGGTGAGGGGCTGCCCTGATTACAGAGAAAGAACCACAGCTCCTGGAGGACCACAGGCAGACTCTGCCAGAGGAGGCAGGAGACCTGAATGATTCGGGCTCCTGGCTCTAGGAAACCACTGCAGGTCTGCAGAATAGTCTGGCTCCACTGAGCCCTTCTCTTGGCTGTACTAAGAAAAAGAACCCAGCTTACAAACAAAACAAATATGATAACCAATCAGCTCAACTGCTTACCACCTACACTCAATCTCCTTGCAGATCAGTCCACAGACAAGCTTTGATGTAATCTGAACCTGATGATAGCACTAAACTTACACGCTTAACCTTCTCATATAGTCTGTGGTGGGGTCTGTTTCTTTCCTAAAACAATGAGACAACTGATGCCAAATGTGTATCCAAGTATGGAGAAACCAAAACTTTCCAAGAGAATGCCTTTGTACTCAAGGTGAGAGAATAAGAAGAAGCACTAATTTACAGGGTGTAAATTCTAAATTTTCTAAACTCTGGATTTGTGTGAATAATCCAGAAAATCCTTAAGGAAATCAACCCTGAATATTCACTGGAAGGTCTGATGCTGAAGCTGAAGCTCCAATACTTTGGTCACCTGATGTGAAGAGCCAACTCATTGGAAAAGACCCTGATGCTGGAAAAGACTGAAAGCAAGAGAAGGGGGCAACAGAGGATGAGATGGTTGGATGGCATCCCTAACTCAATGGATAAAGTTAGAGAAAACTCCAGGAGATAGTAAAGGACAGGGAAGCCTGGCATGCTGCAGTCCATGGGGTCTCAGAGTCAGACATGACTGAGCAACCGAACAACGACAACAATCCAGTAAAAGGATTCTTCCATCTTCTACTTTCTTCTCTCCTCCAACCCCATCTTCCTCTCTTAGGTGAAATGGAGTAAGGAGGATAAACTACTTTTCTTTTCCCTGTTACCTCGATATCACACAACAATATTTAATGAGTCCCAATTACATGCTCTGTGCTAGGTGCATTCATCTCCAGAAAACCTCATTTAAGCCTCATAACAACTCAATATTAAGTGGTCAATATTTACCTCATCTTATAAAACTAAGACCCAGTGTGTCTAAATTGGGAAGTGAAGAGCCAGAATTTGGACCCTGGTCTCTCTGACTCCAGGTCCCACACCTCCCATCATGCTTGATCTGCCAGAGGGAGATATCCGAATAGCTGGATGGAAGTGGTGATCAAGAGGTCACCTTAGTTCACACATGCTCTGCAGCTGGCATGAGCTGGGTTTCTACTGAAATCCTCCATTTCTCTCCTAACACCTCTTTTAGGGGTGGATCCTGAAACTTCAAGTCTTAGTTCCCTGAGCCTTAACCATTAAATGTATACATACCTGCTGGTGATTTTTCTAAGAACTGCAACCAGCGTCTCTCCCCACCCTGTACATTGTTGAACACTCTGTGTATATTTGGATATTTCCCTTCTCAGGGAGTCAAAGGAAAATGTTTCCCCTTATTAGGTGGGTCTTTTAACATTTAAATTTCCTTTTCATTCTTGTAAGTTGTATCACATGCTTTCCCTTTTATTTCTGATTTCTATGCTCAAGGCAGGCCTATAGCTTTTTTCTTATCTTAGTTCTGGGAACTCACCTAGTTTCCATGTGGTAAGGGCTATTCCCTCTGAGCTCACCAAAGCACTTTTTTTCTGTCCTGTTTCCCTTCCCACTCTCCTTTCTCCAAGGCTGTAGTATTGTTCTTATGCTTCTCAGACGCTTTGAGGACAAAGAGCTTTCCTGAATACTTTTATTTAAAAATTATTCCCCCAGATTATACTGTTATAATTATGCAAAATTGTGTGTGTGCCACCCTCTTTCCCAAACCCCTGGCCTAGACTCAGCTAACCTCAGATTCTCAAAAGTTTTGTGATCCAGAAAACGTTACAAGTCACTGGAGTGACTTTAAATATTCTTTTAAAGTAAAAAATTCTATGAGGATCTCTTATACCAGTTATAGAAGCTCCTAACAACCAAATCTGGAGGCTAGTCAGCAAACAGTGCTTCTCTTTTGGGGAAGGCTCAGAAAATATTGATGAATGCTGGAGAATCCCAAGACCATCTTCCCCTTCACTTTCTTGACCAATTGTCCTAAACCTTCCTAGCCAAAATTATGCTCAACAAAACCCAGGAACTTGGTTGATAATTCCGAACTCTTGGGCATTTTGTGTATTTTTGTTCAATTAGTTGTCCCTCAAAAAACAAAGGGAAACACTATTATTTTTTCACTATGAAGGTCCACAGGTCTATTATAACCCCCCCCTCCTTAAAATTTTGTATTTTTTCTTCTCTTTTCTTATAACTGAAATTCACACAGGATTTTTAGTTAATCAGAGACTATCAAAACTAACAAGAAGTCAGCTTTGTCTGGATCTTTTGTCTATGGATGGTGAAGCCAGAGAAGGGAATTGACTCACCCAGAGACACACAGCAGGCTCATGGCAAAGCAGGAGATAGAGCCCAGGAACCCTAACTTTGAATGCAGCACTCTTCCCACCGATCCTGTCTTCCTCTAAACGCCCCTTGCCCTTCATTCACCCCCTTCTGCTGTTCAGAGAACTCCTAGTTAAAAACATGCACAACCGACCCAAGGTCACATCAGCTTGGGAGTCTACAAAAGAGTGAAAAGTCAAACCCTTTCACAAGGAAGTGCTCACACATCTGCAGAGTTGGGGGTCGTGGGATGGGCTGGACAGGTGACTCAGGAGAAAGAAAGCAGCAGAACAGGGACTAGCACCAAGTAGGGAATGTGGATGACCAGTTAGCAAGGGTCACGGGACCTGTGGAGGATGACCAGACTCTGTGAGGAGGTGCTGACCAGTATCTACATGTGCACCAACCAGCCCTCCGAGCTTTGCTCACAGCCCCTTCTCCCCACCTGCGGAAACAGAAGCCCCACTGAAACCAGAACTCACCTGCCCTTTCACATTCCTACCCCTGGGGCTTAGCTAGGCTATTTGCTTGCTTAGAATGCTGCCCTCCTGCTGTTCACCTATCATAAAACTCCCAGTTCCTGAAGCTCCAAATCAGAAGTCACTTTTCTCTTGAAATCTGTCCACCTCACCCCACTCCCCCACCCCTTGCTCATTCTCCTCATCTTGAACTCCCCAAGGAAACTGTTTGTGACCCTCCTTCCTGGTCTACCTTATAATTATTTTTGTGACCATGTCTTATCCCCCAGTAGAGATCTACGCTCCTTTAGTTGGGGTCACCCATAATGTATCTTTGCTTTCACTCAACAAATACTTGTTGAGCACCTTCCTCGCATCAGGTGTCCCGGTCCCTTGCACCCTGCCCTGCTGGTGACAGACAAAGGGACAAATACAATAGAGTTGATAAGTGCCCCTTAGATCAGGATCAGGTGCTGGGGGCTGTGAAAGCACAAAGTCCAGCAATTAATCTAGTCTTGCAGGGCGAGGGGAAAGGTGGCAGGAAAGGCTTCCTGGAAGGAGTGGAGAAGTAAAGGAGGGGTGGAAATTTTCCAGACGCACAAGCAGGGGAAACTTGGGAGGGTGAGGCTGGTTTAGCTGTCAAAACGGCCAGTTCCATGAGGCCTTCTAAGCCCAGGAAGGAGGAGAGACTTTCCTGAGAGCAGGGGGGGCCCTGACAATGCTCACCCCTCTCTGCCTCCTGCAGCACTTTGCACAGTGCCTGGAACATCCTAGACACTCAAATAGAAGAGGAAAGGTCGAAACACTTCCGAGTGTCTTTTCTTGCTCTCTGGTTAGATTCCCTCCACTTATAGATCAGAATATCTATCTAGGTCCCCAACACTGATAACAGAGTTGAATTATTGGTTCAGCTCCTTGCCCCCAGCAAGGACAAGAGCGGCTGACAATTTTCTTGATAATACAAGCAGGTCTGGAATGCATTTGTTCAAGTAAGTGCCACAGCCTGAGGTCACTGGGTCACCAGAGAATACTTGTCATTCAAGCCCTTCCCATCTTGTGCTCTGTCAGCCCAAGAGGGCCTCAAGAAAGGCAGAAAGCTTCCTTGGAAGGACCTCATTTCCCAAGCTGTCTTCCAGGTCCCAGTCCTAGGAGGGGAAGGTGAAGGAATTGGTGACGGAGTGTGTGGGCAGCAGCCATTTTCACATAACCCCCCGGCTCTCAACATGGAGTAAGGCCAGGGTCCAGGGTTTTGTTGGGAGAGAAGGAGGGAGGGGATGGGAAGGGGTGTACCTGGGGCCTGGAGGCCCACCAGGAAAGAAAAACCAGTTTTCAACAAGCTTGGCTTTCTGTATTGGCAGCACGCCACCTCCTCTCCTAGTGAGGAAGTGGGAAGTGAGTACCCCAGCCTCTTCCGAGCACCATGTACGCGTCCTGTGTACACTGGGTCCTGGCACTGGGTCGCAATGACTCACCGCCAACCACGAGGAGGTCTCCAGGCCCCAAGGTCTGACTTAGAACCTTTCCAGAATTGTTCCTGTGTTGAGACACTGACTTCTTTCCCATCAGTCGCTTCACCACCTCTCCCCCAGCAAATTATTTCTTTCCCTGACTGGACACACCCTTCTCTCCTCACAGAACATGCCTTCCAGGAACACCTGCCCAGGCAAAGCCTTCCCCAGGTATGGCTATTTCCTCAGCACTGCCCTCAGAGCTGGAGCAACATCCTGCTTCAGGGAGCCTTCCCGCCTGCCAGGCACCACACCTACCTTCTTTAATCCTTACACTGTCCTGTGAGAGAGAGACAAATTGCACTCCTACTTTGGACAGGAGAAAGCCGGTGGGGAGCTAGAGACTGACTACTGACCATTATCACACTCTGTCCTTCCCCGCAGCAATGATGCCCCAATCCCCAGCATCAGGCTGGGGCCGCAGGTCTGGCCAAACCTGTGCTTCAGGCTGTAGGCTCCTGCAGCCTCCAGGCACACCTCTGCAGCTGTGCGTGCCAGTCTCCCTGAAGCACAGGCTCCTCAAAAGCAGAATGGGAAACCCTGTATCCTGCCCAGAGGTAGGTGTCTACAGGCCTCAAATGAGTATCTGTTGAGTAAATGACACTTTAAAGGGAAACTGAGATTAAACATCATCATCTACCATGGGCATTGTGCACAGTAGATAATAAATGGCTTGGAGACATCTTCAAGAATTTCATCTGGTTCAGAAGACATTCTAGAATGTTCTCAGCTCCAGAAGCTCCAAGGTGGAGAGCTTCCACTTATAAAGTACTGATGTGTTCCATTCCCAGCCCCTATGCTTAGCACTTGACATCCATCAATTCATGAAATCCTCTCAACCAGACTGTGAGGGAGTTGTCATCTCCATTTTATAGATGAGGAAACTGAGGCTGAGAAGGGGAAAGTAACTCAATTCCAAATCACTAGAGAGTAGAGGGGAGCAGGCATTCAGACTCAGCTACTTTGAAGAAGCTGCCCAAAGGCTCTGAATTCTGGGCTATTAAACAGCATAGCCAGTATTAGAACCATGATCTAATTGCCACATTCACCTCCCCATCACCTGCCCCCAATTTTTAAGCCCTCAAAACATCCTAGGGCCACCTCGGTCCAAACCCCAAAATCTTTGTAGTTGTCCCAGACAGAAAATGGGACAGTTGCCTAAAAACCTGGCCTATTCTTCAAGGACCCCAGCAGTGGGTCGATCCCCCCAAAACCAAGACGTATGTGCCCATCAGTGAGCAGCTCAGCTCCCACACAAACACGAGACAGGACAGAGACCTGACGGGGCTAAGCGCTGGCAGGCAGAGCGCCACGGGTTATGGAAACAAAGCGCAACGCACACAAAACCAAACCACACGGAGCCAAACTGAAGCCTGGTGTTCTCAGCTGTGTTAGAGCAAACCCGGGGTCCTCTCCCAGGTGCAGCTGGGCCAGGAGGAAGGCCTGCCTTCTTGTGGGTTTTTGCACCAGGCCAGGAGGTATCCAACAGTGTGGCTTACTTTGGAATCACTTCAAGAGGCCAGAATACAGACTGTCCCCGGCCTCCAGTTGTTCCAGCCCTGACAACCTAATGGATGACCCCTCCATCCCCTCCTGGGTCATATATTTGTTTCCAAACAAGCAAACGGGTCTCGCGGGCATCCACTCGGCTGTGGGTGAGGCCGTCCCGCTGCCCGAGATGCCCGGGCACACACGGTCATGCTGCAGGCCTACCTGGCTCGCACCCGTCCGAGCGGCCTTCCTCTCGGCCGGCTCACCACCTCTCTGCAGCTCTGAGTGCTCAGCCTCCCTTCCCGAGAAAGGGCCCCCCAGGGGCTGCTGGCGGGGCCGGCTCTCCTCTGGGGTGTGGAGGTCTGTGAGTCTCTGTTCGGTGCTCAGGCACCTGACCACGTCTGACGGCCTCAAGCAGCTCTTCTTAGAGATGGCGGGTCCACCTGGGCATCTCTCACCCGCCTCCCTCTCTGCTTTCCTCTCACGCGCTCCATTTCCATCTCGCCATGGCTGCCGCTTACCCTGGCTGCTAAAGGCGTTGCTAAGCTCCGAGATGACCCTGTCAGATCGCCCAAGCCACGGCTGGGAGAAGCTATCCTGGAGGACCCCCGGAGGTGGCACATAGGTACCACTGTCTCCGTTGACGTGGAGGGAGGCCTGGGCCCCGGGCACTGGGGAGTGGGCTTTGTGCGGAGGCGGCAGGGCCAGCGGGGAGACCGCTGAATGTGGGGTGGACCGGTCCGACCAGCCCGAATGGGGAAGGCTGAGGGGCAGCGAGGAGCTGGGCCTTGCAAACGAGGCCAGGGGGTCACTGCTGTAGATAGAAGCCTCGGGCAGAGGAGGCAAGGGTGGGGTCAGGGCCAGAGGACGCCTGCTCGGGACCCCTACAGTCAATGAGATCCACTCAGAGGTGACAGCGTGCATCTCCGGGGACAGGGCTCGGCGGGGGTGGGGCAGAGATGAGGGGGCTGGCATGAGCAGCTTGCTGTGACCAGAAAACTTCAAAAGAGAAGGAGAGAGAAGAAAACAAAAGAAGTAAAAGGCACAAGTGTCAGCACAGAGAATAAAGGAGGAAAACAATCACATGGGATGTCCAGAGAGGAACAAAATGGAGAGGATGAACAGGGCATGCTGGTGTCCAGAAAGGAAATCATCTGGTCGGGCTGGGAGAGAACCTGGGATGTGGATGCGGGTGCATGTGTGTGGATGCATGGGTGTGTGCAGGCGGGGGAGGATGGAGAAGCAGGTGGCATGGAGACGGGAGAAAGGGTCCCGTTAGGACAGGAACAGATGCTGCTGGCTGGTCCGCAGAATCAGATTTAAAGGGACACACTGGGAGCTCCCTACCCCCACTCCATCCAACTGCCTCTGCAATGAAGCCCTGACCCAGAGCCATGAGGAGAGAAAGGTGGCCTGGCTGAACCACTATGTTATACACTGAGACGAATATAACAGTGTACGTCAACTATACTTCAGTAAAGAGTTTTAAAAGGTCCTTGCTCCTGGCCCTTCTTGGGCATTTACTCTCTCTAGGGGGTTCAGTGAAGAGCCTTCCAGAGAGGTGTAAGAGCAGTGTAGCCATCTTGTTTCATAGTTGCACTTGGCTACAGTCAAGCATAAAATCTAGTGGGGTTCCTCATGCTGTGACGAAACAGAATGCCTTATGCCCAGCTCCACTCTCTCCCTGCGAGATCACAGGATCTAGATCTCGCCATGCAAAGAATCCTTGGGTCAGCCTATCTCATGCTTTCAGCCAAGAACCATCTCCTGGGGTCAACAATGGCAAGTGAGAGAGGAGGAACTCATTAGAGGTTGAGAGAAAAGAGGCCCCCTCCAAGTGTCATCCTGGGCCCCCAGGTCCTGCTCTTGTTCCCCTGACCATCCTCCCTGTAACTTACCACTTATGGTCAGTCTTTCACAGAAGTCACCCCACTGTGCCTCTCCTGAACCCAAGGTTTGGTTTTTTTCCTTGGCTTTGGGACAGTAAGGATGGGTTTGGAATAATTTATATTTTAAAATAAGTTTGTTCATAATTAATGTTTAGGAAGCAAAGACCATATTATGCTTATAAATATACTTCCTTTCAGCCCATAGACAGAGATGCTGTAAGTTCTTTTTGCAACCCAGTTCTTGACTGCAAAGAATATTCTGAATCTGGTCTATATGTCTGAGGATGAGGATGTGAAATTCTTTCAGTCTTTGTATTCTGCAGGCCAATCTTGACCAGTAAGATGACTAAGAGAACCATACTGGCCATGGTATGTATGGGACAGTGGTGGTACCCAGACAATCAGCTTCACTCAGCATGGGATGCTACCAGAACAGAGTTTTGGACTAACTGAAAAAGACACTTATATCTCTCCCTAATCATCTTGTCCCCAGAGCAATCACCTTAAGTGCTTCCTTTTCCCTGAGATAATATTTCTCCCAGCAAATTCTTGAAAAATGCCATTTGTACACATGAAAACAAACCCTAAGATGTATACTCTCTGCACTGCTGCAGACCCACCCCAGAGGGGCTGTGTGCCATTAGCACTTAGATTTGTCGTGCTGAGTGTGAAAACCAGTGGCGAGAAGCTTAGGTACCTGAGGGCTTGCAGTGGCGCTACGACTTGGGGAGGAGGAGAAAGGCAGGTCGATGTAATCTGCGGGGTTTTTCACCAGTGGCCGTTTGATCACATCCACATAGGTGATGGGGAAGATGCCTTGCCGGGACGTGCCTGGGATCCTCCCTTCGTACCAGTTCTCGTCCACCTGTCGAAGCAGTGTGATCCTCTCGCCCTGCAAGACACAGCGAGGCAGTGGTCCTTGCCCTAGCAGACCTCAGCACGTCTGAGATCCCTGCCTGTAGTCTGTGCTCTCCTGCATTACTTGTCACGTTCTTCTATCAGAAAAACCTTCTGTGCTTGTCCTGGATGAAATTAATCATCACTGAGATGGAGATGCTAACAGAAGTTAGAGCTGTTGGGAGTCTGTTAAGCTTGGTCTTTACATATTTCGCTAAAGAAGGTCAGACTCATTCCCCCAAGCTAACAGGAAAATGCAATTGCCTTTTTTTTTTTTTTTTTTTTTTGCTGCCCCACAAAGCTTGTAGAATCATAGTTCCCTGAATGGAGACTGAACCTGGACCCTTGGCAGTGAGAGCATAGTCCTAACCACTGGACTACCAGGAAATTCCCCAAATCTAGTAGTTTTGACTCGCTTAATGCAAAACAGACAGATATCCAATCTTCTTCTCTAAGGTAAAGGTTTTGGGGGTTCTTTTTCTAACATTTTATTTTTTCCTGTATCATTATAGGAAAATTAAAACATAAACGTAAGGCAGAAAATAATCACTACCTATAATATTATCACTTGAGGGTCACCACTGGTAATATTTTGGTACAGATAATTCCATGTAAATTAGACTTGCATATATTTTTTCTTATAAAAACAATATGCACTGTATTCCCCTTTGTAATTTGCTTTTTTGGTACTGAATAACATACAGTATACAGCCTTCTTTATCAAGAAATATAATTCTATATTTCTCCTGGCGGTGCACAGCCTAATGGCCCACTGCAGGTGTTCTATTGTACATACATATAATGGCTTAATTATTGGTCTCCTGATGTAGGGCAACTAGGCTGCTCCCACTGTTTCTCTTTTCTATAAGGTGGTTCATCTTTTTTCAAGCCATAGCCTCACTTCCCTCAATCCTCAGTAAAATTCTTAACTTCAGTATCTTCAGCCAGCCAGAGAATTTTGACATATAGTTTCTGAATTCCTAGGAAGAATAGTATCTCTACCTGGCTTAACTGTGTTCAAAATAAGTACAAGCACCTTGAAGGCAATGATAACAGTGTCATCTCCTGCTCACCAAGGGCCAACTAGGTGTCATGTGTCACACTGGGGGCTTCCCTGAGGCTGCTTCATTTAATCCGTCATGGCAGCTCAGGGAGAGGGCCATTTATCTTCACTTTACATAGGAGGAAATCACAGCTCTGAAAAATTGTTTAACTCCCCAAAAGCTGCACGCCTGATAACCTATGACTCTTGTCTTCAAAGTTTTTCAGACTTCTGGTGTCTGAGGACATTCCTTTCTCCACATTAATGTTGTATAACCTAGTTGCCAACACAGCGCTTCTCACATTACTAGGTGCTCAATAAACATTGAATACAGTTTATAAAAGAGGTGGATCACCGGCCCAGGTGGGATGCATGAGACAGGTGCTCAGGCCAGGTGCCCTGGGAGGACCCAGGGGAATCGGGTGGGGGGGGGGAGGTGGGAGGGGGGATCGGGATGGGGAATACATGTAACTCCATGGCTGATTCATGTCAATGTATGACAAAACCCACTGCAATGTTGCAAAGTAATTAGCCTCCAACTAATAAAAATAATTGAAAAAAATTAAAAACAAAATAAAAGAGGTGGATCTATGATTTCAGAAATACCACCTTTCATCAGTAAACTCAACTGCAGAAATCCCTCAATTGTCCTCAATGCAATTCTTCATGGGGCACAGAACTGGGTGTGCGACCGCCCCACCAGACTGGCCAGCACCCCAATACCCCATCCCCATGATGACAGCACCCCCCCAAGGTGGAGGTCCCCTGGTGTGGTATGAGAGGGCGGCTTACCTTTCTGAAGGACATCTCTACTTGGGTATCACCGTTAAAATTAAACTTGGCGATGGCTTCGCCGTATTCCAGAACCTGTACTGGTGCCAGTTTTTTGGGCTGAGCCTTCTCAGCAGGAGGAAGAAGCTGAGAAACGGGGGCGGGGGGGGGGGGGGGGAGAGGCAAAGGAAATGGAAAAGAGCAGAAAGCAAGGAAATGACAGGAAAGGAGGAAACAAAACACAAGTTAGATAAATGGTGCTCTGGGCATGTCTGGGCTTTTCCTGAGAAAGAGACAGAGCCAGCGTACCTCGATGTAGGTGCGGGGGAAGATCCCCACCCGGCCGTGATGCTCTCCTTCGTACCAATTCTGATCGATTTGCTTATAAATGTAAACGATGTCTCCCTTCTGCAGAGGAAGCTCCCTGTGGACAGAGGGTCACGGCATTTTAGGAGATGTTCCAATGAGTGTAAGACTGAAATGCTCAGTGTTTTAGCAAAAGGAGACTTTGAGTGAGGTCAAAAGCGACAAGTTACATCAGTATTTGTGACATCCTGATATCCTTTTATCATTCTATCCATTTAGCCATCCACCCACCATTCATTTCATTATCCATCCATCCATCCATACATCCACCAATCTCATTAGCCATCCATCCATACATACATACACTCATCTAGCATCATGCAGTAGAAAGGCTCTGAAATTAGGCAGATCTGGATTCAAAACCCAGTTATATCATTTACTAGCTCTGGTACCTTGGGCAAGATACTTAATCCCTCTGAGATGTTGAGTTGGCCAGAAACATCTTATGTGTGTGAAAGTCGCTCAGTCGTGTCCGACTCTTTGCAATTTCTTCAGGCCAGAATACTGAAGTGGGTAGCCTTTCCCTTCTCTGGGGATCTTACCAGCCCAGGGATTGAACCCAGGTCTCCT
This sequence comes from Muntiacus reevesi, assembly GCF_963930625.1. NCBI lineage: Eukaryota > Metazoa > Chordata > Mammalia > Artiodactyla > Cervidae > Muntiacus > Muntiacus reevesi. Next base: position 139,687,156 of record NC_089250.1, read on the forward strand.
GCATTGCAGGTGGATTCCTTACCAGTTGAGCCACCAGGGAAGCCCAGAAGCATTTTATGGAAAAGCCCAAACGACTGTATTGGGTTTCTGGCCAAGCCAATACTTTCTTTATCTGAAAATAGGAGCTAACTCAGAGTCTGTGGAGAAATCAGCAACAAACTACAAATAGAAGACCTAGCCTGGTGCCTGTGATATAGTCAACAGTCAGTAAATGTTAGTTCACTTCCTTTTCAACACAGAAAAGGGATCTTGGAAAGAAAAGTGAATTTTCCCTCTTCATGCCCAACTTTTCCACATACATCCTTTTGTTTGCCTCAATAATATGTTAATCTCTAGCCAGGAATCCATTTTTAAAAGTGAGACAGATAGATAATAGATATATTTTAAGCAAAACAAAAACTACAACTTGAAATTTTCTTGAATTGGAAAGAAATGACCTGATCTTTTCTATGTGCATCAAACAAACAACAAGGAAAGTCAGGCCTCTGACTGCAGGGTGGAGGCGGTGTGCCTGCTTTGCGGTGCGCCAGGTGGTCCCACAGTACATAAAGGGGTGCTGGCTAGACAACGGGGGCACGTCCAGAAAACCTCACAGTCAGTCCTGTGCTGGGTCAAAGGATAAGGCTGCCTGTATGGGTCTCGCACCAGCAGGCAGGATTCTAAACCTAAAGAGCCCTGTGAAGGGAATCCAGGGCGTTTGTCTCTAGAAAGAAGAATGTCTTTGGTCGATTTTTTGCCATAGCCCTTCTCAGGGGAGTTCTGAATTTCCCCCCTCCAACTATGGAAACACAGATAAGCAGAATCCTCAGAATACCCACCCCTGCTGGACATCTACATATTCTAAACTCTGCTACACTAAGGGATCGCAGGTACGGAGGTGGGTGGGAACTGGGATTTCCCCACCCCACTCCCCAACACCACCACCCCAGGTAAGCAAGGAGGGGGACACTCATGAGAGGCTGAGAGGTCATGTATCGTGGGGGGCTGGGGATGCCTCCTTCCTGCTCCATGGACCACACCCCATCCCCAAGGAACCAGTGGCAAGGTCTGATAGTAACAAGATTTGCGAAATGATAATGTGATACACTTTAGATCTTTTCTGGAGACTCATCATGCCCTTCAGCACCCTGGCACCCTGGAGGAAGTCCTGTGGGACAGAAACCTGTTTAACTTGGTTGAATCAAGTGCTTCCACAGAACACTTTTTTGAGTAACATTTATGGGGGAAAACAGAACCCAGTGACTGGAGGCGTTTAACATATCCAAGTCTATGGATCTCTCATTTTCTCTTTAAAAAGTGCTATTATTAAGTTTTGGGGGGAGGCAACATGGTGCAATGAAAGCACAGGCTCAGGAGGAAGGCACCCTGTCCCCAGAAGAAACAAGGTGGATAAAGGGCACTTACTTTAGTGTCTGAGCTTTAAAGTCAAACTTGGCTCTGGCAGGTCTCATCTAAACACAAGAAACAATGACAAGTTAAAATTGCAATTCATGTACAATGAAAAGAACACATGTTTACAAGCTTCCAGAAAGCAAAGCAGAAAAATCCACCCTAACCAGTTTACTCTGGTATTGAAATATGGGCAGAATTCCACTTGTCTGACCTTAGCAGAGCTCTAGATGAATATTCAGTCAGCTATGCCATGCGTGAGGATCTCCCTACAGAGGGCCAGATTTGGGGAAGAGATGGTCAGAAAAGTCCTAAAGCTGAAATGCTGGTTCTCAAAGCTGATACTGCTATTAAAAAAAAAAAACCAGTTGGAAGTCCTGAGACATTCCTTATCTACTGTCTTCCTCTTTGGGGAGCACATTGTTTGACTTAAATTATGCCCTGCAAGTAGATGAACCCCAACTGACTTCTCATATCACCTCCAACTACATATATTTCTCAACGTCTGTGAAATCATCCAAAAAGCCAGATATAGCAAGCCCTGAGCTCATGCTCTTCCTCCAAGTCTCCCATTCTTGTTGGGGAGCCCTCTCCTCCTAGTCTCCCAAGCCTGGAAGTCATCCGCAGCCCCATCTCCACTTTCTCATCGAGTCTGTCATTAAGTCACACCAACTCTCCCTCCATCCCCTCCACAACCCCTCTCAGGTTCGACCTCTGGTACCCACAAGCACAAAGCTTCCTTTGACTTCAGTTCTCTTCACTCTAATCTGCTGTCACTCAGAAGCACAAATAACATTCCTCAAATGCCTCCATTACATCACTGCCTCACTCTGAAGTTGGCTGAGTCTCTCAACTGTCATTCAGGTCAACTCTCAATGCCTGAGGTGGGTTAAGGTCTTTGGGTAATTTCTCCCCACTCATACCTAACTGCCTTATCTCCTAGGACACTCTTCCTGACCCAATCAGGTAAGTCTATTTCCTGCATCTTGTCTAGACACCCTTCTGTGTCTGGAATTTCTTCATCACCAATTCCATCAAAGAGAGGAAAAGGTTCTTCTTTACTTACCATGTTTATTTGCACATCTTTCTTCCCCACCACTAAAAGTAGTTACATTTTTTTTAAAAAAAGAAAGACAGGGGAGAAATCAAGTGAGCAAGCTGTGCATAACTGCCAGTATAATTCTGCCCCAGCTACGAGCAGCTCCAACCTACTCAACTGCTATGACTTTTTGGTCTAGGAAAACAATGTGATGAAAATTAAGTTACGTACTTCCTACTTCAATATTAGAAGGCATGGACAAAGCAGAGGGGAATATAGGTGAGAAAAAAATCACTTTCAGAAGCTTCATCAAGCTCAGTTTTAGATCCTGATCCCTCAATGAAATACCCCCACATTATCAGGCTCCTTGAGCTGGGGTCTTGTAGGGACCTTCTTTAAGGTCATGAATTCTCTGCAGGAATTTTTTATTTTTGCATTTTCATGTTCTGTTTCTATCTATCTCCCATACATACTAGAAGTCAGCTAAATGCCAACCTTATAATCAATGTCAGAATTTCAATATCTGCATCTGTGTCTGTTATGACCAGAGAGCATAATTTAACCACTGTAAGCAAATAAGAAGAGAACAATCATGGAGTTATTTATAAATGACAAGTTCACAGAGAAGGCCAAATGACCAACATTTTAAGGACACAAATGTCACAGTGATTCCAATTTTTAAAAAGTGAGGGGGAGGGCTGGTTACCTCATGACAGCCAACTGCAGAGCTGTGTGAAATTAAAAACAAATTTATACTAAAATAGCATGATATTCATACTCTGAGTGACAACTGAATTCAGGGAAATTATATCAACTATCAATTAAATTAGTAAAGCCCAAGCCATGTGATGAACAGTCAGTGGTGCCTTCTGTCATTCAAAAGATTGAGACATGAATATTAACCAGGTCTCAATTAAATTAATAATTATCAAATAAAAACTGTATAGGTGTATAGTTTACTATTTAATCTGTAAATTGGCTTAGGTCAACCCAATTGGGTTGGTGAAAATTTGTCTTTAAAGGGAACCCATACGTTATCTAAGACTGAGAAACACTGATTCCATCAAACATAAGCCATCAGCCATCATTGCCTATACAAAGCATCATTTCCGTCTTTATCTCCCTCCATCCCCCTGAGGCTGAATCTACCTTTTCCTCTTCTGGTTCCCAAGGCATCGTGTTACTTACTACGACAGAGGTAACTGTTCCAAGGGTGCCTCTTCCACTAGACTGCCCGCTTCCCAAGAGCACAGTCTGAGTCTTGTTTCTGTCCCCTCATAGGGTCCTGGACAGGATTAGTGGTCACCCAAACCCTACTGAATGGGACAGAGGTACATCTACACAGCCTAGTACACCGGGACACATTGGTAATGGGACGGAAGTATATCTACATGGTCTGGACACCAGGACTCACTGGTCTTTTGTCTTCTGACATCTGTCAGTCAGCATCTAGGGCCAGGATTCTCAACATGCAGTCCCTGAACTGCTCAAAAATGCAAATTCTCAGGTCACACCCAGAATCAGAAACTTGGTGGATGGGGACCAGCAACCTGTATTTTAACAAGCCTTGAGGGGATTCTGATGCTCTCAAGTTTGAGAACCTCTGCTCTAGAAGGGATGCAGCATGGGTTAGGCAGAGTTCACCTGCCTCTGACTATGGTTACTGTGCCCTGGTTGCATTTCATTTACATGTATTATCTACAGGGATTAGGCAGCCCTAGGTTGCCTCTGCATGTTTCCATCTCCTCCATCACTCACAACCAGGGAGGTCCAGGAACAAGGATAACCCATCACCAGAACCTTCAGAACAGAGTGGTATGGAGGAGCTGGAATGCTGAGGGCTGGGAGTTATCTTTTCCTTGCATCTGAGTTACTCTTGATAACTTCTGCCTTTTTTAAAATTACATTTTATTTTTCTCTATCACCTTAAAGCCACTTTCCCCTTCCCAGCTTTCCTTTTCACCTGGTTCCCCTCTTCTCTGTCACAGTCACCTTCTATTTCTTTTAAAAAAACAAAACAAAACCCAAACCATTTGAAGAATAACCAGTGGTGCCTCTGTCGCTCGAAAGACAGCAACATGAATATTAATCAGCTGTTACACTGAACGATTATAAAACTGTATATACTTTGGTGTCACTCACCCATTCCCCCATCCCCACCCCTCCCCCAAGTCCCAGACACACACACTTCCCCAAAAGGAGCTAATCTTAGGCAGGGCTACTTAAGGGTCACGTGGCAAAACAAACTCTGACACAAAATGCAGCATTTGGCCAGCATGAGAATTTCAACATGCTGACCTTCACGCAGGAGGCCAAGGTCCAGATAAAATCATTTTAAAGGCTTGTGCCTCTTTGTTCCTTGTGTAATATTAAGTTTCATAATCTCAGCTGAGGAATGTCCAAATTAAGGGAATGGAGGAAATGGCTCTCCGAGAGCTCTTACCCTCCATGGCTTGCCCTAACTGCAAAACTCTCTGGCTTTCAAAATTCCTCAGTGAGGTTTCAGTTCTCTTGAACACTTCAATTGTATCACTGTAGGATACCAAGCAGCAGTACTGCATGTAATACAAGTTTCACTAAACCATCTCTTCAAAGAAGCAGCTTGTAATTGTCCACACCATGGCCACTAATGCATATGAGCTAAGGTACAGGTGTCTAAGCGGAACGCACAGGCAACGCAGTATCATGGTAAAATGCGGATGGAGAAGACGAGACTCAATGAAGGCAGCCGATGCTCTAAGGCATGCATTCGGAGTGTGCACCGGTGGATCCCAGTCCCGCAACCAGGCATGCTTGGACATACAGAGCACAGGACATAATGGGAATCATGTCCTCCGACCAGCCAGAGAAGAGCCAAAGCAAGCCTAAGGGAAGCCAGGATGACAGACGCTGCTTGGAGAACTAAATTGGCCTACAGAGGGCAATGCTGAGGGGAGGCAAATATTGCTTTGGGTCAAGCAGCAGATCGAGGTGACCAAAACAGACCTCTGACCCAGATTTCCTTTTTGCCGTATCGTCTATATTGAGGAGGTCCCCAAAGCGCTCATTAGTGATAAATTGATGGTGCGTTGGAATGACGCCCGTGTGGCGTCGAGCTGCGATATCGGCTTCTTCTTGCTCGCGTTTAAGTCGTCTCTGGTCCGCTAAAAGTTTCTGCCATGAAATTGCATAAAATGGGCAGTGAATCATCTGGTCCAGGGCATTGGAAAACTGCCAACAAAAACAACTAAGGAAAAAGGTGCTGAGTCAATAGAGAGGAAACAGATGTTGGAGGGGCTTTACGTTCCCGCTGTAACCACCCCTGTGTGCTCTGTGCAGGGAGGAGATGGCACTGCAGAAGAAATCTAGGCAGCACTGAAGGCTGGTCCCATGTGGTTACACTGTCTGCAGACTATCCCTCGGCTCAGCTGACAGCCTTCTGCCTCCAGATACAAGGCAGCGGAGGCCACATCATCCAGGGGCCCTTCCGGAGCATTCATGAGCATGGAGCATGGCAGGAGGCCGGAAGTGCTATCCTCACTCACTTAGCCAGTGATGAGCTCCCATAGCATATTCCCACAGTGGAACCAGGGTGGGCTCTTCCTCCTGCCCACATCTTTCCTGTTAAACTGCTGTGGGCTTTTACTAAGGGGTTCTATGGCAAGCAGGTCATTTTGTGCTTCCTATTGCTGCTATTTGAATATGCTCAAGAGAGTAGAAATATCCATTTCAGAAAATATGGCACCCTTCCTCCTAGACCATCCAAGCCTTCCTCTGAATACAATTTTAGGAGGCTTCAGCATGTGCACCAAAACCTATTTGTGATGGACAGAAAGCATCATTTATTATCCTAATGTACTTTCTACTCAACTACTTCTTCCTTAGAGAAATGAAGCTGAGTTTAAGGGACTGCTGTAGACTATACATATAGGAGATAAACTAAGAATAAGGTACCTGAGTTTAAAAGAAATATTCTCTCCTAAATTAAGGAAACAGTCATTCATTTCTGTTTTTAAAGGCCTTTTAAAATAATTAAAAAATGTTACATTTAACTAAATGTCCTCACTGCCTACTGAAAGGACCCTACAGAAGAGAATTTTAATATTTTCTTACTCTAAACCAATCATACATTCCCAGAATTAATATTGCTTGCAGGAAGGCATTAATTAGAACTGATCATTTTGAGCATTCTCAGTAAAGCATTAGCCTTCTCCTAGCAGGTAGTGAAATGCCTTAAGTGACACCTAGCTCCAAAGGAGGGTGCACCCATCTTTCTATTCTTCTCCAGGGTCTACCAATGATAAAGCAGTAACTTGTCAAATAGCTATGGGATTTCCAGTGCTCAGGTTAAGCTGTGGTAAAGATTCAGTGAGAAAAGACATGAGAAAGTGCTTTGTGAAACACCATAGGGCCCTTGTTTCCAGCCCTGCCTCTGTTACAAGGTAACTTTCTATGTGGTCTGGGGCTAGCCAGTACCCTATGGCAGTCCTTTCCTGGATAAAACAAGAGAATTAGCTAGATGACCACCAATGTCCCTTCCAGAACTGACAGGTTCTTGTTTTCCGAACTGCATTATCATCAATGTTAATAATAAGCCCCTTGTGGGACTTCCCTGGCAGTCTAGTGGTTAAGACTCCATGCTCCCAATGCAGGGGGCACAAGTCATTCCTGGATGGGGAACTAAGATTCCACATGCCGCATGACGTGGCCTAATAATAACATGAGTGAGTGCAAATGGAGCAGAGCTCCCCTCCCAGCTTGAATCTGACCTCGTAAATCCATCATTTCCATAGTTTAAACATTTAAGCCAAAAACCAGGGATAAGGACACCAGGAAGTGTGAGCCAGTATATTCAGGAAACAAGCTGCTCATCCTCTGAATCACTATATCAGCAAAGTAAAACCTGCTTCCCACAAGGTAGGTGAGAATTCTATCACAAAACCTCCCATGTTGGATGGTAGGATTTATACTCGTGAAATGGAATGTCACCTCCCTTCATCATACATAGCAGGCCAGGTTTCAATAGGTGGAATCTCATATCTCAGTGACAAACAGAAGTCTGTTCTATGGCCTGATGGACATGCATTGTGAGCTTTTCACATTGTTATCACAAATAATTCTGTCCATCAAATGCTTCCTTGAGTATCTTTTCATAGACAGGTGCAAATGTCTTACTGAGTACTGTCTGCATGGTGCCCGGAGAAGGGCAGAACTGTGGTCTTTTTTGTCCTTTGTCTCTCCAGCTGACAGCATGACTGTTACCCTCCAGCTCTCTTCAATGTCAGCCCGACCCTAAAGCCTTAATAAAAATCCCCCTAGACTCTGAAACCACCCCAATGAAAGAGAACATAGGAAGAGGGCTTTGGACTTTACAGGGAAGGGGACAGAGTTGTGTACACATGACCACCTTCCCCTGTTGCCACTAGCCTCGAAACAATTCTTCCGTCTTTTCACTGCATGAAAATGGTCCTCAGAGCTTGTTTAATCAATAGGGCCCTTTCCTCTGGGAATGTGAAATCTAGAAAGCACGTCTTGTAATAACACTTCATCACAACAGCAGCTTGTGATTCTGCCCATTTAGCTGATATACAGAACCACCTCTTCCTAAATCCCAAGAGAATGTGCCCCTTTCCTGGCCCCACCAGTCAGATCACTGCTGTGCACGTTTCAGCAGCTGCAAGACAAAGGCTAATGCTGAAGTTCTTGGGGTGGGGCACTGTCACCGTTTACCGGGGTAGCTCTGAGTTAAAGGCAACGTCTTCAAAATGTTTTTATAAAATGTATTTATCATGGTCATTATTCATTTTACGTTTCCTCTTTCTCCTATTGCATCCTTCTCACAATATGAATTGTGCTTTGTGTCAATAGAGGGTGAATTTCCTTGGAGAATAATAAAGTGGGGGTGAGGGTGCTCCCCTTTCGAGGCACTGAATGCAGTGGTGGGCAACCTCTTTCTGAACCTCCTGAGCAGTAGGACTGGCTGGACTTGGCCTTTGGAAGTTAGTGCCTTGAAAAAAATCAGTCCTACTTTTGGGAGAAGTGGACTAGAAAAGGAATGATCGAGCCTAGATCATATAAAAACTCACCTGTGAAAATCCCTATGTTTGATTCTAACTGCTAGGCCATGTCACCTCCCTAAATGTCTACTTCCTGCATATTTTTGTCTGCACAAGAGCTTAGAGAGTTCAAAAGTGGCGATTACCTCTTTATCATCATGACGCCGTCGAATAAATTCTTCTGTGGATTCCAAGTAATCAGCTGGTATAAAATGCCTTGGTGACTCTGAATCTTTCAAAACAATAAAGCAGAATTAAAACAGGCAAAGATTTAGTGGGAAACCAGATTGGGAAAAGATTTCACCTTTCATCCATGATAAATATCAAGTTTTTACCATTGTCGTTTGGTGGTCAGTATCAAATTCTGAAGGAAAAAAACCAAACTCCCTCCCTCCTTCTTTTTGGATTTACTTGTGAATTAGTTTCATACACAGAAAACTAACGAGAGGCAAAAAATGAGCAAAGAGAGAACCGTCTTAGAAAGGTGTCCCTATTAACAGGCGTGCAGGGTCTTATAGGACACACACTGTACACTCACACACACACACAGGGCCACCGAGAGAGGCTGCCTCTCAAAAAACCTCCGCGTGAGTCAGGATTGGTGTGAACTGCAAGGGGTTCAGGAGTTCAAATCAACAAATTTCTCAGATGTGCTAAACGGCCAATTTTTCTTTCGAAACAGAGTTTGGTGGTTAGTCTAAATGACATGGGGGAATCTGTTTTTAAAGAAGAGCAGCCACTACGAGCCATGATTAATTGCCAAGCAAAACAAACAGAAAACAAAGGACGGACCAGAAAATGAGCAGGGAGGGCACAGGGGAGGGGGGAACACAGCAAGCAGGATGGAGCGGCGGGTGAGGCGAGACTGGTCAAACACACAGAAGGCCACCTCCGAGGGGCGCCCCCAGCTCCCCGTGGGGGTTGTTGTTTCTGTCCAGGCCCTGGTCTGAGTACGGCACAGAGTTCCCGTTACTAAACGCCCGCGGGCAGACCTCCGGGGTCGCGGGTCTCTCCTGAGGGGGCTCTGAGATCCGGCTCAGCCGGGCCATGGTGAGCCGGGAAGACAGGCGTTTGGGCACCGAGGGCCTCCCCCCGGAGGGGGCTTCGTCCCGATGGGGCTGACTGGGGGGCTCTGGCTTCTGGCCCGAGAAGTCCCTGGGGCCAGGCTGTCTGAGGGGGTGCTGGAGGGGCTTTTTCAACCGAAAGGGGAGGGGGCTCATTAGGTAGATGTTCCTGAGGAGCGTGCCCTTGTCCCCCCGGGGATCCGGGCGCCAGTCGGGCCGCCGGGAGGCCTGCTGCTGCTCGTGCCTGCGGATGGTGGTGAAGCGGGTGTAGGAGGCCGGGCAGGTGCCCTTGCACTTGTTGAGGCGGTGTTTGGGGAAGTCCCCGTGAACGCTGCCGCTGCTGCCCTCTCGGCTGTCGCTGGACACGTTGGAGCAGCGGTCCAGCTCGTCCGAGCAGGCGGAGAGGGGCTCGGAAGGCACAAGGCCCCGGAAGCCCAAGGCGGAGTCCGCCATCCGGCTACATGTTGGGGAGGCATAGATGATGCTCCCGGAGCTCAGCCCGTCTACCTCCCGGGGCCGGAGCTTGGTTGACTCCAGGAGGGACTCGGCCGAGCGGGCGGACACGAGGCCGCTCCGGGCCAGCATAGGTGTAGGGGACTTGCTTAGCCTGCCGGACAGATCCAAGGACGGCATGGACCGGGAGCGCTGAATCAGCTGCTCGAAAGCCGTGATGCGGGAGGAGACAGTGTGCTTGGGGATGTGCTCGGAGCCCTCCTGGCTGGGGCCCATCTCGCCCCGGGCCAACGCCAGGCCGCTCCTCTCGAAGTGGGAGGCCAGATCCCGCACGCTGGAGGAGGGGCCGGACCCCAGGAAGAGTCCGGCCCGATTGATGTGGTGCATGTCGCGGTAGAGCATGGTAAATTGCGGGCCGGCCTTCCTCGAGAGCGGACAAGGCCTCCTGGCGGCTGCGCCGAACTCCTGCAGGCTCAGCGTGCTGCTTGAGCGGCCGTCGTAGTCCCGCCGCGAGCGCATGAGCAGGTTCTCCACGCTGCCCCCCACTGGCAGGGGGAGGCCTCTTCTGGAGTCATTCAGAGAACCCGAGACACAAAGATTCTCGCAGCTCTGAGCCTTTTCTGACGGCAGAAGGATGCTCTTCCGATCCTGCAAAAGAGCGCTGGGAGCAGAGAGCCTGGGTTTGAATTTGGAGGGGAGGATTTCCGAAATGCAGGCTTTTGCGGCAGACAGGGGCTTCTTGTGCTTACACCCTGGGCCTAACGCACTGCTACTGTGAGCTGCTCGGCTATGAGCTGAAGATGAAGAAATCATGTGAGCATTCCCACCTTTATGATCCACTGGAAGCATGCAGAATAAAATAAACAGACCCGTTAGGTTAAAGCTGAAAGCTGCTACAAAAAAAAGAAGAAGAAGAAGGAAAGGGGGAGAGGGAACATGCTTATTTGTCAGAGGGTTTTGTGTGATTTTTTGGTTTCTTTTGTTTTAATTTCCAGTCGATGTCCGGAAGCAAAATAATCTGTGCTGCAAAGCAGGTGCAAAGATGCAACAAAAAATGGCCACCCTGTTAGAATTGGGAAAAGCTCAGCTAATTTCTAAGAAAAGGGAACCAGAACAAAAAAAAAGAGAGAGAGAGAGAGAGATGCTTCAGGGAGAGCACGGTGGGGATTCAAAGGAAGGGAACTATTAATACCAGAAAGAAAAATGGCCGGTAAGAAACTCAGGGAGGGGGCCGGGAGGGCTCAGTGGCCTGGAAATGGATCTGAACAAGTCAAAACGGATCCCAGTAGCTGGAGGTTTACTCTCGCTGCCATCACCCTAGGAACGGGTACAGATGGCCAAGAGACACCCCGATAACACTGTAGATGGGCCAGAGTCTTGCAGGCTACGCCCCGTTACCTTTAGTGGAGGCTGAGCTGGATGGCCGCTTGAGCCCGCTCAGGCCCTGGAGGGGGATGTCTCCTCCTTCCAGGACACTTTTATAAATCTGCCTCTCATTCTCCAAGCTGGTGAGATCCCCAGGAGCCCCATCGGATTCCCTCTTCACCGCATGGAAGTTGGAAGAATATACACTGAGAACAATGAAATTTTTAAAAAGAGAAGAAAAAAAACCAACACAGCAGTTAGTATTTTTAACAGTTTTCTAAAAAGCACATTACCAGCTGAGGATAAGGAAACATACCTCCTGGAATCCTCACCAAGCACAGTCCTTCCTAAAGGGCATTCTTACTTAACCACAGAGCTCGACAGACAAAGCAGGCCCTCGGGAGCCCCAAAATATTCAGGAATTGTGTCCCAACAGCAAGGTGCTCTGAGATGACTGCATTTGTGCTTTAAAAGAATAACTGAGGAACACTTCCTGGGCACAGAGCAGGGTCAGACAGGAGGGGGTTCTGGGGCCCAATGACTGCACACAAGACGAGACAGTCAAGGACATGAGTGGAGTTTCTGACATGTCGCCAGCCAGAGTTGGCCGTTTCAAGTCCAGCACCTGCATCACTTTTCTACGTTGTTACTCACAAGTGCTTTGACCAATGGAGCATTAAATTGAACAACAAAAGGTAGTTCCCCAGCTGTCTTGGGTCTCCAGGAAAATCAGCCACCAAGTGCAACCGGAAGCTGGCATTCCTTATTCCATCTTATTCCATCCATTGCTTTCAAAATTTGTATCAGCACCTTAGGACATGCGTTATGGAGTATCAACTATCACTTGTTTATATCGCTCATTTTTATTAATCTTGTTCAAAGTCTAGGTGTTTTTGCAAGTTACCACAAATCCTTTATGGAATGAGGTGGGGCACAGAAAAAATTAAGAGCATTTACTCACTGAACCCTCCCCTCCCCCTAATTCCAGTTTTCTATGCCTTCACCCACAGACACACTGACATGTGGGCATACGCACACATGTGTGCACACACACTCAGATCAGGGGTGACCCCCTTTCTCCCACAAAAGCACTCAGGCTCTCACTAGGCTGCTTTTCTGTCCTACCAAATTCCATTTACCAGTATCAATATGGATTTTTCAGCATAAAGATATAAACAGCTTGATAACATTGATTCAATCCAATATTTTATTTATTCTCAGCCATAACCAGCTGCCTGACCTCACACCCCCTCTAGCTCACCAGTTATCAGAACCCACCCCCTACCCACAGTCACCCCACCTTTGGCCGTTATCCAGCCGTTATCACCATTTTTTCCTGCTTCCACCAGAACAACAAATCAGTACTCAGGAAACCTCTCAGAATGGATCTGCTCTAGCCAATTGTTTTCTTTCTGATACCAAAGCCAACATGCTTTTTCCAGATGTGCACACTTTGCTACTGAGGGGCTCCTTGTTTAAAAACAATATTTTAAAGCTCTTGAACAATGTTTTAAAATATATCATCTCTATTAGATCTCCTAATGTTGGAAAGGCATATCATTTGTCCCACTTTCTCCAAGGGAAAGCCGAGGACCAGAGGCATGAAGGTTATTTGCGGATAGTCACAGAGTTGTTGGGTCTTGCAGTGTTCCAACAGATCAGAGAGGATGGGGAAACCAGTCAGACTGATCGAGAAAGGGCCGGTCAGGACTAGCAGCCACAGATTACTCAACAAAACAAGTCAAATTCAGAAGCTCAGAGGAATCTTCTGGTTTCCAGTGGTTAAGACTTGGCAACTTCGCTGCTGAAGCCTGGGGTTTGATCCTCGGTTAGGGAACTAAGATCTTTCATGGTGTATGGTAAGACCAAAAAAAAAAAAAAAGGAAGCTTAGCCCTCAGTAGTCTGAGTTGAGCCATTTTTAGTTTGGAAATAACAAGCCAGGAAGAGACAGCGTGGGGAACTCACCCCCTGGCTAAGATGCAGAACTGACTGCTGAGGTTCAAGAGGGATTCAATAAAAACACTCACTGGAAGGGTAAAGTGAGAGAACAGAGCAATCATCTCAGGGCCAAGTGTTTCCAAACATGCCACCAGGCGCACTCTGGAGGAGGCAGGCTGGGTCCTGGCAGGCTGTCAGTCCAGCCTGGCTCCCATGAGAAAAGTGATCAGCTGAGCAAGTCTGCTATCTTTAAAAACTTGGCAAACAATCTGTTTCTCTCAGCCTCAGTTTCTTTCATCTGCAAAACTAGTAGGTGTGATGAGACTGTCCACAAAACCCACCTTCAGATCCATTATCTATACAGACCTTTCTTTTGAGCTCCAAACAGAGACATTCAGCCTACCTTCTAGACATCCTCTACCGCATGACCCTCAGACATCTTGAACCCAGCCTGTCCCAAACCAAACCTAGCTCTATCCCTCCGTCTGCCTTCACCCAAGCCAGAAAGCCAGTAGAATCACCCTCTTTTCCCCTCCCCAGACCTAACCAGTCCCAAGCCCTGCTTATTCCCTGTCCTGGAAACAGTCACATGAATCCTGCTCTCTTCCCCCTGGGACTGCCCACGACTGTTCCACTACACCTCTGCAGGAAGTACGCTGCCACTGCCCACGTCTCCAGTCCTCACTTCCTCCAGTCATCTCTGCAAATCACTGCCAATGACATTTCTAGAGAAGATCCAATTTGTCATTCCACTGCTCATTTTACTCACTCTACAAATATTTACTGAGCACCTACTAAAAGTCAATCATTCTCCTAGATGGAAAGTCAACAGAGGACAAAACAAAAAATTCCTGCCTCATGGAGTCACTGTTCAAAACCATTTAGTGGTTTCAGGGGAAAAAAGAAAAAAATAATAATAACTGTTTCTAGACTTTGGGGAATCTAGACAATCTTAGGGGCTTCCCTTTTAGCTCAGCTAGTAAAAAATCTGTTTGCAATGCAGGAGACCTGGGCTTGATCCCTGGATTGGGAAGATCCCCTGGAGAACGGAAAGACTACCCACTCCAGTATCCTGGCCTGGAGAATTCCATGGACTATACAGTCCATGGTATTGCAAAGAGTCAGACGCGACTTTCACTTTCAGACAATCTTAGAGTACTGCATGAAAAAAAATTTTTTGTATTTATAATATAATGCTACTGTCATTCACTTTTTTACAATATTTTTTAAACTTTTATCTATATGGCTGTGCTGGGCCTTAGTTGCAGCATGTGGGATCTTAGTTGCCACAGGTGAACTCTTAGTTGTGCACATGGGATCTAGTTCCATGGCCAGGGATGGATGCCAGGTCTCCTGCATTGGGAGCATAAAGTCTTAGCCACTGAACCACCAGAGAAGTCCCTGTCATTCACTTTTTATTTGCTGCTGCATGATAAAACCTTTCTTTGATTTTCCCCTCAAACACTTCCTGGGTTCCATCTCTGAATTGTCCATTCTGATTGTCATGTACGATCATGTAATTCTCCAATGACACTTTTCCTTGAGGCCAGGCAGTTTATCTTATGAATCTTTGCATGCCTGGTGTCTAGCACTATTGTTCAATAAATACACATTGGTGGAATAAATGATTCAATGGAGTTAAATGCCAACATGCACACAGATTTATGACATTTTTAAGGCCCAGGGGAGTCTCTAATCACTCATGTAGATCTACCCTAATGATTTGTGTTTTGATCTAAAATTAGATTAAGGGGGAAAAGTGATTTCTCTAGTAGACCATCACCATTGAGGAAAGAGCAGCTTGCTCTTGAGTGCCACCTGCTGGCCAAATAAAGCAAAGCTCTTTCAGCTAGGCAAAAAAAATATTTTCGTGCCAAAATGCTAAGTTACGTTGAAAATAATGAGTAGTCTACACTGTTGACATACAGATCTGATAACTCCAGGGAAATAAAATTCAAAATGGGATATACACTATGATCACAAGCATGAAAGATGCTTTTTGAAATGAAAGACTGACAGATGTATTAGGATATTGGGGCCATGGGTGAATTTCCTTCCCTCTTCCCAGGTTCTTCCCACATTGTGATAAGGAATCATGCTAATACAATTCTAAACTTCTCACATTGTGATAAGGAATCATGCTAATAAAATTCTAAACTGCAGTCTGCTCAAGATGTGAAAGTGGATTTAAAGACAACACTATCACTTCTTACAGACTGACCACAGAATTTTTGATCCTGGGCCATTTGGTGACTCGTCTTTCTCTGGTGCTTAGGTTAAGTCAAGTCTTGACAACATTTCTTTCACATGTGATTCGCGTTCACAAGCTGCCTGCCTCAGCGCTAAGCAAGCTGGATTCTAATTAACTGAGATCTATAGGTGCATTCATTTATTCAGCAAACGCTTATTGTACATTTTCCTACATGTCAGGCACTGCACTCAGGCTGATTTGTCCCCAGCTGCAAACACCGAAAAACTTCAGTCATTTGAACAAACTGGGAGAGAATCAAGCCTAAATTACTGAAAAGTCCCCACAAGGAAGGACAGCAGGAGGGAAAAGCTCATCTATTTCTGTCAAGATGAGAGCTGGGCCATGACTGAAAAACAGAGGTCTCCAGAGACCTATTTCCATGACACAAACAGAAAAGCGAAAGTTGCTCAGTCGTGTCCAACTCTTTGCAACCCCATGGACTATGAAGTCCATGGAATTCTCTAGGCCAGAATACTGGGGTGGGTAGCCTTTACCCTCTCCAGGGGATCTCCCCAACCCAGGGATCGAACCCAGGTCTCCCATATTGCAGGCAGATTCTTTACCAGCTGAGCCACAGGGGAAGCACTTGAACACTGAGACACAAGGGAAGCACAAGAAGAGACTACTTGATAAATGAACACATTGAATAGTTTTATGTACACAAGTCCTCAGAGTGTCTGAGAGCAACTTGCTCTTTTAAAATGCCTGCATGGAGGGGATTCCCTGGTAGCTCAGTGGTGAAGAATCCACCTACTAATGCAGGAGACACAGGTTCGATCCCTGGTCCAGGAGGATCCCACGTGCTGAGGTGTGCCACAACTATCGAGCCCATGCTCTACAGCCTCGAACTACGACTACTGAGCCCATGTGCCTAGAGCCTGAGCTCTGCAACAAGAGAAGGTTCCGCAATGAGAAGCCTGCAAACCACAACTAGAGAGTAGCCCCTGCTTGCCGCAACTAGAGAAAAGCCTGTGTAGTAACAAAGACCCAGCACAGCCAATAAAGAAAGAAAGAAAATTATATATATTTAAAAAGCCTGCATGGAAACTTCCCTGGTGGTCCAGTGGTTAAGACTCTGTGCTTCCACTGCAGGGAATGTGGGTGTGATCCCTGGTTGGGAAACGAAGATCCCGCATGCCAAAGGGCACAACCAGAAAAACATTCTGTATGCCCTCAATCCTGCTAACATACTATGACACAAATGGATCCTTGTTTTTTCTTTCTTTTTTTTAGTCACTCAAAACAGTAAACTCTAGCATGCCTTTCTTTGGTTAATTTAACACCCAATTTTGAATCACTATTGGTGCAAATGAGAGTTTATAGATGGCACCAGTAGACCTCAGCAGTTCCCTGGCCTAGAATATCATTGCTCCTACTCTGGTGGTAGCTCTGCCATGCACAGTTATGGAAGCCAGGCACACACAACCTTCATGCGCCTGTTTCCTCACCAATAAAATGAGGATTAAAAATAACAACTGATCCTAGAATGCTGAGGACTAAATGAGGTAAAGTATTAATACACTTTTGCTAAGCACAAGACTTGGCACACAGTTAAGTGTGCAAACAATCATTCAAATCTTTCATTCAAGACCTGTTCATTCAAGAACTGTGTTCTTAACACTGACAGCCTGTGGGAGCTACCTTCTGAATACTTTTAACCTCTACAATCTATTTTACTCAGTTGCTATGTTGCCTTTTTATTTACTTTTTTTTTTTTTGGCATGTTTTGCCCCTGAAACTATTAGGGGACTATATGTTATGCTTCTATCAGAATATCCAGCATAAACCCTTAGATCCATTAGAAATTCACTCACTGTCACCCACATACGCTAATCCAAGCTGGTTGACTTTGAAACGAAACTACTCTTGCAAAATGTCTTCCCTGGCCAGATATGATAGAGTGGATATGCCCAAGTGACTGTAATATTTGACCCCCAAGTCCATAAACTCAGCATTCACACCAAAGTCAGGCTTCTGCCTACACAGCTGAACTTTGCTCTGTGTGGAGTTACCCACACAAATGGAAGAGGGAGTAACAGTGTGCCTTCCCTCCCCGTCATATTTCAGAGTGAGATACAGACTGTAATCTCATGGTGACGAGAAGCGCCCAAATCTACTGGGTGCCCAGGCACTGCAGGTATGCACCCCTTGCCCTCAGGGGGTTCATAGTTTATTGTAGTCACAAAACTACAAAAGCATCAGTCAGGTGTACGGGCACGGAAGGAAGTGCCAATAAGAGGTACTAACACGTTTGTAAGGGCCTGGGGCAACAATGAAACATTTCCAGCTGGGATGATAGCTGCATAGCAAAGTATGGAGACAAGAAATCTTGGAGAGGATGTAGGTTGGCTTGGGAGAGGGGAGGAGAGGCCGACAGTTACCCTATGAGGAAGTGCGTGGGGTGTGCATTCACCAGCCAGGCAGAATTCCAAGAATTGGTATAGGTGAATGAACCCAGATCTCTGAGAATGAGACAAGTTGGCCCCATCTTTCCTTGGACAGCTCCAGCCTGAAGACTTCACCCCACTCATCCCAGTCACCTTTACACCAGATGCACTTCAGTCACACACCCTTCTCCACTCCCAGGAATCAGCTTCTCAATTCAAACAAATAAGCTTACAGTCAAAGGAAAAGAAGCCAACACAGGGAAAAGTTCATCAGAGGTAATATGAGTCATCACAACGTTAATTTGGAAAAGGAGGAGAAAAAAAAATAATTTTAAGACTATAATTGCTACTTATCACCAAACTATACATCATTCAAAGTCACTAGACTGAAACAAATGAAACACAAGCCTTCCCATTTTGGACATTTCATATATCAAGCCATGTAAACAATGATAACTTACTATCCAGGAGGCTCTGAAGAAATTTCTGGAGTCGGGCTGATTGCTGAGCTCTGTAAATGTCAAAAAAAAAAAAAAAAAAAAAAAGACTTACTTTGACTCAGTTATTTCAAGCCAAGGGGAAAATAGAGAAGCCCCTTTCTTGTCCTAGTTTAGATGAAGCCCTCCCGGAGGCAGGGAGCAGAGCTGAGCTGGAAGGGGCTCAGGGTGGGTGGACGGTGGTGCTCTTTCTCCGGGAGGAGGATCTCCGGGCTTTTGTCTCCCAGGGGCTGCACCCAAGGCTCTCTGGAAGGGTCAGGAGATGGCCCACTCCTCATGGGTATCTCCAGTTGCAGGCCCACTGGGTGGATGGCCCACCACTTCGCAACATGCATTAGTGACATGGACAGCACCTTGCACCAGCTCATCCCCAGCCCTCGGACCCCCCTTGCCAAGTCCACCAGACTCCGTCATGCACCCAAATGCCACAACTAGAGAGCGTCACCCAACACTTCATCAGGTATATAACAT
Source organism: Muntiacus reevesi (assembly GCF_963930625.1). Lineage (NCBI taxonomy): Eukaryota > Metazoa > Chordata > Mammalia > Artiodactyla > Cervidae > Muntiacus > Muntiacus reevesi. The sequence goes on from NC_089250.1 coordinate 139,706,046, forward strand.
AAAAAAGAAAAAAAAAGCATTTAAAAAGACCATACTTCTAGATCACTCATTTACCCCTGGAAATGGGGAGCAATGCAGTTTCACAAAACCTCTTAATGCCTGTTTCACCAAGTGGGAAAACATGCTATCAAATGACAGGCCACTATGCAAAAGGGAGAAAACCAAGAGCTCTATATAGATAAAAAGCAGCATAATTACAGAGTTTAGGGTGTCTATCATCTTGGAGAAGGAAAGGCAAAGGGTGTGATATATTTGTTTTTAAAAATAACATGGTAGTTGAATAAGTCAATGTACAGCTTAACTCTTAAAGATGCTCCGATCTCTGCTAATGACCACTTCAAGAAGAACAAGCTCTCTGGAAGAGAAGAGGCACTTGGGGAAAGGAGAGAAAGAAAATATCAGGAGAAGGAGAAGGAAGAGATTGGGAAAGGAGGAGGAGATGGTGGGAGCAGAGGCAGCCTTCTTGGGGGCTCACCCCGGCTGTCCTCCGGCCCTTACCCCCAGTGTTTGCTCTCCCCTCCACGTCCACCCCTCCAGCCCTGGTGCCCACACTGGCCTCTCCTGCCCATCCCCTCCTGGAGCCTCCCACTCTCGACGCCTGCCCACCCAAGCCGGGTCTCCATCCTGGAAGAGCTTCGGCACAACCCTGCTGAGTCCTCTGGAAACACCCGCTTCCTGCCGTCCCCCCTCGCAGGTTGTCAGCTGGTGCTATACCTCTGGGGGCTCCCCTGATTCTTTAGCACATAACTCCAGCTCCCATCAGCTACCTGCCCAGCGACCTCTAAAGTGTTTAGAAGCCTCCTGGTTATCAGGTGCACTGACCTTCCCTCAGAGTCTATTTTTGGGGGGACCCCTCAGTCAGCTCTAACATTTGCCCCACCTCTCACGTTTCCTCCTTGCTCTGTTTTTCTCTGATCCTCCTCCTCCTCTGTTCTGTGTCAGACAAGATCCCCATGGGGGGCTATTGGTCCCCCACCCTCTCTCTCCCTTCAATCCTTCCTTGGCTCCCAAGGCTTCAACCAGCACTTCTCTTCAGGTGACTCTGACTGACTTTCAACACCCCTGCCTCTCATCCACTTCCAACTGTTGCCTGGATATGCCCCATATGATCCACAGCCAACACCTCAGAAATACCTGAAACTACCTCCTTCATCTTCCCTCTGCCCTGACTTTTTCCCCATCTTTCTTATGTGACATACTGACATCCCCATCCTTCCTGCTTCCTTCCCCAAACCCTACACCTGTGTTTCCTGTCCCTACCCTCAGTCTTTGTTCTTTACACCAATTAGTTAAAGTGTCTCACTGTGGGACCCCCCTGGTGCTCCAGTGGTTCAGACTCTGCAGACTCTATGCTTCCAATGCAGGGGGCAAGGGTTCTATCCCTGATCTGGGGACTAAGATTCCACATGCTGTGTGCCCCCAATAATAAAAAAATTTTAAAAAAAAAAAGAGAGAGAGAGAGAAATAAAGGGAGGAAGGTTGTTGTTTTTTAATTAAAATAAGGCATTGGCTAAATAATTCTTTTAAAAAAAAGTCTCACTGCAATTTCCTCTGTGAGTTCTCTCTCACATCTACCCTCCCCCTCGCTTCACACTGGTGCCACTGGAGTACAGGCTCTCGCCCCTGCATGCCCAGACCACTGCAGCAGTCTCCTTGCCCTCTCAACCTCCAACTGGAGGTTTTCCCTTCAATTCAGCCTCTCGGGAGCAAGGACACTGAGCTTCCTAAAACACTTCCTGAACTACATCATTGACTGCAGGGCAAAATCAATCATTCCCTTAACCATATTTTCTGAGCCTCTATAACCCAGAGTCAACCCTCTTTTCCCAAACCTGCCTCCCACTATTATCACCCAAAATGTTCTATTATAGCCAAATTTATCTACTTCATTCCTGAATCTATATTAAATATGTTTATTTTGCCCCCTCTACCATTCCTCCAATGGATGGCCCCCACTTTCACCTGGTACCTAAATTCCATCCATTCCTTAAGATCGGGGCCAACTCCTGAGAAGTCTCCCCTGATTTTCTGGAAGATTTCCCCCTCTCCTGAGCCCTTAGAACCCATAGTGGTCATTCAGCTCTTACCAGGCACTGCTATGTACCAGTGGAGCTCTTTTATTTAAGAGTGTGGCTAGCTGCTATGTTCTTGAAGGCAATGCGTCCACTCTTGTGCTGACTTAGAACCTCTCTCAGCCTTAGCTAAGGGCCATGGGTAACGCATAACTGAATCAGTGTCAAGATGACACATCCACGCAACCTCTTCAGGCCCACCTAGCCACAGGCAGGACTGTGGGTACCAGACGCCATCTCTGCCCAAGGGAGGTGGCTGTGAGCTCAGTAACCTCTGGCTGCTGTCCATCCTGGCACCTGTTACAGAACCACTCTCTCTAGGCTACTTTGAAAAGAGTGCCTGCTGACTGGCTGGGGCTCCCGTCCTGCCTCTTGGCTCACTTCAGGACTTACCTACAGCCACAATTCTCCTTCAGAACCAGCTCAGACCTCCATTCCCACAAGAGCGACAGCAGCTGCCAGTCTCTGCCCTGTTTGGAGACTCAGCCCCCCACCGTGCCCACCCGTCACCTATCCGCCTGGTTGCAAGCACTGTCGCTCATCTTCTGCACTCCCCTGGGCCTATCCCCTGGTCCCTGCAGGCTAACTTCCTCTGGGGACTCTGGACTCCCAAACCCTAACTCCCCTGTATCTGCTTGCAGTTCCTTCCCCCTCTTATCCTGGCCCCCTTGGCTGTTGCCACGATCACCCAGTTTGAGTCCCTGGCTCTACGTGACTTCATATCCAAGTAACCTATACTGGTGGCCTGACCCTCCTTGTCTCAGTTCTGTTTAAGAATAACGTGGTCCGCTAGCATTTTCCATGTCTCTGCCATAGTCTGTGGACATCCTAGCCTCTTCAGCAGTGTCCGCATTCCTTTTTTATTTTCTGTAAAGATACCCTTTCCTGGTAAGAGTCTCCTTTGTTTTGTCAGGCAGCCATGGGGAGCCATTCTCCAAACATTTGGTATTTTTCTTTCCCTTGGGAGCCCATTTATCTTGGACTCTCTTTTCTCTCTGACACATCCTTTAATAAACCACACTGGGACATAGCTCTCTATAAAAATATCAATGCAGGCTGAGTTTCAAATGCATGTGGCCAGGCTGTCTGGCCTCTGGAGAACATTTTTTCATTAAGAACTTTCTGACCTTGCAAATTACAAACACTACTACTCTGACGGTACCGTCCACATAAGAGGCTCTCGATTCACGGTGGCTGTGTTTTTGAAAATGATCTCTGAGGCTTGTATCTCCCAGGGCTGCAAAAAAGCTACGGAAGTTGCCCACAAAAGGCTCCCTGAAAATTCAGAGAAGGTATACACCCAAGGAGGCAGAGGGGAGCTGTAAGGATGACCCCTTGAAAGCAGAGAAAGAGGATGGTAAGGGCGGGGGAGCAGCTAAATCACCAGCCAGCCTGCATATATATATATCTGAAAAATTCCCTGTAAGGAAAATGCCAAGCTCAAAAAAAAAAAAAAAAAAAAACCAAGCAAAAATTAAGTTAGGGGGTAAGGGGGATCTAAACCAGGAGTCAGAAAGCCATGCAGCTTAAAAATAACCAGCATAACCATTCATCACCCCCACTACATCAAAAACCACAGAACAAAGTAGAGAGCAAAGGGAAGCGAGGGCATGAGAAAAACTCAGAAATACCTGCGACAGGTTTGTACTGGGTGCTTTATTAAGCGTCTCCGTTTTTTCTAAATCTGCCTCTAACTCTGTTTGACAGAGGTTGAGATCAGTTTCTAGATTAGTCTGGTTCAAGAAAGAAAAGATGGGAAAGAGCGTTTTAGTTAGGAGGAAAGGCAGACAGAAGGTTACATTAGAAAAATGAGTTTGTTTAGTGTCATACATTAATAAGGCAAAGATGGGCATGACTAAAATACAAGAGCTTACTAGAAATGAGTTAAAGGCAGGAGAACCGAGAATGCAGCATTAGGCAGAGAGAATATAAATCCTGTGGCAATCAGAGCTCCAAAATGCTACTCTACTTGCTAAAGAGAGGAACTACACACACCACAGAAACCTACCTTTGAGGAAATACCTGTTTTTCTCTCTTTTCAGAGTATGCTGACTATGACACATACTATATGTCAGTAGAATAAGTAATTGCTTTTATAACCTCTACGTATTAGTATAAGTCTTAGAGACTTTGTTAAACTGTTTTATCACCAAGCCAAAAACAAAAAGTTATAATCAAGGTTTTTTTTAAAAAAAAAAAAGGGGGGGAGGGAGGAGGGGATTTATTAAAAGAAACACCCCACAACACACTCACACTAGTCAGGCCAGAGCATACACACAGCCCGCAGGAGGAGCACAGCGGAATTACCTTTCTATCCTCTCTAGGAAGGATAGAGCAGTCTCCAGGAGTATAATCCCATATCTTTTTGGGAGGCTGACGGGAAGCAGAGGAGGAAATGAAGAAATGAGCATAAAGACATAAAGACAAACATGGAGACCGGCTCAAACAAAGAGGGGCAACATTAGGAGAACTGTCTCAACACAGAAAAGTGAACTAAAAACGGAAGGAGCAGGCACTCTGCCTCCTGAGGCTGCCTGGGGACCCCACAAACTCTTGGGAGCTGGAAATGTGAAGTGGGAGGTTTGTTTCTACATCTAGATCTCAGGGAAATAACTGTTGGATACGAAATAATCAAAACTTTAAAAAGAACAAAGAAAAAGCATTAACACCAATTTGAATGAAAACAGAAACATTTCAATTCCACGTTGTTCTTTTCCAACTAAGACTGACACTGTGAGCCCACATTTTGGAGGGAGTCTTTCCCACTGTAAATTTTATCATGTCTTCACAAATGTGTGAATTTGGAGATCTGACCAAGGGTCGGTAAATGGTGCTAAATGTGCTTTCTGTGATTTGTGGCAAGGAAACCCATGTATAAACCAGGTGTTAAATGTTATGCTGTATAACTAGACAATTTCATCAGATAATTTTTTTTAATCTCTTACAGTTTAACAAGACTTGATAACATTGCTGATGGTAGAGGCAGACCTTCCATCTCTCTTAGAGGAAAGAGTTTATACTTTGAATTTAAACAGGTTATTTTCATTTTCTCCTTTCACTCTTCTTGTTAGAATGAGTAGCAATCTGCTACATTTGGGAATTCCCAAAGTAGTAATCTGCCAGGAGAATTGTTTTAAGGGGGTTCCAGTGTGTGCACTTAGTTGCTCAGTCGTGTCCGACTCTTTGCAACTCCATGGACTGTAGCCCACCAGGCTCCTCCATCCAGGAGGATTCTCCAGGCAAGAATACTGGAGTGGGTAGCCAAGCACTCCTCCAGGGGATCTTCCCAACCCAGGGATTGAACCCAGGTCTCCCTCATTGCAGGTGGATTCTTTACCATCTGAGCCACCAGGGAAGCCCAAGAATACTGGAGTGGGTAGCCTATCCCTTCTCCAGCAGATCTTCCTGACCTAGGAATCTGAGCCGGGGTCTCCTGCATTGCAGGTGGATTCTTTACCAGCTGAGCTACCACAGAAGCCCCAAGAGGGGACCAGAGGAGAGGATATCTGGAAGTTACAAGATATGTCTAAACCTGCAATCTCTTCCCCATTCTGTATACCTTTTTGTTCTGCCTGCTTAGACTTGAAATTTCTTACACAATGACCTCTGAGGACACGAGTTCATTAATAACTCCTATCATTCTGCACAAATTTCATCATAAACAACTCTATGGCAGCATTCAAATTAGTTTTACATTTCAGCTTGAGCTTACTTACAGAAATCACATCAATTTTGTCAAAATTTTAGTGGGGAGGGAGGAAGAAGAAACGGCTGACACCCAGGCCCTTTGTAATGAATTTATAGATGAAAAGTAACCTGATTCCAAGGCACCTTCACCACTACCATTAGCAGGTCAGTAACGTGATCTCTGTATGCTTATATTCTGCAATTTGTAGAGTAAGTGCCACTGACAATTATCACTCATCTTTAAGCACTTAATACACTTGAATCTTATTAGGGATGACTTTTTCAAGTCACTGATGGTAGCCCTACTCATGTACTTCCTGCAAAATATTAGACAGTGCTTACAAATAAAATTGGTTTTAAATCATCTTCCCCGAATGGTCCCTGAAGTCTTAAATCAGCTGATACTCTACAACTCATTAGACCTAAAAGGTATTATAGTCAGGGTCTTATTGAAGCTTCAGCTCACTAAATCAGGGTGGCTTTAAGTGAAGGGGCTGAGGAAGAAAGGAGTGCAAGGTAAACATCTACAGTTCTGGCTGGCTTTATAGATGGGAAGCAGGTCCTAGGTTCACGTGGAATAAAAAGGAGAAACGATGATCCACATGCTTTGACAGGAGTTTTAACTTCATTCTGCTCCCAAATGACTGAAAAACCCTCCAAAACAACTTCCACAGTTTATACCCCTTTTATTTCTATCTCTTACTCTTTAATGGCACAGAGTTGATTGGGGTAGGAGAAGTGAAGAGAAGAAAACAATTTCTCCCCATCACACCTTCCTCGCAAGCTCTGGGAGTACTATCCAGTCATCAATCTGGTTCAACCAGGTAACAAGCTCACCCTTATGCCTCACACCATAAGGACCTGTGCATCTCAATGCTATTCCTCAGGATATGGGCATTGATTAAGCTACTTTGGCAAGTCTTCAAAAGTATCATCTTTTTGACTTTAAAAGACCATACAAGAAGCAGTAGTCCCATTTAAGAAGTCTAAGGTCTATGTAAGGAACACTCTGGCTTCAGAGAAAATGGCATTTTGGAAAAACATCTCTAAGCCTTTAAATAATTAAGAGTCAGTTGGGACAATAGGGTAGGAACACAAATTACAGGAAGGTCCCAGTACACGATGGACTGTTTTCTCAACATTTGTCTGGATTGGCTGTGTGGTGTTCAGACTACCATTTCCCATAGAAACAATTAATTCACTGAGCTACTCACAGAGCCTATCTAGGCACACTGTGAATGAAATGCTGTCAATCGCTAACAGAAGGAGTATTAATTACAATGACAGATTTAGTAAAACAATAAACCAGTCACAATTAATTAGAAAAACATGGCTTCATAACATTCCCTAAAAGTTAATATTTCAGTAATACTAGTTATTTGGCAAATGAGGAGATGGCTAGAAATTATAGATTCTCAACAGGGTTTAAAAAATCGATGGCACAGGCTCCTTATTATCAACAATTTAATGCTATGACTTTCTCTCTCTCTCTCTTTTTTTTTACTTTCTCTTAATATTTGGCATTTTTTATTTTGTAATACAAATTAGTCTTGGTCTCCGCTGCTACTAGGTGTTGTACATGCATGATGATTCCTCTTCTTTGACTTAAAATATAATGCTTAATTATCTCACCAAAGACTTAACATTCTGGTTTCCCTCAGGGAAAAAAATACCTATAACTGGAGTTTATAAAAAATTGTTAGTTGTAGCTAATCCTGGATAATAAATTGGATTTTTGAAAAAAAATTAAAGCTAATATCACTTTCTTTCTCTGATGAAAGTACGGCATTATTATTGCATGTACTAATCATCATCTTTTTGAGGGGAACACATTTCCAAAGGTTTTTTTCTCAGTGAGACAACTGAGCAGGTTTTAAGAAAAAGAAAAAGGTTAGGATATTGCTAAAGTTCTGCACGTGGAAAAGACTGTGGGAGGTCTACTTCACTGATGTGTGAATGGTGGACAGCAGAGAAAAAAGGGAGAGAGGAGAAGTGAGGTGTGCACCAAAGCTTTGAGGAGGGGAGGGTTGGATGCGTCCATCCAAAGTCGGATGGACTTTGGGTTGGATGCGTCCCTCGCTTTGACCACTAGGTGGCGGTGTTCATCCAGGGCTGCTTGGCTGATAGTAGGTGACTCAGAGAAACAGTAGGACTGCCTGTTCCTACAAGTGGAGTGTTTACAAGTCAGGTGCTCCTAACTCTGAAAATGCCTGAACATTCCAACAAAGCTCATCGTGGCTCAATCAAATGAGCAATTTCAGAGCACCAGCTAAATTTCTCTGTCTTCACCTTCATGAAAAGTATACTATGAACTTTAACATTTTCCTGAACTATAAAGCTATCTGGCAAAAAACACAAAAACACAAGTGCCAGATTCAATGCTTAAAGTCTCATACAAACATCTAATAGAATGTTTTATTTATATACACTTAATCCCTCCACCTGTAAATTCTTTTTGCAGCTGTCATAATTAAGACTTTAAAGTAACTGAAGTTTTAAAGTCAGTTTCCAGTTATGTCCAGTGGAAAAATGAGCTCAGTTCTCCCTTCTGTTTGATACTCCTTTGGGTGCAAGGCCAAGAAAATCCTCCTTGAATTGCCAAAAATCAATTTGTACCAAAGCCAACTCAGATACATCACAGAATTTGCAGGCTATTGGGATGAATATTAAGTTTGCTAGAATTCCTAACTCTCATCCATAATTTTGGGAAATACTATCCCTACCTCATAGAAATCATTCCCTAAAAGTTGCCTGTAACAGGGTGGTATTCTCAGACCACCTGTGCACAGAAAGGCCCTTTTCCCTTTGCTTTGTCACTTCTCTTATATGTGTGTTTCTAAAACTTCTATTTAAAACAGGGACAATGCTGGCTTTTCTCAGTGTATATGCTTTTCCCTGTTTGTCTTCAGCACACCGTGAAGCCTTTGTTCAAGGGACCGAACCAAAGCCTGAAATAACGCAGTCTACAAGGTGTGTGATATTTGTTGCTAGTGCTGAAAGGTCCTAAGACAAGCAATGATTTAGCCGTGTCTCCCTGAAATCTTCTAGCAAGAAACACTTCCCAGAGCTCACTGTCCCTTCTTGGTGAAGTAAAGCAGTGGAAAGCTCACAGGTTGTAGTGAGAACTGACAATCCCACTACTGACAGTCAACGAAGCTGTTCCCCACTTCCTGAACTCTTTACAAACAGATCTGATTCTTTAGCAGCAACAATGCATCAACAGCATTATTTAAAACGGTGTCTATAACCACTGAAGCTATTAAACTTACCGGTTTCCCAAACTCCAATTCCGAAAAGAATTTATACCAAGGTTCATTCTTTAAATCTATCTCTTCTGGACTTATATCCCGACTCTATAGGGGTTGGTGACAGGGAAATGGAAGAAAGAGAAGGATAACATTATGCAGAGATTACATAGGAACCGGCCAGTAGAGATGCAGTGGTTTCCAGAAATATACAGCACCTGCATTCAACAGCAGCAATCATCCTTTTTTTTTTTTTTTTTTAACAGACATGAGCAAAATCAGGAGCTGAAACAGGCAGGAAAGGATGTGTTTATGAAAACAGGACACTGAGGTAGGCAGCAGTGAGGGAATTGTTCATCGGTCCCCAGGCAGGGGGACGCAGATGGAGAGCACTCTACCCCACAGCTGCCCTCTCAACACATCTGAACATGGGCATGACGGTTTTCCTTGGTAATCGCCAGAGTGGTGGGAGAAAAGAGAGCCCCTCTTCTCTCTTTCCAAAGAGCTAAGAGTTACAAGCAAATAACCTGGTGAAAACACCAAACATTTAGCCATCTACGCCAGATGAGTAGAGCAAACACTTTTTATGGGCTAGTACGGTTTTAGTGCTTATTTGCAAGGCTGTCTTCAGGTTTTCAAAATCAACAGCAAATACTGACACTTTTATAAAAGCCAATTTGTTAATACTGCATCTTTAATGGCACATGAGTAGGTGAGAAACCAAGTCCCACACAGAGTAAAGTGAAAGATGATGTAAGTAAAAACAGAAGACACAAGTGAAAAAACATTTTAAACAAGCATCCATGGGGGATGAATACAGACAGATATACCTTGTGCTTTAAGAGATAAATGTTAAAGAACTGGGGGAAAAAATAAAGGAAAAAAGCTGAACAAGACAGATAACAGAACAACATGAGGGAGAAACTTCTGGGTTATGTTACAAAAATAAGTTAGCTTTCTCACTTTATACAGCTCTAAGAGGTAATTCACAGACTGATAATTTGATTCCTTGGGATTTCATGTTTCGTCAAATATTTATAAAGTTCTGGTACCTTGCTCTGTGGAAGAGCATATGTTTCTGGAAATAATTAGTTGGAAAATGAGTGCCTGGAAAGCAAATCAGTTTCCCCTTAATAAACTGGAGATATGATCACATCAGATGAAACTGTTAGAGGCTCATGGCTTAATTCTTATGTGTATATGTTTCAAAAAATCTTAACAGTCACAAAAGAGAGAAATGGTGATATCCTGACAAAATGAAATAGAAAATATACATTTTCCATTGAGACTGAAAACATAAGAAACATGCCCTCAGGGCCACAACACATAGAAAGGAAATTGCATGTCCTGTGGACACATCTCCAAGTGACTCCTTCACAAAGCAGTTCCTCTGGACACATTTTTCTTAACATTCAGGTAACGGGTCTTTTGCAGCTTGTTGAAATGGCTGTAAACTTTCTTAGTGACCTTCACCAGTCTCTAAGATTCCTATAAGAATCCTTACTATTATTTCTACTTTTGCTTTAAACCCAGGAAGATCTGATAGATAACTTTCCTTTAGCTGAAATTAACTGAATAGAAGTTAGTTGAAATCAAAGGAAAATATGTATTGAAACAGTCTGTCCTCTTGCAATCAGACTAAACCTTCTTCCAACTGTCTTGAGGGGCAGAGGAACTTAAAATCTGGAGAATGTGTGCTCCATCTCAGTGGATTCTGTAAAATACTGGAATCTATATTTATTCAATAAAATGAGGTGCAATACCTATAAGGACACCACCATTTAGGAGGGACAGGTTAGACATGGGGACACCCTAGGTCCTTGTATCATGGGGCTTCATGAAACCTATTTCATGTTTATTACTTTAAAAGACTATTTATAAACTGCTCTCTGGGAATAATTTAGGGTTTTTTTTCCTTTTTTTTAAAAACAAAATGTACCAACTTTTTCAGAAAACTGCCTGAATGTCCTGGTACTCAGTTCTGAAAGAATCAACCCATTTTATTGTCAAAGGTTGTTCACAGATTGTTTTATTACCAAGGTTAATGTTGGGTTGAGAATTGAATCAGGAGGCATGTCAACCAGCTTGCACCCAGAGCAGCCAACCTTTGTTCTTGGAGTTGCCCAGCGAGAAAGCTAAAATAAGGTAATAAATACCACGCAGCACTTGATTCTGCACTGATAACTGCTTTCTAGGTTCAAGCACAGAATGGACAAATAGGGGACTGTCCTTCTGGATGGAGAGCCAGGCTCTCTGTTCTGGCAGGCAGAGCAGATTCCACAAAGCCAGGCTGAGGTCTCTGCGGCAGGGAGCTATCTTTTCCCAGCTTGGCAAAATCCTCAGAAAAGGCAGGGGACTCACGAGGAAAATGCCTGATCGCTCAGAAGAATAGTTCTGCTGCTTGGACGGGAGCCGGAGACTAGCTTCAGACTGTAATTAAAGAATCATTTACATGGCACTTTGTTATATTCACAGATCTTTTACCCACATTATCACATGTGACCCTCTCACTCAATGCTCCAGCGAGGTTGGCAGGCCAGATAATAATTCCATTTTACAGGTGAAAACACTGTGGTTGTTCAGAAAAGTTAAGTGATGCCTCCAGACATTAGGCAGTGTCCGAATCTGAACTTGGAACTCAGAAACCTTCCAATTCCTAGTCCTGTGCTGCTAACATTTCTCATACTCCCCAGGAGAAGGGGGTGGGGCTGCTGAGTTTGTGGATGATACCAAGCTAACATAGGGGCGAGTGACAGACTTGAAAAGTCAGGAGGGAGCTCAAGGTGACTCTGAACTGGGGAGAACTAAGTTGGGTAAATCCCCATGTTTTACACTTCATGGGGATATACTGTGTTTGTAATACTGTGTTTGTAATAATGATTTTTACATCTGTCATTCTCACATTATCCCTATGGGAGCAGGAACCTCAACATCTAACCCAGGACTTGGCACATAAATGTTATTCTACAAGCGGACCCTTGAACAACCTGGGCCTCAGGGATGCATGCAGTTGAAAATCTGAGTATAATTTACAGCAGGCCCTTAGTATCCAGGGTTCCTCCACATCCACAAATTCAACCAACTGCAGTCGTGCAGGGCTATAACATTTACTATTGAAAAGAATCCACGTTTAGGTTGACTGTGCAGTTCAAACCTGTGTTGTTCAAGGGTCAACTGTACATATTTATTGAATTGAGCTGAGGTTCAGTTCTGTAAGGGACTTGGGAGGTATGTAAAGTATGTAAAAGGACCACAGCCTAAAAAAAACCCTATTTCTGACAAAGCAGGGACCAACCAGTAGATCTCCAACTTCAAGACCAGAAGAGAAGAAAATGGGCTCATACTGTGATAAGAGGGAGGCCAAACAGTAATAACGAACTTCATATGAGTTTGTCAAATAGCTGAACAGGCCACCAAGGCTGTGAATCTCCTACGAATCTCCTGTAGGTAGCACAGTGTTTGACTGGGATGCTGTGGGTTTGCTGCAGGGACAAGATGAATGCTAAGGCAGTCTTCATGGTCTACCTGTCAGCCCTCTGTGCGAACAGGACAGATGTGCCTGTGAGGTCCCAGTTCAAATTGCAAGGCTTAAGCAGACACAAACACCTCCAGCTGGAAAAACACTGGGGGGAAATAGGAATTCTCCTCCATAAAAAAGATGTGCCTTTCTGGGAGAAAATTTAGATTCTCTATCTGTCTCTAGTTAGCACACTTATTCACAGCTAACCACCACAAAAACGTGTGCGTGTGCACATGCGTGTGAGTGTGGTGGTGGTGGTGGTGGTTGGGGAAGAAGGGGCCCCTCAAATTCTGGCAAACCAAACAGTGAAACCGAAAGGCAGGACTCACACTGAAACTCCCATTCCAACTTTTCTGTTCATGTGGCAAAAACAGCAGGAAGACAAATCAAAAAATAAAGGACTGTTTCCACCTCTGTGAAGAGCAGACTATGAAAAGATGAAGATTTTCTCTAAAATGAAAAACTACTCCCTGGGAACAAACAGCTAGACCAGCAATGTTCCTCTCCAACCGGCCTTGGGTCTTATGTCCTAACTGGTTGGCCCAGGCCCTGGTACAGCCGGAGGGGCTTCCTGTGTGGGAATAGCCAGATGGTGCTTGACCACCCACGTGTATGGTCACCACAGCTCTCCAAAGAGGGGCCCGTGGGCAGAGTGAGCTACTTCTCAGGGTTTGTGAAAACAACATAAATGCTCCCAAGGACTATGATATGGAGGATACTGTGATCACTGTGGTATCAATGAGCACAAAATTATGGATTCTGGGGTTTTCTTCCCCCCTAGTTTTGAGTAGTGGTCAAATTACTAGGAACCAAGGAAAGGAAGAGGAAACAAAGGAGAAATTAAGGGGAAAGCTTTCAGTAACAGCAATGACCATCTATGAACAATAATATCGCCAAAACAAAAGCACCCAGGGGCCTACAGAATCTGAAAGCCCAGAAGTGTACGGATACATGATGTATGTCCCTTGCTTGTTATTCAAGTGTCAGGAACATACTCAAAGGACATAACTTTCTTTCTAGGAAGACCTGTGTGGAAGGTTACCTTCCATGTTTATTACCTTCTCACAGAGAGAGAACCTGCAGTGAAGGGAGGAGACAGAGGCAAAATTCTCTACTCCTCTCAGAACTTTTTGCTTAAAATAACTTTGGTGCACAGTAAATGCCGGAGAATGACAAATCTGAAGCATTTTGGTGAACTGTTGAACCTTTTTTCCCTAACTAAAATTACTTACCCCTTTGTGCTTTTAAAGATGTCACCTTTGTATTTTAGTAAAAGTCAAATCAATTATTCCTTAAAAACATGTAGAGCAAAAGAGGCAGAGGGAGAAGAATTTGAACGCACATTTCAGGGGCCTTCTTATTCTGGACTCAGTGTGGTAACCGCATTTTAATGAGAATCAATCCCCAGCATGACAATTCCCTCCTGCTGGAAAGGCCGGAGGGCTGCAGGGTTTATGGAGCCTTGGAGGTCCCTTTAACCATGATCAGAATTCCGAAACCAGCTTGTTCTAATGAAGGGTGAATAAAAGGAAGCGTGACTGGCAGATATGAAACCAATCAGTTTGTAAAAATTCTCCCTTGCCTTCACAGGGTGGTCTCCTATGCCCATACAGGCCATGCTCCCCACTGATAACTGCTTGGAGATGTGAACTTGTATAGGGAACCACAAATCAGATGGAACATGCAATGTGTCCTCTCTATTGAACTTGTCAGAAAAGGAAGATCTAAAAGCCATAGTCTAACAGCCTGGAGCTTTTTTTCCCTCCAAGTAACATCATCATATTAATTATCTGGTTTTTAATGATGTACTTGTAACTTCTACAAAATGTATGCATGTTCAAATATGAGTCACCTCTAAAACTACAATTTTAGTCCGGTTAGCAACAAGCCTGATAAACGAATGGTTAGATGTTTTTAAAAAAGACAGCAGCAAAATCAACCTTTACACTAGCAGATTTAAAGTTAGTGAAAACCATGCACAAAAAGAACAACAAAGCCACAGTGAGAGGATTCTTCCAATGCAGACTCTCAGCACTTATTTTGTGAACACCTGCCAAATGAAAAGGGTAAAAATACTTCATATTGTCACTGTCTTCTCAACAAAGCAAGTCTATCTCAAGGGAGAAAGAATGTAATCCAAGCGCACAATGCATCCGGATTAAAGAACGCGGGCAGAGTGAGACAAAAGCACTTTAATATGCACATTACCATCTTTTCGTTGGTCAGAACAGAGGACTTGCCCGGCTGATACTCGTAAATGCTTCTGGGCTCTGCGCGGTATTTTCTTGTATCCACTTTCTTATCTGGGGGCTCCCAGTCAGTCCTGCAGAAAGAAAATCCTATTAAAGCTATTCTCATGAAAATTGGCATCCGACAGGTCTGACGACTTTGGCCGACTGTAGTTTAATCAAGGAATTTTTATATCCGAGGCACAAAATGGGACTCTGGACAAAGCGTCCAGTTGTGCTGGTTTCCTTCTTCCAACAACCAGTTAGATCCCTGTGTTCGCTTCACAAAAGGCTTGAGGTGTCCCGTGCTCACAACCAGGCACCGGGAAGCAGGGAGACAAGAAAGGGAAGCAAAGCAGCAGCTGCAGCTGCAAAGTGTGCTCTGGAAAAAATCCTTCACCTTCTCTGCTCTCAGGGGCTTATCATCTCCCAGACATGCCTGTACTTCCCACTCAGGCTAGTGCAGTGAGAGAGAATGCAGGACCCAGAGCCAGGCAGCTGTGGTTCCAACCCTACTACAGCCCTTGCTAGCTGGCTCCTCTGGGCCAAGCACTTAGCCTCTACTGAACTAAGTTTACTCATGGCGTAAGTGCGGTTGTTGTAAGGATTAACGAGACAACATGTCTCAGCATGAAAATCACTTTGCAAAACACCAGGCCCACAGGAACCACTCTATAAACACTTTTGTTTTGCTTTGTTTGTTTTGGCCACCCCATGTGGCATGTGGGATCTTAGTTCTCCGATCAGGGATTGAACCTGCAACTGGAAGCATGGAGTCTTCACCACTGAACTGCCACGGAAGTTCGCAACATTATTAGTTTTTATAACCATGTTCTTCTTCCCTGTTCCACACCCTACCCTGGTAATCACCCAAAATGCAGCCTTTGGCACAGGTACTTAACCTGATCCAGTGGGGGATTTCAGAGGATACATGAAGCCTTGGAAATTATTTGCAAAATTTTCACGTAGGCACATAATTGCATTTTGCACTGTGATTATAATCAGTTTTTCCTGCAAGGCTATAAACTTCACGGGCAGGGACAATGATTTATGTGTCCAATGTGCCTCTACAGCATCCTGTTCAATCGCACACAGAATGCACGCAGTAGGTGCTTAATGAATGCACTGTAAGGATTTGCAGGTACACCCAGCCTTCCTTTCAAATTAATTATCAAACTCTGAAGCAGATGTCATGTACATATATGTAGGATTTCAAAAATAGCCATTTATTTGTCATAAAGATGGAAGAAGTTTGGAGGTATGAAACAGTGTGTATTTAAAGGGAAAATAATTTTGTTTAGCCAAAACCTATTTGGGGTTGAGAAGTGTTAGAAGATGGAACTGGGAGATGCCTGGGACACCAGTCCAGATGCCCTGGAAGCTGCTCCCAAGGGCATAGGACTCAGTAAAAGACAACTGGGTCATTTAGTGTGGGCATTAAGAGATGACAAATATCATTTCAACCATCAAGCCTTATGTTTTGATAATGTGTTGAATAAATAAAGAGATACTAAAAAGTGTAGCTTCATTTTAAGATTATATTCTCTGCTATAGGCCCCATCAGTATGCACAGAGAGTATTAAAACACATGACAAATCTATAGTTCAAGATTCCTCTAGTGAAGAGGGAAAGAGTGATGATAATTATTGTCAACATTATTTAAGCCCATCTGATAAGCCAGGACTACAGGATATGTTACATGCATTATCTTGTTTTATCCTTGCAGTATTCCAAGGAATGTAAAATGTTTTCCCATTTGACAGATGAGAACACTAAGAGTCAAAAAAGTAAATCACTGCTAATAAGTGATAGAGCAGGAATTCAAACTCAGGTCTGCTTGATGCCTGGCTCCAGTGCTGCCTGACTCAGAGAAAGAGATTGTGTATTAGAGCCTAAAATCATGGAGTTGATGAGAACACTTACCTCTCTGGGCTTGATTTTAGTGAGGAAGAGCGGGTCGGGAGGGGAAGTGTGGCCGACCTCTTAACTACCTTCTCACCATCAATGCAGCTCATCTCACTTTTTGAGCGAGGCACAGAAAGGGGAGATTTTGCTGGAGAAGGAAAAAGTGGGTGCAAAAGACTTTTAAAATGGATGAAAACAGGGAGATCCTTCCCTCATCCACCACTCTCCCTTCCACCCCCACAACCAAGAAATTCTAAGCCACTTACTGTCTTCAGAAAAGGAATATCGAGGAGAATACAGATCTGAGTCATCATCTAGTGAACAAAACAAAATGTAATCAGGAGATATCCGGCTCAGGTAAGAGAAATGAGTGACAAGTCCCCCACTGCCACCATCCTGCACCAACTGTTGTCCAGCCACACCCGGGAGCCCAGAGGACAGAGGACGAGCCAAGCACCAGAAGCTACACCATGGCAAACCACACAGTTCAGAGCTGGGTTTGGAGAACCCACCCAACCAAACAGACCTGTAGTCATGAAGGTACACTCACAAATCCTGGGGGGAGACTGCCCCTGACACCCAGAAACGCATGGGGACAAAGAGCCAAAGATCCTCTCCAGAGAGTTTCCACAAGCAAAGCTGGTCCCCGGCCTGGCTGAGTGGGAAACAGGCTGAGACGGACGCCTGGGTGTTGGCACTGTCTCTGGTCTATGCTGCTGAGTTTCAGAGTACCCAGGCCTGCCCAGTGGGATGGGGAGGCCCCAGGTGTGGTTTCTAGCTGCCTGGCTCAGCTGTGACCCATTTCATATGCTAAGGTTCCATATATTGAGTTGGCCCCAAAGTTCGTTCTGTTTCTTCCATAACAGCTAATGGGAAAACCTGAATGAACTCTGGGGCCAACTCAAAACAAAATCGTTTAGCAAAGTGGTAGTGCAGCTAAGAAAACAGTTTGAGAAACCCCTTGTCATCATTCGTTTTGATTCCACTGTAAATGAGTCCCTCGAACAGCCCTCCTTCCTTGGAACCCCACACGCCCTCGGCAGATCCTCACATAATTTGCTCTGCAAAAGTGCCACTCGGGGTCACTGTCTAAATTGTGACCCTGGATCGAGTCAAACTCACACGAGTTTCTGTGGTGGGAGATGGCTCTCCAAGGGCAGGGGTGGGGTGGGGTATGTGTATGTATCTGTTAAGTCACTTCAGCCATAACCGATTCTCTGCGACCCTATGGATTTTAGCCCACCAGTCTCCTCTGTCCATGGAATTCTCCAGGCAAGAATACTGGAGTGGGTTGCCATGCCCTCTTCCGGGGGATCTTCTTGACCCAGGGATTGAACCCATATCTCTTACGTCTCCTGCATTGGCAGGTGGGTTCTTTACCACTAGTGCCACTGTTAAGCACAGGTCTCTAAATAAGCTGAACACCGACCCAGGCACTAAGACTTGCAGAAGCAAGATCTGAACCCTTCGTGGATATGGCTGCGTGGAACTAAAAATGAGACCACAGGTACTCTCACTGGAACAGGTTTTTCAGCTGGGACTGCCCTGGAAACCCAGGATATTTAGTCACTTATATCCATGACGACCCCTCCAAAGCATTCCTCCAACAAGAGTTAGGCTGAAATAGACTCTTGCCTTTTCTAATAGCTCACTAACCTGAATTCAGAATTCATGAATGTGGAATAAAAACCCAACTCCTCTTAAAATCACTACAGCTTTAAATAACAAAGCACGTGAACTAGCTTGCAAAGACAAGTCAGAGAACCCAATGTAATATGTTGATGGCCAGTCCTTGTCTCCATGTTGTTTTAAGCTTCAGAGCAGAAAAGGCCAGAATATTTTATAAAATGTATAT
Organism: Muntiacus reevesi; assembly: GCF_963930625.1. Lineage (NCBI taxonomy): Eukaryota > Metazoa > Chordata > Mammalia > Artiodactyla > Cervidae > Muntiacus > Muntiacus reevesi. The sequence continues at coordinate 139,724,558 of NC_089250.1, forward strand.
AAAGCTAACACTGCTATTCTTTCCAGTATTATTCAAAAACAGGATCTCTATCTCCATTCCTACCTCCCCTCTCCTCTCCCTATTGTATCTGTCCCAGGTCTTTCCAGCTCCAAAAATGGAAAGGTTTTAGGTACTGAGATCTCTTTTCTCCTCCCTCCCTTCCTCCTCCTTTTTGCTTTGATATTGGCTAATTCTTATCCTTAAAAGTTGAACAGAGCTTAAGGTTCTTCTACCAATATGGCTAAGCCTTTCCCTGCTATAAACTGAACATGAGAGCTTATTTAACTTTTGAAAATAGGGCAGAAGAGATAAACTGGGATCCAGAAATAGATGTTTCAGAGCGCTCTTCTGAAGACTTCTGTGTTGCCTGCTTTTGTTTGTTTTGCTGCTTTTGTTTTTCAATAGAGCTTCTGATTATTATACAGATAAGATACCACAGCATCAAAGAAAACTAAAAATTAGCTTTGATTGTAGTGATTTGATTGGAAAAATGGTGCCTGCCAAATAAGAAATTAGCTTAGTTAGGAACCAATGTATGTATTGTTGAAAATCCAGCCTCGCATCTAGCTCAAAACCCTGTCTCTCTTTGAATCATGGAGAAATTACAACCCAGCAGCAGATGGTAAGGTGAGGGTTAATTTATAACTATTACTGGTTCTAAAGGTAAAAGCAGAGTTTTCATGGGGGAAAAACAGCACTTAAATATTCAAGGTTCTTTTTTTCTTTCTTTTTTTTAATTCTTGGCTTTTTAAAGATTTTTGCTCCCTAGAGCTTTCTAATGTGGAATTCTAGAACACTTGTTAAAAGAAAATGAGAAATAGTTCTGAGATGGAAAACAAAACAAAACAAAACAAAAAACAGCATTGCTGGGGGAGTTAACCTGTGTATTTTGAAAGTTTGAATACGGAGGAAGGGGATTTCCTTGGTGGTCCAGCAGTTAGGACTCAGTGCTCTCATTGCCAAGGCCCCAGGTTCAATGCCTGGCCAGGTAACTAATATCCCACAAGTCACACGCAAGGCCGGAAAAAGAAGTAGGAAAGAAAAGGGGTAGAAGGGGGTGAACACAAGAGAGAAGTTTGAATGCCTGAACATTCTTAAAGCAATTTCTTTATCTGGTGTAAGCGGAAAAATCTCCTCCAACTCAAGCTAGCACAGGGCAAGGGCATCTCCATGAACAAGCTTTTCATTTTCCCAGAGGTGGGATCCACCTCTGACATGTGGATTTCAGTTCATTGACTTTTAAGTGGACAAACTCAAGTTGCCCAGATTCATCTGAACATTAGTAATTTGGACTAGAGCCAGGGGCTGCACAATTTATTCCTCAAATTTTTGTTTTTCTTGCAAATCTAATGGAAGAAAACTTTATGTATGTTTACAAATAAAAATAATAGCTGTTCCTATTATTAAGTGCCTATCTGGTCATTTACTAATATTGCCTCACTCAATCCCTGGAAAAACTCCTGGAGGTATGTAAGTATATATCTCAGAGACAAGGAAATTAGGGCCCAGGGAGGTTAGGAAAATTTGCCCCTAGCACAGTGTGGAAGACAAAGCAGGAATGCATTCAGGTCTTTCCAACCCCACTTCCCTACCTCTGCCGCTCCTCAGCCCTGAGATGATGATCAGACTCTGGTGCAACCTTCAGCCCAGCCTCATCTGCCCGATCGCAAGGAGAACTGTAGCTATTACACTCTAACAGAATAGACTCTTTTGGGGGGAGGAGGCAGGGGAGGGTGCTGTGAAAGTCACACTGCAGTGCTGGCCTGGATGACTTCTAGCCCTGGAGGACTTTTCGCTTATATTTTCCACATCACCCCGTCCCTGGTGACACTTAAGCAAGTCTTTTGAGTTGCCCCACCACCCTTCTAGCTTTCTTCCTGCTCTTCTCTAGGGAAATGGGTAAAACTGAGTCACTCTTGCTCCATTTTCCACTTGTTTCTTCTTGTACCTTCTCCTGGCAGGCTACCGTCTATGCCTAGGGACAGATGGGGATGCAACTGGGTGTAAGGCTCACCTTCTGCATTTCTATACACCCGAGCCAGCCAAATGTGTGTGTGTTTAACCAAACGAAATGTTTCTCCAGTTGTCTATGAACACCGACATTGTCTATGCATGAAATCCTGCTTTCACTATTTCTCCAAGAGTCCTTTCAAAGTAAGTCCCAGTGGGCTCAGTGGAGCTGGATCTTGTGATTCCTGATGTGGTGGAGCCACACGCTGTGTCCCCTAGAGCCCCAAGCAGCAAACATCAAATCTTGGCAGCGACACCAAAACTTCCTGTGCCAGGGACTTCCAGAAAACTCTAACCCTAAGCAGTATGTACTGGGTGTGAACAACTCCTGCTGGGAGACCCCTGCTGGGCTAAGATGTTTTCGCACCAATGATTTTCCTCTGGGCTTTGGCAATTGTCCTTGGAGGCTCTATTTGGGAATAGCTACTCTCCGAAAACTGCCAGGAGGCACATAATTGTCTTTTCAACCACAGTACTTTAAACAGACTAAAAAAGATTTCCTGTTTATTTTTTTTAAGAATTTATAATACTGTTAAAGACACTGGAGAAAATGCTGGTTGTTCTATTAAAAAAAGTATGTAATTGACCAAAATGAGATGATGGGCAAAAAGCACTATTTGCATAACTGCTTGCCTATATCAATTAAATTTCAATTTTATGCATTTGTTAGGCTTTAAACTTAAAATCACTTTCCCAGTTATCAGTGGTTCATTTTTAACTCAATCTTTTCCCACAGCTCAAGTTAATTCTTTTTCCCGCTTTACCCCACACACTTAAGAGGAAGGAGAAAAGGGTCAAGATAGACACAATGCATCCATCCAACAAACAAAAATGGTCAAAGAAAAGCATATACAGAGGCAGATATACAGTCTGGGTGGGATTGGGGAGGAAGAATAAGAAAAACCAGGAGTGGGGCAGGATGGTCAGGAAGAGTCCAGGGGGCTTGGGAAAGAGCCCCAAAGCTGTCTATGCTCCGACTGCATGTGAGCGTGCTAAGTGACTTCAGTCGTGTCTGACTTTTCGACCTTATGGACTGTAGCCCGCCAGGCTCCTCTGTCCATGAGGTTCTCCAGGCAAGAACCCTAGAGTGGGTTGCCATGTCCTCCTCCAGAGGAGCTTCCTAACCAGGGATCAAACCCAAGTCTCTTACATCTCCTGCATTGGCAGGCAAGATCTTTACCACTAGCACCACCTGGGAAGACCAAAGTTCTGGTTAGACACAATCAAATTCTAAATAATGAAAAAGGACAAAAAACAAAAAGATCAATATAGGATGTAGAGTAGCTACAGAAGACAAACTCAGAAAAAAAAATTGAATGCGAAGGAGTAAAGAGAATGAGGTGGAACAGGACAGGAGTGGACAGGGCAGGAGTCTGGGAGGGTCAGAGGGCCAGATGACGACTCACCGGCCTCATCTCCTAAGGCGTTCGTTCCTCCCTTGAAGATGGAAAGGGACTAACGGCTAACCTCGCTCCACTATCTCGCAGGTCAGCCTTCCACACTTGCTCGGCGGAAGCCTTCTGGGCAGCTCTAGTTAGGGGAGCAAAGGTGACCACTGCGAGCACTCAGCCCCTCCTCTGGGCAGTACTCGCTGGAGCTTGGGCAGAGGATCCCGGCCAGCCAGCCTCACAGCAGAACCATTTGCTTGAACTCAAGCAAAATAAGGCTATCCTAAGAAATCCTGAAAGGCCAGTGGAGGATTATTTTAACTCAGATATAGACATGCCTAAGAAAATAAGCCTCCTAAATCCTTGCCGGAACGCATCCTCATCTAGGAATGGGAAAAAGGTCAGTGAGATGGAGGACTATGATGTGACACGTCCCCACAACCTGAGGATGCCTTGAGGTGGGGTCTGGAGTCACTTCACCAGGAGATGGCAGTGAGCACCATCAGCCGGACAGCCTGAAAACGCATCCACAAGCAAGGGGAAAGCGCTGGTCTCTGGGGCTTCACCCTTGGCTGGTATGACAGCCCTCACCCTGACACGGTCAGGCGGGTTCTCACTGGCCCTGGACCACATGGTAACACTCCAGTTACTTGGTTTTGCTGACCTGGAGGCATCATGTGAAAATATCTCCCATCTTCTTGACATGAAGCATGCCAAGAAAGCCAACATCATCTGGCTATGTTCAGAGCAGACAGGCTAGTTGTTTTCAATCTGTACTCCCCACTCTCATTCTGTATTCAAGTACCCCAAACTACATTGGCGAGGATCTGCTTCCTTTTGTGGAGGATGAAAAAGGGGGAGGGGGTACTCCTCCACTGCAGTGGTCCCCAGTCCTGACCACATGCCAAATCACTCGGGGAGCTCTCCTAATCTCATATTCCCAGCACCACCCCTGGAGTTGCTGGCTCAGCCAAGTGGAGCATGACTGACTCAGAAGCAGGCCAGTTGGATGCCTGAGTTAGGCATCAGAGAGCCCGGGCAAAGGGAAGAGCCAAGAACACAGAGTGCAACAGGAAAGGGAAAGGAATCGGCAGAGAAATAAACACCCATGACTGGGGGGCCCCAGAGGCCTGGGTTGGATTCCTCACTCTGCCACTTGCTGTGTGATCTTTCACAAATTAATTAACCTTTCTGAGCCTCATGCCCTCAAAAAAATGAGGACTTACCTCATGGGGCTGCTGGGAGGATGAATATGAGATAACAACTGTGATGCAGCCAGCATGCAGCCTTGTATTCAGCAAGTGAAAACGGAAGTGTTAGTTGCTCAGTCATATCCAACTCTTTGCGACCCCAAGGACTGTAGCCTGCCAGGCTTCTCTGTCAATGGGGATTCTCCAGGCAAGACTACTAGAGTGGGTTGCCATTGCCTTCTCCAAGGGATCTTCCCAACCCAGGGATTGAACCCAGATCTCCCACAGTGCAGGCAGATTCTTTTACAGTGCGAGCCAGGGCAGGCCTCAATAAATGGCAGTGGCACCAGTTACTGCGGGTGGTTGTGCTATTATTGTTATTAATAGGATTATGAATGTGAGATGCAGAGGTGCTGGCCACCACACTGCTGTTTCCTAAAGCAGGAAGCAGTGGCGGGGCTTCTGAAGTGGTTTCTCTACAGCATGTTCCTGTGGTTCCTGCTTCAGAAGGAAAATGTGGGCAGGATGTCCAAAGACTCAGTCTAGCAGACCCTCCATGGTCTGGGTGCAACGGTGGGTACTGTTGGCTCTGGTCTCTGTCAACATTCCCTCTCTCCGCTCTCACAATCAAAAGACCTAGTAGCATCTCAGATGCTAGGAAAGGACACGTGCCTTTAAGAGAAAGTGCACGCTGCATGCCCACTTAGTCGTATCCTCCCACTCTTGGTGACCCCATAGACTCTCTTTGTGACCGCATGGACTGTAGTCTACCAGGCTCCTCTGTCCATGGGATTCTCCAGGCAAGAATACTGGAGTAGGTTGCCATTTCCTTCTCTGGGGAATTTCCCTACCCAGAGACTGAATCCAGGTCCTTTGCATCTCCTATACTGGTAGGCAGATGTAAGCCACCTGGGAAGCCCTTTAAGGGAGAGACTGGATGGTAGGTAATTCATAGACAAATAGCTCATAGGCAGGGGAGAGAGGGTCAGGTGAAGGTTTAAAAGTAAAGGGAAGTAAAACTCATTTGCTTATTAGTCTTACTTCAGGGTTATTCCCAAAGGATTTCTGGTAAATTATTTTTATTTTTGTAAGCTTTCTAGGGACCAGGGTATTATAGAGAAATTATAAGAAATAAGTCTCCTAAATTCATTCTACTCTTCCCAAATTTCCTAGCCTCAATCCCTCTCAGCCACCCCTTGAAATAAAGAATAATCAGATGTAACATTGCTTCTTTCCCATAGAGTGGTCTGAAAGATTAGAAAATGATTACAAGTGATTGCTCCTTGTTGGGATTTATGGCTTTTTAAAAGTACATTTTAAATCTCATTGATTAAGACATGATAATTCTACTTATCTTCTGAAAAGTCCAGCCAGAAGTTTACTTTTTCACTCTAGCTTGAGGGAAGAAAGGACGTGGCTAAGCTTGACATAAACTTTCACATAGTCCTTTACTATTTTGGAGAATCAGCTTTGAGACATTTAGAAATGTCTTTTATACTGTATAATCAACTAGAATTTAGAAAAAAAGCAGTAGCCCTTAGGCTAGGTTTTGATAGGTTTATTGCAAATAATTCTAGTTCCAAATCCTGCATTCAAACAAAACAAAAAAAAGCAGCAGCAGTCTTCTTCCCTCAGGGAACAGACTCAGAATGACAGCTCATATTCCTCAGTAAATTTATTTTTTAAATGCTCACTTAAAAAGGCTGCCCTTGTGGCTCAGCTGGTAAAGAATCCGCCTGCAAAGCAGGAGACCTGGAATCGAATCCTGGGTTGGGAAGAGCCCCTGGAGAAGGGAAAGGCTACCCATTCCTGCCGGGTTCCTCTGTCCATGGAATTCTCCAGGCAAGAATACTCGAGTGGGTTGCCATTCCCTTCTCCAGGGAATCTTCCCAACCCAGGGATTGAAACTGCACCTCTTATATCTCAGCATTGGCAGTCAGGTTCTTAACCACTAGTGCCACCTCAGTTTGCTAATCTGTCTTTAACACCCTTCTTTGAGAGGTATAAATCCTTCCCATATTAAGAAAGGTGTGCAGAGCCCAGGGCCACTGACTGGCAGCACAGGGCTGAGGAGGACCTGCTGAAACTCACAGATATCAAAATCACAAACCAGAGGCTCTCTTATTACTCAACAAAAAATTTAAATGAAAATAACAATGCTTTACAGTGAGCTAGCTCAAACGTTGGAGAAGGCAATGGCACCCCACTCCAGTACTCTTGCCTGGAAAATCCCATGGACGGAGGAGCCTAGTGCGATGCAGTCCATGGGGTCACTAAGAGTTGGACAAGACTGAGCAACTTCCCTTTCACTTTTCACTTTCATGCATTGGAGAAGGAAATGGCAACCCACTCCAGTGTTCTTGCCTGGAGAATACCAGGGACGGTAGAGCCTGGTGGGCTGCCGTCTATGGGGTCACACAGAGTCGGACACGACAGAAGTGACTTAGCAGCAGCAGCAGCAGCTCAAACCCTGCGCTCATTTGTAAAAGGCCTTCATCTAATTGAATTGGGCTTCCCTGGTGGCTCAGATGGTAAAGTGTCTGCCTGCAATGTGGGAGACCCGGGTTCAATCCATGGGTCAGGAAGATCCCCTGGAGAAGGAAATGGCAACCCACTCCAGTATTCTTGCCTGAAAAATTCCATGGACAGAGGAGCCTGGTAGGCTACAATCCATGGGGTCACAAAGAGTCGGACATGACTGAGTGACTTCACTTCATTTCACTTCATGATCTACGTCTGGCTCTGTCTTCCAGGCAAGAGCAGGGGCAAGACAGAACCAACCCTGTTTTTAAAAAAATCTCCAGGCAAGAAGACTTCTTAGAAACTTGTGTTAAAGTCTAATCATCCTATATCCTATATCCAACCTAATTTTTTCCTCTTTATTCTTTAAGACGATTTCTTCCTTGTGGGTCTTTGAAAATAAAACTAGTAAGGTCTGCTTCATAAATTATAAGTGAAAAGTTATCATGTCATCCCTGTTTATACCTCATGGTAAAATAAGCCTCACTCTCTCTCTTGTACCCAACTTGACGTGAACCACCAAACAGATGTCACTGTCAGCCAGGGTTGCTAGGTGTGGCAGTTGATGACATGGCAGCTCTGGTGTGAGGCTAGAAGGCAAAAGCCTGCCTGCAGCTCAACAGCCAGGCTGACTGGACACTGCTGGCACTGCCTGCGACAAGCTAAGGCATTCTTCCAGGCCAATGGGAGTCACTGTTTTCCACAGGCCTCCTCCAGGTGGTTTTCCTCTGCCCATGCCTATGGGATTCTGTACCTTCAGGCATGCTGTGTGCTGCTCATCTTCCCTAGAAAGGAATCCTATCTTATGAGAGGGTTGGGGTCTCATGTCCAAAAAAGCACAAATCAAAAACTGCAGTTGATTAAAAGTACCCTAAAAAAATTTCCCACTCATCCTGTTCAGCCCACTGTTTCTGAAGCGATGTTTTTGCTAGAATCAGCACCCCAAAGCAAAAGACTAGGTTATCCCACACCAGAGACTCTTGCTGAAAATAAGGAGGTCACTGATTACAAAGAAATCATCAGCTTTAAATTTTTTAAGTATTGATTCCTTTGGCAGATTTTTCTTTTTGTTCGAAATAGGCCCCAGGGGTGAAAGAGTTAGAAACCATTGATGGGCACACCACAGGGAGACGGAAAATGGAATATAATATTTTAACTAAAATTGTTATCTAATACAGCTCAGCACATCTTCTCATGGGCGTGAAGTGATCAATAAAAGTTTGGTGAATGACGGAACAGACGACTTCACCAAAGATGAGAAGGGTTGAGCAGGGTGATAAGCTGAGTTAATTAGAACAGAGATGAACTGAAGAGGGGCAGCACTGGGCTTCACCCTTAGGAAAGAACTCAGAATCTGTGGTCCAAAGCCTTCACTCACCAACATTCTCCAGGCAGGTACTCAGGACCTACTGTGTGCCAGCAAGGTTTTCTGTGGCCTTCTGGACACGTACTCTTACAACTGCCACTACGCTGGACCTAGTACCATGAAGCAGCCTTGTCTAATTCCCTGCCTGATGTGAACTTTGGAAGACAGATGACATATCTTATTTGTCCTCAGTTCCCAGGACAGTGTCTGGCACACACAAGTGCTCAGTAACTACTTGACTGGATGAAGCTCAGAGCATTCAACATCTTATCCTAGAAGAGAACACAGTCAAAGTACCTCCTGCCTACCCCACCCACTCTCCCTTTTCTGGGTCACTCATCTGAAAAGTAGACAATCCCTGAGACCAGAATAATTCTCTGAATGTTGCCCTTCACTCACCTTTCAGAACCTTCTTTGACATTTAGACTATATACTCCAGAAAAGAATATTTTCCAGATACAAGTGTGGCCATTCTCCCCTAGCAGGTCCAAATTCCTAGTCAGCTCTTCCATGAAAAGCTTTCTAGCTTGGCCAAAACCCTTATTATTTTTCAAGGGATATCGTCTCCCACCATGACAAAATCCCATACCTGGATACCTCTTGGGGAATTCCCTACCAAGGAAATATACCTGGAGATACACCGAGGACAAGAGCGGCCCAGTGCAGAGTGAGCTGCACCTACAGGAACCCAGTAATGTTTCTCTCGCTGACGCTGGCTCGTCTAACTCCTGCCCATGAACCCTAATGACTCAGCTTCCCTGAGTCACTGCCCAGCCACCAGCACCACGTGACCACCCCAGATACAAAGCCGTGGGTAGCTGGGCACAGGCAGCTTTTCCCAGAGCCCCATGTGTTCAAAGCATTATAATGAAGCCACATTGGTTACCCTATTAATCATGTTAACTTCAAGGGAACAGGATTAAAATACCATCTGGATAGACTCCAGTCACACAGTTAGCGAGGACTTGAGAACACCACAAAACACATGTTTACAGGGAAGCAAATGATAGGGAGACAGCTCTCAGCCACCAGCAAGAACCCCAAGGTGAAAAAGAAAGTAATAGCACTGCTACAAAGAGAGGCACGTGATTTTCCTTTAATTACCTTCAGATTTAGGACTAGGAGTAGATGCAGGAAACTGGTAGGTAGGAGTGTAAGGATTGTCCTCTGTAGCAGAGAAAAGCAGTGGATTTTGAAACTATCCACCACCAAGTGGAGGAAGTGACAAATCTCCAATTGACTCTTTCAAATGACCGATTACCTATTTTAGTGTTATTAAAGCACACACGGCATCACACTTGAAAAGAGATTAATGAATTAGAAAGGATTTGGTTATTTTCATATGGCACATCATGCAAATGAGTGAAATAAAATTTCTGCCAACCAAAAATGACTATAAAAAACAAAATCTAAAAGCCAAATCTTATTCTTAAAAATGGAACTATAAGAATTAAGTTAAGGCTAGATACACTCTCTAAGTTCATGGTACCTTCAGAATTTTGCTGGATTTCAGGAAGTTCAGGGAATTTGTACGTAGGGAAATAAGGGTTTTCTTCAGGAGTGTCTAGGGAGAGGAGAGGGTTTGGGAGAGAGAATAGAGGAAAATACAAATGGAGAGAATGAACGAACAGAAATCCACACACAATTCAGGCTCCTTGAATTCTGGAACATACTAAGCTTCACCAGTGATGGAAGAAACTCAAACTGCTTTTAAAAATCCAGTCCTTTTGCCTGAATTACTGAGACACCTTTAAAGACACAGTATCACTTCTCTTCTTAGACAAAGAATATATACAGGCTCCAAAAAGGAAGAGGAATTCAGTACAAAGCTTCAAACTTTCACCTTTTATAGGCAAAAAAATGAAATATGCTAATAAACAGTGTGTAAAGAAAACACTATCATCAAATGATTTTTGTTTAAAAAATCAAAGCTCGTGCCATAGACATTAGAATCGGGGCAAATTGGTGGATTCTTAATGTTTCAAACACCTCTCTGCCTAGGGCAGGTAGTTTTGCTCAGAATCTGTAATTTAGGTTGAGTTAAAAGCTATAATATATGAGAAGACCAATGCTGCCTGAGGAGCAGAAATACATATTTTTCACATAAGCACCTGTGTCTCAGTATTCGGGTCACCAAAGCTGGGTCTAAATGTGAAGAGACACAGAGTGCTGGAGGAAATGGACACTGGCTTCTACAAGTGACCAGTAGAACAGGCATCATCTGAGAGCCAGCACGTAGCATCTCCACCATGACTGAGCTCATCTACCTCAAAAAGAATGAATTTACTCCTGGCTCAGAAACACTAAACACTGAGCATCTCAATATTTACAAAACAGTTTGAAGAGGGGCACCCCCAGTTTCGTCCTGAACACTGCAGGAGCTAATGAATGCACGAGCTGGCATCCACAGTTAACCAGAGAGACCAGTTATCTGCAGCACAGGCTGACCAGACCCTGACCAGAGACTTTTCCTTTGCCTTCATGTGTCATCTGTGCCAGGCGGCCAGACTGGATTTGGCCACAGGGAAGGACAGGATGCTCTGCCCCCCGGAGCAGTGGTACCCTTCCCATGGCACAGCTGCATCCCTGCCCAGCAGCTGACCGGCAGCATAGGAGGATGGGAGCTGTTTGGGAGCGCTGATCTGGGGTTCTCCCACCATGCTGGGTCCCCTGCTGGCAGCCCGGCAGGCCCCTGATTAGGAAGCACTACTCCCCCAGCTTGAGCAGTTTTGTAGTGTCAGCTCTTGACTGTCTCTTGGGGCTACCTGCCAAGTGCTGGCTCCCAGCCGAGGAAGCTGATTTTTCATATTACCAGCACCATACAGGTGCAGCATGCATCCTACTTCACAAGGCAGAATCTGCCCTCATTTGGACCTTGCAGCTTCCCTCAGAGGGAGGCAAAGGGGACAACACACAGAGAGAGGGGTACACAATTGGTCCAGGGTCACCTGAGTGCTTGGGGAACTAAACCCAGATGAGAACATTTTTAATACCCAGTTCCTGCCCTCTCAGCTCGCTCTGCCTACAAGGCAGTCATGGGCTGACACTGGGAGGGTCACCTAAAGCCAGAAGCGGGTGAGAGTGGAAGCTGCTCGCAGCCCAGGCAGGCAGACGCTGAAGGGCACAGGCAGGATGCTGAGCTCAGCCTGCTGCATCCCCAGCATCTGGGAGGGAGGGCCTGGGAGCTGCCCTCGGCTCCTCCCACACGTAAGGCAGGCGCACTTCTCCTGCCCACTCCCTTCTGAAGGTGCAAGGCTGGGCTCAGGCAGGTCAGGGCCTAATGAGGTCAAGCCACAGGGCCCAGTCTGCCAGCCAAGTGAGTTTAGGTCCTCACTGCGATAGTCAACACATGGGCACAGCACAGCTCCTACAAATGAAAATCAGTACCTCTGTTTAGCTTGTGGATCTGCTTAAACATGGTCTTGTACCAGTCTTTTGATCTCTCGGTGTTCTGAAGAAAAACAAAGAGTAACATAAAATGAGAATCTCAGCACATTTCAGAACTTCCGGGATTACAAAAGCAAAATGCAAAATGACAACATCTCAAGTCAAAGTGCATGTAAGTCTATACATCTTTGTGATCTCTCATTTAAACTCTTCTGTAGAAGTGTATTTAAGCCACCTGCATAGGGTCAGGTATAGAATGTATACATCAAGACATAATCCCTTACAGCATCCAATGCCGGAGAATTTCCATCCTAACCGCAAAGCTGGGTAGTTTTTTAAGATAAAAATAAAACAAGGAAAGAGACAGATAGGTGGTTAGATCAAATACTTTCACTTCCACTTAACAGATGAGAAAATGTGATAAAGAAAGTCAAAGTGACTGCCTGAGGTCACAGAGCGGGTGAGATGGTTGCCCAACAGAGGGTTAGAAGGAAGGGGCTGTTCAGTTGTGCAATCGGGGAAACTCATCCTTCCTTAGTTCCCATTTCCTTATCTATAAAATGGGAAAGATATTACTATCTGCCTTGTATGGTGAATCATCCTTAAATGAGACAGTGCATTTGGAAGTGGAAGATGCAATCATTATTAGTAACAAGGCTTCCCACCACGTATTACTATTATTTCTTAGGACAACATTTTTTTTTTTGCCGTGGTGCATGGCATGTGGAATCTTTTGTTTCTCAACCAGGGATTGAACCTGTGCCCCCTGTATTGGAAGTACAGTGGAGTTTTAACCACTGGAACACCAGGGAAGTCCCACATAACAGTTCTTTTGAGGTTTAGTCCACTGCTATTTCTATCAGCCTCTCCCCAAGAGACACAAAAACCTGTCCTTTGCTCAACGGAAATCACAGAGAAACACACCCCAGGCAGGTACATGGAGAGGGATGGGATTCACCCCAATCCAGCTTCAAAAGTGAGGCATCCCTGGGAGCCCAGGGCCTGCAGGAGGCTGGTGGGTCTGCAGGGCAGTGGGGGTTTGGGCAGAGCTACTAAGAGAACCACCCTGTCCGAGGCCCTGCAAGCTGAATGCACCCTGTGAGTCCTTCAAGTTTCCTACTCTCCCCGGATGAGGAGGTTATCTCTCACCTCTCCACCAGGGGAACTTCTTCCTGAACCCGCTGTAGCAGGGACCCTGCGCCTCACACCCTGCCCAGGGTTCTCTAAGCTTGGACCACAGAATGATGATAAAGGAGATGGGGAAATAGGGCCCCAGCCTCTCAACAAATAAATAGCCTTTCTGTTCTATTGCACAGAAACCACTCTGCCATTGTTCCACCAGCTTCTCCCCACACTCATCTCACCACAAAACCCTGTTCTCCTCGATTCAGTAACAGCTAACATATGCTTTGGGAAAAGCTGTTGCCCAGCTCTTAGAGGCTCCATAGGCCTCTGTGGGCTTGAAGAGGGGAGAGTGGTAAGCATTCTCCTTTTGGGGTCTCTGCCACCCACAGAGGGAGTTCACATGGACTCAGGGGTCTACATCTGTCAGGTGTAGGACAAAGCCTAGGAAGCACTTCCAGGTCCACACTCGTACCCGGAGTGGGATGCCCACTTCATCCATGCAAACATCGCTTAGGTCCTGAGTGCTCTTGGCCGCCTGCCGGCTGTCATCCTTCGCCTTCCTCTCAGCAGCCCTGCCAGGGGAGGTGGGTTTTTCCTGAGCTGGTGCCGAGTCCTGCTCTCCCACTCTTCTTTCCGAGGCAGGATCTGGAAAAGAAAAGCAACCTTAAACTGAAGCTCTTGTGGTAGTGCCAAAGTAAACTCCCCCCAAACAATCCAGCTGGGGGAAAGTGTGTTTGCCAATTTGGAGCTGTGTTTTGAGCAGGGGTCAGCACACCAGGGCCCAGCCCCCAGCTTCTGTAAATAAAGTTTTATTAGAACACAGCCACAGCCACAGCCTGCGCCAACACATTATTTATGGCTGCTTTGGAGCTACAACGGCAGAGCTGAGTAGCTGCGACAGAAACCATATGGCCTGCGAAGCGTAACATGTTTACCATCTGGTTCCCTCTTTTTTTTTTTTTTTTTTTGTATTTATTCTTTATTTATTGAATGAAAGATTCTTTAAATTCTGCAGTGTTTTATAAATTTTTAAAGTTCCACACACATGATTTCACATAATCCCATAACTCTTTCTCCCCCTACCCTTAAATACTGCCCTTCCCCACACTGGTAACCACTAGCTTATTCTCGACATCTGTTTGCTTTGCTTTTTTCACTAGTTTGTTGTATTTCTTAGAGTCCACATGTAAGTGATATCATCACCATTTGCCTTTCTCTGACTTATTTCACTTAGCACAGTGCCGTCCAACTCCACAAATGTTACTGCAAATGGCAAATTTTCACTTTTTATGGCTGAGTAGTATTCCACTGTATGCACACACCACATCTTCTTTATCCATTCATCTGTTGATGGACACTTACATTGCTTCCATACCTTGGCAACTGTAAATAATGCTACTATAAACACTGAGGTGCAAGTATCTTTTTGAATTGGTGTTTTTTTTTTTTTCCTTCAGCCATATACCCAAGAATGGAATTTCTGGGTCATGGGGTAGATCTATTTTTTAGTCTTTTCAAGAAACCTCCATACCATTTGTCACCCATTTGACCCTTTTAAAAAATATGTGCCCTACAGAGGGTTGCACCTGGTGCTCTAGAAATCCAGGTAGTTCTGACTCTTCTAGGAAGTCAGGGAATAGGTAAATCCACAAGAGAGTGGCCAAACACTACTTGAAACTTCTTGTTTCACCTTGGGGAAGTCACTTAACTTTTCTGTTCCTGTTTTCTCATTCAAATATGGGGATAACACTTCAACTGGCCAGCTCACATCCACATGGTAAGGTCCTAATAAGATAGCTTATACCAAGTGCTCAGAAAACAGTAAACTGCTAAAAGGACATTAAGGTTTATTTAATTCAATTCAGGATCAGAAGTTACAGAGAGCTAATAAACATACCATGTGTGGTGTATTCTGTTATTCCAAGGCATGTTATTTATTTGCAGAGGGTATTTACTAAGTAAGCACCTGACAGGTGCTATGTGTTCACAGGCACTGTGGATGCTATGCATTCACATGTGCTGTGGACGTGGGGGTGCACCTTTCCTAGCCTGGCCTTCAAGGAGCTCATGGTCTAGTGGCAGAAAGATCAGGACAGCCAGCAATGAGAACAGAGGTGACCAGGGCTGACAGAGGAGTCTGCACCCAAGTCAGCCAAGGAACTGGGGTTCAGGGCCACCTCTCAGAGGAGGGGTCAGTCAGACACATACAGGAGGGGAACAGTGCTCCCAGCAGAGGGAATACCATAAGCAAATGCCAGGGGCCCCTGAAATCCTCTGAGTTTATCCTGTCCCAGGCATTGTGTTAAGCTCAAGTTCATAATCTCATCTCATCCTTCCAATAACTCTGTGTGGAAGAAACTACCGTCATCCCTCCATCTACAGGTAAGGGGGGATAAGCACAGAGAAGTCAGGTTGCCTTCCTGAGGTCACACAGCAGCATGTGGTCAAGCTGGGATTTGGCCTCGTGTCCACCTGACTTTAGCAGTCCTCTCTGAGCCACATCCTGTCTGGCCTTGCCCAAAGAGGGGACCAAGGTTTTGCACTTGAGAGACTGCTGATCTAAACAGAGAAGTTGGGAAAGGGAAATGGGCTGGAGAAGGCAGGGAGATGGCTACCTCCACATCTTCAACAGAGTAGAAATTCCGTGGAGACACTGAAGAAGTATGAGAGCAAAGCCCAGGATAGAGGTCCCAGAAGAAGGTGATTTTGAAGCCATCAGCACGAAAGTGATGGCTGAAGGCAAAGGGATGGATGAGGTCAGCAGAGGAGATGAGAGCAGAGTCAAGGGCCAAAGTCACATACTGAGGAATGTCATGGTTACAGGATGAAAAGCAAAAAAAAAAAAAGGCATCCCAGAAGCTTGCAGGAGTCACTGGAGGGATAGGAGATGAAACCAGAGAGGAACAAGCAAGTGTCCCCGAAACCAGAGAAGACAGAGTTCCGAGAAGTGGGATGTTAAATGCGTCAGAGGAAAAAAGAAAAATAAAGTTGAGGAGGCAGCATTACCTTAGGCAAAAAAAGAGTCACAGGATTACTCTGGTGCAAATTTCAGGAGGGGAGTGAGGGGAGATGCCAGGTGGCAGGGAAAGGGAGGAATCCATGAGTGGAAGTGGGCAGTAAGTAGGAGCATGGAAGGAAGGAGTGTGTCAGGATCTGCCCAATTTCCAACAAGCTTTTGAAACAAATACTCATTTTGGGGCCGCAGAGAAATTTCTAAGTGCTCTGTGTAAGACAACTTTGTGAGTGCTTCAGAAAATCCCATCATCTTTTTTTTTTTTTGAGATATAGGGATTTATTCATTAAAATGATTTCTTAAAGCACTGATTTTTTAAATTTTTATACAATTTTTAAAGGTTATACTCCATTGACGTGTGCTGAGTCACTTCAGTTGTGTCCGACTCTTTGCAACCCTTGGACTATAACTCGCCAGGCTCATCTGTCCATGAGATTCTCTAGGCAAAAATACTGGAGTGAGTTGCCATGCACCCCATTTATAGTTACTACAAAATATGGTACGATCCATCTTTGTAGCCTATCTTACACCCAATAGTTTGTATCTCCCACTTGCCCTCCTTCTCCCAGGTTACCACTAGTGGGTTCTCTACTTCTCTGAGTCCACTTCTTTCTTATTTTATTCACTAGTTTGTTGCATCTCTGACATCATCACCTTATGCTTTAAAGGATGCTAAGATTAGACTGGTTTTATGGGATGAGTTCTCAGGCTCCCAGGAAATTCTAACAGGAGGGCTCAAGGATTTGGCAGGTGGCCTGGGAGGGTGGGGGGATGTCAGGGATGCTCACAGTCTGCATCCTCTACTGTTGTCTTTTCAGGGAAAGATCACAGATATGCCAATCTCAGCATTTCCAGACCCAGAGTGACTCTTAAGAAATTGTTAGGGCAGGTGGTTCGAGCAACAATCACTTAATTGCAAAACTCAGGCTGACAGTCCACGGATTTGCTCCCAAGCTGCCAGCGTCCTTTTGATCTACAAAAATTAGCTCTGAATGATTTTATTTTAGGAGCCTGTGATCATGTGACTAGTGACTGACTGGGTTTCAATACACAGAGGGCTGAACTGCAGCCTTTAAAGAAACGTTTCTTTATACAGTGGAAACCCAAGGTGGCACTTCACTGTACCACGCAGGTAACAGGGCTACCCTCTGACATCCTATGGGTTACAGTGAAGTCTTGCTGCTATTTCTCACTAGGCAAACACATGACATCCTGGGGCATTTCCTTCTAGTTTTATACTGTGCTTTCAAAGGAAGGTCCTGGAAACGGCCACTAAATAAAGGATGCTGTTGACAACCTGGACAGGGATGCGTGTTTGTGAGAGGTGGAAAAGCATTCCTATTCTTCACACCCAAAGTTCTGTGAATGAGGAACACAGCCACACTTGCACTTTCCTCGGGGAAGGGAGGGTGACCTCTCTGTACCCTATGCTGGACCCTCTGTCCCAGCCTTTGTTTTCTGGTCCTTCTACCGAGGGGACAGGAACTTCATGAGGCCAAATCCCAGGCCTCATTCCTGGATGAATCTCATTGAACATGAAGCCCTTAGAGGTTCAATACAAAGTCTGTTATGAGAGGGTCCTTTCAGGGCCCATCACCACTGAGGCGAGGGGCAAAGCCCCCCTCTCCTTACTCCATAGCACCAACCCCACCAGCCCTCTCTCCTGCAGGAGCTTCTGAACAAAACAGTGCTCTTTCTTTTTAAACAAAAGTAGTTTTAGTGAGCACCTACGTCATGCCCCACTCTATCAAACATGATCAGTGGATCTGTCCCAAAACTAGAGGATGGAAGCGCTGGGCTTATTTTAGAGCAGAGGAAGTGGCCTGAGTCTGCCAACATTAAAGAGAAGCCATGATATTCACAAAGCACCTTCCAGGGTGCAACGCACATGCCCCCCTCCCATCTCACAGGAGCCCTTATTGTTGAGGTTCAGTCACTCAGTTGTGTCCAACTCTTTGTGACACTATGGACAATAGCCCACTAGGCTCCTCTGTCCACAGAGTTCTCCAGGCAAGAATACTGGAGTGGCTGCCATTTCCTTCTTCAGAGGATCTTCCTGACCCAGAGATCAAACCCATGTCTCCTGAGCTGGCACATGGATACTCTACCACTGAGCCACCTGGGAAGCCCCACGGGATCCCTACAGTGCCTCTCTGAGGCAGGAGCAAGGATTACCAAGCCTATTTCCCATACAAGAAAACTGGTTCAGAGAGGTGAAGTCACATCCCCAGGGGCAAACAGCTACTATAAAAGAAGGAAGAATGAGGACCAAACTCTGGGTCCCTAACTTGTGTTGAGGTGCCCTTTCAGACTCCCAAAGGCAGGAAGGCGCCCATAGGAGCTCCTTTCCAGAGCCACCCTATTCTCAGCCACCTGGGTTAGAGCCAGGGAATGAAGTGGGCTGGAGCAAGGCAGCTCCTGGAGGGGCCACAAAGGGCACCTGCGCTCAGCCACAGCTTGTCCCCACCCTGAGGCCAAGTCCCGATAAAGCGGAGAGGGTGTGAGAACCCTGTATCTTCTCCGCCGGGCTCTCCACGAATCACAAGGACAGCAGTGGGAGGAAGGGACCCAGAACTCATGGAGCAGCTGCTCAGGAAAACAGTGCTTCTGTTATCCACCAGATCAGGGTCCTCAAGCCCAGAGTTCATGAGCATCCGCAAATCCAGCACATGTCATGTGTTTGCATAGGTGTGGTTTTTCCTGGAGCCTGAATCTACTGCCTTGTTTAGAGCCTCCAAATGAGTCTATGACCAAGGTTACAAGCCATGATCCCACACCATAAGCTGCTCCAGGGAAGCATAGTTCCCTGATATAGCCCCAGATCCTGGCTCGGTGCCTGACGCCGAGGCGTTCAATACAATAACAAGTGAACCAATGGAGGCGCCGACTGGCAACAGTAACTCACGTCTATCAAGCACTTAGGAGCACCAGTGCTCAGCTGTTGACAAGCAGAACCCAGAGGCACTACTGCTTTCTCTATTCCGCAGATAAAAACCTATTTCATAATTTAGATCATCAGGAACCTGCCTAAGGTCACACCGTCAGTAAGTGGGAGAAGCAGGATTCCGGCTACACAAAGTCGGAAGGAAATGCCTAAAACATTCCCATTCCTGGGCTCCCTCCCCACCCCAACCTTGTCCCAATTCTGCACACTTTATCAAAGAGTGAGCCCTGATACATGATTATACTTGCAGTCACTCCCTGCCACTGCTGACCCTTGAAGAAACTTGCAACTCTGGTGCAGTCAGTACAGAGGGCAGCACTAGAGCCACCGGGAAGTTGGTGAGAAATGCAACTTCTCATCTATACCCACGACACCCAATCTCTGGAGGGGTGGCCCAGGAATCTGGGATTTGGCCAGCTCTCCAGGAGGGTCTGATGCCCCCTCAAGTTCAAGAGGCAGTACTCTTCTGCCCTCTTCCAGGCACTGCTTATCTGGAGGCCCTCCCCTAGGTCCATCATCACAGGGTCACCTACTGGCACTTGGGGTTGCCAGCCAAAAAGAAGAGGACTCACCCACATTCCCCAGTCCCAAACCTGTCACATCCTAGAAGACAGACAGAAGCAATAGGAAGGTGTCTTCTTCAATGACACTGGCCAGGAACACTCCATCTAAAGTACGATTTCTTGTTGCTTTTATTCAGAATGGAATGTTCTTATCCATCAAGGTACTTGTCACAGGCCCACTGGACACATGTACTAGTTTGTACCATCAGGGTATGGCTACCAATCTGCAAGTTCCAGGGAGGCGGCCACCATGCCTGTTTTGATCATCCTTGCAGCCAGCAGTAAGCTGAGTTCCCAACACATCAGAGAAGCTCGCAAGACTTCACTGACTGAACACATCTGGTGGGGGCCAGAAGACGGCTTTAGCAGGAATACGTGTTAATGTGTAAATAAATATTTCTCACCTACCTGAAAGGCTACTGAGTCGTTTCTGCTGTTCTGTGAAAAAACAAAAAAATACACAGCGTAAGTGAGATTTACACAGACACAGTAAGACCAAGAAGTCCTGGCACAACTCGTTAAGATCCCCAAATCTGCGTCTCACTGTTCTTTGAGCTTAGATGCTAAACTGGTGTGTAGTCCAGCTGAATACAGGGGTATTAATGTGGCTTCATCATCTGGGTGTAGTGTCTCCTGTCCCTCTCCCCCCAGGACTCAGAGAACTGTCACTGTTTTCTCATTGTTTACATCCTGTATTAAGGTGATCTGATCACTGAAGGAGACCTTCAGCTCCCCTGGTCTCAAGAGAGCAGGACCTTATACATCCCAGTCTTGGTACCTCTGAGGAAATGGAATCATAACCATGGCCACTACCATCTGAGAGCTTCTACATGCCAGACACTGTTTTCAGAGCCTTTCACTCATGTTAAAAGGCTTTTAATCTTCACAATAATCCTAATAGGCAGGTCAGCACTGCCTGAGAGACCTCAGTCAAGAGGCACAAACTACCCAAGATGACAGTGAAAATCAGAGCCGTGTCTAGAACCTGGGTCCCCCAGGTTTCTTTTCAACTCTCTAATCACCAGGCCCGGCTGTTTCTTAACATCAGAGATCCATTGGTTTCCCATCCTCCCAGCACCCTCACAGAGGGGAAGCCAGCATCTCCTCTGGAGAGTTTGGTGTGTACGTGCTTTGGGATAAGCACAGAAATGACCTTTACCTTCTACAGATACTAAATATAAAGCAGCCACAAGTATAAAAATAGAACACTTGCCAGCCCCTGGGTGCTGTCATCATCCCCCTTGGCTGCGTCCCCACCCTCCTTCCAGAACCAGCGTGGCAAGAAGTAAGCAGAGCAGCAGAGGAGCTCCCGGCCGGTGGAAGCCGCCGTGTTCATGTCAGGCACCTGGACGAGGTTTGCACCGGCTAGACCACAGAAGCTCAGCAGAGCCCCAGCTCAGCTCTGCTGGCAACCTGTCAGACGGCACTGACCAATCATGTAATGCCTCAGCCTCAGTTTCCTTCTCTGTTAAAATGCTCATTGAATCTATGGTTCCTGAATGCTGGTCTCCAAGCTGCAGGCAAGGCCTTCCCCAGCAATCAAGAGAATGTTTACCCAATTGATGAGATGAGGTGGTGTCCTGCCTCTGAGGTGTGGGATAGCCTTTCTTTCCGAGGAGATGCATGCAATGCGGATCACAGCAGTTGCTTTTTAGGAGTGTTATTTAGGGCAAAGTTAGAAATCAGCAATCCTAGGGTGGTCGCCAGACTGTTTCACATGACCATGAGATCCAGGAATTTGGGACCACCAAGGTCCTGTCCCCCAATCTGGTCCATGGATATGTCTTGCAAGCTTGCTAAAATATGCAGAACCTCTCCCCAAACCGTCCCCCTCACACACCAAAGACATTCTGAATCCAACTCTCAGCATTCTATGTGCACTGTGACCAAGAACCTCCCAGGCACCCAGACCCTCTCTCAGTCCTGAGAGTTTTCTAGTTCAAACTCTCCTCCCCAGACTGATGGTAAGCCATCTGCCCTCCAACACATGTGGGATGGGAAACCCCGGAGGGAGTGATGAGAGCTCAGTTTACACCACCGTGAGAGCCAGGCCAGAGGTGCAGCTGGGGCCGCCTGGCTTGGGGAGACAGCCTTACTGTCATATTGGGCCCCTGGGCAGCCAGGGCAGGAACAAAGGGAACCTTTTCTACGATGACTACACCAGAATTCTAGAAGTGGAGCAGAGTTATCATTCCCTCAGGAGACTTTGCCATAGTTAAACTGCTTTTCATGGGTGCTGTTGAAGAGGCAAAGCAGGGCTGCCAGGCCGGGTATATTCCAAAGCAAAGCCAAAAACGCCTGCCTTAAAGCAAGCTGATGATTTGTGAGCTGGGCCCACTAGGGGTTTCCATTCTCCTGCACTCTTCCCGCCTCCTTAAGGTAGCTCACGGTTTACTCTTTATGGGAAGTTATCTTTTAATTCCAAACAATGAAGGTACTTGAACCCTTTTCTGAAGGACTTGTGAATTCAGGCCGCATGGTTCTGATGTTTAAGCCCCAAGGCAGGACATGGGACAAAAGAGAAAGGCAAGAACCAAAGGCGTCTGAGTAAACAAGATTCCATCTGCTCAGGGAAGAAACAAAAAGGAACTGCAGGCACTACTGTGCCCAGAAGCGTCTCACTAAGTGCCATCAGAAGCAGCTGGCGTTACACTTGGCATTTCCCAAAAACCAAGTTGCCTTGGGAATAAATCCTGTCTTTAGAGAAAATGCCTTTCCTTCTGGGAACTAACTAACTTGCTTCTTCTTTTTGAGTGAGTTTTTTTGTTTTTTGTTTAAAAAGATGAGTCATAAAGAAGTTCATAGAGAACCAAAATTTCACTTTGTCCTGCATAACGGACACTTTCTGGGCAGAAAAAGCTACTGCCAGTAAGGGATATCCCACTGCTGGAAGGAAAATGGGCTCTTATGTAGCTTGGTGTGGGTGTTGGGGCTCTTTATCCTTTGAAGGACACAGATTCATGGGTGAAAATTAATAGTGGAGCCCCACAAAATGAAAAAACAGGATTACTAAAATAACTAAGATTTGAGTGGGAAGATTTTAAGTGAGAGAAAATGTTTCATTCATCTGCTTTTCAAATTAGAGACAGGAAACAGAAGAATTCCATTTAATATGGAAAACAATTAAAAATAGACTCCAGTCGATTTTCATCCAAGTTAACACAGAGAGGGAAGGGCAGGGAGGAAAACTATGAAGTGGGTGAGCAGGGAGTCAAGGAAGATTCCGTACTGAGCTAAGCTGTGAATAAAATGATTAAACCTCCACTGTGCTTTGAAATTCAGACTCAAGAGCCCCTTTTACATTAGGAAACTGCTTTAAAACTTTACATTTTACACTGAAAAGGACTTTTGTAAAGGGAAAGTTTATTCCTGCATGGAATTTCAAAAATGAAAACTTTCAGGACTTCCTAGGTAACCAGTGGCTAGAACTCTGTGCTCCCAGTGCAGGGGGCCCAGGTTTGTTCCCTGGTCAGGGAAATAGATCCCAGCATGCTGCAACTAAGACCCAGTGCAGCCAAATAACTAAATTAAACTTTTTAAAAAAAGGAAAACTTGGGACTTAGAATCATCTTCTGGCATTTCAAAGCAGAAAGGTTAACATATACAAGATTACCTCAAAGCACTGTTTCCCCTAAGACACCCCTTCAGAGAAGGGGAAGAACCAGCCAGAAGCAGAAACTCTAGAAAACAAACAGGAGAGTCCTCAGCAGCGCTGTCTGGGGCCACATAGCATAAGGGGCAAAGAACCACCCCAACCCCAAGTCCCTAGAGAACACTGCTGAGGGAGCGCCCAGCGCAGTGACTTCTGGAGAACGGAGGCCATGAGTCACTAAGAGAAAGTTCAAAAGCTTCTGTTGTAGAGATACAAAAACAGTTTCTATTTTAGAAAATTTCCCATCCGGTAGGTTTTCTTTCTTTTATTTTTAATTTTGGTGTTCGAAATTTTGCTTTCTAGAAATTCCATGTCACAGAACTAACAGGATTTAGAATGGTACTTAAAAGACATGACGGCACCAAGATTTTCCCAGCAAAGCTCTGACTAGAATTCCCATGACAGGAATTAAGGGGCAGACATTGTCCTTTCTGTCTTTTCTCTCTTTTTGGAGCTCACATCTGAGGAAAACTGAATACCCAGGCTTTGGGACACACGTCACCTACTTACTCAGACACCTGGCCTCACCCCCATAAGGGGGCCTCTGTCTGCTGCTTCGATCTACTCTGTGGGTTGTGGGAGTGAGTGAACTGGGGCAGGTGGCCTCGGGGAAGAATGAGATTTGTGAAAAATTCTGTGGAATGGCAGAATCCTTGCCCCAGACATCACAGGACAGCTAGGCTGATTCTGGCCAGCTGGGGGCGGGGTGCACCTCGCAGACCCCTTACCTCGATTGTGTTGCAAGAGCACAATAGTGGGATTGACAATTGTCGTGGAGGGGTAGGCAGATGATGGCTTGCTAACTGATGCAAAGGTCTGGGAATCAGTTCCAGCGTGGGATGAAGAAACTTCATTTAATAGAGGACTCGAGTCCTGAAAAGGAAGCAAACATCGTCACTCAATGCAACTACATGAAACCTGGAGATAAGGCTTTCTAAAAAGAAGAGATTTAAAGCTTTACAAGGACCTTAATTATAAAAAGAAATGTAACCAGTGAGACATGTTGATTCCAGTTAGACGTTTAATGTGGAATGTTTATTCTTTTTGTTGGGATTAGTAAGGGGAGAGAAGGAAGGTGAATGTTACTCGAAGTCTCAGCAACATCATTCATTATTTTCATCTGGTCATAACTGTGGCTCAATCCGGTTACTGAAAAAGCAAATTCAAATCAAAGTAGCATAACATGCAAAACTCATGCAATCCACAATGCAATTTGAGAACAAGAGCTGGTTTAATTGAGGGAAAATCAGGAAAGTTTAGTACGTATGTAAAGAAACACTGAGACGCTGTGAAGACAAGAAGCCATCGACATATTAATAAGAACAGGGAAGAGTTAAGTATTAGAACTCTTGGAAAGCTGTTCTCATCTGTACCACTGAACAACCCTACCAGCACTCACTTCTAGGACATTATCTGGTCCTATTATGGCATTTTTTCACTCCAATATTGAGTCACAGAGATCTCTGAAGACTTATGAAAATCCTGATTTTGAGAGTCTGAGGTGTCTGCCAGAAGTATCAATAAAATTATTACTACTAATGTTACAATCTGCATAATGGGAATCATATCAGTCTTTTTAGAGACATGAAAATAAGATCTCAAAATGTAGTAAGGATATGTAGTTTCCTCTATCACTCCTATAAATTTTGCAAAGTTTCCATTTTGAAGCCTACAGACTCTAAAGTCAGAATAAAAGGCTTGAAGAACAAGACTGATAGTTACCTTCCAGATAAAAGTGTAGCTCCAAGCAATCAGTATGCTCCACCAGAGACCAAGGACTCTGTAGGGGCACCTGTAGGACAGGGGCCCCGCCTCCCTTTCTTATCTTCCACCTGCACCTAGCACAACGCCCTGCAGACCTCAGTGCTCAGTAAATGCCACATGAATGACAGGAGACATCTACCAGCTACAACTTCTGTAGCAAGGGAACACATGCCCATCAAAAGAGAGGATATGCATGTCAGCACCCAGGACAGCTCCTGACACACAGTAGGGGCTTCCTTAAAAACACCAGCTTGGTCAGCCCACCTTTTCTGAAAGTGCTCTAGCAGCTGTTAGTTATGAGTGGCAGCTCAATTTAGTGAATAAAACCTTTCCCCAAGACTCAAGAGACAAAATATGATCTTGGACAAAAGTGCCTCACCTCATTTCTTTCTTTTCCACAGTGGAAAAACAACTACACTTGTCCTCATTTACTTTCAAAGTGATGTAATAAAGACAAATGACATAGCAGTGTCAAAACTCTGCCTCAATGCATCCAAGAAACACAAAAAACCAGGCATACAGCTCTTTAAAGTGTTAAGTGCCTGGGTGGATCACGTGAACATTAAGCATCTCCTAAATTGTACTCTGGCATAAATCTTATTTCTGGAACATCACAAAAATGACTATTGACTAAAAGAACTTGGATCAATTAACATGAAATTTTCTTCCTTCTTACTCTTCAATCACTACAAATAGAGCAGATATAAACCCATGGTTTGCCCACCATCCACAGGAGCTCCTGTTTCTCTTGATAATTCTCACTCAATGCAGGAATCTGACCAGTTTCCTTTTTCACCTCTTACTCTGTACCCAAGGCCAAACCAGAAGTTAACAGGCCAAAGGAACTCCACTTGGGAAGTCTATACCAGGCTAACCAGACAAGTATGAGAAACTGAAGATACTGACCCAACTAATCTTTCCTGGCACACCAGAAAAAAACTCAATATGAAAATCTAGATCTACGCAAATAACAAAGAGTAGAATCCTCATGCTCAGTCACATCAGTCATGTCTCTTTGTGACCCTGTGGATTATAGCCCACTAGGTTCCTCTGTCCATCGGATTCCCCAGGCAAGAATACTAGAGTGGGTTGCCACGCCCTCCTGCAGGGCATCTTCCCAATCCGCATCTCCTGTGTCTCTTATGCTACAACAAATTCTTTTACCATTGAGCCACCGGGGAAGCCCAAAGTGTAGAATACACAACAGCATTACTCAGGATGATACTCTAGTGCCATAAAAACAAGACTTGCTTTACATGCTGCTCCAGAGAAACATTCCCTGCCTGTACTTTCCAAAACAAGAGTGGCTTCTAAATTCATCTATAAGTTGAGCTGGGATGAGGAAAGTGCATCAGTGAATAATCTAGCACCTTTCTCCAACAGAGTTGAGTGGCAAGGCTCAAAGCTAGGATATCCAAGCCCCTGGGCCACATTTGGCCAGGTCCTCACCTAACCACTGGGTTTCCCTGGTGGTTCAGATGATAAAGAATCTGCCTGCAATTCGGGAGACCAGGGTTTGATCCTTGGGTTGGGAAGTTCCCCTGGAGAAAGGAATGGCTACCCACTCTAGTATTCTTGCCTGGAAATTCCACGGATGGAGGAGCCCAGCAGGCAATAGTCCATAGTGTCACAAAGAGTTGGACACAACTGAGTGACTCACACTTTTCATTTAATTGCATCACATTGTATCTAGAGGTCTGAGCAGAGGACCAAGCCTGGGATGTAGCCTTTCTCAGCTTTTTATCTGATACCTCACTGTAATTTCTCTTACAAGCCAAAAAACAAGTTTACTCCCTGCTCTCTGCATGACTGGCTAATGTTTAATGAGCCACTGGAGCCAGTTTTGTAGGCATACCTCTTTAAGGAACATTTAGTTACATCAGCCAATTGCATGACCCACTAGATCACTACATCTTAAAATGTGGTCCACAGATTCTCAGCATCAGAATTCCCCCCGATGCCTATTACCAAGTCTCAGTCCTTAGTCCCTCTCCGGACCCACTCAATCAGAAACTCTAGGAGTATAATTCAGAGGATCCCATGAGCACTACACTTGAGCACCCACATACCACTCAGAAAAATCCTGTTCATGGTTCTGCCCGCAGCATTTAGCAGAATACCTAGAACATGACCAGAACTCAATGATGAATGGTTAACTAGCCAGATACTTATTTTTGAGGGGCTCTGGCTCGTTTGCTAGGGCACGCCCTCAGCACCAAAGCTGACATTTACTGAGCACCCTCTCTGTGCCAAGCCCTGAAAGAGAAACTTCTCTGTACTTGGTCCCACTGCACCCACAGCCCCAACAGATCCATGTGTCCCCATTTTATGACTCACACTGAGGTTCTTTTGGTCTCTCGGTTCCCAGGGCTCCTGAGAAGAGAACAGACTGAGTCCTTGGACTCAGTCTTTCCTCTAAAGCTCTTGGCTTTCCCACTACGATGGGGACGCGTCCCTCGCAGAGCAGGACCTGAAGTGTCAGGACACTTAACTTCCCATGACCACTGAAGCACTGTTTTGCCTCAAAATTCCCTGGAGGCCACTATGCAGGGACCTCAACAACGTTCTTCCTTTTGAGGAAACAGTGCTAACACTTGTACCAGGCTTGTCTCTCCATGTACTCAATTAAACTCCTTTTTTAAAACCTGGTCTCTGCCATTGCTGTATATAAAGGAAAGCCTGCTAGCTTGCGGAATCAACAAGAGTGACCTCTGCCTCCCCTAGAATCTCCCTGCTTCCTGCTACAGATGGTGAGCACCGTGCCTGATGCTGGCTTTTGCACACAATTTTGCAGCTCTCCTCAGCTCTCCACACTGCATCTGCCCAGCCCCCCAAAGAGCACAGCTAGTCCAAGGAAAGGCCACGGAACTGGTTTTCTCTGTAGGAAGGTATGCATTCCAAACAGGACAGAGAGGAAGACCATCTAGACAGACTGGTGAACAGCCACAGGGGCCCACGGAACACACAGGGGAGGCATGCTCTAGTGAAAGCAAAGGCGGGCCTGGTCATCACACAAACACAGGGCGGCCGACATCTCTCTCAGAACTTAGTACTTCAGTGAGAAAGGGGTTGGGGCTGGTTTGCTGGTTTTCTTACTGCCGGGAGCAGACATTCAGGAAAGCTGGGAGAAAGGGGATCCCGCAAGCTTACGGTACTTGAAACAGCTCCCGTGAGGTCAGGCTCCGAGACTCTGCGGAGGCCCTCGGGGACCGGAGGGACCAGCGGAGGCGGCGGTGAGAAGGACGGTGGAGTCTGGCTAGTTGGGGGGAGGGAGCCAGGGGCGCTGGCTGGCTGGCTCTGGTGGGGCCGCCTCTGCAGATGAGGGGGAATGAAATCGTCTAGAGTCGGGAAGGTCAGAGGTGAGCCGGCAGGGGCGGCCGCCGGGACCGGGGGGCCGTGGGGCCCCAGAGATGCTGGAGGTCTGTCAGCGCCTTCGTGCCCTCTGTCGGTATTAACCCGGTAGAGAGGGACAACTATTACCTCAGGCGGGGCTGGGCTGGAGGAAGTGGCGCCCTGTGGGAAACAAGGGGGTCGTTACGTGAAGGGGAAGCGCGGGGAAGAAGGAATTCCATATCTAAACAGTTGAGAGTGGACATGCAGTGAGGTACTCTGAGAAATATTTAATCAGTGCCCTTTTCTCCAAGTACACGAGACAGTCAGCGCTAGCCAGCTGGCCTCCTGACTCTATGACACAGAGGGAACCCCATCCAACTTTACTTTCCACCCATCTATTTTTGAATCCTTTTAACACTTGAGAGAGAGAGAAAGAGAACAACAGGCAGGCAGGCTGTGTTTAACCCCCAAAATGGCTTGCAGAGCCTGAAAGCTTGGAAGTGAAGACCATTTCTCCGGCATCATGATACAAAATGTATAAAGCATATAATATCTCACCATGTCATTAGTCTACAGATTCCACGCTCCAGCATACTTACATATTTACAGGAAAGAGGCAGGGAGATCAAGAGGACTGTGCTGAGATGTTTAGAGAGAAGAATTTGGGATCAAGCTGCAGCATTATTAATGAGGAGAGGGAGGGTAGGATGGCCCAGAAAACAAAAAAGAGCTGCTCACATGAGTTTTGAGAAGAGACGGTGGAGAAGACACACACACATTCCTAATTTCTTGCCTTGGCTGGATAACACGGCTGCAAAAGGTAAGGTTCTTTTCTCTTCCGGTTTTCGGGATCAGAGGTAACCTGGGGGCCTAGCCCAGGTGCTCTCACTGCATCTGGGAACGAAGGCCAAGGCCCCAGGGAAGGACTGTGGCCACAGCCAACGGCATCTTTACAGATGTCAAAGGATAGCTTGGGAGGGCTGGGAGGAGCAGCAGAGGGAGGCGTCCCTGTGCCGGCTATGCGGGAGACAATGGTGGGAGCCGGTGCCCGAGTGCCTGCAGCTTCCGTGCCTTTGGCTGGGTCACGTGCAACACCAGCGAGGTTTTCCGATGCCACCGGACAAACGTTACGGGATAAACAAGGTACATATAAGCTGCTGACCTTTTTATTCCCAACTGCCTCATGACGTGGGTTAGAGCTCACATTCTCTCTACCGACTGTCCTGGCGGCTGCACAGCGCTGCTGGGGTTGGGACCAAGCGCCAGGGAATGTGGAACCCGGAAGCAGGGGCCCAGGACACGGCACACCTCGGGGAGCTGATCCGGCTGCCAGGGGGACAGAGATGGGCCGGGGTAGTGAGGGGCTCTGCTGGCTGAGGGTGCCAGGTGGGAGGTAAGGCTTTGGTGAGCTCAGGTAGAGTGAGTCCCTGGAGGGACTGTGGGTGCTGGTGGGCTGCCATGCAAAGCGGTCCTCTCTGGGGAAAGGAGGGCGTGGGGGAGAGAGGACCTTCATAGTATTTTTGAGACACAGTAAAAAGAAAGAAAGAGGAGGGGAAACGGGAAGAAGGACGACCATTAGAAACAGCAGCACAACATGATCTGAAGAAAAAATAATTCCTGACATGACTGTAAGCAAACTCTCAGCTTAAGACTCCTCCTGGCTTGTTCACTTCTCCTCAGGATAAAGTCAAGGACCGGATCATACTCACCTGAAGAGGCAGGCTGACTCCCCTCAACATCACACGACGCTGAGCTCAGCCCAAGTGCTCAGTCAGTCTGACACTAGTTCTGGATTGACCTGCACCCCCTGAGACCTCTTGACCCAACAAGGGTGCCCGAGCGCTAAGCGCCAGTGGAAGAAGCCTAAGAGCTCCCGGCCTTCTCCCATCTCCTTTCCTCAAAGACTTTCCACTCCATGCCTTTGGCTTCCAAGGTTTGAGTTCCCTCAAATTCTTGAGTGTGTTTCATTCTTTTCCCTTAGGAAATGTAGGACCAGAAGAATCATCAGAGCTGTGTTCACCAGAGGCAAACGTCTCAACTGAGTCCCTAAGATTCAGCACTCAATCCCGCAGGCATAAGTTAAAGCCCACCAAGAAGAGACTGCTAAGGACTTAGAATCCATGAGTGCTCTTGTCTCCTAGGAAACAATTTGATGGAACTACTTATTAGAAGGAAGACAGTCATGAGATTAAAAGCATGCTGTCTCCAATTTTTGATGCACCCAGAACAAAGGGGCCAGGCCATGAAGCAACTGACTGGCCGGCTGGATTGGCATCTGACGGTGCCTGGTTTACCTGATTTCAGTTCATTCCCCATCCCCATCTGGCCACGAGGCACAGACAGTCCTAGAAAAGGGTAATCAGCCTCAGGCTCATGGTTTATGTGCAAAGCTCTGGTTCCAGGCTCAGAGCTAGAAAACTGCAGCCCTCATCTCATTTCCTCACAACACAGCCCCTAGCTCCTCCTTGGGGTTCAATGGGGCAGAGGGTCAGGGAAAGGGATAAATCTCCAGATGATCTTCAGGTCAAGGAGAGCCATCTATGAACCTATGGTTCAACTGGGAATTAGGCCATAAGGAAAGTTTATTTCCTGGATGTGTGTCCCCACAAAATTCATAAGTTGAAGCCCAAACCCCAAGGGATGGCATTTGGAGGTGGGGCCTGTGGGTGGTAATGAGGGTTAGATGATGTCATGAGGGTGAGACCCCCGTGATGGGACTGGAATCCTTATAAGATAAGCAAGAGAGACCAGAGCCCTCTCTTTCTATCAGGTGAGGACACAGGGAGAAGGAGGCTGTCTGCACTATAGGAAGAGAGCCCTAACCAGAATCCTAATGGACAAGCACCTTGATCTTAGACTTCCCAGCTTCCAGACAAGTGACAAATAAATGCCTGCTGATTGAATCACCTGTCTTTGTTATTTTCTTACAGCAACTTAAGACACCCAGACTTTCTTCACTGGCCCCTATCTTTAAAGATCACCCACTATGAGAAGAAAACCAGAACCTTCCACTAAACTGCACAGGTGAGGCAGAGTTTGGATGGTAAATGGATTATAACCCTAAACTGGGAGGGTGCAAGGATGTGGCCAACTTGGGGCTTATTTTGTATTTTCTTTTTATTTTTTGCAGAGTGCAGGCAGCAAGGGGAAGGGATGTTAGTGAGGGTGAATAAGTGAAATAAAGTATGGGTCTGGACTATACTATCAACCGAGAGACAGTAAACAATCTACCCCTTAGGTTAACTAGGTTTAACTTGATGCCTATCCTTTCCACAGGGAGCCCAGATCAGTGCCCGTCGAATGTGGCTATATATCCACCAACCAAAAATACAAAATGTATTTTCAGCCACAGGCAGGAGCAGAACCTTCCAGATGTACACTCTCTTGGTGAACTTAAGCTGGAAGTTGGGGTGTGCTCACGGACTAAAACAATGCTCTCTAGAAACAAAACACTTGAACGAGCATGCACCACGCCGAGCTGATGGTGGTGGTCAGGGAGGTAAGTAAAAGGCAATTTTGAGTGAGGTTCAGAATTATTTTGAGCTCAAGTGTCCCCCATGAGATTCCTTCTGGTCCAAAGACAGCAATTGGTTTCAGTGAGTTTTTAACTTAATGTGGCTGTGTCCATATAAGGGGCCACGGCTGAAATACATCAGGCCTGAAGCTTCCCAGGGCCCTGACCCTGTGGAGAGGACGCTTCCCCAGAGCTCTGACAACGTGCTTGGAGCCAAGGCCTTCCTGTCCCGGGGCTCCTTTTAGCTCCGAGAAGGAGGAGGGTAGGCACAGTCGCTTTACATGGAAGGAACTACTTTCTCTTTTATTGTAAACACTGTGGGAACCACCTAGGCAGTTGGCACTTCTCCCCAGCTAGCTACTAATGAAATTCCATTTATCTTTTTAGAAGATGGGAAAAACATGAAGCTCCTTGAAGAATCTGCCATGATCCTAGTGTGTACAGTTTCAGAACTACCAGTCCCTACTGCACCGGGGCTCACTACAATGATGTTGTCAGAGATGGGAAAGCCCTGGGTGCCTGTCCCCGGGGGTAAGGCGAGGAGGGCCGTGGGAGGAAAGGCAGAGGTGGGAGCAGCAGGACACCGGATTTCTCTGTGGCCCATGAGTCCCTGGACTCCTCCTTAGGAGAAGATGCTAGGCCTGCAGGGGCCTGAGAGCTGTCTTCGTCTGAAACCAAGCCAGGGCAGTCAGCAGCCCAATTACCCAAGCTCCATGTAAATCAGTGTATTCTATTAGCTCTGGCCATGGCTATGGAAACAAGAAGTCATCTTTGCATTCAGAAAACAAATCTATGACCTAAAGGCTCTTGAAAGCTGGATGGTCAACTTTACACTGAACACACAGAAAACCTCTTATCTCAGCAACCTGTCAGGTATCGTTTCAGACACCCCAGTACAAAGAAACTTCTCAGACAGTAAGAGATGAGAAGATGCATACACAATTCGTAGGCGCTGTTACAGAATGGTCATCCTTGCTATGAGGCTCACCCTCACAAACTCCTTGAGGGCAATGTTTCACACAGTGATCTGAATGCAACAAATGCTCAACAATGTTGCTACCAGCAAGCATATTTAAAGGGGATTTTTGTTCACTTGACAAGCTCTTAAAATCCTCTCTTTAGAAGAACTGTTTTAAAAGCCAGAAGGACTTAGTGAGCTACCCTTTGGGCTAAGTCACTGATAGTGGAAGAGGCTGTGCTTCTACATCTGCCCGGGGTTAATTAGCACTATCTCCTACCCCGGGTACAGAGCCAACTGCATCCAACCTGGAGAGTGCTGAGAAGGAACGGTGCCCGCCACCAGCAGCAGACTTAGATGCTTGGAAAGGGCTTAGAAATGATGGCACATCATTTACCGGACAAGGGACCTCCCACGTCCCAAGTCTAATGAGGCCTTCAGGAGACCAGGCCCATTTGCAGCTCCTGGTTCTGATCAGTGCGGGGGGGACTTTGATCAGGGAGCGGGGTGCTGAGTGGGGCTGCAGACAATTCAGCAACCTCCTTTAAGCCTGTGGAGATGGGGTTCTGCAGAGGAGAGGGAAGGCATCATCTCCGACTCAATTTCATTCCAGGGACAAGTGCAATCTTATGTCCCCATGAGCAGAACCCAGAGAATCACTGGAAAAGCAGGGTGGGAAGTAGGAAGGCATGTGGATTCCCTGGGTTCCTGGGGAGTTCTGGGAGCACATGCACAGAAGGCAGGCGTGGGGAGGCGGACTGCGTATTTTTCACAGCTCTTTTTAAAAGAATGGATTGCTCCGTTTGATGGCTGTTACTCTGCTATGTAAAAACACTCTTTACGGATTGCCTGAATTACAACAGGGTCTATTCCTTTCGTCAAGCTGGCAAAGTAGCAACAGGGGAGGGGGAAGGAAGAAAGATCAGGAAAACAACTTGGGAGAAAAACTTCAGCAAAATTATTCCTCCTCCCATGTGTACCACGTGGGGGATTTTCTTTTGTAAGGTAGTGCTAGGCAGTTTAAAGCCATTTGAACTTCCGTCTGCTGCTTCTAGGTTGCTAGATTAAGCGCTGGCCGCAGTTCCCTAATCTAAAAGTCGTAAGGACAAGTTGCTGGAACTCTTACAGTTCCAACTCTAGCAAATTAATGGACTAAACACAAGAGTGCACTCCCTTTTTGAATATTATACTCTAAAGAGTTGTTATAAAACAGGCTCAGACCTTTTTTCTGGCTTGGCATTCCCTCATTTCCGCACACGTTTCAAACCTAGGAAACATCGGGCTGATATTTCTGATGCTCGGTACAGACCAGCCTCACCCCATGCTTCTGTTTTCCTTGACTCCAACTCCTGTCTAACTCTGGTCCTCCTGGGGCTTTCCCAGAGTTGACCAAAAGTGCGGCTCAGAACCCAGTCCATCATCCAGCTGAGTGAGCGGGCAGGCACAAGTGCAAGCTATCGGCTCAGGAGTTGTCCCCACCCTGCCCTTGGGCACACGCCTACCTGGGGCTTGCTGGAGGGAAGGCTGGGATGCACACTTCGGTAGCCCTTGGCAGCGAGGGAAGAGGGCTGGGCATTTCCATTGGCATCGGCATTGGAAGAAAGCCTCCACTCATCTGAGGGATGAAAAAAAAAAAGAACCCCTTACTCTCAGGAACATTCCTTGGTTCCCTCTGATTGAAGGGTTCCCAGTGGAAGGCAGGGATAGAACAGATACAAGAGAAACCATACCTGCTGAGGAATTCTCTGACTCCAGAACTACGTGTGGCGCAGAAAGGAGGCAAACAGGCAGAAAAGAGGGAAAACAGAAATGGTTACACTTGCAGGGAACTCAAGCACGCAGTACTCAGAAAGACGAAAACCCAGTGCCCCGTTGCCTGACACAAAACGCCCTCAGTCACGATGGCCTAATTACCATAGGAACCCACTCTAAACCATGATGTGCTCACAGGCGCTGACCTTTGAAAACACAAGGCTCACATTCACAGTAATGAAGAAACAATTGTTCTTGACATTCTTACTTTACAGACAAAAAGGCCACAGAACTCTCCTGTCCAGTCCTGACTCACTGACTTGCACCCCCCCATTTTTAAGCCTGATGTGGGCTCAGAATGACTTCCCCTCATTAGCAGGCTGGGCTAATGAACAGACCCGGAGAGGGAGACATCCATAAGCACTTTTTCCACAGCTGCTGGAGCTACAGGACGGGGAAAACGTGATTTAAGCCCATAGGTATCTGCTGTGATAAGGGCTTTTCTCTCCCTGCCTGCCTTTCTTCTTTCCATTAAACAAATCCCATAAACATTTCAAAATCTAATCATCCTCAGTTTTCATCAGACTACAAGGCAACCCTGTCTCCCTTCAGCCAGCTACCAACCTGCCCTCTATCTATCGCCTGGCACAGCTCAGAGACCCTAAGTCTCTTCTAACCTGACCCACTTAACACCACAAGGCAGGAGAGCACAGTGGTTCCAAGCTTGGCTGGGAAGGCAACTGGACCTCAATTCAAATCCTGGCTCCACTGCCTATGGGTTCTGTGGCCCTGAGCAAGTTATAAGCCTCAGTTTTCCCATCTGAAAAATGGGGATAATGATATACTTGTGCTGTTTTAAGAATTAAATGATATAAGCATGAGAAGTGCTTAGCACAGTGCCTGGCAGAGCTCAGCAATGTGTATTATTTTTCACTATCTTCTGCATCAACTCTTGTGTCTATTCCCTATCTTCTATGTAGCCCAGGGGTCAGCAAACCTTTTCTATAAAGGGCCAGTTAGCAAATACTTTAGGCTTTGAGGGCCACATGGGCCGAGTCACAACTATTCAATGCTGGTGCCGTGGTACAAAAGCAGCCACAGACAGTATCAAGTGAATGGGGTGGCTGTGTTCCAATAAACCTTCATTTATGGAAGCTGGAATTTGAATTTCATTTAATTTTCACATAGCACATTCTTTTTCTTTAACCCCTAAACATATAAAAACCCAGACACAAGGAAAAAACATCCTCACGCTTTCTGTCCAATTGTGGCAGCTCAGTTTGAATAGGGAATTTTTTTTTTTTTTTTTTGGCAACTCAGAAATAACCCTGTGAACAGCAAACAAAAGCCTGCTTTACTCCAAAGAAGAATTTGAGTTTACAGGTATTGGAAAATTACTTCCCAATACCCTTGCCTTCTGATTGATTCCACTTTTAAAATCCCAAGAGCTCAGTCTAATTAAAGGGAAGTCAAAAAATACACACACACACACACACACACACACACACACACACACAGTCCAGGTTGACCAGCTGTATACAATCAAGCATAGGCCAGGTTAGGCCCAACTACCAGTTTCCCAACCCCTCATAGACTCAATCCCTCACTCTCCTCCTCCTGGCTGCCACCTCTCATCTCATCCTATATAAAGAGGGGAATAATATACTGCAGCTCTCACAGCCCACAGCCCCATTTCAACATGGGTCCCTCAGGGATTAGAGATGTGTCTTCTGGATGTCTAGCTGAGATTTTTAAAAACTATTTACTGAACACCTTTCTAAGTGTCAGATGCTGTTGGCCACTTTTACACATATTTAGTATTTAATTCAGTGTACACAGTCTGTGAGGTAGGTAACCACTCTACTTCATGTATAAAGAAACAGAGAGGCCAAGTGACTTGCCCAAAGTCACAGAGCCAGGAAGTGATAAAGCAGTCGGCTCAGGTCTCTAGAATCAAGTGCGGCACTCTGTCCACCACCCACAGCCACCAGTCCCACCATCTGCCACAAAGCCAAGCCTGCATTCCAGGGAGGTGGTGGAAGCCAAAGAGTGTGAGGACAAAAGGCCGGGCAGGAGACGGGTTTCTAGTGATCTGCATTCATGTACAGCAGTCTAGCCGCATCAAGAACAACCAGGAATGCCTGTTAAAATAGAGTTCATGGGGCCCCATCTCCGAGTTTTTGACTCAGATGAGAAGTCAGGATTGGGAATTTACATTTCCAACAGGTCTCCAGGTTCTATTAAGGCCACTGGTCCACAGCTCAGAGCTCCCTTTGAGAATCACTGCTATAATAATGTATACTCAAAAACATCCTTATACTGGGGAAATGGTTATTTTTGCAAATTTCTTCCTCCTCTGAAGCAAAGTTTTTAAAACCTGTTCCAACTGAATTATTTTTTGAGCAGATGGCCTGTCACATTTCTGCCACTACCTTAGGGACAATTCCTAGGTATCTGTCTTCTTGTCCCATACACGTAGTTGGGAAATTTATAGGACTTGTTTTTACTCATGTTACTGCAACATACAGGCTTACGTGATCAAGGCCAAGTATAATCCTCACCGCCTCGCACACCTCACAGGGTTGCTGAGGTCAGGGATGGGACAAGTTTTAAAAGTGACCATTTTTAACACTCACTGGTGTATCTATCCAGATCTCTGGCCCCGAGATTTCCTTGCACACGCAGGCCTTCAAACATCAGAGGACACATTGTGACAATGGTTCTCCTTCCTCCCTTGTATCTATCACTTTTACAATCTTATCCTTCCTTTCTAGGCTATTTCTAGTCAGGTTTTGTTAAGTCATTCTACCAAATCTATTAGACTGACACACATACTAAATGTCAATAGGTTCTGAAGAGGGGCTATCAATAAAGGATGTGAACTTTGTACATGGATGTGGGGGCAGGTTATTTTGTCCACTCTGTGGTTGGCTTGGTTCTATTCAGGTGATGCTGGCACACACAGATGTGTCATGGAAAGCCAAGGTAAGTCTATTCCTCCAAACCCCTAGCTATCATAAAGGGACCATCGCTGTTGAATCAGACAGCCTTGTTTGAGTCCTGTTTTGCTCACTTCATATCCTGAAGCAAGGGACAGAGCCTCATATGTGAAATGGGAGATCATCTCTTTTAAATATTTACTAATTTTATTTTGGCTGCATTGGATCTTCCTTGCTACTGGGGGACTTTTCTCACTGTGGTGACTTCTCTTGTTGCAGAGTACAGGCTTTAGGGCACAAGTGTTTCAGTAGTTGCAACCCCCAGGCTCTAGAGCACAAGCTTAGTAGTTCTGGTGCATGGGCTTAGTTGCCCCGAGGCATAAGGGATCTTTCTGGATGGGGGATCGAACCCCTGTCCCATGCATTGGCAAGAGGATTCTTATCCACTAGACCACCAGAGAAGCCCTATCTATCTCTTGAGTCACAAGGACTGAATGGAAGTATCTGGCATTAAGTATATGCTTAGTAAGATTGGAATCCAAAATGTAAGGGAAAAGAAATTTCCCAGACATAGAAATTAGAGTGGTTGACTTCCGCCATTTGATAAGTAGTCATAAGAACATAATATCCTCAGGGATCAACCCACTTTTTTCTTCCCCATTCCAAGTCTTTAAGACTATTCTCCTATCCCCATCCCCCAAAAGGCAGTTCCCAGGACCCTACGGAACATTCCTTTCTTCCTTAAAAGAGCTGCGTTCCTGGCATTTCATCATCTTTCATCTGGTACCTAGTCTTCTGAACCTTCAAAGCTGGTAGGCCATTTGTGTCTGAGTGTGACAGGTGAAACTTTATATACATGATCATCAATTATTAACTCTTGGTTAGGTAGATTGTCAAAAATGCTTCTCTCAATAAAAGTTGGCTCAGAGTTCCGAGGTGGAGGAGGGGCTTAGAAAGCTGGATCCTCAGTAGGCTTTGCAGCTCTGAGGAGACTGAGCCTTTTCACGAGAAGTTTAATCTATTTTGCTTTATCTTTTCCTCCATCTGTTCTTGATATACAATCTTTCCTGGTCCGTGGCCACAGCTTACTTACTTTCCTTTATCTCATCCTGTGCTAATTTCATTTTGGTCTATTGGAAGGTTGTTTGGCTGATCACTTCTTGGGATCTCAGGACACTTTTCATTGAGTTAGTTCTGTATTTCCCAGTAGGGTATCCAAGAGTTTAGAGGAAAAGGTGTTAAAAGAGGGTCTAACAGTGTTCCAAATCTTATTTAATTTTTATTAATGCTGTGTGGTAAAGAATTTACCCCTCTCCAAAAGGAGGTCTGGCCTTTGCTCTCTGGCTTCCAGGAGTTAATCTCTAAGAGCCTGGGATGTCATCTTCACAGGACTGTGTCTGTATTATGCCAACAGTGGGACTGAGGCTGGGGGACTTTTGAGTCCACAGCTAATGGACTGAAGAGTGAAGTGAACCACTTGGGCAGTGGATGTGTTGTGTGTCAGTCGCTCAGTTGTGTCCAACTCTTTATGACCCCACGGCCTGGAGACAGACACCAGTCTCCTCTGTCCATGGGATTCTCCAGGCAAGAATACTGGAGTGGGTTGCCATTACCTTCTCCAGGGGATCTTCCCAACCCAGGGATCGAACCTCCCGCATTGCAGGCAGATTCTTTACCATCTGAGCCACCAGAGAAACCCTAATGTAATAGAGCCCCAATAAAAACCATGGACACCACAGCTTGGATGACCTTCCTGATCAGCACCGCTCTGAGGATGTTCTCACACGCAATGCTAGGAACTGACGCATCCTGACTTCACAGGCGAGAACCCTGCCAACTCTATGCTTCCTTCTTCCCCAGACTCCACCCTATACACTCCTTCTTTTAGCTGATTTTAATCTGCATCCTCTCACTGTTCACCAGAACTGTGAGTATAACAGCTTTCAATGAGTTCTTTGAGTCCTGCTACCAAATTATCAAACCTGAGGGTGGTTTTGGGAATCCCCTGACCTTGCAGTTGGTACCACAGTGAGTCTTCTCTTGTCAGGACTTTGCCTCCAATGACTTCTAATCTGGCCCCTTTTATCACACATGAGCTCATGAAAAAGACTCTTAGTTAATGGGGGTAAGGAATGTCTAACTATTTTAATGTCAATTCTCTTATCTTCTTGCTACTGCTATTTCTGGAGAGCAAATGTGAGGAAATGAGCTGGTTACAGGTCCAAGAATCTCTACATCCAAAGCTAACTTTGCAGTCAAGAATCAGACAGAAAGGATGAGAGCCAACAGGCACAGAGTAAAGGATAAGGATTGAACTGAACCTTGGCTTTTGAGTCAGAACAAAGGGATTGATGGTCCCCAGGCCATACCAGACAGCAAGACTGGTATCACGCCCACCACCTGTTCAGGCTCCCCATCTCCTCTTGAGTAAAACCACCCTGACCTGGGGACACAGGTGGAGCCACATCTGAACCAACAGGGCCATTACCCAAACCCAGCCAGGATATCACACCAGCAAGTAGGAAGCAGCAGCTTCTCTCGGAGGCAGGGAATCAGCATTAAGATTACTATAGTTCTTTCCAGATGGTTCCAATCCAAAACCAAGGTCTACATTCAAAGACTAGGAGGGTGGTCAAGGATCCAGAGTCAAGCTACCATGGAAGGCAGGAGTCTGGAGGCTGAGTTTTTTGTTTGTTTGGTTTTTGAGTTTTTTTTTCCTTTGGTGGAGGCACCAGGAACGGAACTGAGGGCCTCATACATGGAGGCTGAGCTTAAACTGGGCAACTCTGAGGGCTCCATCTGTCACCACCTCAGAGAGCATCTCCACCCTCCCAGTGTTCACGTGGATGCCAATGGCTCCCAAGTCCGCAA
This sequence comes from Muntiacus reevesi, assembly GCF_963930625.1. Classification (NCBI taxonomy): domain Eukaryota; kingdom Metazoa; phylum Chordata; class Mammalia; order Artiodactyla; family Cervidae; genus Muntiacus; species Muntiacus reevesi. The sequence continues at coordinate 139,764,847 of NC_089250.1, forward strand.
CTTGGATTCCAAATTTCCAAATGCCTTTAGAAACTTCTTCCTAGAAGTCCTTCTCTTGCCAAGAAACTCAGTACATCAAGGAACGGAATTCAACATTCCTTCCGATTCCCCTCGTATATCCAGCGTCTCCATGAGTGCCACGTTGATTCCCCTAGTCAACCAGGGAAGGCGCCTCCTGCTCAGCACGGAGTCCTACCTCTCCACGCTCCTGAGACACTGCGCCAACCCTGCCTCCACTCTTCCAAACACACACCTCGCTTGGCCCTCCTCTCCCTCCCCCCGCCTGCCCCCCATCACCACACTGGGTCTAGACCCTCAGAGTATCTCACAGGAATTACTGCAGGTCTTTCTGCAGTGGCCTCCTGATTTGCAGTAACTAGACTGGCTCCCATCCAAAGGCACCTTGTGCATACCTGGCTCTGGGCTACATCCTGGTACGGACGAGTCGCAGAATCCCAACAACCCTATGAAGAACATCTCCACTTTACAGATGGGAAACTGAAGCTCCCCAAGGTTAATTAGTCGGTGGCAGAGCTGAGCCTTGAGTGAGGACTGTGTGATTTGAGAAGCAGACCACCTCTCACAGGGCGAGGGAGCTGGAGCAAGAACAGGGAATAGGGGACATCCCTGAAACGTGGGTGTCAAGGGGCCATATAGAGAAGGAAATCAGGCCACAGTGTGGGCCTGATGGGGCAGTAACGTGAGAACAAAGCTTCTAATCCAGGCAAGTGATCAACAACTTGGAGACTGGCAGGGATGGAAGAAGGTGGTAAAGCCAAGGAGCAAGGCAGAGAGGAACAGACCGAGAGGCTGGGGCACAAATGCTGGCCCCGGTGGTGCAGGCACAGCAGCTGGTATCTGACACGTGCTATCTGTGAAGACACCAGGATCAGGAAGCACACCTGATCCTTAGCAAGAGCCAGGCAAGGCATCCTGCCTCATGCTTGGGCTCCCAGTGCAGGTTAGCATGGCTGGCTGCAAGTACTGCTGAGAACTGTTTTCATGAGCTGAGTCAAGGCCCAATGGCTTGATGTGGCCAGCAAGTTGTCATCCAGAGGGTCAGGTGAAGGGAGTAGGCAGGGGTGAGTAGGGCTGAAGAGCCACACACAACCAGCAGAGTCAAGAGATAGCAGGATGATGACCAAGGACCCGAAGGATAAGAGAACAACAATGTCCCTCCAGTCTTTAAAGTCCCACTGGAGCTGCATCCTCTTTTAAACTCACTTTCAGTGCTAACTCATTCCAGCCTGTTGGACACCTAATCAGTGTATTTCCCCGGCCTCCCACTCAACCCCAGCTTTTTCCTTTCCACCCAAACTGGCCTTGTATAACAACCCTGAATTTGTCTCCAGTGAAGAAGACTCTATTTGTATCAGTTTAATTTCCAAACTTTCTAAATTTACAAAATATTTTGGAACTAGAAAGGCTTAGAAACCATTGGACCCAAGTCCTTCACCCTTCATTCGTGTTTCAAAAGTGTGACATTATGCACGGTCAGAAAACAGTGAAGTAGGGGCCCACACCTGATTCTCCTGTTGGAATAAACTGCTTTTTGTGCTTGCATAATGCACCTAAAGTTTTTTCCCTTTTCTCCCCTTCTCATCACAATTCCTGGTGACTCCCAGTGATGTCTAGCTCCTATATGCTGCAGAATGAATGTTTGTTGATTTGGATTTAATGATCTCTGTTACCTGGCAGAAGATAATCTACAAAGATTAAATTTAGTGTAAGATATGGCTTCCCTGATAGCTCAGTTGGTAAAGAATTGGCCTGCAATGCAGAAGACCCCAGTTCGATTTCTGGGTCAGGAAGATCTGCTGGAGAAGGGATAGGCTACCCACTCCAGGACTCTTGGGCTTCCCTTGTGGCTCAGCTGTAAAGAATCTGCCTGCAATGTGGGAGACCTAGTGGCTCAGATAGTAAAGAATCTGCCTGCAATGCAGGAGACCTGAATTTGATCCCTGGGTTGGGAAGATACCCTGGAAAAGGGAATGGCTACCCATTCCAGTATTCTTGCATGAAGAATTTCACGGGGTCGCAGTCAGACATGACTGAGTGACTAACACATTCTCTTTCATGTGAATGATGGATAGTCATCCCCTAATCCTTCAAGGTATTTCCATTTTAAAACAAGATCCTTTAAAATTCAAACGAGCTGTTACAAATCTGCAAAATATAGAATTATCTGGGGACTAGAGAGAGTTTCCTGAAGTGCCCAAACCACTGCATAGCACTGGAGTGCAAGCCTATAGATGGCAAGGCAGAGTAACACTGGGGCTCTGTTGTGCCATACTGTGACCACCAGGGGGAGCTCAAGGCCCCTTCTCTTCCCATTTACCACCAGAGGAAGGGCCAGGCAGTTTATTGGTTATTTTATCAGAACATGGGGCTGAGGTATGTTCTGTCTCTAAATTATCCCTTAGGGTTCCCTCTTCCCCAGAGGTCCTCCAGCTTGGGAGCTGGATCTTCCCAATGTCACCACCTTTCCTGAGAGCAGAATGGCAAGCTGTAGTGGGGCAAAACTTAGGTTCAGGGCTACAGAGTCAAGAAGCTGCTGTCAGCCTACAGTGCTGGAGGCCACTTACACCTTCCCCTGAGCCGAGGGATAAAGCAGCTTTCCACAGGGACCAACACACCAGAATAGGGCTTGTACTCAAACTCCAGCCTGGACTTGTCCTTGGGTATCTGCTTTGGTACCTGTTCCACTGGCTGGGATGGACATAAAGTTAGGTTTCCAGGATGCTGGGCACTGATCATCTCCATCCTATATAATTCCATCTATCACAGCACACCATTCCCCACCGTAACCAAAAGAGTCTGCATGTCTCTGGCACCAAGGAAGTGGTCAACACCCCAATTCACTTTCTCTCTGCATTTCCTTCCTTCAAGATGGGAGAAAACACCCAACCCCTATAGTGAGAGTTCTCAGATGTGGTCCTGGGACCAGCAGCATCAGCATGACCTGATAGCAAAACCTCAGACCCCACCTCAGGCCTACAGGTGGGAATCATAAAGTCTAACACTCTGAGCTAGGATCTGGGAACTTGCCCCTCTACTCAAGGTGATTCTGACACGATCGGCTGAAGTGTGAGGAATACTGTCCTTCAGTGGAAAGGGGGTGCCTCAACCTAAGGTAACAGTGCCTGGGGAACCTCAAAGTCAGCCTTTCCCAGCTCCCAGAAACACCTGGGCTGCAGAAAGGGCTCCCCGGAGAGGCCCAAATAATCATAATCTGTTAAGAACAGGTTAAGGTCTGCCAGCTCATCTCACGCCACCAGGTGTGGCACGAAACGCTTTACACACCTCATCCTCACAACGATGCTGGGAGGCAGGTATAGTTCTCAACCCCATTTTTCAGATGGGTTCACCAAGGTTAAGAGAGACCACCTATCTCATCCATGGCTGAATAGCCAACAGGTGGTGGAGGCAGGACATGAATCCCATCTATGAGGTTCCAAAATCCCAGGTCTGGGCAGTGGCTCAGATGGTAAAGAATCTGCCTGCAATGCAGGAGACCTGGGTTTGATCCCCAGGTTGGGAAGAGCTCCTGGAGGAGGGCAAGGCAACCCACTCCAGTATTCTTGCCTGGAGAATCCCATGGACAGAGGAGCCTGGTGGGCTACAGTCCATGGGGTCATAAAGAGCCAGACTCGACTGAAGCAACTTAGCATGCACGCACTTGTGTCTACTGTTTCTTAAAAATAATAACCAATCCAAAGTCCCAGGTCTCCACCACAATGTGGAGCTCCAGGCACCCGGGTTTCCTGAGTGATGGGATGGGCCAGGGAGGGGGGCTCCCTTTGTCTGCTCCCTCGGTTCCTAGTCTGCACCCGCCTTAGACATGCTCTGCAGACCTGCTGCCCCAGGGCACCTCCCTGTCTTCTCGGGAGCTGATGAGGCCAGACAGCCACCTGCCCTTCTCAGTCTCCTGGGATTCCGCCCCAGCCCCAGCCGGATGGTCACTGCTGAGCTCCCAGAAGTGGGGATGGGCTCAGAGAAGCCTAACCTGGAGGCTATCTCAGCACTCCCTCCCAACACCCCTAAGCCTTCTCTGTCCTCCTGAACACTGTCTGCAGAGCCGCAGACTGCCCACACGTTCCATCAAAAGCTAGAATACAGTGGTCACTGCCATGCCTTTGCCTGAAGCCAGTGAGTACCTGTTCATTTAGGGCAGTGATCATCACCCCCCACAGCAGAGACAGGAGCAGACTGTGCAGGGGCCCCTGGAGAAATGGGAGGCAGCCGATGGATTCCACAGCCCCCCACCCCCAGCCCTGGGTCTCCGAAGCAGCGCACCTGTTTTCCTCTCCTGCTTCGGGGTCTCCTGGGGGCTCACAGGGCCACTGCTTGGGATCTCCCTGTAGGAGGACGAGGCCCGGAGAGTCACCGCTCCCTTCCCAGTGCAGATTCTTGTAGGATCCATGTCTGAAAAGGAAAGATCCAAAAGGGGAGACTGAATCCAGGGCACCTGAAGAATTAAAACCATAATCAGCCAGCAATTTGGTCCAGTTGGGGAATGAGATGAACCTGGTTACAGACAGGCAGAATCTTGCAGTCAATGAAAATTAATCTGTGGATGGTGGAGAGGGACAAATCATAATTTCAGGGGTTTCCCACCTGTCATGAGGTTAGGAGGGAATGGACGCACAGTGAGTTCTGTGTCAATGGATGTGTTACAATGTCAGCTGGGAATATTTCCAAACCAAAGCGGGTTGATTTCTCTTATTAAATGAAGTTTAGTTTGGTGAGCAGACTTCTGACCAATTAGTAAGGCACAGTTCAAGAAAGAATTTATAAAAGATATCTCAAGTTCCCACACCATCCTTCTTATAAAAGAGCAAGTTAACAGCACAGGGCATTCGGTGAAGGTTCAACAGACAATCACTGCGCAGAGCAGTCCCAGCGGAAAAAGCAAGACAATCTCCTTGTGCCAGCAAGCCAAGCCCCCTGCAGGGGTGAAAAAGGATGTGCTGCCTAGGGAGAAAGATCACGAGGCCTGGAACCTCACATTCCAAACTTAATGAAGAAAATTCGCACCAAAGAAAACGACTAGAAACGCTAAATCCTTCGAGGAACAGTGTTTGCGGCACTTCCAGCCGAGCCTTCCCTGGGCCCTTGACCCCTCCTGCGGTTCACAGTGGCCTCACAGCAGACCCAGGTCATCTTTCAGAACTGCACTGAGGATTTCAAAATAGGCTTCAAAACAGGCTGTTCACCCTCCAGGAAAATCAGTAAGGAGGAGGCAAGAAAGCCATGCAGACCACAGTCCTGGGAGGCATATGTGCAGAATGTTTCTCTCCGTGAGGCTGAGTGGAACTGAATTCCAGTTCTGCAAGTTGCTCACGGCACAGCCTGGATCTCAGGCCTAAAACTGTCGTGAGTGGGATTGTGGGGAAAGTTAAAGGTGGGCAGCAGGCAGGATGTGGGCTCAGACGTCCAGCTCCTCCCCGCTCCTGTGCCACGGCTGAGAAATACCAAGTTTCTTGGCTCCTCCTTCCCACTCAACAGCCTCCTTTCCGACAGCACAGAGAGAATGATCATTAGTTACAAAACGGATTGATCAGCTCCATCAGTACCTCTTGCACAAAACACATATCCAGCAGAGCAGACAGTAGCCTTGAAGAGCATCTGACTTGTCCAATTCTGCCAGGATAAGTGACCGATGTCAGGGAAATACTGGGAAAAGTGATTCATGGGCTTTTCAAAAGGGTGAGGGGCACAGTGACAAAGCCAGCCCATCCACAGGGTCCTGTGTGCACAGCCAGGTGGGCCCAACTCCTGTATCCCACCGCTGGGATACAGAGACACCTGGGCCTCACTTGTCCCATGCTGTGTAGGAGGAAGCTACGAGCTATGACCTGACATCTGAACTGTACCAGCTCCGAAGTGTACCAGCCCCATGGAGAGGAGAGGCAGGGAGCGAGTGCAGGGGGGGCTGGGGGCAGGGGAGGGAGTGCTCAGGGAAAAGGCCCCACCAGCATCCCAGAGACACAGCCTGATCAGGCAGCTGCTTCAAACCCAGCCCAATTCAGAAATGCCCTGGGCAGCCACGTAGGTTCCTGGGGACAGTGGAGTTTTAAATAAACTCTAGGAAGCTGGCACCTCTAGGAAGAACCTAAGTCGCCTAAGGGGCTCAGACCTGTACCAGCTGGAGTCAACGTTCAGCCTCTGGACTGACCTTCCCCCTAAGCGGGGAAGGGCAAAGCACCTGTCAGCCCCTTTCCACATTTGCCCGCGGCTCACAGAAACACACACACACACAGAAGAAAGGAAACCAGCCAGAGAAGTGAGAGGGAATGGCTCCTAAACATGCAAGAATGAAGCCTCCGAGTCTTTGTTAGAAGGAAAGAAGATCATGCATGGTCTGCTAACAATGGGAAAAAAAAAAAAAAAAAGGGAAAGAAACCAACCCAAGGAGAGATACCTGGAGGGAGTACTAGGCCTGCAGAGTTTTTCACTGTCTTCACAGGGATTATTTTAACAGCAGAAATAGAGCGTGCACGTAAAGGGTCGGCAGTTGCTGAAAACACAAAAGGGTAAATGGTGCATCCAGAAAAAAAACATTTGGGAAACCCTCAGGCAGTGGAGGAACCCGGCAGGGACAATAGGAGGAAGTCGCCCGCAGAGAACAATGGGAAGAGCAGTGGACGCAGGAACTTAAAATAACCCGTTTTCGCTCTTCAGAGTCCTGCGCCCGAGTGGGCAGAACCCTCCCGCCACCGCACCCCAAATGCAGCTGGTCTGTGCCTTTGCCGCCGGGCACACCAGGAACTTGCCAAGGCTCTGGGCAAGGGGACTTACAGAGACGCAGATGGCCTGGCAAACAGGAAGGGGAGAGCAAGTGGGGTCCCCGGGGCCCCTGGGAGAAGGCTTCTCGGAGGAGAATTACAGCTCATGGGCCCCAGAGGAGTGGAGGAAGGACAAGTCTGAGAGTCACCTAGTCCTTTCGGCCAGGATAGCTGCTACTCCAGGATCTTAACTCCTGGGGTCCTGGGCCTGCTCTGACAACCCTAGCCCTCTGGCCCCAGGCAAATCAGAATGGCCATCTGTTGGGCAGCAGATGGTCTACTTAAACCCGCCCCTTCCTGGGCAAGAGTTTGCCAAAGTGTCCGAATGCACACTTAAGACTCTGGGCGGTGCCCACGCACCTGGCCCAAGCAGCTCCCAAGCAGCTGGGGTACTGCCCGGTACGCGGGAGGAGGCTGCGGACCTCAAATCCAGGTGCTCAGACCTCCCTGGGCCCCCTGCCTCCCCAGGTTCTGGAATCACAATGGTGGGCATTTTCCCAAACCAGCCTTCTTGTGAGACCTCCTTCTGTCCCAATGGCAGCAAATAAAGAGAGATGTGCGCTCACGGGCTATGGACCAACGTCACACCAATGGGCAACACCCGGAGGTCTCAGGGCCCCAGATCCACATCATAACTGGGGTGGGGGGGGTGAGCTGTTTGGGAACCAAGACTGTCACAGCTGCATCAATATCATGCTGACGGGCTTGCCAAGGGGACGGGAAGGAGGAGGTACCCCTGCAAGGGCAGTTCACCTTCCAGTCCACCGGGCTGCCATTTCACGAGGCGCACGGCGGTCATCTGGCCGCCAAGAACTGAAGGGAAAACAACAATCCTGCACGTGTTCAGATACAAACGTGCTTTCACAGCAATCCTACCGACTGCTCCCCAGGCCACCTGGGAGGCTGGGTGGGAGGTTTTTGTTACCATTTTCAGAGGAAGAAGCAAGACTGTTGCTCGGAGTCAACCAGTGCTGAATGAAGAGAGAAAGACCAGAGCCTGACAGTGACCACCCCAGGCCGCCCTGATGGCTCCAGGGGGCATCTGCCTTGATTTTCCAACCAAAGGTGCATCTTATCGAGGAGAGAGTAGAGCGGAGCGCACCTCCACTTGCCACCCTGCCGTACACCCCAAAGTCTCCTGTCCCCCAACGGATTCACAGGGCTGAGCTTGACGGTGAGCACCAGACACCCACGTCTCCCCCACGTTCCTCAGAAGATGCTTAATCACTCCCCTGCGGGCACCGCCCTTCAACATCCCCTTAGCAACTTGGCCGAGGTTGGGAACATAGCCCCACACCAGGTAAGGAGAAGGGCAGCCAGGCAGGGAGGCAAAGGGCAGGACAGCAGGACCCCTCCTGCACAGGGGTGCCCTAACCAACGGGCCCTGGCACCCCAGCCCTACTATTCTCTACGTCCTCACTCTTGGCTGCTTTTTCTGACTTTCCACTTTGCCCTCTCTCAAAGGGAATATGTGGCTGACCCAGACAGTAATTACAAAGTCCAAACATGTCAAACTGTAAACGAACTCTGAGAGAGGGTGCATTGTGACTCAAAAGCCCAATGACAGGACTTCTGCCCTCCCTCTCTGATACCATAAGACATAATGGGATGAACACTGATAGAATCACTGGAACCTGTGTTTCAAGCAGGAAAAAATACTGCAGATCATCAAATTCCCTCATTTTCTAGATAAGGAAACTCATAGCCATATAGACAATGGGCCTCCCAAGAGGTGTCTGTTTATGAGTAGCAGGCTAGGACTCGAACCCCTGCCTCCTCTCAATGCAGAGTGACGTGGGAATCCTGCTGCTTGACTGTTCAGGATGAGAGATGGGATGACAGACGGGACCTCAAAGGTCATCCTATCCATCATTCCTTTCACACTTCCATCTTTTGTCCTAAAATTTTAAAAATTCAAAACCTGGGAGGATGCCCATGAAACGAATGTCACCAAAATGATTTATTTCAGCTATTTAGGCTCTAGCCTCAGGGTCAGGATGCTGAATATGTCACTATTTATCACCGGTGAAGATGAGATGCCAGGTAAGAGAGACTGTGGGCTGATAAATGCCATATACATGAGGCCTCTGTGACTTGGTGGGTGGTTCGCAGCATCCTGTGAGCTGGGAACAGTTGAACACGTCACCTCACAGTGGGAAGCGGCAGCCTCAGACTCAAGTCTCAGAAAGCCTGCGAACAGGTCTCTAGGTCACAGCCTAATTAGACCAGTGACTGTTCCCACCAGGCAGGTGGCCCCGGGCCCTGCTCTTTCTAAAAATGCCAGGCTTCCCTTCGAGAGCCTTACCTTTATCTTGCCCATTGCTGCCCGGTGCCAACCCATTCACCACGGCTTTGGAAGCGCCCACGTCACATTCTGAAAGAAAGAACGAAAAAGAGCATGAGGCTTGTGGTCACATCTCCCACCCTTTCTGAGTCCCGCCAGCACAAAGTTCTGGGTCTCAGGGGCTCTCTCAGGCCTGAACAGGGGCCCCGGAGCGTCATGGGAGAGTTCTGAGAATGCTTTGTGGCTTGAACCAGGGAGGACGCAAAAGCTGTTTGGATGGGAAGTGTGTTGTGAGTGATATTCTCTGGTCTCCTGGCTTGGCTTCAATTCTGACATTTAAAAAAAGAAAATCTTAATTCCCTCAAAGCAGCATCTCCTGCCTGACAAAGGCTTATCTACCATTCCAAGGCTGCTCAAAAGCATGCCTGTGAATCCTGAGAGCTGTCAGACAGTCAGGATAGAACCTCAGGCTCTGTGACACTTCCCTCCACCCCACCCCACACCTACAGCCACGGAAGCCACGCTGGCCCAGCCCCCAGACCACGGTCCCCAGCCACAGCTCTTGTGTTCTGGCTGTGGAGATGACCTGGCTCCCTGACTGCTCTTCCTGGCTCCGTCCTGCCCCTTTCTCCACCCCAGCCCTCAGTCTGTATCCCTAAGACCACCATCTACACCCCATAAGGCTGAAAACCCCCGGGGTGCAGGACAAAACAAGATGGGACAAAGCAATGTGAATTTCTAAGACCCTCCACTTTAAATGTACTGCATTTCACTTCTAATTTGAAAATAAAAATACTACCAGAGTCTAGAGTTGGGAAGTCAATCTTTTTTTTTTTTTTAAGTTATTTATCGGGCTGCACTGGGTCTTCATGGTGGCACACAACTAAGGATGTTCAGTTGCGACATTCGAACTCTCAGCTGTGGCACATGGGATCGAGTTTCCCGACCAGGGATGGAACCCAGGCCCCCTGCATTGGGAGCTTGGAGTCTTAGCCACTGGACCACCACCAGGCAAGGTCCCTGGGAAGTCAATCATTTATATTATCATTTCTACGAGGAAAAAAAATTGAACCTGGAATCAAGTTCCCCCAAATGTACAAATGATTGTTTGGAATATAATTTTTTAAGTAAGTGAGATGGCATAAGTGGTTATATTCAAATTAACAAACTGATCTTCGTAATGATTAAAAGCAAGCTGACAAGCAAGACCCAGTAGCCAGCCGTTACCCAGGGACAAAGCCTGGGTACCCACCCCAGACTCTAAGCCCTTCAGCCACTGGTGCCAGCCCTCTTCCAGCAGCAGCTCCCCTCCTGCTCCTGCCCACCATGACGGTCTCCTCACAACCTCTTCAGCAAATAAGATGCTTTCTGATCTTCAGGTCTTGGATCTTGAGAGGCCCTCAGCCAGGAAGGCCTGCGCCCCCTCTTCTACCTTGGGGAAATCCTCTGTACCTCGAGGTTTACCTTGAATGGCACCTCCTGTGTTGTTGGCGGGGACCTTTCAAAGTTCCGCTCAGCTGAACACACGGAGACCCTCACTGCCCACTGGCAGCCTGAGCGCCACCCAGTTTCCCATCCCAGAACTGATGGTGGAAGCCCGGAGAAGACAAGGGGGCAGGACCCGTGATCAGCAAGGTTGGGGTGACGCCACTGCAGCCGAGAGCCAAAAGTGTTAGTTGCTCAGTCATGTCTGACTCTTTGCAGCCCCATGGGCTGTAGCTCACCAGGTTCTTCTGTCCATGGAACTCTCCAGGCAAGAATGCTGGAATGGGTTGCCATTCCCTTCTCCAGGGAATCTGCCGGATCCAGGGATAGAACCTGGTCTCCCACATTGCAGGCAGATTCTTAACCATCTGAGCCACCAGGGAAGTAGCCAAGAACCAACCAAGCCACAAATATAATAGCCATGGTTTTATAAAGCCTCTATTTGCCTGATCTAAGGGTCCTTGCTGAGCATTCATTCCATAATTAGCACCTGATTTTTATCCTTAATATCCAAGCCCTAGAGCTAGGAGTTAAGAACTCTCATTTTATAGATAAGAAATCTAAAGCTCAGAAAGGATGCCAGGCTCTAAGATCACTAAGAGGGGATTTGAAGTCTGTTCTGATCCATCCCATGACTTATCTTCTTTGTCCCCAGCTGAGATGAACATTTATTTTTAAAATAAAAAATGGCTTTTATATATAGAATACTCTCTATATACAAATCAGATATACTCTAATAATGGTTTATATATATTCTATTTCCCCAAATGCCCTAAACCCCAGTAGTGAATTTGGCTGAGACTCAGTCATCCTACCTGGGCTCTTAATAATCAACCTCCATGACATCAACTACACCGACAGGTCAGCCCGGGTACTCCTGGATCCAGAGGCAAGCAAGGCCGCTGCCCTCCCTCACCCCCTCCAACCATAGTGGCCAGGACCACCTGATACTGGCTCCACAGGCCTCCTGTTCACTGCCCCCAATCCATCTGTAGAAGGTTAGTTCTCCAGACAAAGTTCCCTTTGCACCTACATTTCTGGGATGGATGGAAAGGGGTTGTTGGCAGAAAGCCAGAAACATAAGTAAAAGAAATATCATCCATCTTACCTCCCCATCTTTTCTCTCTGACTATATTTTCTTGGGCTCCAAAAATCACTGCAGACAGTGACTGAAACCATGAAACTAAAAGATGGCTTGCTCCTTGGAAGAAAAGCTATGACAAACCTAGATAGTGTATTAAAAAGCAGAGACATCACTCTGCCGACAAAAGTCCATATGGTCAAAGCTATTTTTCCAGTCATGTACAGATGTGAGAGTTGGATCATAAAGAAGGCTGAATGCCAAAGAAATGATGCTTTCAAATTGCTGAAGACTCCTGAGAGTCCCTTGGACTGCAAGGAGATCAAACACGTCAATCCTCAAGGATATCAACACCCTGCATATTCATTGGAAGAACTGATGCTAAAGCTCCAACACTTTGGTCACCTGATGCTAAGAGCCAATGATTGGGAAAGACCCTGATGCTGGGACAGATTGAGGGCAAGAGAAGGGGTAGAGAGGATGAGATGGTTGGAGAGCATCACCGACTCAATGGACATGAGTTTGAGCAAGTTCCAGGAGCTGGTGATGAACAGGGAAGCTTTGCATGCTGCAGTCCATGGGGTCACAAAGAGTCAGACATGACTAAGTAACTGAACAACAATCCCGTCCCTATGTACCTGCCCTCATTTCTCCTGATGGTCTCCTTCTTAGCACTGCAGGCCTGGCTTTGAGCCTCCATGTCTGGCTGAAGTAGCCCCAGGGCGTGGGACAAAGAACAAAATGGGATGAGCATCCCCAAGCCAGCAGCCTCAGAGCTTCCACAAGGCCCAGACCCATGTTCTTCCTTTCCTGTTTTTTTTTCTCCCCTTAAACTCAACCAACCAAACTTGAAGAAATTTGGAAAAGTAATTCCATCACCACAGACTCTCACTTCTGCAGCACAGTGTGCTGGTGACCAGCCACCTGGGGTTGGTTGCCTCAGCAGTCACTAGCCAGATGACCCCAGACAAATCACTGCCACACAAGGCCTCAGTTTCCTCATCTCTAGAATGGGAGTGGTAAGCCATGCCCACTTCCGTGGATCTGCAGGAGAACAAAATGAGATAAGCAGGTAAAGCCCTGCCTTGATGACTGGCAGCTCAGCTCAAACTAGGAATAAAAACAATGTATTGTCTTCATGTTGCTCTTTCAATCAAAGGTTAAGAACAAGTGTTTTTGTTTTTTTTTTTTTTAAAAAAAGAACAAGTGTTTTCTACATAGCTGCTTTCTTCCTGATGATCATTTTTATGGGTGGTATAATCTCCCATCAAGTAAACACACAGAATGAACCTGCTCATCCCCCACCTTCACATGGGTGATGTTTTTGTTTCCTTCGAATTAATACAGACATTCCCAAGAGGGGAGTTATCATGTCAAAGGGTCCAGATTTCTTGGACTCTTCCTGGGAAATGCCTCCTTTCAGCACCACGCCTAAGGGAAAACCCGGGGAGAAGTCCCAAGGGCATCTCCTCATCCTCCACGGCCCCTCCCTGCCCGCCTCTTCCGCCTTTATTTCTGCCAGGAATGGTGATGCCAGTTTAGGCTAATCCTGATATTAGAAGGACAAGAAACTCTGGGTGTTGGGGGGAAGTGCTGGCCTATTTTAAACGACGGCAAGAACAAAAAGCCCAACAAGAAGAAAAACTGAGTTAGATCAGGGGCTACTGGCAATGCCCAAGGGGAAAGGAAGGGACGCAGCCTTCCCATGAAGCAGAAGCATCACGGAGTCCAGGACCAGCCCAGTCCTGCTCCTTGCAAGGCTGGAAGCTGGGCTGATGACCCACGGACAGGACACTGGTCAGGCCTTGGGCACAGAGCTCGGCGCTTCAGAAGCGTTGCCTCACTCAATCCTCACAAACCCCCAACAGGCAATGCTTTCCTGATGTCCATCTTACGGAGGGGTTCACCACAGGCCAAAGCCTGCAGGGTGGTACTTGTGGCCCGAGCTGACCCACCTGGGGCCCTTTTCCTCCCAAGAAGCCCACGCTGTCTGGCAAGGGTTGGGATTCAGCTGAAAGGGCGTGTGAATGTGAATACACCCAAGGATTGGTTTTCACCTCCAGAGGTCTCTGATAACACTCTGGAGACACTGCAGGCTTGGAGGCGCCCAAGCGAGCTATCCACTAGGTCACCCTGTGGCCCACCCCGCCTGCAGGCCTCAGGAGGTGCCAGGGGACACTCAGTAGCCAAGGTGGGCCTCGATCTCCAGATGGAAACTTCTCTGCCTCAAATCCTGGCTGGAAAGCTGACAGCTCTCGGCTGCACCACAAGCAGGGACCTACCTATTCCCGTCTGTCTTCCCTAGCCCAGGTGTTCCACCCCAACTTTAAATTAAAAACTGCTCAGATGTGTAGGTTTTGAATTTTACTACCAAAAACATAACAAAAGCGTGGTTTTGCCCTGATAAAGGAAGTGATGGATTAGCTCATTCCTTGGGGCAATTATGGTCAATATGTTTACTTTTGCTATAGTCACTCAGATTAAGAAATGCCATCAAGGTGTATACACGTCAGCATTGATCAAATAGGAGCCTGGTGGGCTGCAGTCCATGGGGTCACAAAGAGTCAGGCACAACTGAGTGACTGAACACACACACACTTAAAACACCCAAAAGTTTACCATCAGTTCAGTTTAGTCGCTCAGTTGTCTACAACTCTTTGTGACCCCATGGACTGCAGCATGCCAGGCTTCCCTGTCCATCACCAGCTTCCAGAACTTGCTCAAATTCATGTCTATTGATTCGGTGATACCATTCAACCATTTCATCCTCTGTCATCCCCTTCTCCTCCTGCCTTCAATCTTTCCCAGTATCCAGGTCTTTTCTAAGGAATCAGTTCTTCGCATCAGATGGCCAAAGTATTGGAGTTTAGCTTCAGCATCAGTCCTTCCAATGAATATTCAGGCCTGATTTCCTTTAGGATCGACTGGTTGGATCTCCTTGCATTCCAAGGGACTCTCAAGAGTCTTCTCCAACACCACAGTTCAAAAGCATCGATTCTTCAGTGCTTAGCTTTCTTTATTGTCCAACTCACACATCCATACATGACTACTAGAAAAACCAAAGCTTTGACTAGATGGACCTTTGTTGGCAAAGTAATGTCTCTGCTTTTTAAAATGTTATCTAGGTTGGTCATAGCTTTTCTTCCAAGGAGCAAGTGTCTTTTAATTTCATGGCTGCAATCACCATCTGTAGTGACTTTGGGGCACAAGAAAATAAAGTCTGTCACTGTTTCCATTGTTTCCCACGAAGTGATGAGACTGGATGCCATGATCTTAGTTTTCTGAATGTTGAGTTTTAAGCCAACTTTTTCACTCTCTCTTTCATTTTCATCAAGAGGCTCTTCAGTTCTTCTTAACTTTCTGTCATAAAGGTGGTGTCATCTGCATATCTGAGGTTATTGATATTTCTCCCCACAATCTTGATTCCAGCTTGTGCTTCATCCAGCCTGGCATTTCGCATGATGTACTCTGCATATAAGTTAAATAAGCGGGGTGACAATATACAGCCTTGACGTACTCCTTTCCTGATTTAGAACCAGTCTGTTGTTTCATGTCCAGTTCTAACTGTTGCTTCCTGACATGCATACAGATTTCTCAGGAGGCAGATCAGGTGGTCTGGTATTCCCATCTCTTGAAGAATTTTTCAGTTTGTTGTGATCCACATAGTCAAAGGTGTTGGCATAGCTAATATAGCAGAAGTAGATGTTTTTTTTTTAATTCTCTTGCTTTTTTGATGATCCAAGGGCAACTTGAATATCTCGAAGTTCACAGTTCATGTACTGTTGAAGCCTGGCATGGAGAATTTTGAGCATTACTTTGCTAGCGTGTGAGATGAGTGTGATTGTGCAGTAGTTTGAACATTCTTTGGCACTGCCTTTCTTTGGGACTGGAATGAAAACTGACCTTTTCCAGTCCTGTGGCCACTGCTGAGTTTTCAGATTTGCCAGCATATTGAGTGCAGCACTTTCACAGCATTATCTTTTAGGATTTGAAATAGCTCAACTGGAATTTTATCACCTCCACTTAGCTTTGTTCATAGTGATGCTTCCTAAGGCCCACTTGACTTCGCATTCTAGGATGTCAGGCTCTGAGTGAGTGATCACACCATTGTGGTTATCTGGGTGATGAAGATCTTTTTTGCACAGTTCTTCTGTGTATTCTTGACACCTCTTCTTCATATCTTCTGCTTCCATTAGGTCCATAATGTTTCTGTCCTTTATTGAGCCCATCTTTGCAAGAAATGTTCCCTTGGTACCTCTAATTTTCTTGAAGAGATCTCTAGTCTTTCCCATTATATTGTTTTCCTCTATTTCTTTGCACTGATCACTGAGGAAGGCTTTCTCATCTCTCCTTGCTATTCTGTGGAACTCTGCATTAAAATGGGTATATCTTTCCTTTTCTGCTTTGCCTTTAGCTTCTCTTTTTTTTCTCAGCTATTTGTAAGGTCTCCTCAGACAACCATTTTGCCTTTTTGCATTTCTTTTTCTTGGAGATGGTCTTGATCACTGCCTCCTATACAATGTCACAAACCTTCGTCCGTAGTTCTTCAGGCACTCTATCAGATCCAATCCCTTGAATCTATTTGTCACTTCCACTGTATAATTGTAAGGGATGATTTAGGTCATACCTGAATGGTCCAGTGGTTTTCCCTACCTTCTTCAATTTCAGTCTAAATTTTGCAATAAAGAATTCATTATTTGAGCCAGAGTCAGCTCCCAGCCTTGCTTTTGCTGACTGTATAGAGCTTCTCCATCTTTGGCTGCAAAGAATATAATCAATCTGATTTTGGTATTGACCATTTGGCGATGTCCATGTATACAGTATTCTCTTGCATTGCTGGAAGAGGATGTTTGCTATGATCAGTGCGTTCTCTTGGCAAAACTCTGCTAGCCTTTGTCCTGCTTCATATTGTACTCCAAGGCCAAACTTCCCTGTTACTCCAGGTTATCTCTTGATTTCCTACTTTTGCATTCCAGTCTGCTATAATGAAAAGGACATCTTTTTTGGGTGTTACTTTTAGAAGGTCTTATAGGTCTTCATAGAACCATTCTATGGGACCGTACTGATGATGGAAATAAAGTTTGATGCTGTAAAGAACAATATTGCATTGGAACCTGGGATGTTAGGTCCACGAATCAAGGTAAATTGGAAGTGGTCGAACAGGGGATGGCAAAAGTGAACATCAACATTTTAGGAATCACTGAACTCAAATGGACTGAAATGGGCAAATTTAACTCAGATGACCATTATATCTACTACTGTGGGCAAGAATCCCTTAGAAGAAATGGAGTAACCCTCATAGTCAACAAGAGAGTCCAAAATGCAGTTCTCGGGTGCATTCTCAAAAACAACAGAATGATCTCTGTTCATTTCCAAGGCAAACCATTCAGTATCACAGCAAACCAAGTCTATGCCCCAACCGATAATGCTGAAGAAGCTGAAGTTGAACGGTTCTACGAAGTTTATTGTATACCAGTTATATCTCAATAAAGTTGTCAAATAGAGGGAAAGGGAACCCATTATAAAGATGAGAGCACAGTACATGTAAAGCATGGAGTGTAGTTCTTAATATACAGTAGGTACTCAATAAATCATTACTAATAAAGGTGATGATGACAATTCTTGACAAAGCTTTGGCACCTACCCAGGACTCGAAAAATAAAAAATGAAACACAGTTAGGGCCTTAAGAGTAAGTGGGAATTAGGAGCAAATGGTCCAGCTTTGTAGATTTGTCAAGAAGAGAAAGACAGGATTTTAAATGACTTACCAGAGCTCATGGTGGTGACAAGACAAGTCTTCTGCAACTGGGGCTCTATACTGCTCTGCAGAAAAACACAAACACACAATGGAATTGATGAATGGCAGGTTCGAGATAAATCCCTATGGTTTTAAAAATGCAAACACTGTATATAAGCCTTGATAAAACCAGGGGGCTGAACCAGGAGACACTTAGCCAGGCTTCCGGTTCTTAATTGGCTATGTACTGACATGACCTTGAACACATCACACAACCTCCTTGACCTCTGTTTCACCACCCATACTTGGTTTTGATACTATCCAAGAATCCATTCCACCTCTGACATTCTATTAAAAACCTCAAGTTACACAAGTCCCTGTGGATCAGGGAGAGGGTGAAGGAAAGAACAAACTTTCAGGACAGAGAAGTAAAGTCACAACACAATCTGGTTACTGGGGACTAATAATAAGATTATATATAGCTTACTATGCTCCAAGATACGCTGTAGGTGCCTTAATTCTATTAATTCACTTGATCCTCACAAAGACTCTACAAGGTAAGTACTAGCATTGTATTAGTTTACAGAGATGAAGAAACCAAAGCACACAGAGATGAACAGCTTGCTGCCCATGTGACAGAGTTGCTTCTGGAATCCAGGCAGCCTGACATGAAGGCCCAGGCACGTAGGAAAGACACTCTACTGCCTTGAGGTGGGAATGCAGTCCACTTACTCACTGATACGTAAATGGTAACCCTCTCATTTAATAAGGTCCCATCCCAAGTCCCCTCAAAACCACTGGGCTGCTGTCACTATAGTTGTACCTCTTCTAGAATCTTATCTAAATGGTATCATAGTATATGTAACCTTCTGTACCTGGCTTCTCTCTTTTAGCATAAAGCAATTTAGCAACTGGCCATACACGTGTGGGTTTATCTCCGGACTCCGTTCCATGGATCTGTTTTTATCTAATCCATTGTCTTGATGACTAGAGCTTTATAGTAAGCCTTGAAATCAGGTAATGTGAGTCTTCCAGTTTCATTCTTCTTCAAAATCATTTTGGTTCTTCTAAGTCCTTCACATTTTCATAAAAATTTTAGAGCCATCTTATCAATTCTCACCAAAAACCAAAACTACAAAAAAGCCTGCTGGAATTCTGAATGAGAACGTGCTGAGCCTATATATCAATCTAGGGAAAATTAGCATTTTAACCTTATTGAATTTTCCAATTCATAAGAATGGACTCTCTCCCTTTATGCAGATCTTTAATTTCCCTCAGCAGTGTTTTGCAGTTTTCAAGGTACAGGTCTTGCACTTATTTTGAATACAATGTCTAGCTGAACACATCTGAAGGACAATCTGTAAAGCAAGTCTTCAAAAGATGAAGAACCTTGCTATTTAATATGTGGTCTGCAGACCAGCAGCACCGACATCAGCTGGGAACTTACTGAAAAATGGAGAAAGTTAGAAATCAAACCCTCCATCAGCTGAATCAGAACCTGTATTTTAACAAGATCTCCAGCTGGTCTCTATGTACTTTCAAATGTGAGACACAATGGTGTAGAGGCCATCAACTTCCTGGTTCATGAATTCTGTAATAAGGTCATGGTACGGTCCCAGGGTCTGCACCAAGGGACATGCTTTAATTTCCTTTTTTAACACTGAAGTCGGGCACTGGTTTCCTTTCTGGGCAGTTATCTTGTTCGCTGCCCTTGGAATTGACTGCATAGAACCTGGGGGCAAAAGGGAAATCATTCTAAGTCCATCTCAGCTCAAATGAGCAGTAATTCTGCCTCTGTCACGTCAAGTACATCTGGGACTACCCATGACCTTCAACTGCCCCTCAGACTGTTCCCTAAGCTGGAGAACCATCACACTTTCAGTTAAGAACACAACCTGCTGTGTTCTGTACGCTCGGGTGGTTTCCAATCTTGGTTTTATGATACCTTCATTTGCTTCCCAGGGCCAAAAAGGATGTCAGGATATCATCCAAATGCTTTACTTTTTAAATACTTGTAATAATTATGCTAAGGTTTTATTTAACTTTTAAAGCACAACTGAAGAAACCTTTTTGTTTCAACCATGCAGTTATCTTAATAGAGAGTATTGTTCTTTTACAATCTTTTCTAACCTTTATCTGCATAAACAGTATTTACATAGTTGTAAACAATGTCTGGACAGCTTTGTGTTCCAGTTCTCAAATATTTCATGAACAGTTTTCTGGATTTTTACAGTCATACTCATCATTTTAATGGCTGTAACATTCCATAATTCATTTATCAACTCCCTCTGTACAGTTTGTTTTAACTTTAAAAATAAATACATAAATGGAATATTACTCAGCTATAAAAAAAATGAAACAATGCCATTTGTAGCAACACAGAAGGACTTATCATCCTACTGAGCGAAGTAAATCTGACAAATATCATATGATATTAATTTTATGTGGCATCTAAAAAATGATACAAATGAACTTATTTACAAAACAGAAATAGACTCACAGACATAGAAAACAAACTTCTGGTTACCAAAGGGGAAAGTGGGGAGGGGAGAATAAATTAGTTTGTGATTAACAGATACACACTGTTATATATGAAATAAACAATAGGAATCTACTGTATAATGCAGGGAACTGTAAATACACACAATATACACATAAAACTGAATCATTCTGCTGTACACCTGAAACTAACAACATTATAAATCAACTATTCAATTTTTTTTTTTAAGTACATAGCACAATAGCATTCTTAGGCTGGAGAAGAAATTAATGGAAATGTCTTATAAAGCAAATAAAAAGGATGCCTCAACTCATACATGTTGAGTCTTGACCATCTATTATATGTGGGTCACCCTTTGTATATTTTATATTTCTCAGTACAGATACTAGTAGCTTCTAGATGTCAGCCCTACCCTTATTTAAAAAGTGGTCTAAAGTACATATGGGCAGGGACAGAATCCCAAATACTAACCATCACTTTGCCCCAAACATCCATCAACCAGAGTAGATGCCAGGTGTAGCGCCCTCGATGGAGGGAGGGGGGCCCTGGAGGAGGGCCCTCCCCAGGCCAAGTGTTTACAGTTTAGTGGCTGGATTGCAACAAGACGGAAAGAGAATGGGCCCAGGGTGGTAGGACACAACTCCAGTACCTTAGGAACTTGTATGACAGCAGTAGGCGGTGATGGCAATGTCTAGGTAGTTACCAGCTCCACACACAGAGACTTTGGGGGTAGTAGATTCTGCTCTGCTCTCACTTGACTGTTTACATAGGCAGCAGGTGACACGAAGCAGGGGGTAGATTAAAATAAAAACTGCAGCAGTGGCAGTTGTACCAAGGATGGTGCCTGGTGTCCTGTCCCCGGCAGTAGTTGCAACAGCAACAACACCCCACCCAGACTATTCTAGGGCCTTGTGTTGGCTCTGAGTCCACCAGTTCAGCCTCTGAATTTCTGCCCCTGTTCTGAGGGTGATTCTCCTGTTTCTGGCTAACTCCAAACTACCTGAGATCTTGCCAATAAATCCCCCTTTCAGTCTGAGTTAGCCAGAGGCAATGTCTGGATGTTTGCAACCCAAGCAGCACAAGATGAGGGGGAGGAGGGAGCCCCCAAGGTTTTGCTAGAGAAGAGAATCATCATTCCTCTCTCCTGATGAACCCCAAGAGGCTCAGCAATCGGTTTTGTCCCTACGGCCTGAAAAGCTCAGAGTCAGGGCGGTGGGGATGCTATCAGGAAGCTGCACAAACTAAGGCTGAGCAGAAGAACGCTGAAGTCTTTGGAAGTCTCAATGTAATCCAGGCAGTTTCTTTAGAGATAGTTTGAGTATTGCCATCATATGTAGAATGTGATAGTTTATTTTACATAAAAACCTCTGACACTTACTGTTTATTTAAAAATGAAGCTGTAAAGGGTTTGAGTCGGTTGAGAACATGATGGCACATCTTTGGAATTTCTCCTCCAAGTCCCCTCCAAAGGAGGCAGAGGGCCTCCAAAGGAGGCAGAGAGCCAAAAAGATGAACAGTGCCGCCTAGTGGCAAAACTGGACCACTGCAAGGGAGCAGCAATCCCCTGGGGGGTTGCAGGAACCTACAGTGTCTCAGCTTGGGTGGGCCAGGTAGGGTCAAGCCACCATTCCACCCCTTGGGCAGTCAGGATATCTGTACTTGGTCAAAACACCACACATCAACACAGACATTCCACCAAAAGAACAAGATGTGAAGTAGTCAGTCTTGCTAAGAATGCATTCAAATAATTAATGGTTCTGCACCATCACTCTCTGATTCCAAGACCCTATAATTCTGAGATAAGTCTAAATGACACAGTGAATAATCACTAAAAAGCAAAAGTTATGCTCATGTTTCCAGCTGAAACAGAATCCAATAACTAAATATGGACTGTTTATTGGGGAAGGAAAAAAGGTCCTTCCTTATATGGATGATTCAGGAATATATGACAAGGGAGGAGTTGAGTTTGTCTGTAAAAATGAATTCAAGGTCCAGCAAAGATTTTTGGAAGAGAATGAGCCCCTGGGTGACCTCTCACACAGCATGCTCCCTATGACTTTTGGTGTTTTATCTCCATTGCTTCTTTCCAAACACACACACACACACACACACACACAACTGCAAGAGACTGGAACGGTGACACTGTGTCATCCTCGGAACTGAGCATTTAGTGTTCAGTTAGGAACTTTGCCCCCATCTCTATTTAGCCTTCAGAACCTCACTTTCAAGTCTTATGTTCAAAATAACCAAAGACTGTCTTTAACTCCACTATAACTTGGCTATAAGAAACTAGTTTCCCATTCAACCAAACTATGATAATACTCCAGCTTTGAAATCCAATCTGGGACTTGATATCTATACCAATAGTTATTTATTTAGAACTATCTGTCTATAAAACTATGTTTGCAGGTACTTCCAATGACTTGAAAAGAATAATATGGACAGCTCACAAAGCCCACAACACATGCTTGACCTTATTGCTTTTATACTTGCTGATCTACCAGCAAAGGCATGTTTCTCCAATTATTTGACAGTTCATCCTCTTCTCAATCTCTAGTTAAGTCATTTCTCTTCAAATGTATTCTCGACATTATTAGAGAGGGTGCAGAGACTCTTCAGAAAGCCAGAAAGGATAAACATTGAGTTGCTAACACTTCCTTTCAAGGGGAGGAAGTTAGGATAAACTTGACCCTGACATTAACTTCAGCCTGGAATTCCATGACACGATAGGGGGCTCAGAACACAACAAGCACATGGTTTCTGTGAAAAGACTGGTGCTTCTGGAGAGAGAGCAATAGGAAAACATATCAGAAAGGCCATCCCCCACATCCTCCCATTTCCTCCTGGAAACCCTCCAATATAGTTTCCGTTCTAACCAATTATCTAAAATGGCCTTCAGAAAGGTTTCCAGTGCACACACATAGCCAAGCCCAGCAGTTTCTGCAGTGGTCTGGGCCTCACTGACCTTTCCACTGAATTTAAGACAGTTAACTCCTTCCTCCTCCCCCAAGTACTTTCTGGTCCAGATTTCTAAGTGTCGCTGCGGACTCGTTTACACTGAGCCATGAGGCTCTTCCTTCTATAATAGGACCTCTGTAGTTCTTCTAGGAGTTTAAAGATCTAGAGGACCCTGAGCTGTGTCCTCATTCCTTTCCAACTACATGCTCACTTCCTGGAGGATTTCACATGGACTGTTAGAACCAGAAGGATCCGTGCAGGTTACCTAGCCCCTTCGCCTGGTTTTCCAGCTGTTTTGGAAGAAAGTTCCATGAGCCCCTCAGGCTACTAGGACAGCTGTGCTATTATGGATTTCATTCATTTATTCTTGTTGAGCTTTCCTTGGATGAATGGGCTCTATGGCTACTAAAAAAAACAGAAATCTAACACGCACCCTTATTATTTCGGTGCAAAAACAGAATCAGAAAAAGTCTCCTGTAGTCTTGCTCTTCATTCCATCTACTAAGCCCCATTTCCCTCCTACTCCTTTTTTTTTTCTTTTGAATTTTTATTGGAGTATAGTTGATTAAAATGTTAGTTTCTGCTGTACAGAAAGTGAATCAGTTACGCACATACATATATCCACTCTTTTTAAGATTCTTTTCCATATAGGCCACTACAGAGTATTCAGTAGAGTTCCCTGGGCTATATAGCAGGTCTCTATTAGTTATTTATTTTATATATAGGAGTGTGTATATGTCCATCCCAATCTCACAGTTTACTCCTCCCCCACTTCCCCCAGGTAACCATAAGTTTGTTTTCTATGTCTGTGAGTCTGTTTCTGTTTCATAAATAAGTTCATTTGTGTTGTTTTAGATTCCTCATGTAAGTGATATCATGTGATATTTGTCTTTCTCTGTCTGACTTACTTCACTCAGTATGACAGTGTCTAGGTCC
Source organism: Muntiacus reevesi (assembly GCF_963930625.1). Lineage (NCBI taxonomy): Eukaryota > Metazoa > Chordata > Mammalia > Artiodactyla > Cervidae > Muntiacus > Muntiacus reevesi. The sequence continues at coordinate 139,788,616 of NC_089250.1, forward strand.
ACCTATGTTGCTACAAAAGGCATTATTCCATTGCAGCACTATTTACAATAGTCAGGACATGGAAGCAACCTAAATGTCCATTGACAGAGGAATGGATAAAGACACGGTACATATACACAACGGAGTATTACCTAGCCTCATATCCTTCTTCCTCCTCAGGGCACCTTTGGTCTCCTGGCAATGGACCCTGAATTCCAGATGAGAATCAACCCTCCACAGCTAATGCATGAACTGGTCAGTGCCCTTTTCCCCTTTAACTTCTGATATCACTCACCAAACATGTCCTATGTACTGTGTACTAAATGCTCACCAAACGTGCAACGCGTCCTGGTAATCAGTTACAAAAACTGGCCAAGGCTGTTACTCATCTTTTCCCAGCCTGCCTTCCCAGTCTCCACTCCTCCAATCAAACCCTCTGGACAGTGAGGCCCCTCCAGCAGGCCAGGGTCTTGCTCACCTCTCTCTCCTAACATCCAGCATGATGCCTAGCTCACAGCAGGCACCCACTAGTGTTGGTGGGGTGAACGTCCCTTGTGCAGGTCTGAGTGCACTGCTTTCTCTCCCTCCCCCTGACCTTCCATCCCACACCTGCTGCGTTGTCTAGTCAATTCTTCTGCCCTCATGACTCATGCACCCCAGCCACCTCTGCTTTTCCATCCTCACACTCACCATTCTTTTCCATTGCCTCATTCCCAGACCATTACAATGGCCCAATAAGCCTCAGAATCACTGTATAGCCCATTGGAGGGGGAAAACAAAAATCCATGGGTTCTCTATAAGCTCAGAGGGGGCTGGTTGGGCAGGGCAGGGCAAAAGGAAAAAAGGTAGTGAACCTTCTAGGGAAGAAAAATGTTTATCTAAAACACAGGCCAGATGATACCATCCCTACAGCATTTTTTTTTTTTTAATGTCAGATTATACTTTTAATGCTGTGTCAGTCAAAACACACCTGTGAAGCAAAGCAGTCCACACGCTACCACTCTGTGACCTTGGCCACCACTCATTCTCATCATCTATTGCTTTTACCGTCAAGTGTGAAACCTAAAAGTGGGTACCTCGTTAAACTTGCCAGGGAACTGTATATATTGGGTTAAATATCCGGTGTTTCTCTGTGAGGTTTCTTGAAATGACCAACCAGAGGCCCCATTATGTTATACCTCTTTTTCTTTGTAACAGGAAAAGTGTAAAGCATTATATGCTGTTTTTTAAAATATATATGATTTTGTTTTCAGCCTAGCGTCCAGCAGCTTCACAGCTAATGCCTTAAAGATGGGCATATCAAATTGGTCTGATCTGTAGGCCCAGCCACTTGGCGGAAGCTACAGAGGAAACGGAACAAGAGTGACTGGCCATTTGTAGTTAGTAAATATGGCTTTATGGTCTGCACAGCCCCCTTTGCCTGGATCAGCTTCATTGACTTTTCTCCAGTATTTTAAACTAACAGTTTAAGTAATGCTCTCAGGACAGTAATATTAGTATGTCAGATCTGTTGTGCTCACTTCATTCTACCTGAACTGATATTTCCCCCATCAGACACTGCCTTATCACTTCTCCTGTTTGACAAGTCTGAAAGTGAAGTCACTCAGTCGTGTCCAACTCTTTGCGACCCCACGGACTGTAGTCTACCAGGCTCCTCTGTCCATGGGATTTTCCAGGCAAGAATACCGGAGTGGGTTGCCATTTCCTTCTCCCCTACAGCATTTCTTTATACCTACTGTGCATCCAAAATAGTACCTAGCCCATAGGAGACCAATGTGAATCAGACAGTTGCTGTCCTTGAGGCCATCATGGAGTTGCAAGACAACAGATATGTCCCATTTAATATAATATGATGGGTAACCCTCTGCTAGTGATCTGACCTAAATGTTACAGGAAGATAGAAAGAAGAGGAATAAATTCTGTAAGGAGAAAGAATCAAGGAATGATAAACACTAAAATGTTTAAATGTTCAATGGCACACCTTCTAAAATCACCTTAAATGTCACACTTTGGGAAACATTGGTGTAAATGTCCAAATTCCTTAACCTACCGTAAGGCTCTGTAAGATGAAGTCCCAATGACTTTTCTAGTCTCATCTCCCCCAGGTACTCAATAAGCCCTAAACTCCATGTGTATCATATTCATCACTCCCATGGAATCCTGAATGAGATTTCCCATTTCCAAGTCGTTAATCTCATTGTTGCTTCCCACTAAAGCCTTCTCCCTCATCTCCCCAAACATTCAGACCAATCCTAGTTACCAGATGCATTGACCCAACAAAAATGGAAGATTTTAATTCTTGTTTTAGTCTTATTTTTAGTCACTATTAAAGAGAGTCGTGATGGTAATAAGACTTATTTAATAATCTTGGAATTCAGAAATCCCATGCCCAAGTTCCCACTAAATTCATCACACTTTCATCCCAGGCTCTTGCCAGAGGTGAAATCAAGCAAGATCCAGAGTTGGACAATTAGCTATGGATAAATCTGCAATTACTTTTTCCCCTTTTATACTTATGTGAAGTCTTTCAGTAAACATGCAAAGTTGATTCTGCCAACAAAATTGGCAATACGCAAAAGAGCCCTAAAGAGTTTCAAGTCTTATACATGTAAAATTATTTCATCTTTAGACAACAGAATTTAGGAGGTAATACATGATTACAAGTTATGTAATATAACGCATGGTTTACAATAAACATAATAGGATTACTATCCTTGTTTTACAGTGTACTCAATACTTATTGCAAGAAAAATTGTTAAAGGCATGAAGAAATTCCAAGAAAAAAATATGACTAACCATTTTTTCCACTTCTTAAATCAGCCCACAAGTTTAAAAACATTAATGCTCAGTGTGAACAAATGCAAAGCCACTGACATTTTCCTACAATCAGCGACACCATAAACTGTTACCATTGTTTTCAGCATAGAACATCAAGACTTAATGTAGTTCACATCCTTTGTGCTCTAGGGGAACCTAGCCCAGAGAAAGAATGCCAAATAACAATAAAGCTACGTAGACAGAAATGTTTACTACAGCTTTATTAACCATGAAAACCAAGAAACACTGCTGTGTTCAGTAACAGGGAGACAATTACAACAGCCACTCACCTCCTAGGTGGACTGAACCATTATGAAAATAATGGTTATGTAGAACATACAACATGGGAAAACACTTCTTATAAGGTTAGGTGAATACCACAATATTATTAAGTAATTAGCCTCCAATTAAAATAAATTAATTAAAAAAGATTAGGTGAATAAAAAGCAGCAACAGGTCTGCATGACATTTCTGATTATAAATATGTAAAAATCAAAACACATGCACATACTACAAAGAAAAATATGACAAATTCTAACAATGATGTGGTAGAGTAGAGTTACAGGTAACTTTGAAGTTTCATTTCTATTTTCCAAACAGTAGATAATGTGGTTATAAAACACGTCTTCTTAAATGACGGGAAATTGTTTTTTAGTCTCATCCCTGGCATTTGATATGCAATTGTGTCATCTTTAGAACTTTAAAGAGCAAATTCTAGAAGACTAAAAAAAGTTAAAAAAAGAAAAAAGAAAGAAAAGCCACCAACAATCTTGTCCACTAGAATACGGCAGCCCCACATGATGTAATCTTTTCTCACAACCCATAACAAACACCCAAACATGGAATTACAACATTAATTGCCAGTGATCACTTTGTTTAATGAAGCCAAACTACTCTCGTGCAGTTCCTTATGAGGACAAGGGGTCAATAAAATGACTAGAATGTTCAGCCAGATTTCCTAAAGAAGCAATTGTACCAAACTATTTTATCTTAAAATAGTCCACAGGGACTGCCAGGTGACAACACACACAGTACCCCATGGCCCCTACTCGCTGCCAATTCCCTACTCCTGAGTCCATGGCATTCCAGAGCCCTGAGCTCCTCACACTCTTTATATGTACAGCTCTGGGCACACACCATTTTTTAAGCATGCATTGTTAACCGAGACAAGTCTCAAATACAAAAACTGGCCCATTTGTGTTTCCCAAATATGGCTGCGTGTACAGAACCAAAATAAAGCTGTCTCATTGCAGCATCCAGTACCCTCGAAACCTTCCACTTAGGAGATCTAGATAATTGAAACAAGGGCAGGTTCCCAAATTCGTTAGATAATAGCAAAATATCTTAGCTCTGCTTAAATTGTAAATACACAACCTCAAACTAATAGAGGCAAGCCCAGGATATAAATGACACCTTTCTTCAGAAGCCGTCACTACACAATGTCTACCTGTGGAGACTACACAAATGAAAGCGTTTTGAATTCTCAGGAGAGTGAAGGTTGAACCACAGGCTATAACTGAAGAGACTAATAAGTTACTGTGTGTGGCTGAAAAAAAAATTTAAACTGCTGAAAAGGGGTTTTTTAGAGGTTGAGAATGAGAAAGAAGGGTGAGTTTGATATGGCAGGAGAGGTGTCCAATCTTAATCCCTAATTCCCACTCAACTTCTCTTTTAAACCACAAAATTCCTAAGGCTACATATTTACCACATCGTATATCATAAAGACATCTGCAGTGCAGGCCCCTACCACGCTCAGGAATGAGGGAACAGAAGTTCCATTCAGTAAAAAGACTCTGGGTCTTTTACAAATACATAACTTAAATACCTCAATTCATAATACTGGCTTATTCAGGAATTGCTTGTTTTCTTTAGATGTTCTGAAATTTTACTCACAGTATACTAACCTAGCAAAAAACCAATAGAAACACTGAAAACATCATCTTTTCTGAGAAAACCTTTCAGCGGCATTTGTCTAATAACTTAGGGGGAACACATACAGTCTGGCCAGAATCAATAACCCCTGAACCCAAGCCTTGGAGACTGAGGACTGCATCAGATCCTTGGTGCCTAACAATAATATATGTGAGATGCTGATTTCCATTCATCATGCGGTGAACTGCAGTACTTTGGCTATTTTTCTTTTTTAATTGCATTCTGAACTAATTTTAGGCAAATTTTTAGTTTATCAGGTGTAAAAGCTACATCCAAACATTGAAAATACAATGTAAATTTCTGAAACGAGTTTTCCTCCAACTAAGCTAAAATCACTAAAAATATTCAATATAGTGTCAAAGTCATAGCAAACATTCAGTAAAAAGTTTTTGGGTTTTTTTTTTAACCTATGTTATTTCTCAGACCAGATTACCTGGAAATCAGTTGGTACCTATTATGCATTTATATATTAATAAACATTATATGTATGCATATATACACACACATTTATTACTTCAGTTGTTCGATGTGTATCCAACTATATCAATAATCACTTTGAATATCAATGTTCTAAACGCCTTAATTAAAAGAGATTATTGCATGCTTAGTCACATCCAACTTTTTGCGACCCCAGGCTCCTCTGTCCCATGGGATTCACCAGGCAAGAATACTGGAGTGGGTAGCCATTACATTCTGGGGGAATCTTTCCAGCCACGGAGTCCTGCATTGCAGGTGGACTCTTCACTGTTTGAGCCACGTGGGAAGCCCAAAAGAGATTATTGGAGTGGATCAAAAAACAAGACCCAACTATGTGCTGTAAGAAACCCACTTTAATTATAAAGACACAGATTAAAAGTAAATAGATGAAGAAAAATATACTGTGCTAACAGTTTCTATATGTGTTTTGTGGCTATGCAAAACAACCACACATTCAGGAAAAAAAAAGTTAAAAGAACTAGATTTAAACCCAAACTCTATAAGCCTCGGTTTACTCACCTACAAAAAGAAACGAATAATATCTAATTCCATAAGGTGCTTCTAAATTTTAAAAGCTATATGAAATATTGTAAAGTGCTGTTATAAAAGGAAAAGTATTCTGGTGAAGAGATACAGCTCTAGTCCTATTATCCATGTATTGCTTTAAGAGATGGATGAATATCTTAGCATGAAGTTGATATTACCAACACTTGATCAAATAAAGCATCAGGCTTTATATCCTGAAGTAGCATCCAAGAACCAAGAAATTCATCTCTGGTTCTGCCTTCCTATGCAAAGTCAGGCAATGAAGGACACTCTGCATAAAAGCATTGTATTTTAAGATACTTCAGAGTTGCTCTCTAAGGTCAGGTCTCGAGGAGCCACACCATTATTTCAAGACCCGTTTACTGTGCACGCATACTATGCAGGCTCTCTGCACATGCTTCAGAACAGACAGATGAACCATCTCTTCGTATCCTAAAGGCCAACTGTGAGCCAGACCCTTCTGTACATCATTTCTACTTTTAAGAACCCCTTATAAGGTTTCCATACCCATCTAGCAAATGAAGAAATTGAGCCTTGACAGACGTGAAAACTCATTGAAAAATCTTGCAGAAGTAGGAGAGATCCTGGCACAGGCCCCCAAGCCCCGGATCAACCCATGATCCTCACCCAAAGAGGCAAGACACAGTCCCAGCCAAAAGCAAGAGGCCCCTTTGTGAAGGTTGTTCAGAGATCTGACACACCTTAAAAAGAGATGCGTAATCTTTAGGGGGCATTTTTATCCAGCTGTGGTAATCAAAATTTATCAACCAAGATAAGAGATGGTGCCTGCCCTCAGAGACCTTACATTCTAGTTGAGAAGACTAACAGCCTTGAAACCCTGAAGAGGCACTAAAGACAGCATGAAAGAGCATCTCTGGACTGCCCTCCACTGTAGGAATATCCCAGCCGAGAGAAGGCCAAGCTTCAAGACTCACCAGGGAAAGACCAGGGGACAGGCTGACAAATCCACCCTCTTCTGACTGTTTAAAATATCCTTGTAGCTCTTACAATATTAACTCCTCTGGAGAGGGTTCACTGGGGAGACTAGATCACACACAGTACTTGCCAGCAGCCTTTAGGAAGCAATGGCACCCATCAACACCCCCTTACCCACACACACCTGTAAAAGACTTAGAGGGACTCCGGAATAAACAACCTGGCTTTCGGCTGCTGCTCTGCCACTTAACTAGATGCTCGAGCTGACTTCTGTCAGTCAACCTTGGCAAGACTCAGTCTCCTCATCTATAAAACAGGAATAATAGCCATCAGCCTCAAAGGCTCAGGGTGAGCATTAAATGAGGTCAAACACAACAAGCGATGACCACAGTGTTACAAAGTGTTCAACAAATTCTAGCTTCTTTCAGGAGGATGAGCATCATCCATAGTATCTGAGGCTCAAAACCACTTTCTCCTCAGCTGGCTTCTCTGAGTAGCAGCTGATGTTCTCTTTTCAACTGCAGGTAGGTTAGACTCTTCAAGTTAATTAAAACGAAAGTCTCACCCAGTTCTCCTTTCAAGACTTGGCTCACTGCATGCTCTTCCTGTCCCTCCTGAAGTTGCCTGGCCTGTTTTTTCCCAGCATCACAAATCTCAAAACCTCAGCTCCCCATAAGAAGCAAAGTAGTAGCCTACCTTTTCTCCAAATAGTAAATTCTCATGGACAGTTATGTTACTGCCTAGGGATCACTTAATTTACATATAAGAATGATCATCTTCCATATCTTCTGCTACTCACAAGGCTGTTTTCCTCATGAAGTCCCTAAGGTGGAGTTTCCAAGGTGGGCTGGGTAGCATTTGGTACACAGCACTGAATATACACAGAAAAGTAGATGGAAAGAACACGGGGTTGGCAGTGTGCCTCAACCGCAAAATGGCCTTGGATGCAGGCAATGGCATCTGTGCTGGTCTCTCCCAGGACACAGAATGCAAAATAAATTCCCTGGAAGTTTCCTAACTCAAGATTAATCTGCCTGGATGGGAGGGGAGTCTGGGGGAGAATGAATACATGTGTATGTATATCCGCCTGAAACTATGACAACATTGTTAATTGGCTATACTCCAACGCAAAATAAAAAATTAATTTTTAATGATTAATCTGACTGAGGCATGCAGGATGAACCACAGAAGTGGGGGCACTGGAGCAGGGAGAATATGGGAGCTGACTTCTGTGAGCTGAGGTCAGGCCAAGGGAGGGGACAGTGACATCCAGTGATTTTTTTATAAGCCAGCCCCCCTCCAAAAAAAATTTCCCCTCCACCGTGTACACCCTCTCTGCCTAGGAAAGTCAATCCCAGAGAACTTGTTTTGCTCATCTGGCTGGGCAAAAAAGTTCCACAGAGGCTTCGGTCACACTAATCACAGGTAGCAACTTCTACATTCATCTTGTCTTGCTTATCTGCAGCAATAACTGCAGAGAATTTGATCTTCTGAGTTTACTCCTTACATCTCATTCTGCCACATTTGCCCACAGCAAATTTTCTTTTTTCTGCTCAATTGCCTTGGGGGCTGACAACATAAAATTATCAAAAAGTAAAAGATGTCAAAAATCCTTTAGAACTCAAAGCAGGTTGCTAACCAAATAGGGGCACAACAGCAACCATGAAAATAAAAGATGACCAGGGTGCTTAAGAGTTCATTTTCAAACGAATGTCAAAGAGAACAGTTCTCAACACAAAATGACCTTGCCTTCACAACTCATATAACATGATGTATAAATAAGACACTGGAAGAAAAGAACGAGGTATTCAGTTACATTCATTGTAGGACTGGGGGTAGGGGAATGAGATGATGACACTGAACTCCTAAGAGAATATTAAATCCCTCACAGGCAACTATCAGCAAAAAGTTCTAGGTGTTCAGGCAGTGACTTTAACATTATGAACCTCAGCTTCTGCCACATGCAAACCAGGGATTAAAATAGCACTAACTTCCCTCCCATAAGGATTAATTTCCCTCCTGTGCATTACTCACGCAGCATAGTGAGAGCTCAATAAATGGCCACATTGACATAACTGGTCTATTTCCCATCTGTCTCATTCTCCCACTATGAGGAGAATCGGAGATGAGTGAAAATATGGTTTAATAAAAGGCTTTAACTAGTCACTATTTTACTATAACAGTTTGTTTACTGGGATTCTGCTTGAAATGGGGAGGGCAATGCCAAGATATGAGGCTTTGTGCCTTGAACAGAAAACATAAAACTTGCGGCAGCCCCACCCAGCACCCCACTTTTTCATAAAACTTTGCAGGTTACGGAACATCAGTGCCAGTGGCGGCCTTGGCCGCCTACAATCTTTAAAAAAGGAGTGGGGTGGGTGGGAATGCAATATGATCTGTCTTTAACAAGGTTTTCATGTGGCCAAGGGACCCAGAGCATCACAGAATTTCAGGACTGGAAAGGACCACAATTTCCAAATGTTATGAGTCTTGAAGTCCAGATCAATCCATCAAGATGAGAGAATACTACAACCAGTCACACACGCTCCCTGAAACAAAGAATTCCCACCCTGCCAAGTCCTTCCAATAGGACAAGGGGGAAAGCCAAGCCAGCCACAAGTGTCACAGCTTCTATGCCCGTGGTCCTCTGTGCTCTCTAGAAGCTAAGCTCCATGAACCTAGGCATCTGTTACCACGTGAGTCTGTAAGTCATGAGGATACAATATTATTCTAAATTCCTTCTTAAAATTTCACTTTGCTCTTCCCTCTGAAAAAGCAGCAGTACAAAATTAACATCTAAAGTTTCATAACATTTATAGTAAGTCCAAATGTCTCAAACTAAAGTAAAAAAATCTTATATACAAGTACACGGTTGGGAAATAAATAGTTTTCTCTTCGCAAAAAAAAAAAAAATCATTAAGGCAAATCTGCCATCAAATGCCCTTTGGTGTTTCTGAACCCATTATTTCATTCAATAAAAGTTCACTAATGTGAAGCACTGAATAGTGTGGTTCTTCTATTTTAAATTTACAGTAGGTCTTATATGTCTGGAAATCCATCCCTCAAAATTCTAAACAGAGGGCATTTTAAGAAGACTGCAGAGATGGGGGAAAGGATAAAGGCCCCATGCAGAAATTGCTTCCACCCTTTAAATATGCAACAAAAGTCTTTCATAAATATGTAACTTTAGAACTCTTGGGCTGGTTTCCACAAATACTAAAGCTCCCTTTAAGAGGACTGAGAATATAATACATTGGTGAATATAATTACACTTCTGAAGGGAATCTAGTTTAAGAAGCATATAATTATAGACTCTTCTTATCTAATAATAAAAGTGCAAAAGATAAATAAGTTTTCTCTTATGTAAAAATGTAAAGCCTAGCTAAATACACTAGATTATAAGGGGGGGGAAAAAACTAAAAGATGAGCTAAATCTCTTGAAACAAAAATGAAAAATACTTGAATTCTCAGCATGGTATGAAGCATTTCTAATTCCCATCTGCTAACATCACAGCTCAAAAAACTAGCCGGCAAATTTAAACGCAGAGAAATCTCGTGCAGTGAGACCTCGGGAAGCACAAAATCCAGGACAATGACACAAAGTTCGCTGGCAAGGCTTTGCTAAATTGTCAAGTTTAACAGTTGAACAGGGACAGAAAATCACAGTTACATATACATAGAATTGAAAATACTCACACTCCTATTTCATTGCCGGGAACACCGAAGTCCAAAGAGAAAGGAGGGAGGAGCAGGAGGGCTCAGGAATGTGCCCGAGACGCTGACCAGAGGAGAACTGGCTGGGAAGGTCCTTTCTCAGGAGTCTCCCAGCAATCGGCATTTACTCACTTAACATGGACAAGTAAGTGCCTGAGCCCTTCAAATTAAATGCCAGGCGGGGAAACCCTTCTCTGGCCACTCAGCTCAGCTCCCTCATTAAATTCAGAGTGAAACCAGCTGCCAGGAAAGCAAAGGGTGACCCGCCAAGGCTCTGGAAATTCCTAGCCAAGAGTAGATTGAGTGCCTGGATCAGTGCTAGAAGGGAGATTTCAGGCCGGCTTACGGAAGATAAGGAAACCATCCTCAGAGTACTGCTCTGCTCCTGGCTGGAAGTAAAGTGTGGTTCTCTGTAGAACGTGTTGGGTCCACATGCCAGTCCGCCCGGCCTCACTGTCATCAGGGAAGAAGAACAGATGGAGGAAGAGGGGCAGGGAGAACCCAAAGATGAATAAAATGAGGCAGATGAACAGACCAGACCAGGCAATATTTCAACAGGGGGAAAAAAGATCAATCCTCTACAAGAATTATTTACATATATAGACAGAAATACACACAGAATTTGTCACTAAATAGAAGGGCTTGTCTACTATTTGTTTTTGAGTTTTTTTGATCCTTGCAGCCTTTTTTTTTTATATACTCTAAGATTGGATGTTTAGTCACTAAGTCATGTCCAACTCTTTGCAACCCCATGGACTGTAGCCCACCAGGCTCCTTCTCCAGGCAAGAATACTAGAGTGGGTTGCCATTTCCTTCTCCAGGGAGCTTCCCTGACCCAGGGATTGAACCCCTGGGTTCAGTCTCGTGCATTGCAGGCAGATTCTTTACCGCTGACTTTTTTAAATTTATTTATTTAATTGGAGGATAATTACTTTACAATACTCTGATGGCCTCTGCCATATATCAACATGAATAGGCCATAGGCATACATGTGTCCCCTCCCTCTTGAACCCACCACCCCTCCAGGTTGTCACAGAGCACTGGCTTCAGGTTCGCTGCGTCATACATCAAACTCCCACTGGCTATCTGTTTTACATATGATAATGTGTATGTTTCAGTGCTGTTCTCTCAAATCATCCTACCCCCTCCTTTTCCCACTGTTTCCAAAAGTCTGACTTTCTTTTTAATTGGAGGATAGTTGATTTACAATATTGTGTTAGTTTCAGGTGGACAGTAAAGTGATTCATTTTTTTATATATATATTTTTTCAGATTATTTTCAATTATAGGTTATTACAAGATATTGTCAACAAAGATCTATCTAGTCAAAGCTATGGTTTTTCCAGTAGTCATGTATGTATGAAGGTTGGACTATAAAGAAAGCTGAGCGCTGAAGAATTGATGCTTTTGAACTGTGGTGTTGGAGAAGACTCTTGAGAGTCCCTTGGACTGCAAGGAGATCCAACCAGTCCATCCTAAAGGAGATCAGTCCTGGGTGTTCATTGGAAGGACAGATGCCGAAGCTGAAACTCCAATACTTTGGCCAGCTGATGCGAAGAGCTGACTCATTTGAAAAGATCCTGATGCTGGGAAAGATTGAGGGCAGGAGCAGAAGGGGGCAGCAGAGGATGAGATGGTTAGATGGCATCACCGACCCAACAGACATGAGTTTGGGTGGACTCCGGGAGTTGGTGATGGACAGGGAGGCCTGGCGTGCTGCAGTTCATGGGGTCACAAAGAGTCAGATACGACTGAGCGACTGAATTGAACAAGATATTGAACATAGCTCCCTGTGTTCTACAGTAAACCCTTGTTGCTTATCTGTTTTAGGTATAGTAGTTTGTATCCATTAATCTCACACTCCTAATTCATCCTCCTCCTCCCTTTCCCCTTTGGTTTCTATAAGTTTATGTTCTATGTCTTTGGGTCTGTTTCTGTTCTGTCCTGTCTGTTTCTGTTCCATTTGTGTAATTTTTTTTAGATTCCACATATTAATATCATATTTGTCTTTCTAAACAAAGGTTAAGTTTTATTTAAATCTTTATTTCATTTGTTTTGCCTATCTTTGAAATCTACATAAATGACAGTAAGAAATTATATTCAAATATAGATACGTTATGTGAAATCATTTTGAAGTCAAACTTTAAGATAATCTAAGTGATAGCTTATGTCTTGATCTTTTTTTTCCTCTTAAAATAAAGATAGATCTGTAACCGAGTATGGCAAGGCAAAAAATGACAGCTTTTGGCTTTCATTTCATTACTTTAAAAGCCAAAAATGCTGTTTTGTGTAACTATGTGGTTGGAAGACCCTAATAGAACAATCGTTGCCTTTTTTGTGGGTAACTGTCTATTCTCATCTATCCCAAAATTAAATAAAATACTGGTTTTAACTTTTGATATGAGGTAGCAATTTCCTCCAAATTCAGTAATTTCCTCCAAAGATACTTTTATAAATTCACAAGTGGCTAACCAACGATTTTCTTAGATCAAGTATTTTAAAGTCCAACTTGCAATGCTATTTCAGGTCAACTCAATGAATTGGAGAATTCAGAAAAAAGCAGGAGGCATTTAAAAATTGTTTCTCATACGTGACTTCCCACCAAATTTTTAATTTGTATTTTAATTTTCATTATAAATTTGAATTATCTAGATTTAAAACCATTTTCAATTATGGTAACTAAAATAACCTTTGCAAAATCTTCCAGAGGGTCTCAATACTGCCGTAGGTTGATAAACAGGGGAGGTTATCTGTTTAAAATGCAGACTGCAGGTTCTGCTATCAGATATGTTGGCTGAGAAGTTCCAAGAAGGCCCCAGAATCTGCATTTCTGACATACAGTTTCAGGCCATCCTTTGAGAAACACTGGTCAATGTGCCCAGCTGAAGCTCCAATACTCTGGCCACCTGATGTGAAGCGCTGACCCATTGGAAAAGACCCTGATGCTGGGAAAGATTGAGGGCAGGAGCAGAAGGGGGCAGCAGAGGATGAGATGGTTGGATGGCATCACCGATTCAATGGACATGAGTTTGAGTAAGCTCCGGGAGATGGTGAAGGACAGGGAGGCCTGGTGTGCTGCAGATCATGGGGTTGCAAAGAGTCGGACACGACTGACCGACTGAACAACAACTGTAGCACCAAGTATGAGATGCCCACAGCTCTCGCACAGAGCTGACCACAAAGCCGAAAACCACCATGAGCATGCTGCATCACTTTAAACATAATTTATAATTTGTACTGATTGTGTCAGAACTTCACTTAAGCAGGGTGACTGTTTCTCCTTTTTTCCCTGCAAAATGTTCACAGTGAATAAAACAATGTGCAAATGTAATTCCACTTGCAGGGCCTGCCAGGCATGACTGCTCCCCATCTGCACACAGTCTGGCACGGGATTTCCGAATGAGGAAGTAGCTCAGAGTACACGAGTCTATTAGCTTAAATATTCCTAAACTGGATGTCTGAGAAAGCAAAGAATTCAACTGTACACAAAAGGTAGGATGATTTCATACCATAACCCATAAAATGACTCTAACCTAGAAAAAGATGTATTTGGACACATCCAGCGATACATCTAAAGAGCAAATGTTTATTTTTTAATTAGACAGGCTTTGATTTCTAATAGTCCATTAATAATTTATTCTATCATGCTATCATTAGGGGACAGTTCTCCCCTTGTATCAGACTCAAACTCCCAACTTCTAATGTGTTTCCACTAAATACAGTCTTATTAATTACACAGCAACAGGAAAGTTTCCAACAGAAAGCAATTAAAACTCCCCAAAAATCAAAAGTGGTTGTTTGAGTATTAAGCTTTTTAAAAAGAATTCCCTTTTCATCTCATTTTAAGAGTAATTTTTCTTTTTTAGATTTATCAAGTTCATTTTTTAAAACATGAAAGAAATGTAAGCACAGAACTAAACATCTGAACATTAAAGATCCAAAATGTCAGCACCCAGCACAACCTCTTAATCTGTAGGACCAAACTGACACAAATATCACTCATCCCCGGATGAACTTGTTTCTGATCCAGGTAACTGCTAAGTATTCAGGGCTGTACCTCTGTAACACATAAACTTTAATTTGGGGGTAAGAGGGATTCCCTGGCGGTCCAGTGGTTAGGACTCTGCCCTCTCACTGACAAGGGCCCAGGTTCAATCTCCGGTCAGAGAACTAAAATCATGTCAGCTTTGAAGCTTGGCCAAAAAAAAAAAAAAGTAAAATTTGGGGATGGGGAGCATATACTCAAGCTCTGCTTCACATTTCTTTTTAGCCCAGTCTGATCCTTTTTTCTTAGCAATAAATTAAACACAACCAATGTTATCACCAAGAGTCCCCTCTTCAGCACAGGCACTATGCTTAGCATGTTACATACAATGGCTCACTTAACCCTACTAACCTTATGATATATGGACTGCTGCTGCCAACTGCAAGAGCAGGCAAAGGCTCAGGGTCTTCTCTGGGGTCACACAACCAGGATGTGGTGGAGCTGTGACAGAAAATCCCACCTGACCTTAAATTCCAGGCTCTTTTCTATGACCTCATTCTATAAAGGTGTGTGCGTTTCCCTGTCTACACTGCCCTGCTCATTTTAAGAACACCTTCCTAGTACACTCATTTTTGGAGTAATGACTTGAACCTCCTCAACAGCATTCTGCACAATCACCCTGCCTTTCCGAAGTATCTGCTTTGTCCCCACACTGTGTTCAGTCTAGCTGCAGACATGAACAGGCGCTGCCCTTGAGGGGCTTGCATTCCAAGCCGTGGAGGGGGCTTAAAAAGCAGGACAGGGTTTGGGTTGGTTTTTTTCGTTTGTTCTTTTTTAAGCCATGTGATGCCTGGCCCTGGTCCACTGCCGGCTGCTGAGAGTGTGACAGTGAACAGAAGCCTGGACTGAGGCCTGTGAGCAGAGACAAGGGACCCCTTTGGTCCACGACATGAATTGAGAGTTAATTAAGGACTCTTCACGGTGTTCACTCTGAGCCTTTCTCAGCACAAATTCCAAAACTAGAATTGTTTGTCTCTGCAAATTCCTAGCCACAAGCAGATTGAGTGCCTGGATCAGTGCTAGACGGGAGATACTAAAAGGGAAACGTTAAAGTAAAATCAAGTTTGTGGACATTTGAAAAAATTTTTTTAAACCTGTTCATAGTTATGATGCTGGTGTCACCATCAAATCCCAAGTCCTGCTGTTTACTCCCTTGACTCTTGTCAACTCAAGTGGCAAAGATATCGCAAGTTCCAGTAAACTACATGGCTCATTCTTGTGCTGGCAGGAGTGCTAAAGGGGAGCTGGAAGGAGTGTCTGTGGCCAAGCTTAGGCTACAGCCTTTACAGGGGCAGTATTCACCATGGACAGAAAGGCAGTGACCAGTTATCAAGGGAAGAGAACCCTAAGGTAATAGGTCAATGTAGGTAGCCCATGGTCATGAACGTCCCCATTTCCCTCCACTACTAACTCGGCAATTCCATGCTTTTCTTTAATGAGAAGCCTGTTGCCTCTCTACTTATGCCCCTGCCTTCCCTCAGAGGCACTGATTAAGAATGCAGCCTCAGTTTGCAGCAACATGGATGCACCTAGAGATGATCACAGTAAGTGAAGTAAGTCAGAAAGACAAATATATCACTTACACGTGGAATCTAAAATATGATACAAATGAACTTATCTACAAAACAGAAACAGATTCACAGACATTGTGAACAGACTTGTGGTTGCCAAGGGAGTAGGGAGCATGAGGTGGGATGGACTGGGAGTCTGGATTAGCAGATGCAAACTATTATATGGAGAATGAACAAGAAGGTCCTACTGCGTAATTGAATCACTTTGCTATACCACAGACATTAACACACTGTAAATCAACTATACATCAGTTAAACAAATCTTTTAAAAAAGAATATAGGTTTAATGACAATTATCATTTCCACTTAGTGGATGTGCAACTGTGGGCAAGTTACCTGGGTTCCTCATCTCAAAATGGGGTGATCGCAAGTGGCTACCACAAGACTTGATTGGGATAATACAGGTGAAGCACTTGGCACAAAGCCAGGCACACTGCACGTGCTTGATAAATGACCGATCTCCCTCAGGATACAGGGTACCCACTGTCTTGTCCACTCTTTGTCCCATTCATATGATAGCTCCTGCATCATTTATTCTTCTGTAAGCCAGAGATGACTGTCTGAAGGGGGAGAGGTAAGAACTATACACATTCTGTCATTTTCTCTGCTCTTTGCAGGGATCTATTCTTGCAGGATGGTCAACAGATGTTTTGAGTTTTTGTTTTATCTAACAAGGAAGAACCTTTTAAAACTCAACAGACTCACTTATACTTATTTGGAATTCTCTCAGTACCTTACATAGTGGAAAGCATTCAGTAAAAATCATCGTCGGGTCTGTTGTGATATGAAGGATCTTAGAATCTTTAGAAATAATCTTTACTGTATTAGATGAGAAAGCAGTTAAGGTGGGAAAGGAGAAGGCTGCCCATGACGTCAGAGTTTGTGACCCAGACAGGAATGAAACTAGGGCTTTTAACTTCCATTTCAGCACTGCTTCCCCCCAAAAGATACTGCTGCTGCTGCTAAGTTGCGTTAGTCGTGTCCAACTCTGTGTGACCCCATAGACCGCAGCCCACCAGGCTCCTCTGTCCCTGGGATTCTCCAGGCAAGAATACTGGAGTGGGTTGCCATTTCCTTCTTCAATGCATGAAAGTGAAAAGTGAAAGTGAAGTCGCTCAGTCATATCCGATTCTTAGCGACTCCATGGACTGTAGCCTACCAGGCTCCTCCGTCCATGGGATTCTCCAGGAAGAGTACTGGAGTGGGTTGCCTTTGCCTTCTCTGCCAAAAGATACTGCCCCAAGTCAAAACACAGCTAACCGGCTTTACCTTTCTACAGACCAAATGGTAAGGTCAGTATCACACTAATGTCATGTTTCAAGAGAAGCAAAATTCTGGGAATTCCCTGGTGGTACAGGCGCTTTCACTGCCAGGACCCAGGTGCAATCCCTGGTGGGGGAATTAAGACCCTGCATGCTGCGTGTGGTGCAGCCAAAAAATAAAGCAAATGATACTAAGAAATATATCCTCACTGTGAAAAATTCTTCATGATACTAACTTTCCATATACAAAGAAATAACAGAATGCTCTAGATAGTGAAATATACTGATTGCTAAGATTTGCAATGTTTTGTTTCCCCTCAAAATTCACATGTTGAAAACCTCACACTCAAGGTGATGATATTAGGAGGTGGAAAGTGCTTAGATTCAGGGCAGAGCCTTAATGAATGGGATTAATGCCCTTTTAAAAGAGGCTCCAGAGAGCTCCCAGCCCATTCTGCCATGTGAGGCCATAAAAAGCAGCCTGCAACCTGGAAGAGATGAGAGCCCTCTTCCAGGTGGAAGACCTTGCTGGAACCTTGACCTTGAAGTTCCTAGTCTCCAGAACTGTGAGAAGTAAGCGTCTGCTGTTTATAAGTCACCCAGTCCGTGGCATTTTGTTACAGCTGCCTAAGAAGACGAAGAAGTCCAACTTTTGAAGAATGAGAAATATCATGAAATGAAATACTCTGGCATCCTCAGTACGATTTCCCTTTCTATGGGCCAGAAGGTATCTAGAGAGCATTACGTTAGGCGATGATCACAATCCTGGCTTGTGTCACAAGTCCCAGGCTCTTAGGACAGCACAGTTTCCAATCTTCTCTTTGTACCAACACGCAATGTAAAGCTCCACCCAAATTCCAGTTTTTAGTAACTAAATAAAATCAGTTAAGCATTTTAATTAGAAATAAACATAAGATGCAAACAACAGGGAACCCATAAAGAGAAGGCTCACAAGCTCACTCCCAGGAGCATCCACTCATGAACTTAGAACCGAGCCTGTCAACGGCTGTAGTTGCGACACATTATCTGCCAAAGCCCTCCATGTACAGCTAAGGTGACAGCAGACCCAGCTTGAGCAGCAATGTAGATTCCACAACCAGAATCTTTAATTACCTATTTCCATGAGAAAGAAGCAAATGGCAAGGTGAGTATCACAGATTTCTTTAAAAAAAAATTGTTTCCAGATATTTTTTTGAAGTCAGAAAACACTGAACTCCAACTCCTACACTTTATATGGTTACCAGACTGAACCATTTTGACGGCTCTTTTAATTCAAAAATAGTCACATATTGGATTATCACACTGATCAAACACGTGGCATTATAAGGGAACCCAAGATCTCGGTCACCAAGAAATAATCTTCCTGAAACCCACAAGCATGGTTTCAGGAAGATGATTTCATACTAACTTTCCTCAGTGAGTTCTGGGGTGGAAAAAAGTGGGAAGATCTGGGGCTAACAGTTGTCCAAGTTACCAACAACTCCATTGACTAGAACTCGGAATTTCCTAAGCATACCTATTAAAGTTTTACTGAGGAATAATTTATGAGAAGTCTGTGGCATGTTGTGAAAAAAAATACATCTGACATTTAAGACCATTTTAAAACATCTCTCTTGTAAGAGGAGCTGGAGGTGTGGCAGGTTTCAGCCTTGCTCATGCCTGGGGGAGAATTGAAGATTTTAGCAGTTCTGGGCAGGAGCCTGGCACTGCTTCAAAGCTCCGAGGCCTGGGCAGGCTCCCTGTACAACCTGAGGTGCTGTTGGGCAAACAGCATCTCCATTCCTCTCTGAGGCCTCAGCACTGTTTGCCCTTCAAGGTTCCCTGCTGCCTAAGGAAACATGCGAAATATTTCCGTGAAGGACTGCTGTGTGGAAGCAACAGGAAATAAAGGTTTACTCCAGTGACTCCCTGCTAATGCAGGGGCGGAGGTCGCATCTGAGAATCAGTTTTCCAACTGACTTGTTATTTTTACCAGATGTGTTGTGCACACTATTTGAGAGGTGGTTTTGTTTTCTGGAATAAAGGCGACTTGATCATAAGCTATATTCTGGTTAAGCATTAGAAACCAGCCCAAATGCAAAGCGTCAGGGAAGAAAGGAACCTCCTCAGAGACATGACTTTTAAATTTTCTTAGGGTGGAAGAGACATGAGGCATTCATGTACTCTGAAACTTCTGGAAGGAAGTAAAATGTCAGTTCTTAGAAAAGTCAACCTTTACCATCTTCTAACAAAGGTATTAGGCTAAAGAGACTTCACTGGACCAGTGTGACCCCAATATGAAAACTGGAGCCAGGGGCACCCTGAGAGGCCCTCATGACATCTCTTGCTTCTCCCAACTGCTTGCCCACCTCCCACCACTGGTACCATCTCCATTTGGATAAGGCACCTATGAATAGAGCGCCCTTTCTTTCCACTCCCACAGCCAAGCCTTTCCCAAGCTGTGCCATATGTCTGAACGCTCCTCTACCTTCTCCTAGCCCCTTCAAGCTAAGCTGCCTCATTACGCCCTTCCAATGGTTCCCATATTCCCCCAAAACATTTTCTAGAATGGGAAGGATCCCCCAAAGGATGGAAGACAGACTTCCATAGCCCCAACCCACCTAGACATGGAAACTACAGGTTTACATCTTTCTTGCCCATATATGTAATCTGCATACTTTTCTTGTTAATTTATATATTTGTCCAAAGCACTATTTTCTCCAGTCTGCTGGTTCTAGCTCAGTATCTAGCTCAGAACAAGAGTTTCAGAGAGCAGTGTCATCAGCTTCCCCACATGAAGAAAGATTGACGACAGAGGGGATATTCTGCCTACAGAAGCGTGGAGCGGAACCCGGGGGCTGAGAGACTACTGGCAGGGCAGTGTGAATTTTGCCTCCATTTCCCAGCTGCTACCTCCGGGTAATATGCCTTGCCTTTATGAGCTTCAGTTTCCTCCTCTGCAAAGTGTGAAATAATAGGAACTTATCCTTGAGATCGGTATGAGGACTAAATGTAACATACATAAACCTTGCAGACACAGAGGAATCCAAGTCCTGCACTGACCAAAGCCACTGACTTTTCCCAAACTCTGCCTACACCTTTTATAAATAGTTCACTTATTTAGATCTTCTTAAATTACCCAATTTGACTGTGGTGTGTTTCCTGCCAGGCCTCCAATATGCTCAGTAAGTGACATTTTCCTTAATTCGTCTTCCCTTGCTCTCCCTGATATCTGGCTTTCTACCCTGAGAAAAACTTGCTGCTTTAAAAAATATACAGCCCTGTATTCTTCAACATTTAGTTACACAACACCTTGAACACTAACATGATATGTAACTCTGGTTGACTCAAATAATAAATTGTCATCACAGTCAGCTTGACCCCTATTTCAAGTTTCTGAATTCCTCATAGATTGGCAGGGCCATAACATCTCCAGCCTTGAGATACAGATCACCTAGACCAGCATCTCCCAAAATATGTCCCACAAAACACCACTGCCAGAGAACTTAGCAGGTATGTAAAAGAAAAGGTATTACAGAATTTAACAAGTTTGCGACGACTTTCCATGTGACCCTCAATGACACTTAGGCATCTGAGAAGCACTGTCATAAAGAATCCTGTTGAAATTCATTAGGACAGCATTTCACTAACTTATTTGGCCACAGAACCCCTTGCCCATTCCTATTCTTAGAGCATCCATTAACATCGTGCAGAACAGATTTCTAAAAAACACCCCAGGATAGGGAAAAAGGAAAAATTCACTTTCCTAAAACAGGTCAGTTATAAAGGGCAGAGCTGGCTTCAAACCCATGCCCCTCAGACCCCAAACCTCTGCTCCTCCCACTACAGCTGAGGCTTGCTAAGTTCACTGCCCAGCAGAATCACCAGGCATGCTTGTTAAACTGCAGATGGCCGAATCCCACTTGGAATTTCTAATTCAGCGAGATTGGTGTGGGTTTCCAGCTAGCTTTCAGGCAATGCTCGAAGCAGTGAGAACCCCTGCATCACACCCACCCGTGGTGGTACGGGGGTGGAGGGGGCCTTGGCCTAGAGACTGAGGACCTAGTGGGGAAGCCAGGGCATAAACACGGGAAAATGCCTAAATGGCCACAAGGTTAATAGCTAACAGCTCAGCACACCAGGCTACATCTAACCCATACAGCAAATCCAACAGCCCAGAGTCCAGACTGAAAAAACTAGACATTGGGAGCTAAACTAGATCTTAAAGGACAGGAAGGCCCAAGTGAAAAAGGAGGAGGGGAGCATTCCAAGTGGCAACAATAGCTGGTACTGCACAAATATTTGTTTGTAGAGTCACAGCATTTCATAGCTGGAAGGAACCTGACCTCAATCTCTGGAGAGCACCCTGGTTCTTACATTTGAATATGGGTGTGACTGCTATTTCAAAAATTCACAGCAAAACACTTAACACAGATAGAGAAGCTCCTCTCCAAGTAGGTGATTTGGAGAACCCAGCAAAGGTCTTCCTGCTCACTTACCATGATGGTCCTCTCATCTGGTACCAGCAGCCCACCTCCACGACATTAAAGCAAGGCCCAAGGACACTGGCCAAAGCGGGCCACTAAGTCTGCAAGCCAGCGGGCTCATTCTTTGCTGAGTGGGTGTGAAACAGTCAAAACTGCTGGTCCTCCTGCAAGTGCCGTTCTAATGGGGCTTTGAGGACATGCAAGTTTCTAGACATTTTCTTCACCCCCACCCTTCAAATAAAAGACTATCTGGGAATATAGGCTTCAAAAGTTGGCTACAGCAAACTTCCTCAAAGGAATGCCCAAGAGTGAAAATGCCATTCTCTGGGATCAGGTCCAGGGCCACATTAACTCATGTGGCCCCTAACTCCGGTCTTGCGATGCTCTCCCTGGCTGCTACTTCCAGTGAAACAGTAATGCCCTCACTGGGGTAGGGACGCAGCAAGCTGGCCTTTCCCTCCTAACATTCAGTGAACCTAAGACAGGATGCAAGGGACACCAATTGAGACACGAACCGCCCTTCCAGTTAAGGCAGAGAAAACATGGAATAAATCAGAGGGCAAGTCCTGAGGGGAGTGAAGATGAAGAGCTGAAGGTGGAGGTGGTGATTTCTAGGGGAGTGAGGACATAGGATGCAGGAGGGGACGGTAGATGGTTCATGAGCACCTGCCCACTCTCTGTCACCATCATAAAGTCCTCTCTGGTGGATCAATGCTTCCATTTACAGAGAAGGAGACAAGTGACTTGCCCCAGGTCACACAGCAAGCAAATGCCAACATGGGTGTTTTAGCTCTGGCTTGTCTGAATCCAAAAGTAGTGGTCTTCGATGATGTAAGATGCACAGGTGACACAGACCCTGTGACTTCCAAAGTCAACTAAAACAGAGTAAATATATGCTCCAGTCCTTGCCAAAGATTTGACTTATAATTTAAAATACACTGAAATTAAATAAATTTGAGTCAGATAGACATAGACACACACAATCTATATATTTGCCTAAATGTAAAATGTAAGTATTTGTTAAGTTCTACATTAGATATGTGTGAGGGGAAAGTTTGGACCATTTGTTAAAAATTATCACCACTGGCAATACATTTTATGCCTTTGAAGGGGTTTGGACATATTAGTATAATAGCCTGAAATAGAATCTTCTGTTTTCTCCTCCAGGATACGACACAAAAGCAACACAGAATGGAGGGAGGGGAGGGTGAACATTTCAGTATATTTAGGAGAGAAGGAACCCACAGATTCAAAAACTACATTATGGCTTCTGAAAGCCACTAGGAGTGGTTCAGAAACATGCAGAGCTAAGTACAGGATCCATGTGTTCCCACATCACACAAAATAATTAACATTACTAAATGCATACAGACCTGTCTACATGACCAGCACTGGTCTGTAAGCTTTACATAAATCAGTGTCTTTAAGCATTACCTCCTACCTATGAGATAAATACTATCTTAGAAATGAGGCACAGAAGGAGAGAGTAACCAAGACAAAATAGTTCAATAGTAAATGCAGAAAGTAGGATTTACATCCAGGCCTTTGGGCTTCAGTGCCCACACTTTTCAGCACTGAGACAGGTTGACTATCCTACAGCAGATGAACAAGTAACACTATACCATGATCTCAGTGGCAAAGGATTAAAACAACCTAAACGACACTCACGGGCCGCTGTGCGTGTGTGTTATGACACCTATTCAACGGAAATAACAAATCAGATCATGAAGTAGCTCAAAATATAAGATGGGATGATTTCTGAGACGATGATTAAATAGAAAAGCCAAGTTCAAAACTCTGTGGATAGTATGTTGTCCTTTGTAGTAGGAAAATATACATATATACATATTTAAAATACAAAGAACATTTCCACAATAGTACACAAGAAACTGGTGCCCACAACGGATGCTGAAACAACAACAATGGAAGAGATGGAAGATTCACTTTTTACTACAAATCTTTTTCTAATTTTTGAATTCTGAACATGGTCATATATCATCTATGTTTCTAAGGCAAACTCAAAAACAAAGATCATTTGAAGAGACTCATGGTGAAACGTTTTCCAACCTAATTCCCAGTAGAAAGGGTAAGTAGAATATTCGGGGATAAACTATATGAGAAAAAAATCTAAAAAAGAATGAATACATGTGTATGTATAACTGAATCACTCTGCAGTACACCTGAAACTAACAAACTAACACAACATTGCAAATCAACTATACACTTCAATAAAATTAAAATTTTTACAATAAGTCATCTTAACACTAAAAAAGAAAAAGGAAGGGTGAGTAAAGAAAAAGTGATCAGAACAGTCTTTCTGACCATTTTCTATTCATTCCATAGAGAGAAGTGAATAACTTCCTGCAATTTTTCATAATAGAGATTCTGAAATGCTTAGAACTAAAAAAGAAAAAAAATTACACCATTCACTATCTTCAACTCAGACATTTGTTTCTTAAAAATGCAGTGGACACACAGCAAGAAAGAATTCTTTGTGTAGGTGGCAGTAAAAGGTGCTTCAATGGGCTTGGGGTGTGCATGACAGCACGTGAGAAATCCCTAAAAAAATAAAGATGACACAGGTAGTGACCCAGCACAACCACGTTGTGGCCAAAATAGAAGTGGGCATGTCACCTCCATGCCACCCAAGAAACCTAGTCTCTCATGGCCCACAAAGCATGCGAGGCATCTTGCTTTGCCAAATTTAACTGGGGACATTATTTTTAAGTTCCTATAATTAGTTCACATTTGTCTATGAATCAGCCTTTATGAGGCAATCGTATCTAAGCCCCATCAGATGAAACCTGAGGCGACATCATCTCTGTTTATTATTTTGAAAAGAAAGAAAGGGTGCCAAGTTTCCTGCAACACCCAACTCAAACCCTGAAATTTGGAGGACAGAATGTCCTGTTGTCCACGTTTGAAGATAGGAATATATTTTCATCTAATACATCAGTCCCAGGTTCAGCTGGCAACAGGAAGGAACTGAATTCCAGAGGTCAAAAATAGGACTTAAGTACTAAAGCACCTTTCAGTGCTCATATAGAATCCTATTTATGTTTTAACCCCTTCCACCACGGCAGTTCTAAGAAGTGCACATGCTTGTGAACAGACATGAAAACATTTCAATCTAAAGCTCTCTGCCTACAGACTGACAAGAGATTGACAAACGTGAGAATTTTAAAGCTATTTTTACATTCCCTGATCCACAGCTTTCATAATTAAGTTTCTCACAAAGAATGAAGAGTTTCAACAGCAAATATAAAGGTAAGGGAAGGGGGAGTGTTTCTATTTAGCCAGGGCTTCTGCTGAATGAAACGGCTCATCTAGGGGGCTCTGAAATCAGGTACATAAATACAGCAGGATCTCCAAAAGGAGCCCAGCCAGGGAACAGGCAACACTAAGGCAGTGAGAATCTGGAAGAGGTTTAAATGGGCAACATTAAGTCCCAGGACCAAGCTGGAGGCTCAATGCCGTAATTCACAGAGAATATCAGTTAGCAACATGGCAGGAACCACAGCATGTTTGAGTGAGGCTAGTAGGTGCAGGAGAGGGATAGCTGCTATTCACTTGTCTAGAAATTATACTGAAGTCTTAATATTTTCACACACATCCATGTGTCCTTGACAAATATATATAGACGTACCGTATGCTCTTTTATGGCAAACACCATGGGTTCCAGTTGTGATATTTACCAGCAAGATTCCCTTCGGAAGGCCATTTTAACCCAAAAGAATTTCATTTTTTCCCCTCGAACATAACAAAAACAAATAAGCAACAAGGAATGATACCTGCCCTGTCTAACCTCACAGGAATTCTATAAGAACTCAAGTGAAATAGTTTTACGGTTTTTTAAAATTCACCATTTATATGACACTATATGCCAGGCACAAGGTGTTGGACAATTCTTAT
The DNA here is from genome assembly GCF_963930625.1 of Muntiacus reevesi. Taxonomy (NCBI): domain Eukaryota; kingdom Metazoa; phylum Chordata; class Mammalia; order Artiodactyla; family Cervidae; genus Muntiacus; species Muntiacus reevesi. Next base: position 139,814,272 of record NC_089250.1, read on the forward strand.
TTTTAACAATCTGCTGACACAGGTACTATTATTATCCCTGTTTTAAGAATAAGAAAACTAAGGCCCAGAGAGGCTCAATAATGTGCTTCTGGTTGCACAACTAGGAGGTGGAATCTGAACTCTGGCAGACTAACTCTTTTCAGGGGAGGACTCCACAGGTGGCCCAGTGGTGAAGAATCTGCCTGTCAATGCAGGAGACATGAGTTTGATCCCTGAGTCAGGAAGACCCCCTGGAGGAGTAAATGGCAACCCACTCCAGTATTCTTGCCTGGAAAATCCCATGGGTATAGGAGCCTGGCAGGCCACAGTCCACGGGGTCGCAAAGAGTCAGACACGATTTAGTGACTGATCACACACATGCAGACTAAGTCTATAGTATGTGCTGCTATACATTATACTATGTAGCCCATCATAATTCTCATGAATTCCTTTGCTTAATCCCAGTTTCACAAATGAGGAAAAGAATGCTCAGAGGTTAAGTCACAAGCAAGCCAAGATCATAAAGAATGCACATGGCAGGGAGCCAGGATTTGAAATTGGGTCTGTGCCACTCTGGATCCTGCACTTTCTTTCTTTCCTTTTTTTTTTTTTAAATGCCACAAGGTAAGGAGATCTTGGTTCCTGGAGCAGGAATCGAACCTGTGCCCCCTGCAAATGAAGCTCAGAGTCCTAACCACTGGACTGTCAGGGAATCCCCAGACCCTGCACTCTTAATTGAAGTTAAAAAATTTCAATCCACAAATATTTATTCTGCAACTCCTGTGTTCTAACACACTTCTTTAAAATGGTAAGGAGGTGGTGGTGAAACTGAAAGGCTTTTGCTCTCACCTCAGTAACTAAACTAGCCCCACGCACGCTCACCAAGTACGGACCCTGCTCACAGCAGGAGCCCAGTGATAGCTGATGCCACTGAGGATGAAGATGATGACAGGAGTATTTCAAGTGTTGGCATATAGTTTCAAAGGGGAATTAGACTCCTCAACCTGGAGGGGAAAAAGTCCTACAGGTCAGAACGCTGACAGTTATTAAGATGAACAGGTGTGACCGAGCTAACAGGTGGGACCTTGTAGGTACATTGTTAAATCCTACTCAGCTTTCAGCTCCAGAAGCCGGCTGACCAACTCATCCTGATCCTCCCTGGACTTCCCCAGTAGTCTCATGTCACCCTGGAGGGTAAATATTAGGCTGGCCTTCCACCCTGACATCCCTGGTTCCAGCACAGGTGCCTGCAAATAAAAGGCACTCACTCACACTGTGGATTAGATGCATGGAAGGAGCAGTGTTTTATTACTTCCAAGCGCACTCGCACTCCACAAGAGTTGCCAAGCAGCAGTTCCCACACAGCAAAAGGACTATGTGAGAATCATTTTAATTAGCACTTTCATTGTTTGTATGCAAATGTACATTCCTAAAAAAAGGGGGGGGGCCCTTTAAAGAGCTCTCCCCTAGGTCGACATCCCTGAGATTTTTCTGTAAATCCTTTTACATAGATAGTAAAGAGAAATTTCAATCTAGCTTGAATCTGTAATAACGGAGTTAAGGTGCTTTTCTTTACAGGAATGACAAGCCTAAAATGAGGAAATGGGAGACACTTCTGGCTCCAGGACAGAGCTGCTCCTTGACTTACTCATCCCAGAACAGCATGCACCTCAGAGCACTCTTCCAATACCCGGTTCCAGAAAAGTGATACGCCCCCCTACCTGCAGCCCCCTGGATTAGAGAGCCCTCAAAGTTATCGCAAGCAAATTTTCCAACCTCCCCTTCTGTTTCCTTCCCCAAAGGTCCTGCTACAAGCTCAGGCAGTCCATTCTCTCTGCTGGCCCATCCCCGGTCTGTTCCCTTCCTTTGGTTCTGACCCAGGGGCTGGGCGGCTTTGGTCCTGTGCCTTAATTCAAGGAGAAGCCCAGATGCTCCTTGAGAATTCAACCCTGGCAGAGGGCTCCGTGGACCCAGCCCAGGCCAGCCCAGCCCTGGGCGAGTGTTCCAAAAAGTTCGTCTCTAGGGAGTCAGGGTGGGAATAAAAGTTCTGGGTGGTCAGCATGGCTGAATCCTGTCGTGAGTCACTAACCCAGCCCTGTACAGTTATACCAGGAAGCCCAGGCAGCCAGTCACCACTTAAAATTGGAGAGAACATGACAGCAAGAAGCAAACTTCTCAGAAGGGCACAGAAAGGCAGAGGTTGGTTACCTGAGCTTGGAGGGAAAACTCTTGCAGTCCAAAAGGGTGGGGAGGCCTGGAGTCATGAAAGCCCTGGAAAGTTCTTTAAAGGGCTGCAAAGCACTGGGAATGCTCAGTTTGCATGTCTGGGCCACAGGAGGAGGGAACGCGTTGACGCTGAACAAAAGGAGGGTACTATCTGTCAGAAGATAAGTCCAGTGGCTAATGTCTGGGATGACTTAAAACACATGAGAAATGTGAATAACTGTGAAGGGTGGGTTTTTTTTTTTTTTCTTTCTTTTAAGTTATGATCAGAGCCAGAAGCAAAGAAGTAACAGGCCTACTTAGGGAAGCCAGTGTAATGTGACAGCAGGCAGAGAAACAGCTGCTGACTGGTACTGCGCACCTCCTCCATCTGAGAGATGGTTCCTCATACAGGAAGAAGCACCTCTGGTAAGAGTGACTGAAAACTGAAGACAGGTGTGGAGCCCAGGAGCAGAGCCACAGCCACTTTAAATCAAGTCAGGTCTTCAGGCTCAGATGAATCAGTGCCACAGTCGAAGTATCAGCAGATGTCAGAGATGAATCACTGTAATGCTTCAGAAACCTCTGAGAAAGGAATGGTGTTGAGAGATGAGGAAGTGATTAACAAGAGGAAGGTTCTAGAAGATACCCAGAGAGGCTCTAGCCTGGAGACTTCACAAGATCTGACATAGGTTCACCAGGAATAAAAACCAAATTAACCATTCCCTTTTAGATTAGATTAGACTAATAGTTCAGTTGAGTGTAACTTCACTTGAGTCCCATAATGTCCTTATAAATACCATTGAAGAAACGTGAGCACTAGGTGGGTTTATATATAGACAACTGAACCACCAGGTCATACGCATGTGGATTTAGCCCCGCCCTCTTCATTTTGGTCAAGAACATGTGTCTGGAAGTGACACAAATGAGGGGGGGACCATCACCTTGTAAGATGATAAAAGATGGATTTTCAAAGCCCATAGGTTATAAAATGAATCAAATCTAACAAAATGAAACTAAGGTGAAAATGTGCAGGCTACATCTTTTTGTAGGAAACTGGAGAGTGGGTAGTACTTTGGCTGACCATATGCTTCATGTGACCAAGAGTCTGAAGTGGCTACCAAAAACAGTAGCCAAGTCTTGGCTATCTCAGGGTCCTTATGATGAACCCTAGAGAGCCTCTGGGTAGGAGGTCCGTTGGCTTCAGCAACCAACACAGCTCTGGAACCCCAAGAGAGCCCCTTCTCATTTAGGGAGTTCTTGGAGGAGAGCTCAGCTGTGGCTGGGGCTCAAGAGAGGCCCCCACTTGAGATACCTCTTAGAATACACCTTCAGGTAAGATGAGATGCTGCAGTGAGACGCTGACACCTTAGAAACACCTGCTGATCAACACCTGCTATCGTCAAGGCTGGTTCTGTCTCAAGGTGGTCATTCTCAAAACTGGTCAGCATAAGGACCACTGCTGGTGAGGGGATGGGTCAGGGAGGGTGAGTGTCAGCAGCATTTCAAATTTGGTGACATCCTTCTCACCCAGTGACCTTGACTGACAAGCCAAGATCCCTGAATGGAAAGGCCTGGATGGAATGCCTTCTTGGCTCAGTGAGACAAGCACCTTGGGAGTCATTTATTCCAAGGAAGGGGACATCCCTGAAGGAAATGAGTAGATGCTAAGCAGAGAATACAGCAAATCAAAATACTTCTGACGCAGTCCAAGCCCTTGGCTGATGTACTTTCAGTTCAATACCTGGAACTCAAGACTAGCCCAGAGAGAATCCGAAACAGGCTGCCAAGTGGCTGGGAGCCAAGAAAGTCCAAAGTGACTTCAGAAACTGCTAAGACCAAAGACACCAGGCGCGTCTGAAGTCAAAGGACCTCTGAGCTGAAGTGGGCTAAAGGGCGCATTGGACACCATCTAGCTCTTACTATTAAAAGTGGGGAGGAGAATATGGAGGTGCTTGTGGGAGGTAGTGCTGGAGAGTTCCCTAAAGTAATGAATTTGAAGACCCTGGTCTTCAAAGTACTTTTTCCAAAATGAGCATTCTTTTCATCATGTACTATTTGGTTAGTTAACAGAGGAACCAAAAGGTTCAAACCGGTCAAGCCATCCCTTGTGCTCAATGACTGGATCTTCCATTCCTGGAACTGACCTTGAGATACTTTGGACCATGGGTGACGAGCAGAGAGTTCAGCCGATCCGCAGTGAACTGAAACCGACCTCACAAAACTGCATCATTCATGAACAGGCAGTAAGGCAACTAGTCACACCCCACCCTCTGCCACGCCGAGACTTTAACCCTAAACAGAACATTCTAAATCTCAGATACTGTCCGAAAGCTCAGAGACACGTTTTGGAGATGGAAAATATACAAACAAGCATTTCTAGACACTCCACCTAGTATCCCATACTCCAGAGATGGGTCTGGAAACTGAGAGGTAACTTTCTTTCTCTCCCCCAAGGCACCTCCTTTCAGCGCCCTGGCGGTTCTGCTTGCTCCAAAAAGGAAACTTCCATCCTATCTGTCTTTAACACGCGCTAAGGGCAATTCGGAGTCAGACGCAGGAGTGGCAAGAGCCAGGAGGGACAGGCTGAAGCAAAAGCACTGAGTATTTGAAACCCCAAGCCCTGAATCTGCAATTCCTCTGTTTACTTAGAAACAGTTGCTGATGCTCACCCCAAAGATAAACAAGGACAAACCCGGAAAGGGAAGGGGAAGCAGTGAGGTAAGAGCTGCTGTCAGCCTGGCAGCACGCAGAGGAAAAGCGCTGTCAGGACGCAGTCTTCCTCCTGACGAGAAGAATGAGATAACAGACTGCTATGAATAGTGATTAGAGGCTGCACCCGAGCGTGAAGCAGACGCAGAGACTCACCACCTTCACACCCTGGAAAGTCATCCACAGACAATTTGGAGGTTGCTATGCTAGAGTGGAAAGAACATGGCATGTGAAGTCAGAAGAGGTGACTGAGTCCTGGCTCTGCCTCGAGCAAAGCTGTGTGACATCAGGCCTGGCACTCAACCTCTCTGAGTTTCAGTTCTCTGTGAACTGTAAGATGAATAAGTAGATTTATAATAGCCAAAACATGCAAACAACCTAAATGTCCATCAACAGATAAGTGGAAAAAGAAGATGTGGTGTATACATATGATGAAATATTACTCAGTTTAAAAAAGAATGAAATGCCATTTGCAGCAACATAGATGCAACTAGAGATTATCATACTAAACAAAGTAACTCAGGAGGAGAAAGACAAATACCATATGATATGTGGATTCTAAAATATGACACAAATGAACCTATCTATGAAATAGAAACAGGAGGCGGAGGGAGGGAAGGATTGGAATTTGGGGATTAGCAGACGCAAACTATTATATATAGGATGGATAAACAACAAAGTACTACTGTATATACAGTACAGGCAACTATACTCCATATCCTGGATGGAAAAGAATATATGTATATAAGAAAATAGAATAAAATGAATGAGTTAGACTAGCTGCCGTCATAGTTTTCTTCCAGTTCTAACATTCCGTTATACTACTATGCTAAATACTGCAGCTCCATCAGTCACGTCCTCTTCTACTGAATACCTTCCGTATGTCCAGTGCTCTGCTGAGTACTAGAACAGTCTTGCACTCAAGGAACCATCCAGTCACTTATGCCAGCAGCCTGTAACAAGCTTCTACAGTATGCAGGGAGAGACACGTGGACAGGGCGATGCGTCAGCTGACCCAGCAGAGAAATAGGGCAATCAGGAACAGCTTCCCAGAAGTGATGCCCAGGCCAGTAGCTGAAGTAGGTAATTAGACCAAAGGAAAGGGCAAAAGGAATCTTATGTACAAAATGATCCCCAGAGAGGAATGGCCCAATAGGGCACGCATGATGGGAGGAGTTCAGAGATAAAGTAGTAAGAAAAGCTGCTGTCAGCACCCCAGAACTCCTACGGCCCTCTGCTGTTCATCCTAACACCTCTCTACACAGCCACACTCTCAGGGTCAGCGCATGCCAACACAAGGCCAGTCCACCACGCAACCACCCAACTCCTGCCCCCAGCCTGCCCCTCTTGCCCTGAGTCACATGGCCAAGCTACACCTGCTTCACACACAGGCTTCCTCCTCGTCACACAACAGGCCTTGCTTTCAACTCTTGCTTGGTCCCTGGGGCCCAACCCACAGCAGCTGTTCCAAATAGTTTCCATCTTCCTCAGAGCCATGGCCGCAGCCCACCCACCCCACTCACGCTCAATAGACCACCCTCCCCACCTTCTCTGCTCCTGGGAACGCCTGTCCGAGCACTGCTCCGTAGCAACCTTTCTGCCCACCTGTCTCAGCTCCTTCCTGCATAGCCTGGGCCAAGCTGTGGGGACCTCGGCTCATCAATACAGAAGAAAGTAAAAGGAAACAGAAACCATAGCCATCCACTCATGCAGGCTGTTGCCCATGCTTCTGACTGGACTCTGACAGCACACTTAAGTGGGACAAGGTCTATGTGTCTACCCGCATGTCAAAAGGTTTCATGCAAATATTATTAGCTACTCCATAACCATTGCTTGAAGAAACAAGTAAACAAGATTTTGCTCACTTTTTTTTTTTTTTTTTGCAGCACCATTCAGCATGTGGGATCTTAGTTCCCTGACCAGGGATCGAACCTGTGCCCCCTGCAGTGGAAGCACAGTTTTAACCACTGAACCGCCAGAGAAGTCCCCAAACAAGTAAACAGATTTAGACGCTGAGTTGCAAATACACAGTATCTCCAGGCATGTGAACCAAGAATATAGCCTAGGATTCTGCCAAAAAGATCCTTTCTATTAACACAATGGCAAGGCCTTCACCAGCCGGTTCCTGCTTTGCTCCTATACACACCGTCCATTTAATGCCAACCCAAGCAGCACTGGATCATGGTAGTGCCATTTAGTTCTGAAATAAATTTCCTAAAAACACAATGTAATACAAATGCTTTTAATATAAAAAGCATACTCCTATAGGTTCCATATATTGTATACACATTATCCTGAACTGCGTGTATAGTTATTTATTTTTCCACGTTCTTGGTGCCAGCATAAGCTCTCAGCCAATGGACAGCACAGCACGGCCTGAGCCAGCTGCTGATCCAGCCCCAAGCAAACCATCCTAGCGGCCTCTAGGGCACCGCCCTGTGTTAACATGTTCTACAACATGTATTGTTTACTCCACTAACACCTGTCTGCCGTTCATTTATTTTTTGTTCTGCTCAACAATTTTGACTCATAATGGCTAACAGGTGGTCTGCAACTAGTATTGGACCTGCTATCAAGAAATAAAGGAAAAGCATCACCCAGGGTTGGTAAGTTCAAGTGTCCAAGAGACTGACAAGTTAACATGGGTCAGCTTATAGGCTGGGAGCACTCATCAATGGAAACTCTATAGAATGCCAGGAAGATAAATCCATCAGCCCACACCATCTACTAAACAGAGCTAGAAAACTCTCTTGCAAGGTCAAGGTGACATTGTGAACTCCTGGTACAGAACCCTTTAGACATTGTTCTCTCATGTTTATTCCAGGTAACCATGAGGAAGAAATGGCATTAGGAATCCTCCTCCATTTGACAGGGACAGAGTTAAGGGACAAAATGGGTGATTAGATAGTTAATTCCACTAGGGGATTGGAAGTTAAAAAAAAAAAGTATATAATATATGGGAGACCCTTGAAGTTAAGGATCACTCAGGAAAGCAGGGTTGCTTAGCAACAAAACCATGCAACAGAAGCACAAGACATGCCCCAAAACAGTAAGACAATGGTGGCATGAGACCCACATCCTGCTCAGTGAGTTCAGTAAGTTAATGACCCCAGATCATGCTACCTGCACACATTAAAAAACAAATTTATGGAAAGGTGACATTTCAGTGTGAAAGACCCTGTCCATAGCCAGGACAGCATTAGCGTGACCATATAGAGACAAGAAAATTCCCCTGCTCAACCTGAAGGAGGCGCTAATGATGAAAGTGTGATGTCTACTCAAGCATGAGTAAGAAGGTGATCTTCTCCCCCTCCCCGCTTCTCCTTTGATTATAAAGCAAAGTTTTCAGGGTGTGACACTCTCTCACCCTGATGGCTTGTAAGCTTCATGAATATCCTATTCTAATACATCATTTCTTATCTACCACTTTGCTTCTCATTGAATTCTTTCTGCACTGAGACATAAAGAACTGGAGCTCCTCGGCACTTCCTGAAACACCACCTAATGGTTTCACATTGAGATACTGGTCTTCTAACCCCCTAGAACTGCTTATGTAGTTGGTCACCAGAGTTTCCCAGAACTCATGTGCAGCTCTGCATGTGTGGGTCACATGACAGAACATGACAATTCTAGACTGTTGGGGTTTGAGTAAAACTCAAACACAATCTCATTACATATAAGAAACAAGCAAAGCCTAGGGAAGGGTGGGTTGTCCCTGGGTAGGTGGCCAGTAAGGGCCCAAGAGGTTACCAGAATGATAATTACTGTCTCTTCCTTGGTCAGTCCAGCAGACCAAGAGTATCCAAAGAGCTTTCACCCAAAGCCAAGCAGCTAAAAATGAAAAAGGATCGAGAGATTATCACCATTCTGGCTAGCATTTAGTTTTCGGAAGTTTACAGGAATAATTTTAGGAGGAAAAGGGCGTTATTAGAAACAGACTGATCACAATAGCTTGTAAAATGGGAATGATTTAGATTAAATTCACATGGTTATTAAAGTTTCAGGACTGCTTGTTGGCTTTTGTTGGTATGAAGCTCCTTTCCTATAATCTACTGAATATTTTGGACCAAAAAATTAACAGCTCTGTTTCACCAAAACATCAGGGACTTCTGTCAACCAGTTTTATAATTTTTTTCTGCTTATTATAAAAAGGGAAACTAAGAAATCTTCAAGTTCCCTCAAGTTCAGTAGTTCAGCTCCATTTGAAAGAAAGAAAAAAAAAACTGGAACTATTTAAGAGCAAATATAATTAGTAGATTTGTATAAATGTTTCCAACATGGTAATTTTATGAGCAAACCACATTATACAGAGTACATGATTTGTTTCAAAATTAATGTAATGATTGGATATCTGTAAAGAATACTGAAAAATTACATTATTGCTGTCTTTCCTTCCCCTCTTATTTAAAAAAGCATACATCTCTTTCACTCCACAGACAACTATTTTTCTATCACTGTAAATGTAGTTTCCACATTTAAAAAGGGGGATACCAAAATGATTCTTTGCTGAACCTCAATACCCTTTTATCTATCAAGATAAGATTTTAAACTGATACTGGAAGTCTGGAGTTACATAGGCTGAGAGGGCCAACCAAATAACAAATGATGGTCTGGGGACTGCAACAAATTGGGACTCATATGCTCTCATGTGATGGGAAAATGGCTGTTCCACTCCAGCCTGTGCTGTTCCATGTAAGAATATGGCTCAGCACTGTTAGATATTCTCACTGTGTACAGCAGCTAGAAAACCAATCATGTGAAACTTCCCCAACTTTGAAAATTCTGGTCACTTAAAAACTTTTAAAATACTAGCTGTGGTACATATACACCATGGAATATTACTCAGCCGTTAAAAAGAATTCATTTGAATCAGTTCTAATGAGATGGATGAAACTGGAGCCCATTATACAGAGTGAGGTGAGCCAGAAAGATAAAGAACATTACAGTATACTAACACATATATACGGAATTTAGAAAGATGGTTAACGATGGCCCTATATGCAGGGCAGAAGAAGAGACTCAGAAGTACAGAACAGACTTTTGAACTCTGTGGGAGAAGGGGAGGGTGGGATGTTTCGAAAGAACAGCATGTATATTATCTGTGGTGAAACAGACCACCAGCCCAGGTGGGAGGCATGAGTCAAGTGCTTGGGCCTGTTGGGCTGGGAAGATCCAGAGGAATCGGGTGGAGAGGGAGGTGGGATGGGAGACCGGGATGGGGAATTCGTGTAACTCTATGGCTGATTCATATCAATGTATGACAAAACCCACTGAAAAATAAAAATAAATAAATAAATAAATAAAAAAGAAAAAAAAAAAAGACAATTTTTCCATGGGCTGGTGTCGGAGGGGATGGTTTCAGGATGATTCAAGCACATTATATTTATTGTGCACTTTATTTCTAATCTAATGCCTCCTCTGATCTGACAGGAGGTACCAATTCATGGCCTAGAGGTTGGGGATACCTGCTAATGTGTCAAGATGAAAAGTTAACAAACATAAGATCCTTTCCCAACACCCTTTTTTGGACTTGATTTGAGGACTTCAACCTGAGCATAGCACACCGTTGGAGAAATGTACACAGCCAAGACAGACCGTGGGACTCTGAACTATAACCAGCCATGCCTGTTACCTTGCTGCAGGCACCTAGACCTCTGAATAATAAATGAAAGTGTTGGTAAGAAAAAAAAAAATAAAATAAAAAAATAAAATAAAATAAAATAAAATACTGGTGTTTTATAGACAGTTTGAAGAACAAAATGCTATACACATGATTAATTCAGGAAGCAAATTCAGTGTCTAGAAACACAAACTTATTGGAAAATGAAGGATGGATTCTATATACTGTTTTTTTTAATATACTCTTTTTTAAACCTATATTATTCCCCTATAATAGCTTTTCTCTTGCCCAAGGGAATGAGGATGGGGGAATACATAAATTTGAGGGAAAAGATTGAAATTAGCTGTTAAAAAGCAAGAAGGGTAAAGATACCTTTACTTCCTTCTTTAATTAAAACAACAGAAATTCACTTAATACTTTCAGCTTTTGAGTCCATGTTGAGACAATTCCAGAAGTTGCACATTTCATCCAAGTCAGGCTGCCTTGAACATAGCAATTTTCCCTAAACTTTTTGTCTAATCAGAAATGGCACCCAGAGGTACCCAGAGGCAGCCACTTTTCTAATGGTATGTTAATAGTTTATATGACTAAGTTAGAAGGCATGATAACCAGATGGGGGAATGTCATCTATTTAAAATGTAAAAGTACTATCTATGCAAATTATGTTGGTACATAAGCATCTGGGGTGGGGGGGTGGGCGGTGTTCTTGACCCTTCCTCTCACAAAAAAGCCTAAGAACCAATACCTGATTATAAAAGTGAAAGTTCAATTGTGCAAGTTCAAGCACAAATAATGTAGTTTTTTTTTTTCAAACATACTCCTGCAGGAACCTTTTTTTTTTTCCTTTTAAATTACTGACGGAATCAGCAGACCAGAAAAAAATCTCTCTTACTGAGGAAAACAGAGTGAGTCATCTCTATGCTGATAAGAGACTGCAGGATGAGAGCGCTGTTGTGAAGCAGGTATCAGGTGGGGCCTAGTCTAAATCAGTCAGTGGAGCAATCAAGATCATTTCTTCCCGTGACATTCAGTGATCACTGGAGATGATGTTGATGGCCTCATCTCAGTGGCATCCCCAAGCACAATCTAACATCTACTTCCCCAAACCTGGTGAGGAGGATGAGGGACTGAAAAATATCTCACTATTTGTAGTGACTAGATAGAAAAGGAGAAAGTATCTTGTTTTTACACATGGTTGGCTGGCAAATGTGATGCAATTCCCTGTTTGTTTTAAAAGTATAAAATCAAAGGTGTGAATCTCTTGGAGAAACATCAACCCTAAGAAATGTGGCTGCTGCACAGAACGGATGTCATGGCTCTGTAGGACACAAAAATATTGGCCAGAAAACAGCTTTATGAACCTCTGGGAACACAAATGGACATGGTAGCCCAGGAACATACTTTTAGACAACGACCTCTGCAGAAACAGACCCCCAAAGAGCACACACTCCAAACAGTGTGGTGATCCACTCATTAGTCTTAGACACTGGATTCAGTCTCGGCTTTCAAAAAAAGTTACAACTTGGGCAAATTACTGACATTTTTTGACAGGTGCTGAGATTTTTAAAACAAGGAAAATGAGTTTGGGAAGATCATTTTGAATGAACTCTGGGGTTAGGAACTATCAACCACAACAAGATTCCAAATCCCATGTTCTGATCGACAATGCAATAAGACTTTGCTCTACAAGGGAGCAGGGAGATGACCCATTAAAACGAATATTATTTGTGCCTCAACTCATGGCAACTACACCCCATTTGAATTCGTATTTGTCTAAGGTGGCTGAATAAAATATTAGTCAGAAACAGCCTTGAATCCTTTTTGAAATTGGCCTGATTGACGTTTTTGTCACACACAGAAATGTGAAGGTCAAGTTAAAGAGGCTGTAGGGGAACAGAATTTGCCACCCCAAAACATATCTCTTTGGCATATTAATTATTTTAAGCTGGTTATAGTTTCTAAGAAACAATAGACATGGGAAAAATTCTGAAAACCAAACAAAAGTGACCCTTTTAGAAGAAACACTTACAGGTAAATCTTCATTTGTAAGGGTGTCTCCCTGGCTGTACCAGGTAGAGGAGGATGATCAGACCTCTAGAAACTCTTATCAGTGGATAAGATGATGATTAATCTACATAATAACCTTACCTTAGCTTACAGTCCTTTTCCTGGTCACCTCCCATAACTGACTCTCATTCTCTTTTATCTTTAGCTAAGGATAGTATTGAAATCTAGTGTTGGACACTTGAGGGAGTTACTTGAGTTTTCCTAGGTCTCTCCCTTGCATACAGGTTGTTACACTTTTGTTTAGTTTTCTCCTGTTAATCTATCTGATGTCAATTCAAATCTTAGACCAGTCAGAAGGATCTAGAAAAGTAAAGGAAAATTTCTTCCCAAAGCCTCACACCAAGTTGCTGATGAACATGAAGCTTTACAACAAATAAAGGCAATGGAGATTAAACCAACAATGACCTTGGTCAACATACACATCAAGCAAGAGTCCCGATAAAAACAAGTAGTGAAGGAAATTTAGATTTTTCTAGGTCATTTGTTAAGCCAAGAAGAGGTACTATTATTCTTTTGAAAGGTAATACATAAACCAAAAGATTTAGGACAAAAGGGTGGAGACTGAAAATAAGTTCCCTTCATACACCACTGCCCGCCTCGAAGGTTACTCATCTCCAACATCTCCTTCTAAGGTGGCCCATATGCACATGAGCAACGAAGCACTATTTCGCACACCTGGCTTTAAAAAAAAAAACATAAGGCAGATAGCACCATTTTTAAATGTCCCACCACTCAAGTCTCTGGGGACTTGGGAAGGTACCAAACTTTTTTTCTCCTCATTCCTAAAACCACTTACTAAAAAGGAAACAGGAGAAATCCTCACCCTATGACTGCCAGTACGTTTCATTCTTTTTAATCTTATTTAGGTTCCACTCTGAGCAAAGATGACAAGTGAAAACCAGGGTTGCTATCAATCGTCATGAACATTCCACTGAAACCTTCATTTTACCATAAATCAGTGGTTTCAGATATAGAACGCTACCCAATAAGTGCTCATTTTCCAGAGATTAGATATTCCCTAAGTCTCACTGCGAATATTTTCACCGAAACACAAGGGTCTTGAGATACATGGAAAAGCAAGTGAGGGCTGCCCATTACCCTGGGCAATGTGAAACAGCACATTTCCGCATGCTGCTTAGCCCACTGCCCTCAACAGCTGCACAGTTTTCCATGTTTTTGCCATTTGCACAAAAGGCCTTAAAAAAAAAAAAAAGACAAAAAACCAAGCCTGGAGAAAAAGTGGAAATGTTTCAAAGAAGAGAATCTTGAAAATATCCAAGAACATCTGGGGAGGGCTAACCTGAGGCTCACAGGGCAGCCAGAGACGGTGGGACCCTAAACCTGGGAGAGGGAGGAGGCGGACAGGCTTTGAGTTGGTAACTTTGGGAAGGGGGCAAAAGTGTCTCTGGGGGCTGGAGATAACCAGACTAAGGAGATTTCCCAGGTAACGTGGAAACAGAAAAATCAAGGAGTCCAGGGAGAATATGCAGGAAGCTCAGTGGGGTGTTTTCTCTGGGAAGGGGACAAAACCAATATAGAGCTGTATTCTGTGCCAGAAACCCACAAATAGATGAAAATGGAAAATGTGTTTGCTCAAAAAATAATCTTCTCATATCAGTGGCTGATGATTAAAGGTGTATGGGTGGTCCTGAAACACATACATCTACTACAACCATCACTATTTTTGCTGCTTTATTATCTTGTAGCATTTATCTTTGGTATTTCAAAGATATAAAAATATTTCATAAATTGTGGTCCTGCAAATCAAGGTTGTCTGTTTGGCTTTTTCATAAAATTATATCACAACTTTCACCGCCAAATTACCGATTTTCAGGGACTGTTTTCCACTTAGCAAACCTTCATTTAATAAAATTTTGAGTGTGATCAGAGAATGAAAAAAATTTTCAATGTATTAACTAACAGTGAATTAAACTTCATCAAAATGGCTTGTAGAAGTTCTAGTGCATGTAAAGAACAGTGTAACTTACAGGCTATTACTGGCAAAGAATGCTGGATCCTTCTGCTTGCTAGCCAAAGACAGCCATGTGCCACTTGCATAAACGCAGTTTATAATTCACTCAGCTGGCCAGATTTTAAAGCATGCAATTCTAAAACTAATTTTCTTGATTTGGAGGAGTCACAGTATTTCCATTTAAAAAAAAAAAACATAAGGTGAGACTTTATTACTATTTGCATGTCATCTCACTTGAGTCATTTATATTTGTATTACATGAACTTATCCCTTATTCAGCAGTTTATACCCTGATGCTGGGAAAGATAGAAAGCAGAAGGAGAAGAGGGTGACAGAGGATGAGATGGTTGGATGGCATCACTCGTTCAATGGACATGAACTTGGGCAAATTCTGCGAGATGGTGCGGGGCAGGACAGGGAAGCATGGAGCGCTGCCGCCCATGGGGTAGCTAACAGTCAGACATGACTTGGCGACTGAACAAATCCCTTACTCATTAGAGATGTGTCTTCATTCACTTCTTAGTAGGAATTTTACATGGAAAATCAACACTTTGCCTTTTTCTTTTTTCAAATTCTACCTATCCCTTCTTTCTCTCCCTGAATCATCATCTTGTCTCATAGCTTCAAATACCATCTACATGCTGATGACTCTCAAAGGTACCATTTCCAGCTCCAGTCAACTCTGAATTTCTAAATCTCTATGAATATTGAATGGGCATTTCCAACTTAATATGCCCAAATGAAACTCTCAGGGTCCTCCGCAAACCTCCTTCTCTGTTCCCCATCTTAGTAAATAACAATACCATTCAACTAGCCAAAAACACTGGACTTCCCACTTTCCTTTTTGCTCATACCACATACTTAATCCAGCAAGTTCTACCTTCAAAATATACCCTGAGCTTGACCAGATCACATCATTTTATATTCACCATGTTAATCCAAGCCATGCCCTTATCTCTTGCCTAGACCAGAAGGGCCACCTACAGGTCACACCGATTCTATTCTTGCCCCCAAAAGTCTATTCTCCATTCAGAACCCAGAGAAATAATTTTAAAGCTCAAAGAAGATCATATCGCTATTTTACTCAAACTTTTCAAAAGGTATCCAATCACACACAAGGTTTTGGAGTAAATTTCAACTCCTTATCATGTC
Source organism: Muntiacus reevesi (assembly GCF_963930625.1). Taxonomy (NCBI): domain Eukaryota; kingdom Metazoa; phylum Chordata; class Mammalia; order Artiodactyla; family Cervidae; genus Muntiacus; species Muntiacus reevesi. The sequence continues at coordinate 139,829,976 of NC_089250.1, forward strand.
TATAAGATCTACCATTGACCTCATTTCAAATCACTCTGCTCCCCATAACCACTTCCCAGCTCAAGGCCAGCCAGACTGGCTGCCTTCCTGTCGCTCTATCCTGCCAAGCTCAGCCTACACCAAGGCCTTTCTTTTTGCCTTTTGTTTCCTCTGCTAACCACTTCTCCCCAGATTCCTTCACTACTTTCAGATCTCTGCACTCAGTTTCTACCCACCCCTCTCCAAACAAAGACCTTCTCAGACCTCTTTCAAAAGGAAACCCTCAGGTTTGGGGAAGAATGGATACATGCACATGTATGGTTGAGTCCCTTCACAGTTCACCTGAAACTATCACAAAATTGTTCATTGGCTATACCCCAACACAAAATGCTTTTGATGTTAAAAAGAACTCCTCACTTCTTTTATAGCACTTATCAATCCCTGAAATTTTATTATCTATTTAGTTATTTCCTTAATTCACAAAACACTTATTCATGAGCACCCACCACATTTATGTACAAGGTGCTCTTCTAGGGGCTGGGTAGAGAGCAGTGAATAAGATCCCTGCCCTCATGGAGGTCACATTCTTGTCACTCCACTCAAATCCAAGCTTCAGTCCTCTGAGTCCCCAGTGCCCAGGGCAGTGCCTTGGCACAGAGTGGGCATTCATACATGTTTACTGAACGAAGGAAGTGTCCCACCCACCTGAGGCCACCTGCTTCCACGAGGACTCCACCATAGACCTCTTCCTAAAAGATGGGACTCTGAGGAAGCCAGAATGTCCACTGTGTCCCTTTAGGCACAGTAATGGGGACAGTCAGCCTCCCATGTTTCAGGTGGGTCCCTAACCTTGGGCCTGACCAACTGCCCTTCTTTCCCGCCCCACCCCAGCAACCTGCACACTCCCCAGGCGGCCATGCCTCCAGGTCATGTCTCACTGGGTCATAAGAGCATCTGATTCACCTAGTTAGGACTGGACCAGGTAGTCAGCAGCAAACAAACCAGCTTCTCTCAATCAGTAAAGAATGGCTGGAATCAAGACACATGGGTCATATTGCCTTCCTGGCCCATGGTCCCCCCAGCTCTGAACTCACATGAGACCTTCACCATCAACTAACTAGTATGCCTCCAAGCACTCTTAGCATTAGAACACACTGGTGTTAAGGACATATTTTTGCCTCTTTCAGCTGCCACAGATGCAAGACATTTACCTGCTGTGATGAGTAATTAAGTTTCTTTTGGAAAGCGGAAGAACATTTGTTAACTGTGAAATTATCTGATGGCAAATAAAAATGAAGGTAATTGTGAAACAGAATTAATTTATCTTTCTTAAAAATGGCAGCTGGAGTGGTAGGAAGGAAAAAAATGAAAATGCAAATCCCTTGAAGAACCACTCTGGAGGACTCAAAATATGTGTTTAAAAATCCGTTTCTAACATACGCATTCACTTCTCAACTTGTTAGCACAGAATCACCCGGCTCTACATCTCAGAACCAAATAGGATTACTTCATATTTGCTCAGCATTTTATTCCCTTGGAAGCATTCTCACATAATCTTTTAGCAGAGCAGGAGTCATTTCACTGTCTGCAGGCCCAGGGAGGTCAAAAAATGCACAATAAATAGCAGAACCAAGTAGGTAGCAGAACTCATATATGCCTAGGCCAGACCCAGTTTCCTTCCTTCTATGACAGAAAACACAGCGTGGTTCTCTGAAAATCCCATTCTATAGTCCACTGAAAATATGTCCCTCCATTGTAGCAGCAGCAGCAACAAATAAAATAAAACACATATTCACCAGTGGTGTAAGGTGCTGGAAAGATGCATTGGTCCTGGGGCTCTGAGCAGGGAGAAGGTCTCACAAACTCTTCCAACAAATGCCACTCCTGCAATGACAAACATACAAGACATCTGAATCAGGCAACCTGTGGCCTCTCTCCAAGGAGGCCTTCCAAATGCCAATGGCTAGGCACCCTGTTTAGACTCAAAGTCTCCCTCCTCATCTTCCAGCCCTACTTCCTTCTCACCCTGACCTCCCCTAGTAGAAGCCAAATCTTTAGTTCACTGGCTGAAAAGGTCCCATGAGAATCAATGGATCTCAGGCAGAAAGAAGCTCCTGAGACCATCTATGACAGATGCCAAGTGGGTCACCTCTAGCCTGTAGAGGTATTATAGTAATCTGCAGGATATGCTTAGAAAAATTGAGCCAAAAACTTAAAAATCAAGAACTGTCACATAAAATCCCAGATTTCTGACTTCTCTTTTCAAGAAAGAGAGGATCTGTCAACATGGCCCCTGTTCATGTCTTAAAATAATCAGTTGGTGCTAAGAAACAGCTGCCCTTCATAGGCAGGCTTGGCTATTCCCATATGCCACAGTCCCTATCGCTCCCTAGCGTCTCAACACAAACAAAAGCTGGGATGATCACTGTCCTTGTGTTATTTTGTTCGAGATACAGAAATATTTCCCTCTCCCTATGATTCTAACAAAAGTGGAAAATTTTGTTCTAAGGGGTTGAGCTCTAAGAGGGGGAAAAAAAAGGTATAAGCACATACAGCAACTTAAGTTATATGACCTCATTTCTGTAGACGTTTGCATCCCCTGAACAAAAATACCACTCCCATTTTACGTAAGTGAAAGCAAGAAACTGACTTACCTACTCCCACAGTTAAAACTGGCTCTGTCTCTAGAACTGAGGTTCAACCCAGGACTTCCACTATGCCCCCCTGCACAGCAGTCTTCTACTACAAAGCAAAAAGTCAAAAAGTGTATATATATATATATATATATATATATACACACACACACACACATACACACAGGGGTATGTATGTGTTTCTCTCAAAGCTAAATACTCAATTTAAGGAAACACAGTTGAAGTAGCCAACCTACTCTGTACTAAAATGTTTGCCATACCTTCATTTGCCAAAGAATATAAGAGTAAGTTATATCAGGTTCCCTACGGGCCTGTTTCCTAATGTGACATTTTCAATAAAATTGTGCTGCTTTAAGTACAGAAGTAGTTCTCACAAATACCATGAATTGGCTACTTCAAAAGTGCTCGGGTAACGTTCCAAACTGTCTGAAACACTCTTTATGCTAGAAAAATGTCCCTGAATATGCATCTAGAATACAAGGCTATCCATAAGCTTACATACAGGTACAAGCACTGTAATAAATGAACAATGCTCAACTATAAGGTCACAAAGGGAGTTATTTATATCATCCCCTCAAAGAATGTATTGATTCTCTCACTCAGCAGGTATTTACTGAGTCCTATTACACGCCAGGCAGCAGGCGAGGTGATGGATACATGAAGAGGCTCGTCTAGGCAAGAGATTCAGGCACTCAAAGACTTCTAAAACAACAGGTGAGTGTAAAGATCTGGGGAGGCGCAGGTGGATGGGAGCCCTGAGTAGGGGCTCCGAGTGCAATTGAGGGAAAGAGATGCATCCTAACATGGCCGGGGGTCAGAGGAAAGCCTGAAGCAGGAATCGGAGTGTGGCAGGCAGGGGGCGAACCAAGGGGAGGTGGGACTGACAGGGACAGTGTGGGCTGGAGCAAAAATTATGAACAGCCCCTTCGATTTATACTGTCCAGACCTTATCTTACAGGTCTTAAAAAACTCCACCTTATGCCACCTCACCCAGCATCTATCAAGACTTGATGCACAGTCCACAGGTACACTCTTGAAAGTTGACCTTGCCAAGTGGCCAGATCAAAAATGCCACTAGTTTCAGCCCCGCTGCCAGGCAATGCCCAGCTGTCGCTCCCTCGGGGCAATCAATGCTGTCCCAGAGTCTGCAGGACCCTAGAAACAAAGGGGTAGAAACACTCAACCTTCCTGTATTTCCAGAGTCTCCACGATGTCTGAGAAGACAGTAAACAGACTTTTCCCTGTGCCATCACAGGATGGTCCCGTCTCTACCTTGAGACCTGGATTTCTACAGCCAGAATCTACTGTGCAGTCGAGACTCAGGCAGCAAGTTTTGTGAGAAAGCGTTCCAAAATATCTGCCCATCAAAATGCCCAAGTATTTTGCAGGGCAGCAGTGGAGACACAGACATAGAGAACAGACTTGTGAACACAGTGCAGGAAGGAGAGGGTGGGATGATTTGAGAGAACAGCACGGAGACACACACCTCACCATATGTAAATATGTAAATACACCATATGTAAATAGCCAGTGGGAATTTGCTGTGGACACAGGGAGCTCAACCCAGCGCCCTGTGACAGCCGAGAGGGGAGGGGTGGGGAGGGACACGGAGGGGAGTTCAGGGGGGAAGGGCCACAGGTGTGCCTATGGCCAATTCATGCCGATGTATGGCAGAGGCCAATACAACATTGCAAGGCAATTATCCTCCAATGAAAAAACAGAAAAAAAATGCCCAAGTGGAGGTCCCCCTTTCTTCACGGATAAGAAAGAGAGGAGCCTCCAGCCCTGATCCAGGTGTGGCAAAGCCAGGGCAGCATCCCCGAAAGACAAGCTTTTCAAAAGGGACAAAAAGAGGAATGAAGACCAGATACATGGCCATGGTTAGGGTTCAGGGTCAAGGTCTGCATGAGGAAACAAGGACGCATCTCTGGATCTGAACCTGCTGAGCAGGTTCCCAAATCTGGCTGAAAATTAGAATCACTTAGAAAACAAAAACAGTTTCTTGGGCCTCAGAGCTATCAAATCAGAATCTCTGGTTTGGAGGTCTAGGAATTATATAGGTGATTCTGATGCCCAGACTCTGATACTCATTTAGAAAAGGGTTACCTTTCACCTTTTTCCAGAACAACCTTTCACCCTTCAAAACAATGTCAAGGTCATTAGTTGAGCATCTGTCTGGCAGGATTCAAGAATGCAGGCTTTGGGGGAGTTGCACATCCTTAGTCTGTTTACTTACTACCCCTACCTCATACTGTCACCACGATCACTTAACTCCTTTTTACTTTAAATAAAAATAAAATGGCCGCAGCCAGGATGGCAACTGGGTAAATGAAGCCAGCCTCCCTCTCTGCCCTAATCCCTGTATACCATAATCCAATGCCAGGGCACCCAGACTACTGGAGCTGTCCAGTCTCAGCAGATCTGAGCCCTTTTACACCTGTGTCGGCTCACCCTGACAGAGCAAAGGGTCTGGGAGCATCTGGGCACCAACATGGCCTTTGAGGAACAGCTCCAAGGCACATAGTACTCTGATCACGTCCCTACTGCCCACCAAAGAGCAGGACACTGCAGATCGATGCACCGCCTGGAAATCTGCCAAGCTGGCCCAGCACTTCTCTTCCCAGATTCCCACTTGTGGTCAAGAAATGGCCTAAGCAATCTCAAGCCAAGAATGGCAAAGTAAATGCTATGTACCACAAGGATGACAGATCGGAGTAAACCTGTTTCCTGAATGGACCAGCCTAGACAGATCTCTTCCCTGACATCAACAGCTACCAGGTGACCTTCAGACAGCCCAGCACCGGAGAAAACCACAGCTGACCAAGGTCAGTCTCCCTGGCTGCAAGGCCCAGCAGCAATCCATCGTATCCTTTACCAGAACAAAGAGACAAGCAGCCCCTTCAGTCTAAGGGCTCTCCTCTCTGGCCATAATGCAAATCTGGAAGGGCCCAATGGGGCAGGAAGTCTAGCAAAAGCACAAGATGCTCCTGGGGGGATAAGCAATCCAAAATTTCTTGCAGTACCTTATATCCTTGCATAAAACAAAAGCTTTCTCTGATTTAACCCTCCAAAAGACATCACAAGAGTTGCTCAAAGCCCTGCCAAATACCCTGAACCATCAGCTCCCTCATCTATATCCTCATCTCTAGCCCAACCCAAGAACATAGAACAATCCTGGATGTTGGGACAGTCACCCTGGCCATCTTCATTCCTACTCAACACAAATCCAGATCACCCAACCAACTCTGGACCAACAAAAGCCTCTCTGGATACATGCTCTCATAACTACCACATCTCTCTCCTTCAGAGCACAAATCACTTATTTTTATATTGTTTTCCCACTAACATACGGATAAGGATCCATGCTGATGTCTGTTTTGTCTTTGTGTTGTTGTTTAAGCTCTTTTGTTTGCTTGACTGGTGATCACTGTATCCCAATAGTGACTTCAAACCCTCTAGGTTCATTCAATGTATACCACAAATTTCATGCCTTCCAACTGAAGGATGAGCAAGTCAATCCATTCCCTAACAGCTCAGTCTTGCCACTGGCCTCTGGAATCTAACTAGTCACATCCATCAATTAGTCCACTAATTCAGTAAACTAGGAAGGACCTTGCTGAGAAGGTCAGTGCAGAATTGGTAAAGCACTAATCCAGTTGTATTCCCAAGGTCAAGTTCAACTGCAAAGGCTGAAGTCAGCAAGGAAAGTTTTACCAGGTAATGAGGAAAGAAGAGTCAAGACATGCAATCTGAGGTTCCTAATGGACCCTAACCCTCAACCTGATGCTCAAAGCACCTGTCCTCTGCCTTAGAGGGATGGGGCCTGGCTCCTATCTCCCACCAGGAATCTGATCATAATTCTGGCTATGAGGCATGATGTGACACAGCTTCAAATTTCTGGGACTGTTTGATTGCCAGAGCTGTTTCCTATTACTCTTCAGCTCCTATAAATTTCTGGGCCCCTAACTATTGCCTGGAATTCTGGTTTCATGCCCTCCCCAATCCCTGCTACTTCATTCGTGTGTGTCCTAACTCCACCTGACCTTGAGGCATCCTGCCCATGACATTCACCCAGATCCTGGCTCTACCCCCTCTGCACACACCCCTCCAAAGCCTGGCACACAGGAGTGTCCACTGAAGGTAACTCGAACTCCAAGGCCCAACTTTCTTCCCAAGCTCTTGGGAAACTCTCCACCCTCACAAACTCCAGCTCCTCCATCAATAAACCCAGATAGTCCAGGGGAGAAAAATCAATTCCCAACTGACCTTGAGGATGACCAGTTCAGGAAAGAAACAAACCACAACGATTATCTTTCCTTTTTGTGCAGATTTTTAAAATCATATTGCATTTATTACTTTAAGATGTCTTTAACATATACAAAACGAACTGTTTTTACCTATGAAAGCACTTCCCTACTTCTCAGAGCAAATCCCACTGGGTTCAGTGCCACACCCTCAGGACCTGAATGCCACTGAAGCTTCCAAGATGCTCAATACTCAGGTGGCTCCTATGTCCCAAACACTGCTCACCCTTGGTCTTATTGCCCCACTGTCCCCCTTCCACACCCAGTGACAGAAGAAAGAAATCTTTGGGAGCTTTTTATAGCTCTCCCACCTACTCCAGATTCAGTAGGAAGGAGAACGAAGTTTCCAAGTTCTCTGAATGACACAAAGCTCTTAAAGTAGAATAAAATTAGTCAAAAAATAGCAAAATGATTTTTAGCTCCCTTAAGAAAAAAAAAAAAAAGCACACCTACTTTATTTAAATGACTCACAGTGACTTCATACTTTCTTCCACTGGGATATACTCTCCTTCCTCCCAAAGGTGGTGGAACCCTCCTTTCTTCCCATCCACTCCTAAGACAAGATATCTCCACAAGATACTTGTTCGGATTTGGGGGCCCCCAGGGAAAATCTTGACAATGAACAAGCCAGGCAATATTTCTGCTCCCAGGAGGGATAAATAAGATAATTATGGATTGAAAGTAGTTTTTGCTGGTGGGATTGAAGTTAGGTAGTCAGGGCTAAGCTTAGTTAAGACATGATATATGACCTGAGCTCTCCTTGGTAAGAAAAATCCCAGCAACAAGAAGAGACAGGGAAAGAGCTTTGCAGACAGAAGGAGGAGCAAATGCAGAGACTCACAGGGAACGAGCCTTGGCCACCTACAAGGAGACTCTTTCAGTTCATCTTTCCAATACCCAGCTTTCCATGCATCTCCACAACACCACTCAGCTCACAGCTCAGCTGTGTGGCTCCACCAGGCCTAAAGTCTAATAAACCTTTGCTCAAGGGCTTCCCTGGTGGTCCAGTAGTTAAGAATCCACCTTGAAAAGCAGGGAATGTAGGTTCGATCCCTGGTCTGGGAACTAAGATCCCACATGATGCAGAGCAACTAAGTCCATGTACTGCAATTATTGAGCCCAGGCCATAGAGCCCACATGCCGTAACAACTGAAGCCCACAGGTCCCAGAGCCCATGCTCCGCAACAAGAGAAGCCAGTGCAATGAGAAGCCTGTGCACCGTAACTAGAAAAAGCCAGCATGCAGCAACGAAGACCCAGCACAGCCAAAAACAGCTAAACAAAAATTTAAAAATATAAATAAACCTTTGTTCAGGCAGCTCCCTCTGTGGCCTTAGTAGCTGTTAGCTCCCTCTTGTCCCTCAAGGTCCCTTTGGTTGTACCCAGGGCCCTTCCCCTCTATCCCAGGGTAATATATCCTGAAATCCTTTAGTCTGTTTCACCCGACCGACTGTCCCTTGATCACTGGGGTCCAATCTAACTCATCCGTGTTGGCCTTAAACCTGGCACATGGGTGGTACTTAGTCAAGGTGCACTAAATTAAATCACCTCACACACACACACATAAATGAATGCATCCATAAACTGGTGAGATCTGAATAAGGACAGCAGACTGCAGCAGTGCCTACTTCCTGGTTTGGATGCTGTGCTAGTTATGTAAGATGTTACCACTGGGCGGAAGGGCACACAAGACCCCTGCATCTTTTGCGGTGGGGAGAAGGAGGGGTAACTTCCTATGAGTCTGTATTTCTAAGTTTTAAAATTCTTTTAAAAATCTCAAAAATTTTTACCTTTGACATACTCTAGCTTTGTGGTTTCTCCTTAAAAATTGCACGATCTGGTGATACTAGGTTCCAAGACAACAGCAGAGAGGGCTGTGCAGTGACTGTTCTCCCTCAGATGGGCACAGCTCTCAGATCTCCCTAAACACCAAAGCCAAGTGTCAGTTGCTATTCCTCGGGGTGCCTGCACTGCATTTTCTCCTAGAAATATTTCTCTATCAAAAGTAGGGAAATGAAAGGCCAAGAGGGTCTTCTCTAATTCCAGGAAAAAGGGAGACTGCCACATTTTAGTGAAAAACATTCCCGTAAGTTTGGACTTGAAACCCCTCCACCCTTCATGGCATGTTACCTGCCCAGCCTGAGGCACTTGAGGTTTGGACCCTGGATTGTAACTTTCGAGGATCAAAGTTTTTACTCTAAGTCAGCAAATAAATTTAAAAACCAAACCACTGGAAAAGAACGCAGTTTAAATACACAGTATCCCCTTCTGCCCTAAACATCAATATTTTGGTTCTCTCATCTCACCTTTCCTGAGAACACAGGATGCTGCCCTCAGCCACCAAAAGAGAAGGTTCTACCTCGTATGCATGATCACACCCAGATACATAAGCAGGATTTTGTTTTTCCACTGAAATGGCAGTTCTGTTCAGCAGGGGAGGGAAAAGGCCCTTGGGGCATGCCTTCCCCCACCTTTCCCATCACACCTCCACCACCACCTCCCAAAAGGAACGTGCTTGGAATGCAAGTGTCTGAAAGGGGGTGAGGCCAAGGCACAGAGACCCGGTGAACTGCCCAGTGAATGTTTTTAGAGCAGTAGTTTCCAATCATGCTACAGAGTCAGCTGGGGCTTTAGACGATGCTCCTAAGGTGACACTCTTGCCGACAGGCACAGCACTGATTCATCCCTTGGCATTTTGAAACTATTTAGAAAAACTCACTAACCTGGGCACCCAGGCAGAACACATCTCTCCAGCCAGGAGATGCCAGAGCTGTGTGGTCCTGTAAGGCAGTCACTAGCCACACGTGGCCACTGAGCCCTTGAAATGTGGCTGGTCTGAACTGAGATGTAAAGGGAACATACACACTGGATTTTGAAGACTTGGTATGGAAAAAGAACATAAAATAGCTCACTGATTTTTAAAAAGTACTGATTATATATTGAAATAACGTTTAAATACACTGGGTTAAAACAAGCATGCATGCTCAGTCACTTCAGTCGTGTCTGATTCTGTGCGACCTCATGAACTGCAGCCCACCAGACTCCTCTGACCATGGGATTCTCCAGGCAAGAAAACTGGAGTGGGTTGCCATGCCCATCTCCAGGGGATGTTCCCAACCCAGGGATGGAACCTGTGTCTCTTATGTCTCCTGCACTGGCAGGCGGGTTCTTTACCACTAGCACCATCCGGGAAGCCCAGATTTACAAGTATACAGTTAAAATTAATTTCATTTCTTTTTACCTTTTTAGTGTGGCTACTAGAACATTTTTTAATTTAGTTTTAATTGGAGGATTAGAAAATCTTAAACGGCACATACGGTTCACATCTATTACTCATCCACACTCAGCGTTCTAGGGTGGGGATTAGAATCCTAATGGAAAAAATGAGGGCTCTGGTCAGGCCTGTCAAGGCCTTCCAAGTACATGATACTCAGCAGGTTCTCGATGTCTCTGAAGCTCAGTTCCTCGCCGGATACAGGCATGAGAACATCCAGCACACTGGGCCCAGGGGAGTAAAACAAGAGTAACTGGAAGCACCAGACTGATGTCTTCCTAAAACTGGTACTCAACACTTGTGCCCGTCTTCCCTGACTTCTTTAAGTCTATAAAAGTTGAACCCAGGGTCTCTGGGACTGCAGATGGCTTGGCTCTCCATCCAGGGGGTACAAAGGAATCACCTGGGGAGCCCCAACCTTCCTCCACCCAGAGTTTCTGACTGTCCACTTGGTAGGGGGCCAGGTATGCTCATTACTTATAAGAACCTTGGCCTGTGAGCCCCTCTGAGAAGGTGACATGGCTGAGGAGCTGTGACCAGTACCGTCAGGGCTGCCTTGGGACCTTCCCCGTCCACAGTCAAAGGGCCAGCCTGAGGGCGGTGTGGCCCATGGAGAGGACAGGAGCTGGCTAGGACCCTTCTGCAGCAGAGGGCTACTTTCTTGACATCTTGTAAAGCTAGATGGGAAATGACTATCTGCCCTGGACACTGTTTCAGACACCAGGAGGCAGCTGGAACTCCCTACCTTTACACAAGATACCTTAAGAAGATCCAAAATACAGACAATTTCAAAGTCCCCAAATGCTTGGCAACTGGGCCAAAAAAACAAGGTTGCTTAGCACTTCCACCAGCAACATACAAGAGGGACCAGGGCAGGTCTTCTTTCTGTCCTTGCCTGGTCCCCAAACACCAATGTTTGCTAGAACCTTCTGGATGTCAGGCCAACCCTTCATGCTTTTCTGCAGAAGTGTTTCTCCCGTGTTCCTAGGAACCCAGAAAGGGGCCAGGATGTCCATACACAAACCTGCAAGTTCCAGCAGCCGTTTTATTCTTCTGGTACCTTCAGTCACTGGAAGAAGTCATCTTAATGAACACAAACACTAGACAGCAGAGCACATGGATCAATCCAACCCCAGGAGGGACACTGGCAGAAGACAGCACTTTATCTCAACCAAACAGTCACTGCTCCATCCCTTGGATTAAAAACCTCCTCTGTGCTAAGCCATCTCTATCTCAAACCAGTACAAAAGAGTAATTTCTTGAAGAACAAAAATTTAAATATGACCATGAAACTCAACATGTTCTTCCTTCTTAGGGCAAATCTCTCTATGGGGGGAAAAAAAATACTACGTGAATGAATCACTGCATTTTCCCCACTGAGTCTAAACTGTCTCATATTTTTTTTGGAAATAGGGTACAAAGTGAATAAGCACCAAATCTGAAAACCCTGATACATTTTTTTAACTTTCAATGCATGAAAATGACTCCAGGGTTTGTTCATTGTAATACAAACTACACGCTGACTCTGGCACATTAGCCCTAGGCCCCTGCGCCCCAACCACAGAGCATTTTCCTAGATCACTCCCCCCAAGTCTGCTTCTCACATTCTTCTGCCCCATAGTTGGCCTCCATCTCCCAGATAGAACATGCCAGAGTAGCATGAACATAACTGTCTCCATGTAGCCTTGTCTTCACTTGGGAGTCATAATCATAATCACATAATCACAATTACAATCCAGTCCAAACAAAATTCAAGATGTTATTGATCTCTTGAATGCCAGCGGAAGAGAATGCAATTCTTAATATATTGGAAAACATCTTTAAAACCCCTCCTCCTTCTCTATCATTTAGTATCCCATACACAGCCAGTAGCCACCCTTCTATAGATTCTCCTCTTCATCTCCCTCCAACCCCCAGCTAGTACACACTTTCCCTCTCCTTTTCTTTACCCTCTGTTTCTTCTTCTCACCACAAGTATTGGGCCTTTTCAGACACAAATACAAGCCCTCCTCGCACACATTCACACACACACACTCACACAAACTCTGACTGACCCATCTCTCAGTTCTCCAGCACAGCCTCCACTCATTTTCTCTACATGAAAAAGGCCAAGGAACTGAGCTAACCAGGAGAAAATTCTCCTTAAAAGGTAGGGTAACTGGGAAGGCTGAGTAATGGACAACAATCCTGTTTAGCAGAGAGAAGAGAAAGTCCATGAACACTAACTCACAGTGGCACATGGCCAAGGAGTGTTAAATGTTACCGCTTAAATCAGCCAGCCCAACTTCAAAAAAGATGCTCTTTATTGATGCCCAGATTATACTAATACCTCTGCTGGAGAGACAGCCCCAGCACAGCCACGAAGAAGCCAGCCCACCTTGACCTCTAAAAGTGTCCAGCACACGTTGACTGTGTATATCCATCATTTTATGAATGAAGAAAAGTACCACATAGAGACCTCGGAACTCCCCCTTCTCTGTCTACAGCAGAGAGTCATCCTGGTGCTTGGAGAAGTTACCATGACCTGAATGTGTGGAACAGGGGTCCGAGCACCATATAAAGGGCTTCAGAGATAGCTCTGTTTATGCAATGGCTTTGTTCCTTCGTTCACCACGCACAAAGGCAGCATCAGAAGCAGTGAGGAGGAAGAGGGAGAAACTATGATGAGAATGACCCACCCTCTGCTTTCAAGGAAACGAGCAGAGGGGATAAGAGCTGTACAAGGTCAAAACTGATGAAGAGTTATATCTGTTCAAGAATAAGGTAAGAAGAGAGATAGGACAGCCGTTGGGCAGGGACCACTGAAAGAACGCCAGCCTATAGCCTGGCTCTGCCAAGGACTCGCTGTGCAGCGTTGGGCAACTTCCTATACCTCTCTTAGCCTATTTCCACGCCTGCAAAATGAGAAGACTGGTCATAGGTGATCATAGGTGATCAGTCCAGCACTGATGTTCCACAGTTCTCTGATTTTAAGGATACTTGCCATGGGGGTCATGAACAGGTAGAGAACAGAACGGAAAAGCAGGCAGAACGAGGAGTACAAACAATTCCGAAAATCTTAATTACTATGATCACTGTCGCTCTGTGAAAATACTCACTGTACCTCCCAGAACTACAGCGTGGTCAGAGTTACAGGTCCGTTTCTAGCCCTATAATACCAGAACAACATGCACACTGTACCTTGAGTAGGCTGCTTGCTAATGGGCCACACTGAAGACACATTAAGAGCACTGCCTTCCTCCCACAGTGGTGAGACCCTTCCTTGTCCTAATGAAAGTCAGAGTTCTTCAAGCTCCCTCGTTGGCAAATGAGCAGTATGACTCCCCAAGTCACTGAGCTCAGAGAGGCAGAACCAGGAGAGAAGCCCAGATGTCTGACTCCACACCGACTGTTAAAAGCCAGTAAAAAAACTGTGTGGGAGCCCTGCAAAGCTTGGACACTTAGAAACTCCACGCAGATGCACCTAAGTGGTCTAAGAGGATGGGGGAGGATTCTGTAAAGGGGGAGCCAGGAGCCACCTCTCCTTCCTCCACCTCCTTGACAAGCAGGGTCACCACCAGCTGCAGGGGCTGGTATCTGTCTAATACCCCGTTACATGTGTACACATATCCCATCTTTCAGCAATGCAGATGGTGACTTGTGCTCTAGGACTGAGGTACCCCAGATCCTGGGGTCCCACTGAAATCCTATGCAAATCTTACCACTTTCTAAATGCACATCCACAGGCAAGTCATTAAGCATCTCAGGGCCTCAGTCTCCTCATCTGTAGAATAGGGATAATAGAACGCAACACCTCACAGGGTTATGAGAAGGATTCAAGAAGGCGATACACCTAAGTACTTAGTTCAATGCCTATAACCACATAAATGTTATAGTTATTATCACTGTACTTTTTCTGGGGAAGAATCCACAAAGTTTTCGTCAGCTTCTCATACCCAATAAAAATTAATGTCAACCCTCTTCCACGTGCTATCCTTGGAATGGAACCGAGGTCATCCTGTGGGAAGTTTCTCCCCTAGCTTCCTAAGGCTTCCTCACTGTTCCAGAAGAAAGGGATGTGAGGCTTTCTATGCTTCCTACCTGTGCATAGCAGGAAAAAAAGAACTCTGGTGAATTGAATAAGCATTTCTGTGGCTGGGAAATGCCTCCTCAGACCCTTAAGGCCCAACCCTAACAGTGGGAAATTAAAAAGGACAAAACCAGATCCCAACTCCAGTTTCTACACAGTTGGGAATAAGCCCACTCTGCTGACCCATTGGGGTGCAGGAGGAGGGCTACAGGTGCTGTGGCCCAGGCCCCCCTCCATCCCAGGTCTGACCATCTTTCCTATACCTCCTGCTAGGGAGCTGTGAAGAGAGAAACAACTAATTCCAGGTACACAACAAGGTGATATACTTCACCCAAGGTGATGGGATGTCAAGAAGTCCCAAAGCTGAGGTCTTGGCCCAGAAAGAAAAGTTTGAGGAGGAAAGAGATGAAAGGAAAGTGTGAGAGACGGGAAGCTACTCAGGTCCTGGCTTTACGGCTCTCTGGCCTCACAACCTTGGACAAGTTACTCAACCTCTGAGTGTCAGCTTCCCCGTCAATAAAATGGGGGGCTGGGGGGCTAATTAACAATCCTTGCTTCAGAGGAGTTATGAGGGTCAAATGAGGTCATCAGTGCAGGCATTTAACACATACCCAGCACACTGTAAGTGCTCACTCAGCTTTATGGCCATGAGGAGGATGAGGATGACGAAGGAGGAGGCAGACAAAGGTTAGCACAGTCACGAACCCTGACTGTCCTACTGTTGTTCATGTGTTGTATTAAAAACAAAGTCAAGGCAGGCTTGTGGGGGAGAACTACCAGTGCCAGAGGGACACACAGGGTCCTGAACCCAAAATACAGAAGAGCTCTAAGTGCAGAACCCCAGCCCACCTTAGGCAGCAATGAAGGTGGAGAACACAGCGCCTAATGAAGGGCCTCAAACATCACAGCTTTACCCTCAGTTGGAATAGCACCACTTCACAAAATAACCCAGTAACTCGCTAATAAGCATTCAGTCTTTGATCCACAATGAGGATTTAACAAGCACGATGTTGGCTCAGATGAAATCTTTTAAAGCAAGGGACATTTCAAAGAAAAATAAATACATGTAAAAATAAAAGAGGCACTTTTTTTGACAGTAAGAAAGACGGGAATACCAGTTCCCAGGGCAGCCCCAGCTCCCACCATCTCCACGTTCCAATCTGTTATCCTTCTTGAGTCCTCCACCTTGTTACCTCGCTGGCAGACGAGGAGTAAGATGGAAGCAACCATGCCTTCCCAAATAATTTCCTTCAATATAAAAGTAATACATGTTCATCCTATAAAGCCGGGAAAACAAAGGAAATCTAAAAGGAAATGATAATCCAACACCCAGAATTACCATGTTGATCTACTGCTGCCTGTTTCTCAAAGTCAAATCATTTTTAAAGAATGATATTATATGGCTTTCCTAAGATAGTCAGCAGTCTGAAGATCAGTAAAAGCTGTAAGAATCAAAAAAAGTTTAGAACTGGTTGACAAAAGGGACGTGCACACACACACACACACATGTGTAAGACCTGCCTCTCAGAGATCTCTTGAGCTCACAACACAGGATGGTCACTGTGGCCACCCCTAAGCTAAGAAGTTTAAACTCAGAGGATCAAACAAGAACTCCACCCACTAAAACAATGCTCTTTAAGTATCAAAAACTCTAGCATTTCAAACAAGTGTTTTTTAAACACACATTGGGAAAAAAAAAAAAACCAAAACCTAGGATGTGTTCCTTGGCACAAATCTGGGTCAGTTCCTGGTGGGGTTCCAGGCTAGAATTTCAAAAGATATGTAATTATTCCTCATGTCACTGATACCATTCTATCAGACGCAAATAAATCAAAATCATAACAATAAAGAAAAACAAAACTGAACCTCTCTGGCAAACACACTCGGTGCTTAGAAAACATGTTTTTTGCCAGCATCTTTCATGGCTGCCTCTTAAAACCACTTTCAATATCACTTACACCAGAAAAATAGGAAGAATAATTTGTTGACAAGTTTCAAGGTTGTCCTCATCCGTTTACTGGAGGGACATCTCAAACAAGGTTGTTAGTTCAACAGGAAAGGACTTTGCAAGAGATGAGCACCCAGTATTGGAACAGGGCAGCTCCTTGAGTGAGCAAGCTTCTCACTGCTGGAGGCATGGAAGCAGAGTTGTACAAACCATGTGGCTTCCAAGGTCCCTCACAACTTTAAGATTCAGTCTTCGTTTCAGAGGGCACTGCCCTGTTGCCTTCCCTCTTTTCCCATTAAGGAGAAAGATGGCAAGATCACTAGCATGGATTCCAGTAAAGTCTTTTCCAGAACTCAGAAGGGCCACAGAGACAGGCAAGGGCAAGAGGTGGGGGTCACTTCCCAGCCTGGAGGAGACAGGCTGGCCCAGAAGAATGGTCTCTAAGACTGAACAAAGAATTCAGAGGCGTCTGTGGGTGGCTCTGGAAACAGAGTGGAATGCCAAGACTTGGGAGTCCACAAGCCGTATGCAACAGCTTTTCCGGAAAAGGCAGCACTTTTAGCACTTAATACAGATCCCTCTGGGTCCCCAGGACACAGGCAGCTCTGCCCTTGCCCCACAAACCCCGGACATCACCAAATATAGGCAGAAGTCACTTTCTTGAGAATGTCCTGAAGCTCAGAGCTCAAGAAAGTTGCCTCCTAAGACCCCCAAAATAACCAAGTCCAGCAAACAATGACCTGCAATTAACTAGGACGGTGTGTTTTCTCTATACTCTACAGTAAAAGCAGAGTAACAAAATAGTTATTGGTCAAAAAAAATCACATCCAGAAGATGGCCTAATTCAACCCAGCTTCTTGGCCCTTGGTTACAGTTGGTCCATGGAGCTAGTAACAACACATGGCCCAATTCAAACCTAAAACTTAGAATTTTGGACAAAAAGTTTCATTGGCAAAATCACAAAAGGCCAAAAGGTTTGCATGTTATTCCACCTAGGGACCCTCCATGTCCCTTAGGATAAGGCATGACACTTGTGACTTTTGGAGAAGACAGGATTTTTTCCTCCGAAAATAAAGTGTGTGGGGCACAGCACACAGGGTGGAGAAGAAGAGCAAAATCCTCAAGAGGAGTCAACAGATAATACCTCAAAGGAGCAAAATATGCAAGCTATTAAAAAATGTGGAATACCAAAAGACGATGGCTACGATTTTTAAGTGACTGCCATTGGGCCGTGGCAGTTGAAAGCGAGGTGGTAAACAGTTCTTATAAGACCTATCTGGTTCTTGAAACCATGCATGCGAGGATGTGTGTTTAGTCACTCCAGTCGTATCCAACCCTTTGCGACCCCCTGAACTCTAGCCCACCTGGTTCCTGTGTCCATGGGATTCGCCAGGCAAGAATACTGGAGTGGGTTGCCATGCCCTTCTCCAGGGGATCTTCTAGACCCAGGGATCAAACCCAGGTCTCTTACATCTCCTGCACTGGCAGGTGGGTTCTTCACCACTGTGCCACCTGGGGAGCACATATGAAACCCTATGCATGTGTAAATTTGACAAAACTACAAGTTATAAAAAGAAGAAAGGGGGGGTGGGACTAGGGTACCTTGGATGTATGTATTTCCCAACTTAAATAATTTAGTGAAATGACAACATTTAACTTGTTTCTCCATATTTACTAACAGAGTATTATATTCTAATAACTTTTTCTTGATTAAAGAAATATTGCTCATTGTAAGAAAAAACTGGAAAGTAACACCCCTTCCCAAAAGTGGGGAAAGAGGAAAAATAATTATATAATCACTATCCAGAGAGAATCACTGGATGATTTGGAGGTAGTTTTTTTTTATACATGTGTATAGGTACATGTAGCAATAAAAAGAGAATTTTCTTTAACTCTTTGGAGATACCCAATGACCACAAGGTTTCTGTTTTATTTTGGAGAAAGAACATTTTATTTTTTAAAGCATTAAGTAACTTAGGCCTTTGCCTCTTTTATTAGTCAATATTAAGATTTTAAGGACAGGCATGCCAGGTTGTCATATTTTGACTACAGGGTGCATTTACAAAGGAAAAAGAAAGTACTTTCTGGATAGTGGTGTGGCAATTTTCAGAATTCTTAGACATCAAATTGCAGCAGTGGGGTGAAAGCCTCACTGAAAGTTGGTTTCACCTCAGAGGGTTTTCCATCTCTGCCCATGTGCCTTGCTTCTTCCCGTGCATGTCTTTGCTTCTCTCTCCCTGCCCACTGTCACTAGCTCTCCTCCCCACTCCACCCCACTTTCCTATTTCATTTGTCTCACACCTATACCATTCTCCCTGACACCCTAAACTTGATGGAATATGGAACTGAAGTCATATTCTTATTACTTTTTGCATTTGCAAAATTGTCTTTAAAACAGGAACATAAAACATTCCATTCATCCATTTTCTAAGGTCCCTGCAGCTTTTTTTTTTCTTTTTTTGAACAAAGGCAGCTGTAAATCTGACTAGAAAACCCTCAGAAATAAGAGCTTTGACCCCTGTCTGGAAAAGCCAGTGCAGGCACAGAACAGGCCTTGTGTGGGCAAGGGATGGTTTCCAAGAAAAGCCAGGGAGGAGGACTAAAGTCAAAGTCAACTCACACTTCCCCTGGGACCTGCAGGAGGAAGGGCCAGGCTCCCACCCAGCACCACCCCCTGTGAGGACATCAATAGATTCAGAAGGCAAACCCTGGCTTCCTTGGTGGCTCAGTAGTAAAGAATCCATCTACAATGCAGGAGACTTGGGTTTGATCCTTGGGTGGGGAAGATCCCCTGGAGAAGGAAATAGCAACCCATTCCAGTGTTCTTGCCTGGAGAAAGCCACAGACAGAGCAGCCTGGCAGGCTATGGCCCATAGGGTCGCCAGAGTCGTACATGACTTAGCAACTAAACTACCACCAAAAGGCAAACCTAAAACCATCAGGGTATCCAGCTAAAGAACCACCTACTCCTCCATCCCTCTGAGAAGGACCTGCATGTTTCTCTGATCATTCAAAATGTCTTGAGTCTTTTCTCCTCTACAAGAGCTTCTAACTCAGATGTTAGATACATCTTAAAAGAACTTTCTAGTTCAGATTAATCTGAAAAACTGTAAGTTCTCTCTTCCAACCCTAAGAGAACTGCATATTTCACACAGCTGACTTCAACAGCTGCAAGGGTCTGATGAAAAAAAATATTGACCAGGCACAATCCTAGGACTGCCTCCCACAGAAAATACAAATCTGATCTGATAACCCTGCCAGCAGTGAATTCACCTGCAGCTTTATCATCCAGCCCTCACCTTCCATTTTAGCTTTAGGCTTCTAATGGGATCCTTCCCCTTAGATGCTTCACCGAGCTCAGGCATGGGTCACATACACAGTAGTTACAGCATCTACTGCAGGTCCCTGAGTCCATGCCAAGAAAGGAATAGATTCCATTTGACAGGCTTGCACTCTAGTAACTCAGAAGGGTTCTTAGTCACTGCTGCATCCTTCTTGGTAACAGTTCCAAGCCATTTCCTTGTGAAGATATATGAAAATATTTTAAAGAAAGAACGGAGCATAAATGAGGCAGTTATGCTTTCCCCCAAGTATTTCCTGAAAAAAGGCCATTGCTCCTGTTCTGAGAGATATACCAGTAATTCCCATACCATGAGTTTTTTGGCAAATGAAGCAGGAAACTGGGGGAGGGGTGTGGAGGGGCCACTAGACGTGAGGTTGTTCAGTTCTCAAAGAGCAGCAAGATGATACAAATTTTTACACGGTAGCAAATGTTCCTTTTGGACTTGCTTCAAACCTGTGTGTGGGCCGATTCTCTGAAATAAACAAAATCCTCTTGTATAACAGAGGTTATGGGGTGACTAAAAGGGTGAAGATCCTGATGGAAAAGAAGTCACCCACGAATCGCCTTTGACTTTAAATAAGATCACCTATGCCTGCACTGGGTCTCAACTCGAAAAACCTGATTAGCAATGTGGAGGGATATCAAAGGGTCTGTGTAGCCCTGGATGGATGCATGGATGGATGGGTATTGTCCGCCGCCCTAGCCCCACCTTAAGTCCAGTGACAACCTGAGCTTGTCTAGCTTTTGAGAGCATTGAAACACCCTGATCCATGCAGCAAAGAGCTGGGATGCCAACCCTGGCTCCAATCAGCCCCCATATGCCGCCAAGGGAGGCACAATGTCCCGAACAGCAGTTGGCCAAACACGTGAGAGGGAGGTGCAGCTGCCGAGCTTTCATGTTTATCAGGAAGAAAGAATGTTGATTTTGCAGATTTTTGATAATGTTTTCCCAGCCAGTGTTATTCCCAACCCATTTACAAATGCAATCAGAACACCACTCCTTTCCTCATCAGTCTCCTTGAACTTAAATGGTTCCATCCACCTCGGCCCTGGAAACCCTTCTCTCTCTACTGGCCACACCTCAGTTTGGCCGTGTGGAGAAGCAGAGAAAAACCAAGAGCTTTGCAATGGCAGTTTCGGGGCAGGGTGAAGAATATTAAATTCAGACTCGGGCTTAAGACCCTGGCAGCATGTGGTTGCAAGATCTCCGTGGGCTAGCCAGGTTCATCCACAAAGGACTCTCACAGTTCTGTCGTTGGGTCTGTGGTTGTACTGAATCGCTGCCATGGTCTCATTGTAAATTTAGTAACCCAGATGCAATAAGCTACAAATTAAAAAGGACTAGAGTGAACCAAAAAGTTACTTTAGACTGAGAGCAAATCATGGGCCAAGCACCCGGCCATCTTGCCGGAGGGAGCTGGCATGCCACCGCAGAAGGGATCCAGAGGAGAAAGAGCCCTTTAGAAAATGCTGAGACTTTGCCCAGGCCCTTTTGAAAACTGGGTTCTTGGGCCGTTTCCTGAATTTCCTCTCCACAATCTTGAACACTGACTATTATGTGGAAAAAAGAAACAAACATTTAAGAGGACAAAAATATATCCTTGGGAGACACAGGAAGAATGCTGTTTGAAGTAAGGACTTTTTCTCTTTCTCCTTCATACACAAAAACTCATACTCAACCAGCCTTATGAGTAATCCACTGCCATAGTGGATGCCCGACTAGCTCTATCATAGCCAGCAGCCTCTGCCAACAAGTGATGCAGTGGAAGAGTTGTCTGTCCAGCTCCCTTCCTGATGCTGGTCTATTTTTGGTTAAAACCCTGGTCTTCGGTTAGGGACCAGACTTGCCCAGGGCTCCCTCCTTGGAAATACTATTTGATGACAGCAGTCCTCAAGAGCCTGTACTAAAAATGGCTTTCCAGCTAAGAGGCACTGTGGAGATCAAGCCAATTCGAGACCCTTACTGCCATGGTCTGAGCTGAATGTAAGGATCAAGGGGTGACCCACAGCCCAGAAACATCATGGAAAACCTACCTACCCCACCATTGATTAAATATCTGTATGCCCAGCACTATGCACACATCATAGCTTCTAAGATGTTTATAGTTTGAGAGAAAAATCAGTCCAGTGACAGCTCGTCAGATAGCCATAGAAAGAAAATTTTAAAAACCCATTATCAGTCACAAAACGTTGTGAGAATGGCGCAAATGTGGGCTACAAAGGTCAACCTAGACTTTGCACTGGGAAATACACTCCAAATAAGCACTGAATATTCATTGGAAAGACTGATGTTGAACCTGAAGCTCCAATACTTTGGCCACCTGATTCGAAGAACTGACTCATTAGAAAAGACCCTGATGCTGGGAAAGATTGAAGGTAGGAGGGAAGGGGACAACAGAGGATGAGATGGTTGGATGGCATCTCTGACTCAATGGACACGAGTTTGAGTAAGCTCTGGGAGTCAGTGATGGACAGGGAGGCCTGGCATGCTGCAGTCCACGGAGCCACAAAGAGTTGAACATGACTGAGCGACTGAACTGAACAGACCTCTCTTAGAGGACAAAACCGATGTTCTGAGGTTTTCTTCTACTCCGAGAAGCCAAAACCCAGGTCATCTGTTGGTCGACCAAGAAAGCAACCATTAAGCAAACTGCCTCTCCTTCCAGCCGCAAGTGTCTCCCGGGGCTTGAATACAGATTCAAAAGGGGGAGACTTTAAGGAGGACAGATGACCAAGCAGAGACTCTGGGGTGATTAGAATAAAAGTGATGCCCATCACACGTTAGCAGACTAAAAAGCAGGTTAAAATCTCTTTAGTTATTTCCTTAAGTATCATTCTTTGATGCAAGCATCAGAATCCCTGGAATCTCTCTGGACCTGAGAAATCAAAGTCTTTGAGGGCATGACCAGGGAATCGTTTTTAACCAGACACTCAACATGGCCCCCAAGGTGTGAGAATTGCTGCTAGCCTATTCCTGCCTGTCCTCTTCTGACACGGAGGTAATTTAGGAAAAGACTGGGTGCTTCAGTTAGGAAAGAGGTTTAAACAGAAACCATACATGTGAAGAGAGGGAAGAGGCTGGAACAATCAGAGTCTCTTAGAGGGACAGAGAGAGAATGTGCTGATGAGCCATAAAGCCCAGCAGGGAGACTCTCCCTCCCCTGCAACCTTGGAAGATCATAAGAAAGAAGGTGATTTCTTTGCAGGCACCAAAAAGGGTTGGAGTGGGGGTGGGCCTGGGCCAGCCTCAAGAATGAAGGAGCTCACCAATGTGGATGGGACTGTCCAAGTTAGGCCCAAAGCACCCTGCAATAAGTATCTTTTGCTCCACACACTGCAGTTCTAAGAAGCATAACTACCAAGTCCAAAGGGATCCAAGGGAACAGAGAAGTTGCTTCCACCCAACTCCACACATCACAGCCACCTGGCCAATGCCCACTTAGCTCTGGCTACCACATGGCCTGGAACTGACAATTACACTCAGTATTTCCCATGTCTCTGTTCAATTCAGTTGCTCAGTCGTGTCCAACTCTTTGCAACCCCATGGACTGCAGCACACCAGGACTCCCTGTCCATCACCAACTCCCAGAGTTTACCCAAACTCATGTCCATTGAGTCAGTGATGCCATCCAACCATCTCATTCTCTGTCGTCCCCTTCTCCTCCCACCTTCAGTCTTTCCCAGCATCGGGGTCTTTTCAAGTGAGTCAGCTCTTTGCATCAGGTGGCCAAAGTACTGGAGTTTCAGCTTCAACATCAGTCCTTCCAATGAACACTCAGGACTGACCTCCTTTAGGACGGACTGGTTTGATCTCCTTGCAGTCCAAGGGACTCTCAAGAGTCTTCTCCAATACCAAAGTTCAAAAGCATCAATTCTTCAGCACTCAGCTTCTTTATAGTCCAACTCTCACATCCATACATGACTACTGGAAAAACCATAGCCTTGACTAGACGAACCTTTGTTGGCAAAGTAATATCTCTGCTTTTTAATATGCTGTCTAGGTTTGTCATAACTTTCCTTCCAAGGAGTAAGTGTCTGTTAATTTCATGGCTGCAGTCACCACCTGTAGTAATTTTGGTGCCCCAAAAAATAAAGTCTGCCACTGTTTCCACTGTTTCCCCATCTATTTGCCATGAGGTGATAGGCCTGAGGCAGTGGCAAAGTCAAATAGCTCCAGATCTGAGCAGTATGTGCCAGTGGATCTCAAAGTGTGGTCACCAGTATGGCAACATCAGCATCGTGTGAGGACGTATTAGATATACAAATCCTCTAACCCCACCGGGGACAGAGCTAGTGAATCAGAAATTCTGGAGAAGGAGCCTAGCAATCTGTAGCTTAATGAGCCCTGAAGGTGATTCTAATACAGCTAAAGTTTGAGAACCAATATGGTATGCTATTAACATGAAGCATAATGGTGAGTCAACAAAAGTGACATTCATTTACCTAAGCCTACAGAACGCTTTCAAATATAGTATCTTAGGGATGCTCTCTAATCCTAAGATCCTATAATTCATTTGAATCTCATAGCAATGCTGAGGTAGATAAAGCAGAATTAGTATCTCATTTTACAGGCAAAAGGATTGAGGTTCAGAGAGATGGGGTAACTGACAGAGATTACCTTACCCAGAGCCCTGACTGACAAGTCACTGAAAAGTCACCAAGATTCACCTCTAAGTAATTAAGAGTTACCAGCCCACACCAATTTTTCTTCCCATGGCCCACAGGGACACTGCTGGCAGCAGGACTGATATTGACATTACTTTTTATCCAGCCCACTGTTACTTACCTCAAGTGACTATTTCTATGACCTCCCTCCAGTAAGTCTGGATTTGAACTGAAAAAGCAATTTTAAAAACACCGCAAGCCAAATTCACTTAGTCTCAATGCTGACCTGACACAGACAACAATCCTCTACTGATAAGTGGACCATGCACCAAAAGTTCCTGTACAGACTGGAAGGCTGGAATCCAGATTGCATTTTCCCATGGACACAACACAGAGATGGAGCTGGATCCTCAAGATGGTATCACAAAAGTCCATCCACAGTGGGAGAGGCAGAAGAGCACATAAGCAGATCTGGCAGTAGGCCTGAAGGTTTAAATCCCAGTTTTCCCATCACTGACCAAAAGGAGACAAACCCCAAGTCACTGAGCCTTTCTGGGCCTCCATTTCTTCACCCGTAAGTCATAAGACTTGCCTGGCAGGGTTGGTCAGAGGGTTAGAGGACAATGTATATAAACCACACAGTAGACGATATGTATGCCACATAGTAGACAGGCAACAAATGCTTGAAGATTATATTAACTCCTAATAGTAGCCATACTGTATCATTATCCTGAAAGCTATGCAATTTTTAAAAATATGCATACATTTGGGACTTCCCTGGCGATAAGTGGTTAAGACTCCATGCTTTCACTGCCAGGGCCCTGGGTTCAATCCCTGGTCACGGAACTAAGATCCTGCAAGCTAAGAGATGTGGCCAAAAATATAAATACATATAGCATACATTTGAAATTACAGTAGGACTGACTGCAGGAGGATTAACTGCCTCCTAAAACACCAACGGGAAAAGGGAGGGTGACAGGCTCAAAGGTGTCACAGAAGGTCAGATCACCCATCCCATCCACTCCCCTAGTCTTTTTTCAGCTCAGTTCAATTGTCACTTCTTTGTAAACCTTTACTGGCCTCCCAGCCTGGGTTAATTCTCTCTAGTATATGCTCCCGAGGTCCCAAGTACTTCTTCACTGCCTTACAATGATTAGACTTTACCCTTACAGTCTGTCTTCCCCATAACCACATAAAGCCCATGGCGTCAAGGCCCAGGTCTGTTTCTGCTCCCCAGTGTCTTTCCCTGGTACTCTGTCCTGTGTCTGGAACACACTGGGCACTCAAATATTTGAGAAATGAATCATATCAGGCTATATTCAGCTGGCTGTGCATAGGAACAGATAAGTCACAAGGTCTTGACTCATAGTTACCTAGAAAAGCATACAACTCTTCTTTCCGCTCCAGTTAAAAGAAAAAAAAAAAAATCAATCTGCCTCTGCCAAATCACTTGGCTAATAAAGGCTCATTATAAAACCTACAAGGTATTAAACCCACAGGCATCCTCTTCTGATGGGCACACATCCCTCAGGGCCTTGGTTTGTTCACAGGGCAAGTGCTAAATGAAGTCAAGATCCAGGCAGGTGTGGAATTTGTTGGGGCTCTTCCTACGTCAGTATCAGTTAAAGAGGGACAGATGACCCAAACCTCATCCTGGCTTGAATTCTGAAGGCATGGAAAATGCTGCTGTGAGCTGCAGTGTATTCAGTGGCTACATCCGGGAACAGTCCAGGGTGACCCTCAAAACCCTAATGAGGCAGGTATGGGTCCCACTCCATAGGTGAGGAAACAGACCCTCGTTGGTCAGGCACACACCATGGTCACATAGTTAATAAGTAGCAGAGCTAGTATCAGAACCCAAATTAGATTACAAAGCGTCTGCTATCAGCCATATTCAGGTTCCTCTCCCCACACTGAGTGTAGATCTCTCCAGACTGAAGGGTATACAGGCTTCGGTGAGTCAATGCAACATGGCTAAAATACACTTGCAGAAAGACAACTGTTCTGGGTCCTCCCATGACTATACAACCCAGGATAAGTCCTTCATCTCCTTGGGCCCCAGGGAAGCTGTTTCCCCAGTAATATTAAGAGTGAGCTGGATGGTCATTACAAGAAGAGACCCACTGAGCACATAACCGTGCCTATCAGTCAAAACCTATCACAAAATCACATCTGCCTGGCCCCTGCCACAACCCCACCATGCTGTGGCTCAGCCCTCTCTCACTCAAACTGAAGGTTAACTAGAGACTCTGAGGTTTCAGGTGGGGATGGAAGGAATGACAGGCCACAGACTTTCCTACTAGGGCCCCTGAAACTGACTTGGAATAAACCAAGGATAAGCAACAAGCTGGGACTCTGGGGCTTCCCTGGTAGCTCAGATAGTAAAGAATCTGCCTGTAATGCAGGAAAGCCAGGCTCAATCCCTGGGTCAGGAAGATCCCCTAGAGAAGGGAATGGCTACTCACTCCAGTATTCTTGCCTAGAGAATTCCACGGACAAAGGAGCCTGGCAGGTACAGTCCATGGGGTAGCAGAGTCAGACAGAAACTGAAGCCACAAACACTTTCTTTTCACTTTCAAGCAACAAGCTAAAGGAGACTGTTTACCATACAGTTAATTAACTGTAAGCCAGAACCACTGTAACCAGCAGGAAATTGGAAAAAAAAAAAAAAAAAAAAAACCATATGCTGTGAAAGAAGCAAGTATCTATCCCCAAGCTTCCCTTGGGCTCAAGCCCACCAGTTTTCCATTCAGCATCAGCTCCCTCTGAGATATGTTTAACATACACTCAAGACCTACTGCAGAACAGCCTTCAGAGACCAAGGCCATCCACCCAAGCCACAGTCTCTCCCTAGCATCGGCCCCGGCAGTAGAGAGTGATCTGGAATTTACAGTCTCTTCTACAGAGCCTTACAAGGTCAAAAATGTTCACGCTGTATAATTCCAATGATGAAAAGGCTAGGGAACAGCACAGAATAAATGGCCAGTATGAACGACACTCCAGAAGCCAAAATACAAGAGCTGAAGGTGGAGTCAGCAGTGGGCACAGTGGGAGCCAAGAAGCCCAGTTGGCCAGGCTTCAGCAGCACTTGAGCCTGTGCTGCTGCCGGCCCTGGTCAAAGTCACCACCCCCTGCCGGTCCCCGCCACGGGTGAGCACAGTCACCTCCCAGCACCAAAATAGGAGTCACAAGCAGCTGACATCCATCCTGGGGAAGGCTGCTGACCCCCGAGCCATCACCCTCTTTGCAAAACCCATACTGACTTCTACATGTATGGCAAGACATGGGGAAATGGCCAAGGATATTATCTAAAATGTTCATCAAAATAAAGTCTGAACTATGAGGAGGAGCAGAAGGGGGAGTGAAAGAAGGCACAGCCCCCTTCTTTATCACAAGCCTAGAAGCATGAAGTCCAATAATGTATACAAAGTATTTCAGCGGCTGGAAAAGTAGGAGGAACAAGGGACACACAGCAAGAACAAGAGAGAAAGGGGTGTTTCCTGAAGGTCCATGGTTAGGACTCTGCGCTTTTGCTGCCAAGGGCCTGGGTTCAATCCCTGGTTGGGGAATTAAGATCCTGAAAACCATGCAACCAAAAAAAAAAAAAAAACAGAGAGAGAGAGAATGAAAAATAAAGAGGAGAATGATGGTAACGGGAAGTATAGTGTCAAGTTGCCCCCAACTGACACTGCCTCAGTAGCCTTGATCTTGCTCCTCTAGCCCTACTTACCAAGGCTGTTCAAGAGGGCAGTATATGATTCCCCTCAGCCTTGCTGCCAAACAGCAGACATCAAAGACATAACAAACCTAACCAACCAACTCCATGACATCAGCACCCAATCTCCTGCAAAATAAGAAAAGCAAACTTGGCAAATGTTGAGCAGACCCACCACCCAGGAAGATACCAGACACAGAGTTCGAAGACATTTTTAGCTTCTAAAACAAGCTTTTAAATGCCTAAATATACTTAGGCAAGGGCTTCCCTGATGGTTCAGTTGGTAAAGAATCCGCCTGCAATGCAGGAGACCCTGGTTCAATTACTGGGTCTGTAAGATCCCCTGGAGAAGGGAAAGGCTACCCACTCCAGTATTCTGGCCTAGTGAATTCCATGGACTGGGGTCACAAAGACTTAGGCAAAACCTTTCAAATGGAATGATAAAATACACCTTGATTTATAAAACACTTTAAGTTATTTAAAAACAAATGAAGCATTATCTTGCACAGTGAAGAGCATGAAAAAGCAACCAGCATTTTGTAATAAGTGCTGGAAGTTTTAAGAGACTGTAGTAAGATTAAGGATAGATCTAATCTATGAGATCTAAAGGTATGATTCTACAAATTAAGAGAAAGGGTAGTAGGCAGCTAAACTGAGACCAGATTTTTCATTCTTTGTAAAATGTGTTAAAATGGACATTTCTACAAAAAGATCATGGTTTGTTTATATCTGTATGTATATATATACACTAACCTTAATAACTCCAAATACCACCTACTCTGTTAAAAAAGACACAAACAAAAAGGATGGTTCCAGTTCTATCCACACCCTGAATTTTATGTACTCACCACAGATGGGTCCTGCACCGGATGAGACAAAAGAATGTTTATTAAACAGCTACTGTGTGCCAGATCTCAGAGCTAAAATTCCCCCTTTTGCTTGACCCCTTGTTTTCCCAGTCTCCAAAGAGTAAGAATGGAGGGAGAGGACTGAAGGTCACACCACGCCTTCAGATACAGCTGATATTTTTTTTTTTTTAATATTATTTTATTAGTTGGAGGCCAATCACTTCACAACATTTCAGTGGGTTTTGTCATACATTGATATGAATCAGCCATAGAGTTACACATATTCCCCATCCCGATCCCCCCTCCCACCTCCCTCTCCACCCGACTCCTCAGGGTCCTCCCAGTGCACCAGGCCTGAGCACTTGACTCATGCATCCCACCTGGGCTGGTGGTCTGTTTCACCACAGATAATATACATGCTGTTCTTTCAAAACATCCCACCCTCACCTTCTCCCCCAGAGTTCAAAAGTCTGTTCTGTACTTCTGTGTCTCTTTTTCTGTTTTGCATATAGGGTTATCGCTACCATCTATCTAAATTCCATATATATGTGTTAGTATACTGTAATGGTCTTTATCTTTCTGGCTTACTTCACTCTGTATAATGGGCTCCAGTTTCATCCATCTCATTAGAACTGATTCAAATGAATTCTTTTTAATGGCTGAGTAATATTCCATGGTGTATATGTACCACAGCTTCCTTATCCATTCATCTGCTGATGGGCATCTAGGTTGCTTCCATGTCCTGGCTATTATAAACAGTGCTGCGATGAACATTGGGGTGCATGTGTCTCTTTCAGATCTGGATTCCTCAGTGTGTATGCCCAGAAGTGGTATTGCTGGGTCATATGGCAGTTCTATTTCCAGTTTTTTAAGAAATCTCCACACTGTTTTCCATAGTGGCTGTACTAGTTTGCATTCCCACCAACAGTGTAAGAGGGTTCCCTTTTCTCCACACCCTCTCCACCATTTATTGCTTGTAGACTTTTGGATAGCAGCCATCCTGACTGGCGTGTAATGGTACCTCATTGTGGTTTTGATTTGCATTTCTCTGATAATGAGTGACGTTGAGCATCTTTTCATGTGTTTGTTAGCCATCTGTATGTCTTCTTTGGAGAAATGTCTGTTTAGTTCTTTGGCCCATTTTTTGATTGGGTCACTTATTTTTCTGGAGTTGAGCTTCAGGAGTTGCTTGTATATTTTTGAGATTAATCCTTTGTCTGTTTCTTCATTTGCTATTATTTTCTCCCAATCTGAGGGCTGTCTTTTCACCTTACTTATAGTTTCCTTTGTTGTGCAAAAGCTTTTAATTTTCATTAGGTCCCATTTGTTTATTTTTGCTTTTATTTCCAATATTCTGGGAGGTGGGTCATAGAAGATCTTGCTGTGATTTATGTCGGAGAGTGTTTTGCCTATGTTCTCCTCTAGGAGTTTTATAGTTTCTGGTCTTACATTTAGATCTTTAATCCATTTTGAGTTTATTTTTGTGTATGGTGTTAGGAAGTGTTCTAGTTTCATTCTTTTACAAGTGGTTGACCAGTTTTCCCAGCACCACTTGTTAAAGAGATTGTCTTTTTTCCATTGTATATCCTTGCCTCCTTTGTCAAAGATAAGGTGTCCATAGGTTCGTGGATTTATCTCTGGGCTTTCTATTCTGTTCCATTGATCTATATTTCTGTCTTTGTGCCAGTACCATACTGTCTTGATGACTGTGGCTTTGTAGTAGAGTCTGAAGTCAGGCAGGTTGATTCCTCCAGTTCCATTCTTCTTTCTCAAGATTACTTTGGCTATTCGAGGTTTTTTGTATTTCCATACAAATTGTGAAATTATTTGTTCTAGTTCTGTGAAAAATACCGTTGGTAGCTTGATAGGGATTGCATTGAATCTATAGATTGCTTTGGGTAGAATAGCCATTTTGACAATATTGATTCTTCCAATCCATGAACACGGTATGTTTCTCCAACTGTTTGTGTCCTCTTTGATTTCTTTCATCAGTGTTTTATAGTTTTCTATGTATAGGTCTTTTGTTTCTTTAGGTAGATATACTCCTAAGTATTTTATTCTTTTTGTTGCAATGGTGAATGGTATTGTTTCCTTAATTTCTCTTTCTGTTTTTTCATTGTTAGTATATAGGAATGCAAGGGATTTCTGTGTGTTAATTTTATATCCTGCAACTTTACTATATTCATTAATTAGCTCTAGTAATTTTCTGGAAGAGTCTTTAGGGTTTTCTATGTAGAGGATCATGTCATCTGCAAACAGCGAGAGTTTCACTTCTTCTTTTCCTATCTGGATTCCTTTTATGTCTTTTTCTGCTCTGATTGCTGTGGCCAAAACTTCCAACACTATGTTGAATAGTAGTGGTGAGAGTGGGCATCCTTGTCTTGTTCCTGATTTCAGAGGAAATGCTTTCAATTTTTCACCATTGAGGGTGATGCTTGCTGTGGGTTTGTCATATATAGCTTTTATTATGTTGAGGTATGTTCCTTCTATTCCTGCTTTCTGGAGAGTTTTAATCATAAATGAGTGTTGAATTTTGTCAAAGGCTTTCTCTGCATCTATTGAGATAATCATATGGTTTTATTTAACAACACGCAGAGGTAGAAGGCAAACAGAGAGCTCAGCGCTCCAGCGACTGAATAGGTCAGCCCTAATTTAGAGATGACTTTTTCATCTTAAGAGGCAGACAAACAGACATGAGTTAACTCTTCCATCATCCTTTCTCTGGCAGCTTCTGAGCCAATCCTCTCACTCTTCAGGTTCTCCTGATAAAGGGCCCACCTTCCTTCCCTAGTTTTATCTTCTTTCTGGTCACCAGAAACACCGATTCTGGAATTCAGCAGGACCTCAGTGTCAGAAAAGTGAAAACTGGGGTGATTCAGCAAAGAGTATGAACTCATATCACTAACTTCAAGACAAGCTTCCAGTCCTCAAAGCTCAGAGCCAGGTCCCAATGCGGTGGCAGTTCAGAGAGACAGAAAGGAAGGAGGACTCTTTTCCATGTCCCAAGATCCAACCCAAAGGGGCCTCCTTTTCTCCCTTTTCTTCTTTTCTATTGCTAATTATTCCCCTTTTTGTTTTTCAAGTCAATCGACACATATTTCTTGAGGCTTTACTTAAATATGCACGTTTCCCATTTTAACACAGCTTTTATCAATGTAAACGGAGCACCTGACATTTCATGAAGTCGCCCCTTGGGGATCTTGTTGAAAATCTTTTGTTTCAAAAAAAAAAAAAAAAAGGACCTCTGAAGTAACGTTATGCCAAACACAATTTTATGTTGTTGGACTCCAACTACTAGAACCCCACTCCCTGCCAACTTTATGTCAATATTCAGAATCATGGGTGCAAAGCGCTAATAATGAGCGCAGGCCCAGGTTTTTTTCTGCATGACCACATACAGAACACACCTGAGTGACTGGCAATCATATAATAATAATGAATAAGAGCAGCCACAATGTATCAACACCTGTTCTCAGGACAAGCATTAGACCAGTGCTTAAGTACCTGGTTCAACCCTTACAACTGTGAGGTCAAATTTATCATCCCAATATAATGATGAAAAACTGAACTCAAAGATCTTGCTTACAGTTTCACAGCAAGTAAGAAGAGAAGCCAAAATGTGAATGCAGGACAGTCCAACAATTCTTCTCTTCCTGGTGACGGAGAAAAATCAGACAGGACTCAATGTCTGGAGGACATGTGGCAAGACCCTTCCCAGTTCTGGGGGCCCCCTCCCTCCTGTGTGTGGGTCTAGCCAGTGGAAATCAATGCTGTGGGTGGGAAATCTGCATGCTAGAAATATCAAGGGAAATGACAGCAGTAAATACCTGTTCGATTTTCATGATTTTTGAGTGAGGGAAGGAGAAAAGGAGAAATCTGCATGGAAACATTCTCTGTGCCCCCAATGATGTCACTTACCTCCCCACTTATCTCAAGCTTTAACACTAGAACATCCTGAAAGTAACTTGCTACGTAAAACTTCGGCACAGAGAAGCAAGGGCTGACTTTGCATTATTAGCTTCTCTACTTCAACCCCAGGTACCACCGAGGGAAATGACAGGGCTGCAGGAGCGCCGCCAGCCTGGCTCCCAGCTCAGCTCCCAGCTTTTGACTCTGCAGCAGGTCTCTAGCCAAGTTCTACAACCATGAGTTGCTGAAAACTGGGCACATGTGCATGGTGTTAAGAAAAATACTAACAAGAGGCAATATACTCCCATTTGAGAAACCAGAGAAAATAAAACCAACATTCCTACCGTGGTATTATTTGGGGACATTTCCTGGCAGTTTGTTTCATCTACATTTAGCACATGGTAATAACTGTAGCTTACATAAAATTCTGTTGCCTGTTTCTCCACCTACCACCACTTCCGTTTAACTATCAAGGCTCCCCTGTTCTGTTTAGCCGTTCCAAGCCATCCCCTTACCCAGGTGAAGCTGATCCCTTTCTTCCCTTTTGATGCTTCCACTACCCTCTGAACACACCTGAGTCACATTCCTCTAAAACTTTACTAGCGAGCTTATACATCAGGCTCTCCCTATACACCACATAGTCATTTCAAGCAGTGTGATTGTAAGCTTTGATTATTTTTCACATAGTTGGCAGAAACAACACCAAAATGTTAACAGGGGCTGAGCTGCAGGGTCGCGCCATGACTGATTTGTTTTAGCATTCCTTCCACTTTTTGATGTGATTCCAAACTTCCCTTAGATAACACATAATTTCTTTCATGCATATTTAACTTACTATAAAACTTTCTTAGAACTGCAACTGATCAACTTCAAAATCAGACTAAGGAGAAAGGGGCCTGATGGCATGAGACAGGGGCAAATGTCCCAATTTCCAAGTAAGAAGGAAGGTTATGCTGACACCTACAAATAAAAAGCCCTGATAACTACAGACCAAGAATGATTTCTGGCACAACTATAGAACAAATGGTTTGGGGACTTTTAGAAAGGAATGAATGTTGGGAAAAGGTACTATGGGTCCACAATGACCAAATGACCAAGCTATATCAAAAAGCAGCCAGTTGTTTCTTGTGATTACCAAGCTCACAGATCAGGTGAAATGAGATTTTATATATATATGTTGATTTCAGCAAAGCATCTTAAAAAACTCCCATGATTCACTTGTGGATAAGTTGGTGAAACAGTCACGCATCTTGACCATTCATTCGGCTGAACAACCACCCCCACAGAACGTTCATCATTCTCCCTCTGGGCTGTCACTGTACTTTGCGTATGTCTCACAGCACTTACTACACCTGGATGAGCTCCTGGTCTCTCTTCCTATTAGCCCTGGGGTCAGCACTCTATCGGAGAAGGCAATGGCACCCCACTCCAGTACTCTTGCCTGGAAAATCCCATGGATGGAGGAGTCTGGTAGGCTGCAGTCCATGGGGTCGCGAAGAGCTGGACACGACTGAGCAACTTCACTTTCACTTTTCACTTTCATGCACTGGAGAAGGAAATGGCAACCCACTCCAGTGTTCTTGCCTGGAGAATCCCAGAGACGGGGGAGCCTGGTGGGCTGCCGTCTATGGGGTCACACAGAGTCAGACACGACTGAAGTGAGTGAGCGGCAGCAGTATCACTCTATAGATGTGTACCCTGGTGTCTCCAATGGCTTGATGATAAGCTAGAGAAACAAGCTGTCAGCACAACACAGTGTTTTATTCTTCTCCACGCCTTGTCCAATGTCTTCTCAGCAATGACTTGACTACAGATAGACCCAGGAGGCAGGTTCACCAATGCCCTAGACAGCCCAGGATGGGAAAAAAAAGTTAATGCTACAGATGGCAGAATCAAGATTCAAACGATCCTGACAGCCCAGCACTCTGGGCCAAAAACAAAGCTGGTTGTGCCAGTCCAGGCTGGGTGGGGGCACTTTGAAACTTCCTCGCGTCCATGAGACCTGCCCTGGCAACCATCCACGTGAAACAGAGCTGGGTGCCGTCTCTGACCGCAAGGTTCATCGGAGCACACAGTGCCAAGAGTAATGCAATCTTAAATGGCATCAAAATTAGGCCAGTGTCCAGTTCACGGAAAAATGGTAACACTCCCACTGTACCCCACAGCGGTCAGGCTCAAGTGCAGGATTAAGCTCAAGATGTCACACTTTTAATGATACTCTTTAATGGGTTAAAATCACGTAATTTGAAAAGCACTCAATGGTTTATCATGTAAACTCTATATTCCAGCCAGCCCAGAAGTCCCCTAGTGTCCTCCTCGAGGCAACCAACATTACTCATTTCTTCTGTACTCCAAACACATGGCATGCACATATAAGC
This sequence comes from Muntiacus reevesi, assembly GCF_963930625.1. Taxonomy (NCBI): domain Eukaryota; kingdom Metazoa; phylum Chordata; class Mammalia; order Artiodactyla; family Cervidae; genus Muntiacus; species Muntiacus reevesi. Next base: position 139,865,001 of record NC_089250.1, read on the forward strand.
AAATAAACATACTCTCCTCTTTTTGCACAAATGGCAGCACACCATATATGCTGCTCCATACACTGGCTTTTTCACTTAAAAAAACATATTCTAGGGCTCCCCTGGTGTCACAGTGGATAAGAGTCTGCCAGCCAATGCAGGGGATGTGGGTTTGATCCCTGGTTCAGGAAGATCCCACATACCAAGGGGTAACTAAGCCTGTGCACCAGCAACTATTGAGCCCGCATGTCTAGAGGCTGTGTTTGCAACGAGAAGCCCACACACCACAATGAAGAGTATCCCCTGCTCAAAGCAACTAAAGAAAGCCCACACACAGCAACAAACCCCCCACCACAACCAAAGATAAATAAATGAAGATAATAAAGATACTTAATTTTATACACACACACACACACACACACACACACACACACACATATATCCTACAGAGTTCTACGCCAGTTCCCTGAGAAGCAGTCTCACTCTCTTCTGTGGCCGCACAGGGTTCACCTGCTTGGAGACCCTAGCCTGATGAGCATTTACGTTATCCCAGCCTTGTGCTGCTGCAAACCACGTTGTAAGAAACAAACATCATTTCTCACATCTGCGGACACAGCCGTAGAACAGAGGATTGGAATTACAAGGACAAAGTGGATGCATTTGTAATTGTGATGGATACTGTCAAATGGGACATTGCTTTTTTTCTCTTTTTTTAAAATTTATTTTAAATAAATAGGGGACAAGTTATTTTTAATTGGAGGATAATTACTTTACAATACTGTGCTGGTTCCTGTTGTACAACAACATGAATCAGCTCTAAGTATATTCCTTCCCTCTTAATTTACAAAATCTTTTTGAGTGGGGAGGGAGGTAGGAGGAAGGTTCAGGATGGGAACACATGTACCCCCATGGCTGATTCATGTCAATGTATGGCAAAAACCACTACAATACTGTAAAGTAACTAGCTTCCAATTAAAATTAATTAATTAAAAAAAATCTTTTTGAGTAGCTGCAAGATTTATTGAGTATTTATGGTATGGAGAAAATATTGGTTGGTGTCAAAGTTGAGTCTCAAAAGCTGGAATATGGGACATTGCTTTTTAAAGAAAGTCATGGACAAAATGGAGTTTTCCAAAAGAGGGGGCTGGAAATTATGAAGGAAGAGGTAAAGAGGCTTAGTGTAGAGAGATGAGCACCATCAGCTTCAAAAACCCAAGACCACCACCAAGAAATTCCATCCTAGCTCACTTACCACAGCCCGGACAGGTCCTCAGGGACTTAACACACATCATCTTGTTTGACTGTTACAACCCTGAGGGATAAGCATTTTTATCCTTATTATGAAAACGAGGAAACTGAGGCCAGAGTCCTCTTGCCAAAAGCCACAGAGCTGGCAAGGGGCAGATCAGGGACTCAAACCAAAATGGGCAGCTCCACCATCCGAGCTCCTCACCCTCCCAACCCCTGGCCCCTCCAGCTCTGGCTGCACAAGTGAATCACACAAGTGGCTTCCACAGGAGCCCTGCCCAGATTCTGACCTAACTTGTCAGGACACAGCACATACAGGCTTAAATGCCCTCCTCTCAGGTGACTCCACTGTGCAGTCAAAACTGAGAACCAATGCCCTAGTCTACAGTAGTTCTTCAACGAGGGTGAGCACTGGACTCCCCTGGAGCCCTCGTAAAAATTCAGGCCCCACCCACCCTGAGTTTCAGAATCAGCAGGTCTGGGGTGGTGCTGGGGAGTTTGCATCTCTAGCAAGTTCCCAGTGATGCTGATGCTGCTGGCCGGAGGACCAATGCTTTGGGAACTGCTGCTCTGGAAGCAAGAGCTACCACTGCTCTTAGTAAGAGACAGCAATTAACATTTTACAAGGCACGGTCACCCTGGTGAACTTCCACTGTTTGGGAAGGTCCAATGGGATAATATTCTCTGCAAGATGAAGTGAGAACAGATGCTCAAGTGTCTTAGCCAAGCTCACACAGGTTGCAAGTGATACAAAACGTTCATTCCTTTTTTTTTTCTTTTAGTAAATGTCTTTGCCTTGACTTGCTGACATTTAGTTTAATGATCCTCCTACTACACTAACATCAGACTCCAGGAGGTAAGAACCTTGTCTCTTGTTTACTCTTTTTTTTTTTTAAGGCTTTTAAAAATTACTTATTTATTTGAGTGCAGTAGACCTTAGTTGTAGCATGCGGGATCTTTAGTTGCTGAATGTGGGATCTAGTTCCCTGACCTGGGATCAAACCCGTGCCCCCTGCATTGGAAGTGTGGGGTCTTAAGCCACTGGACCGCCAGGGAAGTTCCACCCTCTTGTTTACTCTTATTTCTGAATTTGAAACCATGCTGGTGCTCAACACATACGCCTGAATGAATGAAGTAATTAATTACGGTATGTAGATACACTGAGATATGGTGCCCAAAGGAGAAAATTATGAGACAAGTTGATGACAGCTCATATTAAAGAATTCTAATAATTAGAAGTATTCAAAAATTAAACGAACTGCCTCAGTGAACAGTGAACTCCCCATCCTCAGAGAGACCAGCAAAAGCCAAAAAGCCAAGGCACAGAAATATCACAAAGCAACTCTACATTCCAAGGGGACCTCCTTGACCTCTAACAGCTTTTGTAAAGCTAAATTTTGATTCTGGGGCATTCCAGCAGAGAGGAGGTACCCTCTAAATCCTTCTTAAAAAAAAAAAAATATTTAGTTATTTATTTATTTTTAGCTACACTGGGTCTTCATTGCTACACTCAAGTGTTTTCTAATTATGGTGTGAGGGGTCTACTCTTCGTTGCGATGCACGGACTTTTCACTGCAGTGGCTTCTTTTCTTGAGGATCACGGGCTGTAGGGCCTGAGCTCAGCAGCTGTGGCACACGGGCTTCGTTGCTCCGAGGCATGGGGAATCTTCCCGGACCAGGGATCAAACTGGTGTCCCTTGCGTTGCAAGGTGAATTCTTAATCACTGGACCACCAGTGATTCTTCACCACCAGAGTGGACCACCACCTCTAAATTCTTCTTGATTATGGGTCAACTAGCCTGCCAACAGCTACATTATGTAAATTTAGAGAAGTTACTTTACTCCCGTGCCTCAGTTTCCCTGGACACAAAATGAAGGGGTGTGTCAGTCAGTTCCTCAGGATTATCTAACAAAACGACTGACAAACAATAAACAACGAACAGATGTACCAAAGTACTTAGAATGCATACGACGTGTGCCTCTTCTCTCAGCCATTCTGCACTGCAACTAATCCGGCATCTAATTGGTATTTCCATGAAAATTAAACTTCACAAAGAACCAAGGGCAAATTCAAAATCAAACTGATTCCCTCTGCCTTTGAATTTCACGCCTTTGTCAGTTTAACAACTGATCTATTTTTTAAATCCATTCTTCCAGCAGCCACCTATTAGACTTCCACTGTGGGCAGAGAATTGTGCAAGACCCTTGGGGAACACAGGGAAGAGTCACACCAGCCCTGCCTTCTGGGGTACATGCCTACATCCACCTCTTTTCATAGTTTCAAGACAGCTCTGCATTTCTCCCAACTGGGTTGTGTGGAGGGCTTCACCAGAATTCACTAGTGTATAATTCTGTGTTTACAGATCAATTTTGACAAAGAAAACCACAGCACAGAATAACAAGATGAAAAATGAACTAAGATCCAGAGGAAAGCTTTTAATTTTTTAAGACCTAAAATACTAGGTGTCAAGGTTTCATCTTTACAATGGAACAAAATACAATGTCCTCACTTAAGACCACTGCATTCATATCTGAGTGATACGAAGCAGTCAGGCTGAGAGTGTTTTCAGGAAGCAGCTTCTCAAAGTCACCAACACTGTGGAATCCTAGGGGCTTTTAGGAGATTTCTGAGGGGAAAGGATAAGAAACTGGGGGAGGCTCCCAGCAAACATATATTACTAGCCCTTAGTTACTGGCTTTGAACACTAAAAACTGTGTTTTCATATACATAACCAGAAGAATGAAGACTGCTATTAAAGCCTTGTGAGCCTCCCTTAAAAACCTCACGAAGATGATCGGAGGCAACCCAGAGCAGAGATGCCATTTGTCAAAGAGAGGATGAAACCTTTGGCTCCAAGTTAGACAATGCAAATGACCCCATCAGAATGCAGGAGCCAAAGGAGAATGACTCAGAAGAGGGAAGCCGGGCAAACACTCCAAAGCCAGAGATGAAAAGTTAAGACGGGTGTTTATTGTAATGATTCAGCTCATAAACAGATTCTGACAGCCACATTCAGGTGCCTGTTAACAAGGCTTTTCTTCCTCAAGGAATAGCAAAGCCAGTCTGCTGATCCACTCATAAGCACACACCATCAAGATTCGGGACACCTAAACTATGGAGCGGTTTGCTGAAGGCATCAGAGCTAGGATAAACCTCAAGAGAACTAACACTTTATTTTTCCAGTTCCTGTGGTCATATCTATGGCTGAAAAACTTAGGGCTGGAAAGAATAGAGTCTGAAGTCATGCAGCGCAGCTCCTCAAACTTTAAGATGTCTAGGCATCACCTGCAGAGCCTGTTAACAGCAAAATCCCAGGCCCCACTCCCAAGAGTCTGACTGTATGAATGGGGAGAGGTGCTACCCCCACCCCCCAGGACTAGGTATGTCAAGGAGCACCCTAACATTCTAACGTAGGTGATCCCTAGGCTGCTGCATGGAAAACCTGACCTAGTCCAACAGCTGTTTTTTTTGTTTGCTTTTTTAAAATAAGTGAAAGTAAAGCTGAGAGAGGTGAAGTTCCTTGACCAAGTCCAACTTCCTAAATCCAGGGCTGGCTCCACCAGGAATGAATCCATAAGTATAAAGAGATGCCACAAGTTGTGGAAAGGTACAGTCAACCCTGAGGGTAGCAGGCATCAAGTTAGCTTCTTCAACAGAGCCTTTCACTGGTGAGAAGTAATGAAAGAACCTGCCAAGGGACCCGCGGCAGGAAGACTGACAAGCAAATACAACTGAGTTATATGACTGAGGGCCTATCTGTTTCCACAGGACTCTGTCCACATCCAGTCACACTGTCACCTGCATGGTCATTTCCTGTGAGCACCTGCAGCACAGGGACTGAGTCTCTTCCACTTGTGCATCACCCTCGTAAACAGGGTAAACTGGTTATGAACTTGGTTACTGTCAGTTGAGCGCTATTACCCACCTCTGCCTAGAATGCCTTCCAAAGGGCTGTGCCACCTGGCACATGCCCCGCCCAGCTTTCAGCCCCTTTCTGGTGTCACCTCCTCTGAGAAGTAACTGTCCTTTCCTCCTGCCTCTCCCAGAGGTACTAATGATGCCCATTAGCACCCAGCTTTGTAATCACCTTTGTTTACGTAGGAGACTCCTCGAGGGCAATGATTTTGGTCTTTGAAACCTGGGCCCCAAGCTCAGCTTGCCAAGCATAAGTTGTTCTAGACAAATGTTTAGAAGCTGTCAACACAGGAGGAGGGGCAGGAAGGATGAGAGGGAGAAAGGAATCTGAAATACTTCGCTGCAGACTCAAAACCCTACAAAGTTGCAGATGTATTTCCCTGGGAAAATGAAAAAAAAAAAAATCCCTATTATTTCCTCTGTTCATATTCGAAAAGTCAAGTCACTGTCTCTCCAATGCCACCACCACCATCAGAGAGGTGGGAAAGGGCCTCACCTGTCGATTCTCCCAAACCCACACACACCTGCGGTCCATCCTCAACACACTGTCAGCTCCCTGCTCCCAGTGTATCCACGGCTTCCAGAGCCCCCAGGGTCCTCCTACACCACTCATGGTCTGTACCTTCTGAACAGAGCCTGGGGCACTCACCTCTGCCCACTTGGTCCTGCTGTGCTCTCCGCCGAGACACCTGTGGGCAATACTCCCCAAGGCACAGGCCAGGCTACGCACCCTTGGAGGGACTCCAAACATCCAGAGCTTAAAAGGGAGGCTTTTCAGACAAAGCTGATCTCTCCTTGAAATGAGGCCACAGCCAGACACCTTCCCTCCCTGGGCTGTGAGGCGTCTCTGTGCTGGACACGACGAACAGCTCACCACCTTAAAGCAGCGCTTAAAACTTCAAGGTTTACTCTGCTCTGACACCCTGACACGCTCACCTTCACAAGCCCTGCCCAGCTGGCAAGGCTTTCCCCACCCTTTACCTCTCTGCTCCCTCGGCCTGGCGAGCTGCAGCGAGGACCCCATCTTGCTCTGAGAGGCTAAGTGACTTGCCCAAGGTCACACAGCATGAAAGCAAGACGGGGGGAAAGCGAGGCGTTTACACTCAGACTCTCCTCCTCGCTGCCACACTGTCCACCACTGACCCACCATCTCCTGAAGCCAGGGTGGTTCTCCTACCCTCTCAGTCAGGACCTTCCTTTTTCTATTTTTTTGACTGCACCACGTGGCCTGTGGGATCTTCGTTCCCCAACCAGGGATTGAACCCATGCCCCCGGCACTGGAACAGTAGAGTCTTAACCGCTGAACTGCCAGGGAATTCCCTAAAGCCTTCCATTTTCAAATCCAACAAACCTTTGGGTTCTTTGGAGAGTTTTTCCTATTCTCATTTTAGCGGCTATACAACAAAACCAGATTTCCTGTTTCTTTCTTGTGTTTATTATGCTCAGGATATTTTTCCTAATGCCCTGAGAATTATTCCCGTAGGAAACATTCGGCTCCTCTGAAGCTGTTTGGACACTAAAACCCCTTTCCCTGAGAACTTGCCTTCAGGGGCATAACAGGGCTGGCAGCTGCTGATAAGCCGCAGCATGCAGCAGGGAGCACTTGCTCTGACGCTGGGTACTGACCGTCCTGGCTCTGCCACCACGATGTAGGACCCACCAGCTTCACCTTCCTGAGCCTCGGTGTTCCCAGCCAGAAATACACAGGTAACACAACCTAACTGAAGAGGCTGCTGCCAAAATTCGAGATGATGTAGCCACTATACCCAGCACAGAGACTGACAGGCATAGCCCCCCAAAACTGGAGCTGAGATTATTTTTTCAACTGCTTTCAGGCACTACCCACGTGGACCTGGGGGAAGCACAATATACCGTTTTCCTGGTGCCCAGAGAATTCTTCCTACAGGCCCCCTGCCACGTGTAATTGCAGTTGGAGCAGAAATCAGAAAAGAAGAGGGCTGCTTTGACACTTCAGGAAGGCAAAATAGGATGATTACGTACTCTCCTAGGGCTAAAAAGGCCTCACAAACACCCCAGTTCCCTCACTCCCAGCCCACAACCTTCTGGCGGTGTGTTATCTACAAGGCACTGGAGCTCAGTTGAGTCGCATTTCCTCATCTGCAAGACAGAGATAACCTTACCCACAGCCCCAGCCCTTCGGGATGAAGGGAGGCAGTGTTTCTCAGTCTGTGATTTACAAACCACCTGTGTGCTGGGCCCTGATGGACTCCTCCCCAGCCCCTAGTCCCTGGCCCTTCTTCCTTCCTACCGGAGCCTCTGCGGTATCCGGATTCCCACCGCTGCTCCAGACGGCTCCAGGAGCGCGGTCACCCCCAGTGAACAGTGACTGGCCCGCTCCAGCCAAGGCGGCATGGTGGAAAAGAGCTGGGGGTGCCTCTGGTACTTGAGACAGAGCCCGGAGTCGAGCTGAGTCCTCGTTCCTCCTCTGGAAGTGGCTGTGTCTGACTAAAACGTTTGGAAGTGCCACAGCCGGCAGATGAAGCCAGCATCCAAGATGGCAGAGATGGGAAGAACCTGGGGCCCTGTTGACATCACGGAGCCAACTCTGGAGTCAACTCCAAAGCCCACCCTACCTCTGGATTCAGAATCGCCCCACAGCATAGCTCGGGGAGGGGGCATATTCACACTGCAGCATATTCACACACACACATATTCACATGAACGGCGGGTCATGCAGTTGTGTGGAGCACCCCCTCCTGTCTGAGAGACAACGAGTTTCCCTACTGCTGGCCAGTCTGAGTTGGAGTTTGTAACTTGCAGCTGGAAATACTCAGAGAACCTGTACAAACCTAGGGGACAGCGTGGAAAATACAGATTCCTGGGATCCCCCCAGAGAGGACTATGCATTTTTAACAAGGAACCCCAAGGGATCGTGATGCTCCCCAAAGGGGAAGAACTACTGCTTTAATGGAATGTTAGACCTGCAGAGCAGGGCTAGGCACACAGGCGAACTCTAAGCCCCAGTCCCTTTTGGGTCAGACCAGGGCCCTCCTATTTCCTGTGTAAAGCTACTGCGAGTTGTCAAACAAGCCTCACCTCTTCCCTCGAAAGGCTGCTCAGCACACTTTGAGGGACACGTCTGCTGACACTCGGCCAGAACCCTGTGCCGTGACTCTCGGTTTCCTGTGCAGCAGCGGCTGGAGCCATTACCTGCAGCCCCCTTCAGAACCACGCACACCACAGAGCACAGCGGCCCACGGCCCCTCGTCCCGCCGTCCCCGCACTCCCCGTGGCCCTTTCAACTTTATTAGAAGGTCTGACTATCGCTTATTGCGCACCAATCACCCCCTGTGGCACCAGGAAACTGCAAGGGAAGCTGGATTTTATTAGGAGAAGATAAAAGAAGGCGCTGGCAGAGGCAGCCAGCTGGGTTCTGAAAGCATTGTTTCTGAAATGTCAGCGGTGCAGTGTCCTCAGGGGTCGGACCCCAACCCCCTCCTTCCAATGGGGAAACTAAGACCCAAGAGGGGGTGTGACTTGGGGCTGTATTCACGCAGCTCTTCAGCATTAATCAGAGGCAGGGAGAATCAGTGGAGGAAGTGGGGACAGAGAAGACTTCATGTGGGGAGAAAAAAGGACTGAAGGGAGGGGCAGGCATTTATTTAGAGGGACCTTTAAGGATACTGGGGCTTCCCCGGTGGCTCAGAGGTTAAAGCATCTGCCTGCAATGCAGGAGACCCGGGTTTGATCCCTGAGTCAGGAAGATCCCCTGGAGAAGGAAATGGCAACCCACTCCAGTATTCTTGCCTGGAGGAGCCTGGTAGGCTACAGTCCATGGGGTCGCAAAGAGTCGGACACAACTGAGCGACTTCAGTTCAGTTCAGTTTGAGGATTCTAGTTGCCTAGATAAACCATGATGACCAAGTCTGTTTTTCACTTAATATCTGAGTGGTTATTAAATGCAGAGCACTTCACCAGGGGTAGAAGTGACAGGAGAGGGGTCTAAAGCTGAGAAGATGAAGGACCTCGGTGTACCAGTGAAAATGAGGCAAATACAGCAGAAAATAAAGGCAAGTCCCATTAGAAGTGTCTTCAGAAAGCCTCCCCAACTCCCCCAAACTTGATAGTAATCAAGCATCCATCTCTCTGTGCTTCCCCACAGCTGAGTAATGATGATGCTATCACCCCAGCTATGACCCTACACTGTAATCGCCTGTTTGCTCATCTCTCTCCGTCTCCGACAGCAAAGAGGCTCATCATCTGGTTCATTTCTAGCATGGGTCCTGGCACAAAGAAGAACTCGGTAAAGGCTGCTTTCATGAAGCATGGATAAATGGATGGATGGATGGATGGATGGACAGATAACGGGTGAGTAAGTGAACGTGGGCAGATGTCAAAGAGTTCTCGCTGGGGAATCAGGGAAGGTTTCATGAAGGGCTGAGGCATCCGAGCTGGATACTGAAGCATGTAGGCATGTGGCAATGAAGGGGAGACCCACTTCATCCAACATGCCTAGCACCATTTTAGGCATAAAGCTGGTGCTTCATAAATGCTTCCTGGATGAGTTTACTACTGAACTGGCTTTCCTAAGTGAAGGAAGCTCATTTCATTTCCCACAGTCTTTTGTTTCTCCTTAGGTAAACAAAAGCAACTCTTAAAGAGCAGTTAAACTGATAAACCAAGAGAAAGGTCATTGCCTACCAGTCTCTGCAAGCATTCCTATCCAAAGACAGTTTAACAGCATAAGGAAATTCCATTTCTACTGATGTGAAGTTTTCCAGGATATACTGTTCCGTGACAAAGGCAATGTATATCACCTCCTTATGTATCTGCATATAGAAAAATTGGGAGGAATACATAAGAAACTTCAAAAAAAAAATCACCAACCTTTAGGGAATATATCATTTATCACCTAAACAGGGAGGATAAAATCAGTTTTGCAAGTGAAAGAGGGTGTTACTGATGATTCCCAGGGACAAAGAACCTAAACTAGGACTGCCGTGGCAAGCTGGAATGTATACTCAGCCCACCTAACGGGGACCAGGTCTGGGAAGAAAGGGAAGTGGACATGGCAGGGATGAGAATGAAATTTTTCAATGCACACATTTTTATAGTAATATTTTGACTTCTGAATAAAGTGTATGTATCAACCATTTTTAAATGTGATTGTCTTTTCAATCGGGAAAAAAAAAAAAAAAGCCAAAGAATTTAACCTTCCAACTCTCCTGAACAAAGGAAGCAAGTTTATTTGGGGGCACCATCAAACAGCCACCCTGAAGAGCAGCCCTAGAGATTAAATGAAATCCCTGCTCATGGCACAACCCTTTTTGCAACAGACAAGAAAACAGCCCTGAGAGAAGAGAGCTGTGCATGGCCTAAAAAGGCTTTGACTCCGTTCGGGGCCAGCCGAGATGGGGAACACTGGGGGAATATAAACAGAGTGACAGACATAAAGCAGTTCAGGTTTTACACAATCAAGGCAACAAAGTGAGATTGATTCGGGTCTGAATTAAGCTCTTTATATTGTTTCTACTTAAAAAGGAAATGTATTGACTACAGTCCTCCTCACAGATTTATCTTCCCTGACATCAGGCACATTCATAACCTATTTTAAATTCCAAGGAACAATGCTGGGGTTTAGGAAAGTGAATACCAGTGTGTTGCACCAGAATGTTTTGGAGGCTGGGAAGAAGCTTCTCTGGCTTTTAATTGCTCAGGAAACAGGCGCATTGTAGATGGTTTTCTTATCAGCCCTAACCTCCAGTTAGAAGACCACTTGTCCAGGATGCAGGAACTTTTAGAGCGGGTCTGTCTTTGAAAGATTTGCTTTGGAGTAATCTTAGAGACCATGTGTGGTATCACTGCAGCTTTTCTTCTCTCTCGTAATCATCTCCTCCTTTCAGGTGTCACCACAATTTGTCAAGCTCAGGCCTGAATTACCTGAACTTGGGATGTCTCATCTCCTGCCTTCAGGCTTCCCCAAGGACTGTGGGCACTGATCTCCCCAAGGCCAGCCTGACCATGTCCCACCCAAGGCTCCCCACCTCCTTAGGACAGCAGGACCATCTGACCATCACCCAGAGAGGGACACCTGAGAGAGAGAGGGGGCTCCATTAAAAATCACACTGGAGCAAGAGGCAGAGCCACTCTGGAAGCAAATTGGAAGGTGAGGTCATCAACTGTAGAACAAATCCAGTCTCTTTACCATAAGTTTGAATTCAAGACTCTCCACCCTCTGGCCCCAACTCACCTTTCCAGTCTTTCTGCATTTTGCATTGTCCAATTCCAATGGACCTGTAGTTACACAGCACACCCTGGGCTTTACTATCCCTGTGCATTTGCTCCCAGCATTTCCTCCTCCTGCCTCCACCCGACCCCAGCCCTGGCCAGAGCGCCATCTACAGAGGTCTAACTCCCACTCTCCCTGCAAGGCTTCTGTGTGTTAGTCACTCTGTCATGTCCGACTCTTTGTGACCCCATGGACTGTAGCCCACCAGACTCTCCTGTCCATGGGATTTCCCAGGCAGGAATACTGGAGTGGGTTGCCATTTCCTTCTCCAGAGGATCTTCCCTACCCAGGGATTGAACCTGGGTCTCCTGCATTATAGACAGATTCTTTACCATCTGAGCCACCAGGGAAGCCCTACTCTCCCTGAAAAACCCAAGTCAAATGGTGCCATTCTTGACTGCATTCATTCAACAAGTATTTACTGACTGCTCATTATGTGTTAAGCATATAGTGAAAAAGGCTGAAAAAGTTCCACTTCTTGTGGAACTTTGGTGTATGGGGGGCGGGGGGAGGTATACACAATTGTGACAGCAGGTAGTAAGGATGGACACAGGGTGATATGCTGGAGGCTCCTTGGTTAAGTTTTTGTACAGACACACCCAGTACCCCACAGGGCTAGGGCTCCTTGAATGTCGTGCCCAAGAGACCAAACTCATAGCCCTGTTGAACCCTCCACACACCTCTAGACACAACAGGCACTCAACAAGCATTTGATGAGTAAAGAATTACTATTAGAGAAGTTTCCTCATTTAGTCTGGAGACAGCATCCCGACAAGGAGTTCCAAGTTCTCCACGAATCTGTATGGGATCCAAGGGGAGCCTAAATTTCCACCGACCTTAGAGAAACGCCCCACATCCAAGAGCTGTGCTTCCCCTTCCACACTGATGCTGGGAGGGGGACTAAGGTTACCTGCTTCAACATTATGTTGCTTCTCCAGAGGTTAAGTGACTTACCCAAGTCCACACCACTAGGGAGTGAACCCCCGGAGAGGTCAGAAGATGACACAGCAGCAGTAGAATGTAATGACTGGATAAACGACCAGAGGAGTCACTGGGCAGAGGGTGTCTGGAGTGGGGAGGTGACTCTGGCAGCTCAAGTGGCCAGAGAACTTCAGGAAGAAGATCTTGGGGTGGGGCCCGGATGATGGAAGGCTGGGAGAGCCAGCAGGAAAAAAGCACTGCAATGGAAGCCTGGCAACAGAGGGAGAGGCTGACACGGGGGTCACGGGGGAGGCCTGCTGCTGAGGCCAAAGTCCCACCTGGTAACGTACACCACCCAAGACAAGGACACACACATGCTGTGCCTATAACCTGACCTGGAAGAGGGGGCTCCATCACTGGCAACCTGCAGATAAAACTGCTCGGAGAAGCTCAAGTAAGGGCCATGGGTGCCCAGGCTTTCCCAGACGTGTCTGCAGGTCTACCCTGAGTGGCCCTGGCAGACAAGAGTCCAATTAAACAGTAACTAGTAACAAAGGAGCTTGGCAAGCGGCACGGTCACTTCCAAGGGCAACTGCAACATGTATACCACGTTCTCAGACATTCTGGTGGTGAGTGGTCATAGTGACCACTTCCTTTTATGAGGGGAAAAAACAGACAATTAGCTGCATCTGTTCTTATTTCAGTTATACCCAGAGACAGTCGAATGAGTTCCTAGCAGCCGGGACTGGACCCCACCCACCTCTCACCTGCTGCAGCTCTGCAGCCCTGGGCCAACCTGGGCTTACTGGAATTTTTTCTCTCGGCCTCCACTCACCACAACCACCACGCCAGCCCCTCGGGACTCAGGGAGGAACCCAAATTGCAAACATACCCTAAGGCAACCCAAGTCCCTGGAGGCAAGGGAACAACTCAGATGGGCTTTCCAGGTGGCCTTCTACTCACCCTACGCCTGAGGTAAAGACACACCCAGGCCCCCACAAGGGCAGGAGTGCTCAACCTCAGCACACTGACATCTGGCGTGGGGTAACTTGGTGGGGGGCCGTCCTGCATTCCAGGATGTATGAGGAGCATGCCGGCCTCGACCCACCAAAAGCCAGGAACACCCCCTACATGACAAGCAAAATCTCTCCAGACATCACCAAACGTCCCATAAGAGTAAAACTGCCTCCACAGAACCAAGGCTAAAGGGCTCGCTCCCTAAATGTGCTATTCTGTATATCCTCAAATGTTCAGGCTCCTGAAGCTCCCAGTACTATAAAACACCTGAGGGGTTAAAGGCAGAGCTTTTGATCAGGTGGATCTGGGCTGGAGTCCTGGCTCTACGTCTTACTATCTCTGCGATGTGAGGCACATCACTCAGCCTCTTGCAGCCTCAGTTTCTTCATCTACAAAATGGGAGCAATCAACAGCACCTAGGCCATGGCAGTTACATAAAAATGACACATAAAGATTGCCAGGCACAGTGAGGATCTGATAAACGTTAGTGATTTTTTACAGGCCTTGAAAATTCCTTTTAGCCAAGCCTAGAGTTTAATCTTCTATTTCTGTGGTTTCTGATCTTCCCCCCCCCCCGCCACTTCCTATGCCCTTTCCACCTGTTAAATGCCTTTGGTCTTAACCTTTGGTCTTAAGGAATCCTTCCTGCTGGTTCAAAGGCATCTGAGGTTAAAGTGAAGGAAAGAACACACACACACACACACACACACACACACAGAATCTTTCAGCTCCAACCCTGCCCAGACCAACTCTCCAGACAAAGGCTTCCATTGTTGTCTAAAAACAAACTTTTCCACAGGGAGGCCTTACAAGAGCCATGACAGTCTCGAAGTCTCCACACTCTCCTAGTTTTCATCCCCATTCTGCCCCCGACCCTGGCATAGCCCTTCTCCTTCTGGGCCTCAGTTTCCTAATCCATAAAGTGAGAGGTTTAGACCCTGGGGAACATCAAGATGCTGTGCTGTACTGGAATGCTGCAGCACAGAGGGCGGCTGGACCCACATTTTCAGTAAGTGCTTAAGAAGGAATAAGGGTCATAAAGACACATCTTTCCCCCTTTTCCCTAGGTTCCCCTGAGAACACAGAATTTGCAGAATATAGAAACGAGTCTCTGTTGCCCTTGGAGGCAGGAGTCAGAGGCCTGAGTAAAATGAAACCCTGCCGTTCTGAGACCTAGGGCAAATTAGTACATCTGTCTTATCCTGCTGCCTTATCTGTAAAATGGGATAATAAAGGCAAAAATGATATAAAGACTACGAGACAAAGATCATGAAAGCACCTGGCACGGAGCTAATACACACACTAGGTATTCAAAATATGTATGCCTTCCATTCTGGGCTCTCCATCTGAAATCCTGTACTGTAACTCGGGGTCACTCTCCTTCTCTGGAAAGTCCTTCCATCTGCCCTTTCCCCGGGCTCTACCCAAGCCCTCCTCTGTCAGGAAATCTTCTCCGCACAAACTCTTTTATCTGAAGGTCCAAGGCCACAGTTTCCCAAAGGCTGACTCGGGGAGTGGGGTGGGAGGGGCGGGTGGAGAGGAGGGGGCAGGAGTTCACTAACAGCCAGCTCCCTGAGAACTTCCTGTGAACCCAGGAAGATTAACCCCTCCCCTGCTCCACTCAGAACGGAGCAGAGATCTCAACACTGTCCTGGCCGGGCTTTTTAACACCCCTTATGTCAAGGTCTCATAAGCACCCTGGGAGGGCGGGGTGAGTCTGAACATTCTTCTCCCCCAAATTCTTCATCCAACCTGATCACAGAGCCCCGCCCCAATACCCACTGCCCACTCCAGGAAGTTTCTTTGCTCACCCCCATGGGGCAGCCTCACAAGTTCACAGATCTCCAGCCCAGATCCTTCCCCTTGCCTAGGACTGAAATGATGCTGCTGAGATGAGCTTGAACCATGGGGTAGAGGTGCCTATTGACCAAAAAAAGAAAGAAAAAAAGAGCTCAGGAGATGAGGGAATTGGCTCAAGGTCTCTCAGCTAGTTCAGAGGCAGGGCTGGATTAGAACTGGGGACTCGGGGCTTTAGACACACCAAGCCTCTTGCCCATCAGCCTGGACCCCTCCTGTCTCAAGCATCACCATCCTCCCAGGCTGGGAAGCTCACGGTCACCTCCACTTCTCCCCCTGCCTCGTGTCTTACCTCCTTCTCATCACCAAGACTAGGAACCCTGATAAAGGGCCACCGCCTGTCCCTATCACATCAGGAGAAGGACAACGTGCCTTTTTCATGCCACTCTCTTGTTTAACAACCTGCCACAGCTCCTCGGTCCCACCGGATCAAACCTTTCCTGCCCTACAGCCTCGGACCCCAGGCACCAGCTCCTCCGGCTCCTCGGCCCACGGAGCCCACCCGCCGGGCCCTGCTCCCTTCCGCGGCCCCTCCCCTCTCTCCCGGATCCTCTCGGCTCCCTCCCCAGACTCTGGCCCATGTGACTCCCCTCCTTGGAAAGTCTTCCCTTCCCCCGCTGGTTCCCCACCCTGTTGCCCTTCAAGGCTCCCTCTCCAGACCTGAGGCCTCAGCCTGGCATCCTCCTAGCCCCCAGGGTCACCGCACTGCTGAGCTGTCTGAGTTTACCTCCTCACCAAACCACAAATGCGTCACCCCACAACCTGGCTGCATTCCCTTCACCTCCAACCTCAGCCTGGCATTCATTCCACAATCATTACCTGAGTGCCTCTAAGGTGCCAGAAAGTTCTTGTACCTTTAAGGGTAAGGAGAGTTTCAAGAGCAAGGACATCTTAGACGCCACCTCCTCTGTGACTCCCCCCCAACCCACCATCCCCGTCACCCCAGGAGTCCTCCTATCTCCACTTTAGGATGTCCTAGTTGTCCTCGAGCCCATGTCCTCCCAGAGCCCTCCCTAAGTTCCAGACCTTCTCTTCCTTACTCCTGGCCAGAGCTCCTATGATACCCATACCAAGAGGATGCTCACTGAATGGCTTTCACAGGAAACTGAAGCATTCTGTCCAGCAGGCCAGTCCGGACTCCTGGGTGGCCTCAAGCTCTGTTCATCCAAGTGACCTCTCACTGTTCTTCCAAGATTGGACTGGGGCCCAGAATGAGTCAAATGACCTCTTATCATTCTTCCAAAATTAGGCTTTCCTCTTTAATTACACCTTATCTAGCCACACTATGTGGATTCCAATTACATAATTACTCTCAAGCCCTGGGACTTAAAAAAGAAAGGAGTGCGTAGAATTACACAGGTAAGTGAATGCACCAAATATTCATACTTCTATATACCATGCGCCATGGTGTATACAATGTTTGTGTACAATTGTTCACATACAATTTTATAAGCCAGAAAATACAGCCCATGAGTGGGTATCTAAGTCACATTAAGCAAGTCAGAGTAGATGAAGGAGAATGTCACGGAGAAGCCTGACCCTGAGAGGGTTTTTGAAAGAGACTGGAAGTCGGTCCCCAGCTCTCTCCCCTTCCCCTTCTGCAATGAAAAGAGGGAGTGGTGTGACCTTCATGGGAGATTTTTCAAAGTATGACCAGGCCTGATCTCTCCTAAACAAAATACCCACTCTATTCTGAATTCCAGGAGGTCACTGTCTATCTCCTAAGGCACATTTTGTACAGTTCCAGTAGAAGACCCCACCTAGACTGTGTCCATCCTGCAGACAGGGCCTGCACCTCACCCATTTCAGTATTCCCAGTTCTCAGCCCTATCAACACCAGGAGGGCCACCCAGTAGGCCCACTCCTGCCTTTACTCCATCCTTATTAAAAAGTCTTTGCCCCTCTCACACCACTCTCTCTTCACCAGGAGTGCCCTCCCTTAGGTTGGGCCCAGCTCCCCTCTTGTGCAGCTCCCCTTTGCCCACTGTACTTGCCCTAACTTGTTGCTCATCACACGTTGGCATAAAAACTCTCCTATGTGCCAACCTCTCCTTTTAGACCAGTGGTCAAAAACCTTTTGATCATACCTTCCTATTAGTAAATAGCTTTGAGTATATTTGCTTTATAAGTTAATGATAAAATCTGGACTACTATAAATAGGAAAGCTATGTCTTGCTTTTCTGTTTGAGTTAAAGAATAAATAGAACTTCAACTGATAATGTTTTCTCTCGGTCCCTCAATAGCAATCCTGAGAGCTCACCCACTGTTCTAGGCCAGGAATTCTGCGAGGACAACAGGAGTGTTTGATTCCCTTTGTATTCTCAGAATCTGGGACAGAACTAAAAATTTAATAAGGGAATTCATTTGCCCCCCAGACAGGGAGCACCTCCTGTGGGCCAGGCACATGCTAGGTAGGCACCAGGGATAGAACGCCCGGCTGCTGGCATCTGGGTTCTACAAACTGCTGGGTGGGCAAACAGGATCAGCCAAACAAGTGTGACAAAGGGGCTGACACAGATGCTATGCAGAATGCTCTGTTCAAAACCACTGAATCAGGACAGCCTCAAACGGGGGGCAGTGAACAAGCTCCAGAGGGTCCGAGAAGGCTTCCCCCCAGAAATATGCTGCTTTCAGCTGAAACCTGAAAGATGAGCAAAGCTAACTGGGTGAGGGAGAAGAGAACACTCCAGGGCAAGGAAACCACATGGGCAAAAGTTCTGAGGCTGGACAGAGACGTGTAAGTGCCAGGGACCAACAGAGGCCAACAAAACAAAATGAATGAACAAGCCCCTAAAGGATGGCGAGTTCCTCCCCCTTATTTCTCTCTACTTATCAGAACAGACTGCCCCCAGCTTCATGCCTCTGAAGGGGTCACTCAGCTCTGCTACATGCCCAGCCTCTGAACCAAACAGAGCAGGTGGGCTCTCTGCCTCCCAGCTAGTCCTGCCAGTGGCAACCGCCCCCTGCTTCTGAGGAGCCCCCAAAGCCACAGGAAGAAGAGCCACAGGTTTTCTGAAAACCATACATGTTGCCATGGACACCACCAATCAAAGGCACCTGGGCAGTTTAATTTTTTAAAGACAGTGTTAAATATTTTACATCTTCTAACAGCACGGCTTCTTCCTTGCCTACAATGCAAAAGAAAACCCTATACTCCTTGAACTAAGAATTCACACAAAATAAACACCAATGTGTAAGACAGTCTTCGGAGGTGTGTACCCACGGTCAAGGGCATCCTCTGGGTATCCTGGCTGCCTGGGTGTATGTTCCTTGCAGAAGCAACCTAGATAATCCAGAAAGAAGCACAGCCACAGAATCTCTTCCCTACTGGAGCTCTTCTGACCCCAAGAAGGAAAAATTATTTACAATGATGCTTCAGGTGTGTTTAAATAGCCCATGACTTTAATAATTAAAGATAAAACCAAGACCGTGGACTGTAATGCAGGCTGGCGGCTGCGGGGCCTCCTCTCGCAGCAGCTGTCCTCAAGAGAAGCTGTATCTTCTATCAGTGCTCAGGCATGACTAACATTTCCCAGTTCCTAGGAGGCCTCGCCCCCTCACACCTGCCAGGACTGGCTCACTAATGTACCATGTCCAACAGAAAAGCCCCACAAAGCAAATGCAAAATAGTCCTCAAAGGCCCGAGACCATGTTGGCCTCGGCTCATGGGCCTGGCAACCTGGTTTTCAGCAACTACCACCAAAGCCTGCCGTGGCCCTGGACTCTCCCAGGTCCCAGCTTTCTCCAGCTACTCTATTTTCTGTCCCGATTGGGACTGTGCTCTCCAGGGCCTGATTCATTCTGTCCTGCTTAACGTAGCCCAGTTCCTACTTTTGCCTTGACTTCTCCATCCAGATGCCTGGCTTGCTCCCCAGCCTACTGCCCGGGCACCGGGGCAGCAACTCAGATCTCCCAGATCCAGTTCCAGTCTTTCTTACTTCATCCCTGGCTTCCAGATCCAGCCTTCTGTGTGCACTGTCTATAAAGAGAGACCCAAGTACAGACGAATCAGCAGTGTGTATGCTACAGCAGCCTTGCAAAGACTCCCAATAGCAATGTACCATGAAACTGATCCCATTTTCTCTCCTGTTAATTTGTTATCAGCAACTAAAACCCCTGGCCATCATTCTGTATTGGTAAGAAACAGTCACCCAGCACTGGATCTGCCCTGACAAAAGACAAACTCTGAGGGAAGAACAATCGGCAAATGCATTGTCTATTTATTTACAACATCCGACAAGGACACTGTTCGTGTGCATGGCCACAGTATCCACACACATTCCAGGCAACAAGAGAAACAGGATTTCACAGGGGATGTCCTAGTGACCCTCCACACCCTCCAGTGTGGAGTGACCCTCCACACTGGGAAACCAAGCTCAAAGGGGGGCCCGCAGGCGGTTGGGAATAATTGATTCATGTAAGGACTTCCCTGGTGGTCCCAGTGGCTAAGACTCCATGTTCCCAATGCATGGGACCTGGGTTCAATCCCTGGTCAGGGAACTAGATCCCACATGCCACAACTAAAAAAGATCCCTCGTGCCACACCTAAGACTCAGCGCAGCCAAATAAATATTAAAAAATAATAATAATCGATGCTTAAGGCATGCTAGAAATGAGGAATGAGTTTCCACATCCGGGATCAACTGAGCGCCTGTTCCTGTTACAGCTGCCATGAGCTAGAAGATCCCTCTGATGATGAAAAGTCAAGGCCCACATGGGGCTGACATGGGCAGAGCCAAGTACAGGTTAAGGTACAGTAGTCAATACTGCTCACTGGTGTTGGAACTCAGGCAGCATCGTTATGCCATGTTGAGAATCCAGGTTGCCAGGAACAGACTCCTCACAGTCATTCCTGGGTCGGTCACGACTACACGCCTGACTTCAGGTCCATCACTGGCCTCTCTCTGCTACCTGCCACGTGGGTTATATGCACGTCTAGAGCATCCTCACTCCCCCAACGCCCCACACACTTGTCATCCAAAACCTTCCTACTCAAAACCTAAAACAAACTGGAACGCCAGCTGGGGAAGACAAGAGCCCAACCCTCTGGGTGTTAATGAGGAAATAAATTCGAGGAGGGCGGGGCCTATGTCTACACTGTTCACTGGTATTTGTTTAATGAGTACAAAGAGACTGTGGTTATTAAAGTACATCTTAAACAAAAGTTCCACATGTAAGCAGGACTCACCTCACAAATGGGCACCCTCCTGTCCCTGGGGCTAATAGCAAAGCTCTCTCTCTCTTCATCCAGTGAAATGGGCTGGATGGATATCAGATGGACCTGCCTGCAAGCCTGAGCTATAGTGGGAATGCAAACCACCAAGGGATAGAAACTTCCAAGAAAAGACCAGGATCCCAGCCACTAAATCATCTGGGCCTGTCCCTTTTCTCTTCTGCACTCCTTTGGCACACCCCTCTGCTCCATGGGTGATGGTCAACATCTGTGACCTCATCCTTCCAAGGGGGAGATGTCGGGTGGGGGTGGCGGGAGCAGGGAGGAATGTGTGGGGACAGGAGAAAGGGTTATCGGTAGAAGCAGACCAGGAGGAAGGGGACATCAAAAGGATTCTTGCTCTGAGTACCAGTGACCAGTATTGGGGCTTCATGAACATGCTGGCATTTTCACATCAGCTCACATGACCGTAGAGGCTTAGAAATACTCAGTTCTATGTCCCTCTCCAGATGGTTGGTCAGCTCTACAAACACAGCTTCACTGGCCAACGTTCTTTTTCAACTCCACGTTTGAAAACACCCCCTTGACA
This sequence comes from Muntiacus reevesi, assembly GCF_963930625.1. Classification (NCBI taxonomy): domain Eukaryota; kingdom Metazoa; phylum Chordata; class Mammalia; order Artiodactyla; family Cervidae; genus Muntiacus; species Muntiacus reevesi. The sequence goes on from NC_089250.1 coordinate 139,885,951, forward strand.
CTACTGGTAACTTCTGACTCATTCTCATTAATGCAGCCACCAGCATTAGAGTGATGACTATGTGTCAGGCACAGCTCTAAAGACTTGTACAATCCTGTAAAGTGGGCACTATTATTTTTCTCCATTTTACAGGTGAGGCAACTGAGGTACAGATGCATAACTTATAGAGCGAGGATGGGGACCCAGGCAGCCTGAGCACAGAGGTCACCCCCTTCATCACTCTGCTCCCTGACCTCACTTCCAGAAGAGGAGAGCCAAGCTCCAGCTCAGGCCCATGCAGCTGCAAGACCTTAAACTAATGGCCTTTCTGTGCCTCAGAGGCATGTGAAGCAAGGCTGATCACAGACACCTGGTCTGGGCTGTCCACAGGGCAGCCATTGGTCTCACGTGGCTATGGAACACTTGAAATGCAGCTAGTGTGACCGAGAAACTGAACTGTACATTGTAGTTCATTTTAGTAGCCCACTCCAGTATTCTTGCCTGGAGAGTTCCATGGATAGAGGAGCCTGACAGCCTATATAGTCCATGGGGTCACAAAGAGTTGAACACGAATAAGTGATGAGTTTTTAGTTAATTTCACCTTAGAGAGTCGCACGTGGCTAGTGGCTACCATAAGGAAAGTTCAACTCTAGTCTCTAAATTCTAGGATACCGGCTGCCATTTCTCTTTGCTCACTGCTATGGTCACAGAATAGCTTCCCTGGTGGCTCAGAGGTTAAAGCATCTGCCTGCAATGTAGGAGACCCAGGTTCGATCCCTGGGTCGGGAAGATCCTCTGGAGAAGGAAATGGCAACCCACTCCAGTATTCTTGCCTGGAGAATCCCATGGACGGAGGAGCCTGGTAGGCCACAGTCCACGGGATCGCAAAGAGTCAGACAAAACTGAGCGACAGACCCTAGCACAGCCTGTGGTTGGAGCTCAGTAACTATTTGTTGAACAAATCAAAAGCAAAGCGCTTTTCAGGTGCCATAACTTCACTGCCACACAAGCATCGATTGTTCAGGTTCCCTGCCCACTGGGCATCTAGCCTCAGCTTGACCAGGAGCTCAGGCTTCCCAAAGCAGATCAGGAGGGAGAGGCTCTCAAGATGAAAAACTATAGAGCCAAGTCTTCTAAAGGTTTAACAGAAATAAATCTATCTTCCTGAAATTTCCACTTACTCATCCTGGCACTTCAGCTCACAGGTCTGGGAAAACTAAAATAAGTTATGAGATAGCACTTAAACATTTTTAAACACTATAAATACAGGATAATATCTCTAATTCATTTTCTTAATTAGTATGAGTACAAATCTTAGTTCACTATGAGGCTGGTTAAACAACTACATGACTAAGATCTGTTTGGGGGAACAATCCCCTACTGTCAGGGCTATGGCCCAGGACTGCTGTCTCCGCTGACTTAATGCATTCACTTCCCCCCTCTCCATGAGCGAGCCAGGGCATATACAGCTAAACTCCCAACCAGTGAGGCTCATTCTGCAAACAAGGTTTGGGGATCCTGGCAGAGCAACTCACATTTTCATATCTCCTTGATGTACGCTTTCTAAGTGGAAAAATCTAAGTTTGCACACATCTCCTATGAGCTGAGGACTGCAGCAGACACAGGAGATAACTAAGACAGCTCCATGCAGCCCTCACCAAGAGCCCACATCTAGAAAGAGTAAGAGATGAAATCTGCAGACTACTTACCCCATACAAGTCATTGAACTAGAACAGGAGAAAGACATATAAATCAAACACGATCAATTCAGTGTGACACATGCTGTAACAGACACATGTACAAAATACTGAACTAAAGAGATACCCGGAGGGACCCTGCACTGTGGTTCACACACGGCAGGCAGGCACTCAGGGCAATGAACTGAATCAAATTTTGACCAACAGCTCAACTGAAGGCTGAGGAAACTACAATACAGACAAGTTAAGTGACTGCTCAAGGTGACCCAGGTAGGTAGTGACAGGCAGGTCATTTACCCGCCCAACAGTCTATAATCCATCTCACAGTGCTTCTTATCTGACCCCTCATGGGGAGGGAGGCAGGATCTGCCCGCTGCTTGTTATCACATCCATCTCAGGATAAACAATGGATACATTTTTGTACGATGGTATGTTGGGGACTCTCTTGAAATCTGAGGAGTTGCTGTATGCATAGCATCTTAGAAACATGCGTCCAATCATAACATTTCTTGGGAATATACCATGTATCAGGTGCCTGTTTAGAGGCTTGGAAAAAGAGATGAAACAAACTCCTAGTCAGATCAAAACACCCACATTTATCTTTGCTCTCCCAGAACCCCACGAAAAGGACAGCAGAGGAATCTGCTTTTTAATGGAAAGGAGACAATGGCTGATGAGATATGTTAACAGAATTCTGAAAGACAGAGAGACAATTGCCAGGCAGTCACTGATTCAGGTTTCTGCTTCATCTGCTCTGCTGAGTTCAAGCAGGGTAGAAAACCACTGAACAAACGGTGCTTAGGCCACAAAAACAGGAGAAGGCGCGGGAAGGGAGGGGTGAACCAAGGACTGGGGAAGGGACTAGGAAGAGGGGAGCCTGCTGAAAGCCGGCGCAGGGAGCAATCAGGCTCCAGGGTCCCTCCTTCAATCTGCTCAGTCTGGCGACCTCCCTCCCTGGGCCAGCAGGACGTGAAGGATCACAGTTTAGACAAATTACACCAGACTCTGATTCAGATTCAGACACAGCTGAGGGAGAGATACAGCTGAAGGTGGTAGGGAAAGCGGGGAGCAACTTTCGGGAAACAGACGGACAGAGTGAAAGTCTGCATACCAACCAGGGTACCCTGCCTCCTTCCCCATCAAGGCTCCTAGAAGGAACAACACACAGCCTGTTACACCCCCTAGGCACACTCCTCTCCAGGAACACCCAACATTCCCCAAGAAAAGATCTACAGACACTGATATCTAGGTGTCTCCAGTGAAAATAGGGGAGGCTCTCTACTGAATGACCCTACAATGAGGTTCACAAGCCCGCTTCCTTGTCCCACAGATCCCCAGTCAGCATCTTGGTGTCCACTTTTAAAATATAAACCGTCAGGGATCAGCATGCATGGAAAGATGGTTCCAATGGGAAATATAGTAACCAAAAGAAGCAGAAAAAGGGACTTGACAGAAACAAAGAAAACACAGGAGAAGCAGAAAAACAGCAAAAACAAACAAAACACAACATATATAAGTAAATTCACTGCACCCATGAAGCAAGAACAAGATGCTATTTAGGAAAAAAAAAAGAAAAATGAGTCTTCGGAAAACTAGGAAATTGTAGAAAGTAAAACATGCAAAAATGTTTCAAGCAAAACCATGAAAGCATAAATTAAAAATTCAAAAGGATTATTAAAGATAAAGCTGATGATGTCTCTCAAGAGGTAAAACAAAAGTAAAATGAAAAACAATAAAAGATTTTAAAGTTACAAACTTGACCCAGGATGTCCAACATCTAAGTAATGGGAGTTCCAAAGACAAAACAAGAAAAAGGACAAAAGGAAATTAACAGAGAAAAATATAAGAAAATGTCCCCAAAATGAAAAGTGTGAGTCTTCAGATCAAAAGAACACAACAAGGACTCAGCATAATAATTTTCAAAGCAAGAACAATCCAAACACAGGGAAAGGGAAAGAATCCTAAAATTTCCAGCAAAAAAAAAAAAGGTTATCCATAAATGATCAAGAATCAAAATAGCATCCAAATTTTGACATCAATATTGGAACCTAGGAGACAGTGGAGCCATGCCTTCAAAATTCTAAGGGAAAATGGCTTTCAACCTAAAATTCTAAACAGATCAAACCACCAATCAAATGTGAATGCAGAATAAGAACAGTTCAGACAAGCAAGTTTGAGGTGACTGACCTGTACAGACCCTCTCTCAGAAACTCCTAAGGAATAAATCAAGAAACAGGAAACGGAGGCTCCAACCAGAGTAAAGTGAGGGAATCCCCAGGACAAGTCATGCCCTAGGCCTAGAAGTCAGTCAGCTCGGAATAAAGGGGAGCAAGTGAGGCCTCTGGGAGTGAGACCTCCAAGGGAAAAAAGACTGCAGTGAAAGAAAAAGGAACACATGTATAAAACAGAGAGGTTTTCAAAAGCCTCTCAAACTCTGGGAATCAGTAATAACCACAAAGGAAACTAAATAAATAGGAAAAAAGCAATTATTAACTCAAAAAAATGTACAAGAAATTTCATTACAGTACAACTATAAGGCTCAGCCAGGAACTCTATTTACACAGTCAAAATAATATAAGTATTGACTATCAGTGTAACAAAAAACTGTGATAGACCACACTGGGAGGACATGAAGGAAACCAAGCATGTGGGGAGAAGAGAGAAGAGGGGAATAAGGGCTCCTCTAATCCACAGCAGGACAATAGTACTATCAGCAGAAACAGCTAAAAGGCCTGGAAGTGACTATGGTAGGCAAAGGGCAGGCCCCTCCAAGATGAAGATGCCCATATCCTAATCCCCGAACCCACAAACATGGTATCAATACATGGCAAAGGGGAATTAAGGCTGCAAGTGGAAGTAAGACTGCTAATCAAATGAACTTCAAACAGGGAGATTATCCTAGATTATCCAGGTGAACCCAAAGTAACCACAGGGTCCTTAAAAGTGGAAAAGGGAGGGGGAAGGGAGTCAGGAAGGTGTGACTATCTTAGAAGGTTAGTGATGAACGAAGTACTCAACTGGCCATTGCTGGCTTGGAAGATGTTGAAAGGGGGCCATGAGCCAAGGAATGAAGGCGGCCTCCAGAAAGTGGAAGACGCAAGGAAGAGAATGCAGCCCCGGCACCATCTTGACTTTCACCCAGTGAGACCCTTTCGGACTTCTAAGCCAGAGAGCTTTCAAGCCACTACATTGGTGGCAATTTTTTCCTGCAGCAACAGAAAATCAAGTTCCGTGACTAGCCCTGGGGAGTGGATTATCAGGATGATCCACAGCCTTCTTCCTAAGCCTTGCAGTGTTACTTGACTTTTAAAGTCATATATGTGACTCTGATACAAATTAAATTTTAATTTTAAAAGAGCTGAAACACAAATTCTCTCTTGCCAGAGCTCATAATTCGGTAGAGAAAACAGGGCCCCGGCTACTGCCGATAGGCAATCACGGGAAGAAAGCACCTCTTTGAGATGTGAGGACATCTGAAAGGAGTAGGCGTTCACCAGGCAAAGGAGAAACAGGCCTTCTGGAGAGGGATCAAAGACCAGGGGGAACATGAAACAGTTCTGAATCATGGCACATCAGTGGGTCTTGCAGAGTCAGCAGGAAAAGCTGGGTGGACAGTTCCCAACACCACAGGTGTGACACCTGCCCCACTGCTGGCTTCTCTGACTCTGGGACTTGCTGTGCATATTTAGGGCTGGTATGGACAAGAGAAGACCCCAAACACAATGTTTTCCTGGTACATCAACTGTACCCAACAGTGAAGTATTTTAAATGCTTTTACACTAAAACCAGCACAGATGTATTACAGAAGACAAAACTCATGTGAATTTTTAACATAAAAACTGATGACTTCTTGTTTGAGAGTCCCACTGTAGACACTAAGCTATCTGCTGACCGCTGAGCATCAAGATTCAACCTTCTCTATAATTATTACAAGAATCAGAAGAAAGGTTAAAGTGCCATTGTATGCCTCCATCAAAGCACCTGGGACTTTACACCAGCAACCTCTCAAGGGCTGCCTACCCTCCCTGTGTTGGGTCCCAACATGAATGGGAAAGTTGAGGAGCTTCTCATTCTTTTCCAAAGTGGTTTGGGTCCTGCTATTGCTGGGTGACTTAGCTCTGCCTGGGGAAACAAAAAAAACTACCACACTGAATGTTTCCAACATATCTTCTCTCAGTCATAAGCCTGTCCATCTTTCTCCCATCCCGCCTCTAAAGAACACCAGGATCACTGATAAAACCCCAATTCGACCATCAGCACCTCCGACCCCTTATAGCACAGGCCTCTGTTAGAGAATATATTACAGACACTCTTCCCATGGAAGGAAGTCAAGAAATAGGGCACATCTCTTGGGAGAGGGTGTCCCTTGTGTCCACAAACAAGGGTGGAAACTTTTTCTATCGTTGTAGCTGTTTTTGTTATAAAAACAATAATATCCATGTGACAGTGAACTGGGAAATTTTTTTTTCTGTAAAGACCCACTACTGACCACAGAAGAGGATCAGATTAGGGAAAAAAAAAAAAAGAAATATATATATATATATATATCTCAATGGAAGACCACACAGAAGTAAAAAGCAATTTAATTGGGTTTGGTTTTGTGTGTGTGTGTGTAAAATGCATACACACATTCAAAAAAAGTGAACTCAACTGATTTCAGAGGAGGAGATTTTAATAACACCTTAAATATATTACAATTACAGTTATGCCATTGACAGAAAATAAAAGATGGGAGAGGAGATCAAAGAAAAAGATACAGTAGGAGGAGAGAAAAAGAAATGGATAGATGGGGGTATGGGAGAAAAAGGACGGGAAGACAGCAAGACACAAGGACAGACAGACATGAATAACCACACACAAAAAGAAGGAACAACTAAAGGATTCATAGAGACACTTCCTAGGCCAAAATAAATGACACTGCATGTGCCAGGGTAGGCTTGGGCTATAGACTTCAAAGTATTATCGCCTTTTATCCTTGCCTTCGAATGGTCACTAATCTGGCTAACCACTGTTCACAGCTCTTTAATTGCTCATTTAAACATTCTGAGGCTTATCTCAGGTCAAGAGCCAGAAGCTCCCTCCAGAGGAGCCACAGTCCAGCAAATCATTTACCTCCAAGTATCTCCTCTACAAAGGGAGATATTTAACACAAATCACCATCTCAGAAAATGTACAAAGCACCAGTGAGAGACAGGAGAAAACGCTGTTTGCATTGAAAAGAAATTCCATGGAAAACTTTTTAGTTTCGTGTTTAAAAAGAAAAAAAAAAAACAAAAAAACCCAGAACTGGTACTTCAGCAGAACGGGTTCCCACCTCAGCATTCTCCAGCATCACTCCCAGCACATTTGACTTTCCACATGTTCAAGTTCTGCCTGCCCCACTGGCTTCAAAGGGCTGAGTTGGCTCTGAAACCAAACACTGCAAGCTGAGGGTCAACAGAGAGATCCCAGGGGACTGACTCCCAAGTCAGGTGTCTATGTTTTCCCCTTCCTTCCCCGACCAGCCCCCAACCTCCTACCTGTTCTGTTTCCCCGATCTCCCCCTTCTGCCCCTAATCTCTCCTTGCTCTTCTCTACCCTTGTCTTAGTATCACTGCTCTCAGAGGAGGAGGGGGCATAGGAGGTATATTTAGAACACAAAACCTAGAGTCAATCCACCTCAGTTTCTGCCCAGCCCTGTATCATGCTAGCTGTTTGACCTTGAACAAACAGCCAAGCCACCCAGCCCCTCAAATTCCCCAGTGAGGGGGATGAACCTGGCAACCACAGAGGTCTTGTCCAACTCTCAGGTCCTAAATATTCAAACACCCACCTGTATAACCATAAATAAAGCAGTGAATTAAACATACACAGGGAGAGAGAATGAATTATAGAAATTCCCTTTCCTCAGCATTCTGTCACCCCAGCTAGTGTCCCCTCAACCAACCCCCCACACTGAGGGGCTGTACCTCTCTCTGAGCTATTCCAGCTCTAAATTACTTAGATACAGCAAAGCCTCCCCCAATCACACTAATCAAGGAACAGATGAATCTGAATATCCAACTGAAGTGTGAGTCCTGGAATGTTTCTTTCATGCCATCGAGCAATACTGTGAATTTAACATCAGCTTAGCAAACAGAAAAGAATCTAGAAATGCCATCGAAAACTGTCTTGTGACTCTAAGAACAATTATGTGTCGGGAACCCTAGAAAATAATCTACTTCTAAGCCCTCCACTTTCCCAACAAGGGCAGAGGCCCAGAGAGCAGAAACCACGAACGCAAAGCCCAGCGCAGATCTATGCCCAGATCAAAGCCAGAGGTCCTGCTTCTGGCCCAGAGGACTTTCATCAAAGCTTTTAGAGACCATCCGTTTCCTTTTTCAAAGAGACAGATTAAACCCCAAATTACCACTGAGTTCTCTCTACAACAAATCTATCTCCAAGTCCAGGGAAGCAGAACAGAGCTAAGTTTGGATGGCCAGATGATTACTAATACTGCCTAACAAGCTTTCCTCCCTGAACCCTGCCCATTCATTCTCTGCAGAGAAAACCCCAGACTCTGCTATCTGTATGGAACTCTATTTTGGAGAAGTGGGAAGCGGAGACCCGTACAGTTCTTTGTTCTGACACTAAGAAGCATCTGCTTTCCGATAACTCCCACCTCACCTTCCAATATTCCAAGTACCTTCAGAAAAGTTCATAGAAACTCTCCAACTAGAATAAAACAGGAGATGACAGGAGGAAAGGTCCAACTGAGGGTGGGTGTGTAACAGACAGTGGATGTGTAACAGATGATGATAATACCCTTCCAGCTCTTCACCCTAGGGGTAGAAAGCATCTCTTTTCAGCTGTTAATACCCTGCACCAGAGATAGTCACCAGAGATAGTCACCAGAGATAGTGCCACTCAGCACCCTCCAGCAGAGAAATGAGCTCTCTGCAACCCCTGAAGAACTAACCCTTTCCTAACCATACACTCTAACAGTGCCCAGGACAGAGGTATCAACAGACCAATCCTCCCCTGCCCTTCCCTCCCACCAAGAGCCTGAAACATCAGAGCTCTGATGGCAAGGAGCTATTTAAGGCAGCATCAAGAGGGTGGGGCAGAAAATTGCTGGCAATATCCTCCTCCTCCTCCCCCTCCCCTCCCTCACAGCCAACACACACACACACACACACACACACACCCCTCTGACTCCACACACACACACACACACACACACACACACACACACACACCCTCCCCTGACTCCATAGACAGTCATTAACCTCACCTATGTCTCTAAGGTCTGGAGATCTGGAGTCCCCAAACGTTCAGCATGTGTTTTCTGTCACTGAGGCTGCTCCACCCCCTTCTCTTCCATCACCACCAAGCCACCTTTCCAATCAAAAACACAAAATTTAATCTAGAGTTCAAAAACCAAGAAGGGGCTTGGAGATAAACAAGCCCTCCCTGGCCTTCAGTTAGGAAAGAAAAAGGGCGCCCAGGGGGGCGGGGCGGGGGGGGAGGGAGGGGTGATGTCAGAGGCCTGACAAGCTAGATAGACTTCATGCTATCTCTAAATGAACCTCCCTCCTATTGATGGTGAAATCAATTCGGGCAATTTCGGCAGGTCGGCCCTGTGACATGAGGGGCATCCCAGTGCTCAGTTTACAACAAAAATCCAAAGGCTCAGCCAGAACATGCTGGGAAAATCCAGGGTCTGGATAAAACGAGCTACACTCAGTGGGATCCTTTCTGCTTTTATGTAGCAATGTAATAGCGTAATAAATTCTGTCTGCCTGAGGAAAGCATGCACTGGTGAATTTCAAAGCCATCTTAAGACAGCGGATGCACGGGGATGCAGAATTCAACAGCACATTCCCTCGTGGGGGGGGGGGGGTACGTAATGATTTCAAGCTTCTTTCCCCCTCTATCTTGAATGGCGCTAGCGCTTACCAAGGAAGCCACCTCGGAAAGCAGCCAGCGGAGAGCCGGGGGTGCCCAGGGAATCCGGAGAAAGGAGTCGCTTTCTGTTCATCTCGGTGAGGAGCTGGCTAGCAAGAAGCTGCCAGTCACTCTGAGGGATGAAGGATGAAGAAGCATGGCCGGATGAGCAGGCACCGGCGTCCCCGGGCACACACACACGTACCCGCTCCTTCTGGCGGGTCCTAGGCCAGGCCGAAAGTCCTTGCTCTCCTCCCGCCGCCCTCTCCTCCAGAGGGATGCTAATGAATGAACACACCTGAGAAGCCTCCATCCTGCCGCTCGCTCCCTCCTTCTTCCTCTGGCTGCTGCAGAGGAGCCCCTCCTCGGTAGTTTCACTTTACAGCGTAAACCCACTCGGGCTTTGATGTCTCCTCCACCCACCCATATTGCAGCCAGCCTGAAGCAAGCGGACGTTCTCCTCCTTGCAGAGGCCATGATCGCACGTACCCCCCACCCACCAAAAAAATTAATAAATAAATCTGGAATATCCCAAACCCCGGCACACTGGGGAACTTTCCCTTAAAAACTGAGGATCCACCAACCAGGCAGGAAGGAGGGTTCGACCGAGGGGGGCCACGTTTTTCCCCGCGACCACGGGGGATGCTCTGGGGGAGGGGGTCCCCCAAGTCCTTCCAACAGCTGGCCCTTTAAACGCACCTCCTCCGAGCGTGAGACAAAGGCGCCGCCCGCCGGGGCCGGGCTGGCGCACGCCCACGGCGCCGGTGCTGGCGATCAAGCAAGCGCTGGCCAAGGGGCGGCTGGCGCGGGCTTACCTTGCGGGTCTCCGGGCTGGCGGGCCGGCGGCGCGCGTCCTGCCCCACTCGCACTACACGCTGCAGTTGGCCCCGCTCTGTTTTTCTGGGACTCGGCGCTGACTTCACCGACACTCCGCGGCTGGCCAATGGGCTGCGGCGGCCGCCCCCTCATTAGCATGCGTCTGGAACCGTCCACTCCGGCGGTGCCTGAGCGGCGGGCGGTGCTAGGGGGCGGTGCCGGGCCCCGCAGTGACAGGAAGGGGCGTGTGCGCCAATGGCAGGCGACGAAGCTCCCCGCCGCCCCGCCCCGCTGCATTGTGAGCCGGGCGCGCGGGCCCGCGGATCTCTGGCCGAGAACGTGCGCGCAGTCCCAGTAACCCTTTTTGTCCTGGGCGGCCTCGGGCTGGGCCGGAATATGGCCTGGCGCGCCCTCTGATTCTTCTGAGGGATCAGGGGAGCTGGGAAGGAATCTTAGGCATTAAAAAAAAAAAAAAAAAATGCTAACCTGACTTGAGTGCATATAACTTAACCCCGTGCCCCAGTTTGCTCATCTTTAAAATGGTCTAATAACCAGTACCTATTTCGTAGGAAATAGAGAAGATGAATATAGTTAACGTATGTAAAGCGCTAGTGGTAAAGAATCTGCTTGCCAATGCAAGAGACAATAGAGACACAGGTTCAACCCCTGAATCGGGAAGTTCCTCTGGAGGAGGGCATGGCAACCCACTCCAGTATTCTTGCCTGGAGAATCCCACGGACAGAGGAACCTGGCGGGCTATACAGTCCATTGGGTCGCAAAGAGTCAGACATGATTGAAGCAATTTAGCGCATACACACACACACTTATGTAAAGCGCTTAGATCGGTGCCTGGTGGTCCCGCTGCATGTTTCTACTATCATTACACCCGACGCCAGTCAATATGCTTAATGCTTCCTAGTTTTTCTCTGTTTTGATCCTCATAGTCTTACAAGAGAGTCGCTATTACCAATCCATATTTTTCAAGTGAGAAAACTGAAATGGTTTAAGTGGCTTGGTTAGGGTCACACTGGTGCAATCAGGATTTGAAGCCAGCCTCTGAGACTTCATTCATGTAATATATTATTCAACGGTTCGACGGGAGGTATATGTAACTTGCTCCTGCCACACCTAGCTTCCTTCATCCCTGGGGCATCCTTGAAGGTGGGGCAACCATCCCTTAGGCTGAACACCACTGATTTTTGTCACTGCGCTTAGCAAGAATCTTCAGTCAGAGCATGTTCCCAGTTAGCAGACTGTGTGTGTGCAAGGGAAAGAAAGACTTTGATGACTGCACAGTCTCATGGGAAACACATCTGCTAAGGTGCTTGGATATCAAGGAACAGTGACAGTTGTTTGCTGAGTACCTGCTGTCCTCGGCTGTATAAAGAAAAAAAAAAGTTCGAAGTCTCCTAGCCACCCAAGAGTTTATTCTACAATTGAAGAAATAAGAAACCACTAGAAAACTTCTTAATCTAAGGAGCCCCCAGTGCAAGCCTACCCCAGCTTGTACCTCATCCTGTTGTTTTCCAAAGAACATTAGACTAGAAGTCCAGCTTCCCAGGCTCTGCTATGAACTTCCTCCATGATCTAGGCGAGACAGTTCCTCCTGGGCCAGTAAAGTAATGAAACAACTAATACACTTGTCCCTCCGTATCTTTGGGGGATTTGTTCCAGGATCCCTCTCAGATACCAAAAGCTGCAGATGCCTCAATGACCTTATCTAAAATGGAGTAATACAAGGAATGAGATTCCCTGGTGCTCCGGGGCTCTTACCAACCCGGGGATCCAACCCACATCTGCATTCTTTACCAGTGCAGGAGATGTGGTTGGATCCCTGGGTTGGTAAGAGCCCTGGAGAAGGAAATGGCAACCCACTCCAGTATTCTTGCCTGGGAAATCTCGTGGACAGAGGAGCCTGGCAGGCCACAGTCCATGGGGGTCACAAAGAGTTGGACAGGACTTAGTGACTAAACAACAACAACAAACAATACAAGGAATAACAGTTGACCCCCCCCCCCCAAATCAGTGCATTTCACATCTGAGGATTCAATCAGCTGTGAAGCAAATTTGATCACATTTGATTTGGTTGAATCTGCAGGTACAAAACCCCCACAGAGGGAGGGCTGACTGCACGTCTAGTCCTCTATGCACTATATTGTATTTATGCTAAGAGTTTTATACATATTAACTCACTGACGCCACACTGCAACCCCAAGAGGGACTGTTGCTACTATCTTGAGTTTATCCATAGAGAAGAATAACAACTGGAGAAACTAAGTTAATTGCCTACCCAGCAAATTCAGGGTAACACCATTTAGAATAGCTTAAAAAAAAAAAAAAAAAAACCCAAATGTTCAATTTGAGAGGTTTAGTTAAGAAAATTACAGTACAAGCAAATGACAAAATATCACACTGCCACGAAAAATGAAAAAGTATAATGAGTCATTAACACACAAAGATGCTCATAATATATCACTGAATAGAAAAGTAAGTTGAAAACTCATTTTGTACTGCAGTCTCATTACAACTATTTCTTATGGGTTTATGAATATCTTCTCCTCATCTATATTTTTTCTGTTTTTTTTTTCATCAGGGACATCTATCAAATTGTTCAATGAAAATAAAACAAAAGAATCTTAAAATGAAAGACAAGACTCCACCCACAGAGATTTGATCTGTAGGCAAAGCCTTCCCCTGTAACTGGGAAACTGCCTGGAGGAGTTTTTGATGAGTCCTCAGTCTTTGAGTCATCCCTCAAGTGTTAGACTCCTCTGCTAGTTCCAGTATGTAAGTCATTAGGGTTTATGAGATAAATGAGGACATAATGGAAGGACAGACAGGAAGGAGAAAGGGTAGGCAAAAAGAAGGAAAAATCTTACTATCCTGCAACACTCATCTAAAATGCCTCCTCCAAGGAAGTGTTCAGGTAATGGCGTAGATGGAAAAAGAATCTAGAAAAGAGGGGATATGTGTATATGTATAATTGATTCCCTCTGCTGCAGACCTGAAACTAACACATCAAATATACTCCAGTAAGCTTTTTTTTTTTAAAATAACAAGTGTTTAGAATCATGCCTAATAACATTTTGTCACTGAAAGTGACCCAAGAAATCATCACGTACATTTGCTGTTGTCTTCAGTCTTTCACTGATTCATCTGCGTAGCAGGCCCTGTGCTCAATGCTGGTGAGACCTGCCTCCCCACCTACCAAAGGTAACCGCTGGGGTAGCAGAAGCCCAAGGAAGTCCAGCTTCACTGGGATACTGAGAAGGTTCCCACACTTGCTTCTTTACTCTCGCCATCCTGAAATTCTTCATTTTTAAACAAGAGACCACATGTTTTCATTTTGTATTGAGTCCTATAAACTATGTGGTCAGTCCTGGGGAAGAGAAATACCCAGACCTTATTAGTAGCATATCAGTGATCAAGCCTGGAGTAAGGCTCGAGGCTTTCTACTCTCATCCCAGCCATTCTCATATCATACGATGTCATTCCTCAGTCCCAAGGGAAATGTGAGCACTCCCTGCTTTCCAGTCCTACAGCACTTCATTTATTCCTTTCTCATGGAATTTACCATATTTGGCATGAACTCACATATATATGTGTGTAGTCTTATTCCTCACTCTCTCTTCCCACCAGATTTTAAATTGCGTGAGGACCATGAGGTTCTGGCTTGTGTCTGCTCATCTCAAATAGTGCTTAGCACTGTGCTTTACACACTGGTAAAGATGTGCTTACATTTAATTTAATCTTATTAGTAACTCCTTGTTTTCTCTTCACATACATCAAATTATTCCCAGCAGTCCTTCCGCTGTTGGAGAGAAATTAAAATATCAGGCAGGAGGGTCAGGGTCATAAACATGTTGGAGGAAGTATCATTCAAGCAGGCCATAGGGTGAGGAATTGGGAGAGGAGCTAGCAGGATTTTGTGGAGGGCAGCCCAGAGATGTCAATCTTTCCTCCATCTTCAGGGTCACACACCCTGGGAGAGGGGGGTAGGGAAAAGATGATCCAGAGATACCAGAAAGCATAGTTAAGCCTGTGGGCAGAATCCCCTCTCTGGTGCCTAATGTGGAACTCTTGTGCAAGTTCACAGGTCCCTCATCTGAAACAGGAGGGAGACATAACCCTCCTAAGATTTACTTGTGAGTTGTAGATGACAGCACATATGCCAACCCTCCTAAGATTTACTTGTGAGCTATATATGACAGCACGTGTGTAAAATGCTCAACATATGAGCACTCACTAAGCAGATATTATTACTAATATTACTAGGAGGCCAAGTTGTGAGTGATGCTTCTTAAAATGTGTTGATTTGGGTAATTTGTTTCTCCAGTTACCCGGAAGATTGATCATAGTCATTTTCAGACATATCAGCTGGAAAACACCAGAAGGGGAAAAGAAAATCGAATGAGAGAAAAGGAATTATGAATCAAAGAGCTTAGCTGTTAAATCACTAAAATCTCTGATGATTGTTGGTACCTAATTTCTTCAGTATCACCTTGAAGAAAATGAAGCAAGTAGTAGAAAGAGTAAAACTTCCTTAAAGAATGGGTTTTCTTGTTTCTTCCTAATGAATTACTAAGAAAAAGCAAATCTACATAGTCATGCCTGAAGGCACAAAACTGATTTGAGTATCATGGAATGCTAGATCCAAGAATTCCACATATTTTGGAGGTCAGGGCTGGCAGATGCTGCATTAGGGGATTTTGGAGAGATGAGTGAAGTCTGGTCAGGAGAGGGGCCAGGTAGAGAATGAGAGGAGGCAAGGACCAAGGACATCACTGTGGTTAAGAAGCAAGGTCATGAAACAGATCACCAGCCCAGGTGGGATGCATGAGACAAGTGCTCGGGCCTGGTGCACTGGGAAGACCCAGAGGAATCGGGTGGAGAGGGAGGTGGGAGGGGGGATCAGGATGGGGAATACATGTAAATCCATGGCTGATTCATGTCAATGTATGACAAAATCCACTGAAATGTTGTGAAGTAATTAGCCTCCAACTAATAAAAAAAAAAAAAAAAAAAGAAGCAAGGTCAAGATGAGAATGAATCAGTCACCCCAATGGTCTAGCCACCAGGCCTCTGTTTATCAATCTAAAAATGCTTGCTCCAACATGTCTTATTGTCTGCTGTTGTTGTTCAGTTACTAAGTCGTGTCTGACTCTTTTCGACCTTATGAACACCGTGCCAGACTTCCCTGTTTGTCCTTCACTGTCACCCGGAGTTTGCTCAAACTCATGTCCATCGAGTCGGTGATATCATATAACCATCTCATCCTCTGTTTCTCCCTTCTCCTGCCCTCAATCTTTCCCAGCATCAGGGTCTTTTCCAAAGAGTTGGTTCTTCTAAATGAGGTGGCCAAAGTATTGGAGCTTCAGCTTCAGCATGTGTATATCCAGTGAATATTCAGGGTCGATTTCCTTTAGGATTGACTGGTTTGGTCTCCTCACTGTCCAGTGTAGAGGGGTTGGGGATGGAGGCAGTGCAATTCCTGCCCTCCAGAAACTCACATGGGTGGAGAAAGAAAGTAACAAAGAACTGTATTAAATGGTTCAAAGAGTGAGATGATTGCCAAGGAGTTTTGCATCACAGGATGGTGGAGTTGAGAGCCACTTTCAGATCCTAGAATCTTAATGATTAATCTACAGATGAGGAAATAGAGGGATAAAGAAGGAAATTGATTTTATCTTGTGTTGTTGCTTAGATGAAAATATGTGTTCATAATAGAATCCCAGTTCTATATACATTTGTGTTTTATTCCCAGGGGCGAAAGTTTGGTTTTGAGACTGCTTCATACTATTAAATAGTGGAAATAAGACATTTCAGTGTTGACCTGGGTGAACCTTTGGGAGTAACCAAACACACAGCACACACTCCTGACCACTTCCACCGTATTAATGGAAGGGTCTGTCCTGGGTTGGGACTTTGGACGCAGGACAAGAGGGACGGGCAGTCTAAAGGAAGCTGCTAGAAGATCATTTTTTCCTGACTAGGCAGGGGATTCATTGAATAGAATATGATGTGTTTACTTGAGAAAGACTCACTATTCTAAAGTAATTCCATTAATGAAGCGTTTACTTGAAAAAACCATTTTTATAGTTGGTGGATAGAGCTGACCATTCTGAGAGGTGCATTCTGGCTGAGGTTGCAGAGATCAAAAGGGGGAAGCCAGAAAGAGGGAAAAGAAGGTGGCACCGGAGAAGTGGAGGAGAACAAGAGAACCTGAGAGAGATGGCAAGAAAGAGAAATACAGATTGTTTTAAATGGCCTGAGGGAAAAGATACAGCAATTGTAGAAATGGGGCAACAAGCCTCAGTAAACTAATGTAGCCTAAACAAGGTTAAAAAATCAACAACAATGGTGTTAAGGGAATAACTGACATTCTGGAAGCTGTTGGAAGCTTGTCAGAGGTGATTGGAAGTGTTCACTGAGGGAACTCATTACACAAGGCCAGACTGAGTCACATGGGTGTCCCCGGCCGGTTAGCAACACTTTGTCAGCATTCACCAAGAGGAGACGCCGAGCCCTGGGGAAAGGGCAGTAGGGAAGATGGCGGGCATGCCTATCAGGTGTCAGCCCTTCTCCATTACCTCAGCAAGTCTGTCCTGTCTCCAGACCTGCTTGCCCTGTCTCTTAAACCTGTCTTCTAAACCTTCGGTTACCTCGACCCACTTTTGTGAATGGTATTTTAGTGACCATCTCTAGTTACTGGGCCATGCTTCTAAGGGATCTTTCTACCTTGCTGCCCCAACTGGCTAAAGCAGGCAATTCTCTCAGGCGTCTGTGCCTCTCTGTGAGAGGAGGTCTCGGGAAATCACCTATTTCCAGGGATGTTTGGAACCCTCTTTCAGTGGGTGTGCTTGCGTGGGCTACCTGTTTATCTGACTCTGTCTGTAGAAAGGAGAGAATCTGAAAGAATCATGTCCTTTGGCTCAGGGGGTGAAGGCAACTGGACTTTATACAAGGAGAAGTGGACAGAGATACATATCTCCTCGCTTAGGCCAAAAGAACCAAGGGCTTCTGCATTTGACATTGATTAGAAATAGGGAAGCCCTGGAAATAGAACAGAACCAGAAAACATGCTAGACTCAGTTTCTCTGAATCTGTTGCAGCCCACTCTGCCACCTCCAAAGATGGAAAGCCCTCTAACAAAAAGAAAGTGAGGACCCCAAGGGGTCAGTAGCAGCCCCTCTGTCTGACCCAGTGTGACCCCTGGACTAGGTTCAATGGGGTTAAACAATGTGATTCCACCAGTTAGTATTTCAACAGTAGGCTGAGGGACTTCCCTGGTGGTCCAGTGGCTAAGACCCCACACTCCCAATGCAGGGGGCCCAGGTTCCATCCTTCATCAGGGAACTAGATTCCACATCTCACAACTGAAAATTCTACATGCTGCAAGAATCTCAAAGATCCAAGGTGCCACAACTAAGACCTGACACAGCCAAATAAATAAATAGTTTCAAAATAAAATAAAAATAAACTGTATGCTCCAGTCTTGGGTTCCAGAGAATACTATACCTGGACTATGGTTTCTAACACTCAGACAGCTCATTGAACGGGAGAAGAGCCAGCTAGGTAACCCTGGGATCATGGGAAGAGAACTCTCAAATCATTCAATTAACAAATCATGTGCCAACTCTGTCCCAGGTCCTCTACTCAGGGCTGGAAAACCGGAGAACAAGGATAGGCCCTCATCCTCAAGATGCTGACAGTGAAGTGAGAGAGACTGATAAAGACAAGATGGTGTGATAGACACACTCTTTTTTTTTTTCTATTTTTTTTTCTAAATTGAGATAAATTCACATATCAGAACATTTACCCTTTAAAAGTATACAGTTCAGTGGTTTTTAGTGTATTCGTAAGGTTGTGCAAACATCGCCACAAACTAATCCAGAACATTTTCATCACTGTAGAAAGAAACTTGTATCTATTATCAGTCACCACCCCTGGTCCCCTGCTTCCCTCTTCCCCTAATCCCTGGTAATCACCAATGTACTTTCTGTCTCTATAGGTTTACCTGTCCTGGACATCTCATATAAATGGAATCATACAACATGTGGCTTTTTGTGTCTGGCTTCTCTCACTTAGAATAAAATGAAAAAGGTCCATCCTTACTGTAGCATGTATCAATACTTTGTTCCTTTTTATGACTAAATAACATTCCACTGTACACATATACTACAATTTGTTTATCCTATCATCAGTTGATAGACATTTGGTTTGTTTCCACTTTTTGGTTATTTAGAACAATTCTGTTATGAACATTCACGTAAAAATTTTTGTATGAACATATGTTTTCAATTCCCTGGGATATATACCTAGAAGTGGGATTGCTGGGTCATACAGTAACTTTATATTTAACTTTTTGAGGAACTGCCAAACTAGCTTGAGTTTTCTGTTATTTTAACTGGCAGAACCAGTACACCTTGCTGATGAAAAGCATGGGCCAATTATTACTTTGTATGTATTATTACCTTAGATATTTCAATAAATTTTTTTCTGAGGTTGAATATATGTACTACTAATCATTTTAGACAATTTTGAAAATGCAGAAAAGTTTAGAGAAAAAAGAAGGCATCCGTATCCCCCAAAGTCCAAAGCTATCACTATCCCCATTTGGCTTGCTTTGTTCCTTTTAACCTTTTTTTTTCTATGTATATATATTTTGTATACTTTTTATAAAATAATGCCGCATTGTATTTTCCATTTTATATTCTGCTTTTCTCTGTAGTTATTATATTGTAAGTAGCTTGGCACTCACTGTTTTATAAACTGGTTTTCAGTTTTATTTATTTTGTGTTTTTCTTTTGAAAACGTTCTCTATTTTTCTTACTTTTGAAGAGGGGGCTAAGATTGAGGGTGGGGGCACTTAGGGGGAAGAGGAGAGAGAAGACATGGAGAGTATGTACTTGAGAAGAATGACAAGAGAGTGGAGACGGCCCATGTTTGCTTTCTTTAGGTCCCTATTTCATCCTACCTGGTTCCGGGAAAGATTTGAGGCAATGCTGTCCTGGCCGTAGCTCGGCTCCCCAGGCTCTTGCTGGTGGCAGAACTGCAGGGGCTACTGCTGTGCCCTGGTTCTGTGCCCTGAGGCTGAGCCAGAGCTGGCTCCTGCGGGCTGCAGTGTAAGACGGCCAATTCGCAATCCTAGCAGAATCAATCTATTGGAAACTAATGAGGCACAAATAGTTCATGCACTTTGAGGCTGATCTGCCAAATGAGATAAACAGGGCTCAATCAGCAGGGAGAATCAATGATGCAAACATGCATTTCAATCTAGCATTATTCCCCACTGGGTTGCCCACGACATCACATTCTATTGTTTTGATGCTTCTGTGGCGATTCTTGTCTAAGCTTCTGGGGGCCAGGCCAGAACTCCCTTACCCAGAGTTTCATGCTCCCAGGGGTTAGTACATGCCAAGATTTGGCAACTATGACTGAGAGGCCTGGACAGCCAACATGTGTGAGAAGTGGGGACTTTCAGTTGTACAAGAAAATGCTAAATTCTATGTTTCTAAACCACCCTCTGTAACAGGTGATGTAATTAGCAAGGAACAGCATTCTGACTTTCCAAGAGAACAAATCTCAAA
Source organism: Muntiacus reevesi (assembly GCF_963930625.1). Classification (NCBI taxonomy): domain Eukaryota; kingdom Metazoa; phylum Chordata; class Mammalia; order Artiodactyla; family Cervidae; genus Muntiacus; species Muntiacus reevesi. The sequence goes on from NC_089250.1 coordinate 139,905,938, forward strand.
AGCATTGATCTATTAATTCACATGTATAAAACACAAAATATAGTGACCTGTTTTAAAGTTCTATCATTTCTTGTGCCCCTAAGCTCATTTTCCCTTAAATAATCTGCTAGGAAGATGTGATCATTGTGAAAAAATTTGGAAACAATTGATAAGTGAGAAGAAAAAATTTAAATCATCTCTATTAAATTTCATCGTGCAAAATTTTCTCACCATGCAGAATTATTTTGAAAATAATCCATGTAATCCATGTTGTTTTATTGCCTACTTTTTATTCCAGTCAGGCCTTCTCCACAGTCACAACATTGCCTGGGAAGGTCTGATGCCCTCTCTGTTTGCTAACCTACTGGCCCTTGGGAGGCCTGACTGGAATGGTTTGGCTCAGGTAAGTGTGGAAGGAACTGATTAACATAATCTAACCACTGATGGGAGGCGGGTGTCCTGCAGGAATTGGGGCCCAGGCAAAAGGTAAGCCCCATACGCCTGGCTAGTCAGCTAGCTCCAAGGCAACCACTAGGAATAAACAATGGCCAGTGTCTGCTGTTGGAGAGAGGAGTGGCAACCCACTCCAGTATTCTTGCCTGGAGAATTCCAAGGGCAGAGGAGCCTGGTGGGCTACAGTCCCTGGAGTCTCAAAGAGTTGGACATGACTGAGCAGCTAACACATACACAATGTCTCCTGTGCAGTCAGCAGGTTAAACCTAAGAATTGCTAGAAAACTAAGAAGGCCCAGACTGAAGGCCCAGTCTGAGCAAGAAGGTTCAGGGTAAGACCATCCCAAGGTCCTGGAAGGATGACCTGAAAAGGTGACTCTCACACTGAGAGGAAGGACTAGATCCACTTGTGCCGGCCCAGCACCCAGAAGGGTGGAAATTTAGTAAATATTTGTTAAATAGAGGAATGGGGTTTCCCTGGTGGTCCAGAGGTTAGGACTTCACGTTCCACTGCAGGAGGTGCGAGTTCCATCCGTGGTCGAGGAACTAAGATCCCGCATGCTATGCAGCATGGGAAAAAAAATTTTTTTTTAATTAAAAAAAATGTAAACAGAGGAATAGTCACACTTCTTCCTAGTCACACTTCTAGTTTTAGCTCAGATATTACATACCCTGGAGAACAGATAGAAATGGGAACATCAGTTCCCACAGGGAAATGGCCTGAGGATGGTCATGGAGATGGTCAAGTGCAAGATGCATGAGAAGAGTATACAGGGTTTAGAAATGTGAGTAGTTTTAGATAAACAGTTAGAGATGTTAATTGAAGCTAGAATGTAGTGGCCTTGAAGCCTAAGATCATGATTTTGAATTCTATCTGGTAGCCAGTGAGGGGTCACCAAAAGCTTTTCAACAGGGGAAATGGTGTGATGTAAGTGGCAGGTAAGCATGACTTGCCTGGTGGTGGCAAGAGGATGAATTGAAGCCTAGAAAAATGGGAGGCAGAACAATCAGTTGAGAGGTTACAGCAGTAGTCCTGGTGTGAGGTAACAAGGGCTGCGAGGTGACCATGGGCAATGGAAAGAAAGAAATATTTCATTCATCTTCTTGTTCATTGTTTCAAAAAATATTTATTAACCACCAAGAGCCAGGAACTGTGCTAGATCCAGGAACTGAATTCACAAAGGAATTCAATGCATGACTTGCCTTCTACTGAGATACAGAGTCCTAAGTAAAAGGAAATGAAAGATGACCACCCCCCAGATGGCTAGGATCATAGTGTTGCCATTAAGAGAAATAGAAAAGTCAGGGGAAAGATCTAGTTTGAGCTGTTAAGAAGAAATCATTCTGAATTTAGTTTGATGAGACAACAGGACAGGAAGAGGGAACCATTCAGCAGACAGGTGGAAATGTAGGACTTGAGCTCAAGAGAAAGGCCAAGGCAGAAGGTGGGGAACCTGGGTACCTCTCTGAGGAGGGGGCTTTCAGGTCCACAGGAGTGCTGTGACTTAGGAAGTTCTGAGCAAGCCTGACCAAATTCCATTTCAAGCTCAGAGCAGAGAAAGAATAACACAGACCTGGTAAAACCTGCTGCCTCTCTGCTGCGATTCCTGACACTCTGGCCCCATCACACATGTTGAAATGATTTTTTGGATTATTCAAAATCTTCCGATCTGACTCCCATTTCACCTCTGGCTTTGATAGTGCTTTTCCCCCTCTCAGCTAGGAAAGGGTGTACCACAGCCAGATGGCAAACTGTGAACAGAAATAAACTCTCTTCACATGTAGCAAGTATATTTATATCCGATCCTATAATATCACTGCGAACATAATTACAACCAATCCTGTAATTGCGTTGCGGGTATCAGGCATCAAAAACCAACTCAATGCTGGTGATCAGGAAGATGTGACTACTGGAACAGGAGCCACAGGGCCAGTGGCTGCCTCTCTGTGAGACAACAGGAGTACATAGGGCAGGGCTGTTTACAGAGTGTCTGGGGGCTCTGCCAACAGAGGTGGGGAGTGAGGTGATAATTTCATGGGATACATAGCTCAAACGCCTATGTTAGTAGGGGGCTGCATACTTTTAGTCTTACTTTTTAAAAAATCATTAAATGAAGGCTTATTTGCTGTATAAGTTTAGGAAATATGAGAAACTATCTATAATCCCACAAACCAAAAGTAATACTGTTTATATTTGTAACATTTTTGTTTGCCATTGCAGCATTTTGTTGTGTATGTATGTGTTTTATGTCATTGCTGTTGTCTAGTCACTAAGTCGACTCTGACACTTTTGAGAACATTTGGCCTGTAGCCCACCAGGCTCCTCTGTCCATGGGATTTCCCAGGCAACAATACTGGAGTGGGTTGCCATTTCCTTCTCCTGGGGATATTCTCTGACCCAGGGATCAAACTCGCATCTCCTGCATTAGCAGGCGAATCCTTTACAACTGAGTCACCAGGGAAGTCCCTTTTGTGTCATACTGTAAGTAAAATTTTATATCTCTTTTTTCTCACTTAATATCTTGAGTACTTCCCTATATCATTAACCTATGTGTGTGTGTGTGCTAAATCACTTCAGTTGTTTCCAACTCTTTATAACTCTAGACTGTAGCCTACCAGTCTCCTCTATCCATGGGATTCCCCAGGCATGAATACTGGAGTGCGTTGCGATGCCCTTCTCTATGGGATCTTCCTAACCCAGGGATCGACCCTGCATATCTTATGTCTCCTGTATTGGCAAGCTGGTTCTTTACCACTAGTGCCACCTGGGACATCCATATCATTAATGTATTTCCCAAAACATTATTTTAAACCTTTTTCATTATTTTGGTACATTGTGGAATACTATACAGTAGTTAAAGTGAATGAATTGGGGCTTCATGTATCAACACATAATTCTTAGGACAAGATTAATGAAAAGGTAAATTTCAGGGTCAAATATATAATTCCATTTTTGAGAAGTAAAATATAAGATATATATATATTATTAATGTTGACAAGCATGTAATAAAACAGAAAAATGGATGGAAGGAATTTTCTCTGGTGAGGGAGGAAGGAGGTTGAAATTAAATGGAAGTGATGTAAAGAGGATTTGTTTCTGTAATTTCTTTAAAAATTAATCTAAAACAAATATGCCAAAATCTTAAGGCTTATTAAATCTATGTGGTAAATAAATCTGTGTTCACTATATTCTCTGTATTGTTCTGCACATTTGAAATATAGAATAGATTGCTATTTTTTTAAATAATAGACTGAACTTCCCTGGCAGTCCAGTGGTTAAGACTCTACACTTCCACTAGCTGGAGTGGGGATTTGATTCCTGGTCAGGAAACTAAGATACCACATGCCCCATACGCTGCCGAAAAAAAAAAAAAGAAAAGAAATTAATAGATTTTTTTTTCAGAGCAGTTTTAAGTTTACAGAAAAATTTAGCAGAAAGTACATGAGGTTTCCATATACCTTCTTACCCTCATCCCCAACACTTTCATACAGTTTTCCCTATTACTAATATCTTGTCTTAGTATGGTCCATTTGTTACAATGGAGTCAGTATTTATATGTTGCTGTTAACTAAAGTCCATAGTTTACATGAGGGTTCATTCTTTGTGTTGTATATTCTATAGGTTTTGACAAATGTATAGTGACATGTATCCATCATTACAACATCACACAGAGTAGTTCCACTGCCCTAAAAATCCCCTGTGCTCCACCTAGTCCTTCTCTAGTCCTCCCTACCTCCACCCAAACTCCTAGCAACCATTGATCTTTTAACTGTCTCCACAGATTTGCCTTTTCCAGAATGTCATGTAGTTGGGATGATACAGTATGTAGTCTTTAGTCTTCTAAATACATTATTTTAAAATCAAATCTTTCAAGCCAATCATAAGATGAAAACAAAATCCACCAAAAGTTTCACTATTTCGAGATAATCACTATTAAAATACCGTGCACGATATGCTTAGTCGCTTCAGTTGTGCCTGACTCTTTGCGACCCCGTGGACCACAGCCCGCCAATCTTCTCTGTCCGTGGGATTCTCCAGGCAAGAATACTGGAGTGGGTTGCCATCTCCTCCCCCAGAGGATCTTCCCAACCCAAGAACTGAAGCTGTGTCTTCTGCATCTCCTGCATTGCAGGCAGATTCTTTACCACTGAGTCACCAGGGAAGCCCCTTAACTGTGCATACAATGCATCTTTTTCCCCATGTAAATGGCATCACAATTTGCAAGATGTTAAACTACCCCCCCACCCCCGCACTTCTCAAAAATATATTATGAAACCCAGGTGATTCAGAATTCTTCTTAAGGACTTTGAGAATGTTTTGTAGTATGGAGAAGTACAACATATCAGTGAGTTAACTAATCCTTTTTTATTGGACATTTAAGCTGTTTTCATGTGTGGCAAGAATCTTTTCTGGCTGTCGGTAAAGAATCTGTCTGCATTGCAGGGGACTTGGGATTCGATTCCTGGGTCAGGAAGATCCCCTGGAGAAGGAAATGGCAACCCACTCCAATATTCTTGCCTGGAGAATCCCATGGACAGAGAAGCCTGGCAGGCTACAGTCCATGGGGTCACAAGAGTCGGACATGATTTAGCGACTAAACCACCACCACCTCCCTTCTTAAACTAGAAAAGGCCCTTCAAGTCTCTAGAGAATTGGGAGTATTCAGCCTTCTAGACGTGTATCACTTGGATGATGGGCTTGACACTTGATTTCCTTGCAGCCAAAGACACAGATTGTTTATTTCTTTTCCTTCTCTCATTCTGAGCTACAGAGCCTAGCACAAAGCAGTTACTGAGAATCGTGAGTTGAATGGATCTCAACGCTCCTAAGCAAGCTATGCTGGGGTCAACTCTAACGAAACTCCCAAACTCCAGAAGGATGGACTTTTTCAAGAGTGTGTGCTGCTCATTAGAAACCCAAGGAAGAAATCAGGGAAGACTGTTTTGTAGAGCAGAGCTAGCTGGGCTCCCTGAAGAACAGGGATGATGGGACTGGGCAGGAAGAGAGGGTAGTGGGCATGGATGCTGAGTGGCTCTGGTGTGTGTGACAGTGAGAATCAGCCCCGATGCCCTAGGATGACTGAAGTTTTGTGTAGGCAGAGGAAGTGCTCAAGTTCCCCTCAGAGCATTTTTTTTTTCTTCTGTCAGTTTAATCATTATAACTTAACAATTAGAACTTGGGGTCTGGAACAGGACTTCTGGTTCAGATCCCAACTCAGCCACTCTCAGCTGTTTGACTTTGGGCAAGTGGCTAAGCTGTAATGGCTTCAGCCCCCAAAGGAGAATCAAATACAAAAGCACCACCTGAAAGAGTCATTGTAAAGGGTAAATGAACCGCTAAGCATAGCATCATTGACTCAGTGGAGACGAGTTTGAGCAAACTCCGGATAGTGAAGCATAGCCTGGCATGCTATGGTCCATGGGGTTGCAAAGAGTCAGACCTGACTTAGCTACTGGATTCCAGTGGAACAAGAAATGGAAATCCCCTACATTAGATAATTCAAAAGAAATTTGCTATAATACTTTAACGATTTTTGCAAGCTACCTGCCAGTCTATGTATACTCCCTGTGTTTTTTATGTTTATTCTCATGTGTGGCCATCTTTAGCTCCCATCTCTTGTTTGGTTGCTAAATCTAGTCATTGCAAATGGATTTTCCAATGGATACATGGTTTGAATTCATCCAGTTCTACTTCCCACTCAGCGAGGGGATTTCTATCTGTATTATCCCTACATGGCCTCATCTGATTTAGGAGACATCTCTGATTCCTCTCTTTCCTTCAGTCATTTCCAAGCAAATCTTGTCAGTTCTTGCTGAGATCCTAAATCTCTCCTCTTCCTGGTATCACCCCTGGCATCCACCCAGAGCAAGTCTCCCTCATCCCTCACCTGGATTGCTAGGATCCTAACTGGTCCCCTTACTTCCACACTTCCAGTCTCACAGTCTATTCACCCCCAGGAACCAAGTTATCTTTTAAAATGTCAAGTAGATTATAACTGTGTCCTCAACTTAGGTCGAATTCCTCAGAAGCAGATTCAAGACAAGGATTCAAAAGCAAGTGTTTTATTTTAAAAGTGCCCCCAGGAGAAATTGGTTAGGGAGTGGGGGAAGCTGCACAGGTGAATAGAAGACCCCTCAGGAAGAAGCCTAGGAGAATATTATTCCTGGGCTTCCACACTCCACTCTCCTGGCTGAGTACTGGGCTAAAAGCAGTTAGAAGTCACTCTCTGCACGTACACGCAAAGAGCTCCAGTGGCCCAAGGGCTTTCCTTGGAACTAAGTACCAAGGGTCAAATCTTACAGCAAAAGTGCTCAGAAAAAGTGCCAGGGGACTGGCATGCAGTAACCACGATGGGATCCAGGAGCACCAAGAACCACTTCAGTTTCCTCCCTTATCACCTGTCTCAGGCTCTTGTTTATTTCCTTCATAACACATGGTGTGATTTGTAAGCAGTTCATATAATTATTCATCTCTATATTTTATTTCTTGCCTGTTTTCCCCACTGAAATGCAATCTCCAGGAAAGGAGTGAGCCGATTTGTCCCCAAGAATAGATATGGCACTTGTGGATCCCCCACAGGAATCAATATGACTGGATGAATGAACAGTGGACATCCTCAGTATCAGTGAGCTTCTACAGCCTAAAGCAGCTCATCCCACTTCCAGAAAACTTTGACTGAAAAGTCTGACCCGAGTCTGAATTGTAATCCACTTCCCATCATCCTCACGGTCTCCTCTCTTGAATGACTCAGGAGAAAATTGCCTCTTCCAAGTCAGTCCCTCAAATATCCAGTGTCTCACCTTTCTCTCCTCTAGACTAATCAACCAAGCCTCTCCAAAGGCTCCTCTTTTGACATGGATTTTAAAGCACTGGCATCTGCGATTTCACTGGTCTGAGAAAATTCTTCTTACCTGCCTACATGATGCATAGCAATCCCTCCCATTCTACCCTTTGAATACTCCCTATCTTGGGTGGCAAACTAGGTCAAGTCAGATAAGAATTTGGAGAAGCGAAGTTGAACATTACTCAGCCAAGGCTCTGGCATTAGCACTCTTGGGTCGAATCCCAACCTACTTTTTGTTAAATGACTGATCTTGGGCAAATGACTTAATTTCTCTGAACCCCAGTTTCTTCACCTGTACAAAGGGAAAAACTAAGAGCACCTACCTAACAGAAGTGGGGTAAGGGTTAAATTGAATGACCCAGTGAATGTAAACCACTTAGCAGAGTACCTGGTACGTCTCTAAGGACTTGTAGCTTCCACAAACTATCCTTAGGATGTTATTGCGCTCTACTTTGCCAACAAAGGTCCATCTAGTGAAGGCTATGGTTTTTCCAGTAGTCATGTATGGATGTGAGAGTTGGACTATAAAGAAGGCTGAGCGCCAAAGAACTGATGCTTTGGAACTGTGGTGTTGGAGAAGACTCTTGAGAGCCCCTTGGACTGCAAGGAGATCCAACCAGTCCATTCTAAAGGAGATCAGTCCTGAGTGTTCATTGGAAGGACTGATTTTGAAGCTGAAACTCCAATACTTTGGCCACCTGATGCGAAGAGCTGATTCATTTGAAAAGACCCTGATGCTGAGAAAGATTAAAGGCAGGAGAAGGAGACGACAGAGGATGAGATGGTTGGATGGCATCACTGATCAATGGACTTGAGTTTGAGTAAACTCTGGGAGTTGGTGACGGACATGGAGGTCTGGAGTGCTGCAGTCCGTGGGGTTGCAAAGAGTCGGACACAACTGAGTGACTGAACTAACTAACTAATAGCACTCTATGCCTCTGCAAGCTACTTTTTTCCCCAGTAAAATCTTCCTGCTAACCCAGCTCCATCTCAGACACCCCCAAGCTCCTTCAGTCAAGATAAGACATTAGTTCCTGCATCCACATGTTTTCCTGGCTCTTATTTCTTTCCATTTTCTCCAGCTCAATCTCCACCTCAGGCTTCTACCTCTCCATCCTACCCCTTGCTACTCATCCATCATCCACATGTCCATTCTCCCTTTGTCTTTTTCTTGTCCTTCTTGCTCAATTCTTGCTTTTTGTTTTTCCTCCCAGCTTTCTGGTATCTTGGAAACTAACCAGTAAAGTCATTTTTTTTCTTTCTTTCTTTTTATTTTCCTTTTCTATTCTGTTTCCTCCCGTGGCTCCAGACAGCCAAGAGGAAATGATCAACCTGGTAACAGTAAAGTCGGGAAGTGCTCATAATTGCCTTACCACACAGGCGTCTTAAACTACGGGCTGTTTTCCATCTGTTCCTTGCCACAGACTGAGCGGTAAAATCAAGACTGGAGAGGAAGCCATCAGCAGCGAGGATGGAGGGGAAACAGGAAGCTCTCTTTCCTCTCCCCTGTGTGTGTGTTTCCTGCTCCTTTCCTTGTCCACTGCATTACTACACCACAGTGAGTTGCCTGTCTTGTTCCTGACCTTAATGGAAGTCCTTCAGATATTTTGCTATTAATTATGATTTTTTTTCTAACTCTTGTACCAAATAACTTTTATCCAGTGGGGATAATGGACTCTTTGATGTCCAGTTTGCTAAACTTGTATCATAGGCAGTTGTGAATATCTAGACTAGAAGTAAAGCAGGAAAATCAGGGAGGCAGGGTGATAAGTAGGTTGACCTGCAAGGTGTCCAGGGAACATCCAAAGGCAGAATTGAGGCCAAGCGTCCAGGCTGTGGGGTGACAGAGCATCCTGTCCTGAGGGATTTTTCCTGGTACTGATAGTTACTCCTCATACTCAGCTCTTAAACCGTGATGTTGGGGTTCAAAGCTCTCCTGGACCCTTGAGTGTATCAGGGATAAAACTTGGCTCTCCTTATAGTTTGTGTTTCTTCTTTCATTAATTTAAATAAGAAATTCTGGATTTTCGAGAAGCTTTTGGACCTTGTCAAATTGGAGCAGATAACTGAAACTTCATCCCTTTTCACGTGAGAGCTTTTTGGAGGAGGATCTGATCCTGGTTTTCCATTCCAACCAGCTGCTGTGAAAGCCACTTCTTGTTCTGGCTGGGGGCAAATCAAGCCTCTTTTTCTCCTTGATAGAAATTCAGGAAGGAAACCAAGTAATTCCCAGAAGAGACAAGGGTTGACCACAGTACCATCCAAAAGGGCTTTTAAAGATTTCAATCTTGAATATGAGAACATTGGCACTCAAGGTTGATTATTGGCTCTACAGAGTCAGCTACATAGAGGCTTGGGAGGAGGTGTGTGGTCCTGCCATTTTGAGAGGAAAATCTTCTTCAATGGAGAAGAGGTTGCAACTGAAGCATTGCTAAGCTGCCCTTTAACACCAGAAACTTCAGTAAAAGTGTTTGTGACAAGCATCCAAAATAAAGTACTGAATTCTCATATACAGACATTTCTCAGTAAACCAACCTATATACACTGTGGGACTGGTGAAAGGAGGACATTCTAATATCAAAGTTAATCCATGTGGCATCTATTGATTTCTGTTCTATACCTATTGTATGGTGGCTCTGGGAGTTTTTTGTTTTGTTTTTACCATGATTGACAGAAAATTGGCCAACCTGCCCCCAGATAACCAAGAGTTGACTGTGCTTGACATCTTCACTTAGTTCCACTCTTAACTGAAGAGGGGTGAGGAAAATAAGTGCTAAGAAACCTGCCATGGAGGAAAATTTTAAACAAAGTGGTAATGTGTCAGACAGCCTGAAATAGTATGAGAAGGTGGTGAGTAAATAAAATCTATGAGGAAAAGTTGAAAAAACTGGCATAGCTGAGCCTTAAAAAAAAAAGTGACAGGCTCATACATGACTGTTTCCAGTACAGTAAACTAGATAATATACACACTCCAAAAATACCTCCAATGGTACACTGGAAAAAGTAGTGGACTTAGGAGAACTAGGCCCCAGTCCCACTTCTGCCAACCTATGGCCTTAGCAGCCTCATCATCTACCTCATTTCCATCTCCTTAAAATTTTAAAGCTGGACAACTTTGTGGTTCCCAGCCAACGTTTCCTTTCAGGTGCCACAAGAGCAGAAATGTTTGAACACTTCAAGCCATTCAAGACATACAGTATTTTTATTATTTATTTACTAATTGAAGTATAGTTGGTTTACAATGTTGTCCTTATTGTTTGTACATAGTGTTGTGTATATTTTAATCCCAAACTCCTAATTTATTCCCCCTTTCCCCTTTGGTAACCACAAGTTTGCTTTCTATGTCTGTGGTCTACTTTTGTTTTGTAAATAAATTCATTTGTTCATTCATTTGTCATATTTTAGATTCCACATATAAGCAATATCATATGATATTTGTCTGTATCTGACTTACCTCACTTAGTATTATAATCTCCAGGTCCATCCACCATACAGAGATACAGTCATTTTAAATTATTACATGATAAATAGCTTTATTTAGTGATCAGAATCATTTGAACATGGGGCTTGCCAGGATAAAGAATGACAGAAAAGGTGCTTGGTGATAAAAGTTTGGGAACCAGGCTGTAAGGTGCGCTAGAGGAGAGATGGTGTCTGCTTCATCTCAGAGTCCTCTGTGCTGGCACGTACCTCCTTAAATGCTTATTAAGTTTCGAGCATACACAGTACAGAGAACACAAAATAAACTCACATGTACCCATTACCCAGCTCCAAGAATCATCCCTTAATGGCTTATGTAACTTTCCAGTACTCCCATCTAACTGACCCCTAAATCTTCTCACAGATTATTTTGAAGCAAGTCTTAGACATTGTATAATTTTACCCACAAATATTCTAGTATGTCACTCTGAAAGATAAGTCTTTTATAACTAAAACATTATCACATCTAAAAAATGAACAGTAATTGCTTGAATATAATCTAGGACTTCCCTGGTGGTCCAGTGGCCAAGACTGTACTTTAAATGCAGGGGCTCTGGGTTTGATTCCTGGTCAGGGAACTAGATACCACACTCCTCGATGAAGATCAAAGATCCCATGGGCCACACTACCTGCCCCAACCAAACAGATAGATACAAAAAAGAAGAAGAACAAGAAGGATCTTAGACATTATCTAGGAAATTGAGTCCACAGAAAGTAAGAGCCCATCAAACTCTACTGGATTTGGGCCAAGAGGGATTAGGAACAGATGGGAGGCTCCCACAATCCCACTGGCCAATGATGGGATAGTCAATAAGTATTATAACTTCATTGAACCCAAGTTCTTTAAATATGCTTAAACTTATGAGTTCCTAATAGCACTTAAAAATCAAACAAACAAAAATACCCTTTTGAGACAGTCACACCAATGGCATGAGGTCCATGGATGCTGACCACAGAGGTATTTGGTATTGTCCTAATTCCTTCCTTGACTAAATTTTCTTTGTTCATTTCTTTCTTCATTTAGATGACACACTCCATAACCTTCAAAAAATTATTTTTTTGTGTATTGGTTTGAACTAAACTATGTCAGTTTCTACTGCCTTATGCACACATACCAGCAAAGAAAAACTCTTAACTAAAACCACTGTTAGAAGAACCACTGGATGAGGAGCCAAAGCACCTGGATTCACCTCCCTTCCTCTGACACCTTCATCCCTATCATCACATCTTTAAATCCCAGACTTATTTTCCTCTGCCTATAACCAGAGCTGAAGCAATAAGGTGAAATAAAATAACAATGATACTGATGATGGTGGTGTTATAAAAATAATACCTATTATTCTTTTGAGCACTTTTGAAAAATTTATTCATTTATTTGGCTGCTTGGGGTCTTAGTTGCGGTGTATGGGATCTAGTTTCCAGACTAGGGGTCAAACCAGGGCCCCCTGCATTGGGAGCACGGAGTCTTAGCCACTGGGCCACCGGGGAAGTCCCTTAAGCACTTTTTATACCAGGAACTATGCTAAGAGCTTTACACAAATTATTTGATTTAATCTAATCTTCAATAACACAATCCTAAGTTCATTAGGAAGCTTTTGACTCTGCATAAGAGAAATCTCAAACTCACAATAAGGAAATTAGTTATTTCATATGTAATAGAACTTCCCTGGTGGCTAGGTTGTAAACAATCTACCTGCCAAAGCAGAAGACGTGGGTTTGACCCCTGGGTCAGTAAGATCCCCTGGAAAAGGAAATGGCTACCCACTGTAGTATTCTTACCTGAGAAATCTCAGGGACAGAGGAGCTTACCAGGCTACAGTCCATGGTGTCACAAAAGAGTCAGACACGACTTAGTGACTAAACAACGTATGTAACAAGAAGTTCATAGCAAGGGCAGCTTTAGGGCTGGTTAAACTGGGGGCTCAATGATGTCATCAGGGACCCAGGTTCTTTCCATCTTTTTGTTCAGTTGGCTTGAGTTTCCAGGCCAGCTCCTCTCATGACTATAAAATTTTTGCTGAATTTCCAAGCATCCAATTGAACAAGACAATGTTTAGCAGAGGCATGGGCTCTTTTAAGTATAAGAAAAGCTTTCTAAGAAGCTTTTGGTTGATCACCCCTCTCATCTCAATGGCTGGAACAGGGCCATCATACACACATGCTTAATTCAAGCACTGATCAGGGTGTAGAATTACTACAATGGCCTAGACCAAGCATTATTCACCCCTGAGCTGACAGAGAAAGAGTGAAACACTCTGAAAGAACAATGAGGCCTTTTTCAGCAAAGAAGGGAGGAAACTGTTAGGCAGTTAACAAACAGTGCCTTCTACCAGCCTATGAGACAAATAGGAGAGGCAAAGTGACTTGCCCAAGGTCAAACAACCAGCTAAGTGGGTTTGCAGGTATGGGTTCTGAACCCAGAATTATCTGTTTCTAAAACCTGTTCTCTGGCCCTGCACTCTGAAAGGCATTTAATTCTCACCAGATTCTTTTGCCTTTGAGGAAACTCAAATCTCTGCAGCTCTCCTTAGTGTTCCATGAGATAAACTGGTGTGTGAGCTGTCACTCAATCAGAGTCCAGAGACCAAGCAACATAGCAAACATATCTAGCTAGTCCAACTCATCACTCAGTCTCTTCTCCACAACTCATTCCATTCTCCGTGGCCATAGTAGATAGGAAATTTAGCACAATGAAAATTCAGCAAATAGCAGCCTTCAGTTTCAGATTTCTGGCTCTGTTAGTGAACCTCATGGTGAACAAACACACCCCTTTCTATGTCCTTTCATTTTTCCTTTTATTCTGGTATTGCCCTCTTTGGGGGATTCTTTCTTCCCAACTTCAATCACTTGTTTCTGGTGGGGACTTTCAATGACAGTACCAAGTAACATCAAAGCAGTTGACAAATGGGAAAAGCACAGACACCAACCAATCAGAAGGAATCCTTGCAGCAGTGGTAACGCAGGGTCCTAGAAGCCCCGGGCTGGGTCAGCAATAAACATTTCAGTTGTTGAATCATGGGGAAGTCCAGGGTGGTCCAGGAAGGGCCAGGTGGCCATGGAGGCTTGGACTGATAGGTATTTATCAATTGGTAAGGAAGCATTTCATTTAGTGAGTTCTTAATTTCAGATATTGCATTGATCAGTTCTAGAATGTCTATTTGATTCTTTTTTTTTTAAATATAGATTCTAGTTCTGCTAAAATTCTTTCTCTCTTCATATGTTGTGTTCTTTTCCTTTTCTAGATTTTCTCTCATAAGTTTATAACACTTATTACACAGTCCTAGTCTGCTAACTCAAATGTCAGAATCATTTGTAGTCTGCTTTGATTCTCTACTTTTTCTTTTAATTATTAGTCACATTTTCCTGCTCTTTGCATGTTTCTTAATGGTATAAAAGACTGATCATCTCAGTCTAGTCAAGGATTCAGCTGAGCTGGGGCTGAATTGCTATTGTATTAGTCCCAGTACAGCTCTGGGTCATCTTGTTCCTTGGAGGGAGCCTACTCGAGCTTTTGACTGACAGTCTGCTGGGTATCTGTCTTCTTAACTCTGAAAGCCTGTGGAAGATTTAGTTCTGCTCTTAGGAGCTCTGGCTCTTTGTTCTGCCCCACACTGTTTCAAAATTCAGCAACTGTCTTGAGGGACAGCTGCCATATTTGATGCGGCCCTCATCCCTCTTTCTTTCATCACTACTACAAGCCTGTTGGAAATTTCTCTCCGCTATGAGACACTTATAACCCAGTCTCTCCTGATGCATCCCAGAATTCAGCAAGTGCTACATGGGGAAAACTGGCCACGTGTTTAGAGCTCCTCTAGATCCCAGTGTTAGGCCAGATCACAGTGATCATCAAAAGTTCTGTGAGTTTTTTTGTCCCAGGAAAGACCTTATGCCTGGGTCAAGCTCTATCCCAGCTTTGGCAAATATCTCCAGGGAAGAAAATGGTCAGAGATCCATTTAGAAAAGGCTCTTTCCTCTCCAGAATCTTATTGGTCTTTGTTGCTGCTACTCCTCCCCAATGTCTTTAAAAAATATAATTTTTGTAACTTATCCAGTTGTTTCTGGTTGTTCCACAGGAACATTGGACTATTGTTGCATATTACATCCTGTCAGAAGAGGAAGTCCTATGAAATGATCTCAAGATTTAATCATGGTACAGGTAAACAGGTATGTATGACTGAATCGCCCCAGACCATGCCATAGCCCCTCCTCTACAGAGTCACTATAGTGGGGGGATAAGTGGCCTGAGTAGGCCAACCAGAGTCTTTCCACACTGAAACTGGGAGCTGAGAGTCTTTTTAGTTTTGTGACTGGCAGGGAGGGTATGGTGAGACAGAGTTGTGAGCGTAAGTCTGCAAGATTTCACTGGCTATGTCCCATGTTCATGGAAGTCTCCAGTAAGAGGAAAGGAAGCCCTCGTGCAGAAAGAAGAGGCGTGGAAGCACTGAGGGGATGTTGGGACCCCTGATTCTAGTCACTCACCTTCACTGTGGTTTGCTTACTTGAGGTACAAATTTCTCTTTTTTGCCTGAGCTAGTATCAGTCTCTTGAGAGGGTGGGCCAGCTCTAAATTTTTTTGCCTCTGGGCTTTATGAGACACGCTGTGTCCAAATAATACATTACCCTTCTCTTCATCAGCAAGGTGGAGGTGGTTTCTGTTACCTATAACTCAGAGTCTTAACTAAGACTGCTTCTTTAATGACAGGCAGCTTTAGAAGGGCCTGGTGAAACGTTATCTCCCTCACTGCACAGAAGGAAGACAGGGAGGATGCATGGTGAAATCGCTGAGACCTCAGCTTTGGATCACGAATCCTCAACACAAGGGGAAGTAGATGCTTTTAGATTCTGGACATCCAACCCATCATCAGAGGAATTATGGACTTACCTAAGAAGTCAGCTGAATCTTTCTGCCAAAGCCATGCTGTTTCACTTTAACCAAACTGGGCAACTCAATTCTTACCCTCAACAATAGTCAAAGATGGGAGAGAATGGAAAGAGGGACATTCCTGTGTTTGCACATTTTACCTACTCCTGGGGCTCTGACTTGCAGACAAGCCTGAAGTTTACACCAGAGGGTAAACAAGATAGCTATTTGGACATCACACACCACTTTGCCAGTTTCCGTTCTCTTGAATTATTTACCATCTAATTGTCTGCATGGAAACAGAATCTGGCAACACAGAGATGTAGTCTTATTTGTGAGTTAGGGAAGGAAAACTTGAGTTCAGTGAAGGACCTGGAGCAGAAACACTTCATAGCTTTTGGACATTTCTTTGCTTTGGGAGGGCTCTGAGCATGGGAGTAAAATCAGCACAGCAACAGGCAAACCACCAGCCAGTGGTTGGAGGTGCCCAAGAACTGACAATCTCCCTAGCGGGCAGAGGTCCAGTTCCAAGACAGCCCCCTGAGCCTTGATTTCTTCTTTGTAAAAGACAGACTACAACGTGGGATGGGATGGGGAAAAAAAGCCTGGAGAATCCCAGGGACAAAGGAGCCTGGTGGGCTACCATCTATGGGGTTGCACAGAGTCGGACACGACTGAAGTGACTTAGCAGCAGCAGCAGCAGCAGCAGAGTTAAAAGACTGTTATCATAAATTTTATTTGCCATCATACCACTAATTTCCCACAGGAATAAATATTAGTAGCTATGAAAACAAGAAAAATGTTCTAAAAATATTTCAAGTAGTAAAATAGAAACTTTGGAAAATGGAAAAGTATAATGATGAGTAAAACTCATTATTAGTCCCAGTGAAGGACAGGGAAGCCTGGCATGCTGCAGTCCATGGGGTTGCAAAGAGTCGGACATGACTGAGTGACTGGACAATAAAAACAACAACTCAGCAAGAACCACTGACAAGAGAGGGCGTGGAGAGAAAGGAGCTCTTCTACACTGTTGGTGGGAATGTAAATTGGTGCAGCCACTATGGAGAACAGTATGGAGGTTTCTTAAAAAACTAAAAATAAAGTTACCATATGATCCAGTAATCCCACTCCTGGGCATATATCCAGAGGAAACTCTAATTCGAAAAGATACATGCACCCCAATGTTCATAGCAGCACTGCTTACAATATCTAAGACATGAGAACAACCTAAATGTCCATCAACAGATGAATGAATAAAGAAGATATGGTATATATACATAGTGGAATGTTACTTATCCATAAAAAAGAATGAAATAATGATATTTGCAGCAGCATGGATGGATCTAGAGATTATCATACTAAGTGAAGCAAGTCAGAGAAAGACAAATATATCATTTGTATGTGGAATCTAAAATATGACACAAATGAACTTATTTAAAAAACAGAAATAGACTCACAGACTAAAAAACAAATTTATGGAGAGAAAAAGAGGGGGAAGGGATAAATTAGGAGTTTGGGATTAAAATATACAGTACTATATATAAAATAGATAACCAACAAGGAT
Organism: Muntiacus reevesi; assembly: GCF_963930625.1. NCBI lineage: Eukaryota > Metazoa > Chordata > Mammalia > Artiodactyla > Cervidae > Muntiacus > Muntiacus reevesi. The sequence continues at coordinate 139,923,119 of NC_089250.1, forward strand.
CTACTTTATGGCACAGGGAACTATACTCAGTACCTTCTAATAACCTATGATGGAAAATAATCTAAAAAAGACTATATGTATATATATATATAAAACCGAATCACTTTGCTGTATACCTGAAACTAATATGACATTGTAAATCAACTATATTTCAATAAAAATAAAAAATAATCTCTCATAATATTTTGATACATTTTCTTCCAGTCTTTTTCCTAGCTGGGAAATTTTAACTATCCTCTTTAAAGTCAAGTTTTTCTTATTTTATTTTTTAAAAGAAAATACTTATTCTTTAACTACATTATTACAGACATTATAATTGGGATATCAGAAAATCTGATAAAATAACTGGGTTAAAAAAAAATAACTGGGTTAGGATGTCAATATGAACAATAAATATCTTTTCACTGTTCTTTTTTAATTGCAAAAGAATTCAGAGAGAGTAATATAACAGTTATCACTGTTATATTACTAACCAGCATTAAGACCAAATGTTAAAATTTTGCCATATGTGCTTCAAATATTTTTTTATCAAAGATAAAATACTATAGATATGAACCTAGAATAACTACAGTCAACCTTCCAACAACATGGATTTGAATTGTGCAGGATCACTTATACACAGGTGTTTTTCAATAGTAAATACTACAATACTATATAGTCCATGGTTGGTTGAATCTGTGGATGTGGAGGAACTATGGATATGGAGGTATAGACAAGTTTTTTCTTCAACATTTTGTAGTGAGCCTCTTCCCCATATCAGTCAATATTCTTTACAAACAAGGTTTTTTAATGGCTAATTGTTTTCAAATAGTTCACTGTAAAGAGATAGATACTTAAAATATTAAGATTCAATGGTTTCAGCTTAATTTCACATTAAAATCTAACTGGGTTACTACAAAAGATGCTGAAAACAACACAGAGTTACAGATTAGATACAGAGGATCAGGAACAATCTTGGAAGCAATTCTTCACCAGGACAATTTCAGGCTGCAGTGACCTCACTCCTGGCCTATGAATAAGAAATGAGAGAACGGAAGCTATGGATGGCTGGATGGTCTAGGTAAGAGGTGTATGTGAGAGGTACACAGGGATGTATGAGTGGGGAGCACACCCTATTACCAGAATCATTGAATTCATTAATAACTGCCACCATGTTATTCCATATGTTAATATGGTGTAAAAACTATAGGCCAAGTGCCACTTTATATTTCCTTCCAGTCTTTTTTCTAAGCATAATTTTTTTAATGTGATTGAAATCCATAGTATGAATATTTTTGTTACCTTTTTTTTTCCATTTATTCAAATTCAGTCTTTTGGTTTGACTTGTACAACTTTAGGATAGAGGAAAATGCACTGTGTGTGTATCAACAGAAAAAGACAACTTATCCATTTGACTAGTTAGGGTTCTATTTACATAAATTTCAACTCAAACCAACAGTATTTTGAGATTTCCAAGGAAAATAGCCCATTTCTTATGAAAAATTTTCAGGATAGAGAACGAAGGAGGTAGACAAACACAATGTGGGAAGGCTGATGCCTCTTTTTTTCCTCATAGGCAACTAGGGGAGGCGGAGGGGGTCAGTAAAGGCATGTTTGGGGGAAAGTTGGAGAAGCATCCACACCTGCTCATTATATCAAATGTCTAGGGACTCTCTAAATAATTCAGGTGCAGTCGGCTCCCTCCAGGGCCAGGTGTTGAGGAGAGTTTCCAGACAAGCATCTCCTCTTGCAAAACTGGAGCAGACCTAGGATCTGATTACTTGAAAAGGGGTCTAGTTAGTAGCTATGGCAACCTCCTTCTTCTACCTTACAACCTGCCTTGGGCTAAGGTATAGGAACTTCTAGGAAAACACTACTACTGTAGCCTGCTGTAGTGGTGAAGAGCTTTGAAGCCCACTTATCTGGTTCTAATCTAGGTTCTGCCACTTCCTAACTGTGTGACCTAGGGATTTACTCAGACTCTCCAGGGTTTCCCTTGTGGCTCAGCTGGTAAAGAATCTGCCTGCAATGTGGGGGACCTAGGTTCGATCCCTGGGTTGGAAGGATCCCCTGGAGAAGGAAAAGGCTACCCACTCCAGTATTCTGGCCTGGAGAATTCCATGGACAGTATAGTCCATCAGATCACAGAGTTGGATATGGCTAGCCACTTTCACTTCTCTGAGCCTCGGTTTCTGAGCCTAGAAAATAAGAGATAATTCATTCAGATTGCTGTGGCATCATCTGTAAGGACTCTTGCTATAGTGCCTGTTAAGTACTAGATTATCTCCCAAGAGTGTCCCCCACTTCATTTCCTAGGAAAAGATGTTTGGACTTAAAATAGAAATGTCCAGAACTAAGTGAAAGCTAGAACAAAACGAATAATACAGCTAACAGTACTGACGGTTTACCACAGGCTGGCCATTGCACTGAGTGCTTTATATATAATTTCACAAAGCCCAGTTACAGATAAGTGTTATCAAAATTCAAAGACACTTTCCCCAACTCAAACAGCTAGCAGGTGGTGCAGTCAAGGCCCAAATTCTGTTCTGCTTCTTATCACCTGAAGCCCATGTTCTTACCTTCTAAGTAGATGGATTTCTGCAAGTCCCTGGGCTGTGCTAAGCACTTCGTCTCCAGGTGGACAGTCTGAGGATGCTGGCGGAGTCTAGCTCATCCAGACTTGAGGACAGACCTCCTTAGGTCTGTGGACCCTGATTGCCCTCTAGTGTCAGAGCATTCTTGGGGCCAGCTGGAACCTAGAACCAGGTGTCTTTTCTCTAAGGTGGTAGGGAACCCGCCTCCCCTACAGTCCCCTACAATCCCCCTACAACAAATCTGTCTAGTCTGGTGTCTTCCTATTGGCTAAAGGGTTTCTCCTAGGAATGGGGGTAAGATAGGTGGTAGAGATTGGAAGTTAAGAACTATTGGGCGTAGAACAGTAATGCTCAGGTTAAGCGTTGAACCACTGGATGGGGAATGTCTCTTATACTCAGCACACAACACACAATTGGTGCTCACTGAATATTGAAAGAAGTTTTACCTCTCATTTTCACTAAAGGGCGAGTGCTGCCAAAAGAGCAGTTGCAAAGGTCTTCATTGATTTTTGCCAGCAACACCAGCAGAAAAGACACTGTAACATTAACCCCACCTTCCACTTCAGTAGACTCCAAGGCATGTTTACATCCATGGCTGGGCAAGAATGAAGATGCTGCTTAGGAGATGATTTGGAGTCAGCAACGACATATAATCAATTTAGGTTGCCAATGTCCCAAATGGTCCATGGGTCTCAGAGAAGTCCCCTTCCACCTCCATAACTCTGCCCAGAATATCCATGTCACCCAGTGGTCAGTGAGCACCTGGGTGCACTGTTCATCGATGGATAGTAGGGAATCTAAAGAGAGGCTCACCAGGTGGCTTATCAGGGGGAGATGACCACCCCACACCCCCTGCCAAGCCCCTTGAATCACAGGAACTCAGCAAGGTTGCTGCAAAATAGGGGAGAGGTGGTTTCATAAAATAAAGGATATAGAGCAAATAATACCTATTAGCATCTAGTCTATGGCTGCCCAATTTTCTTTCTGTATGAATATTAATAATTTTGTAAATGCCCCCATAATGTATGAATATATTGTCAAACATTATTTTTATTACTATTATAACTACCTTTATTATCATTATTTCTAAGTAATAGAAAACCTAAACCCAAGTAAACTTGGTTTGAAGAATAAAAACATTTGTTGAGGGCTTTTCACCCCTAGGTGGGGAGGTGGGAACTTCAGGATTGGTTTGTTCAGCAGCTCGTGTTGCCAGGAGTTGGTGGCCAAGAAAGGGAAGTAGGAGGGTAGGACCACAGAAAGGATTTTGGAATAGAGAGCTGGCTTCCTAGAGCAAGGACAAGCCAAGTGCTGGAAGACAGTCTGGGTGGGAGTCCTGGTGAGGCTACGGCTGCTCTCTGGTCTTCTTTTGGGGATCGCTTTCCTTTTGAGGGAAGAGGGGAGAATTCTGACAGCCCACAGTCTCTGCAGAAATGGACTAAGGACTGAGGTGGCTGCACAGGGAGAATGGGGACTCATGGATGACTAAACCTTAGCTGCACTTCCTGCACTCAACTCACCCTTGTCCCAGGTCCTAAGAAGGGTGAGTTTACACCTCCCAGCTGTCTGGGATGTACTATCTTGTTTACCCACGTGAACGTCAGCTCCAGATTTGTATATTCATTGCTCCCTGACTTGCGTTTCATCCCCCTCCAGCTTTTGCTCCCCCAGTCCCTGCCTGAATGCTCTGGCCTCTCCTTACCCAACTTGTCTTTCTCAGGGCCCAGTTCCAGGCCTGCCTCTTCAGTGGCGTCTTTCCCAAGGGCTTGGACTTCTTGGGTCACTTTCTGTTTTTGATTCCAGGGGCATTTGTTGTCTGGTTGGGAGCTGATTGTGGTACTTGCCATACAGTTTCAGGCAGCTATGTTTATTGCCTTTTCAGGCAAGCTATGCCAGAACTCCCCACTCAGGGGCAGGGCAGGCAGGGTAACGTGGCTGACCATGTAAGGGTCGGGATGAGAGGTAGCATCTGGAGCCAGCCTGGGAACATGCTCCCCATGACACCATAATTCTTGTGCTCATAAAACATCCTCAGAGGATAAGAAGAAACATGTAAGTGAGTGCTTATTTCTTTGGGAGGGCCCCCATGAGACAAAAAATCTTTCAACTGCAGACTATCAGGCACCAGTGGTGTTAAGAACAGGATGGAAGGAGGGAGAGCTCAGAGCTGTCAATGAAGCAGGCAATCCTAAGGCTGTGTGGACCCAGCACAAGGACAGCATGCTCAACTTCAGACCATCACCATGTTTTTAGTCCCTAGGCTCCTGGGGCTTCATCTCTCATTTTCCTCCCCTCTCTGACTAAGTCCCTCCCCCTGGGGATCTGCCTGAGCTGCTCCCATCAACACCTGACACCGTCGAGGCCAATCAACGTTCAGAGAAGAGACTGTGTAAGAGCAGGGTGTAAGAGCCCAGGGGAGGGGAGAGGAAGAGGGTAACGAGGAGTGACAGAAAGTGAATAGTGCACACAGGCTTTTCGTAAGAACTTTATTTCTCAAAAAGGGGGGAAGAATCCAAAGTATTAAAATAATTCTCTAATTTTTTGTTTTGGAGAGAAAGGACGACAAAATAACTCATATAAAAATTTCAAGCACAATGGCGGTAGGTACTTCATCCTCAAACTTGCACCTCCCATCCACAGCTTTGGTTCCAGCCATGTCACAAGTAGGGCTGAGCTCTGGATCCGGAGAGGCTGCCAAGCAGTTAGAAAGCTTTTTATATTCACTCCACAGATAAATACAGAAGGCCAACCCGCCCAGTGCAAATGATTTAGTCCATCTCTGTGACTATTTCTGATGAGAATGCTAATAAGAACTGCCCCTCTCCAAATTCTAAATCTCTCATTTCTGAAGACCAAGAGTGTGAAAGAAATGAAATGTGGAGAGACTTGTCAGGTATGACTGGGTCTTGTAACAACCAAATGCCAAAGGAGACTCTACCTCATTGAGGTGATAAAAGGTAAAAAGTGACTGTGATTTTTCCATTGCCTTTTATGTGGGAAAACCGCACCTTTCTGTTTTCATCATCAAAAGGAATTGCACTATGTGAAGCAATGTCCCTCTCTGTAGCAATCATGCAAATCCCTACCTAGAGCAATTATGTTCTAACTTAGAGAAAAGAAAAAAAGAGAAAGGGGGGGGGGGCACGGTGCTGGAACACGAGTCCTTAGCCCAGATTGATGTTGCCACACAGCCCAGAAGCATGGAGGTGCACTTTCCAACAGACAGGTCCTACCAGGAGGTGGGAGACAAGACGGGGCTCAGCCCGAGATGCTTGAGATGAGCTTCACTGTGAAGACCCCTCGGACATGCCTGGCTCTCCTCTGAAAGCACTCAGTTGGTGTTTCGCTGAGGAATAGGGAGGTTCTCATGAAGGTACTTTAAACTTCCGTGCTCTGAGAAGTCCGAGACCACGTGGTCCTGCCCTCGCAGCAGCCACTTGGTAGTCAGTAGTCCTTCTAGTCCCACTGGCCCCCGGGCGTGGATTCGAGATGTACTTATTCCCACTTCAGCTCCTGCAGGAAAGCAAGGATTGAGGATGCAGCTTTGCCCAGCCTCTGCTTCCTGTCTACCCACCAGACCATCTCTTCCTTCTCCTCACTTGGCACCTTTCCCTTTCCTCTCCTGACCTACCCTCCCTAGGCTGGCCTGACTTCCACTCTCCCCATAAACAGGTTCTCTGCTCACTGTAAATCATGGTCAGGCCCCTTCTTCTAATGAAACAGACTGTAGTCTGGGTGTCTCTTTCATATTTTATTCACAGTGCATTTTGACAACTCTACAAGTGCTGTCTCTGACATCTGTCATGTGTCTGGATTGTGTACCATTATCTGGGCATTGTTTGAGGTGTACAACAATGTACAGAGGTTTTATCTCCCCAAGTATCCTTCAAACCCTAGATAGTAAGGGACATGCTCTAGATATTCCCCAGAATGCTCAGTTGCTAGGTGCTCATAAGACAGTGACTGAATACTTGAAAGGATACTGTTCCTTTCCCTCCCTCCTGCTCCAGCCTCAGACATGGGGCATCGAGACTTTTTCTGGGTCTGGCGTGGTGTTCTGCAGAGCTCCCCTGCTCATCCCAACTTTACTGAGCAGGCAGTGGGCTAGGCCTTGGGGATTAAGTATGTGAATAATTGATGCAATTCATGGAGCTTGTATTCTTGTAGGTAAGGCAGCCAGAGAACACCTCAGCAAATAATTGCATGTGGTGATGGGGTGCAGTGGAGGGTGCTGGGATAGAGACTGGCAGGGTGGCAGCACCTGGAACAGGGTGGTCGGGGGAGCCTCCCTGAAGAAACCTGAAAAATGAGAAGCAGCCAGCTAGTGGACAGCAGTGGAGCAGTGCTGCAGGCAGCAAAGAGGTGCCTGGGGCAGTGGTTGGCAAGGAGACTGACCACTGGCTTCAAACTGGTTTAGTGGCATAGAGACCACATGACTTTGGGCATACTGCCTAACCATCTCTTGCTTCAGTTTTTTCTTTTGGAAAAGCAGGAAAATAACAGAATCTGAGATAATGCATGTGATGTACTTATGCATGTTGCTGAAAATCTAGTAAATGCTCAGTAAATATTATCTGTCACTATTATTCACACATTTCACAGGAATTTACTCAACCAGAGTCTGAGCTTTTGCTCTGAGTGACTGATGGGAAGACAAGGCAGTGGTCTTTGCTCCTCCCCCATCTTGGACCTTCACTTGAACGCTGGGAACCTCAGCCCTTACAAGTGTGTTATTTCTTCTTTAAGAACATGGGAATTAAAAATAAAGAGCCCAATGACTAAGAATAACTAAGCAAAATTCCCTTTAACAACGTTTCATAATTCAGTGAGAATTATTCCTCTAGGCAGTTCTCTATTCAAACATTCAGAGGAGTTAAAATATTTTAAGTAGCTGAAATAATTGTCAGATATGTCATAAATGCCTTATTGGAGCTTTGTATAAGGGTACCCCTGAAAATTAGAGACTGTCTGAAACATCCTTATACTACTGGGGGGATGGAGATTTTACTAGTAATGACGGAAAGGGGGAGGGTGCCTTTCCAAAGCCTTGTATTCCAAAGTCTATTTTAGAAGTCAACCCTGGGGAGGGGGGATCGGGATGAGGAACACATGTAAATTCATGGCTGATTCATGCCAATGTATGGCAAAAACCACTACAATATTGTAAAGTAATTAGCTTCTAACTAATAAAAATAAATGGGGAAAAAAAAAAAAAAAAGAAGTCAACCTTGCACCTCTGGGCTTACATGTTTATTTCTGATGCTGATATTTCAGCCCAGCATAAGTAATAGTAATGCCTCTTTTGTCCTATCCTTGGGGGGATTCCTATCTCTGAGGCAACCTGGATGTGTCTCTGAAGGAGTGAGCCTGCAGTGGCAGTGCCCTCATGGAACCCTGGACGCACACCTGTCACAACCCATGCATGCAGACATGTGGTCTGCCAAACGTGGAAGGAGTGAGCCAGGCTCTGAACTCAAGCAGGTCTGGGTCTGAACACCAGCTGCGTGACTTTGGGCAAGTTACTTCATTTCTTTGAATCCTAACATCCTCATCTATGAAAAAGGAAATACAAGTACCTACCTTCTTAACCTGTGAAGTGCCTAGAACACAGGACTTCTACCAGTTCATGGTAGCTGTGACCATTCTCTCTCACAAATCCACTTTCCCTCAGTCTGTCTTCATCACCCTGACCACATTTATGACTGTAAATGCCAGGCATCTCCTCCACCCTCATGATGCTCCTTGGGCCACAAAGTGATCCACAAGGGACTGCTTTCTCTCCGACCAGACTCTTTCTTACCCAGTCCGAAGCGGTAGCCATCAGAGAAGCGAGTGCTGGCATTCCAGAACACACACGCACTGTCCACGTGCTGGAGAAAGAACTCAGCTGTCTTCTCTGCAGCACAATGAAAAGAAATTGAGTTAGGATGGCCTGGGAAAACTATCCCTGCTTCCAGCCACTCAAGAGTGCCTGACTGGGTCAGGGCCCAGGCCCCTGGGGTACTTCCCTGAATATTAAACATATAGACTTGTGAATATCTATAACAGGAAGAAAGCAAACCTGCTTCATTAGTCATGCTGCCAAAGCAGTAGGCACATGGGAAAGACTGGGTTAGAGTCCAGATCTCCCTGTACCCTCAGTGTGGCAATGGCCTGTCTACACTGTTTCTTCCAGGCTCTGAGCCAAATCCTTAAGTCTCAACTCCACACCCACCAGCTGGGTGACTGTGGGCAGGTCTCTGAACCTATGCCTGAGATCAATGAGGACTGACACCATCACCTAGTTCCCAGCTTGTGGAGAGGATATAATGAACTCACAGCTGGGGAGTACTCTCCCAGACCCAGCAGATGGCAAGCACTTGGTAAGCACTAGCTGTTCTCACTGGTGGCTTCTCCTTGACCACAGGTCAGCCTCCCATGCCTGACACCCAGGCGTGCCTTTCAGTGATCACATGGGGAAGCAACTAGTGACTATGCAGAGCTGGTTTTGCCCTACGCTACTTGGTTCTCTGCCTAACCTCTGGAGCCTTGGTTTCCGCACCTGTGTGCACATGTGCTAAGTCACTTCAGTCGGGTCCAACTCTTTGTGACCCCATGGACTGTAGCCCACTAGGCTCCTCTGTCCATGGGATTCTCCAGGCAAGAATACTGGAGTGGGTTGCCATGCCTTCCTCCAGGGGATCTTCCCCACCCAGGGATCAAACCTGCATCTCTTACGTCTCCTGCACCAAGCAGGCAGGTTCTCTACCACTAGTGCCACCTGAGAAGCCCTTCCTCAGCTGTAAAATGGGCTTATTCCAGCAATCTGGAAAGACTGCTGCATGGATTAAATGGTGATGACTGACATATGGTGAGCCCTGTTTAAAGTGGAGTCAATCACTTCTTCCCTGCTTCCTCCCACAGCCACTGTGACAATACAACAGGGTAACAGATATACAAGCACTAAGTGAACCAGCAAGTGCCGCCAACCCCGGGCACTATCAGCAGTCCGCTGAGACTGTTTTCCTGCAGGCCAAGAGGGGCTGAGCGGAGCAGAGCCAGCTTAGAGGTCAAGGCAGAAAAGGCAGACCCTGCGTGCTGTTGCCTGTGCAGACTGACCATTCTCGGTGACGATGACATCCGTGTGTGAGCTGCCATACTTGTGGATGTGGTCGATGGCATCCTGCACACTGTCCACCACTTCAATGCACAGCTCCAGGTCCCCGTACTCAGTTCGGAGGGACTTCACTTCAGAGGGGCTGAAGGTCAGATAAGAGGCGAACTTGGGGCCTGCATGAATCTTCACCTGGGCCAGAGGAAGTTGGGGGCAATGACTTAAACACGGCAGAAACAGGCAGTGCATACTCCTCCTTCTGGATCCAACAGCAAGGTGAGTCTAGAGATGATAAGCCTGGGGCTCCTGGGGCCTAGAAACCAAAATGGCCCCTGCTTCCTTTTGGAGACAGCCTCCATCCTCTAGAATGCTCTGCTTTGGAAAATGCTGACAGCCACTTGCTAGCAACGGCCCCCAGTAAAAGTGGACCAGGGATTTAAGCAGGAAGTCTTATAAACCCTTGACTGCTGGCATTTTACTGAAATGAACACACGACTAAAATCCCGCTCCTGGCTAGAGGAATTTAAGGATCCTGAGAGCTGGTCACTGAGGACTCAGTCACAATTCTTCAGGATCAAGCACTGGCTCAAGGACCAACACGCCCCACTTGTCTGGTCTCTACTGCTCCCAAGGTCTTGCATGGTTTCCCATCTGGGGTCCCACATCCTCCAGGCCTGGGATCCAACCAGGTTCCCTATGGGCCGGAACCCTACCTCTGTGCAAGGCGCCCTCTGCTTTACTTCCTGCATTACAAGGTGCTTTGAGAAGTGCACACCCGGGCTCATTCTGACCAAGGAACGAACGTCCAGGTGATGCCGAGAAGGACTGGTGACATTGTGGGTCTGTCTGAATCAGAACTGGAGGTTTGACTCCTGGATACAAGAGAGCTTTCCTCTTCTCCAGTCCAGTCCAGTCCAGTCCAGCGTGGTACCTGGCACACACCAGTACTCAAACAGGCCACTAGTGTGAGGTCAGGCCCCAAACCTAAGTGGTCAAGTGATCTAACTCCCTTGTAATTTGTGGGGTCCATTTTCATTTTCCAAACTGTCCTTGCAGGTTCCCATGCCACATCTGTAAGCTGACTGAAGCCTTCCTTTCCAGCAAAAGGATGGAAGGGAAGAGACACATGCTCAGGGTCAAAGCAACCAAGGCCAGCAGTCACTCTCTCTACTGCTGTGCCAGTTCACACAGTTCTGAAAGGACACCATGACACCAGATATTAAAGCTTAAAATGTGTCCTGACAGAAAATTTAACACTGTCCATTTTTACCTGGAGAGTGTCTATTTCTTTGCAATTAGGATTTTAGGATGGAACATACATTTATATTCAAAACTTACTGGCACTGGTTGTTTATCATCTTAATGATACGGTGAGAAAAGAGCAGACATTACACAAACTGCTCACTCCTAAAAATCACTGCACTAATAAGCACATTAATATTGGTAACTGAAGACATTTTGTGGAGGGGAGGATATATGTAAATTTTTGGCTTGAAAACATTTCTGCATAATCTTTCCAAGTCAAACCCAAACAGGAACATGTGTTCAGAAACATAAACTTTATGCCAGGAAACAGTCCATTCAGTGGGTTGCCATGTGATCGGCGTTATCTTTGAACCCTCTTAGCCCTGAACGTACGCCACTTTGGAATGAAGCTATTTGTGTATGGGTTTCTTCCAGACTCTAGAGGTACGGGCGTGTCTCACTCACTCTGTGTACTCAGCACACAACTTTGTATGTGGCAGATGCTCAAAAACATTGCTTCTCAGATGGCCTTAAATGGAATAGCAGCTGCTCCCGGTCTAATCCCAGAGGCTTCTAAATCTCGGGAGTGAGGACAGGAAGTGATGGCCTTGTCCTACCTGTTCCACTCTCAGCATGTCAATGATCTGGTCAAACAATGGTGTTCTCAGCAGGTCTCGGTGGATTAACAGGGTCTCTAAAGCATTACAGGCAGCTGGATATTCACATTTGGAGTCTCTAACTGAAAGAGGAGAATAAAGAATTGTTTCTATTAACATGAACCAGGGCCACTGAGGACATGAGAACTATTTTGTGCACATAAGATGGGACCTGATCAAGCTCACCTAGCCTGGTGACCTTGTCGACACTGGCCTCTGAATCCACGTACATGTGGCAGATGCCTTCACTGTGCCCCATCACTGGGATGCCCTTAGCAGCTTTCTGGATGTCTCTGACCAGCTGGGAAGAGCCTCGTGGAATGATCAGATCTATCATTTTGTCTAAACGGCAAAGATCTTCTACTTCTTCTCTGGTATTCACCTGAAGAGATAAAGAATAAAAAGATGAAGATGATTTTTGATCACACAAACTATGGAAGTAGCAGCATCCCTTACACAGATAAATGCCTGTACCTCCTGAGAATTAAGTCCGATGCTGTGAGAACTTATTCCAAAAACAAGGAATCATGGGAAATTAAAAATTGTCCAGCAAACGCTTAAACTCTACACGTCAGGTGCTGTGCTCCACATTACAAAACATGCAGGATAGGATCCCTGCCCTCAAAGAACTCACGAATCTGGAAGGGAAGACAGAACTAGGCCACAATGAGCCAAAACACAGGATGGATACTTTTAAAGATGACAGAAGAGGTACAAAGTGTGATCTCTGGAAGTTCAAGAAGATACAGAGTATGCCAGACTGTGAGTGTGACAAAGGGAAGTGGCTGCTCCACTGGCTCCCTGATCACAGCCTAAAAACATGCTGCTGGATCTTACTAGGGAGTCATGGTTCTCCATGCCTTGGGCTGACAACCTCTACCCTGGGATGCTGGTTGGACCGACTGAAGTGCCTGTGTTAGACCTCGAAGATTATGGGCATTTTTTTCCTTCCCTTGATTTTTAATTTCCCCCCATGTGGTTGTGTTACTAACAAAAGAAGTACAAATATACATTTACAAGAAGGTTCGAAGCAACTTCAATCTGCATCTCCCCAAACTGGAAACAACCCTGACGTTCATCAACAGAAGAAAGGATAAGCTGTAGTACATGCTTATAAATGGAATACTACACAGTAGTAAAAAAATAAACTACTGCTGGATCAAACAATGAGAATGAATTTCGAGGACATAATGAATAAAGAAATACAGATGAAAGAGTGCATTCTGTATGATTTCATTTATATGAAATTCAAGAATAGGCAAAAGATATGGAATGTGAAAGAAGTAAAAAAAAAAAAAAGGTTTGATGGTGGGGGGGCGGTATGCTGATGGGGAAGGGCATAGAGTCTTTCAGGCGTTGGCAATGTTCTGTGTCTTGCTATGGGGGTGGTTATATATGTGTGTGTATATATATGGACATAATTATATGGGTTTCCTCGGTGGCTCAGTGGTAAAGAAACCACCTGCCAATGGAGGAGACACAAGAGGCGTGGGTTTGATCCTTAGGTCGGGAAGAACCCCTGGAGTAGGAAATGGCAACCTGCTCCAGTATTCTTGCCTGGAAAATTCCACGGACAGAGGAGCCTGGTGGGTTACATATAGTCCATAGGGTCACAAAGAGCAACTGAGCATACATGTACATCACATGAGATAAGGATTCTTTTTTTTTTAATTTTATTTTTTATTATATTTTTGGCCTTACCACATGGCATGTGGGATCTTAGTTCCCTGACCAGGGATTGAACTCATGCCCCCTGCAGTGGAAGTGCGGACTCCTAACCTTTGGACCACCAGGGAATGCCCAAGGATTCTTTATATATGTTACACACCAACAGGAAGGAGAAGGAGGAAATGTGGCACATTAAATGAGGATATGGTGCCGAGACCTAAACCCCTACAGTCTGTGCTCTTTCCATCCACTATGCTGCTGTAAGAATAGCCCAGCTTCTTGGCGGGGAGCATGTAATGAGGCAGGTTTGTAGATACACCAACCTCCCTCCCCACCAGCAGCCAACAGTATCCTGGAATGTACGCACAAGTGGGCCTCAAGGGAAAAAGAGAAGGATCTGGAGTCTGCTTGGGTCCAGATCTCAACTCTGAGTGATCCTGGGGTGTTATTTTACCAATGAGCCTATTTTCCTTCCATCTATAAAATGGACCTAATAATTAACGGTATCCTTTTCACAAGGTTGTTGTGAGGATTAAATGAAATGATGGATGAAAGTGCTGTGTCCACAGTAGGTGCTCAATAAAACCATCTAGTAGTTCAAAACCTCTATTGGATGGTTCAGGAGTGCGACACAACTGTTAAAATGATGGCCATAGCAGTAACAGTGTTAATAGCACGACCTCATACAAGCTGCGTGATGGTTTCTGACAAACTTTCATAAAACATATCTTATCAGACCTGGCCTCAATCACTGCCAGTAAGCAGAGCCCAGGCCTCAACACTCTAGGTCTGGTATTCCTGCTGCCTATAACCTCAGGAATGATTCCTGTCAATCAATGGTACCAGAGCACAGCTGTGTGAGAGGGGCCTTCACGAACCACCCAATCTGGGCCAAGGCAGCACCAGCGCTGTCCAACGTCACGGACACACAGAACCTGCTGCTCCTCCGGTCAAGCCTGCCTATACAAGTGGCTTTGTCTTTGCAGTCTGAGCTTTGCTTCAAACACCCAGAGACCTGGCCCGGCTCCTCTGGGTCTGACCGAGCTCATTCCCAGGGACCTACCAGCTGTACAGCCTCCTTGACTCCATGGATTGAGAGGGCTTCCTGGGTCAGGAGGTGAAGGATTCGGTTGCTGTGTGAGGCCTCCTTCCCTCCTTTGAGTAACAAGCCATTACCACTTGCTATAGCCAAGGCTGCCACCTGCAGATCAAAGAGGAAGGCAGTCAAACATTGAGCATGTTTTTCTGTGCCAAGCACTGTGCTAATCACTTTATAAGGTCTACCGTGTTTAATCTTTACAACATTCCAGTGAATTAAGTACCTGTCTTATCCACTGCTTTACAGACAAGGACACTGAAGCCCAGAGAGATTGGTAACTCCTCAAGGACACACAGCTTATAAGTGGTAGGGTTGGGGACATTTACCCCAGAGCCAAAGCACAGATCTTAAGAAACTGTACTATACAGCTTCAGCACCATTATGGAGTAACCCAAATTAAGTGCCCAGGGTCACACAGGCCGTACCTTCTCCGGCCACAGGTGCTCAGGAGCCTCCAGACTTAGGTGTTACTCCACCTGACTCAGCAGCACCCGAGGCTATGCAGCACCTCTGGCCACACCCTACCGTGGCTGCTCTGAGAGCTCTAATGCACAGCTGTGGCAGAGACTGCTGGCAGGATGAAGCAGGCCATCTACAAGGAGAGTTAGTTACCCTCTGGGAGTGAAGGGCTAATGACACTGATCTGATGAGGCCTGAAGCTGAACTCTCTGAATGCTTTAGGGATGAATGAAAATCTTTCTGCTTTTGTAATATATCAAAAGAAACTTTACAAAATAAAACTTGAAGACGTTTATCTCCAGAATAATAATTCTTACTCCTTTTTTGTTTTTGTTGCCCATGAACCTCTTAAAAAATTATGTCAGCTTTTCCCAAATAAATGCACAAACACACAGCATTCTCCCTGTAATTTGCAGGATTCATGTATTCCGTGATGCCGTCCAAGGTTAAGATCCCAGGTTGGAAATCTCAGTTGAAACTGGCTAAAGAGGAAACTTTTTCCTAGTGAAGTATCCATTAGTATGGATAAAAGGTGGCAGAGAAACTTCATGGACACGGCCTGCAACTTAGGACTCATTTCTACCAGCTGACAGTTATCTCTGGGGTGTTCTTCATGAGACCAGATGTGCACACAGACAGGGCTGTGTGACAGCACCAGCCACAGGCTGAGGACAGACCCCAACGGCATGGGAGTTCCTTAGCGGACCAGCTAGTTTTAGATCATGTCAGGGAGTAGCCTCCACACAGCAAGTGGGACTCCCAGGGTCACATATGCCCTGGAAGAAAAGGTTCTATTTCTTTGTTTCTAAATAGAATCTCTCTTTGAAACTTTGGGGCTAGCGCAAAGAGCGAGCTGGTATCATCCTGTTGTCAGTCCAGTGGGGAACTGGTTCTGGATTTCTGGGAATTATTTAGGGCCACAAACAAAGCCACTCTCTAATTCCATCTTACACTTCAGAGCATGGCTGCTTGGCAAGATCTTTGCCACATGGTTTCTCCACAATTATAGCCTGTGATTTGTCAGATTTCCTAAAGGGCTTACATGTTAGGCTCCATCAACTACTGAAAGTTCTTCTTCCTAAGAGATGCACCTACAGGAAGCCATCTGTGACACTGATATTAAATGGGTCTTTTTCAAATGGGCAAAAGCAGCTATTGAATGAGCCTACAGCAGGGTAGCAGACACTCTGTGGTCAGGGAACAAAGTGCTCCGGTGAGCTAAGGTTTTGTCTTTTTGGCTGTACTGCGTAGCACGTGGGATCTTAGTTCCCCGACTCGGGATTGAACCTGTGCCCCCTGCAGCGGAAGCATGGAATTGTCACAGAATGGGAGATTCATTTGGGCTCAAGGTTCAGCTTCATCCATACATCACAGGAGTATTGACTTCTATAAGCCTAACTTTTTTTCTACTGTAAAATGGACATATGAATTACTGTTTTTAGAATTACTGGAAGAATCAAAAACATAAATTGCCTTAAGAGCAACCTGAGAATAAAGTCTCAAAAACTATCTCTGGGGAAAGGAAGGACAGAAGGAAGGAAGGGAAGGAGGGAGGGTGAAGGGGTGGGAGGAAGGGAAACAAAAGAAGGATATCTCTGGGAGATTTATCTCTGAGTCCTGAAAAGATGTTCTTCCTCCAATTCCCTCCTCTAATGGCCGGCATTAGTCCCATACCTGGGGTAGACAGTCAGGGCGAGACTCAAAGATGACCAGCAAGACTCCAATTGGGACAGTGACTTGTTCTAGCTCCAAGTCTTTGGCAATTCGCGTCCGGCGCAAAACCCGCCCCACACTGTCCTGGGAGGAGGCCGCAATCTGCCGCAGACCGATGGCCAGGCTGTTCAATTTAGATGTGGAGAGGCTCAAACGTTTCAGCAGAGGAGCTGCAAGTCTCCCTGAAGAGGTGTGAAGGGTACACGATGAAGCAGTAGACCTGGGTGGGTTCAGCTGTTTTACTGAACTGTGTTAGGAGCAGACAAGGAACTTGGAGTCTCGGGGAGACAAGGACATGTCATTTACACAGCTTTGCTGGGAGGGGCAGTTAGGCAGCTTACATCATCATGTAGAGGTGTGGACACCCACACCCTTGGTGCCAGCAACTTCAGTTCCAGAAATTTATCATTTTCATGAGCAAATCTACATGCAGGGTGGATACTTACCATAGCATTTTTATAATAGTGGGAACTGGAGTCTACCTATAGATTCACACAATGGGCTACAATGCAGTTACTATAAATAAATTTCTATACTTACTGATATGGAAAGTTGTCTAGGATATAGTTTGTGGAAAAGGCAAAACAAAACAGCATGCATGATATGACCCTAATTATCAGATACTGCACATACATGTGCACGGACACATATCAGAAAGCATTAAGAACAGTGATGATCTCTCTTTCTGCATTATTTTTTAATAATGAGTGAACTTGTTTTATAATTGGTAGTAGTAAAGATGTTTTCTTAAAAAAAAACAGAATTATGTAAGTTCATATATAGAATTTTGTTTAAAATTTAACAGTATGCACTGTGTAATTATCTCTCTTAACACACACACACATTTATATATATACATGTATATACATGCATTCAGGAAAACCATTTGGAATCACATATTACAAATAATCACTGGGCTTCCTTGGTGGCTCAGATGGAAAAGAATCTCCTTGCAATGCAGGAGACCTGAGTTTGATCCCTGGGTCGGGAAGATCCCCTGGAGAAGGGAATGGCAACTCACTCCAGCACTCTTGCCTGGAGAATGCCATGGACAGAGAAGCCTGGCGGGCTAGAGTCAATGGGGTTGAAAAGAGTCGTACACGACTAAGCACATACACACATCACAAAACATTATTATGATTAATGTTGAATGATACTATGAAAAATTTCCCCTTCTTTGGTATAGTCATAATCACCAAGACAAAATAATAAAAAGACTTGTACTTTGGAGTGGAGGAACCAACCTTTAATTTAAAAAAAAAAAAAAAAAAGAAACCATAATTTCATCAACCAATTACATTAAATTAATTTTCTTAATTTTCCCCCATGTATTAAAAATTAACTTTTAATTGTAGTGCATATTAAATATTATACTCTAGTTTGTTACCTTATAATGCATATACATTTTCCATGTTGCCAAAATAATTTAATAATTACTAAACATCCCATTGACTTGATACAATTCAATGCACATGACTGTACCAATGTTTTTAAACACTCAGGCTGTTTCCAGTTTTCATTGGGATAAATAATCCTGCTCTAAGAATCTTTTTTAATTTTTTTTAAAGAATTTTTACATGCAGAGTTGTTTTTTCCTCTTGCAATCTTTTCTTAGGATAAATTTCCTAAACTGGGCTCACCGAGTCAAAGGCAATTACCATGCTCATGTATATGCTAGACTTTGTTCTCAGGTCATGTGTGTCCTTATGGATTCCTAGAGAGAGATAACTGGGATCAGAAGTCACAGCTCTGCCAACAACTAGGTGTGTGATCTTAAGCAGCAGCTTTAACCTCTGTGGGTCTTAATTCTTTTAAACTAAAGATTTCAGTAGGATGTCAAAAAAGATTTCTTCCATTTATGAAATTTTTTTGTGGTTTTCTGATACTGCAAAAATTCCAAAGACCAGATGTAAAGTCCAGAGAAAGTTCCAAGGTAATGGCTAAAAAATTTTTTAAGGAATGAAAGTAATGTTGATGAGCCCTGCAAGGTTTTTTTTAAAGGAAATCTACTAATTTGGATGTTTGATTTGAGGCACATTTATTCACAAGAATATATAAACTCCATAAAATCAAACCCCATTATTTTAGGATGGAAAAGACGGAGAATTAAGAAAAGGAGAGAATGATGAGGGCCTGCCTGACTCAACATGTAATCTAGTTGTCTGTAACTTAAGTTCAGCTTACTCTATCGTTAGGACCTCCAGGGCATTTCTGGATGGCAGACTACACACTGGTTAAGGAGATAAAGCTATCTTTCACCACAGACGCACGAACTATTTCCACTATTCTTTTATATACACTGTCCATCTGGGTTTGGTTCCCAGATCTGTCACTGACTGTATAGTTTTAGGCATGTTAACAACTTCTTTCTACTTTAGTTTTCTCCTCTGTATAACAGGGATAATAAATAGTAGCTACTTTATAGGTAACATATCCTAAAGAGAAAATGAGATCCTGCCTGTTAATTCTTAGCATAATGCCCAGCAACACAAAGACCTCAGTAAATGTTAGCTGCTATTAGCTGAATGTCTAAAGTAGTGAGGTCCTCCATCTTTTTCCTTTCTGATTTGTGATGTGTGGGGAATGGAAAAAGCCCCTCAGCAGGTTGGGGGTGGGTGGGTGTTGTACAGAGTATCCAAGAAAGAGGCTGGAGGTAGTAGGTATACTTTAAAAAATCCCAACGAATACCAGCCACCAATCCTCAATAAAAAATGATGTGTAATATGTAACTCCTTCCATAATGATCTTGTCTTTGGGCAGACTATGATGTAAGAATTATTGGTAAAACAAAGAATAAAAACCAAACCAAATCCCTCCATAACACTGACTCAGCTGCCTGCTCTTTACCTTCGGCCTCCTCCAAGTCTTTTTTGTTGGCTAACAGGATCTCATCTCGCTGGTCTGTCAACAGATCGGCCAGGTGATGGATAATCTCTGCTCTCTAGGAAGAAAGGTTAAAGATTAACACGAATAAGCAAACATGTTAACCCATGAAGAATGCACACTACACTTTTAGATTTACTCTTCTGAGTGTGCCAGGCTTTGCTTCGAAATCCCATTACCAATGCCTGAAATCTCCTAACTTCATTCATTCATTTCCTAGCACCACTCCCCTCATTTTTCCTTCCTCTCTCAGTACTAATCTTTCTACTCTTCTTCCTCTTGTACCACTCCTGATCATGATGATTAACAAACCCTGGCCTCGTGTTTGGGGAGAAGGCATGCATTATTCAGTTCACTGATGAGATGGGCCAGCACTTGGAATCAGCATGATATACACACTGCACTTATTTAACAGCACCAGCTGTGTACCTGACTTTCCAGGTTAAGTTTTTGCATCTAGTTCTTCTTTCTTGATAATTATTAGTGTTTATTAAATGAATTCAGTCAACAGGGAAAAATCCAGTCCTGAATGCTGGAGGAGACCCCAATCCTTACCTACCTAGATAAGAAGACATAGCAAATCATAGCAGTGATTACTGAAGGAGTAAAATAAGTGACTAAAGAGAAACTACGGTCCTCTTGGGCTTTCCTTTCTCTACTTGTAGTTATTTCAAATTTTCTTTTCCATTCTCAGGCCAAAGAACTCCTCAGAAGAAACCTACATACATCACTTTCAAATCGAGCCTTAACATCACAACTATCAGGAAGCCAGCCGCCATGTCCACCAACCTCACATTTTATTACATCTGCTACTTCAACTGACTGAGTCACTGTCGACAGGGCAGGGTTAAGCTATGGAGCAGACTCTGAAGCTTCCATCTTGTAAGTAAGCTAGGTGATTTGGGTGAGCTGGGATAAGTTACTTTCCTACATTTCCCTGCCCAGTATGTGGCAGGATTAGGGAGCCTCTCTGGTCTCATGATTTCCATGATATTTTTGATCAAAGCATCATAATGATGCCAAGCTACCTTAGACTTCAGCCTATAAAAGACAGAGGAGAAAATGAAATTGAGAAAAATAGCAAAACAAATCTGAATCACACTTATTACTCAGATTTAACTCTATGGAACCTGAGGAATAGATGGAGAAACAGCAGGCTTGACTGTGCACTAAACCTCACAGCATGACTCGCTCTGAAAACTAAAAGAACTATCAGCAAGGGTTATTACCTGCTCAGGTTCCAAAGTGGCTAACATCCTTCCTCCTGATCGAGCCATTTCTCCCTGCTGCTCCACAGTAGGGCCTGCAAGAACATGTGCAGACATCAGTTCATGGTCACGATGTGCTTGTTTCACATCCAGAGATCACTCTGACCAATAAACTGGCAGACGAGCATACCAGATTAACTCAGGCAGACATAAGAACCTGTCTGCACACAATATGATTTACATCTTTTGGAGTTCTCAGTTCCACTTTGGCTTAAATTTTCTAATGTGTTTGCACTGCTGAATGTAGATTATATGACAATGCTGACATTTTGAACACCTGAGAGAACACACACCATTTCTTATACATCTTTGCATCTCTAGTGTTCAGTAGCACCTGGCATCCAGCATGGGCCTAGCAAATGTTTCTTGAGAAAATGGATACTTATATTCTTTAACTTAATGATTTTAGCAAGAAAAGGAGGCTTAGTTAGTCAGGTTAGATAAGTTTTACAAAGACAGGAGAATCCAATTTTGCAAGCAGCATTCAAAACTATACCATATTTCATACTATTAGCACATCAATTTTGTGAGCTCTCCTCCTAGGAGAGCTCTGTCTTCAGCCCCATCTAGGCCATGGAGGCACTAGCTATCATCCACAGACCACGGGACACTATGAAGAACTACTTACCTGCAGGTTTTACTTCGGAAAAGAAAGTGCCAACTTTCTTTCCCTCCACAATGTCTGTGATGACGTGCCCAGACACCTTGGGGTGGGTCCCATTGGCAATGACCACAGAAGTACCACCTTGTAAAGCCCAGAGAGCCGCTTTCACCTAATGGGAGAAGTTAGATCCACGGATGAGATTCAGACCTTTGTTTTTTTTTTTGTTTTTTTTTTAACCAGTAAGTATATAAATAGATTTTTATTGCAAATTATATCTACTAACATTTAAAAAGAACAATTAATATGATAATAATACATCCAAATGGCATTTATTCATTACTGACTATGAAATTCTGGTTAGGTACAAGTATAGCATACATGATGATACAACCATTAATCACACAGGTTCAGGGATATCTGAAATGGCATTCACTTAAGTATTCAATACTTCATGATCCAGACCTTTGCAGGGTCTAGGCCCCTGCACTTAAAACATGAAAAAACAAAGAAAATACAATGTGATACTAAGCAATTTAAGTATCTGTAGGAAGGTTTTCAAGTAGCTCAGAAGCTCTGAAGACACACTCAGCCCACGTGTTTGTCTCAGCCCAATCCTGGCACGTGGAGTCTAAAGAGGAACCAATCTGCTCCTTGTGCTCAGTGTGTTCTCCAAGACACTGGTACTGAGACGCATGACTTCTACATTTGACTTGTTGTGCCTCAACTCAAGAGTCCAGCCTGCTGCTTGACCAGAATATGATCCTGAGTACTCTGAGCTACGTACATGGGGGTGTGGTCTTCACCTCTGCTATTGCTACAAATGATGCTGTACCTGAAGGGTGTAACTTCTTAGAAAAATTAATGGTAGAGAAGAATTTCGTAAAAGATTTTATCAAAAAATATTTGAGCTCTAATAAAAACAC
Organism: Muntiacus reevesi; assembly: GCF_963930625.1. Classification (NCBI taxonomy): domain Eukaryota; kingdom Metazoa; phylum Chordata; class Mammalia; order Artiodactyla; family Cervidae; genus Muntiacus; species Muntiacus reevesi. Next base: position 139,945,303 of record NC_089250.1, read on the forward strand.
TTAAGAGGATTTATGAATTATAAAAAATACACACCCTGTTCTTTAAGAGGTTACAATATGAACACATTCTTTATACATCACTAATACAAATACATAGAAAGACATGACTAAATACAGGCGCACAATGTTCATTAAACCTTTATTTAGACATGCATCATCTTTGTATATATACATCAGCCCTCAAACAATTACAAAAGCAAGAAGGATAAAATACTGCTTGGTTTTAAAATTGTTATGGGCAGTAAAGGCAACAGAGTCCTACCTTGGCTTCCATGCCACCCATTCCGACTCTGGACTTGGTTCCGAATGTCACAGACTGCTGATCACCAGGATAAAATATATCAATGAGTTTTGCATCATCTGACCCTGGGGGGCTGTCAAAGAGACCTAAAAAGTAAACAAGAGTCAGTAACACTGATTAGCAGAAGTGAGCAACCCCCAAGAGAGACCTCCCTGGGGACCTGCCAACCACTCTGTACTCAACTCAGACAGCTAAATTCTGCTATTTGGCCAGCTCTGATGAAAAAAGAGGTTAAGAGATCCATGGAGCCTACCCACACTGAACATCAGCTCCAGGAGGACATACCTTACATACTTTTATTAACTCTGCCTGATAAATGAGTGTTTGCCAGCATCAGAGCACAGCCATATCCCTGGCACAAAATTTACTGGTCCTGCCTACAGCCTGCAGTGAAGCTGTCCTCACCTTTGCCATTGCTACTTATGATACTGAACCTTAAGGAGGCAACTGAAAAAGGTGAGTAGCTTTTGCACAAGCAGTGCAGCAGCCGGATACTGTTTAATGTGACTATTTCCAAGGGCATGAAATATGAGAGGCTTTCATTCACTCTCAGAGTACCCTTTCAAACAGTCACACTGCACTCCCTACATTATGGGTAAGCCTCTGAAGGTCAGGCTGAATTAGCAAAAGAGCGCAGATTTGTCACCACAAAGCCAATGTCCTCTTTATAACTGAGGAGACTGACATAAAATGAGAGTTACACAAAATGTTATATGCATACCATCCAAGATTAAAAATCTTCACAACTTCACTTTGAGAAAGAGTGTATCTGACCCTTGAAAGGCGAGGTCTAAGGGGAACACAGGCAGAGGGAACAGCTAGTAGTCAGAGGCTGGCTGAAGGACATTTAGGCAGTGGTGTTTCTGGTTTCAAGTTAACTGCTTTTCTTGTGCTAAAATACACCCCTCTGCTCCAAATCTTTAATACAATCAGGCCATATGCATCCTCCCTAAGAGAGTAAGGGAATCAGAGTGGTGAGAATAGCCAGCGTCCAGTACACAACAAAGCAGTGCAAACCACGAGCAGCAATTACACACAGAAAGAGAAATAATCTCTCATAACCCCGTCTGCCTCAACCCAGCAGCTCACAGCTCTAGGGGTCCAGGGCTGGGTTGTTCGTAGAAGGCATTATGCTATGAGATCATAAATAGCATTTGACAATTTAAGCCAAACCTCCAGAGACACCTCAAGTTCCTAGCATTCTGATATTTCACCTACTTTTCTTTTTCATTATAGCAGCCTCTCAAACCCACTAGGAGTGTACTTAAAATTCTGGCATCTTTCTAAAAATCAATATTCAGTGGATAACTAATCAGAGTTAAGAGCACAAGCCTGCTGCCAATGGTCAGTTTTGGTGTTTGAGGCTGCTACTAAAACTAAGGTTTACTAAAGTATAGTTCAAACTGGGTTTTATTTTTATTATTATTTTTTAAAATAATTTATTTATTTCTGGCTATGCTGGGTCTTCATTGATACACGCTGGCTTTCTCTAAACTGGGAACAAATCCCGCCATATTATCATGCCATGGGAGTGGGGCAAGGAACTAAATAGGTTTTTCCTAACTTGCTGAGAACGTAATGGGGGTACTTTTGGGATCCTGTATGTTTGGCCCACTTTAGATAACTCTACCATATTCTCTATGGATCAAAATGGGAGCAGGTTAAGAAAGTGAGCAGAGTGAATGGAAAGCCAAGTTGGGAGTTGGGAACGCTCCTCCATGAGGAGGGGGAAAGCAGAGGGGAACAGAGTAACACACAAGAACAGTGGTCACACAGCCTGGAATTTCCATAGTGGAGCCAATTTAAAATAATGTATCTCATGATTTACATTAAAAACTAAAAGTGATCAAGACCACAAGGTGGTATCACTTCACACCCACCAGCGTGGCTATAATCAAAATGGTGGATACGAAGAAGGGCTGGGTGAGGATGGGAGAAGCTAGAACCCTCATACACTGCTGGGAAAATGTAAAATGGTACAGCTGTTTAGGAAACAAGCCTGGTACTTCTTCGAAAGGCTGAACAAATGATCCAGCAATTCCATTCCTAAGTAAAATAAAAAGTATGTTCACACCAAAACTTGTGCACAAATGTTCACAGAATCATTAGTTATAATAGCTTAAATGTCTATCATCTTGACAATTAGGTAAATAAAACCTACAAATAAGTAGTGTATCTACATAGTGGAATATTATTTGGCAATAAAAATAAATGAAATACTAATATGTGCTATAACATCAACAAACCTTGAGAACATTAAACCAGTCATGAAGGATCACATACAAATACTGTATGATCACATTTACATAAAATGTCTAGAATAGGCAAATCAATAGACAGAGGGGGGACTTCCCTGGTAGTCCAATCAATAAAACTCTGCACTCCCAATGCAGGGGCCGCAGGTTCAACCCTTGATTGGGGAACTAAGATCCCATATGCTACAACTAAGCCCATGTACCTTAACTACTGAGCCTGCACAATATAGGCCCCATGCAGCACAACTAGACAACATGCCTCAATGAAGACCCAGAGCAGTCAGAAAAAAAAAAAAATAGATACAGAAGGTAAATTCGAGGTTGCCAAGGGCTGGAGTGTTGCAGAGGATGTGAGGAGTGACTGCTAAAGGGTTTGGGTTTCTTGTTGGGGTGATTAAAAATGTTCTAAATTGTGGGGAGGGGTGAACAACTGTATGAATATACTAAAAATCATTGAACTGTAAATTTTAAAAGGTAAATTATATGTTAAGTGAATTATATCTCCATAAAGCTGTTGTAAAAAACAAAATTAAAGTGCCTGGAAATGACATTTCACAGCATTCAAACTTCATCTCCCAGGTACCTCCCCTCCACCGCCACCTTTTTTGAATCATAAAACCCTCTTCAGACCATAGGGCTCAGAAAATAATGGTCTACAGTGAAAAGATCAGGGGAACTCATGCTCACATATACAGTATTTAAAACAAAGACTGGACATAAAGAAAAGGCATTTCTTTGTACCTTCTACATCTGAGAGAACAATTAAGAGGTCAGTCTTCATTTCCACAGCCAGACGGGCAGCCAGGCTATCATTATCTTTAACACTAATAACCTAAAACACAGGTATAAAAAGCTGTGAGTAAGGGACCTGTGTAGTTCAAACAGAAGTTCACAGAAGTACTCAGCTAGGCTCTGGCAGGCAAAATGAACGCATCTGAGCATGTGCATGGTAGCTCTGAAAGGCTCTTTCAGTCTGCAAAACACCATGCCAACCAGCAACCCCCTCTCCGAACATGCTCCCTTCTCTCTACTGACACACACAAGCCATGCCCACAGCACCACCTTAAACCCATATTGCTCCTCACTGGTTGAATGAAACCCCCTGATTTTTCAAGAGCTTATGCAGCCACTGCTCCAGGAGGCCAGCTTCTCTCCCATTTCTCCATCTTGTTTATGCCCAACATCTGGTGTCAGTACATGCAGCATAGCATGGCGTTAGTGTCTACAGCATGCTCAACCCTCATGAATACTTTACCCACATTTACCCCCTGGAGATCGCTATTGGGCTCTGCTGGAGGGACAACAGCATCGTTTGTGTTGACAATGGGGACGATGTTCATTCGCAGAAGCTCATGAAGAGTCCCATTCAGGTTTCGGCGCTTCTGCTCATCGTGGAAATCCAAATTGGTCACCAAAATCTAAAAGGATTAGAGATTGAAAATATGGGAGACAGGAAAATAGTGAACTTCCCAGGAATAGCATTCATACAAAGGATGCTAAGAGTATAGGAGTTAAACTTTAGGTTTCTTGGATCCTGAAAAGTTCAAAATGGAACACATCTTTGGAGACTTATCTAACTCTTCTGGAGATGAGAGAAAAGAATCACCTGGAAGATTTTAGGATGCTCAAGACATCTTGCAAAAGTACTTTAATCCTTAGAAAGCTATGAAATCTCATCCATTTACAAAATTAAGAAAATGAATGTACCTACTTTAGAGGGATCTGGGGACAGTAATGACTGCCATTTCTAAACGATCTTTGTATCCCAGCATTTGATTCAAAGTCTGGCCAAACACACAGTAGGTGCTGAAACATGTGAGTGAGTGAATGAACCGTTACTCTGCCTTGAACATGTACTGAACAAAATGGAATGGGTCTGTACTGTCCCTATTTTGTCTCTGTGGCTGACCACTGCCGGAGTTAGCAAAAACTGTATCTGAGCAAGTGGGATGAGTCTGAGAGGCTTATGGAGGTGAGTCTTTACACAAACTGAAAGAAGGGCTCGACATAACTAGTTCAGGGACAGATTTACTCAAGCTGCTCAAAGGCAAGAGTGGAGAGCTGGGTGTGGGGGCTGGCTAACAGCTCCCTCTTGCTGGAATCAGAGTATTAGGCAAAGTTTAGCAGGAGGGATAGATAGATGAGGATGACAGCAGGAAACAAAATGGTAACAAACTCCAAAGCTCATGAAGTAAATGTCTCAATGAAATCCCTCTGACGTTCATGGAAGAAAGCTCCTGTGATATAAGACAGAGCTGAGGTAGGAAAGGCTAGAGGCAAATGGTCAATAAAGAAGGTATTGAAAGAATACAAGTGGGAATGGTTAAGTCCTGAACTAGGGTCTGGCTATGATAACTGAGAAGATAACAGCAGCCTTAATGATATGTGATATTTGTGCGATGAAGACAAAAATGGTAACATCACCAAGGGAAGTAATTTACTCACTCATCTGATAAAAAATTGTTTGAGTACCTCTGAAATGCCAGACTCTGTACTAGCTGTTGGATGGAGAAACACTATGCTGATGATTTGGGGAAGATGGAATAGGTTAGACCATGAATGTCTTTTCAGAAACTTTAGTCCTGTAGGAAACAGGCCTGGGTCAAAGGTGAACATATAGATTTTGGTCCTGGTGGTGGAAGGTCAAACAATAAAAGTAAACACATGTGTAAATAGGAGAGGCAAGCAGGAGGTATAAAGGCCCAGTGAAAATATCTATTGCTCAAACAGTTTAGCAAATAAGAGATGGAAGACAAGAAACCAGAGAGAAAAATACATGTTTGGAGAAAGTCGATTTGTTAGGATGCAAATCAGGTTCATTTCTATGAAGAAAAAACAGCTGCTGTTCTTGTTTAAGTCTTTAGCCTGACAACTTATGGGAAACTTTCAAAAGCCCTCAATAATGGTCTTAAGAACAGGATTACTAAATAAAACAAGGAACCAAGGGATAAGGTGCAAAGAGCAAAGATTTCCTGTAGATCAGATCTTGGGCAAGGCAAAGGTGTTGGGAGTAAAGGGGCCCCTAGATGAAGGCAAACAAAAGCAAAGTTCCTGGACTTTACTTTCCTCACCTGGTTCCAGGCACTTAAAAAAAAAAAAAAATTAAAGACAAACTGTCATTGGACTATGGAGGAAAAAAGAACAGATAAGAGGTGCCCAAAATTGAGATTTCCACTGCATTTATGTGACTGAAAAAAAATCTGAGACTTCAGAGTGGGGTCCCAGACACAAGCAAAAGTGAACAAGTACCTACTTTTCTGTTTCAGCTCCCTTACTCAATGACACTCTGAACATCATTATGGATAACAACTGGGAAAATGATGGAAAAACAGAAAAAGTGATAGGAAATGCAAGAGCCAAACCTGAAAGGATGTATGATAACATCATCTGTATATAAAAATATCTGTGTAAATGATAGGATCAGAGGCAGCAAATCTGAAAATAACTTGGGAAGTTAGGTTTTTTCAGTTGTTTCTATTTAGTGTACAGTTGTAGTTGATTAAAAATACAACTGACAAGAATTCTGCAAATTAAGGTAAAAAAGAAATAATGTAGAAAGAAGATTCTAGAACATTCAGGCAGTAACCTCATGTTCCATGAGGACTGGAACATGGCTGATTTGTTTGCTGCAGTATCCCTGAAGTCTAATAGACTCCTCAGTACACAGTGGTGCACAATTAACATTTGCTAAATGAATTAAAAACCAACGAACTAAAAGCATTATCCTTCAAGCATTATGTATAATATAAGGCAACCAGATGCAAAGAGAAACAAACCACCCAAAGTCAAAGAAGTCAATGAAATAAAGACATCTAACCTATCTTCAGAGGAAGTATCTGTTCTTGGAGTAGTCCTAAGAGTTACAAGTATAGCAACAAGAGCTAACATTACTGAGAAAAGTATGTGTTGTAACAAACACATTAGATGCTTTTCATACATTTTCTCACTGAGCCCTTCTGAAAACCCTCTGCAGGAGGCACTGGTGACATCCTCATTTTTCAATACAGAAACTGAGGCACAAAAAGGCTAAAGACTTTCTCCAGATCTTCCATCTAGCAAGTGGTGAAGCTGAGACTGTATCCCGTCAGTCTGGCTCCAGAGCCCGGCTGGCAATCACCTTATTCCATGGGAATCACCCTCACAGGTCCCACCCCCTTGCAAAGGTCAGCCTCTCACCTGGGCAGCACAGATGCTGTACTGGGTAAACATGGCTTCATACAAGGCCATCAGCCCACTCTGTCCAGCAGCTGCACAGGCTCGGGCTTCTAAGACTGGAATTGCCTGTAACATGCCAACAGACAAGGTGTGGTTGGGAGGGTGGGGAGGAGGCCTAAGGACCCAGTTATAGGGGCTGGGGAAGCCACACTCACCATCTCTTTCAGGTGGTTCTGCCCTGAGTGTAGAGCCTGCCTTACGCTCTGAGACAGAAGGATCTCATGGCGCAAGCGCTGCTTGCCGAAGGCTACAGCTCCACTCGTCACCAGCATCATCTCTCGGCCTTGATTCTGCAGCACTGACACCTGACGATGATGAAGGAAAAGGCACAAGTCCCTGTAATATCTCTTTCCTCTCGTCACAAGAGATTCAGGCAGGGTAGACTAATGAGTGGATCCCAAGTGCCAGTTGATAGATCAGCACTGGGCTGGCTCTGGAAGAAATCACCCAGGTTGTGTGATAAAAATACAGTTCTACACATTTCCTCAAATCTGACAAGTAGATGGCAGACAGAAATGAGAAGTTTTAATAAGGGGATTCTGGTATGCAGCCAGGTTTGGCACCGATAGGACTTGAAGATACATAAAAGAGTCTATAATGTGGAAGGCCTAGCTGTTTGAGGAAATGAAGCCCAGAACACAAGTCTGGAGCCAGGAAATGTAGCATAAACTTAGCAGATGGCTTCTCAAATTCTAAGGCATGCCCTGGGGAGATGACGCTGTTTCCAGGGCACGTCTGACTCCTGTGGGCAGCCTCTGGCTAGACCAGGAACAGACACTGTTGCTCTTCTGCTCTGTCTGCCTAAAACAGTGTTGGTCACTTTGTTTCCCACCTAGGAGGGATCCACATGAGAGAATCAAAAAGTCAATATTCCTAATCTGTCCATTCCTCCTGATGCTTGAACCCTAAAACCTGGTTCAGGGACTTATAAGACAGCTACGATAAATCATAATCTAAAAAATTTATTTCTTACACAACATAGTAAATCAACTGTACTTTAATAAATTTTTTTTAAATGAGAAAAAACTTATTATCATAGAAAATTTCATACTTAGGCAAAGTGGTAAGAATCAAATGATAAATTCCTATGGACTCATGACCCAGCTTCAACAACTGTCTCTCATGGCCAATTTCTCACTCTCCAATATTCCTTTTATAGCTCAATTGTTATTTAAATACAAATCCCAGACTCCAGACACATTATTTGCTGGTTTGAAAATATTTCTGAAAGTAATTGCTAAAACACAGGGTAAATGCATATATCCACAAAACTAAATTATCTAAAACATTTCAATAATTCCCTAATATCAAATATTCAGTGTTCATGTTTTCCCACTTTTTTAAGCTTGCTCAAATTGAGATGCAAATTAAGCCCACACACTGCAATTAGTTGAAGGGTCTCTTAAGTCATTTTTAATCCATAGGTTCCCCTATATCATTTTCTTCCCTTGTAATTTTTTGTTAAAGAAACTGGGTTGTTTTTCAAGGTTTCTCAACCTTGACTTTCCTGCTTCTGTCTCTGTGATACAGTTTAATGCTGTATTCTCTTTGCTGCAAACTGCTGTTAGGTATGGAGATTTGATCGTTTTTGTTAAGAATTCTTTACATGTCATGGTGTCCATCAAGGGGATATAGAAGGCCTGCAGGTCTTTTTGTCATGTTAGTTACTGTTGATGATCATCACCAAGACCGGTTAATTCATTACAGGCTACACTGATATTCTAATTAATTCATTTCTTCCCTATTTAAAGGCTGGAATACTTCCATAAAGGGAAACTTTCCTTCATCAACTATTTGGCTACCTTGAGGTATGGATTATATGTGAAAGGTAGCACAGATGTGTCTTTCCCTTTATTCACCAGTTTCCTAAATGAGTAAGTTCTCTGGAATCCTTCAAAAGTAACCAATGAATATTTTTTAAGTATCATTGTCATTCATAGATTTAAATATATTTCATGTGCTTAAATTCAGTGCAATAATTATTGATATTCAGACATTCCCATCTTCGGCCAATGGAACCCACTTTAAGGTGACTCCTAAGTCTACCTAACATGATCAGGTCCTTGGACAAGATAGTGGACTCCGTATGTCAGGACTGCCCTTCCCTAGAAAACTGTTCCTTAAGGTCCATGGGTCTCCCTAGAAGGAGAGCTGGCGACCTAAGCAAACCATTACCAGGTTCTCCCCACTGATTTCATCAAGTTTCTCCTTTGCTCAAAATCTTCAATCTTCCTTTTAGGCAGAAACCCAATTCCTCCACCCTGTGTTAAAGCCTTAACTAATGGAATTAGACACATCCTCCCTGATGAAATCACCCCCACTGCCTTCAAGCTCAGCTCCCTCCCTGACCCATCAGCATGCCAAACTCATTCCTGCTTTTGTCTCCTGTCTGGAGACGTCTCCTGTCTGGAGACGACTCCTGGAGCCTCCCTGTTCCCAGGGCCACCAGGCTACACAATTCCAGGGGCACCATTCACCATGTGCACTTAGCAGCATGGAACACTTCCCCTTTGCTGCTTCAAGTCCTGTCAGTCCCAAAGGCTCACCCTGAGGCTCATCTCTCTGAGGAAGTTCCAACGTGACCACACTCTTATCCAACCTTCCCACCTCCTGACCTGTCAGTACCTCTCATTTGGGCCCTCTCATTTGGATATGGTCTGCCTTGAACAATCACCTAATTATTTTGGGAGTCCCAGTTTATTCTGGTTTCCCAAGGGGAGAGACTACACTTAGAGGCAGACTTCTATTTACACAGGGACCAAACTCCATCTCCAGATTGAATTACCAAGAGATCTGTGCAAGGAATCTTGGCTGTGGAAGGCCTCAAAGCAGAAGTAGCCCTTTGATAAAAATTTATTAAACTGAACTGAACTGAGGGACTCAATCTGAAAGGCAGATCTCATGATAATTGCTTAGTACAGAAAACATATGATAAAAATTCCATCAAGTTTTAGCAGTATTCTAATACCCACTTCAGTAAAAATGTTTTTTAAAACTGAAAACATGGCTATGGAATATAAAGCTGAGTTACAGCTAGGACAGAAAAACTCCAGGTTTATCTCAAGGATATTTGGATGTCTGGTATTTTGACTCTTGGTCAAGAGTTGACAAACTATGACCTGCAGGTCAACTCTGACCTGTGCCTGTTTTTGGAAACAAAGTTTTATCAGGACACAGCCACACTTGTTCACTTACGTACTGTCTAAGGTTGCTTCTGTGGTACAATGGTATGTGAGTAGTTGAGACGGACACTGAATGGCTTACAGAGAGTAACACATTGAGTATTGGTCTTTTACAGGAAAAGTTTGCTGATCCCTGCACTCCCAGAAAAGATACGGGTAGTGGGATTTGTGATGTGATGTTTAAAGTCCAAAACTCACATGTTGACCCCTTAAGGTCAGTTTCTTTACTGATAAACTATCAGCAGTCAGTCTGGTAAAAAATTCCCACTGAAAACTCTGCTTTGAGGCCTTGCAAAGCCAAGATTCCTCGCACAGACCTCTTGGTGATTCAGTCTGGAAATAGTGTGTCCTGTGCAGATAAGGACCCTGGGAGGCTTGTGCACAGGATTTCTCTCAGCCCCTCAATGCTTGCTTACCCTCCCTTCTGTGGCCTTACATCCCTATGCCTTTAAGTGAAAGTCTTATATGGGTATTCTCTGTGGAGTCTGGTGAGTCTTTTCAAATATTTGAACTTTGGAAATATTTGCAATGACAGTACCTACTTATTTCAAGATTACTGGGCTAATTAAAAAAGATAAAGCCTAGCAAAAGGTGGTAGGAAGCGCAATATTCACACAAATCCAGAGTTGAGTACTCAACTCTGACTACTACTGCCTGGGGAACTTTAAAAACAGAGGGGTGAGCCCCACCCCATCTTCACTTATTAAGACGGCTGAGTGTGAAGCCCAGGCATTGCCAAGCCCCTCAGTGATTTTAATGTGCATCCTGGATTAAGAACCACTGACATACACAGTTCCTTCTCCCTAAGAAGCCTGAGGGATGAACTGCACGAAATCAACTCCACTCCTCAACACTCCTTCTGCTTGTCCTGGGATGCTGTCTCCTGGTGGCACCTTCTTCAGGAAAGGTAGTTCTCAGATTGGGTTAAATCTACTGTAGTCAAATGAGGATTACTTTTACAAGCTAAGAAATCTGAAATGACAGCCTAAAAAATGGACTTTGTTTTAGTTCAGAAGAATTTTCCATCTTGGGAATTACCTGCTCAACAATAGACGCCAGGCGCCCCAGGGCCAGGCCACATTCATCCCCTCGGGTCACCACGGCACTTCCAAGTTTCACCACAATTCTCTTTGCATGCTTCAGCTCACTGCGGTGGGCAAAAGACTTGCCATGTGTACGACTGAGGGGCACAGTGATAAAGGGTATGTTGCTCCAAGAACGAACATGTCTGATGGCTGAAGGCTGAACATGACCTGCAGACCCCAAAGTCAAATGCAAGAAAAGAGAGAAATACGTGATATAATTTCTCATTGAAAATATGCATGCAAAACAGTAACCAGTTCAGCCACCAAAAAATAGTTTTACCATTTTCAACTGAAGAAAACCAGTATATCAAAAGACACATCAAGCATGTTTTAGTCCAGTATTGTGTGGAGTTTGTATCCAGTACACAGGTACACTCCAATATTGCTAGTCAAGAATTTAAACAAAACAATCTTTCCTGAAGACATGTTGGCAAAATGTATTAAAAACCTTAAAAATATTCACATCTTTGATTCAGCAATTCCACGTTCAGGAAATTTATTCTAAGGAACTAATCAGAGATAGAGACAAAGAAATGTATCAGCAGGCTATTCATCAGCATTATTTATAATAGGAAAAATCAGAAGCAGAGTAAATGTTCAAAAATGGGTAGGAAGATTTAACATTTTTGGAATTTTTAATAACATGGGAAAATGGTCATGATATGTTGTTTCACATACATTTCTAAATGCATACAAAAAGGTAAATAAATAAAAATATTAATATTTTATCTCATGATGATATTATGGGTGACTTATCTTTATTCTTATCTATGTTTTCCAAACTTATGCAGCAAAAATGTATTGCTTTCATAACCAGAAAAATACGTGTGCTTTTAAAGAAACCACACTGCTATAAAAGAGTCTGATTAGCTAAGACAATATAAAGTAACTGGTATAAGTAATAAAAAATCATAACTAATCTCCATATAAATTTTCTCTCAAATATGGCAGCATGAATTCAGATGTCTGTAACAAGGATAAAAGAAACTGGATAGCTTTCTGAAGGAAAAGTAATGCTGGAGTCAGAGCCTTCTTTGTATCCCTGTGGACATCTGCGCCTAATCAATTCTTTCCTGATTCTTCTTGTAACACTCAACAAGATTTCTAAGAGACCAAACAAAAACAAATAAATAATCCCAAAAAGAATCCTCACCACAACAAAACAAAAAACTTGATTAAAAAGCTGAAAATAAGTCACACCTGAATGTCAAGCACTGAACCTCCTTACCACTTCTCGTGATTCCGACTTCCTGCTGACTGCCTTCCCTCACAGAGTTCTCTACGTATCACCACAGACCTTAATAAATACTGGAACGAGTTACTAAAGTAATCATTCTGAGCCACCTTTCAGACCATTCTACAATTCTACTATTACAGAGTAACCTCTTTCAATTAAATCAACTACTCTTACCTCCCTTTATATTTACAGACAGATTTCTCAGAATTTCTCTACCCAGTGCCTCCATCTCCCGACCACTGACTCCTCTAACTGTAACTGAGCATTCATCTGCTGTCTCTGCCTACACTATAAAAACTAGGATACAGCAGGCAGAACCCTATTCTCATGGACCAGATCACTGTGTGTTCTCCCTCTCTACATCCCTCACACACAAACCTGAGAAAGAACATTTTAAATGAAGTCATAAAGAGTCTTTTCTCTACTCTCTTAAATAACCATTTCTTTAAGTGACAATGTTTCAGATCTGTGGAGATTAAAGAAAGACGATATGGTCTTTTTTCACAACACACTTGTAATGTGGTTTCCAGCAGTAAGCCCATCACCTGGGATACAACTGGAGCTTGACACCCTTGCTAGACCTGTTCCTGGTGAGGGGATCCTAGAAACCAAAGGACCGGTGTTTTGTGGGAGTTGTTCCGTGGACAGCTCTTTCTTCATCAGGTTCATCGATACCCTGGCCTAGTCTTCAAGGATACTATCCTAAGCAATACACACACCTAAGTCTAAGTGTAAAAACTGTATACCTAATAGTTTTGGCCCCGCTGACCTGATGGAGAAAGGGGTGTAGAGGGAGAGACTTACACCCCTGGAGTCTGGACCTGTGGTTGTCAGTGGCTGTACGCAGCACTCAGAGCTGTACCCGTGCAGCATGCATCTCTCTTGACAGCTCTCAGGGCCTGGTGGCCACTTTTCTCTCTGTGCATTGTAGGACATGTCCTGGCCTAGAAAGGTGCTGCGCATGGGTGGGGCAACCTGAGAGGGCACCTCAGGGACACAGGTAGTGGCAAGCAGGTGAGTCCAAGCAGGCCAGGTTAGCATGAATGAAACTCCTGATCCACAGTCTGTATCAGCAGAGGAGGGTGGCATGGCTTGGTGCCAGGCAGTCAAGGGTCACTCTGGCGACAGGCAACTGGGTCACAGCACCTCAGGTTTAAGGAAAGGTTCAAGAAGAGGCCACATCTATGAACAAGGTTTTAAGCAAATAAAAGCTCAGTCACATCCAGTGGGCTCCGCACCAAGGAGCAGTCTATGGGGCCCAGGGCTTTCCCAGGTTTCCTATTCTGTGACAGTGTAACAATGCTGTCACCCTTCTTCAGGAAGATAGATTGACCCTATCTTCCTTGAGGGCATTTTTTACATTCTGCAATGTATTATACTTTTGGGGGTTCATATGAAGGACTGAGAAGGACTTGATTAGTTAGGAAAAATCCACGGCTTCTGAATAGGTAATCTCTTCCCATCTTCTAAGGACCTTTAGGCCCCAAGTCTCAAAGAAAAGCCATCTACTCCTGTTAAGGATGAAGGGATACCAAGGTACATATGTATACACATGTGCTGGGGGAAGGGGTTGCCCATATTCATTAAAAGTGCCACAAGTCACACTTCAAGGGAGAAGCCCTTTAGCTTCTCAGCATCAGAGTCCTAATACTCAGTAATGAGGCTGTGTTTCAGGCCTGAACAAGAAGGGACCTGGACATGGTTTCTATCTCCCTTCCTGGCATTCCACTTCCCTTTGTTTGTATCTATATGCTTTCTCATTTTGACTTTTCTCTTTTTTTCTCTTCTGCTCATCATCGTCAGTGAACATGGGGCTCCAAAAAAACCTGAATACAAAGAAAAATCTAGGGATAAGATCACAAAGTATCTCCTGTGAATGAGTCTAATGAGAATAAACAATAATATCAACAATAAAAACCCTAAAGTGAATACTTACTATATACCAGGAACTGTGTTAAAACCATTCCTACACCTTATACAGAAGCACAGCAAATCAGCAAATATGAAGGCAGTGTCTGACTCTGGAGTCAGACTTCCTGGGTTGGAATCTCAACTCCTTCACTTACTTGCTGTTACCTCATTTCCTCATACGGTTTTTGTGGAGGATGAAAAGAGTTAATGCGTGAACAGGGACTGGCATGAAGTAAACACGTAATAAATGTTAGGTGCTATACAAACATGTTAGCTATGACTATCATCATCATCATCTTTCTGAATTCTCATGAGTTGAGACTCAGGAGTTAGGTATTACTATGTATTAGTTATTATTATTCAGTTCAGTTCAGTTCAGTTGCTCAGTCGCTCTGACTCTTTGCGAACCCATGGACTGCAGCACGCCAGTCCATCACCAACTTCCCGAGTTTACTCAAACTCATGCCCATTGAATCAGCCCATCCAACCATCTCATCCTCTGTCGTTCCCTTCTCCTCCTGCCTTCAATCTTAGCCTCATTTTATACCTAAGGAAGCTGCGGCTCAGAGAAGTTGAGTAACTTATCAGCATTATCAGACTCCAAAAATGGCCATAATACTTGAAGCTGCTCCCATGCACAGCTGGAATCTATTTTCTCCTCTCCTTAAATACCAGCTGGCCCTATGACTTGCTTTGACCAATCCAGTGCAGCAGAGCCTGCACTTTATAAACAAGCCAAGCTGTTTACAACACTGTATAGAAGCCTGTTTTAACTTTGATGAGATTCAATTTATCAGTTTTTCATTTTATGGATTGTACATGTGTGCTAAGTCCCTATAGTCGTGACCTACTGTTTTCTATAAGCCTGTTTAAAACACTGTATACAAGCCTAGCTCTGTATAAACTCTGAGCTTAGGTCACAGAGACCTTGTCACTCCCAAGCTTGCTGTTCTTGGGAAGCACCATGTGAAGAAGCCATGGATGGCCTGCTGTAGGATGGGAGACCATGTGGAACAGAGATGATCTGTCACTCCAGCAGACTATCCCCTGGCCTTCAACAATCAACCCTGACCTGAGCCAAAGTTGAGAGCTGACAAGGACATGGAACCACTGTGTAGCTGAGTCTGTCCAAAATGCCAGCTCATGGAATTGTGACCTAAATCCATAGCTGTGGTCACTAAGTAAGCAGCAGAGGGAGTTTTCAAACACAGGGAGCCTAGTTTAAGAGCCTCAGCTTTTAAACTTTACACTCTTCTTTGCATGAAAGTTTCCCTTGTGGCTCAGATGGTAAAGAATCTGCCTGCAATGTGGGAGACACAGGTTCGATTCCTGGGTCAGGAAGATCCCTTGGAGAAAGAAATGGCAAACCACTCCAGTGTTCCTGCCTAGAGAATTCCATGGGCAGAGGAGCCTGGCAGGCTACAGTCCATGGGGTCGCAAAGAGTTAGACATGACTGAGCAACTACACTTGCATGAATGGGAAACAGATTTTTCCAACGGTAATAAGCTTGATTAGCTGGTAAGCAAGTCCTCTAGCAGAAAGGTTTTGAGATTTGTTGATAACATTTAGATGTTATCAAGGAGACTAGAAATTCAAAATATCATAAACAGCCTTTATAACTGGACCTCTATAAGCAAAAAAAAAAAAAAAAAAAAAGAATCTTGACCTAACTATCACACCTTATACAAATATTATTCAAAATGGATCATGGGACTTCAACATAACCACAAAACTTTTAGGAAAAAAACACAGAAGAAAATCTTTAAGATCTAAGGCTATAAAAGAGTTCTCAGATCTGACCTCACATGTACAATCCATGGGCTTCCCAGGTGGCACGAGTGGTAAAGAAACTACCAACTCAGGAGATGCCAGTGACTCGGATTTGATCCCTGGGTCAGGAAGATCCCCTGGAGAAGGGTATGGCAACCCACTCCAGTATTCTTGCGTGGAGAATCCCACGGACAGAGGAACTTGGTGGGTTACCCATGGGGTAGAAAACAGTAGGTCACGACTATAGGGACTTAGTACACATGTACAATCCATAAAATGAAAAACTGATAAATCTGCTCTCATCAAAGTTAAAAAAACAAAAACCACTTCCCCCTATGAAAGACCCTGTTAAGGGACTGAAATGGCAAGCTACAAACTGGGAGAAAATATTTTCAAAGCACAAATGTGACTAAGGACTAGTATCTGCTGCTGCCAAGTCGCGTCAGTCGTGTCCGACTCTGTGCGACCCCATAGACGGCAGTGCACCAGGTTCTGCCATCCATGGGATTCTCCAGGCAAGAACACTGGAGTGGGTTGCCATTTCCTTCTCCAATGCATGAAAGTGAAAAGTGAAAGTGAAGTTGCTCAGTTGCGTCCGACTCTTAGCAACCCCATGGACTGCAGCCTACCAGGCTCCTCCGTCCATGGGATTTTCCAGGTAAGAATACTGGAGTGGGATGCCATTGCCTTCTCCGAGGACTAGTATCTAGCAGACATTAAAAAACTCAAAGTTCAACAGTAGAAAAACAAACAATCCAATTAAAAATGACATTTCACTGATGAGGATATTCAGATGGCAAAATAAGCACATGAAAAGATGTTCAATCTCATCAGCCAACAGGGAAAAGGAAAACCACAGTGAGATATCATTATACACCTATCAAAATGGGTAACATAAAAAAGAGTGGCAACATCAGATGCTATTGAGGATGAAGAGAAAGTAGATTACTCATACACTGCTGGTGTGAATGTAAAATGGTACAGCCACTGCAAAAACTGTTTGGAAATTTCTTATGAAACTAAC
The DNA here is from genome assembly GCF_963930625.1 of Muntiacus reevesi. Classification (NCBI taxonomy): domain Eukaryota; kingdom Metazoa; phylum Chordata; class Mammalia; order Artiodactyla; family Cervidae; genus Muntiacus; species Muntiacus reevesi. The sequence goes on from NC_089250.1 coordinate 139,962,284, forward strand.
TACCACATTGTATCGAGCAGCTTCGGCTGCAAGCAACAATTCTTGTAAATTCTCTTTTTATTTCCATTCTGTTATGAATATTTTCTAATTTTCCATCTTATGACTTAGACACACCCATCACTTAAAAGTGGACATTTAATTTCCAAATACATGGGGTTTTTAATACTAATTTCTCATTTTGATACTAATTTCTCATTTAAATGTTTTCTTCTCTGCAATCATCCTGTTTTTTCAGTCTCCTAACTTTATTGAGGCTTTCAATGCCTTTCAGTGTGATCTCTTTTGTCACACTGCACTTGAAAATATGTGAGTTATTTTCAAATATCTTTCGCTATTTGTTTCTAACAGAATTCCACAGACTCTGTATGATTTAAATACCTTTAGACTATGAACGTTTTGCACCTAGTTTTATGTTCCAGGATATCTTTCAGTGTCTCCTAATCATAGTCTACGGGAACTTGAACAGGATTTGTATCCTACTATTCTGTGAAAATTGTGTAAATCTTAATTATATTGAATTCATTCATGGTGCTTTTCAGGAGTACCATATCCTTCTACTTTCCTGTATATTCACTCTATTAATTTTTAAGAGTGATATTGAAACTCCAACTAAAAATTTATCTACTTAAATTGTAAAATATAATGGAACTACAAGTAACCTTGTTCTATATTTTCCAAGTCTCCTGTAAATGTGTTAATCATACTTTCATAATTTAAAAAATAAAAAAGAGAGAGGAAAAAACTAACTACCACATGTAACCAACATACAATTCGGAAACTGAACTTTTGGACATTTATCCCAAATAACCACAACTATATTCACACAAAATCCTGGAGTACACAAATGTTCACAGCAGTCTTATTCACCACAGACAAAAAAAGTAACCAGATGTCCTTCAATGATGAATGGTTACACTAACTGTGGTACCCCCATACCACTAAATACTATTCAGTCATAAAAATGAACAAAGTGATACACACAACAAGAATCTCCAGAGATTCATGCTGAGTAAAAAGTCACCCCCAAAGGTCAGATACTGTATGATTTCATTTACATAACATTTAAAAATTATAAAAATGGAGAACAGATTAGAGGCTGCCAAGGATTAGGGACAGGAAGAAGGATGGCTAGGTAATAAAAATGGAAGGATTCCATAGTGATGGAAATCTTAACCTGCTTCTGTCCACATTGATACCCTGGTTGAGATACTGGGATAACTAGGTATAAGTGCTCTCTCTGTATTCGTTCTTAAAGTTGCAAGTGAATCTATAGTTATCTCAAAATTAAACACTTCATTACAAAAAAGGGAATGAACAAAAATAGCCTGCAAGAAATCTGGGGGGATTAAATAGAAGTAATATTTTATCTTTAAAAATTTTTTTAAACTTTGAGGTTTGTTTTTTTTTAATATACCGAAGCTGTAAAATTAATGTATACAACTTGATGAGTTTGCAGGTAAGTATACATTTGTGAAACCATCACCATAATCTATGCCATAACCTGTCTATCCCCTCTAAAAACTACTTTATTGATAAATACAAACACAGCATTTCATCAGTATGCTGCTTCCCTGCTTATTGCTTTTGTCCAGTTCTGCCAAATAACAATTTTTTCCTCTTTAAAACTTTGTTTTGAAACACACTTGGACCGAACCTCTCACATACTTAGGTTTCCTAAGATACCTACGAGATCTGTTGAGTATTGTGGACTGGACCCAGGGCAGGAGACGCTGGGTGAAAGACTGGAACCCAGAGCGGCAGACTTGACTCAACATGCTGTGAGGTGGTCACTGACCAAGGTATCTGCAGAATGCATTTAAAAAAAATAAACAATCAAAATACTATCTACTTTCATCTACCTCCCCACACTGAGAGTAAAAACTTGACTCTCTTGATCCAAACTCTTCTGTGTTAGAGGAACTCCTACCTCTTCTACATACAGAAAAGAGAGAAAAACAAACGGCTCCTTCCCCAAGCTCTGACTCTATTCTTCCTTGCTTAGGACCATCTTAAGTTTTTTTTCCTGTTTGTTTTTAGTAAATTAATTTCTATTTTTTGGGTGCACTAGGTCGTCCCTGCTGTGCATGGGCTTTCTTTAATTGTGGTGAGTGGGGGTTACTCTTCATCGCAGAGCACGGACTGCTCATTGTGGCGGCCTCTCTTGTTAGGGAGAGTGGGTTCTAGGCAGGCAGGCTACATTAGTTGTGGCATGCAGGCTCAGGAGTTGTGGTGCACAGACTTAGTTGCTTCGAGGCATGAGGGATCTTCCTGGACCAGGGATCAAACCCACGTCCCCTGCATTAGCAGGTGGATTCTTAACCACTAGACCACTAGGGAAGTCCCAGGACCATCTTAATTTTTATGGAAAAAAATGGGAACTAAGTATTATGAATATTTTGAGTGACAAAAAACATCTTCAAGGTATAATGTTTATCTACTGATATTAAATCTTCACTACAATTTCTATACCATTAGGGAGTCTTCAACCAATCAAAACAGATTCGACATTCCACAAGCAGCCACCTCCAGCTTCCTGCTCTCATCTCCCAAAAGAACTCTGAAAACCACATATTTGAAATGTCAGCTTGATCCCTGCTGACACAAGGAGAGGGAGGAAAGGTCGGAGGCTGCGGCTTTGTCTTTCTTCTTACTGTCCAGAGGAATCCAAGTATTGAATCCAAGGAATCCAAGTATTGAAGGATACTCTTCAATCCCTGGGAGGGAGTGGCAATACCTGTAAACGGCTGGCATCTGGAATGACCCTGGGCACACCTCATGGAGGATGAACACACAGCTAGTTTTCAGAGCTAGGTTGTGGGCATTTTCCCACTACAGGTCAAACTTAAGATTTTAGACAAAGAACAGTTTATTGCAAAAAAGGCAGAAGGTTTCTTCCTATGTGTGTGTATATTAATATATAAATACACATATACAGAGAGACTATGCCATTCATTATTGCAGCTCTTACACTACAGGGACATGGTTGTTTTCATGAGATAAGAAAAATCCTTTATCTTGCTTGTGGGCCTCCTTTTAACTTCTGCTGTAGGCGTTAACAGATATATTCTAACTCTCTTACACATGCCGCATGGTGTTTAAACATGCCTAAAAAGACTAGCATTTTGCCCTAAAGTGAAGAGAAACAAGGAATGGTTACTGCTCTTCAATTTATACTGCACAAAGGTACAGAAAGAAGAGAGAAGAGACTGGCAGGATACATCTGTCATATAAAATATGGCATCTATATAAGCAAGAGAAAGTGTTAAGTGCTGTCTTTGTTGACTTCAGATTTTGTGACAGTAAGGAAGGTTCCAAGAGAAAATTATTTGCGTAATACTGAAGCATGCTATGAGGCCATGATCTATGTTTGCTGCTTATACAAATTCCTTCTGAAATTGCTGCTAAGCAATTATTTATACATGAATTCACCAAAATAATTCTAGAAGAGCCAAAAGGGTAAAACAATCAAATAATGACCCTAAAATTCTAATTCCATCTCCTTCACAAACTTTCCCCAGCAACTCTAGCTTTCCCAAAAGGATTATAAACTTCCCACCAAAGGCATGGTAAATATGGGAAACAAGCTTTGCGCTTGCTAGCTGTATGCCTTCCAACCTTTTAAAGTCTCAGTCTCCTCATCTGTAAACCGTGGACAATAACAATAAGGACCTCATGGAATTATTGTGAGAGAATGTAGTAACTGCATTCCAAGAATGGAATGCCTGGATACAAGAGATGATCAATAAACATCTACTCTCCTCCATCTGTCTTTTAGACACTAATGTTATTATATCTTACAACACTTTCTTCCTTATTTCTTTCAGGACCTGTCACTGGAACAAAGAATTTCATAGCCTCTGATGAGCAGACATAGTCACAAATTATACTTATAGACTATTTATCTCTCTCTTATCTATGAAAAACCAAAAGCTCTGAATGTTTAAGGTCAGTCAGTTATCACGTTGAAGAGTGATGTAGAAACCAGGCCTCCTGGCCTCTCCCATCACCTCCGACTGACACCGCCCTCACTGCAAAGGATAGTTCATCCTGCCAGAATTTATTATGCCCTCTTAAGATAGATAGCTAATCCCAGGGAGCAAAGGGTATGTGTGTCTGTCTAGACCCCATGTCATCAAATGAAAAGCTCCCATGTTTTGACTCAGGACATTTCTCAAGTACTTCTTTACAGGTTCTGAACAGATAGTCCTTATCTTACTTACTTGAATAGAGAACTGAACTTTAGTCTCAACAAAAGTCGCCCTGGAACACAGGCTTGCTATATGGTTCACCAGTTAAAGACAAAGCCCCAATGACAGACCTCACCCCCTCTAGAGAGGGGAACGGAGATGGGGGAGGGGGATGGATCTGGGTCCGCCCAGCTCTGATGAGCCACGGAAAGAATTATCCACAGACCTCATGCCACACTGCAAAAGGCGGTCGTGAGCTAGCTCTCCCGCTGCGGGGTCGGGGAGGGGGGGTGGGGGGGAAGGTTTTCAAGAGGGGATCACGAAGGCCCAGGCAGGCCGCGCGGAACTGCACACAGGGCCCTGAGAATAGATGTGTGAACAGTTACAAACAGGGTGAAGCCCCACCACTCATGCAGGTGCACTAGAAGCTGGTTCCGGGATCCCGGGCCGAGAAGGGATCAGGCGCTGGGTCTTCAAGCCTCCATATGGATCAGTTTCTGCATCTGAGTGTATCCGAGAAGGTCTGGGAGTTCGAGTGCCCACAGCCCCCGCGGCCCTCGGGCCTCAGCGAGCCGGCGTGTGGCTATACAGCGCGGTCTGGGAGGCCCAGCCCGCCGCCATCCCTCCGAGCCCCCTCACTCTGCTCCCGCTCAGGCCGCGCGCCCCCGCAGTCCCCACGGTCGCCCGTGACCCGGCGCACACATCTTCCCTTGCCTCAGCCCGGGTGCCGCCTCAGCCCCCACGCAGGCGCCGGCGCCTCGCCATCCCCGCCACTGGCCCCGCCATCCTTGTGGCCCGCTCGTACCTGCCTCGCCTCAGCCGCCGGGCCCCACCACCCGGCCCGCACTCCACGCCACGCGTCTCTCGCACCGGCTTACTCCTGTTTTTCTTCCGTCCACGTCCCGCAAGATGACGTTACGTCAGCAGCGCTGGAGTAAACCTAGGCCGCAAAGCCTCCGCTGTTGACGCGAGGGGCTGGCTGATCCCGAGCTGCGCTGCGGCAATGGCGTAGGTGCATTTGGAGAATCGGGCCTGAGCTCCACGTGGCGAGCCCCGCCCGCCGAGACCCAGCAGACGCCAGGGGGCGGGGCCCGAGTGCTGTATGTGAACGTCCACGTCCCGGCGGCAGACCCGGACAGGGGCCACGGAGTGTCGCCCCTCGGACCTTCCCCGGGAGGCAGAAAGGATGCCTGGATTCCTCAGCTGCTGGTAGATCCCATACGATGTGTTTGCCAGTATTGATTGTTGTATCCCAGCCCCACCTCGGAAATAGATCGCATCAATTTGCACGTATTTGAGGATCCCGCACTCCAGGCAAACTAAAGCTGATTAAAATTTTGACACTGAGATTAAATGATTTGCCCCCTAGTCGCCTGGAGCTTTCCCCAAGGGTCCCAGCCCAACTATCGTTTAGCAACGGCATTGGTGAGGCTACTGTAAATACCAAAGTAGTAGTATTTAATCCCTGACAATTCACCCTTAAAATTAGAGTTCGGACTCTCTCCTTTTCTACTTGCAGTGTTTTCCTCAAAGGACATGTTTCTGCATAGACAGGCCTAGACGTAGCGCTGGGCACGTAGGGGGTTGGGGTGGGCAGAACACTTTGGTGGAGGTTTGTTAGGAAGGCATCTTGCCGGTTGTGGGGTAGTTCCTGAGAACAATGCTGAGCCTGTTCCTCATTCATTAAACGTTGGCTACTTTGTGGCAGGCACTCCCTAGGTTCGGAGGAAAACGGTCACCTTCTGGGAGAGGCAGATATGTGAGCAAATGGTTACACTATTTGATTAATGTTAGAGGAGGGGTGTCTGGGGATTCAGGCGAGTCTTTGAAAAGAGTAGACATTCGAATTGGGCTTTGAAGTAGTTCACGGAGAAGCGGGGAGCAGGATCGCAGGAGGAAGAGGGAATGGAATATCCAGAGGCAGGAGACGCCCTGTGAGGAGAGGCTACATGTGGGACGTGACTGGAAAGGTGTTTGGGGGAGGGGGAGGGGGGCTTTTAAAATTTTTGTGACACGCTAAAGGATTTGAATCTTATCATCCCCAAAGTTAGAGAACCCTGACTTTCAAAGTACTGGAGTGACATGATCAGCTCTGTGTGTCTGAAATCAGTAGAGAGGAGGGTTTAAGCTGGGAGCTCACTTAGCCTATTGCAAAGGCCCAAATAAGAAATGATGGCTGGGGAAAAGGCTCCAGAGGGGGACAGGGAGCATAAAGGAGGGAGAGCTGACTTTGTTCACTACTTGGAAGACGGAGAATGAGAGACAAGGAGGTGGTTGTTGCTGTTCAGTCGCTGAGTTGTGTCTGACTCTTTGTGACCCCATGGACTGCAGCAAGCCAGGCTTCCTTGTCTTTCACCCTCTCCCTGAGTTTGCTCAAACTCATGTCCATTGAGTTGGTGATGCCATCCAACCATCATCTTATTCTCCTCCTGCCTTCAGTCTTTCCCAGCATGGGGGTCTTTTCCAATGAGCTGGCTCTTTGCATCAGGTGTCCAAAGTATCAGAGCTTCAGCTTCAATGCTTCCAATTAATATTCAGGATTTATTTCCTTTAGGATTGACTGGTTTGATCTTCTTGCTGTCCAAGGGACTCTCAAGAGTCTTCTCCAACACCACAGTTCGAAAGGATCAATTCTTCAGTGCTTCTTCATGGTCCAACTCTCACATCCATACATGACTACTGGAAAAACCATAGCTTTGAGCATACGGACCTTTGTTGGCAAAGTGATGTCTCTAGGTTTATCGTAGCTTTTCTTCCAAGGAGCAAGAGTCTTTTAATTTCATGGCTGCAGTCACCATCTGCAGTGATTTTGGACCCCAAGAAAATAAAGGCTGTCATTGTTTCCACTTTTCCTCCCATTTATTTGCCATGAAGTAATGGAACCGTATGCCATGATCTTATGAATGTTGAGTTTCAGGCCAGTTTTTTCGCTCTCCTCTTTCACCTTCATCAAGAGGCTCTTTAGTTCCTCTTCCCTTTCTGCCATAAGGGTGATAGCATCTGCCTATCTGAGGTTGTTGCAAATCTGGTGGTGCTACAGCAGTTAGGAAATAGATGAGTTCTTTTGGGTGAAGGGTGAGAACACCGAACATGTGTTAAGTTTTGAGCATTTTGGATTTAAAGTAGAAGACACAAAAGAAATAAAACTACCCTCCAGAAGTTTCAGTAGGTACTTCAGCTTTTAAGATTCTCACTATGAACTTAGAACAAAATAGGTATCTGCGGGTATAGCTAAAGCCACTAGGGACAGAGGCTTTCTCCACTCAGGAAGTTCTGTTCTTAATGTGCCATAGTGGTTCAGACAGTAAAGAATCTGCTTGCATCAGGTGTCCAGGAGACCAGGGTTGGATTGCTGTATCGGCAAGGTCCCCTGAAGAAGGAGATGGCTACCCACTCCAGTAATCTTGCCTGGAGAATTCCATGGACAGAGGATCCTGGTAAGCTAAAGTCCATGGGGTTGCAAAGAGTCAGGCACAACTGAATGACTTAACACTTTCACTTCAAACCACACATCACCTTAAACTGTAATTGCCTGTCTGCTTTTCCTGCTAGAATATAAGCTCCTAAGAGCAGGAAAGTATACTCCTGGCTCATAATAACCAATAAATACTTGATAAATGAATGAATTTAATTTCTTTGGGCTTAGTAATACTGCCCTTGTCTATCTTCTATAATGCCTATATTCTATATAGTATATTCTACATATACTAGCCTACAGCATTGCTAAGATCAAATATGAAAATTCTTTAACATTGTCCAAACATTTTGTTTGTTTTCATTACTATTTTACTGTTAATGTTCTACTCCACCAATAAAGATGAGTGGGATATGTGACTGTGGATTGGGAAAAATCAAATACCAGAATTATAATCATTTGCCTTTCTAAAGAAATAAAGGAAATAAAAATAGTGAATATAAGTAAAAAAAAAATCAAGGAAAATATTTTAGCCATGGTATCTTCTGCATGTGATTTAAATAGAAAAAAGATTCTGTTTTGATTGGAGGGATTTTTGTCTCAGCAAGTGGAAATAGGGCTAGATATGACCAAAAAGTTACATAGGAAGTGGCTTATTTAGAACCCAAGTATAAGAAGACAGGGTTGAGGACTGCTTCTTCACATACCAGAGTACTAGGTTAAAGCTATCTTAGCCTCATGTGCTTTACTTGTAACAGAAATGTATTCAAACAAAACAATTTACTGGAAAGAGTAACTTATAGTTTCCAAGAGCAGGAGGTAAAATTGGACCTCTTAAGAGGTGGATACAAGGAACTAGAAGCTGGGAACCAAGACTCTCCCCCATCTCTGGGTTTCCTATTTACACTTATATCTGTACATCTGCTTTTTTCTCTGTTTAAGATACACTCTTCATTAGTGAACATTGGTAAAAAATGGCGTCCTCAGCCCTAAAATATCTTCAATGCCTATTCCCCACTGACTTTTAGACTTGGTCCTAGTTTCATATTCCTAGAGAGAAAATCTTACTGGCCTAATTTGCCCCAGGTCTCCATTTTTGGTCTAGTCAGCTGTGGCAGGGAGAGGAGGGGTCATGCAGATAACTCAAAGGCAGCAGAGCTCTGTGTGATGGGGGATCTAGCACGTTATAGACACGTTATATGAGCTGGCAATGTTAGGACAAACACTTAAACCAGTTTCAGCCAGACTATGGAATATCCTCTGTAGTTTTACAAACCAGGTTGAACATCAGAAGCACCAGGAAGGCTTTTGAAAAGATACAGATTCTTCAAGCAGGTGAATTAGAATCTCTAGATGCAGGGCCTAGCAATCAACATTTTTAAAGAACCCCAGATTATGATGTGACTACTTTTGGGAACTCCTGCTTTAAAAGACAAGCTTAAATGTCAAGCAAACAAATACATCAACAGAAATGGGAAGTTATTCATAAATAAGAAACATTCCTATATATGATAAACAGGGAGGGTTTTTTTTCTGGAAAGCAAATTATTTTCTTTAAAACACAGTTTTATTTTCTGATCATAAAAATCAAAAATGCTTATTAAGAAAAAGGTTCTCGTTTTAGACATGCTAGTCTTTCAGACTTTTGTTTGTCTAAGTACGTATGTATAAATAGTTTTGTTTTACAAAATTAGGACCGTAAAGTATATGTACTATTTCGTAGCCTATTTATTCACTAAAAATAGATCATGAGTATTTTCATATGGCAATAAGGACTGGTCTACTCAATTTTCAGTGGTTGTACAACATTTCAATCTATGGTTGTGTCATAATTGATTTAACTAATCCCCTATTGTTGGGACATCCGCCACCCCATAATGTTTAATAAGTGGAATTGTTGGGTTAAAGTTTATGAACATTTTTAAGGCTTTTGATACATATTAAATAGTTATTTGCCCCTCTCCAAGTGTCTCCCAGTTTATATTCTCTCTAAAAGTATTTGAGAGTGCCTGTTTTTCTACACCTGCAATGGACTACCTGGGATTTTAGTTTCATTCTATCCAGATTGCACATACCCCTTTACAGTAAAACTTGGTCCTTAAATTGAATACATGACTACAATAGAGGCCTTGTGCAGTGAGAGATGTCATATATAAATAAAGGGAGGTAAGAAGACTGCATTATTATTTAGATGAGAATAACGTTAAAGTTTCTCAAAGGTCTGTTATAAATAAGAGGAGTGACTGAAGATAAGATCACCATAAAATCTTATCTATGTTAAGCAGCTTTCTAATTGGAAACTTGGCTTATAAACTAAACTTGGCATATAAATCAGAGAGGTAGAGAGGAAAAGAATACTTGGGGGCATTCCTGCCTTAGAAGAGCAGATGTGCTCATTTCTGGTATAAGATCTGTCAACTACAAATTGGCACTTACCAAGAGCACTGCCAATGACTGAACAACAAAGGCATTTGCCATCTGCCTCTGGGGAGATTGAACCCTATGCTGCTATAGCTGTTGACCTTCAACAACCCCTGAGGGAGTTTAGGGTGGAGTGAGGCACTCTGTGCTCCAGGGAATCTGGTGGGACAGGTCTTTAGAGAGTTGGATGTTTTTTTCAGTTTCAGTTCAGTCCTCAGTCTTTGAGACCCTGTGAACCGCAGCACACCAGGCCTCCCTGTCCATCACCAACTCCCGGAGTTCACCCTAACCCATGTCCATTGAGTCGGTGATGCTATCCAAACATCTCATCCTCTGTTGTTTTTAGGAACAGATTGTTTAGGAACGGATGTTTTTAGGAACAGATTTTATGATCTCAACCCTTGCATCTCCTCATATCTAGAGAAGCACTAAATCCCTTCATGGTGATATCAGATCCTCATGACTAACAAAAAGCCTTTTGCAAAATGAGTGCTTTATGGTATTGAACTCCCCCTTCACCAAAACCTTACCTATTTCTTTCTCCCACTGCCACTTTGGAGCAGTCTCTCAGAGCTATCTGAGATGCTGCCTCTCGGGCTGCAGTCCTCATTTTGCCCCAAATAAAACTTAACTCACAACTCTCAAGTTGTACATCTTTTTTTAGTCGACAGATCTCATATAGTATAGTTTAAAAAGGTATGGTAGATCACAATGAGACCATTTTACACTCATTAGGATGGCTAAAATAAAAATAATAGCGAAAGGATGTGGAGAAGTTGGAACCCTCATATACTGCTGGTGGCACAGCCACTCTGGAAAGTAGTATGGCAGTTTCTCAGTAAATTAAACATAAAGTTGCCACATGGCCTAGCGATTCCACTCCTTCAGATAGGTCCTCTGTTTTCCTAAATGCTGTCCTCTGGTCATGAGCAGGTGAGGATCTGTTTAGCCAAAATAAGCAGGCTGCCTCAGAACTTCCCATGGGGAAAAGTGAAATCTGATTCTTCTCCTTTCTTCATTTAGTCTCTAGGTTGAGAACTCCAAGCAGTAAGAGACACAGGATAAGAATGGGAAAGATGGAGCCTCTTTGAGAGTCTGCTGCTCTGCTAAATGCCGTTTTGAAGGGAAAAAAGAAGTCGAATGGATATTTCCAGTCCATTCTGGGTTGGCCTCTTGGAGGCTCTGGCTTCTGGGTAATGTCCACAAAGGTCACCACAGTTGTCAAAGGTACTTCTGTTTCGGGCGGGGAATCCTGCAGGAAGAATGTCCATGACAGGTCAGTGCTTGGCACCCATTCAAACAGCCCTCCAATCTGAATGTTATTATTACTTCCCTGAATAAAGACCCAGAACAAACTGCTATGTAGTTCTCTTTCGGAGACACAGGACATTAATTACTTAGAAACAGCTGCACCAGAATTGTGACTACTCACACCTACCAAAAGACTAACTCCAGCTTCCCCTAGTTGGGGAGCTGGCCTGATAACAGAGAAGCCACTGCTTCTGTTACATGTTTAGCAACTCTACCTTATCATGTCCCAAAAGGCTCCAGGCTCTGAAACAGTATACATGTACTAGTGTAGGTAGTAGTAGCAATTTTCTTCCTTCTTCAGGTGTAGAAAGAAACATGAAACTTCATGGAAAAGGCAAAGAACTTCAGCAATGTAGATTTTTTAAAAAATCGGATTCACAGAATCTCAGGGTTAGAAAGGATCCTCCTAACCACCCACCAATCTAAGTCAAATGAAAACGATGCTCTCAGGAAAAGGGACCTTGTCAAGCTGACTCAAGTATCTAATCTAGTAGATGTAGCTTTGGGTAGATATGGTTGCAGCCTGATGATTGGACTCATGTTTATCTAAACTGAATTAATTCCCTTTGTTCCAACTCTGTTCACCAGGCAAACTTTTGATTATAATTTGACAGTAAGTAACTATCTTGTTTCTGTCCTCCTTCACTCTGATGCCACATATTATCTCAGCTTTGGCCTTTGGCAACAGTAAATGTCAGGTTCTAGGAACATAATTTTGCTTGATATAACCCTTCTACAGATAAAAATGAATGTGGGGCCAGTGCTGTGATAATTTTGCATGTCATACTAACTCTTTGGGCTTTTTTTTTTAAACAGTGAAGTTCATGCAGGGCTTGGTATACAATTAATGTAACTTCTGTGGCTCTGAAAGACCCACATGCATTCCAAGTACAGCCAGCTTAGGCTGAAGATGCCAAGGGTTTCCTGATTCCAGTCAGGCACTGAAGACTGGCTGAGACTAACCAGATTAAAAAAACGGGGAGGAGTTTATTACTGAAGAATAAGCAATAAACTTTCTTTAGACTGTAACTTACCAAAGGATTTCCTGTTTGGACTTTAATTTTTCCCTAGGAACTTCATAATGGGGAGAGGATGTATATTCAATTTTTGGAGCAAATCTTTTGCAGTTGACATTACTGAAATATGTTAATACTGTTGTTTAACCTCACTGCAGAATGACTGATGAGCTATATAAGCTGGGATGGCTAGAAATACTTTAGGATGGAAAATAGAATAGAGAATGAATTTTCAGTCTTGTGTTCAGTGTTACCTAAGAGTTGATTTAATTAATGTGCTGTTCTGACTCATTTCAGAGCCTTTGGGGGAGGGCAAGTTTTAAACTACCCACAAGCAGGAGGCGTTGTGGTTAAAACTGGGGTACTGAACTCATAATGGAAGAGTGCAGTTGTTCATTAGGAAGCTCCCTGCTGCACACTCAAGTCATCTCCACCTGCCTAGCATTTATTAGTGATAAAGCTGGAATTCTGATCTCCATCTGACTCTTTCTAATTGGTTTCAAACTCAGGTAGGGAAAAGTGTCATCAGCTCCTGCAAACTCCCAAATCAGGGAACTTTTGGTCATTCTATACTGAGAACAGATCTCTAAGATAGCTATGAGCACAAGAAAGCAACTTTTAGGATCATGTCTGAAAGTGAAAATGAAAGCTGCTCAGTCGTGTCTGACTCTTACGAACCCATGGACTGTCCATGGAATTCTCTAGGCCAGAATACTGGAGTGGGTAGCCTTTCCTTTCTCCAGGGGATCTTCCCAACCCAGGGATCGAACCCAGGTCCCCCACATTGCAGGCAGATTCTTTACCAGCTAAGCCACAAGGGAAGCCCAAGAATACTGGAGTGGGTAGCCTATCCCTTCTCCAGAGGATCTTTCCAACACAGGAATCAAACTGGGGACTCCTGGTTTGCAGGCGGATTCTTTACCAACTGAGCTATCAGGGAAGCCATCTACTTAAATATATATTTAAGTCTACAGTGGTGTTTCATGGCTGGGAAATCCTGCATATTTTTTGTAAAAGTTCTTTGAATTGGGTTGCTTTTTTCAGACTCACTCAGGATATAGGCTCATCAAGAGCTACTAGACTTGATTTTAGGATGACAATGTAAAGGCATGTCTTCTTTCTATGTATCTTAAAACCACTCTAATAAGAAACAGATACAAAACTCCATCTTGGGGGATCGGGATGGGGAATACATGTAAATCCATGACTGATTCATATCAATATATGGCAAAAACCACTACAATATTGTAAAGTAATTAGCCTCCAACTAATAAAAATAAATGGAAAATAAATAAAAATAAAACAAAACTCCATCTTCACTGAAATGGAGAGATAACATAATACATGAATACAGAAAATAGATGGAAGCAAGGTTTCACAGAGGGTTAGAAGGCCAAACCTAAAAGCCTTCAGAAACTAGAAGACGATCTCTGTAGAACCCTGACTCAGTAATAGGAGATAAGAGGGAGGTAGGGATGAGGCAGGGATCAGGACATGATTACTGAGTGATATCCTCCTCAGTGAAATCAGACAACCACCCTTTCCCTGTTTCAACAAGAGACCGGAAAATTTAAACCAGAGAAATTCTGGATTTCAGGATATATAGAAGGGACAGAGTGAAGTACGGAACAAAAAATAGGGAAATTACTCTGTATAATGAAATACCTTGCCCCAGTCTGGCTTCAAAATGCTGAGAGATGCTCTTATCCACATACCCTTTAGTTAGGAGCCAGCAGGGTTGTTTTGTTATTTTTTTCCTTGAGAAAAGTAATAGTCCCAAGAAAAAGACAAAAAAATACTGACATCTGGCAGTCCTATAATCTTGTAAAGGCCTAACTGGTACAAAAACATAAACAGCAGAGTACCATGTAAATAAACTATTTACTTAATGGGTTTGTTGTGAGAATTCAATACTTATTTTAAAAATACTTATAAAAAATATTACCAGTGCCTGTCATATAATAAATGTTAATGTTTTTCTATTATTATTATCATACAAGAAGATGTAAGTCTACACAATGTTTTGCTTAAATTCTTCTTTATTTTGTAGTTTGTTCTTGGGAACATTCCAAAAATTTTGCTATTTTACTTTTTGTAGTGAGAGGAATTTAAAGTGTTTCCAAAGCTACATTTATACAATGAAAAGTCATTTTGACAGTTCAGTTCAAACTTCAGACAGCCTTTACTTCAAGGTGTAGAAACATAAATACCTACCAGCCTAAGCAGATAACCTAAATGAGAGAAGTGGGGCAGTAAGGGTGGGTAGCTACAGGCTGTGTAAAGGAAGTATTTTATTAGTGGCAATCACCATTCAGTATGGCTTCCCTGATAGCTCAGTTGATAAAGAATCCACCTGCAATGCAGGAGCCCCTGGTTCGATTCCTGGGTTAGAAAGATCAACTGGAAAAAAAAAAAAAAAAAAAAGAAAGATCAACTGGAGAAGGGATAGGTTACCCACTCCAATATTCTTGGGCTTCCCTTGTGGCTCAACTGGTAAAGAATCCGCCTGCAATATGGGAGACCTGGGTTCGATCCCTGGGTTGGGAAGATCTCCAGAAGAAGGGAAAGGCTACCCACTCCAGTATTCTGACCTGGAGAATTCCATGGACTGTATAGTCCACAGTGTCGCAAAGAGTCAGGCACAACTGAATGACCTTCACCTTCACCATTCAGTGGCAGATTTTATGCCATGAAGGAGTGTAGGATCTCTTATCACCAGATTTTTCAAGACAAGTCAGAGATCTGGATGTCAAGGTAAAATTTCTTGATTTTTAAATGCTGACACAAATTAAAAAAAACAAAATGCCTTGCACATCAAACAAATCAGTCTACAGGCTAAACAGGCCACAGGCTGCTACTCAGCTTTAGTTTTATGCCTTCACTCAGACACACTAAGCTGACTGACACAGCCTGGGTGAGACCACTGTCAACTACAAACTTTCAAAGGATGGCCCGTGGGGTGGTCATCTGCGGAAGAACTGCAGAAGATATACCTTCAGCAAAATATCTCCTTAATTAGCTCCTCCTTTTATTACTTTAGACACTTTGGAACATGTATACTAGTTTTCTTTGAATAGGCTCTTGCAATGACGAGAAAAAATTGCACAGGAAGTCCTGAGAGACAAGCCTGTGTGGATAAAGGGAAGTGATTTAACATTAAGGACAAATAATCAGTATAAACACATAAAGAAAAAATGAGTGCCTATGTGACTTCAGGAGAAAATTTCCATTCAACACTGCAGTAAAAAAATTTCAATACAGATGATAAAACTGTATATTATAGAAAGAATTATTTGCATTTGCTTAACTTTTTGTGATATGACACTATTGATTCATAACTCCTTTTACAAGGGCATAGTATCTTTCATGGAAGCAAGCTTCTCAAGTGAACATTTTTGTATAGTCAAAATTACCTTTGCAAATCATTTAAATCACACTAAGTAAAGACACATGATTTGGTATATCCCAAACCACTCCTTAATATTAATAAATTCAACAGAGTTAATTTTTGCTCAGAAATTGTGTCTTCAGTTATGCACGAATGAAGCACAGCTGAAATTCTCAGCTGTCAACCACTTAGGACAGTTAGATGTGAATGACTGTAAGTGTGATTTTGTAGAGGGGACAGACTAACCTGAAAAGCTAACCTCTACTAAATACTAGAAAAATACAATGATTAAAAATACCTGGAAAAGACAAAGGCACTGGGTAGCTTCAATGCCTAAGACAATCAGAGATTCAGGAAAATAAAAAGAACAATCCTGTAGTTATCTTCCCAAACTACACAGGTATTCATGAATAAAGACACAGTTCATAAATATAAAACAATAGATTCAGTGCCCTAACTGTAACAGGTTAAATGAATCTTACAGAAAGAGTTCTGTTTTATTCAGTAAGCCAACACAGAAAGAACAGAACGTTCACATTAACACAGTTTCTGGTAACGAGTCTGAACACATTGATAGGCATAAAGAGCTAAGGTGCTCAACTTGTATGAGGGAAGAGATAAAGGTATTTTACTTCTGACTTAAATGTAGTCTCTAGTTTCTTTCTTATCTGGGAGGTAAAATCAATGACTTACAGGTAACAATTTCAATTAGTTTTAATTTCCATTAAAAAATAATAATCTGGCATACCAGTTCATACATGAAGTTCACCAGGACCTAATCATTTTATTTTTGAACTTCCCTTAGCTGTAGGCAGTTGCTAAAATTGTCCTAAGGCACATCATAAACAGCAGGTATATGTTTACTACATAATAAAATTATTTATTTTAATGGAGTGCAATCAGCCAAGAATTGATGATTACAAACTAGCCACAGTAGTAACTTTAATAGCAACCAACAGGCACGGAGACTAACAAATGTGTGACTGTCATTGAATACACAGGTATAGAATATCTTTTCTGTGGTTGAATCAGTGTATAGTAATTATAGTATGATAATTTAAAACAAAGTAACCTATACTGTAGTCATGAAGTTTAAAAAAACACAGGGAAAAAATATAGATTGTATTTACCATGAAAATGTGTTAATTTCAGTAACCAGGCAGGGAGGATCTACTTGAAAGTTAATTGTTTCACCTCATTCTGACCAAATATTAGAATTTTGGCTGGTAGCATAAACTGACTCTCAGGAAGTTAAAAAATTAACTGGTCATCAAATGACTGATATAATAATCTAGGCTTTGCAAGACTTACCCGTATGGACTGGAATTGGTACAGAAATCGGGCTGCTGACACATGAGCTTGTGGGTTGGACTGGAGGCCTACATATGCCCACAGTATCTGGATCTCCAGGGAAACTGGTATGACACAGCAGGAAGTACAGTGCATAGCCTGCAGGACAGTAAAGAGGCATTTGATGTAATAGCTGATGGTTGCCTATAGTTATTAATATTTACCATGCATTAAGTAGCTGTTGTTTCTTAAACATTACACAATTACAGAGAAGACAATGTGGCTTAGGGAAAGGACACAAAAGTTCATAAGAGGTCGTATTATTGTTCAGTTCAGTTGCTCAGTCATGTCCGACTCTTTGCGACCCCATGGACTGCAGCACGCCAGGCTTCCCTGTCCATCACCATATCCTGGAGTTTACTCAAACTCATGCCCATCAAGTCAGTGATGCCATCCAGCCATCTCATCCTCTGTCGTCCCCTTCTCCTCCTGCCCCCAATCCCTCCCAGCATCAGGATCTTTTCCAGTGAGTCAGTTCTTCGCATCAAGTGGCCAAAGTATTGGAGTTTCAGCTTCAGCATCAGTCCTTCCAATGAATATTCAGGACTGATTTCCTTTAGGATGGATTGGTTAGATCTCCATGCAGTCCAAAGGACTCTCAAGAGTCTTCTACAACACCACAGTTCAAAAGCATCAATTCTTCGGCACTCAGCTTTCTTCATGGTCCAGCTCTCATATCCATACATGACCACTGGAGAAACCATAGCTCTGACTAGCCAGACCTTTGTTGATAAAGTAATGACTCTGCTTTTTAATATGCTGTCTAGGTTGGTCATAGCTTTTCTTCCAAGGAGCAAGTGTCTTAATTTCATGGCTGCAGTCACCATCTGCAGTGATTTTGGAGCCCTAAAAATAAAGTCTCTCACTGTTTCCATTGTCTTCCCCTCTATTTACCATGAAGTGATGGGACCAGATGCCATGATCTTAGTTTTCTGAATGTTGAGTTTTAAGCCAGCTTTTTCACTCTCCTCTTTCACTTTCATCAAGAACCTCTTTAGTTCCTCTTCGCTTTCTGCCAAAAGGGTGGTATCATCTGCATATCTGAGGTTATTACTGTCCATGAAAAGATAATATTCTAAAATGGAAATACTAAAACATAAAATAAAATGGAAATACTAACATAGAGATAAATAAAACATAAATAAGCCCATGTATGATGGTTATAAGAAGTGCTCAGTGAGTGGTGGAATCACTATTGTGGAATGCCAGAAGCAGCAGCCATTTCTGGTTGAGGATGGCTTCATAGAACCGGAATGAGTAATATGTGATAGAGGAAATGGTGTTTAAAGGAAAATTTAGGTAGAGAGATGGCACATCAAATGGTATGCAACCAGAATAGTACATGATGCCTTTGAGGGGCAGTTACTGATTAAGTACAGTGGTTACTGTCTCCTATGTGCCAGGCATGTGTGAAGCACTGGCCCTGAGCAGACCACTTGAGTAAAGCAATGGATCTGAATGCAGGAACAGGGGAAAGATTAAGGAAGGATGTTTCAGGGTTAGATTATGAAGCCCAACTAAGCAGTCTGACTCCAGGACAATTAATTCTAAAATGCAGGAAGGACTGGTGGAAGTGAGGACATAAATCAGGAAGTTACAATAACTTAGCAGAAACAAACTATCCTCAAATATGCCTTGCTTTTCTAACTTCACACCTTTTATTTATAGTAAGACTTAGACATAGGCAATAACATGTCTAAACTAGGAATAGGGGAAGACAGAATATGTTTATGTTCAATTTATTAAGGAACTGTCAAACTCTTTTCAAATTGGCTCTACCATTTTGTAGTCCTACCAGCAATGTCTGAGGGTTCCAATTTCTCCACATTCCTGCCAACTCTTGTTATTATCCCTTTCTAAAACTGTAGCCATCCTAGTGGGTATGAATTGGTATGTCCTTGTGGTTTTGCATTTCCTTAATGGCTAATGATGTTGACTAACTAATGAACTTTTCATATGTTTGTTCCAAATATTTTAGAACAGTTTTCCTTTCATTTATTCTATCTATATTAGGAACATTTTTCCATGTTATCAAATATTCTACAAAAATGTGATTTAAAAATGTAAATAGTAGGTTTAAGAATCATAAAGAGTAAATTCTGCTATAATCTCAATCCTGGTCACTAACCATTTCTTAATACTCAGCTATGTATCACCCCAAACCACATTCCCTAGGTTATGGTTTTATGAGGTTTAAGAAAACTTAATTTGACTACAGTTGTCCAAAGGCTGGATCAAGTACATATATCTACTTATCCCCCAAGTCTCACTAAAGGGAAAGTATACAAAGAATAAAGTCATATAGTGCTGAGAAAGGGAAAGGGGGCATTTTAAAAATAAAATCTTAGAGGAAAGGCCTTTCAAAGTCTGAACCAAAATTTAAAAGTTGAAAAAAAAAAAACTGATAAATCTCACAATATAAAAATCAATTTCTATATGGCATAAAAACCATAAACAAAGTCAAAAGACAAATGACAAACTGGGAAATAATATCTACAAATCACATAACAGAAAAGAGACAATTTCTCACATACTCAAAGTTTTTCTACAAGTCATAAGACTAGTAATTCAATAAAAATGGGCAAGAGATATAAACAAATAATAGTGAAGAAAATAAGAATTATTCAACTGTATGTCAAGATACTCAGCCTTACTCATAGTAGGAGAAAAAGAAAACTACAATGGGATGCTATTTTTCATTTATCAGATAAGCAAAGATTAAAAGCTTGATAACCCAGTATTGAGGAGGGTATGGGTAATAAGCCATCCCATAGATGGATGGTGGGGCTATAAATAGGTACAACCAATATGGGAAATAAATTTGCAATATTTATTAAAAATTTAAATGCATATACCTTTGGATCTAGCAATTCTACTTCTAAGATTTTTCATATAGGGGCTTATTTTCACATGTACAAAATTGTGCCTGAACCAGGTTATAAAATGCTACACTGTGTATAATAGCAAAAGGCTGAAAACAACCTGAATGTTCTGCCTAAATAAATTAATTTATGCTTTATCTATATAGTGGAATAAAATGCAACTATACCATGCAAAGGATGAGAAAGCTTATTATATACTGATATGGAACAAACTCTCAAGATCAAGTGAAAAAAGCAAAGTGCAGAGCAGTATTTATGATTTTATATCATTTGGATTAAAAAAAGATGAGTATGTACTTGTGTAAGGAAAGAAAGAAAGAAATAACTCTGCCTCTGTAGAAGGGAAGAGCTGTCTGAGAAAGAGTTTTAGTTTTGTACTTTTGGATGTTGAGCCAAGTATATGTATTATTTATACAAAAAATGAAAAGCTTAAGTGAAAGGAAATAAAATTAAAGATACAGTTGATTAAAGCCAGGAGCGAAAGTGAAAGTCACTCAGTCGTGTCTGACTCTTTGTGACCCAATGGATTATATAGTCCATAGAATTCTCCAGGCCAGAGGGGGCAAAAGAGGAAGTAGATTTCTTTGTTTTACTTTGACACACAGATTTCGCTATTTTACTTAGACTGGAATCAAGAGGTACACAAGCTGAGCACTGATGTGGCCACCGGAAAGAGTAAAAACAGAAAGAGCTGAATGAGAGTTCGTCAGGGGTAGTGGGTATTGAGGTTTTTATTTTTCGTTAATACTGTTCTCTAGACCGTCTACCTTGAGATTTTTCTCTAAGTAAGGAAAGTTATATATATATACCTGACCTGAAATGATGACTTCAGATGGCTGTGATTTCTTACAGTCTTTCTTTTAGGACAACCACATTATCTTTCTTCTGTGACAACCAAACCAACTATGGAAACAGGTCTGGTTTTAATCTTAATAAATAAAGGAGGAAAGTAAGCTTTTGTCAGAATGTGTATTTCTTTCCTTACTGAAACACTGTAGTTCCTGAGGATCCCGGTCCACTCTCCCTTCTGGGCTGGGTCAGCATTTCCAAAGATGGCAATGAGCTCTGGTCTGGGACTTCCATGAAGAGTCTGATAAATCTCCTGCTGCAAGTGGCTGCAGTCCACCCTTTTCAGCCTGAAATGAAACACCACAGAGCCTGGAGTCCAATGCTAACATCATAATGTAATTCAGTCAAACATTAGAAGTAATATCAAAAAATAAATTGTGGGAAATAACCCTTCATCGGTATAAAAGATTCAAAAAAAAAAAAAAACCTCTTGGCAATATTATTATTTAAAGACTATTCCTAACATTCTCTGAACCCTAATTCAAAATATAAAAGTTGCCACATCATATATTCCCTACAGGTAGAGATAAGTATGTTAGAAATGATGTGGAAGCAAAGAATTACCTGAGCTTGCATCCAGATATTGCATTCACTCCAAATTGTACTTCATGTCTCTTAATAGAGCAAGTTCCATCACCCTGGCTCTGTAAGAGGGTCACCTGAGGTGGAAAGTGATGATCAAGGAGATCATAAAAGAAAAAGTACGCCGATTGGAAAATGTATGCTTCTTAATATTTGCTTAACACTATTGGTACTTTACTAATATCATGATATTATTCAAGTAACATTTTTGTTTCCCTCTGGCAATGAAAACATAGAGAATTATTGTTTTTCCAAAAATGACCATATACCTTAAATATCTCATTAAAATAAACACAGATCAGTCAGGATCCTCACCTTCAGCCAGTCTAATGTAAGTTCTAAAGCCTTTGACACCATCTGTGCTTGAGAACATAATACATTAATAGTTCAGTAGAGGAAGTCCTCAGGGCTTCCCTGGTGGCTCAGTGGTAAAGAATCTGCCTGCCAATGCAGGAGACATGGGTTTGATCCCTGGGTCAGAAAGATCCCCTGGAGAAGAAAATGGCAACCCACTCAAGTATTCTTGCCAGAAAATCCCATGGACAGAGGAGCCTGGCAGGCTATAGTCCATGGGGTCTCAAGAGTCGGATACAGTGACTAAACAACAACAAAGGAAATCCTCAATACCTAAAAAATGGGGGAATCACAGAATTGGAAAATCCAAAAGATCAGTAACTAAAGCTTTTCTCATTAGGCTGCAGTAGGCCACCCAGATACCCAAAAAGGATACTGAGTGTCTTGTATCACCAGTTAGAACCAGGAGTGGCTTTCCGACAATATAGCCAGGATTCCCACTTCTAGACCCAGTAAGAGAAGCAGCTGTGCTCTGTTGGAAAGCCTGCAGAAAGAGTGAAGGGAAGTCAATATGGAGAAAGTCATGCTCTCACTTTTCCAGTGTGGCCCCATACCCTTCCTTAAGGCAATGCTGCAGGTTAGCTGCACTGAACAATCTGGCTTCCTTCCACAGTATAGCATTTTGTAAAAATTGCTCCTCCAGCATCTTTTACTTTTTTTAATTCACTAAAATAAATCCTTATTCACATCCATCTAAACACTACTTCTACCAAGGATTGCAACTAAAGATCTATCAAAGATTTCTCAATCCTGTTTTCCAAAATTACTATTAACTCAGGGCTATGTTCAGTGTAGCTAGAACCAGAGGAGTTTAAATGTAATTTAGAACTATATTTTAATTAACTGTAGATGTTCCACAGATGAACTCTGAGTGACATGGGATCTGGTGAATAATTTGAGGGTACAGTTGAGAAGAAACTGGACTCTGCTGTGTTCAAAAGCAAAGAAAGTAGAAGAAAGTCAAAAGGTGGTGATCAAGACTAGAAACTTAGATTAAGCGGGACATGAATAAAATGCTGAATGCCCAGAAACATGAAAAAAGCTAGTTCAAGAATTTGTGTGGGATGTTAGCTGAGTTTATGACTCAAAATGACTATTTTAAAAAAGTGTTTGGATTTGTGAGTGAAGTCCTACTTTGCTGGGGGACTATGCTAATGAATAAACATTGCTGAATCCTTATCACTCAAAGTTAAATTATAGAATGTTAAATGTTGAGACTTCAGTTGACAGACTGAACTAGGTCTTCATATTCTTATTCTATCTTGCATGTATTACAGAAGCAGGGGAACTATTTCTAACCGGATACTTCTTTCTTCTTGGTCCCCTATAAGAGAAGAATCCTAACCCTGAAGTGAATGATGAAATCTTGCTGTAATGAAGTGCCTGGCTCAACAGTCAGGTTCGTTTGTCCAAAACTGACGGAGACTTTCTGGATTCCAAAAGTCCCATTGGTCTCTATCTCATAGATGACCTGAAATACAAAAGTAGAATCAATTAATAAAAAATATTTTGTGGGCCAATTATGTTTAGGACAGATTTCTTGTCTTTAAGGGTTTTACTATAACTGAATAAGGGAACAAAATGGTGACTATAGTTAACAATACTGCATTGTGTATTTGCAAGTTGCTAAGACAGCAGATTTTAAAAGTCTTTATCACAAGAAAAAAAATTGTAACTATGTGTGGTGATGAATGCTAACCTATTGTGGTAATTGTTTCACAGTATATACACATATCAAATCATTATGCTGTACACCTAAAACTAATTTATATATCAATTATATCTAAAGTAAAAAAATGACTGGATGAGGGAGACTACAAGTGTTATCTTAAAAATGCCAAATACAAATACTATGAAAAGATAAAAGTTGACTTCATATTATATCTATACATGAAAAAAGAAATTGAATAGAGCTCTTTGAAAGAGTTCATGGGAGCGGTGAATTTATGGTAAGAACTGAAAGGAAAGAAACATAAATTATGACTGCATGCAGAGAAAGTGAGTAGGAGCACAGGCAGAAGTGAACATGGAATGGAAATCTGGTTTACTCTGCTTTCACCGTATCTGAGGATGAGTTAAGATGGTAGCTGGAGATGGAAGTCATAAAAAGGTAAAGGTAACCTTAGATTTCTGAGCATAGGTTTTATTTTATTTTTTTTTTGAGCATAGGTTTTAAAATGATGCTTTCCAATAATTCTTACTTTTGTTTGTTGATAAGAGAGAGAACAGAGGAAAAGAAGTTGACTAGTCTATTTCAGACTTAC
Organism: Muntiacus reevesi; assembly: GCF_963930625.1. Lineage (NCBI taxonomy): Eukaryota > Metazoa > Chordata > Mammalia > Artiodactyla > Cervidae > Muntiacus > Muntiacus reevesi. The sequence goes on from NC_089250.1 coordinate 139,986,303, forward strand.
AGATGATACTGATTTTGTCAACAAAAGAAACTGTGGTCAGTAAAAACTGGAACAGACTGCACATGGGCAAAGAAAGAAGAATGATAAATAATCTTAATATCCTGGACATGAAATGACAGGACAGTAACAATAGAAACGACTTAAACACATTGGGACGTAGGTGATGGGCTCAGTTTTTGACATGTTAAGTTTCAGATAATGCACAAAAATTCACGTGGGGTTGGTCTGGTACTTAATGGAAGATGAAGCACCTCTGGTAAATGCTGATCAACATACATTAGTCCAGAATCTGACGTCAGCATCCCTACCTGGGAAACAACATTCTGACAAGTGTTTCCAGCCAACACAGGAGAGCCAGCCTGTGAGACAGGTGTTACAGGCACCTGGAACTGGAAAGGGAAAGAGGCAGAAGAAAGCATTTCCTCTTCTAGCTTATGTATTATGCTGAAATGAGTATTTTTCCTTTTTTGACAGTCACCTTCCTTTCTCCTTCCATTGCCAGTCTACAACTTAAGGTCAAAAGTCATTGTTACTCAACACTTCCCAAATGTATATTTGGGAACATTACTTGTATTAGATATAAAACAAAGGCTCCTCGGTCAAATAAGTTTTAGAAATACTGTATCTGACACGTTCCTCTTAGAGGATTGAGAAGGCTTTCTAGTATATTAAAAACTTTAAGAACTTCATCCTAAATATAAGGTTTAACTTTATTTAACCCAAAGTTTCTCAAACTTAGCTAATACCTTATGTACTCTTACTTCATATGATACTTATTATACAGAACACAGACACTGTTTTAGACTCATTCCTGAACAGCTTGATGCATCACGCATAATTCTCTTTTACCATTACAATCTAGAGTGAAACTGCCTCAGATGCAAAGGGATCAAATATTCTCTTTTTCTTTTTCCTGATAAAAAGCATCATACCAAAAAAAAAAAAAAAAAAAGAAAACATCATACCTCCATGTTCTGCAGATCACTCATACCTCTTGGAACCTAGTATAAGAGAACAGCAAGGACATGAGTGTGCATGTATATCTTACATAAAATCTCCAGGAGCTTGTGGTTTCACATTTGTGGGAGAAAAAAAAACAATCAACTTTTTTTTTCTACCTGATTCTTCCTTACATTAAAATGCCAGGAGCAGATTGAGGGGAGGCTAGATGGACTGCGATGCCCACCTTCTCTGAGCAGAGCTCTAACAAACAGCAAAAGCAGGAAGTTTTAGTGAAACAGTGATGTCTCCCTCTCCTACCTCCCCTAGAGAATTCCATTAACTGGGAGGGTGAGAATCTTTCATCCTGGCTACCTAACCCTACTTATTTCATGTTTCTTCAGATAACAGGGCTTCTTGTCCTTCTGCCTTTTATGTAGCTCTTAGGCATTCTGACTTCCAGTTCAGTGCTTTCCCCACAACCCGAAAATGGGAAGCACGGTGACTTTTAAGTCCACAGTGGTGACAGTGGGGAAAGAAGGGACACCCACCTTCAAGACTGTGAAATTATAGTAAGAGGCAGCATTGAGGGCAGGATCCGAGGTACAGCTATCTGCCAGATTCTTGAAGAAACGAGCACAGGTTGTACTTTTACTCTCCAGGAAACCTTAGAATTAAGAGAGCGGTAAATAATAAAGCCTATTTTTAAGTTGAACAAAAAGGGTAGCACTGGTGTTGTAGACTCACCTGCAGGATTGCTCTTAGCACAGAGCCCCCCAGCTCCGACTCCTGCAGGCTGCTTCAGCAAGCTTATTACAGACCACTTGGGGAAGTAAGTCAGAATGGGGTCACCAGCCTAAACAAAGTAGAGCAGAAATTTATTCACAGTGAGATTGGACTGAACTCCACCAGAAAAGAATAAGAAACAAAAGTTAACTCAGTAGCTTGTTAATGTGGACAATACTTCCCTCCAAGAAAGCTGACAATGGCTTACCTAGGTAATGGCTAGGTAAAGGTAATGGCTTACCTTAGCTTTGAGGTGGGCAACTCAAAGATACTAGGTCAGTTGTCACTATGAGGGGAAAAACCAACCAAACAATCCGTCCCCTTCCCCAGGCTCACCCTGTAGAAAGGTGGTGGTGATTGGGTTTGGGATGTTGAAGTGAATGATTCACCTCCAAACTCTGTAGCCAGGGCCTGGAAGTTGGTTGCATTGACCTTTTGGAGCTTCTGGAGATAGTTTAATCTTGCTAAAATATTTTTTAAAAGAAAGATGGTTTAGATAAAAGAAAATCATTCATTTTAAAGTATCTGAAATACCAAGAAGCTAATCTTTAAAAATATTTTTATTCAGGCATAAGATATACACAGTAAAGTATGCAAGTGCACTAATCTTAAGCATAAATTCAAGAATTTTTAAACATTTATACACTTTTTTTTTTTTACTACCACTCAGATTAAGTTATAGATTTTCCCCAGAAGTTCCCCAATCAATGTGCCATCTTCAGAGACAATAACGATTTTGATTTCTATCACCTTATAGTTTATTTATAATCTGTTAATTGAATTACTGTTTAAGTATTAAGATCTGAGACAAGAATATGACCAATGAGTGCCAGTCGGTTCCAAGTCTCTTATGTCAGGCTTATGTAAGGTTAGCAACCGGTGATGAAAACAGGAGTCTCGGTAATGTGTGCATCTGTCCCATTCTAAGTGAGTCTCTAGAACCACAAAATGGTACTGTTTTCATAGGAATATGGCAGAGTTGGAGACAATATCTAACTTGACCTCTCCAAGTCTCCCAGTTTCCTCCTAACTTCAACTGACTAGTCCTCATAATAAAGTTTCCATCTTTCAAATATATGGATTTGTCATCTTTTATTCTTTTCACATTATAATTTCTACATTCAAGATTTTTCAAATACCCACCCAAAGGGTATTTTGGTAACAATTCTATAACTTATAGCAATGTATAAATCTTTTCAAACTCTTGCAGCCATTTTCTTATGGCACTTCAGAACCAGGAAAGAGATGCAGATAAAGGCTTCTGACATTGTTTCCTGCCCAGAGCGTGGCTTGTGATCAACAACACTCTGCTTTACCGTCCAAATTTTCTGCTAACTTGAAAAAAGAATGTAGCAGACAATGGTCCATACTAGTTTCTTTCATTCTTCATAATTATGGTCATTTGAACAGATTCAAAAGGAAATCTAGATCTGCATCCCCAAAAGCTAATGAAGATGCCATATTACATAAGCCTGACCTTTATCCTCTGTGATCATAGGGTTCTAATCACTTGACTTTTCAGCTTTCTGATGGAACAGGAAATGAAGAAAACTCTCAATTGGGCCTTTCACACTACTCGCTTTCTGTATATCTCCTAGGTCTGTGTTACTCAAAGTCCCGTGCACAGACTAGCAGCCCCAGCATAATCTGAAGATTGTCAGAAATTCAGAATCTTAAGACACACTCCAGACCTACTGAATCAGAACGTGCGTGTTAGCAAAAAGATCTCCCAGGTGATGTGTGTGTGTATCAGAGATGGAAAAATCTGCTCTGTAACAGGTGATGCTAAAGTTCCTGGTCTGCAGACTACCATCTTCCATCTCTGATCTGAAATCTTCACATTTTGAAGCTTCTGGAAGCTGTTTAATATACTATTTCTTTCAGAACTCATACCCTGAAAACCACATGGAAGAAATATTTACCTCACTAAAAAAAAAAAAAAAAAGTGGTTATATCTATCTTTAGAAATGAAAGAAGAAAAGTTAGAGTTAAGCTAAAAAAGAAGTTGAGATAGAAAATATCCATCTGGACATTTTTTCATGGCTTAACTGAGTAAGAGAAAGTTAACCTTTTGTCTCTCACTTCAGTACAGGGATATTGGAGGTAGTGATGGTAAGCAGGAATCATGCACCTAAGGAGCATGGGTAAGGATATAAATAGAATTTTTGCCTAAAATTTCCAACATCATATATGGAATATTACACATAACAGGGCTTAAAGGTATTTAGACTTAGACTGATACAATTTCAGGTATGGAAGGAGGCCAGAGGTCCTGTGGCCCAATCCCATTAGGAAATTTGGATTCTGAGAGGTAAATGACTTGCAAAAGGCCACATAGCCATCTGGCAGAGCCAGAAGTAGATCAGAAATCTTCTGATTCCTGGTCTAGGGTTTTCCCCAATGTTGTACAGTTACTGATGGTCATTATCAGCAAATATTAAGCACTGTGGACAAATTCATGGTCCATCCTTTCTATGTGCTGACAATTTACCTGGGGAGACACAACATTCATATAAGATGACAGCAATGCAAAGTATTCTATATGTCCTAAGGGACTGACTCTCAGGTGTTGTTGGGGAAAGAAAGTACAGAAACATTGGTTTGGAAACTGTGCAATATAGCATGGGAGGCAGGAGGGGATTCAAAGCAGGAAGCCCTCTCCTCCAAAAAAAAGCAGGAAGCCCCAATTTGGATGTTATTGCGATATCCCTGGAGCATTTTCACAAGGCTGGAACTAGAAGGTAATAGGAAATTTGGGAAGTATGGTGTAGCTGCAGCCTTATTTTATACCTTAATTTTTTTGGTCGTACCTCAAGACATGCAGGATCTTAATTTCCTCACCAGGGAACGAATCTGGGTCCCTGCATTGGAAGCACAGATTTTTTTACCACTGGACCACCAGGGAAGTCCTGCAAACTTGTTTTAAAATGTAGCATTTGTCTTGCTCCCTTGCTCTCTTACAACCTGAATGGCAGCAAGGCTCCTGATAACTGCTTCCAAATTCAAGTCCCCCAAACCCAAAACTGGTTGTTTTAGGAAACAAACATAGTTTTGCAGTTTATTTTCTAACAGTCAGATGAAACCAGGATAAGCTGATTTCAGAGTATAAGGGACATTTAAGTCTTCTATGTGAGAACATTATTTTTCTTCTTAGACAATAAATTTTTAAAAGATATATCAGATGTATATCTTTAGAAATGTTATTGTTATCACCAGCAAGTTTCTAAGTCTATTTAAAAACTTTAATACCAACTACTTTTCATGTTTATTACACTCTGCAGTTACTGAGTGCTTTCACATTTAGGATTAGTGATATTTCTCTCTTCCCTGTTGAAGAAATAAGCCTGGAAATGCTAAGGGATTTGTCGAAGTGTGCATGTGTGCTAAGTTGCTTCAGTCATGTCCAACTCTTTGTGACCCTATGGACTGTAGCCCTCCAGGCTCCTCTATCCATGGGATTCTCCAGGCAAGAATACTGGAGTGGGTTGCCATGCCCTCCTCCAGAGGATCTTCCTGATCCAGGGATCAAACCTGGGTCTCTTGCTGCTCCTGCACCACAGGCAGATTCTTTATTGCTGAGCCACCAGGAAAGCCCACCAAGTCTGTGCAGCAGTAAGTAGATGGAGAGCTGAGACCCAAATCAAATGCTCTTTCCCCTGTGCTGTTGCCTCATGAAATAAAAACAAGGTTGATATAGACTCATTTGTCAAAGACATTCATTCAAATATCATTTGTTGCCTCCTATGTCAGGCACTGGGAATTCAGTGAGTGTCTTCATCGAGGTTGTAACAAGTCGGGGATATAGTTTATCTGTAATTACCTGAGCTAAGAGGGTGGACAGAAATTACAATTTTCTATGGATTTTCTGATCCACAGCCAATAGGGCAAAAGAGATTACCAATGTTCACCAATAAGAGAAAAAAGAGAGGGTCGGGGAACAGGTAGAGGATAGGGATTATGACAGACATCCAAAGGGAGGGAAAAAAGTTTAAAAAACAAAAGGAAAAAAGTCAGAGACCAAGCTAACTCTCAACAAATGTTAGGCAATACAAATAGCCAGCATATTTCTACTCACAATTGTTCACATGGACACAAAACTGCTTGATTCCATTTGAATCCATGAAAACTCTTGAAGGAAATGGGGAATTACTCCTGAAGATAAGAGAGTTGTCAACGCACACCCAACTTGAAGACCTATGAGGAAAGCGGAGGAAGAACAGGTACATTTAGAAGGAAGATTATATCCAAAGAAGGGTGCCCCACCGCTGTCTGTCAGATGCCAAAAAGAGGACTCCTTGGGCAGCCACGGGACAACTGGAAGGTTCTGTTCTATTGGGCAGCCATGCTTTAGAGCATCAGATGAGGGACAGCGCTCCTGGGAAAAACCAAAGGAGTTCCATTCCTTGGAGTGGACGTGGGGATGGGAGGCACGAAGGCAAAACTCTTCCTACTTCCAAATTATTACTTAATCCCCTTTAGGATTCAACCTGAACATCGCAGCTCACCTCACGCTGCCTGGAAGGCAGAAGGAGAAAACTGTCCTCGGATGGAGAAGATAGCAGTCACTGTCGCAGCAGCAATTTATATCGCAGGCACCGGGAGTCAAGTCACAGACACAGATCGGTAGGTCTACGAAAGTACAACATAAAACACAGCGAGTGCGGTGAGGATCCCCAAACTCTTCCAAGGTCCTTTCGACAGCCCCATTCCTTACTTTATGGGAATTCACTTTGTTATACACAGAATTTTGGATCTAAGTCGGTAGTTTCCATCCCCACATCCTTTCCCCTCACCTGGGAAGAGGTTCACGGTCTTATTCCCCGGTGTCGAGGAGGTTACGACAGTAGGACCCACCGTAGATATCCCAGGCACCTCCGAGGATTGAAGGGTCCCGCTCTGCGTCCTTGGCCCCAGGTCCGAATGGGTGGGCATTGCCCTAGACGGAGACGGAGAGGGCTGAGAGAGGACCCTCTCGGGGACCATCAAGAAGAACACCTGCAGTAGCGAGAGCTGCAAGCTAGACATGGGGCAATACAAACCACCCTCACCCAGCCCCAAAGGGTTTGAAGTGGGTTTCAGCGGTCGCTAGACGCGTCGCTAGAACGTGAGTGGGAGGAGTTGCGTGGCGTCAACGTCATCCGTATGCGCCTACCCATTGGCTCACGGCGACGGCCAGGAGCTCTTCAGCCAATAGAAGTCGGCGCTGTTACAAACTCTCAGCATCTTTCAGTCCGCGCCCTCCTCCTGCGACCTGGCCCTGGCAGGTCTCCGTCGCTTGGCAACCGACAGACAGGGGAAGGAGCCCTTGCCTCTTCTCTCCGCTGAGTGGCAGTAGGAGTTCAGCCAAATGCCGCGTGCGGCTCTGACTTCGCCTCCAGGAGTCCTTCCTTGATAGCCCCAGAGGCTGCTTGATAGCCCCAGAGGCTGCAACTAGAATTGCATCTTTTCCACTCCGGATTCTAACGCTGAGAATCCTTTTCTAAACGATATTCTCAAGGAAGAAAGTACACTGAAGGTCACATACCTTAAAAAAAATAAAAGTCTCATCTAAGTATAATATTTTGGGGAAAAACATATTAGAAAGATTCAGCTCCTTCAGTTTTAACATTGGGAACATTTTCTTTAAAAAATAGCCAAGGGACAGAGAAGACTTTTTTTTTTTTTTTTGCTGTTATTATAAATCGCAACCTTTTTTCTTTTTTTTTTTCCGACTGCGCCGTGGCTTGCGGTTCTCTGACCAGGGATGGAACCCAGGCCTATTTGATAGCCAAGGCCCACTGGACTGTCAAGAAATTCCCTAAATTGCCACTTTTTGTAGCCCTCTTTAGAAAATTTTGCTTCTTTCCCAAGAGTGCTGTGCCTCTTCTGACTCCCTAGTGTAGCACTGGCCAATAGAACTTTCTGCAATGTGAGAAATGTTCTGTATCTACACTGTTCAGTATGGCAGCTTCAGGCTATATGTGGCTACTGTGCACAGGAAAAGAAAGTGAAAGTAAAAGTCGCTCAGTCGTATCGGATTCTTTGCGACCCCATGGACTATACATTTCATGGAAGTCTCCAGGACAGAATACTGGAGTGGGTAGCTTTTCCCTTCTCCAGGGGATCTTCCCAACCCAGGGATCGAACCCAGGTCTCCCTCATTGCAAGCGGATTCTTTACCAGCTGAGCCACAAGGAAGCCCAAATGTTACTGAGAGGCTGAATTTTTAAATTTTAATTAATTCAGAGTTAAATAACCACGTGTGACTTGTATTTAGCGTATTGGATAGTACAACTCTAGGGTATCAAAATCTTGCTGTTAGATCCAGTATTTTTGTCAACCTGCATATTCCTGAGACCTGGATTATTTCAATTGCTTGGTTGGGGATATAAATTAAGACCTGTTAAGAGTTATCGGCCTTCCCTAGTAGCTCAGATGGTAAAGCATCTGCCTGCAATACAGGAGAACTGGGTTCAATCCCTGGATGGGGAAGATCCCCTGGAGAAGGAAGTGGCAACCCACTCCAGTATTCTTGACTGAAGAATTGCGTGGACAGAGCCTGGCGGGTCACAGTTCATGGGGTTGCAAAGAGACGGACACAACTGAGTGACAAAACGTGCACACGCAAGAGTTATCTAACATCTAATAAGCTTATCAAAAACTAGCCAATGCTTCCTCTTCCATAGGCAGATAAATGTTAGGGCACCTGACCTTGCTACATTCTTGAAGATACTGATATTCTAGTGTTTTGAATCTGGTAGCTAAATATATCTCTGTGTTATAAACATTCTTAAATATGTTTTTGTGTGATTGTGTGATGGACTTCCATAAGAGATATCTATATTTGTGTTTGGGCATAAAATATCTGCCTTTTTAGTAATTTCCATAGGAAAAGGCCAAGTTCATATTACTCAAATCATATGCATTTACTGGAATATAAGCTCCAAAAACAGAGGGTTTTTTGTTTTGTTCACTGTTTGTATCCAATGCCTAGAACAGTGCCTAGGACATGCTAGATATGCATTAAATATTTTTTAAAATATTGTTTTGTTGAACTCTTTAGATTTAGCTCCTATGAATATTTAGCATTTATACTAATTATGAACTGCATTTTTTATATTCAATTTCTATAACCAACTGGAGACTATTTTAGATTTCCAGGTTTGCATTTTACTTTTTAATTCTAATCAATGATAAATCAATGATGTTACTAGTGACTTTATTAGTGTTGAAAAAAGAGTCTTGATTGAAGCAGTTTCAGGGTTGAGTGTAGGGAAATAACGTTAACGGATTACTGAGGTTTTTTTTCTTATTTTTGGATTTTACCACTTTGCATGCTTTTTAAATACTTGTTTTCTCTTTTTTGTTATAGTGGAGCAAAAATATTATTTGTATTTTTGTTGTGATATGTTTGTAAGAAACTCTGTAATACAGAACTTTCAGTTCTTTTGAGATTTTAAAATCTGGAAGATAGTTTTGAAGGACAGGAAGTCTATTCACATGTTTCACATAGATGCCAATTTTAACATGAGGATTATATTGAACTAGCTTAATGTATCACCTCAGAAACAGAGATTTCCAAAAAAGATCATATGATACTGGCAGATGTCTGGGTTTGGTACTAAAAGAGTTCAGTGTGTACTTAGAAATTTAATGAAGAGATTGAATCAAGATGGCAGACTGACAACAAGTTCTAGTCTCTCCTGACTCCTCCCCTGTTTAGATTATCCCAAGAATCTTTAAAAATTACAAGAAAGTTACATGAGCATACATAGTTGTGCGCATCCATGCACATACATTGATACTGAAAAACATGAATGAGTGCTCTCAAAGGACCAAATATTATGACAATCTTTGAAAAATAGATATAAAATAATTAGCCTCCAACTAATAAAAATAAATGAAAAAAAAAAAAAGAAAAATAGAAGGCTCACAGGACAGGATTACAGTTGGATAAACAAAAGCTGTATAAGCAGAGGCTTAATATTGAAATAGGGGTGGCTCCCGGGGATGTTCTAAGCACACAAAAAGAAGCTATTGATATCAAAGGGCCCTTGGACAATAGAGTTACTGATTGAGGTACCACTGTAGGAAGAGTCAGGTAGGTCAGCCTTTCAACTTTGCTTCCATGTGCAAACAGTGGATACATGAATTTACTCCTAAAGAAGGCAGGGACAGTCAGGGTCCTTGGCTAAGAGAAGACTCTGCCTTGGGCCCGCCGGTGTAATAAACTGCACTCCACTAAAAAAAAAAAAAGAAGGCAGAAACAGCCATGTAGGCACTTTTATTAAAGAGATAGGACAGGGCCCTGGATAGTTTTTGACATCTAGGAGGAAGAGAAGTCTTACATCTTTAAGGCTGGTATCAGTTCCCCTTCTCAAGGTGCACAACCAACATTCCCTCCTCCATAAATCTATAAAAAGCATAGGTTAAAAAGGATGCACTACTTTCAAAAGAACAATAACAAAACTCACACCTGAGTTTTTAACAGAAATAAGGAAACTGGAATAATGTCTTGAAAGAAGTTAACGTAGAATTCTGTGCTCAGCAAAGTAGCCTTTAAAAATGAAGATGCAAATGTGTTTAGAAAACAAAAATTAAGAAAAAAAATTTTTTTTACAGATCCTCACAAAGAATTGCTAAAGAGAGTTGTTCAGGCTAAAGGAAAAATGATCCCAGATGGAAGCACAGAAATGTTGGAATAAATTAAGAGCAATGGAAAGGACAAGTACAAGGTCAGTATATAAAACTCAATTGTATTCTGATATTATAGAAATAAAAAATTAGAAAATAAAAAGCTTTAGGTGATAAAATTTATAATATAAAAAATGAAATCAGTTCAGTTCAGTCATTTAGTTGTGTTTGACTCTTTGCGACCCTGTGGACTGCATGAAGCACGCCAGGCCTCCCTGTTCATCACCAACTCTCAGAGTTTACTCAGACTCATGTCCATTGAGTCAGTGATGCCATCCAACCATCTCATCCTCTGTCGTCACCTTCTCCTCCCGCCTTCAATCTTTCCTAGCATCAGGGTCTTTTCAAATAAGTGGGTTCTTCGAATCAGGTGGCCAAAGTATTGGAGCTTCAGCTTCAGCATTAGTCCTTTCAATGAATATTCAGGACTGACTTCCTTTAGGATGGACTGGTTGGATCTCCTTGCAGTCCAGGGGACTCAAGAGTCTTCTCCAACACCACAGTTCAAAAGCATCAATTCTTTGGCACTCAGTTTTCTTTATAGTCCAACTCTCACATCCATACATGACTACTGGAAAAACCATAGCTTTGACTAGACAGACCTTTGTTGGCAAAGTAATGTCTCTGCTTTTTAATATGCTGTCTATGTTGGTCATAACTTTTCTTCCAAGGAGCAAGCGTCTTTTAATTTAATGACTGCAATCACCATCTGCAGTGATTTTGTAGCCCCCCAAAATAAAGTCTGTCATTGTTTCCCGATCTATTTGCCATGAAGTGATGGGACCAGATGCCATGATCTTAGTTTTCTGAACGTTGAGTTTTAAGCCAGCTTTTTCACTCTCTTCTTTCACTTTCATCAAGAGGCTCTTTAGTTCTTCTTCACTTTCTGCCATAAAGGTGATGTCATCTGCATATCTGAGGTTATTGATATTTCTCCCAGCAATCTTGATTCCAGCTTGTGTTTCATCCAGTCCAGCGTTTCTCCTGATGTACTCTGAATATAAGTTAAATAAGCAGGGTGACAATATGCAGCCTTGATGGACTCCTTTCCCAATTTGGAACCAGTCTGTTGTTCCATGTCCAGTTCTAACTGTTGCTTCCTGACCTGGATACAGATTTCTCAGGAAGCAAGTCAGGTGGTCTGGTATTCCCATCTCTTTAAGAATTTTCCACAGTTTGTTGTGATCCACACAGTCAAAGGCTTTGGCACAGTCAATAAAACAGAAGTAGATGTTTTTCTGGAACTCTCTCACTTTTTTGATGATCCAACTGATGTTGGCAATTTGATCTCTGGTTCCTCTGCCTTTTCTAAATCGAGCTTGAACATCTGGAAGTTCACGGTTCACATACTATTGAAGCCTGGCTTGGAGAATTTTGAGCATTACTTTGCTAGCATGTGAGATGAGTGCAGTTGTGCGGTAGTTTGAGCATTCTTTGGCATTGCCTTTCTTTGGGATTGGAATGAAAACTGATCTTTTCCAGTCCTGTGGCCACTGCTGAGTTTTCCAAATTTGCTGGCATATCGAGTGTAGCATTTCCACAGCATCATCTTTTAGGATTTGAAATAACTCAACTGGAATTCCATCACCTCCACTAGCTTTGTTCGTAGTGATGCTTCCTAAGGCCCACTTGACTTCGAAATCCAGGATGTCTGGCGCTAGGTGAGTGATCACACCATCGTGATTAACTGGGTCGTGAAGATCTTTTTTGTACAGTTCTTCTGTGCATTCTTGCCACCTCTTCTTAAAATCTTCTGCTTCTTTTAGGTCCATACCATTTCTGTCCTTTATTGAGCCCATCTTTGCATGAAATGTTCCCTTGGTATCTCTAATTTTCTTGAAGAAATCTCTAGTCTTTCCCATTCTATTGTTTTCCTCTGTTTCAAATAGACAGAAACTCAAATTTTTAATGAGCACAATGTAGCCAAAAGATGACATTTCAGCTCCTTTGGATTGAGTTGGGGTTAAGTACATAGTTCTGATCCATGAACTATACATTAAAGAACTGATGAGACTTTAGGAAAATCTCTTTAGAAAACAAAAGTCCTTTTCCTCCCTTCTCCATGTTGCTACTTTAATTTTGAGCAAAATGGCTGGAGCTCCACCAGTCATTTTGGAACATGAGAAGAAATATGAGCAAAGGTAAACAACAAAAGGGAAGAAACCTGGAACCCTGACAACCATGGAAACTTCATGCTTGCCCAGGACTTCCTACCCCTGGACATCTTTCATACAAAGAAATAATTTTATAAAAGGGGGTTTCCCTGATGGCTCAGATAGTAAAGAATCTGCCTGCAATGCAGGATAACTCGGTTTGATTCCTGGGTCAGGAAGATCCCCTGGAGAAGGGAATGACAATCCACTTCAGTATTCTTGCCTAGAGAATTCCATGGATAGAGGAGAATTTTATAAAAGACCTCAACTATTTAAGTCATAACATACTTTAGTGACTTACCCATACTTATGTAATAATTAGAACTCTCAAAGATTAATTTACATGATTGCTTTAAATATATTTACATATTTAAATTAGAATTTGTACAAAAAACGAAAGCAAAATTCAAACTAGAATTAAACTAGAATCTGTGTGTTGGCATCTGTTATTTTTTTGTCATTCAGTTTGTGATCTTCCTAGTTGTAGATATGATGGATTTTGGGTCAAAACGTGGACATTTTGGATATTATGTTATGGGTGGGGCTCTGTATCTTAATTAACTTCTGTTTTAGCCAGCCTCCTCTGACACTGCTCTGGAAGGGATGTGCACACCCCTGGCAGCACACTCCCATTACTACCAGATGGTAATGAAAGCCCCAGTTCCCCACCCAGCCTGCACTGATAGTCCAGGGAGCAGCACTTCTTGTTACTTCTGAGTGGGGGTAGGAGCCAGCTCTCTGTAAGGGTGGGATGTATAAGGCAAAGAGAACTTTTGTTCTTTGTGTCATTTCTAGAGTTTCTAGGTTGCTAGCCAATCTGCCTTCTTCTCTTCAGCTTTTAGAATCTCTCTCTGTCTCTCTGTCTCTCTATATATAGGCTTCCCAGGTGGCGCTAGCAATAAAGAACCTGCCTGCCAATGCAGGAGATCTAAGAGACATGGGTTCAATTCCTGGCTGTGGAGGATCCCCTGGAGAAGGCAATGGCAAGAAACTCCAGTACTCTTGCCTGGAAAATCCCATGGACAGAGGAGGCTACAGTCCACAGGGTCGTAAAGAGTTGGACAGGACTGAAGTGACTTAGCGCATGAGCATGTGTCCACACACGCATGTATATAGTGTCCAGTTTTCAGTTGTACTTAAGCAACAGGAATATGGAAAAATATATCTATTCTATCTTCCTCGAAGCGTATATTTGTTTTATTACAGAGAAACGTTGCTGAATCCCTCATGCAGCCATAACTGATAGTCTCTCTACTTTTCTCTTAAACATTTTTTCCTTCCCTCTACTTTTACAGTTTCTATTACTAGTTTAACTAATAATCATCCTCAATAATCTAAGCTAAAAAATAGAATTTAAATGCATTCAAAACACACTAATTATCTCTTGGTGTGTAACAAACCATACCAAAATTTTGTGGAATAAAATGACAACTGCTTTAAAATCACCTTGGATTCTCTGGGTCAAGAATTTGGACAGGGTACAGCAGAGATGGCTTATCTCTGGTTCATGATATCTGGGATCACTGCTGGCAAAGCTTGGATAGTTGGGGGAGACTTCTGGATGAGGTCCAGAATCATCTGTAGGTCTCTTCACTCACATGTCTGGTGGCTGGGCTGGGAATGCTTGAACGTTGGGCTTAGTTGGGCCTGTTAACTGGAATGTGGACGACGTGGTCTCTTCTTGTGGCTTAGGTTTCCTCACAGTATGGTAGCCTCAGGATGGTCAGATTTTTTCAGTGGTGGCTCAGGGCTTCAGGAAAGAGTATTCTAGTGGACAAGGCAAAACCTGAATGGTCTCTTTGGATCTAACCTTAAAATCCATTTGGTATTACTTTATTCCATTGGCTGAGATGTCCCCCTCCCCTTGACCTCTCTATGGAAGGGCTGTAAAAAAAATTGAGGCCAATTTTTTAAACTGCCACAAGATGTATAGAAACTTCGAGTATGTTTTATATAAAAAGTATAAAATAAATGTAAAAAAGTTTACAAACAATGGCTTCAAGAAATTATTTTTCTTTTAGTATATTCAATATTGGGCTTCCCCGGTGGCTCAGAAGGTAAAGAATCCTCCTGCAATGCAGGAGACCTGGGTTCGATTCGATCCCTGGGTTGGGAGTATCGCCTGAAGGAGGGCATGGCAGCCCACTCCAGTATTCTTGCCTGGAGAATCCCCATGGACCAGAGGAGCCTGGTGGGCTATAACTCATGGAGTTGCCAAGAGTTGGACATGACTGAGTGACATATACATATACAAATACATGTACATATACAGTACATATTCAATATTATCTGCTAAGTACAAAGGCCAAATATAATGATAATGAATTAATTTAAATATAATAAAAAGTTTTAACTGTTTTCTGAAATTTAGGCATTATTATAAATTTTATATTATATTTTATAATAATATTTATAATTTTAGCTACCAATGTGAAGAATAAATGTTGTATTTAATACATGTTATATCTAGACTTACATATATACAAAGGCAGGAGGAGAAGGGACTGACAGAGGATGACATGGTTGGATGGCATCACCAACTCAATGGACTTGAGTTTGAGCAAGCTCCAGGAGATGGTGAAGGACAGGGAAGCCTGGAGTGCTGCAATCCATGGGGTCTCAAAGAGTCAGACACGACTGAGCAACTGAACAATTGTTTAATATTGTTAAGTTTCCTCAGATGCCACGTGCAACTGTTGTAAAAACTGTTAAATATTGGATATCAAGAGTTTAAGAAAGTGAGCACTCTGCTTTATGACATATTTTACTATTCAAAAACCTACTGTGGTCATGAAATTTGAGAAGAAAGATACATTGAGCTAAATATTTTCTTACCTAACAATTTCTCCCGCTCAAATGCTCCTCATGCTTTGAAGCGCTGTCCATCTCTGACGTCAGCAGTGCCGCGGTCCTCTCTTCTTCGTTTGGACACAGGGTAGTGTGCCAGAATGTTCCTCTGGTGCTTAAATGGTGTGAATCACGGCAGCAGGCATGTTAGATTGTGAGTTTCCCAGTGTCATCACTGAGCACTGGGTCCTGAGTGACAGAAGTACCCATGTGATTTTTGCCAAATTTGTTATTTGTGGTTTTCTGGTTTACGGGTCCCTCTAAGGTGCAGACTAGAGCAGGGGCCCTTTGCCCAAGTTTGAAGGCATTGCCACTTCTCTGGGAGCATGAACTTTCCAACTCTGTCTAATCACTCTCGCTGCTACCTCCACTTCTGAGTTTATAATCCAGGGAGCTTCCAGGAACATGAAATTCTTTCAGTGGTGTTTCCACAGTAAATTTTGCCCCAGCTCTCAGGTTCAGAAGTTGATGGGATGCCAGTTTGACTCATAATGTGGAGCTCTGACATCTGGAGAGTGTGATCACACTTGGTACTCACAATGTTTCTTGACCTTTAGAGGTGAGTCATAGCTTCAGTTCATTGAATTTTCTTATTCTAGGGGAAAGGGGATTCATTTAATCAAACAGAACCCTTGTATCAGTGAGCCTAGACAACCTCCAAAACGTAAGGCCTCTATGTGTATTTATTCTCTAGAATTTCTTCTCCATATCTGAGAACTGTGGTCAGAATTCAGTCTAGAGATGATCTGAAGGTCTCTATCTCCTATTTGGAAGCTGTCTAGTAATTTCCTCCATATGTATGCAGTTCATACTTTACAGTAATAAAGATTTATTTGAATGAATACCCATAACTTTGGGAAAGAGCTCTTTCACAAGTCAGTCAGCTATAGAAGAGCTCAAAATGTGTTGTGCAGAGAGCATAATCTCTCTACCCCTCTTTCCCATTCATTAATCAGATCCATATTTATCATTCACATCAGTATCAGTATTTGTAATTCATTTAAGTGTATACATTTATTCCTTTTTTTAAAACCTGGAAATGGTATCTGATGTTACTTTTCTCATGGCTATTTACAACTAATTGTGGAGTAAATAATTTGTCTACATTAAAGACATCTAAGATCTCAGAAGGCAGTGGGCAGAAGCATTTGAATTTTGATTGAGGCTCTCTTAACAGTACACTGAAGATGACACCCAGATAAGGTCTGTCTGATTATTCCTAGCAGTCTGATGCTAAAACCCAAGCCAATCTATAGAGTTTCCACATTTGGAATGACAGTTGTATAAATATTAGAGTATTTATATAACCATCCTGTATAAATTAAATTATTTTAATATCCCTTCCACCCAAAAAATGTTTTAAATTTTAATATAAGTTTATTGTTTTCAGTATTACAAATTGGAAAAATCTTTTAGCAAGTTTATGAATATAAAAATAATAGCTTATTAATGCCAGCTAACCACTGAATATATTTGATTTAACTTGTATTTTCAATTCTTCTCCCCATTTTATCTCTTTCCCTCTTTTCTCCCCTCCCTTCTCCCTCCCTTTTAAAGCACATGTCAGATATTGTAGTGTTTTAAATGGAGTTCCTAACAATTTTATTCAGAGAACTGTAAATATGGACAATGGAAATTACCTACATGGAAAATGGCTTATCATCTCTAGAGAATTTTTTTTTAAATAGTTTCCTTTAACCTTACTGGAAGGAGAGTCTATGCAAAAATTTTCTTTCCTGGCGTAGTCATTTCTGAGCTGTTATGTCTGTTATGCTTCTTGCCAAAGTTCAGAAGGGCAATATCTTTCCTCAAGATGGTGTGATAATGGGATATTACATTGTTCTTGATGTGAAGCAAAGCGGTAATGCCTGAAGGTTAATTAAAATACAGTTAACATGCTTTAAAGAAAAGGGCAAAGCCTTTTCCTTCCCTCTACTTTTAAGTCTTCCTGTTCCCACCTACCACAAAGACTTGAAACAATAGAGTCAGCAAAAAGAATGATATATTTATGTTCATTCTTTTTTAAAAAAATTTGTTCATTCTTCTGATATATCTTATTTTGTTTATTTAATGACTGTCTCCACCTTCTCCTACTTTGTGGATGGGTAAGAACTATTAAATGCTTATTTTCCTAGAGGTGGTACCTTTGAAAACAGCCTCCCCTCCCCCACAGTTCCTTCGTTAAAACTTTAGGCCAGTCAAATGAATTACTACAGTGGTTTTTAATCCAAGGCAGTAACAGTGTGATAACCCCAAGGGAAGCACTGCCTTTTGTTTCATGAATTTCTCTGGGTTACTGATAATCTTGATTCCTGATTTTTAGCAAGGGAGCAACTCTGACATCTCCATTTAGGGACAATAATTGTAACTTTATTCTTTCCTTAGACTGATGACTGCACCTAGAAGATTTTCTATCTAATATTTCTTAGTATAATCTAATGGTGCCTCCATCATTAGGCTTATTTTCTACATTAAAAGGGAGCTGAAAAGAGAAAAGATGTAGAATTGTGATCTTGGGCATGATTACTGGGTCATCAGAAATGTTGAAACACGTAAGGACAGAGAGGAAGTGGTTAAAAGGGTCAAAAGCACACTGTCAAAAACAAAAGGAAATAACTAGAGAAAAATGACTATGACTATTTATTAGAATAGTAACTAATGTAATTAAATGAATGTAGATTTTTTTGGTTGGGGGATTAGTGGTAAGAAAATCACTGTAAGTAAATACATGTTAAATATCATGCCTTGTCTAATTAAAAATTTTTTGTGTGTGTGGTAATAAACATGTAAATATCTTCCTATTTGAAAGAAACACACACAAAATTAGGGGCATTTCCTTCCGAAAAGTGTTTAAAAGTGCTATTGCTTCCTTTCTGTCTGGACTCCTCACGGTATCACCCTTTTAACTACAAGGTATTTTATATTCTTTTGATTTTCATAACAGCTTTGTTCAGTCAATAAGAGCTTGCTGATTATAAGGATGAGGAAACAATTTGAAGTGCCAAATGACCTGCTCAAATTGTCGTCATTCATAATTATTAGAACCAGGACTAGAACTTAAGTCTCCTCTCATTTTCCTTGTGCTCTCTCTACTGCTTAGACTCACAGAGATGTTTTCCAAGGTCCTTTCCAGTCACACGTTTCTTCAGTTTTAGTGAAGATATAAATGTATCATGATATTTTTATAGTCAGAGAGTGCTGTCCTAGATTTTATTTATTTATTTATTTATTTTGTCCTAGATTTTAAAAACAGACATTTGGAAACAGTGGAAGGCAGATGTGTTGGATGCTCTCTGCTTGCTCCACAGGCCACTGTTCCTCTTCCTCCACCCTGCTCTGTGCCATGGGAGACTGTCCAGAGCGAACTGCATCAAGGGGCATCTGATTAGGTTCAGCAGGAGATTAGGGGGATGGGCGAAGAGCGAGGTCAGGTATTTATTTATTCTTCTGCTCCTTCTCTGTGGGGCCAGAGCAGCAGTGGCTGCGGTCCCTAACTGAAGGCATAGCAGATGCCACGGGTGCCCCACCCAGGTTCCTTCAGCCCCCACCACCGCTGATGTACAGTGAGCGGTGTAAACACCTGCCACTCTCTGCCTGAGGGCTTTTTCTGGCCATGGAAGCATGCCTACTCTATGTTGAGGGCAGGCCAAATGTGCTGGACAGTTGACAGTCTCAGGGAGCAGCCCTTGACCACTGCTGTATGGGAATTGGCGGGTAAACATCCACATATCTTCTCCCCTGGGTTGGGACAACTCTAAGCCGTGTTCTTCATCATCTCCCATGTCCCTGTGGAGACTGAGCCACATTTGCACTCGGGGGCAATCTCTGCCGATCAGTGCCTCCTCCCCTGCCCTCTCTCTTACCCATCCCTTTCCAGGACTTCCTGGGATTGCTTCCAAATCAACTACTTGTGCTGAAATCCTACTCCTGAGAATGGCTTTTGGGGGACCCCAACCCAAAGTAGAAGCCACCGTTCTTGTCAAGCAACTGTCCTCTGTAGCCATCATTACTTTGTGGGTTCCAGGAACCTCTTCCTTCCTCCCGCTGCCCCTTCGGGCCAAGCATAATCTTGGACACCCATCTTTGCTACTCCCAGAGTGAGTTACTGCTTTTGTACACACAGCTGCAAAATAGGTTGCAATGTATGCCAGGTGACTGAACAATGGATATTCTTTTAGATAGGAAGAAAATGAGAATAAGAGAAGTGAACGTGTAGCAGTCTTCAGAAGAATACTTCAAATTCTAGAATTTTTGGAGACATATTGTGAGATAATTAAATGATTGACAGCAACTCTAGTCAGGCCAGCAGGGATTATAATGCAATCACCACAATAATGTCAATAAAGGTATCAGGGTCATCTATGGGGTGCTCTTCAAGGTGATTGCTGTTTGAAGAAGAGCTGGTTCTGTCCTGTCTGTGCTTTTTGGAGGCAGAGTTCTTGGAATTCCTCCGTAGTCCTATCTGATGACATGCTAACCTCATACTTCTTAGCTACAGCAAAGCTGCTCCACACTCAGATGCCTGATGTGCTTCATTTCATGTCTCAGGCATTGCTATGATGTTATTTATACTCAACTGTAGGAAAAGACTTTTTTAAACATCAATAAAAATTTGGAGGGACTGCTAGGCAGGGATTTGATTTCTTGTGTGCCCTGGTTGAGAATTCCCATGTGAGGTATTTTAAAGGACATAAAATGAGTAATAATCTGTCCTTTTCCTGCAGAACTCCAAATCTAGTAGTGATAGAGTGTGGAGGGAGGACTGAAGAGAAATTTAGGGTGGGAAGGAATGATAACACCAGTGTAAAGTGGCGGGATGCTTTGTTAAGGTGTTAGTTATTGTGAGTCCCCAGTCCCGTCCTAGCTTGTTGTTGAAATTGCACAAGGTGACCTGAAGCAATAGAGTAATCGGGATAGAGTAATAGATAGAGTAATAGAGTGGAGAAGGCAATGGCACCCCACTCCAGTACTCTTGCCTGGAAAATCCAATGGACAGAGGAGCCTGGTAGGCTGCAGTCCATGGGGTCGTGAAGAGTCAGACACGAGTGATTGACTTAACTTTCACTTTTCACTTTCATGCATTGGAGAAGGAAATGGCAACCCACTCCAGTGTTCTTGCTGGGAGAATCCCAGGGATGGGGAAGCCTGGTGGGCTGCCATCTGTGGGGTTGCACAGAGTCGGACATAACTGAAGTGACTTAGCAGCAGAGTAACAGAGTAATAAGGGGGTATACCTCTGAGGGCCAGGGAAGAGTGGAAATTCTGGAGCACTGGGGAGGGGATGGAGGTTGGTGGGTAGCGGGCGCCCTTGCTTGTTCTGTGGTTGTATCCTGATCAGCAGGATGGTCATATGGTACCTTCCGGAGACTCTACTCTAGACACCAGTGCGTCCAGCAAAGATGAAGCCCCTCACTAGACGACCTTCATCCCCACTCAGCAATGGAGCAGAAAGCCTGTCACGTTTCAGGGTTGGGCAAAAGAATTTCAAAAAGGCTCGAAGCAAAGGAGAGATTAGGAGTCCTCCCCCTATTTTCTGATATATTCACTTCTCCCTGATTTTGATGTAAACCAGGGAGGTAAGGGGATTCCAGTAATGACTGTGATCGACTTTCTTGCCAGCTCAGAGGGAACCAAGATGGGCTTAAGTTAATATAAAGAAAATGAAGGTAGCAAAACTTCTTAGGTACCTAAACATGATGGTTTAAGAAGGAATCTGCTCCATGCTTAAATAACCAAAACAAAAAGCAGAAAATGACAGGGGCTGGCACTATGGGAGGCTATGGGATTTAGCATAGCTGTGATAAACCATGGTGTACTATTTTCTATTTGGGAGCAGTCTCTTTTATACAGGGCTTTTTTCCAGCTAGGCAGAGGAAGGAACTGGAGGGAAGTTAAGTAGAGAAGGGGAAAGAATTCTTTTTCCTCACTGATCCTCTTCTGACTTACTCCCTTTTTATAACACAAAGCACGATAACATAAACTGTACATGTGGTAGATATATGCTAGCCCCTGGAGCAGGGGCCCCTATGAAATTTCCATTTTTCCCGGAAAAAATTAAGGTGAATGGTTGTGTGGGTAGGCTTCGAGACATTTTCTATATGTAGCCTGTATATCCTTAATTCTAAAACATGTGATAAAAACAGATTTTTAATGTTCTGAAAGTAGGCATGTGTCTTGTAATAAATGTCAGAATAAATCTGTCTATTTCCAGGCAGAACTGCAAGCTATGATGTTTGTCATTGTGCACATATGTGCTCAGTTGCACGGAAGGTATCTTTTTGTATGATCACCAACTCAACAGTTGATCGCCAACTCAATAAATTTGTAACAATGCTTAATGTAGGTGTATTTTAATTTACATTCTTGATTCCCAGGTGGCTTTTGAAACCTTTTAAAGATTACAATTCAGCAAACCTAACCTTTTTTTTTAATGTGGCAGAGTAGCTGTCATATGCCGAGTAATGAATTTAAGAAACAATAAGAATTGTTACATACTTTGGACTAGATCAGAAAATTTCAGAGTTGGGAGAGATTTGTATGACCAAGTCATGGACTGAGAAGGAGTTTTATTTGAGAATGGTTCATCTAGTAAAATGTTCTAACTTTTCCCCCTAAAATTTAAGCACATATGCAAAACACTGGCTTGGGTGCTCTGGGATTTGAAAAGATGTGTATGGGGAGGAGAGAAAAAGAATTTGTAGTCAGAGTCAAGAATTGAAGTCAGACTCTTAAGTTGTGTGTATGAGATATAGTCATGTTAGTCGTTCAGTTGTGTCCAACTCTACACCCCCATGAACTGTAGCCTGCCAGGTTCCTCTGTCCATGGGATTCTCCAGGCAAGAATGCTAGTGTGGGTTGCCATTCCCTTCTCCAGGGGATCTTCCTGATCCAGGGATTGAACCTGGGTCTCCTGCACTGCTGGCCGATTCCTTATCATCCAAGCCACCAGGGAAGCCCTTGTATATGAGATAGATCACATCTGAAAAGAAACTGGAAGTGCAAGGCATTAAACAAGTGCTGTTACTTGGCGACTTCCCTTGTAGTTCAGTTGGTAAAGAATCCACCTGTAAGACAGGAGACCGGGGTTCGATTCCTGGGTTGGGAAGATCCCCTGGAGAAGGTAATGGCAACCCACTCCAGTACTATGGCTTGGGAAATCCTATGGACAGAGGAGCCTGGTGGACTATAGTCCATGGCTAGAGTCAGACATGACTTAGCGACTAAACCACCACCAAGTTACTTGACACTTTGAGAGGAGAATTATGCTCTCAGAATTTGGAGGAGCTTGGAAGCCTTTAAAAATTTAAAGTTTGAACTAGGCCTTGAAGGATGAGCTGGGATAACCACACAATTAATAATCTCAAAAGTAGAAAAATCACTGTTATCTTTCTCTACTCTTTATTTTTTCAGGCTCTGCTGGCCTGGAATGGATGAAGGGCCTAATGTAAAGGAGCACAGGATGCCTAACTTTGGCCTTGTCTCCCGTTTGTCACCCCCACAAAGCTCTGCAGAGGCAGAGACATTGACAGCAACATGAATACCTCATGCTTCAGCCTGGCCTGGTGTTGTGGGCTATTATTGTCTTCAAAAAATGAGTGTGTGAGTCCCCATGTTAAAGTCTTGAGCGTAAGACTCTAGAAGCCATGTGTGCTTTAAGAATATCTCCTGCCTCCTAGCACTAGCAGTGTCCTGAATTAGAAACTTATGTCCTTGGCAGTCTTGATTGCTTAGCAAGTATGGTCCAGCACTTAGGGTCGGTTAAGTGTGGTGAATTTTTCTTAAGTACAACTTGTCTCCTTCTCAGAGCTACTTTAAGTTCCCCAGGCAATGTTCCCATATGAGGGTGGTCGTCTGGAAAAGCATGGGCATTCTCCTCCCTTTTTTATTATTTTTTTCAGGTTCTGGAACCAGCAGTCAGTTCTCCTTGCTGCCCTCCCCTGGCCCCAGAGTTTGTGACTTCTCCCCGGAGACACTTACTGGAAACTTTTTGAGCCAGTGAGGCTTTTTTCCTTTAGACCAATGGGAATATTGTGTGTCACGGATGAAAAGATTTGAGTACTACCATTATCGCATAGAGTCTATGTAACAAGACTGTTTCCGTGTCTTGGCATAGAGCCCGAGTTAACTTTGCTTTGCTGGATGTAGGGACAATGAATTCTGTTTGAACAAGAAATCATGTGTAACAAATACTTTTGCAGAACCATGTCCTTTTAGCAGCTATTTTAGTAAAGATGTCCTTCAGCATTAGTTTCAGTACAACAAATGCATTTAAACACCTATACAATGCTTAACAACATATTTTTTTAAAATCAACTTTTAATTTTAGAATAGTTTTTGATTTACAGAAAAGTTGTAAAGACTGTACAGAGACTACTCATATACTCCATATCCAGTTTCCTCTATTATCTCAGTGTGATCGATTTGTTATAATCACCCCTACACTTGCCTGTCTATAACCTTCCACTCCCATAATGAGAACCCTCACTCATGTTGACATCTGTTTACCTAATTGTCCAATGCCAGTATACATATGTAGTAGTATATGAACTATGAACCCATATCTCCGTGGGAAACAGCTGTATCAACAGAGTCATATGTTTTTGTATGGTTCTTTTTGCCTTTTGTTTTACAAACTTCACTCGTTTCCAAAGTGACTCAGGGCAGTACCCTTTTTCCTACTCTCTTCAATGAGGTTCTTTCATACATTTACAATACAGTTAGATTCTTTTGTCATAACCAACATTCCATTCAGGGATCCCTTAACCTCATGGATGATTTCTTTTTTTAACTGTGTACATTGTTTCATTCTTTGTCCTTTAAAGTTCCACAGATTTTGACAAATATTGTAACGTATCCATCATGATAGTATCATACTGAATAGTTTCACCACTTAAAAAAATCCCGAGCTTCACTTATTCAAGACCTCCTTCCGCCCCAATGGATCTAGGGCAGCCACTGATCTGTTTACCGTCTCTATCTAAATTTAACATTTTAAAAATATTTTAAAATTAAAAATTTTTTTAAATAGTTGGAGATTTTATAAAACAAATGGGTTTCCCAGGTGGGTCTAGCAGTAAAGAACCTACCTACCAATGCAGGAGATGTAAGAGACACGGGTTCGACTGGATCGGGAAGATCCCCTGGAGGAGGACATGGCAACCCACTCAACTATTCTCGCCTGGAGAATCCCATGAACAGTGGAGCCTGGCGGGCTATGTCCTTAGGGTCACAAAGAGTTGGATGTGACTGAAGTGATTTAGCACAGCACATAAATCAATTGGACTTTTATAGATAGTACTTTCTTCAGAAGTGAATATCTTTGACCTTAAAGATAGTATGTTTTTTGTTGTTTGTGTTTAGTTGCTAGGTCATGTCCAACTCTTTGCAACCCTATGGACTGTAGCCCACCAGGCTCTTATGCCCATGGGATTTCCCAGGTAACAATACTGGAGTGGGTTGCCATTTTCTTTCCCATGGGATCTTCCTGACCCAGGAATTTGAACCTGTGGCTTCTGCCATGTCTCCTGCATTGCAGGCAGATTCTTTAACCACTGAGCCACTGGGGAAGCCCAAAGATATTATAGCTGTTATCAGTTATTATACCTGAAACTCATGGATTTGGGGCTGGCTTCTTGAAGTAGCAGTACAATTTTATCATTTTTAATGAAGGAACATTTCACTCATTACATCTGAAAACCTCTGAGACATTTAGAGGAATCAGGATACTTTAAGTGGGAGTAGAAGGATGAAAGAGGTAAAGGGGATGTTTCAACAGAAAATGTAAGAGATTTCAGCAAATGCAGGAGAAGTGACAGGTAGCTGTAGCTCAGAATAGAGTGGTTATGAATCAGTTGTTCAATACTTGCTGTAAACAGAGACTTTATCAAGTACTGGGATCAGGTTAGGCATTTACCCGTAGTTCAGGATCTTTAATTCTTCAGATTCCTTGTTGAGTGTCTGCTCTGCTTGATTTTGATGTGCCATGTGCTCAAAGCGTGCCTTCTTCTGGTGCAACTGTTTGGTCATGTACTTCCCCTTTGGAAGAGCTGACCCCATGCTGCAACATTCAAGGGCTTCCCTGAACTCAGACTTCAGGGCATTCCTCCCTGACTTCCAAGGTCACTTGCTTATCCTTGAAAGAAAAAGGCATGAGTGACCCTTTGTCACATTTCACTCCCCAACCCCCTATTTCAGCATGCCCCTAGTCCCACAGTTTGGGGAAGGGAGGTAGAGAGGTCCTATGTACTGGAGGAGGGAAGAGACTTCTGCTCTCTTCAGGGTAACTGAAGTTGCCAGGGGGTTACTTCTGAAAAATAAATGGAAGATATTAGTGCAGGGAAAGGTAAGGGACACAAGAAGAGAAGACAATATTTTACTAAATCTGAACCATATACCTAGCGTATAAGTGAAGAGGAAAGGGACTGAATCTTGGTGAGTGCCAACTATGTGCTGGGGTCTCTGTTGGGAGTTCTTAGATATTTATTTCCTCCTTTCCCCTACCGTGACTCTGGGAAGTAGATTTTTTAAAGAAAACTTCAGTTTACAGATAAACAGGTTCAGAGAAGCTCACCAACTTGTCTAATTTCACACAGTGAGGATTTAAACTTAGATCTCCTTAACTCTAAAGCCCGGGCAGCACATTAAAATGAACTGAGTCCTTAAAGAGAAATCCTTGCTTGAAGCTTAGACCAAATTCCAATCTCTGACAATGAGGATGGGCATTAGTGTTTTTAAAGCACCGCCAGTGATAACAATATGTATAATGTGCAGCCAGAGAACCCTGGCTCTGCTCTGAGCAGAGCTTTTCCTTGTACTCAGTCGGTCAATCGTGTCTGACTCTTTGTGACCCCCATGAACTGTAGCCACCAGGCTCCTCTGTCCATGGGATTCTCCAGCAAGAATACTGGAATGGGTTGCCATGCCCTCCTCCAGGGGACTCTTCCTGGTCTTCTGCGTTGCAGGCATATTCTTTACCACCGAGCCAGTACCTTTCCTACTCCTCTCCTAAAAGAAGGGACGGGGCATTTTCTGAACCAGTGTGCATTCTAAATATTCCCAGAGTACTTTTAGATCCACCCCATGCCCTGTTTCCTACCCCTCACTGTGGTTCTTATCATCTCTGAATACCTATTCGCAGGCAGATGGAGTGGGGCAAGAGGTTATTATCAATGATAGAGAACTACAAATATGATTGAGTTAATCTAATCCATGTTTTTTTTTTTTTTAATAAGACACGTGCATGTGGTGCTGATAGACTGTCAAAGTACAGTATCAGATACTGGCAAGAAACTATAATGATGGATATATGTCATTATATTTTTGTCAAAACCTGTAGAATGTCCAGGGTTTCCCTGGTGGTTCAGATGGTAAAGAATCTACCTGCAATGCGGGACACCCTGGTTTGATCCTTGGGTCAGGAAGATCCCCTAGAGAAGGGAATGGCTACGCACTCCAGTATTCTTGCCTGGAGAATTCCGTGGACAGAGGAGCCTGGCAGGCTACAGTCTATGGAGTCGGCAAAGAGTCAGACATGACTGAGCAACTAACATACATATGCATAGAATGTACAACATCAAGAGTGAACTCTAATATAAGCTATGGACTTTGGGTGATAATGATGTATCAGTGTAGGCTCATTAGTGGTAACCAATATATCGCTCTGATGGGAGATAGCAAGCAAGGCTGTGGCAGTGACAGAATTATATATGGGAAACTTCTATACTCTCTGTTCACTTTTGCTGTGAACCTAAAACTGCTCGAAAAAATAAAAGTCCATTAAAAGTGAAAGAAAATAGTGTCACAAAAATTTGATATGATTTTCAAAAGCTGCTGGCAAATTTTGTTTGTTGAATATTCTTACAGCAAATACCAAGTAGTATTGACTTAGAATCTCGGTTTATAGCAGGTATAAGAAGATGGGGTTTGGGTGTATTCCTGGTGGGAAAAAAAATTTATAAATTCCTAAG
The DNA here is from genome assembly GCF_963930625.1 of Muntiacus reevesi. Classification (NCBI taxonomy): domain Eukaryota; kingdom Metazoa; phylum Chordata; class Mammalia; order Artiodactyla; family Cervidae; genus Muntiacus; species Muntiacus reevesi. The sequence goes on from NC_089250.1 coordinate 140,013,667, forward strand.
ATTAGATTTTAAGAAGAACTAAAGAGCCTCTTGATGAAAGTGAAAGAGGAGAGTGAAAAAGTTGGCTTAAAACTCAATATTCAAAAAACTAAGATCATGGCATCTGGTCCCATCACTTCATGACAAATAGATGGGGACATAATGGAAACAGTGACAGACTTTATTTTGGGGGGCTCCAAAATCACTGCAGATGGTGACTGCAGCCATGAAATTAAAAGATGCTTGCTCCTTGGAAGAAAAGTTATGACCAACCTAGGTAGCATATTAAAAAGCAGAGACATTACTTTGCCAACAAAGGTCCATCTAGTCAAAGCTATGGTTTTTCCAGTAGTCATGTATGGATATGAGAGTTGGACTACAAAGAAAGCTAGGCACTGAAGAATTGATGCTTTTGAAGGATCTCCAACCAGTCCATCCTAAAGGAAATCAGTCCTGAATATTCATTGGAAGGACTGATGCTGAAGCTGAAACTCCAATACCTTGGCTACCTGATGCGAAGAACTGAGCCCTTGGAAAAGACCCTGATGCTGGGAAAGATTGAAGGTGGGAGGAGAAGGGGACAGCAGAGAATGAGATGGTTGGATGGCTTCACCAACTCAATGGACATGAGTTTGAGTAAGCTGCTGGAGTTGATGATGGACAGGGAAGCCTGGCGTGATGATGTCTATGGGGTCGCAAAGAGTTGGACATGACTAAGCAACTGAACTGAACTGAAGGTTAGATTTGTTAATTGCCATACAACATTTAACCTTTTACCCCATGTTTCTTGAAGTATGATTTACCATATCTAGAACATCCCTATCAAACATAAAACCCCATCCTTTTGCAGTCTCCTTTTAGCCTTGAAACCATCCACAAGTAAGAACTGTTTAATATCAAAATGACATAATATGTTGAACACTGTGTCAAATGTTATGAAGAACATTTTGGTATATTCAAAAATAATAAAAACTGCATAGATAAATACAGGCATTCTTGGAATTGGGGAAACATGTCATTTTGCACAATAATTACCCTGGTCATTTCTTTTAAGATACACAAAAGCAGAGTACCTCCTTTCATGAGTTTTATCAATAGCCTTTTGTTTTAGTGGAGGATTAGAAACAATGTCAAGACCGGAATGCCCATTCTCCACCCTATCCCACCAGCTACCCCTGCCCCCCAGATGCAGAAACTACCGTCATTACTCTGTCTAATTAATGTTATTCCTATTTGGTCACTGTTGGGTGTATGGAGAGTGCCTCAAGTAGTCAGAACACACTGTGAATATTTCATGTTGGATAGAGTGTATAGTCCTTTTTAATTTCTACATCTAATATTATGTTCCACAAATAAATCTAAGAAAATCCTGATATAGCTGCCTGATTACTGTGCTGCAGGAAAAAAAAATGCATAGTGAATATACTTTTCTGGCTTATGGTGGTATAACAACTTTTTAGCTTTGACCAGTTTGTTGTTCAATTACTTTTATTTTTCAAATGAATCTTACAAATAATCTCTTTCATCTGACTATTTGATTCTTAATGAAATGTTGAGGCTTCAAATTATAACAATTAAAAAAACCCAGCTGAACCTTGTCCTCTTTCAACCCCCAAGCTGATTTTACATATGGCTACTGTCTCAGTAAATATTAAATCATGTCTTTAAAACTCTGGAACAATTCCCTGATAAAACTACTGCATATCATCAGTTTCCCAGTTTCTCTTTTATTGCAAAAATCTCAAACATACAAAATGGAGAAAATAGTAAATCAAATCCCCATGTACCCACTATCCAACTTCAACAATTATCACTTCATCTGTAATCTTGTTTTATTTATACCTAATCTACTACTCCTTTTTGAAGCTAGTCTCAGACTTATGTAGATATTTCAGCATGTATTTCCAAAAGATATGTACTTTTGAAAAATTATAACCACAATATTATATGTATATTTAAAAATAACAGCTCTTTAATATTATATAATATCCAATGTTCAAATTTCTTCAGTTGTCCTGAGGTTTCTTTTAAATTGATTTAAATCAGGATTTCCAGGCCCAGTTTCTGCATTTTCTTGGTATATCTTTTAAATTTCTTTTAGTCTATAGGTGCCCCATCCTCTTTTTTCTTCCCTGCAACTTCCTTGTTAAAGAAATTGATTTATTTTATAGTGTTTCCTCCAGATCAAGTTTTACTGATTGCATTCCTATGGTGACTTTTAACTTGGTTTTCAGTGCCCCCAGGCCTCCTGTGAGCTGGTAGTTAGATCTAGAAGCTTCAATATTGGCAAGATTGCTTCAGAAGTTGTGCTATATACCTCCATTAGAAGGTTGTCAATGAATTTTTGTACCTATCTTTGTGATATAAGCAATCATTGGTGATTATGCTTAGGTTCATTCCTTTCTTTTTTTTTTTTTTTGCAGGGAGGGTGTTTGCACAATGGTTATACTCAAATTTTTTTCTTTAATTATCTGGAATATTTGAGGGAGAAACTTCTCCTCATCAACTATTTGGCCCTTCTATTGGTGCAGTTTATGCAGCAAAGGCAGATTGAGTGTTGCTATTTTCCTTTTTTATTTACCTTTTTTTTGGAATGATGAATTGGTTCCAAAGGTGAACAATGATTTCCTTATAGTACCATCATGAATATGTGAGTGTCAGCATATCTACTGTGTTTCAATACATTTCAGTCATTATTTATTATTGCCACTCAAATTTTTTATTACTTTGGCCAGTAGGAGCCACTTGAAGTTGTCTCCTGAGTCCTTTTGGAATGACCTTAGCAGTTTTAGATAGTATCCTTTATTTCTGGTATGATAAAATGTTTCAATCTCATCTTACACACTTCCTGCCTCAGACTTGGAATTTGCCATCTTTCCAAAGAGCCTAGGTTCATTTTCGTGGATAACACTAGAGATCACTATCTTATGCTAGGGTAGAAGATAATAATTTATTAAAGACTTAGGAATGAGCTCTGTGGATATTTGGGAGAATAGCACTGTAGGCAGAAAGAACAGCAACTGCAAAGACTCTGAGGCTAGAGCAGAGGCAACATGAAGAGAACAGTGGAGAGTCAGGGAGGTGATGGGGAGCAAGCTAGGTAGGAACTGGTTTATGCTTGGAGTGAGATGGGAGCCACTGGAAGGTTTTGAGCAGAAGAGTGATATGCTTGGTTTGGTTTTAACTGAATCACTGTGAGTACTGGGTACGGAATGACTGAGCAGGATTTAGAGCAGAGTCTGGGAGACCAGTGGGAAGGCTATTGTAATAAACCAGATGCAAGATGATGTGACTTGGCCCAGTGTGGAAGCATTGGGGGTAATGAGAAGAGGTCATGTTCTGGAGGGGGCTGTCCTTGACATGTTCAGATGCTTGTCTATTTCTCCCACATAACCTCTCACTCACAGTGAATCTTGATCATTTTTTTCTCCTTCTAGCTTTGACAGTCTTTTTTCCATCCTATAGTTCACAGGATATTTTGTAGACATGTTCTTTTTGAAACTTTTCTCTGAAACAGTGATGCCCAGACAGTCATAAACCCATTATAAAATTGTTGATTTTTACAGATATATCATCACATCAATTAAAAACAATTTTACCACAATAGGACAAATACCAAACTAATATTTCTTATTAGAAATCTTGGTATCTGGAAAAGGCAATCATTGGATTCTCATATAGTATAACTAGTTTTTATTATAAATGGCAAATGCTCTAATTCTGAAACCTTTAGTAAGGTAAAGAAAGAGTCTTGTGCAGACTCAGATTTATTAAAGCATTAAACTATTTTTGGGGGGGTGGGCGGGCACTGTGCCATATGGCATTAGGATCTTAGTTCCTTGACCAGGAATCAAACCCGTGCCCCCTGCAATGGAAGCATGGAGGCCTAACCACTGGACCACCAGGAAAGTCCAGCATGAAAAATTATTGAGCACATAGTATCTGCTGAGCATTGTGCAAATAACAGAAACGCCTAAACTGAAAAAAAAAAAAAAGCCCCTGCCTTTATTAAAGTATGATTAAAAGTATAGTGGAAAATATATTTTGTATAGAGTAAAAAACAGCCTTTAATGGTCACAAATTTAATAGCTTATGGAATATATTTGGAAGTAAAATGATAGCTCAGCTGGTAAAGAATCCACCTGCAACGCAGGAGACTCTGGTTCGATTCCTGGGTCGGGAAGATCCCCTGGAGAAGGGATAAGCTATCCACTCCAGTATTCTTGGGCTTCCCTGGTGGCTCAGATGGTAAAGAATCCGCCTACAATGCGGGAGGCCTGGGTTCAATCCCTGGGTTGGGAAGAGTCCCTGGAGAATAGACAGCTACTCACTCCAGTATTCTGGCCTGGAGAATTCCATGGACTGTACAGTCCGTGAGGTTGCAAAGAGTCAGACAGAATGAGCAACTTTTCACTTTCACTTTCAAAATGTCTTATGGAATAACTGATTTTAGACACAAATTCTCATGCGGAAGAAACAATGTAGAAAAAGCATAAACTACGAATCGGTGAAATCAGATTTATGTTCTGCTTGGCTGCTATTTATTAACTCAACCGTTCATCAAGAATCTGCTGAGCACCTGCACTGTGGGAGAAGCTGTGTCAGGTGCTGGAGAGCATGGTAGCAAGTAAGAGAGACCAGCTCCCTGCTCTCAAAGTGAACAGGAACTTGTAGCTTAACATCTCCACATCTCTATCCTCTGGTAGACTACATGTCAGATCTCTTTCAAACCTAAAATGCTAAAGTTTGTGACAACCTCGTGGAGGGAGAAGGTGCCCAAACAGGCAGTCTTGGGAACTTACCTTCCTTTGGGTTGTCGCTTATCCTGATTCCAAAATAACTTCATAGACACAGTTTTGTTTTTGTTTTGTTTTGTTTTAATGCTTTGGTCAGTTTTTCGTCTGTATTCGGGTCATCTTGGCAAAGCCTGGGTGTGGCAATTCCTGCCTATAAGACTTCAGAGGTAGGAGGTGAAGGTTTGGAAAAGGTAGCCAGCTTGCATCCGCACAGCTAGACAGCTGTTCTCAGCGAGCAGCCTTCTCTGCTGTCCCACCCTGCCTTCCGACCAATACCACGGTTTCTCCCGCGCCGCGTCCTTTGCTTGGGTGACCCGTTGCTCTTCTGGCGTAATGAGCTCCAAAAAGGGATTGCTCATCAGGGAACCAGAAGTGATCGGATTAATGGGACCAGAAGAACTGTTCTTGAGTCCCATCGTTTTTCCAGTGGGTATCAAGGTAACAAGTTTCTTGTTAGCTTGCTTCAAGATTGCAAAAAGTAAATCGCTTTTTATTTGCTTGCAGCCAAGATACATTTTTCAAGGGGGGAAATGGATTTCTGTATCAAAGAGAGAGGGAAAATCTGAAGAGATCTGAAAACACATTGCCTCAAGATACAAAAAGTTACAGCCCGGGCAAGTTTCAGGGGAATGAGCTGCTGAACTCCTCGGCAAGTATCCTTTCAGTCAATGAAAAAGACATAGGGTTTGAGGTTCCTTCCGAAACGGGGCAGGCTAATTTAGCCCCTCCCACGAGCCCGAGGGTCTGTTATATCTCTGTTCCTTGAGTACCTCTTTCACTGAGACCGACAACAGCAAGCAGAGGCTGAAAAATAAAGAGCAAAGAGGAAGAAAACAAAAGCTGCCAAATATGGAAGATAGAAGGGGTAAGAACAAAATTGATTTGATCTGAATCCTTAAGACCAGGAAAAAAATAAAAATAAAAAAGGAAAAAAGGAATTCAAAAGCCCAGACCAAAAGCAAGTACTTGAAAGAGCAAGAGGCAAAAAGCCCTATATACACTTTCCCACCCTCTCTTTCCGAGAGGAGGCAGAGAGAAAAAACTTTGGGGAATATTTTACAAAGCCAGGCTCCAGGGTTACAGTCAAGGGTGACTCTTGAGCAAGTTGGAGCGGCTCATGAATATTCATGAGCAATTGGTATTCAGATCTGGTTTTTTAGAGGCAAAAGACTTCTTCCGTCCCCTCACAGTTTAGGAGGCAGCTGGCTCTTTTGCAGTCCAGAGTCGTCTTGCTTCGGGTCAGTACCTCACCGCGTTTGCTGGAAGATGCTGGGCTGCGCGCGTAGATTTGCTTTGTTCTCGAATTTCCTGTGTGCTTTCCTGTTGTGAAATTAGCAAAGGCTTCTCTGCCTGGAATTAGACAGAGAAGTTAATGTGGCAAGAGGCTGTCTCAACAGGACCCCAGAGTATGTCTTGCAAAAGGCTAAACGTTTCTTGGGAGGTGTGGGGGAGTGTGCATGACTATGGGGCGTGAGGGGAGGGAAGGGCTGTAGTCTCCAAGAACAGTTTTATCTTAAAAAAGTGAGGCTTATCTGACTGACTGACTGTAGATTCTGCCTAAAAACTACAAGAGCAGCCTGGTTTGCACAGATGGTGTGCGGTCTCTGTCTTTTACCTCTTTTGGGCATTTTCTGCCAGGACAGAGAACACGGAGAAGCCAGCTGCTTGCCAGCCCATGGGAGCCAGGAAGAATGTCTGCAGCAGTGTGCTTGTGTAGGATTGCAAACCTTCATCACCTCCGGTTTCTAAGATCCCCACGTGTTTTTATCACATAGAACGTGGAGGAATGGGATGAGTAGCCAATAGAGTTCTTAACAATGATAAAAATGATAGCTGTTAACATTTTCGGCTTTCCTCTGTGCTGGGAGCCGTCCTAAGCGACTCCCTGCGACTTATAAGGTGAGTGCTATCATCATCCCCATTTCCCAGATGATGGAGTTGAGGTAGTGAGAGAGTAGCTTGCCTTGGCATCACACAGTAAGTGGTGAATTTGGATGCAGGTGATGGACACAGAGTCCAAGGGGCTATTTCCCCATTCTGTTGTTCCAATTCAAAGTCTCCTGCTACTGCCCTGACACTGTCGATTAGGGTTTGCAAATCTTTGAAGCTATTGGGGAAATGATATTGATGAAATCTCAAGTCTGGGAAGCAATCTGCATTTGCTATCAAGTTTACATGCATTTTCCCCCATTTGGTGCCTATGGCCAGTCTCTATGGTAGAATCCAGGCATTTTTATTATTGCCTTTTATGAAAGGGCAATTACTGCCTTTTATGACTGAAGCCAGGAAGGGTTAGATGACAGGAGTCACACAGCTAGTTTTCAAAAGTCCACAGCAGACTGTCTCCTGCCTCTGGTTTCCCTTTTAACCTGCAGATGGAGCTGAGTCATCTTGGAACTTCTGTCCCCACCCCCAGACACTTTTAGTTCCTCAAGGGACTTGGGGAGCGTCCTTCCTCCTTCTAGACTGTTGCAAGACACTTGTCTCTGCCTATAAGGCTGGTTTAGCTCTCTGCTTCCCGTTTAGCCTGGAACCAAGCTGCTCTGATTTGAATCCAGCTCCACCATTTACTTTAAGCCTCAGTCTCCTCATCTTTAAAATGGAGAGAATAATGTTATCTACCTTACAGGGTGCTGTGAGGACTAAATGAGGGTTCTCATGCAGGGTTCTCAGAACAGGGCCAGATGTATATAGTATGTGCTCAATAAATATTAGCTGTTGTGATCACTCCTTGGTTTGTCTTGGTTGTTAGTCCCTCCTCGAAGCCTCCTCCAACCCTTTGAGCCTATATTAGCCGTCTGTTGGATGTTTCTACTACCTCCGTACTCACACCTAAGGTGGCACTTGTTGTACTTGTCCATATTCCTGCTTTCTGCATCACTTCCCAACCTTCCCCGACTGTAATTTCTTTATTCACCTTTGGATCTGCAGTGTCAGGCACAGTGTTTAGCACATAATGGGTGCTCAATAAATAGTAAGCAAAGTGACATTATTTTCGTTGATATTCATCCAAGTGTCAGTAGGCTGGTTTTCAAGGGGACCTCTGAGTTTGCAGTAGAGTCCTGCTGGTACAAACAGCTCTTTTGTGCAATATGTAAAGATACCCCTCTAAGTGAATACATTGAGAATCAAAATGCATCTCTTCTAGGTGGGTGATCCTCAGAGCTGATGTGACCCTATGTGTCCCTAGGGTGCCCAGTTTAGCCAGTTCAGCTCTAGCTGAACTTCAGTCCCCAACTCCCCTTCCAGCCCAGGACCAAACTGGAGATTTAAGATGCCTCATAGCACTACCTCATGTCGCTGAACAGAACATCTGGTTGCAGAAATAGTGTTCTTCCAGCCCCATTTACAGCAGCCAAAGTCTGAGACTATGTGCTCTGGAAATGGAAGACAAACAAGTATCACAGAGGTTGGTCCTGGATAAAATCATAAAGTACATTAAACTTGTTTCCAGCACCCTCCCTTTCCTCTTCCTGGCATACCTTCAAACCCATTTGACAAATATTATTGTATCTTCCATTTGTAAGTCCCTGTGGCAGATGTGGGGTGTAAACAATTTGCTCACAGTCTAGCGAGGAAGGCAGACATACATACAACCAACTCTAATTGAAGCCAGACTCTGTGAAGTGCTAATAATCATAGCTAACATTGGTAATTTGTTATGTGCCAGACACTGTCATTTTTATATGCATTGTCTCATGTAATCTTCACAAAAACCTCCTATGATACAGGTTTCTCCATTTGACAGCTGTGGAGGGAAGTTACCTGGCCAAGGTCACCCAGCTAGCAATATTCATAGACAAAGGAGAATTTAGATCCTTATAGTCTAGCGGCAAAGCCTAGATTCCTAATAGATTAAGTTCTCCTACTTCCCTCAGAGCCATACTAAAAGTTTCAGGAAAATCTCCTGAGGACCAGAATAGGGAGTAGTGATTTTGGGGAAAACTTCTCAAAGGATGGGACATTTCAGTGGGACCTAGAAAGATGAGTAGAGTCTGGAGCCCACAGTAAACATCTTCCAAGTTCCTCAGTGCTTAAAGATCAGTTCTCTCTCTTACCTAAACTATAGGCTAGATTTAAGAGTAAAAAGCTCTTTTCCATGTTTTCTAAGTTTCAAGTAGGGAACCTATTTACCTGTTCATCCTGGAGACTTGAAGGCAGAAATCCAGAGTTTGTCTTGCAAGATCATTTGGCCCATTTGGTAAACAGTTTTTACAAATGGCAGTGACTGGTCTTGCTTGTACTTGGCCAAACCACATTTTAAGTGTATTTTCTCCCTTGTGTGGTCCTTTGCTTGCTTCTGACTACATAACCAGTGGTGTGCCCAAGAGAAATAATGTTTAATCCCACCTGCCTGTGCAGAGAGAAGGTGAGGACTGGGGCACATCCCCTGGTCTGTTCCCTGTGAACTCCATTCCCTGAAAAAATTTGGAGGGAGACCAAAATCGAGGGCAGCCCTTGCAGTGAAGAAACATCAAACTTCTGGATGGTTTGATGAAAGTGCAGTTTGGCTGAGGTACTAGCTTTGTCTTGGTGAGTGTGTGTGCGCTCTGAGGCAGTGTTTCTTATACGTCAATGTGCAGTGCATGTGCATCACTGTGGACCTTGCTAAAGTGCAGTTTCTGGTCCAGCAACTCTAGAGTGTTGACCTGAGATTCTGCATGTCTGACAAGCTCCCAGGTGGCTGTAATGCTGCCCCTACTTAGGCCACACTTCAACTACTGTGTCATAGGGCCATTGCATGTCTTAGTCTCAGAACTTATTTTGGTACCAAATAACCAAGCTCTCCCTCCCCAGACCCCCATCCACTGAAGCTACCACTTTGAGTTACTGATCAGCTATGTCATTGCGGGATGATAGGAAACCTAATTCTTTCATTCATCTGTTCTTTCAGTAAATGTATATCCCAGAATTTTGCCACACAAGAAACAAAATCTGAATCTTAATCACATACAATCTGTTATTACACAAAAAGGCCCTGTGTTGGATTTCTTGAATATCTCCCACCTTTTCTCTGTGTCTCCAAGATTCCTTAAGCCGCTTTCATTCTCAGCCTCCAACCTGGGAAGTACTGGCTACCTGAGTACTTTGCTGGGTGTCTGGAGTGCCAGAGAGCTGGGACTAGCAAGGATTCAGAACTCTGAGACCGGGAGCAGCATGGCAGGGACACTGTCTGCACTGCAGAAGACAGGTGAGAAGGATCCCAGACACAAAGGAGGAAAGTGAGTGCAGGGAGGATAGATGGAATTTCTTTAGGTTTGGAAAATTGAAGGAATGTTAAGGAAAAGAGAAGTTGTTGGAGTAGAGAAGGTAGGAAACAGTTTGCCTAACATACTTCCATCCCACAGTTTTTGTGCTGGAATTTCAAAATGAATTTAGAGACCCAGGAACAATGGCAGTACACGCCCTACATAAAGAGGCATTTCTTTCTAATCCACAGAAAGGATGTGGACAATTCCTTTATATCCATGAGGATGTAAGGAATATGGCACATACTTGCTAAAAAACAAACACATGAAATATGAATTAGAGGAGAAAAGAAAAACAATCACTCGTGACAGTATTTTGTTGTATTTCCTTGCAGTTCCTTTTTCTAGCCTGGGTTCTCTCTCTTTTAGCACTTACTAGACAAGGACTTTGCAAAATTAAGAGATGGCACTGTGATTGTGAGGTTGTATATACAATTTTAAAGCCAGATTTCTAGTGCAATAATAAAGGACAGGTATTTTCTGCCTCATAAGCATAGTCTTTGTTAGCATAATTTTGATGGTCACATAGTTTACCAGTGTCCCTGTTATTGAACATTTAGTCTGTTGCCATTCCAGTAAACATCTTTGTGTGTGAAGTTTTTCCATGTGTGGGGTTCCATGCTGAGGATAGATTCCCAGAAGCAGAATGATTGGATTAAAATTTGTAAAAATTTTTTAAAGTTCTTGATTACTGTCAGCAAGTTGCTTTACCAAAGTGGGACCCTTCGTGCTTCCACAGCAGCTCTTGTTTTGCTACATCCCTGAGAGGTTAGGTTGTTTTTTTTTTAATAGTCTTACCCACTTTTATGTTGTTTTAGTTTGTATTTGTTTAATTGCCAGTGAATTTGACATTTTACACATGGTGTTCTCCTTTTGTATGCTCTCTCATTGCCTGTTTCTTACTCATTTTATTTTATGTTCAAAAATAATTTATGTGAGCTCTTGATATAATAAATATATTCAAGTTTTTATGCTATATTTGCAACAGTTTTTCTGAAATCTTAGTGTTTTTATACAGAGATTTACAACCATGAATAGATCCAATGCATTTCTAATCTGTGGTGTTATATTTCCAAAAAAGTTTGTATTGCATTTATTGTCCCTTAACCCAGAATAATTTTTCTAAAGTACCAAGTAATTGTCATTTTTATTTAAATCATTACTTTTAATTAATTTTTCATTTTATTTCACAAGGATTAGAAAATATGGCTTTAATATTTCTGAGGTTTCTTTGAACCAAAGCATGCAGAGAATATTTACAAATTTGTGAAAGCTTGTGAATAAGGTATATTCTGTTTTTAAGATACGAAATTGGATATTTGTAAATCTATCCAGTCATTTCAATTGTATGGTAATCCCTACTCAACCATAATTTTCTATGTGAAATTATGGTGTATGTGCCTTAACTTTTATATGCTTTCATTGTTACTTACACATTTTCATTCCAGGAGAAAGAATAACCTGGGAATCAGTTTTTATTATGGCTTATTAGAAAAGGATGGGGAGTGGGGATGGAGACTTAGGACTATAAAAAGAAGTAAAGTAGATGCAGAGAAGGAATAGTTCAATAAAGTTTTGAGAAAGATGAAAGAAGAGGAGATAAAGTTCTCAGCATCTTAGGCAGCAGAACTTTATATGGCTACATAATTTTAGGAAGTATTGAAGCGTGGTGTGAATGAAAACTGTCAGATCTTTCCCTTCCAAATAATAATTGCAGGCCCTAGGTGGCTCGAGCCAAGAGGTGGATCTGGTTGGCAATATTTAGGAGGTGAGGGTCAGAATCTCTGAACTATAAAATTGAAACAGGATTGCTCAAGTGAATAAAAACTCAGACACACATGCACAAAAGACATCTGAAGCAATGTGTCATCAGCAAAATAATTTTTTAGGCATGGCACTGAAAAGGCAGGATACGGAGGACTTTAAAAGCTTCCAGTGAACAAGGATTGGTAAATAGAAAGTAATAGTGCGGTGGGCTTCCCTGGTAGCTCAGCTGATAAAGGATCTGCCTGCAATGTAGGAGACCCAGGTTCGATTCCTGGGTCAGGAAGATTCTCTGGAGATGGGATGGTACCCACTCCATTATTCTTGGGCTTCCCTGGTGGCTCAGATGGTAAAGAATCTGCCTGCAAGGCGGAAGGCTTGGGTCTGATCCCTGGGTTAGGAAGATCCCCTGGAGAAGGGAAAGGCTACCCACTCCAGTATTCTTGCCTAGAGAATCCCCATGGACTGAGGTGCCTGGTGGGCTGCAGTCCACGGGGTCACAAAGAGTCGAACACGACTAAGCACAGTGTACAGTACTTGTATTTTCTAATGTAAACTGTGTCAAATGTTCTTGGTACCATCTTTTGCTTAATGTCTTCTTTTTTATTTATTGCTTTTGTGTGTGTGTGTGTACTTGCAAATAATCATAAGGGCTTTTTCATAGATTTATTTGCTTTTTCTTCTTTCTTGGTTGATATAGTAATGGTGGTAGGCTGCAAAGATTGCAGCGCTGAATCCCTGGAATTTATGAATGTTTCTTTATATGGAAAAAAAGTCTTTGCAAATGTCATTAAATTAAGGAATTTAAACTGGGGAGATTATCCTAGATAATCACAGATTGTCTAATAAGAGAGAGGACGAGAGAGACCTGACAGGGAAGAAGGCAGTGTAATCACTGTAGCAACATGTTGTGCTACTGGCTTTGGATGGGGAGAGAGGTCCATGGCCAAGGAATGGGGAATGCACAGAATCCCATCAAGCAGATGGAAAAGGAAAGGTAGCCCTGCCCACACTTTATTTTAGTCCTGTGAAACTGATTTCAGACTTGGCAACTTCAGAATTATAAGAGTAAAAGTGTGTTGTTTTAAGCCATTGAGTTTATGGTAATTTATTATGGTAGCCGTTAGGAAACTAATACAGTTAAGTATTTAATACATGGATGTGGTGATGGCTTAGTTCATTAAACCACAGGTTTATAGAGTGTATTAAGTCACATGATGTTCCAGTCCAACAGCCACATGCTGTTCCTGTCAACTCGCAGTTCTCAAACAACTATTTAAAGTTGGTTCTGTCCCTCTGTTACAAAATGAGAAACCAAGGAATAAGTAGTTAATTGACCTTCCAAAAGTCTCTCAATTGGTTAGTGCTGAGGTGGAGATTCGAACCCGTAGTTGTTGATCTTATTATTTTGAAATATGGTTCACATACCATGTAATTAACACATTTAAAGCCTATGATTCATTGTTTTTAAACACATTTACAAAATTGTACAGACATCACTATGATCAATTTTAGAACATTTTATCACCACAAAAGGAAACCCTGTACCCATTAGCGTGAATTTAATTAACGTCCATGTAGTTCTTTTCTCACTTTCTTTATTTTTGAGTTTTTAATTTTAGTTTGTTTCATAATGATCTGGTACCTATGAAAGTAATTTTTTAGAAAGGGCATCAGTGTGGTAAGAGAGTGACAACCTGTCTAAATATAGATACCTTATCCCCTTCAAGTAATTGGAGGTATTCCTCTATTGTTTTGAGAAGTTTGATTCTGTAAAGAAGTTTGAGGACACTGTTTTCCAGCCTGAATGTTTTTCTATTCTCTATTCCTGACATAATTTTCACAGTAAGACAACCAAGTATAGACTTTTTTTTAATAGATTTTGCTTAGAAAATAGTAAACCCTCTTAATTTCCAAATTCAGGACTTCTTTAGGGTAAGAAAGATTTCTCTGGTCATAACTTGAATCAGTGCTCATATTTTGTTCATTTGCTTTTCTTCTTCAGTGATTTATTATTTTGATTTCTTATCTCTGAACTTACTCCATCTTTCTTCTCTTTCTTTCTTTCCTTTATTTTTCTTTATATTTTGACAATATTTTCCTAAGATTATTCTCTATATCTCTGATTCAGTTTTCCTTAATTATCTCTAGTATGAACTTCCATTCAGCTGCAATATTTTAGATTTCTATGAAATCTATCTCAGTGTGTTCTCTTCTCAGAGCAACATCTTCTTATAGCCAACCAAAAAATAAATAAATATTTTCCTCTCTTTCCTGCATCATATCTATTTTGGAAGCAGGCTTTCCCTCTATCATTTTTTCTACCTTATTGCAAAGTTTATTTAATCTAAGGCCTTATCCTTGAAAGAAAAGAGATATTTTCTGTATGTGTGCACAGATGAATGTGTTTGTTGTCAACTACAAATTGGCCCTTGCCATCTACCTCTGTAGCCACGCATTCTGGGAAACAAACTCACTCAGAAGGATAATGCAGATAGTGGAGTGCAGTTTATTACACCAGCAGGCCCAAGGCAGAGTCTCCTCTTAGCCAAGGACCCCGACCAGTTTTTCTGAAAACTTTATATACCCTAAGTGTACGTGCCCAAACCCACCCAAATTCCCTGAAACTAGTCTGAACAAAGGAAAAGAAAGATACAATCAAAGTTAACCCGTGATTCATGTGCCTTAAGCCTAGGCAGTTAACAGTGGACAATTATCAATAGGCCTGTGGTCATACCCCAGTAAGCATAATAGAATTTATGCTTCTATTCAGTTACACAGATAATTAGGGTATTCTTTTAGGCAACAGAGAGTCTAGGTACGAGGCCTGGGGCTCTTCCATCCAGGGGGCCTGGTTTTCCAGTTGGTATGTTATCTCCATAGATACTGGGCATCTAGCTCAAAGTCCACAGTCCGGCCCAAGATGGCGTCCTGCTTTCAAGATGGAGCCTGTTCTGTCTGTTTCCTCCTTCATTGCCTCCTCTTGATGCTCTTATCTCATAGTATGAGCATCATTCACAGGGATATATTGCACCCTGACTCTCCAACCTCCAATCTGGGAGAATGACATCACCTTTTGGGTTACAAAACTTCATAATACATTGTAAAATAAAGGGTCCACAAAGCAGAGCCATCAAGGCAACTATAACAATGGTAAATATAGTTTTCCACCAATCACCCTTCACAGAAGATAAGACTGAAGTCCATAAAGGAAGATTATCATCAGACATAACTTTTATCTGACCTTTCTTGTCATCTAAGGTGGCTGATATATAGCCAGATAAATCAGGAATATATACACAACATTCAACTTTAATTATGGGTTTCTCTGGTGGCTCAGACGGTAAAGCGTCTGCCTGCAATGCGGGAGACCTGGGTTCAATCCCTGGGTCGGGAAGATCCCCTGGAGAAGGAAGTGGCAACCCACTCCAGTACTCTTGCGTGGAAAATCCCATGTGCGGAGGAGCCTGGTAGGCTACAGTCCGTGGGGTCACAAAGAGTCGGACACAACTGAGCGACTTCACTTTCACTTTCAACTTTAATTATAGCACAGGTCCCTCTTTGTACTGAAACTATGGTTAGTCTCAAGATGATACCAGCAAGTCCTTGTAGCAGCAGTTGATTGTAGAGCTTCATCTTCTTTTCTTCTTTAAGATGATCTTGGTTTCCCGGGGATCGGCGGGGTCCTTTTGTGTAGTCCACTCGGCGTCCTCCAGGTCTGCATGCTATGCTCTCTTCACCCTCATGTCGTGGTCCCAGGGAGTGACACCTGCAACTTTAACTGAGGCAAATTTTCTGACACCTGTTTTATTATGGGAGGGGGCCTCCCTTCCAGGTGTTCAAAGGGCAGTGTGCCTTTTAGCTGAATCGCTGGAGGTTTCTCTCTGTGCCGAGAGGCAGCATTGATCTGTGAGCAAGCAGTGCAGTTCTGAGATTTTGTCCTGCATTGGGAAGAGAGGCAGGGAGTCAAGAAGTATTTTCAAATTAGCTCTTCTAGTTTATCATGGCCTAGATGGGTCGCTTGGTGTGTTTGACTTACCAGTGTGGGTGCCAGCTCCTCCAGTACCAATAATTTGCCACTTGGCGATTCCCACCATCCCTTTTCAGTCTTGGTGGCCTCTTCTGCTTTGGCTAGTTGGTTTTGGGCTTCAGTGTATTTTGGAGAGTCTAGCTTTAGCTCAGATAGCTCCACCAATATGAGAGCTTTAATAGGGGCTTCACTTAATAGGGTCACCCCCAAGCCCTCGGCCACTTGTTTAGCAGTCTTATCTGCTAGTCTGGTCCCTGAGCCCAAGGGGTATCTTCTTTTTGATGTCCTCAGCAGTGTATGACTGCAACCCTTTCTGGTTCCTAGGCAGCATCTAATGGGGGCTTAATTTCTTCCTTATTTTTAATATCTTTTTCACTAGCTGTCAAAGGCCTCTCTCCTTATACAGAGCCCTGTAGTGTGGCAAAAGCATACCTGGAGTCTGTGTAAATGTTTGTCTTCTTACCTTTTGACAGCTGGAGGGCCTGGATTAGAGCATATAGTTCGACCCGTTGAGCGGACCAGTGTGATGGCAGAGAGCTAGCCTCAATGATGGCTTCTTCCATGACTACTGCTTATCCCGACAGTCATTGTCCTTGTTTCACCAGGCTGTTGCCATTGGTGTACAGGACCAAATCTGGGTCCGGGATTGGCTGGTCCCTCAAGTCAGATCTGCTGGCATATTTCCTTGCAATCATGTGAGGGCCCACCTTCTCCCACAAGAAAGAGAGTGGCCAGATTCAGGGCCTAACAAGGCTCAGTAGTAACATGGGGGTTCTCACACAGCAGTCCCTAGTATTGAGTAATCCAGGATGTTGACAGCCATTTATGGGGGTCCCCTCACAGGAGAGTGTTGACCTCATGTGGGACTTTTACAAACAAATCTTGGCCCAAAGTCAGCTTGGCTGCCTCCTGGACCAGTAAGGCAACTGCAGCAACTGCCCGTAAGCATCCCAGCCACCCATCCCATCCCAGTGGCAACACTGTCCAGTTGATTAGGGATAAATCACTGGTCTGTCCCATGTCCCCATAATCTGGGACAACACTCCCATAGCCTCCTTGTCCTTTTCATTCACATAAAGAGTAAATGACTTAGCAAGGTCTGGCAGACCCAAGGCGGGTGCTGACGTAATTGTACCAGGTTTGAGTTCTATTACCAGTGGGACTTGTTTTGCAAGCCTGCGGTGGGTGGGAGTGGGGTTGTCTTCTGCCCAGACCTCAGGGAATTGTTGAGTTAACTCTCTCTGTTTCTCTCTCTGTTCTTGACTGTTTAGCCCGTCCGATTTCCCTTCCGGGAGACAGTGCAACCTCCATTCATCTTGAGGGCTTACCGAGAGGAAGAGTAAATAGGTGGTTGAGCCCACTCGAACAGTGGGTCTTTCGTGGGGGAAAAGGTCACTTGTGCCCCCAATTTAGATAGCAAGTCTCTTCCTAACAAAGGTATTGGGCATTCAGGGATGTATAAAAATTCACGAGTCACTTGGTGTCCCCCCATCTGACATTTTCAGGGTAGGCTAGAGGCACAAAGGCTGCATTTATCACCATCTGAGACCTGAGCAGCCTCTGGCTGGGTCTATTGGTGTATAAAGTCTATAGGCCTTGCACAGGCTTTCGCAGAACTCAGAGGGTGATTCGCTTTCCCTTTGAATCACTTCGGAGGGTTTTGTGATACTCACAGCTTTCCGGGCCCCTCTCTTGAGACCTTGTACAGTAGCCGCCAGATCTCTCTCCAGGAGGCCCCGCCCTTCCTCTGTGTTACAGCCCCAGTTGGGCTCCTCATCGGGGGCGGCTAGTTCTGCCCACGCTGCGGGTTTGCAGTCCCCTCGGGTGCCATTTCTGTGAACCATTTTCTGGCCTCAGTTAGGATCCTGTGTCCTTCCTCCGTGCTGAAAAGGGAGACTAGTAGTTGGATTATGTCATTCTATGTAGGGCGGTGGGTTTGAAAAATAGTCTCCATTAGCCTAATCATGGCTTGTGGCTCCCCCGTGTACAGTGGAGCGTGTCCCTGCCAGTTTAATATATCCGTAGAGGAAAATGGGTGGTAATAATAGACTGCAGGGGGCTGATGGTAGTGCCCCATGGGTCCTGACCTGGAGGCTGCTGTAGCTCTCTGAGGGGCATCTGTAGTGGGGTTGTTTCCCCCTGTTCCTTGGTGGAGTGCAGCCTCTGTCTCATTGCTGTGTTTTCTCCCCCCTTCTCATCAGTACTCACCAGGAGAGGTGGATACAATCTAGGAGGTCCAGCTGAGGTGGAATTCTGGGGGCGTTGACCAGAGGTCTCCATTGCTGAGATTGGAACCTGCTGAAACAGCGGCTCTACGAGCTCCGGGAGAGCTGGTGGAAGAGCAGTGGCTGCTGCCGGAAATTCACCCAGCCCTGGATTGGGCATTAAGGCAGCCTCTGGTCCTGGTGGAGCACTGGGAGGCAGGCGTGTCATTATCCAGTATGGGGCGGGGGGGGTTAGGTCTGCTGCTGCTGCTGCTAAGTCGCTTCAGTTGTGTCTGACTCTGTGCGACCCCATAGATGGCAGCCCAGTCATCCCCGTCCAAATCCTGTAGAATTTCCTTTCTTATCATCAGTCAGTTTTTGTGCCATTAATATTCTTCCCTTTCCCTTCTGGATACAGAACCTTGTCCAAGTAGGAGGGTCTTGAGCTAGCCCTAGCCATGAGTCAATATATGGACATTGATCCAGGTGTCCTGGCTCTCCTGTGACTACTGTATAGACTGCTTCCACTATTTTTAAGTTCACGGTGTTCTCTGGTGGCCATTCTACTCCCACAGGGGGCCATTCGGCCTCACAGAGTATGTGGAGGTGGTTAGGTTTCATCTTCACCCCATAGTCTTCTCCAAATCCCTTCTTTAAATTTTAAATCATGCACTCCAATACAGTTGGCTTAGATTCACTTTCCCCCATCTTGCTTACCTTCTCAGACCTTCTGCTTTTCCTTTTCGTTCTGCCTATGAAGTTCTCAGTACCCTATGTACTTCTGATATTTCCTCTCAATGACACTTAAATTGCCATTCTGCCTCCTTCCTAATTGGGGTGAGAAGAGCCTTACCTGCCAAATCCCAGAGGGAGAAGGGGGATCGGCATGTCTTCACCTGCTGGTCAGCATAGCCAAACCAGAACAGCACGTGGTCCAAGACTGTTTCTCCCTTAACTTTTAAAGTCCATTCTGCCTTGGTGGGCTTGATCAGGTGCGGATGAAAATACAGATGGGTTAAGTATCCCATGTCCCAGGCCATCTCCGGAAAAGCCAATTTGTACTCACTTATGTATCCTCCTCCTTCTAGCCTGACTATTCCGAGGGGGTCAAGAATTTCATAGCAGACGGGACACCTCCTTGGGGAGGACAGATTATGAGCACTCAAAAACCAAGTTTCTTCTCCTAAAAATCCCCTGGCAATTGCTTGGTAATAATTTTCCCCAAGATGGTGTGAGCACCACCTCCTAAATGACCTTCACAAATTTCCTTCCTAAGCCCTAACAAGCTTTTCAACCTGTATACCAAGCAATCGTTGCCACCTCCCTATTCCAGGCTCCTGTGGGTCTGTGTCCCCTTCTAATCCCTCCCAGGGGAGTGATCAGGCCCCCTCTTCCACCCTACCGGGTGGGTTCCTCCTCACCTGAGCATTCAGTTCCCCTGCTGCTGTCCACTACCTGCTAACGTGAAAGGTCCGGTCATTGAGAAGCAGAATCCTTCCAGAAGGGTGAGGCGCCTTCCCCCTCTAGAAGGTCCGAGCCGCAAGGCCTCGGAGTAGTCCCAAATGGGACTTGTCTCCTCAAAGTGAAGAGTTTCCCGGCCAATGCACTAAATGTTGTAGCTATGCGTTCTGGGAAACAAACTCACTCAGAAGGACAATGCAGATAGTGGAGTGCAGTTTATTACACCAGCAGGCCCAAGGCAGAGTCTCCTCTTAGCCAAGGACCCCGACCAGTTTTTCTGAAAAACTTATATACCCTAGGTGTATGTGCCCAAACCCACCCCCACCCCAAATTCCCTGAAACTAGTCTGAACAAAGGAAAAGAAAGATACAATCAAAGTTAACCCGTGATTCATGTGCCTTAAGCCTAGGTAGTTAACAGTGGACAATTATCAATAGGCCTGTGGTCATACCCCAGTAAGCATAATAGAATTTATGCTTCTATTCAGTTACACAGATAATTAGGGTATTCTTTTAGGCAACAGAGAGTCTAGGTACGAGGCCTGGGGCTCTTCCATCCAGGGGGCCTGGTTTTCCAATTGGTATGTTATCTCCATAGATACTGGGCATCTAGCTCAAAGTCCACAGTCCGGGTGGAGTCCTGCTTTCAAGATGGAGCCTGTTCTGTCTGTTTCCTCCTTCACCTCTACAAGCATAAGAACCATGTGCTGCTGCAGCTGCTGGCTTTTAACATCCCCTGAAGGGAGTTCAGAGTGGAGAGCAGAAATGAGGCACTCTGCTCTGGAAAAACTGGCAGAACAGGTCTTCAGATAGATACTTCAGAAGCTGATTTTATGAGCCCAATTCTTTTATCTCCTCATCTAGAAAAGCACTAAATTTCTTCTCAGGGACTTCTGCTTCTTTTGATTAGCAGAAACCTTCTACAAAAATATGTGCTTAATTGCATGTACTCCCCCTTCACCAAAATCACATATATACTGACATTCCACCCAACTTTTTGAAGCAGTTTCTCAAGGCTGTCTGAAATGCTATTTCTGCATCTATATTCCTCATTTGGCTCCAAATAAAACTTAATTTGCAACTCCCACGTTGTGCATTTTTCTTAAATCAACAGTGTCTTTCATCTTATTCTAAAAGGAGTTTAAGGGAGCATTAGGGGAGATTCATCCTAGTTCAGTGTTAGAGATGAGGAGTGAGTGATCTCCCCTTGACTCTCTTAGATCCTTCTGGATCCTGGAATAATATAGTCACCAAATTCTAGGTATTCTGTGAGTGGGAAGATATCTCAGTCCTCTACCCATAAAAATCTCACTAGAATCCAGGAAAGAACAGTTCTGTTGCCATAGAGTCGTATTTCAGAGGATAGTGAGACTAGTGCTGTCAGGATTCTGTCAATATTTTTGTCCAGAGGCATAAAGGCATTCAGGAAGGACCCTTCTCTGGGCCCATTTTCTTGCTTTTCCCCTTTTCTACTGAGAGCAAACCTCCATTAAACTGCAGAGTGAGCTCCTGTCCTACTGCTTAGTATCTTGGCCAAGTAATGCCTTTTTTGGAGAACAATTCTAAGTCTCTGTATACTCCTGGGTAGACCTAAGGTTACCAGTTCACAGAGGCAAAACCCCCACACACAAACAAGCAAAACAAAGCAAGACAAAACAACAAACCCGGGGGCTTCCCAAAGAGTTCCCTCTCCCCTCCCATCACGTCCTGCTTCTCTTCTCCCATAGTGCGCTTTAAAAAAAATTATTTATTTAATTTTGGTTGCACTGAGTCTTCATCGCTGCACAAGGGCTCTCTCTAGTTGCACAAGCGGGTCTCTCATTGAGACCAGGTCTGTGGTGCATGGACTTCAGTATTTGTGGCTCACAGGCTCTAGAGCATGGGCTCAGTAGTTGGCATACATGGGCTTAGTTGTCCGGCAGCATGTGGATTTTTCCCAGACCAGAGATCGAACTTCTGTCCCTTGCATTGCAAGACAGATTTTTAACCACTGGGCCACCAGGGAAGCACCCGTAGTGTGCTTTGGTTGGCTCCAAGTTAATGAGCATCGTGAGGGCCATCTGAGACTCTGCTTATTCGCCCTGGTCATGCTGTCTTGTCTCAGAAGAGGTGATGCTTGCCATTAATGTCATTTCTTAATACTAATGCACTGACATTTTTTGAGGGAAAAAAATAATTTCTTTTGGGATACAGATACAGATTTTCATAAGAATGTGAGAACATATATCAAAGTATTTTAAGTTCTGCTATCTTCATACTTTGTGGTCATAAGACTTGGCTTTGTGAGATACTCTGGCAGGAATAAACCAAGAAGTTGGTGAGCAATGGGAAGAGACTAGTATTGGGCTCTAGTCCATTAGGTGAGAGATGATGGGGACCTGCCCTAAGGCATTGATGGTGGGTAGGGGAGGGAAGTGGGCTTCTCTGGTAGCTCAGCAGTAAAGAATCCATCTGCAGTGCAGAAGCTGCAGGAGATTTGGGTTCGATCCCTCAGTTGGGAAGATCCCCTGGTGGAGGGCTTGGCAACCCACCCCAGTATTCTTGCCTGTAGAGTCCCATGGACAGAGGATTTGGGCAGGTTACAATCCATGGGGTTGCAGAGTCAGACATGACTGAAGCAATTTAGCACGCATGCACACAGGGGAGGGGGATGGATGGGAGGGGCTGGATTTAAGCAATATTTATGAGGTCGAGTCTGAGGTAGAGGGTGGGTGGTTTTTTGGGAGAGAAGGAGATGGAGATGTTAAGATTTATTCTCAAGTTTAGCTGTATGGGTTAATACATATTTATGGATAAGACTAGGAATGGGGGAGGGAGAGTGGATTTGGCAGGGGGGGAGAGAGATAATAAGTTCATCCTGGCACATGCTACATATGAGACGTTTATAAGACATCAAGGCAGAGCTATTTTGTTGGTTGATGGAAATTTGAGTCTAAAGCTTGGAGAGGTCTGAGCAAAATCAAGAGATAATGGGAGCTGGAGTGGAGCATGGAGTCAGTGGTTGAAAATATGAGCATTTAAAGTATGAGTCACTCTGGAAACTATAGGGAATGAAAACAGAGAGGCTGAAGAATGGAACCCAAGGAAACACCAACAATAAAGGGGTGGAAAGAGAAAGGACTTAAGAAGAGAGATTCAGAAAGAAAGCCTAGAAAGGTAAAAGAAAGCCAAGGAGAGTCTGAATCCGGTAGCCAAGGAAGAGCGTGTCTTGAGACCACAGCTTCTAGAAGTGCCAAAACTTCCAATTAGCCAAGAAGGAGAATGAGAGGAAGTATCGTATTTTCTCTTTTTCTAGCACACTTCCCGCCTCTACTCGTGCCCCATAGTGTAATGTCTTGGAGAGTTAGGAGGCACTCTATAGTATTTCTACACACAGACCCTTAATCCCTCCAGCAAAACCCTGCAAACACTAATGGTACATTTTACAGTGGAAGAGATGTGGTCAGGTTTGAGAATTTGGAGCTTATGAATATTCTTGGTGGAAACTGACTTAGTCGAATATTAAGAGGTTAAACAGCAGATATTAAGAAAGTAGGAACATTGAGCTTATTACATGACTCAAGAAGTGAGGTGGTGGAGGGAAAGAGAGCTGACTTGGGGGAGTTAGGTCAAAGGAAGAATGTTGCAGACTAGAGTGGACTTGATTATGTTTAAAGGATAAGAGCCAACAACGGGGGATTCCTAGCAGTCCAGTGGTTTAGGACTCTGTGCTTTCACTGCTGAGCCAACCAAAGGAAGATGGACTCATTCGTTCAACAAGTATTTACTGAGCAAAGAATATATATCAAGCACTGTTCTAGGCACTGAGGATATAGTGGATAGCAAAACAAAATCCTTAACGTCACAGGGTTTATGTTCTGGGTGGAGGTGTGGGGGCATACAGATAATAAGCAAAGGAAAAAAGTAAGATGTATATTAGTGATGATAAGTAATCTAATTAAAGCAGGCAAGAGGATTGAGAAGTCTAGGGAGGTTATAATTTTAGCAGAGAATTTTAGATAAGGATCTCTTTGAGTAGGTCCTGATTTGGGACTTTTTGTGTTTCCTGGACCTGGAGGTTTGTTTCCTTTCCCAGGTTAGAGAAGTTTTTAGAGAAATAGCTTAGAGAAGCTATTATATCTTCAGATACGTTCTCTGCCTGTTTCCCTCTCTCTTCTTCTGGGACCCCTATAATGCAAATGTGAGAATGCAATACAGTCTTAGAGGTCTCTTATTTAAACTTTCCTCATTTTTTTTCAATCTTTTTTTGTTCAGCTTCAGTGATTTCCTCCATGCTTTTCATTAGCTGATCCATTCCTCTATATCATTTAGTCTATTGTTGATGGCTTCTAGTGTATTTTTTAAATATTTATTTGGCTGCCTTGGGTCTTAGTTGTGGCATGTGGGATCTCTGTTATATCAATGGACTCTTTAGTTGTGATGTGCAGGTTTACTTGCTCTGCCGCATGTGGGATCTTTAGTTTGATGACTAGGTGTCAAACTCACATCCTCTGCATTGCAAAGCAAATTCTTAACCACTGGACCATTAGGACAATCCCTCCTTCTTCTGTATTTTTCATTTCAGCTACTGTACTCTTCAGCTCTGTTTCTTATTTGTGTTTTCTCTTTGTTAAAACCTTCTAACTCCTCACTCTGTTCATCCATTCTTCTCCTGAGTTCTTTGACCTTTGCAATAATTACCTTGACTGCTTTACTGAATGAATTGCCCATCTCCAACTTCACTTAGTTTTTCTTCTGGAATTTTATCTTCTTTCTTCCCTTGGAACATGTTCCTCTGTCACCTATTTTGCCTAACTTGCTGTTTTTATTTCTGTGTAGCTGGTAGGTTGGTTATATTTCCTGACCTTAGAGAAGTGGCCTTTTGTAGGAGACGTCCTATGAGTCCCAGCAGTGCACTCCTCTCTGGTCACTAGATCTATATGCTCTAGGTGTGCCCCCAGGTTAGCTCTGCCTGTCTTTTGTTTGTGGCAGGCTGACTGCTGTGGATGGTCTGGTAGGTATGGCTGGCTCCCAGTCTGGTTGGTTACCAGGTCCTGCTTTGTCTGGAGGCTGCTAGCTCCAGGTTGGGGGGGCTGGGTCACGAAGCAGCTGATTGCAGAACCCCAGGAGTCTCCAGGGTAGTGCTGGCTCAGTGGTGGGCAGAGTCAGGTTCTGGAATAGGGTTTGTGGGGTCAGGGTTCCCTGATCTAGTGTTGGCCTGCTGGCAGGTGGAGCTTGTTCCTGACATGGCTGACTGTGTGTTCTGGGGTGTCCTAAAGCAGGTGCTGGCCTGCTGGTGAGTGGGGCCAGAAACTGGGGCAGCTAGTTGGATAGCCAAGGTATCTCAGAGCCATTGTTGATCTGTTGGTGGGGGAGTGGTCAGGGCCTAAGGGTTCTCGGGGCTAGTATTGACCTGATAGTGGGTGGAGTTAGAGCCCACTCAGTTAGGGTCCTGAGGGGGTCCAGAAGCTACAGGTGTCAGCCTGTAGGTGGGTGGGACTGGATCTCAGGGTGTCTTAGGGCTGGTGCTGGCCCACTGGTAGATAGGACCAGGTCCCAGAATCTCTGACTGCAGAACCCAGGGGTCTGAGAGCAGGTGTTGGAATGCTTATAGGTGGGGCCAGTTCTTGACACAACTGGCTGCAGGATCTAGGATGTACTGAAGTTTGTGTTGGCCTGTTGATAAGTAAGGCCCCATCCCACTATGGCTGGCTGAGGGGCTCAACTTTCCCCAGAGCTGGTGTTGATCTATCGGTGGGCAGATCTGGGGCCCATATTTGTATCTCCAGTACCATCTTCTCCTCTGAACTCCAGACTTATATATTCATCTGCTTATTTAAAAAATCTCCACATCAACTAGGCACTTCTTTTCTTTTTACCCTACCATGCGGCATGCAGGATCTTAGTTCCTTGACCAAGGATTGAACTTGTGCCCTCTGCAGTAAAAGTGCAGAGTCTTAACCACTACACCATGGGGAAGTCTCCAAATAGGGTTTCTTAGCAAAGGTATCTCAAACTTAAAACATGCAAAACTGAGATCCTAAGCTTCCCACTCAAACTTGTTTCTCCTACTGTCTTTCCATTTCCTCTCAAGGCCACTCCATCCTAGTTTTTGGAAGGCCCCAAACCTTGGAATCAAATTTACTTCTCTGTTTGCTTTCCATCCATATCCAGTCAGGAAATACTGTTGGCTCTCCCTTCAAAATCCAATCACTTCTTGGAAGAGTTCTCAAGATGATGGAGTAGGATGCTCATATCCTCCCAAAGGCACACAAAAATTGGAAGTATTTACAGAGCAACTATTGATGAGAAAGGCCAGAACCCTCCAGAAAAGATCTTCAACAACAAAGATATAAGGAAGGAACTACAGCTAGATGGTTTGGAAGGGCAGAAACACAGTATTGTTAAGACCCATGCCTCTAGGTTGGTGACCCCTAGGTGGGTGACCCCCAAATGAAAGAATAACCACAGTTACAGAGGTTTTCCCCCAAAAGTGAGGGATCTGAGCCCCATGTGGGACACCCCAGCTGCAGGTCCTGTCCTGGAAAAGTGAGCCCCCAGAGTAATTGGCTTTGAAAACCAGCAAGGCTTACTTTGGAGAGACCCAGAGAGCTTGTGGCTCAGACAATAAAGAATCCGCCTGCAATGCAGGAGACCTGGGTTTGATCTCTGGGTTGGGAAGATTCCCCTAGAGAAGGGAATACTCCAGTATTCTTGCCTGGGAAATCCCATGGACAGAGGGGCCTGGAGGGCCACAGTCTATGAGATCGCAAAGAATCGGACATGACAGCGACTAACACTTTCTCTACCTTATTAGTCTTAGGACCTAGCCCCAGCCCTGCTTCATTCATGCCTGTAAGCATGAATACTGGAATGCCTTGGGCCAAGCGACTAGACAAGCAGGGACACAGCCCCACCCACAGCAGGCAGGCTGCCTTAAAATCCCCTGAGTCCAGAGCCATCCCCGACATAGCACCAGAGGTCCCAGGACCTAGCCTCACACACTAGTGTGTAGGCACCAGCCCCAGGAAAACCACAGCTCTGCATCTGCCATGGAAGGACCCAGCCCACCACAAACAGGTAGTCACCATCCCCAGGTGTGTTAGGTGGTGTTGAAACTCAGTGAGACTGGATTTAAAAGCAGTTAGACTGGATGAGACCATCATGGGAGTGCAGATAGAAAAGCGTTCCAAGGACGGAGTCTTGAAACGCTACAGATTTAATGACTGGCAACAAGAAGAGAAATCATCCAAGAAGATAGAGAAAATGTGTATATGTGTGTGTTTGTGTTGTGGTGGGGTTGGAGGGGATAAACTAGGAGGGTATGTTATCCTGAGAGCCAAGTAAAGAAAGTGTGTTAAGAGGAGAAAGGGACTTTCCTGGTGGTTCCGTGGTTGGTAATCTGCCTGCCAGTGCAGGGGACACGGTTCGATCCCTGGTCTAGGAAGATTCCATGTACCACAGAGCAACTAAGCCCATGCACCCCAACTATGGAGCCTGTGCTCTGGAGCCGGCAAGCGGCAGCCACTGAGTTGCCACAACTACTGAAGCCTGCGCACCCTAGGGCCTGTGCTCTGCAACAGCAGAAGCCTGCGAACTGCGACTAGAGGGTACCCCTGCTCACCACAACTAGAGAAAGCCAACAAAGACCCAGCACAGCCAAAAATAAAATAAAATAAATAAATAATTTTTTTTTGTTAAGGAAGAGGAGGAAGTGGTTGGCTGGATCTAATGCTGCTCATGGGTCAAATAAAGTGAAACTGAGAAGTGACCATTGCATTTAGCACAGTGGAGGTCCATGGTGATCTCCATAAGAGCCCGTTTGGTGGAGTGCTGGGAGCCAAATTCTCACTGGACTTCATCCTGTTGCTTCTCCTCTCCCCTTCCTCTTCCCTGAACTAAAGAGGAATCAGTGATATCTGGAGAACGTGGTTGACTGTGAGAGGGGCATGGTTCGTTAAAGAAAATTCAGAGTCCTGGTACCAGAAGAAGGGGAAATGGTTTCTTGGCAGACAATACAGCAAATGTTCACTTTAGCTAGAAATAGCCTGTTTCTGTCCTGGGTATCCTATTTACATCTTCTACCATGAGCTCTCTGTAAAGCTTTTGGGGAAAGGAAACTTTTATAGGAAGATTTATAACTTAGTGCTGATAAACCATCCATAGGGCAGTGATTTTCTTTGAAAGGCAGAGGCCCTACAGGACCAAGAAGTGTGTACTCTTTTACAAATGTGTCTTTCTCAGTAACCTCACTCCAGGATTCAGACTATGAAGACAGCCCAAACACCAGGCTCCCAGTCACTGTTGCACTTTCCAGAACTGCCTTATGGTTTCATATGGTATATCTGTTTGCAAAATCCAATGATTTGGAGAATTATGCACCCTAAGACAAAATAAGGGCAGGATAGGAGTGGAGAAAGCGTCGGTTGCTCAGTCCTGTCTGACTCTTTGCAACTCCATGGACTGCAGCCCACCAGACACCCCTATCCATGGGATTTCCCGGTGGAGTGCCATTCTCTTCTCCAGGAGATCTTCTTGACCTCGGGATTGAACCCGGGTCTCCTGAAGGAAATCACAGTTCAATTGTGGTCTAGATATTTCTGCATTTGGCATTTTAAGAAGACTCAATGAATGTTCATGCTGGAAGGCCACTTGGGTATTCTCAGATCTCTTCATTAAAATATAATTAATTGTATTTTTGTCTTTAAAATTACACGAATGATACAAGTGTTTTTACAGAAAATTTGGGATATATAAAGAACAAATAAGAAAACAAAAATCCTCTGTAAACTCCCTGTCCATACATCTTTGTCATTTAGCTTCCCTTTTATTCTGGTTTTCTCCTACTTATTGTTATTACATATTTTCTAAAAACTTGGAGCCGTGTTATCCATACTGATTGTAATCTTATATTTTACTTTATAATTTGCTAGGACAATCAAATTTTTGGGGGGTAAGTTTTTTAAATTAATTTATTTATTTTTGACTGTGCTGGGTCTTCATTGCTGTGCATGGGCTTTCTCTAGCTGCACCGAACAGGGGCTACTCTAGTTTGGTACATGGGCTTCTCATTTCATTGTCTTCTTTTGTTGTGGTGCACGGGCTCTAGGGTGCACGGGCTCCAGTAGTCATGATGGATGGGTTCAGTTGCACCTCAGCAAGTAGAATCTTCCCAGACGAGGGATCAAATCCTTTTCTTCTGCACTGGCAGGCAGATTCTTAACCACTGGACCACCAGGGAAGTCCACCATGATTTTTAATGACCATATATAGTATTCCATTATTTGAACATATACCATATATGTATTTAACCATTACCTTTTGTGGAATATTTAGGAAATTTCCAAATATTTTACTATTACAAAAACTGCTGTGGGTCATCTCACAAGATTTCTTTAGGATAAATTCCTAAAAGTAGAATTTGTAAATTGATCTTCAAATTACAGCAGTATCTGAGTGACAGAAGTATTGAAGTCCTGAGTTGGGAAGGAATGTGCCCAAGCCACATTGTCAGTGGCTGAATGTTTTGGAGTTCAGCTGCCCTGTCTTTTGAAAGACCCCTTTCCTTGACACCATGCCTCCTGTTACATTTAGCTCCTTGTTAGTGATGTCCTGCAGAACCTCTTGACTTTGATGACATATACTTTTTTCCTGCAAACTCTACAGCTCCCACTCATGCCAAACTAGTCCTCTAATTCATCTGTGTGCATGAACTCTGAGAAATTAGAGACACTTTTTTTTCATGGGAGACGATGGTACTCCTCAGGTGCCTTTCCCCTTTGGGGCTGTAAATGTTTCTTCATTAGTCAAGAGCCATACCCCCTGGACATTTCTTCACACACATGAAGGTTGTACTGGTGGCTGTTCTGTAACTGAGAAACTTTTAAAAGGCATTGGCAGTTTGGCCAGTTCTTAACCTAAGAGACCTTCCCCAATTGACAAATAAATTTATTAGGTTGAAAAAAAAAATTTATTAGGTTGAAGCTTTTGAAACTGACAGTTTTGTAAGATCAAAAATTGTCAATTATTGGCACTTTCTTATGACTCATCCTAATATGTAAAATGATCTTAGATGTCAAGGAAACATATCAATTGCATATCCCAGAATATCCCCAAGACAGATTATAGAAGGTCTTCCACTGACTCCTAAACACCCAACAAAGGCTGCATTTCTCACATATCAACAGGAAAAGTTTTTCATTAAAAAAAAATATCCATTGTTGTTGAAGAGGTGGGAAAATTAATATTCCCAAATTGTTGGCCAGAATGAAGTGGGTAAGATTTTCTAGAGGGAAATGTGGCTATAATTATTCAAAACCTTAAAAATGTGTACACTTTGACTCAGCACATCTACTAAGCACATCAAAACTTACCCTAAGTGAAGCAACTTGGATATGTGCATAGATGTACCTTCAAGGATATTTATTAGAGCATGGTTTGTGATAGTGGATTAGAAATAACATATAGTAATGTATATGCCTAGGTGAAACAATCAAATAATTAAATAATATAGTAAAAGAATTTCCAAGGACAAGAGGAAAAAAAGCATTGTTAAGAAAAAAGCAAGCTATAAAGTTGAACAGTCAAGACCCATTTTGTTAAAAAATTTATAAATGCAGACATTAAATATACACAGGAGGAAGACTGGCAAGATATATAATGAAATATTAAAAGGACTTTATGAGTACTCAAAAGAGAGTGGATTTTTATTTTCCTCTTTTATTTCTGTATTTTCCAAATTTTTTAAAGTAAGCATATAATATTTTGCAATCACAAAAATTGTTGTGGAAAATTTTTAATGTTAAATGGAAAGTAACTTACTGACTACTAAATAATTAAGCAGGTAAGAAATAAATCTGAATTTCAAATAACAGATGAAAGTAGGAATGAAAATGAAATGAAAAAATTATATTGGATTAAAAAAGAACAGGTGTTTGCAAAACTGAAAACCACTAAACTTTTAGTGTCAGAATAGTAAGAATGGCTACAATTCTCCTTTGTCTGCCTTGTAAATGAAGTTTCCCAGCACAGATCAACAGCTCCACTAGGTAACATGAGGACGTCAAATAAGTCTCAAAGAATTACAGATCTTGATAATCGTTCAGTGGCTACAGGAGTTTTTTAATTTGATGGACTGGCAGGATTTCTCTTTAAGAAGTCAATATCAATTTTTATCAAAGTAATGCATGCATATAATTAAAGTGAAGTGAAAGCCATTCAGTCCTGTCCGACTCTTTGCGTAGTCCATGGAATACTGGAATTCATAGCCTTTCCCTTCTCCAGGGGATCTTCCCTACCCAGGGATCGAACTTAGGTTTTCCGCATTGCAGGCGGATTCTTTACCAGCTGAGCCACAAGAGAAGCCCAAGAATAGTAAAGTGGATAGCCTATCCCTTCTCCAGCAGATCTTCCCAACCCAGGAATGAACCAGGGTCTCCTGCATTGCAGGTGAATTCTTTACCAACTGAGCTATCAGGGAAGCAAGTCAAGTTTAATAATCATAGCAAAGAACTGCAGTCACCCATGCCATCACTTTCTAACCATCCCCTTACCCTTGAGCCCTGTTCTGCAGATTAACCCTTTAAATCTTTTCAGGATTTCTTTTGGCATTTGTGCGTACTCTACTAATTTATTAATAGATGCTATCTGTTGCTTTCCTATTGTGATAGCTGAGTGCTTTGCTTTCTTACATTCCCCCAGGGTTGTTCTCTCCATACCAACACTATACAGTGATATCACAATTTCTGGTTCAATCCGTATCTGATATTTACCTTAGAAAATCTAAGTTAAGTGTTGTTTGTGGCTTAGATTTCCTTTCCCATGTGACTTTGCATTTTTACTGGTCTTAATGAGGTCTCATTTTTCATCTATGTCTCTGATAGTAATTCTTTTTGGTAAAACTTTTGATATAATTTCCTGAATAGTCAGTAAATCTTTTCTTTTTGGTCCCTTTTCTTTTCCTGTCCTTTTTTATACCCCTCTTTCTGAATCTATTGTTTTGTTCCAGTCTAAGCTGGCTGGTCTCTTGGCTTGCTTCATAGTTGTCTTGCTGGGCTTCCCTTGACCTTTCTCCTGTGTTGATTCCTGGTTTGTACTATATCTCTTCCTCTTTCTAGGTTCACTACCTCATCTGGGTGGAGCACATCCTTCAGTAACTTCCTGAGAAAAGGTGCATTGGAGGAAAAATGTTGAGGACTTTGTGTATCAGAATTTTGAAGTCGAGTGCTATTCTTACTCCCAATTATTTTTATATCATCACTTGTTCCTTCCACCCCACCCTTTGTTTCCAGGAAACATTTAGGATTTTTATTTATCTGTTATGTACTGAAATTTATGCTGGTGTACTTTGGTGTGTGTTTTTCATCCATTGTGTTAGGCATTCAGCCCCTCCCATCTGGCAATTCAGATCTTTCAGTTTTGGGAAAATTTCTCATATGGTTTCTTTGATAATTTCCTTCCCACGCTTTTCTCTGTTCTTCTTTTCCGGAAGGCCTATTAGTCAGATGTTGTCTCTCATGTTAATTAAATTTCATTTATTTTCTCTCCTTACTCTGACAGTTGGCTCTCCTTTCTAGGGTGTTTCCTCAACTTTATCTCTTAACCATAACATTTAAAAATTTCTTATTTCAGCTTTTATGGTTTAAATTTCTAAAAGCTTGTTTTTATTTCCTGGTGGTTTCTTTAAACAAAGCTGTACACTCTTTTGACCTCATGGATGCAATATTTTCTTATTTCTCTGAGGCTAAAAATTGAAGTTTTATTCTCTCTGTTTTCTCTTTTTGTCACTGTTGTTTGTTTTCATTTCTGCCTTTCATGCTGGAGACTTTTTTCTTTATGTATTATTGTTATCACACAAGTCTATCAGATTAATATTATTATTATCCTCATTTTATTGTTAATGGTTCTTAGACCATTGTTTTATTTTTCCTACTGTGGACGTCTGAAAAAGTTATCATGGACTGGGCATATCCACAGTCCAGCTTCTCAATCACATTGGGCTCTCTATTGAATCTTTAAGGTTTCTTCTTACTCTCCTATACTTTACCTCCCCCACCTCCCAGAGAAAGTTGTCTTACTATATTAGACAGCTCTGTTAGAAAGATATGATCGTTATAAAGTCTAATAGAAACATTTCTCTTTCCCTGCATTTTTCCTTTGTCAATAGCACTAGTTCTGTCCTCTGGACCAAACAGACGGACCAAACCTAAATCTCCTTCCATAGGATAGACCCTTAGATATTTGCAAGGATATCATCATGACTCCTCCATGTCTGCCATTCTCCAATCTGAAGAGGCCTAGGTCTCCTACTGTATTTCACTCTTCCGTCAAGGTCCAGTTGGCTAATGTTTTGGAAAGCTTTGGATCAGCTTTTAGCTATCCAGATCTCACTCTAAGCATAGTATCTATAACTTAGTGCAGACTCCAGATGTGCTTTGAAACACTGAAACTTGAATGGGATATTCTCATTAATTGGTTTAGTTTTAACCTGGGAAGTTTCATATGCTTCTTTTCCTAGTAGGTGATAGTTTTGAGAAGTTTCTCATAAATTTTAATTTCTGGGTGGTTTTTGATTAGGGTTACGGGTATGTTTGTTGGCAAAGTAATGTCTCTGGTTTTTAATATGCTATCTAGGTTGGTCATAACTTTCCTTCCAAGGAGTAAGTGTCTTTTAATTTCATGGCTGCAATCACCATCTGCTGTGATTTTGGAGCCCAAAAAATAAAGTCTGACACTATTTCCACTGTCTCCCCATCTATTTCCCATGAGGTGATGGGACCAGATGCCATGATCTTAGTTTTCTGAATGTTAAGCTTTAAGCCAACTTTTTCACTCTCCTCCTTCACTTTCATTAAGAGGCTTTTTAGTTCATCTTCACTTTCTGCCATAAGGGTGGTGTTGAAGAGTTGACTCACTGGAAAAGACCCTGATGCTGGGACGGCTTGGGGGCAGGAGGAGAAGGGGAGGACAGAGGATGAGATGGTTGGATGGCATCACCGACCCAATGGACTTGGGTTTGAGTAAACTCTGGGAGTTGGTGATGGACAGGGAGGCCTGGCGTGCTGTGATTCATGGGGTTGCAAAGAGTTGGACACAACTGAGCGACTGAACTGACTGACTGACTGATGGGTATGTTTATCCCTTTTGTTGATTGCTGTTTTTTGTGGGAGTGCAGGGAGGTATGGGTACCAGGGAGGTGAGGGTCAGGGAGGTGAAGGATAAAGAGGTAGAGGGCATAGGGAGGTAAGAAGGTGCAGGGAGGTGAGAGGGTGAAGGAGAGTGGGGACGAGGAGATGGGGCACAGAGTCTGCACATCTGAGTCCTGTCTCCACAGGTCATCCAAATATTGGCAGAAAGCCTCTGTGGGGCAAGAGGCTCAGGGTCTGTTGCAAGGACTGAATGAGAAAGTCCGTGAAAGCAGTCATTACAGTGTCAGGAGAGCAGCAGGCACCCAGCAAAAGTGAGGTACTATTAAGTGAAGTGAAGTGAAGATCTAAGAAATGAGAAGGCAGAAGCTGGGTGAGAATGTGGCAAGGGGAACATAGAGCAGAAAAAGGGAACAGCATACGTCAAGCTCTGTGTCAGAAGAGGCATGGTTTGTTTAAGGAACAGGGAGGCAGTCAGGGACAGAAGTGTCTCGTGAAGAGTTGGGGGTGGGAAACTCTCTGGTGGTTACTGCTTTAACTTCTTAGGATTTTCTCTTCAAAGCCAGTTGCACTTGACCTTGTTGTTGTTGTTGAGTCTCTGATTCATGCCCAACTCTTTGCAACCCCATGGACTGTAGCCCACCAGGCTTCTCTGTCCATGGGATTTACCAGGCAAGAATACTGGAGTGGGTTGCCATTTCTTTCTCCAGGGATCTTCTCGGCCCAGAGATCTAACCCATATCTCCTGCATTACAGGCATATTATTTACCACTGAGCCACTAGGGAAGCCCTTGACCTTAGATATTATTAACCCCAAATGGAGGTGCAAAGATAAAATTGAAAGATGGAGAGATCTTGTTAATATTAAGTGCATAAATAAAACTATAATATACATATTTGAAGAGGAAAACACAACAGAAACAGGGTTATTCCAGGCACCATGTTGAGCATTTTGTATATATTACCTCATTTGCCCTTTATAATAATCTTTTTTTTTTAAATTTTATTTTATTAGTTGGAGGCCAATTACTTCACATTTCAGTGGGTTTTGTCATACATTGACACGAATCAGCCATAGAGTTACACGTATTCCCCATCCCGATCCCCCCTCCCACCTCCCTCTCCACCCTACTCCTCTGGGTCCTCTCAGTGCACCAGGCCTGAGCACTCATCTCATGCATCTCACCTGGGCTAGTGATCTGTTTCACCATAGATAATGTACATGCTGTTCTTTTGAAACATCCCACCCTCACCTTCTCCCACAGAGTTCAAAAGTCTGTTCTGTACTTCTGTGTCTCTTTTTCTGTTTTGCATATAGGGTTATCATTACCATCTTTCTAAATTCCATATATATGTGTTAGTATGCTGTAATGTTCTTTATCTTTCTGGCTTACTTCACTCTGTATAATGGGCTCCAGTTTCATCCATCTCATTAGAACTGATTCAAATGAATTCTTTTTAACGGCTGAGTAATATTCCATGGTGTATATGTACCACAGCTTCCCTATCCATTCATCTGCTGATGGGCATCTGGGTTGCTTCCATGTCCTGGCTATTATAAACAGTGCTGCAATGAACATTGGGGTGCACGTGTCTCTTTCAGATCTGGATTCCTCAGTGTGTATGCCCAGAAGTGGTATTGCTGGGTCATATGGCAGTTCTATTTCCAGTTTTTTAAGAAATCTCCACACTGTTTTCCATAGTGGCTGTACTAGTTTGCATTCCCACCAACAGTGTAAGAGGGTTCCCTTTTCTCCACACCCTCTCCAGCATTTATTGCTTGTAGACTTTTGGATAGCAGCCATCCTGACTGGCGTGTAATGGTACCTCATTGTGGTTTTGATTTGCATTTCTCTAATAATGAGTGATGTTGAGCATCTTTTCATGTGTTTGTTAGCCATCTGTATGTCTTCTTTGGAGAAATGTCTGTTTAGTTCTTTGGCCCATTTTTTGATTGGGTCATTTATTTTTCTGGAATTGAGCTTCAGGAGTTGCTTGTATATTTTTGAGATTAATCCTTTGTCTGTTTCTTCATTTGCTATTATTTTCTCCCAATCTGAGGGCTGTCTTTTCACCTTACTTATAGTTTCCTTTGTAGTGCAGAAGGTTTTAAGTTTCATTAGGTCCCATTTGTTTAGTTTTGCTTTTATTTCCAATATTCTGGGAGGTGGGTCATAGAGGACCCCGCTGAGATTTATGTCGGAGAGTGTTTTGCCTATGTTCTCCTCTAGGAGTTTTATAGTTTCTGGTCTTACATTTAGATCTTTAATCCATTTTGAGTTTATTTTTGTGTATGGTGTTAGAAAGTGTTCTAGTTTCATTCTTTTACAAGTGGTTGACCAGTTTTCCCAGCACCACTTGTTAAAGAGGTTGTCTTTTTTCCATTGTATATCCTTGCCTCCTTTGTCAAAGATAAGGTGTCCATAGGTTCGTGGATTTATCTCTGGGCTTTCTATTCTGTTCCATTGATCTATATTTCTGTCTTTGTGCCAGTACCATACTGTCTTGATGACTGTGGCTTTGTAGTAGAGTCTGAAGTCAGGCAGGTTGATTCCTCCAGTTCCATTCTTCTTTCTCAAGATTACTTTGGCTATTCGAGGTTTTGTGTATTTCCATACAAATTGTGAAATTATTTGTTCTAGTTCTGTATACAAATTGTGAAATTATTTGTTCTAGTTCTGTTATAATAATCTTAAGAGATGAGAACTACAATATTATTCTCATATTGGAAGTAAGGAAGTGAGGCCAATGCTTGGTATAATTGGGAAGGCGAAAGGTGAGATGCAGACCTAGAAATGCCAGATTCAAGGCCGATGGTACTGTTCCTAAAGAAATGAAGCTCACACATGACATTTTGTGCTAATTATAGCTGATATTGTTGAATTATCTAATTTACTAAAGTGTACTGCATCTTTCTGTTTTCTCTAACAGAGCACACCAAGCATTTAAAAATGTATTTAATAGGTCAAGATGATGACATTGACATTCTGAGCGTTAATTTTTGTGTTCTTTAAGGACAGGGATTAAGTCTTATTCCTATTTATGTATCTTGAACCACTCACATTCCAGGCAATCAAATATGATTCAGATCAGTGCAAGCATGAGTGAGTGTATAATGAATGGATGGATGGATGGATGAAATTATGAAATAGCACTGATCAAAGTTTTTCTATTAGTATTTTTAGACTTATTTGCCCCTGTACTAAATCCTAAATTGCCTGCTTTGCCCTATGAGCTCACGTCTGCTCTTTGTATGTTCTTTCCTTCCTGTCTGTGTTCTAAATGGAATATCCGTTGACTTGAGATTTGCCTGCATCTCTGCAGATGGGAGAGAGTGAAAGGAAGTTGCCCTGGCTAGTTCAGGTCATCATGTCCAAGAGAGGGTAATAAACTCATGTTTGGTCCAGGCCATGGCCATGTTGAAGGGTTTGGATCTGAGGGGTGGGGTCCAGCTCCAGGGGCATCTGGGGAGTACATTCTTGGTCTGTGGCCACATCGTCAGGTAGGGAGATCTGTCTGCATGAGCACAGAGAGAACATCAGAAACTGAATTTAGGTCCAAGTAAAAGGAGTGGATTGAAACCAGGAGAGGGAGTCAGCCCTTTAACAATTTGGTCAACATATATGGCCAGACTCTAGTCCTCAGGTGGAAATGAAATGAGGACCAGGACCTGGGTAGCCAGACAGACTGTTACACACTTTGGGATGGATTTAGCTAAGGAAGTTTGCCCAGATTCTTCCAGAGGGAAGATGAGATTCTTTCCAGAACACTTAGCACCAGGCATGGGAGCAATCATGATTTTCCAGATGCTCTCCCATTAAGGTAAAGAAGTTCCTAATATATTCCAGAAGTTAGATGGGATTCCTAATATATTCCAGAAGTTTTCACCCTCAGGATGAAACCAATGATATGATGAAACCCAGAGCAGGATGAAACCCAGAGCAGGGCAAAGCTGGATGGGGCAACCAGAGAGGGACAAACGCTGGTGGAAGTTCAGTGAGGAAGAGCTTCTTTGTTTTCTTGGACCATCTTTCCTCCAGTTTGTTAATGTCTTTCTCCAAATACACTGCTCTGAAGTGTGTAGGTAATACTGCAGAGAAAGTGCCATGAAGGCACTGATTTGAAGTGATGCATAAAAGAGTTGGGCTTCCCCAGTGGCTCCGTGGTAAAGAATCTGCCTATAATGCAGGAGATGCAGGAGATGGGGGTTCAATGCCTGTGTCAGGAAGCTCTCCTAGAGGAGAGCATGGTGACCCACTCCAGTATTCTTGCAGGGACCCCCACAGACAGAGGAGCCTGGTGGGCTGCCCTCCATGGGGTCGCAAAGAGTTGGCCACAACTGAAGCAACTGAACACAGCACATAAAGGACCCTTTTAAGAGCTTGAGTTCTACTACCTCGTTTACCTTAACAACAGCCCTTTTTGTCCCCATCAAGATATAGAGCATTTCCATCACCCCCAAAGTTCCCTCATGATATAGTACATACCAATTTACTTTTGACTGATTTATGGAGTAAAGAACTGAAATCCACATTATGGGTGGTACATTTCCTCGGTGCCTCACATTGAAAGTGAGATGTTGACAAACTAGGTGGGTGGATGTGTCCAGAATGCGGAAGGATCCAGAGGCCATGTAACATAAGGAACATGTGTCAAAGGAGAATATGACATGAATGTGACTGGTACTGATATGGTAGTTCCAAGAAAACATTGGAAACTTGCTCCTGGTCAGTCAGGAAGGTTAGCCAAAGGAATTTAAGAGACTATCCAATATTGGAGGAAAGGGTCATTTGGGAAAGTCCTGAATCTTAGAATAGGCTCTCTGAGGAAGTTCTGAGTAGGGAGGACATGAAGGAGGAAGAGAGAGAGAATTTCTCTGTTGCCTTTTTGACTTTATTCTATACTAGTTCATCTGAACACTTCCTGTTTGTTTCTCCACAATCTTTCTGTTGTTTTACTTCTGAACTGAATTCTCTAAAAGCTCTACCGATGCTTTTTAAACTTCCAGTCCTCTGTATCACAAATTCTATTGGTTTTAGGATTCTTGGATGATAATGGGAATGGTGAGGTGGAGCCATAGAGAACATCTAAGATAAAAGGACATGGGGCAAGACATGGAAGCCTTGGTTGAATTGTACAACCCTGCCACCTACAGGGTGGACAAGTTCCCCTGCTATTTAGCCTCAGCTTTTACATACCTGAATATGGGATGTGTATGTGTGTGTGTGTGTGTGTGTGTGTGTGTGTGTGTGTTTCTTCTGTGTCCTGTAGAGTTTCTCTGGAGATCAGAAAAGAGAATGGACATAAATGTATTTGCAAACTCTTGTCAAGACCATCAAAATGTAAAGTTTTGTATCACTGTTGCCATTGTGACAATGTCATTTGTTGAACCTCATTTAATTTGAAAGCTCCCTAACTCACAGTAATTTGTGTAGGGGAGTCATTACCATGTTGGAGCCTTAATAGTGACTCTATCCATTATTCCCTAAAGGTCAACCACTCCAGAGTCACATGAGAACAGAAAACAAATCTTGCTTGTGAATTGGTTTCAAGTACTGTCAGCTTCAAATGGAGGTCTCTGGGGGTCCTTGGCTGGCACATCAAGAGGGCATTTCAACAGAAAGAAGCTAAACCTTGACTAGACCTTAGAGCAAATGTGCCCTCTGCTCTTTGCCTCTCCTTTTCTAAGGGAAAACATTTTCTACTTGTTTGGGTACATGTAAACTTTATCTGCTTATTCTAATCCAATTGTCCCAAGCCTTCTTTTGCTTGTTCCATTTTAAACATGGAATAATCTTCTAACACACTCAGTTTTTATATTATTTTCTGTTTTAGGACTTTCATAGATTTCCTAGAAATTTTGCCTAAGTGGCATTGTGCCTTAGTTATTTCATAGGTATGCATAAAAAAACAATCTCCATTTACATTCTTCCTGTCATTTTGATGGTAGGAAAAATATCTGAGTTTATTTTTAGGGCAAGTCACATGACAAAAAGAATAACAAATATTTGTGGTTGTCTTGGGAACTCAGTTTCTAGATATTGCTGATTATGGAAAGGAGGAACAGATTTGAAGATGGGACAGTTTGGTGGCCAAGAAATAGAACAGCAGGAGGCCCTGGAATAGGGGTGGAAGGAAATAGACCATCTATGTAAAAAAAAAAAAAAATACAGGTTCCTAGTCATTTTTCCCTTTTTTTTCTGTTTCTGATGACTATATCCTGTCTTCCTGAGGGTGGAATGCTTTATATAACCAAGTGATTTTCTTGTTCAGTTTTGTGTGTTTGTTTTGTTCACTTCTGGATAGCAATTTGTCCCTTTGCCAAACTGTCCATAAGACAGAGTTCCAAAGGGAAGAGACCTGAAGCCAAGAAATCCTGCTTTTTGTATTCCTGGATCTTTCTTGGAATAGCCCATCGTGTGTGATATCTGAAGAGGCAGTACCAGTACCAGCTGTGTATACGAGATCCTTAGAAAACACAGACTTTATGGGAGCACTAAAAATGCACTCCAT
Organism: Muntiacus reevesi; assembly: GCF_963930625.1. Lineage (NCBI taxonomy): Eukaryota > Metazoa > Chordata > Mammalia > Artiodactyla > Cervidae > Muntiacus > Muntiacus reevesi. The sequence goes on from NC_089250.1 coordinate 140,053,785, forward strand.
GGTTTGTTGTCAGCATTTCCAGCACTTACTCTCGCCAGTAACTCTTCACTCTGGCTGACCTCAGAGATGTGGGGATGTCTGTGAGCTCTGAGGTCTCTTGTAGAGAAGAGGGGCTACCTGCAGGTGTGAAAGCTGGGAAAAGATTCTGGCTTTACTCCCCACCACCCCAAGACCCTGGTAGACCCAGGAAGTGGAATACTGGAGGCCAATACTTGTTTGACCTTCTGAGTTGCCCACTGCATCCAACTTGCTGTTCTCCCAGGAAACCTTTAATGTACACCCAGAGCACCGAGGGCCTGTTGAAAGCACCCTAGGCCTCCATATGCTCTTCTTGAAGCTGGCAGAGAAAGAGGAAGGAGGCAAGAGTTACTTATCGAGAGAGGAAGTAAAGCTGGAGGCTGGGGTGAAGGTAGGATTCAAGGATCAGGATCTGCAAGGCTCCAAGGTCACTCCATCCTTAAGACCAGATTTGGGATGGGGTGTGTTGCAGGGAGTTTAAGCCTAAAGAGTGTGTCTGTGTCAGGCACAGGTGACAAGGACTGGGTTCTTTTACCTGTTTACTTCCCCATATGGATTAGTCAGGAAATACAGATAACAGACTCTACTGCTGCATATCAGCTGGATTGGGGGCCCCTTTGATGAAGGTGTAACACCAGCTCATATGACTGGACAGCCACTGTGGAGGTAACCCGCTCTGATCTCTCTTACGTGGAAAAAACTCCTCTCTTCTCTGATTCTGTTCTCTGCTGTGGTGACTGGACAACTCCCCTCTGTTGTCACAAATTGATTTCAAGAGGGTTTCTTGTTCCAGGTCAACTCCATTGATCTTCCTCCCGAAAGGAGATAAAGCAGGGTGTTCTAGCATTCAGATGAACCAACTTCCAATCCTAGTTCTGCCTTTTACTAGTTATATGACCTCAGGTTGGTAACTTAACTTCTCTGAATAGCAGTTTTTCCACCCATACAATGGGATTAAAATATGAGTACTTATAGTTTTGTTATTAACATTAAATGAGATCATGAAACCCAGCATAAGCTTTGGCTTAAGCAGAAATTGCTGGAACAACCTATTGTGGCCAAGATCATAAGATCACAGGATATGAAGGTCAGCCACAAAACCCACCCTGACAACTTATGAGACAGAAACAGTCCATTGCAACTTTTCTCAGAGGATGGCTATGTAAACTGGTTCTGCTTGGCTGAAGGAAGTGGGTGAGTGGTGGGTGGGGGTGGGAGGGATAGAAGAGAATTAGATGAGTATCAGTTCCTCCTGATAATTAAGAGCACAGACTTGCCAGACTCAGACAGACTTGTGTTCAGATTCCAGCTCTGCACTCAGTGTCTGTGTGACCATGAACATACTCTCTGACTCCCAGTTTCCTCAAGTGCAAAAAAGAGTCTGATGGTATCTACAGTGTTGGAGGCTTTCACAAATAATGCATGTAAAGTGCTTAGCACAGTCCCTGGTACCCAGCAAACACATAACAAAGATGCTGGACATGACTGTGAGGGTGACAGGAGCTTTTCTGGTCTGTAGTCCTGCTCTTTTCACCTGAGGAGGTAGGAAGGAGACAGGGTGAGTGCTGGGTAAAACTGGCCTCATTTCTGAGCCTCTCATCTACCTCTGATGCTGCATGTCTTTACCACTGAGCCACCTGGGAAGCCTTCATTAGTGCCCTTCTTCCTTGATTTAACTCTGATTCAAAAGAAAGATATGGTTAGAAATGTAGGAGAAATAACTAGTTTATTTGGGCATTAATAATCCTAAAGGTGAGAACTACAAGGCAACCAGACACATGGCTTCAATTTTTAAGAAGGCAGATTTAAAAAAATAATCAGAAAGATGATAGGTGAGATCCCATGGCCAGATTTGGTAAAGAATATGGCTCAAAAAAGTTGAGTCTAAAAATGAAATAATCAACTACATTAGAAATCTACTTACATAATCACAAGTAATCTTAATAGATAAGAGAAGAGAAACATTTAAAACATTCATTTGACCAGAGGGAGTTTGATAAAGAGCTCAGAAATTATGGGTGAGTTTTTTCTTTTATGTATTTCTCTATTTTCTAAAAATGTTTATGATGACCATAACTTGTTTGTTTGTTTGTTTTTGATATTCATAGCACTTTTATTCATAATAAACCAAACAGGAAAAGATCCAAATGTTTTTCAGCCATAGAATGGATTTGTTGTTGTTTGTTGGCTAAGTTGTGCCTGACTCATTGCGACCCTATGGACTGTAGCCCGCCAGTCCCCTCTGTCTATGGGATTTTCCAGGCAAGAATACTGGAGTGGGCTGCCATTTCCTTCTCCATGACCATAACTTTTATTAAAAAAAAAAAATTTGCCCAGATATTTGTACAATAGAGAAAAAGTAGCAAGTAATTGAGAAAATGTTTAGAAGCTAGGAGAATTCTTTTCAAAATAGTGTCACTTGGGCTAAGTATCATTTGGAGATTAGGCATACAGGAAAAAATGCTAAAGATAACAAGAAAAAAGTTATTTTGGTTATGATTCAGTGCAAGAACATGAGCAGGAAGGGATATGCACAATGATAATGGATTTCACAAAGGAATTGGAACGCTGAACTTCTATTTTGCTTCAGTCTAGAAAAATGCAGTTCAATCAATTCAAACTAAAACCTGCCTTATTAAGTTATTAAGAGAGCCCCTGACTTTTCTAAATGAGTTTAAAGAACATGACAGAGATGACCTTTAAATTCTCAGAGTTAGCAATCTAAGTTATGAAATACGGGAGAGACTGGATTCAGGAAATTCCACATGAAGTTAATTCTGGCAAAATCTTAAAATAAATATGGAAGATTTGTTAGAACCTAGGGAAAAAAGATCCCAACCACTTGAGCTAGCATGGGGTTTTTAAATCAAGTCATATCAAATCACCCCCATTTGGGAGATGGATAGTCAGGGGCTAGAGTTAATAAATTTTGGCAGTCTCTCAAATTTATAAAAATAGTGTACTCTACTTCAGCAAAAGATTCACAAAATTTTTAGCTATAGATAACATCGAACAAAAAACAGTGTATAGTATAATAAACCTCTGCATACCTATTACCCATCTTCAACAATATCAATACATGTTCTGGGATTTTTGTTTCCTCTGTTACTCTCCCTTCCACCAAGTCTTTTTGTTGTTGGTATTGGAATTTTTTATGTCAAATCCCACATATTATATAATTTTATATGCAAGTATTTTAGAGTGAGAAAGATGTATAACAAAGCCTTTCATGATATGCTTAAAGATGAGATGGAGAAATATGGACTGGATAAGAATGAACTAAGAGGATTAGCATTAGTCTGAAAGTGAGAATTGAAGTCACCCAGTAGTGTCCGACTCTTTGCGACCCCATGGACTGTAGTCTATAGACTGTAACCAGGCTCCTCCGTCCATGGGATTTTCCAGGCAAGAACACTGGAGTGAGTTGCCATTTCCTTCTCCAGGAGATCTTCCCGACCCAGAGATTGAACCCGGGTTTCCCACATTGTAGGCAGACACTTTACTGTCTGATTAGTATGAATCATGGCTAAATCATGTCAAGTGTGTGAAAGTGTTAGTCATTCAATCATGTCTGCCTCTTTGCTACCCCAGAGACTGTAGCCCACCAGGCTCCTCTGTCCATTGAATTCTTCAGGCAAGAATATTGGAGTGGGTTGCCATTTCCTTCTTCAGGGGATCTTCTCAAGCCAGGGATTGAACCCGGATCTCCTGCATTGCAAGTGGATTCTTTATTAAAAACTTTCCCCCCTAATCCTTAGAGACAGAACTATTTATATACAAAATTATGTTCTGTTGGCAAATTTGCTAATCACACTTTCTATGTTTTCTGAACATAGATTGGTCTGAGCCACCAACTCGTGTCAAAGATGGCATGAAATCCACATTGAAGAAAGGTTACAGATCAGCAGTCCCCAAATTTTCGGCTCCAGGGACCGGTTTCATGGAAGACAATTTTTCCATGGACTGGGGACAGGGTGGGAATGGTTTCAGGATGATTCCCATAAAGAGTGTGCAACCTGGCTCTCTATCATGTGCAGTTCACAGTAGGGTTCCATCTCCTGTGAGAATCTGAAATTACTGCTTAGGCGGTAACACAAATGATGGGGAGTGGCTGTATATACAAATAAAGCTTCACTTACTCAACTGGCGTTCACCTTTTCATTTCAGTTCAGTCGCTCAGTTGTATCCAACTCTTTGTGACCCCATGGACCATTGCACGCCAGGCCTCCCTGTTAAGCACCAACTCCTGGAGTTTACCCAAACTCATCTCCATTGAGTCGGTGATGCAGTCCAAGGGACTCTCAAGAGTCTTCTCCAACACCACAGTTCAAAAGCATGAATTCTTTGGCGCTCAACTTTCTTTATAGTCCAACTCTCATATCCATACATGACTACTGGAAGAACCACAGCCTTGACTTAGACGGACCTTTGTTGGCAAAGTAACGTCTCTGCTTTTTTACTATCTGTGATTTGGATGAAAACATAGAAAGTGTGATTAGCAAATTTGCCAACAGAACATAGTTTTGTATATAAATAGCTTTGTCTTTGAGGAATAGGAAAACAATTTTAAAAAAGAAGTAAACATACTCTGTGTTGCTTCACAGCTCATTGGGATCAAGGGATAGAATTTAGAATGTAACAAAGCTTGAATCAAGATAAGAGCTTCTTGATAATCACAGATGTCTGTCGATGGCCAGGACTACACGGACATGTAGTGTAGTCCTGACTCCAATGACTGTCCCCATCAATGGAGAAGTTTACTGAAGAGGTTAAACATCCATCTTTCAAGAATTCTGTAGAACTGGATTTGCCACTCAGACGAATTTTGAAATCTTGGCTGTGCATTAGAATCACCTGAAGGGTTTTAAAAATGACTAGTACCTGGGCCCAGTCCCAGCGATTCTGATACAATTGCCCTGGGTAGGACTGGAAAAAGTCTCAGGTGAGTCTCCTGTGTAGTCAGGGCTGGAACCTTGAAGTGCAGAAACTCTAAGGATCCTTTCAACTTTGTGATTCTTTTTGATCTGAAAAAGATAAATCCTATTCATTCCCCCAAAGTCAGAATGGTGGAAAACCTGAACATGACGCCAAAATCAGACACAAAAATTACTTTAGAGAAGGAAAAAGAATGGTTTAAGTGAGTCTAAAATTGCTGGAGGTTACCAGGAGGGAATGTGTCTTAGAGAAGAGGGTGCCTGTGTGGTTGTGGAGGAGGCAGGAGTGAAGCTGAGTGGGGACGGTACGAGGGGAAGGGAGTGGAACTGAAAAGACTGAAAAGAGGTCTGAAGAGATACTAATACCAGGATAGTCCTGGGCACCTAGTGGTGCCCCACTGACCCCCAGATTAGGACAGCACACAGAACCTCTGTTGTCCTAGTCGCTCCCCTTGAAGAGAGAAGATGTCTTGTCTGTACATCTGAATATATCACACTGACATGCTGAGCAGTTGCGAAGGCTAAAATCTACGTGCACTCTAGCTATTTTTTCCAGTGATAGTGTCTTGCTTGCTTGCCCAGCATCTTGCCAGGGTGCTGGTGCTGGGCTCAGTAGCTTGCTTTGGGATATTTTGGAATCCCTTATCCTACCCCTTCCCACCAACCTCTGCTGAAACTTCTAGAGTGACTGTGAAGTTTGTTTCTTTGAAGAGTTTCTTAGCAATTCCCTCACTGCTATTTTAACCCCTCTTCCACCATTGTGTTAAACAATCCTGAAGGTGGCTTCACAAATCTGGCTGGCTGCAGGAATGGTGAGCCAAGGCTGCCTTTAAAAAGGAGCCTGGAAGTGTTTCCTAACTTCCCTGTTAGGAAGAAACTGGAGGCATGCTGCCCACACATACCTTCACAATCTCTTCTAAAAAGAGAAGTATATGCGTGGGATATGTTGAGTTGTTTACAAAATAGCACAGAGAAAATCCCTCTGAAATCATGGGAGAAAGACCCATGGTTGTGCATATTTTTTCTTTATATTTATAAAAAATAAGTTGGATACAGTCTTTACCCACTGTACCCCTAAAAGCCCTCACAGCTTGTCTATTTTAAGAAAATATCAGCCATTAAGTGAGAGGTAGCAGTGATTTTCAAAGCAGCATTACCTGGAAACTTATTAGAAGTACATATACTCTGGTCTCACTGCAGACATACTGAATCAGAAACTGTGAGGGTGGGGTCCAGTGGTTTTTCTTTAAGAAATCTTTCTGGTGATTCTGAGCAGGTTGATGATTAAGGCCTGGGCTATAGAACTGTAGAAAATATATCCTTAGAAGTTTCTCGAAAGGAGTTGTACAGAGCTTGCTCTCTGACACAGGACTTAACAGGAAAACTGCAAGCTGAAGAAACTTCAGCTGCCATTGAGCCAGGGTTGTGAGTGGGTTTGACATTTACTTAATGAAAAAAAGGTCATGTGGCAGGAGAGAAAACCTGCTAACAGAGAAGAGTAAAACAAAAAGAATCAGAATGACAAAGCAGGGGGCAATCCAGTTAACTCTTGTCATTACAAAACTAGAAAGTTCCTATTCAAGTGACTATAATTGCTAATGTATATACATATATAGAAAAGAATTTTAAGATATGAATTTTTTTAATATGCTGTATTTTGTTTCACCTTGGAGACATAGCTTGTTGTGAAAATATTTTGTCTAGTCCTTAATTGAAGCTCTATGTTGACAGGAAAATAGAAATTTGCTGAATTTTAAAAGCATGATTTGGCTGCTATTAATATGTAATTGGAATTTTGTGGTAAAGGATCACAGATGCCAAAAATGTGAAAAAACTTATAATCTTAATCATAACCATATTGGCCATAACAATAATAATAATCATAGCTACATTTACCATTTATTGAGTGCCTACTGTGTGCAGACACTGCTGTGTGCTTGGCACTAGGGATAAAGTTGTGGATAAGCAGACCTGGTCCTTTACCCTCCGAAGCAATGGTTCCCAACCTTGGCAGCGTATTAGATGCACTAGGGAGCCATTAAAAAATAGCAATGCCCAGGCTCCGCCTTGATGATTCTGATTTAATTAATCTGGGGTGGGATTCGGGGGTTGGTATTTTCACAAAGTTCTCCAGTGACTTTAATGTGCAGCTAGAATTGAGAATGACTGACAAGGTAGGAGATTTCAGCATGTAGCTAATGGGTTGACTGATTTTTGTTTAGTTGCTAAGTCGTGTCTGACTCTTTTGTGACCCTATGGGCTGTAGCCTGCCTGGCTCCTCTGTCCATGAGATTTCCCAGGCAAGAAAACTAGAGTGGGTTGCCATGCCTTCCTCCAGGGGATCTTCTGGACCCAGGGATTGAACCCACATCTCTTGTATTGGCAAGCAGATTCTTTACCGCTGAGCCACCTGGGAAGCCCAGCTAATTAATTACAATAGCCTTAAGCGATATGAAGAAAACATTGAGTGCTGTGAGATGTGCCAGTTAGTGTGGAGTTCATGGATGGGGTTTCTGAGGCATCCTTGAGGAGGTGACTTTCACCTGCAATCTGGAAGCTGAGCAGAGTATAGCTAAATAAAGAGAGTGGGAAGAGAATATTTCAAGCAGAGTTAAAAACTTGTGCTGGGACCTTGTGGCAGGGGAAGAAAGGTGAAGTGAGGGCTGAAAGGAGGCAGAGTGAGGGAAGAGAGGTGATAAGAGAGGCTGGAACCTGAGGAGGGACAGAACCTACGAGTTACATGAAGGATTGTGGTCTTAAGGTAATGGGAAGCTATGAAGAGTTTTAAGTAACTAGTGGGTTTTGTGATCATATAGAGACTTTGAAAAGTTCACCCTGGTTGCAGTGTGGAAAACAAGTTGTTGAGAGGCAGAGGTGTATGCAGGGTGACCAGCCTGCCATGGGAGGAGGTGGTGGTTGAAGTAAGAAGGTGGCAGAGTGGTGGCGGAGGAGAGGGCATCAGAATCTTTGGGAGGCAGAATCCCAGGACTCGACACAACTCTCAGTAACGTTTGCTGAATGGGCAGCTCTTTGGATGCGGACAAGGATGAGAAGGGAATGGAGCATGATGCCATTATTCTTGGTTTACAACTGGATGAGTGGTAGAGATGCTCACTGAGGGCTATGGAGAGCTGGGAGAGGAACAGGTTTGGTGGGAAGGGGAAAGCATGAATTCTGTTTGGGCAGAATAGATTTGAGGTGCCTTGTGTGTCAAGGAGACAGTTGAAATGTCAAGAGTCCATATGTCTGGACTAAATATAAGTTAGAGTATTTCCCACATATAGATAGTAGTAACTGAGCCCATGGGGCTGGTTGGGATCACTCTGATCATTTTTTTTCATACAGAGCTCACTACATCTTCACATCAGCTTCCCAAATTAAGTGATAGATGTTTTAAAATTTTTAGTCCAGAAAATGAAGATTTAGAAAGATCAAATAAGTTGCCCAAGTCATGGAGCTAGTTAAGAGGCAAGGGTGAGAGTCCATCCTATAGGAAGATTACATAATCAAAAACAAGGAAATAGATGGATTGTTACCTAATCATACTGCTTCTCTTTAATCAGAATGACTCACTCTCAGAGACAATGTAGTTAACCATGCTAGCTTAGAAAGGACAAACTAAATGTGTAGTTCCTTCTACTACAAACAAATCATTTGAATCTATTATTCTTGATAACTCAGCGAGAGAATATTCCATGGAGTTTATGACTAAGCTCTGGGATCCAGATTTGGGACTTACTGCCGAACATCTGTCCTGTTGTTTCCTACAATACATACAAACTGAAGTTGAGTTGCCTGGCAGCTCACTAAAAATAGTCAGAATCATAGAGTTGAGAAGTTAAAACACATTTGGAAAGATCAAATAAATCTCCCCTTTTCTTGAGGGAAAACACTGTGTACTAGAAATTCAAATCAATCTTACCCATTCATTTATTCAACTGACAGATGGAATACTGACACAGACCAGATCCTTTGCTGATTTCTGGAGATCTAAAAATGTGTAGTGTTCTCAAAGTGTGTTAGTCTCACAGAGGAGACTGACACAGCATTGTGGGAAGGGTGCTATGAGACAGATGCAAAGGAGGGTATTTAATTCATCCTTAGAGAAGGGTCAAGAGACTTTCAAGAAGACTTCCTGGAAGTGATGACACGTACACTAATTATCCTCAACTCCAATTTCTTCGTAAGTTAGGAAAAGATAAAGAAGAGAGGAAAGAAGAGTGCTTCAGGCAGAATAAAGCAGCAGGACATGTGGCAGGAGAGAAAAGCTATGAAGATACAAAAGACATGAAGATAAGAAAAAGAAGAGCCAATTTAGAAACTAACACCTTGAACTACACATGAACTGTGTGGGGACTTGGCCTTTACGTTGTGGTTAAAGAGTTTAACTTTTATTTTGAGACATATGGGAATCATTGAAGAAGATCACACTGGTGGCAGTCATATAATTAGGTTTGCATTTTTAGCATGATAATGCTGGCTTCAAAGTAGAGGATGGTTGGAAGAGGAAGAGCCTAGATGTGGAAAGGCCTCTACAGAAGCTATAGTAGAAGTCGGGGAAGAAATAGATAAAGGATTTGGGAGATATTTAGGGGTTCAATTCAGTTCAGTTCAGTTGCTCAGTCGTGTCTGACTCTTTGCGTAGAATCAATAAAAACTTGAAGTTTGATTGAAGGGAGAAGGGAGAGTCTAGGGAGATTGGGGGCATGATGGTGACGTTCACGGAGCAGATCATGCGGAACAGGGGAATTTCATTTTAGACATGGTGATTTTGGCTGTAGAACATCAAAGCAGGTATGTTAAGTAAGTACTAGAATTACAGATTTGGAGCTCCAGACAAAGTTCTGGACTGGAGACATAGATCAGGAGGTCATCCCAATAAAGCTTGGGGAACCATCACCATTCAGTTGGTTGTATGTGTATGAAGCAACTTGAGCCAAGTTTCCAAGATGAAACACTGTGGCACATCTCTGTTGAAAGAGTATGATGATAAAAAGATGCCAGGAAAGTAAGGCTCAGAGAGATAGAAGGACTACAAGAAGAGTCTGCTGTCATGGGAGCCAAGAAAAGGGAGAGTTTGTGTAATTAACAGTATCAAATTCTATAAGAAATGGAAAAACATCCATTGGATACTTGTGTGAGTGGCTTTAATAGAATGGTGGGACAGAAGCCAGGTGCTGTGAATCAAAGAACAAGTGGATTGTAGAAAGGTGGAGTTTTGGCATGCACAGAGTACAAGGAGGCAAAAAACAACGACAACAACAACAAGTCAGAAGAAGTCAAATCTTTAGAACTGGTGTGGCATGGATCAGTTCACTGGGGATACTGAAGGCAAGAGAAATGGAATAAACGTATCAGCGCTGTGTAAAGGTCTAAGAAAGGAAGTGGCCTTTCTCCACCCAGTCCTGAAAGACTTAGTGGTGAGCCAGCCCAATGGTGTCTTTGTTATCTAATTTAGCTATCTCCCTCCTGAAGATGGGTCTACTAATGTGGCATTCTCAGAGGTCAATTCTAGGAAACAAAGACTTTACCAGAAGGTGGAGTAAAAATTTCCTCTTCAACTCTTGCATTCCCCAGAGTCTTTGGGTTTGTAAGCATCTTTATAAAGAATTCAACTATCTTAGCCATAATTTCCAAAGACTATAATGTATAGTTCCTAGTATGGTATCCTTATGTGGTGTTCTGAGCTTTTGCTAAGTGAGACACTTTCCCCTCCATTCAGCACATTATTATGATTCCGGAAAAGAGAAAGCACATGGGATCTGTTTTGTCTGTTTTGAGCCCCTAGAGGTTGCTTCCTTGTTTGGCTGCACCCCTCCTGTCTCTGTGAATCTGAGCGAATAAGAAAACAGGCCTCTTGGGTGTGAGCAAGGAGTGCATAGACTATGCGGTACCCATGGCTTCTGTGGTCTCCACATTGTGTCTGTATTCTACACGCAGCCTGTGTCTCGTTGTTGTAGTTCAGTGGCTGAGTTGTGTCCAACTCTTTTCCACCCCATGGACTGCAGCACACTGGGCTCCTCTATCATCCACTAACTCCCAGAATTTGCTCAAATTCATGTCCATTGAGTCAGCAATGCTATCTGTCTGACTCTCTGCCATCCCCTTCTCCATTTGCCTTCAATCTTCTCCAGCATCAGAGTCTTTTTCAACGAGTCAGCTCTTCACATCAGATGGCCAAAGTATTAGAGTTTCTGCTTCAGCACCTGTCCTCCCAGTGAACATTCAGGGTTGATTTCCTTTAGGACTGACTAGTTTATGGCATAATACCACTATTGTTTAACAATGATCAGGTCATATTTTTTTTACCTTGTTGAAAAATCATGGCAAGAAAACTTGGTGAACATGAAATCACAGTGGGGAGTTAGTTTGATTAACTTCGAGGAATTATCCTTCATCGCTATGGAGAAAGAACTTTCAGGGAAGTGACCATGACCCAAGACATGGTCTCCTCCCAGACTGTCCTGGAGGGACCCCGCACTGACCAATTCTTTTAGTTGTCTTTTCACTGCATGCAAATGGCCCTGCCTCACCATATACTCACATCTTTCTTCATCCAGGCTACAAAAGTGAGTAGGATGCCACTTTCTTAGTTGCATTCTAGATTTGAGGAAATACTCAAGTCATGGGACTGAACATAACATTTTTTAAAGTGTGGGTGGTTTTGGTAGGAGCTGTTTTCATCTGCTATGGGTTTATCTTATTAGTTTTGTTCTAAGGAGGACACGCCTTTCTCCAAGGCCCAGGAACCTTTCTCTAACTCCTGCCTTCCACCTCACTAAATGAGTACAGGAAATATGCTTTGAATAATCTAGGGTATTCTCAGATTATCCCTCCCAAATCATTTGTTTTCTGTCACTTCCTTGACAGGAACTACATACTAATCAATTTAGGGTTGAGTTCTCACATAAGCATCTGAAGTGCAGGTACTCGGTGTTGATGGTTTAAGAGAGTTGCTTAGATACTAGATGATCTGTGACAGAGTTACCATGGATGTTTAGAAGCTTGATCATGTCGTATCCAGAGAGCTGTCCCCTCTTGTATTAATACGTAACAGCAGAAGTGCCTGAGCATGTGCATACTCAGTTGTAGCTGACTCTTTGTGACCCCCATGGATTGTAGACTGCCAGGCTCTTCTGTCCATGGAATTTTCTAGGCAAGAATACTGGAGTGGTTTTCCATTTCCTACTCCAGGGGACCTTCCCGATGTCAGGGATCGAACCCGTATCTCTTATGTCTCCTGCATTGGCAGGCAGATTCTTTACCATTGGGCTACCTGGGAAGAGATGCCTGAAAAGAGATGCCAAATTTCTCTCAGAATAAGGCTTTTAATCCACCCAAAGCCTGGTGAAATGAGATCTGACAGTTTTTCTGTAAAGAATACAAAAGAGATGACATTGATCTGGGAAGACTGAGTGAGTGGGGACCCAGAGATGGCTGTTTGGAGTAGTTAGGTTAGTGAGTGCCTGGCAGGATGGTTAGAGAAGGCAGAGAGTTAAGTAAAGTTGACATCAAATCATCACATCTCTTCCCATTTACCCAATGCCCACCTTCCAGGCTCCTAGCATCTTTGTCACTTTAATCCCAACTGGAAACCCTCTGTAAATTCTTTCTCTTCAACTCAGAACCTTTAGGTTTTCAGGAATTTTTACTAAGAATTTAATTGCTAGAGAATAAAGAAGGAAGAAAGAGAGGGAAGGGGAAGAGGAAAGAGAATTTAACAAATGTATGTAGTTTTGTAATAACCACCACAATCTAGATGCAGAATTCGTCCATCATTGCTGAAAATTCCCTCGTGGACTTTTCAGTCAGTCCTTTGTCCCTGAACCTCTGCCTGCTAATCTGATTTCTGTCCTTAGTTTTGCCCTTTCCAGAATATCATATAAATGAAATCATACATAGTCTTTTGAGTCTGGCTTCTCTCACTTAGCATAATGCTTTTGTGATTCATCCATGTTGTTGCACTCATGAGTAGTTTATACCCTTTTTGTTGCTGAATAGAATTCTGTTGTATCACAGTTTGTGTGCTTTCACTGTTGATGCACATTTGGGTTGTTTTGAGTTTTGGGTGATGAATAAAAATGTTGTAAATAATCAGGTACAGGTTTTTGTGTAGACACGTCTTCACTCTTTTTGGGTAAATACCTAAGAGTAGGACTACCTGGTTATACGATAAGTATATATTTTAACAAGGGGCTTCTCAGGTGGGCAGGTAAAGAACCTACCTGCTAATGCAGGAGACGTGGGTTCAATCCCTGGGTCAGGAAGATCCACTTGAGGATGGCATGGCCACCCATTCCTGTATTCTTGCCTGAAGAATCCCCTGGACAGAGGAGCCTGGTGGGGTAAAATGCATGGGGTCACACAGAGTCGGACACAACTAAAGTGACTTAGCATACACACCCACACACATGCACACATGCACACACACATGTGTGTTTTAACTTCATAAGAAACTCCCAAATTCTTTCCAAAGTGGCTGTTCCATTTTGTATCCCTATCAGCAGTGTATGAGACTTCCAATTGCTCTGCATCCTTGCCAACACTGTATTTTTTTTTGCCATTCTAATAAGTATGTAATATTATATATTAAAAAACTTTGCTAGTATCAAACTTTAAAAAACATTGTTATTCTGGTAAGTAATAAATAGTATCTCATTTTTCATTTAGTACATTTCTTTAAGATAAAGTAATTAGAATGCTTCTAATATGTTGACGGTATTTATTTCTTTTTCTTTAAATTACTTATTTATGTTCTTTGCCCATTTTTATTTTTTTAATTAATTTATTTTTTAATTGAAGGATAATTGCTTTACAGAATTTTGTTGTTTTCTGTCAAACAGCAACATGAATCCGCCATAGGTATACAAATATCCCCTCCTTCTTGAACCTCCCTCCCATCTCCCTCCCCATCCACCCCTCTAGGTTGATACACAGCCTCAGTTTGAGTTCCCTGAGTCATAGAGCAAATTCCCGTTGGCTATCTATTTTACATATGGTAATGGAAGTCTCCATGTTACTCTCTCCATACATCTCACTCTCTCCTCCCCTCTCCCCATGTCCATAAGTCTGTCCTCTATGTCTGTTAAATTCTTTGATACCATCTTTCTAGATTCTGTATATATGTGTTCAATTACGTTCAGTTCAGTTCAGTCGCTCAGTCGTGTCCGACTCTTTGCAACCCCATGGACTGCAGCACGCCCGGCCTTCCTGTCCATCACCAACTCCCGGAGTTTACTCAAACTCATGTCCGTTGAGTTGGTGATGTCATCCAACCATCTCATCCTCTGTTGTTCCCTCCTCCTCCCACCTTCAGTCTTTCCCAGCATCAGGGTCCTTTCAGATGAGTCAACTCTTCCCATCAGGTGGCCAAAGTATTGGAGTTTCAGCTTCAAAGTCAGTCCTTCCAATGAACACTTAGGACTGATCTCCTTTAGGATGGACTGGTTGGATCTCCTTGTAGTCCAAGGGACTCTCAAGAGTCTTCTCCAATACCACAGTTCAAAAGCATCAATTCTTCAGCGCTCAGCTTATATGTGTTAGTATATGATGTTTATCTTTCTCTTTCTGACTTACTTCAATCTGTATAATAGGCTCTAGGTTCATCCACCTCATTAAAACTGACTCAAATGTGTTCCTTTTTATGGCTGAGTAATATTTCACTGTTTATATATTCCACAGCTTCTTTATCCATTCATCTGTTGATGGACATCTAGGTTGCTTCCATGTTTTAGCTATCGTAAATAATACTGCAATGAACATTAGGGTACACGTGTCTATTTCAATTTTGGCTTCCCCGGGGTATATGCCTAGGAATGGGATTGCTGGGGCATATGGTGGTTTTATTCCTAGTTTTCTAAGGAATCTCCATACCGTCTTCCATAATGACTAAATCAATTTACATTCCCACCAACAGTGCAAGAGGGCTCCCTTTTTTCCATACCCTCCCCAGCATTTATTGTTTGTAGATTTTTGGATAATGGGCATTCTGATTAGTGTGAGGTGATATCTCATTGTAGTTTTGATTTGCATTTCTCTAATAATGAGCGATGTTGAGCATCATTTCATGTGTTTGTTAGCCATCTATATGTCTTCTTTGGGAAAATGTCTGTTTAGGCCTTTTCTCCACTTTTTGATTGGATTGTTTATTTTTCTGGTATTGACTTGTGGTAATTCTGAGGGGTTGTCTTGATCATTGTCTTATCAATTTTTAATGACTTCATATATTAAGGAAACCAACTATTTCATAATTGTTACAAACATTTCCCTCAGTTTGTCATTTTTTATTTTGTTTATGGCATATTTTGTTGCAGAAATATTTTTATGTTGCTTCTGACTTTTGTACTTCATAAGTGAAAAGATGAGGAGGTAGAAATAAGATAACTTACAAAAGAGATGTAGAAGACAGAGGTGGGAGGGTGGAGGGGCAGGTTGTGAGGCTGGGCTACCTGGGTGAGTCAGTTCACCCCATCCCCACTTTGACCCCCACATTAGTGATATATGGCCAGCACAGATTTTCTGTCTTTCTCACCAGCAACACATAACCAAGGCTTGTTGACAAATGCAGCTGCTTTGAGAAAGGATAGAATCCCCAGGGCACAGTTCTTCAATTTCAGATATAGAAGAGGATTTGTTTAGTGGAAGCAGTGTGTTTATTGCAGAGACCATCAATACATGAGGTTATTATCCTTGTTGGCTGGGTCACAGGGAATTCCTCTCTGTGGTCTCAATGATATCACTCTGCCAGAAACAACCCTATACTTGAATATGGGAATCCACGAAGTCCATAAAGATCTATTGTGCTCCATGCAATCTATGGGCAAAAGAATTCAGGAAAGGCCAGAAGGGGGTGGGTGAGGAGGTAGGTGGTATGGTGGGAGGAAGTGAGGAGGAGGAGAAAGGGATGGGGATTCCTTTGCTTCCTTATTTCCCATACGCAGATCTTCTGCTGTTCTTTGATTTTTGCAATTATTAACATTTTTAGAGTCAGGCACACCAGTGCAAAGTCAGTCAGTTACTTGCTGCCAATCTGAGAAGAGCACAGCCCACAGCAAGAACGTTTGGGTGATGAGCTTGAGGTTGGCAGAGTCTGACTAGCAGGAAGAACTTACTCTGTTCCCCCACCCCAATTCCACTGCCCAGGGTCTCTCAATGGGCTCTTCCCACCCAAAGCTGAGCCTCTTCAGGGACCACTCAGGATCAACCAGGCTACTTGGTTAGGATAATGCATTCTTTTTCTAACTAAAGTACTGTGAACTGAGACTAACCAGCTAATTAACATTTCAAAGAGCAGAAATAAAGGATTATAAACAAGGCAAGTAACTTTCTCTGAGGGCTTCCCTGGTGGCTCAGATGATAAAGATATCTACCTAAAGAAACAAAAGACCTATACATAGAAAACTATAAAACACTGATGAAAGAAATCAAAGAGGACACAAACAGATGGAGAAACATACCGTGCTCATGGATTGGAAGAATCAATATTATCAAAATGGCTATTCTACCCAAAGCAATCTATAGATTCAATGCAATCCCTATCAAGTTACCAACGGTATTTTTCACAGAACTAGAACAAATAATTTCACAATTTGTATGGAAATACAAAAAACCTCGAATAGCCAAAGTAATCTTGAGAAAGAAGAATGGAACTGGAGGAATCAACCTACCTGACTTCAGACTCTACTACAAAGCCACAGTCATCAAGACAGTATGGTACTGGCACAAAGACAGAAATATAGATCAATGGAATAGAATAGAAAGCCCAGAGATAAATCCACGAACCTATGGACACCTCATCTTTGACAAAGGAGGCAAGGATATACAATGGAAAAAAGACCATCTCTTTAACAAGTGGTGCTGGGAAAACTGGTCAACCACTTGTAAAAGAATGAAACTAGAACACTTTCTAACACCATACACAAAAATAAACTCAAAATGGATTAAAGATCTAAATGTAAGACCAGAAACTATAAAACTCCTAGAGGAGAACATAGGCAAAACACTCTCCGACATAAATCACAGCAAGATCTTCTATGACCCACCTCCCAGAATATTGGAAATAAAAGCAAAAATAAACAAATGGGACCTAATGAAAATTAAAAGCTTTTGCACAACAAAGGAAACTATAAGTAAGGTGAAAAGACAGCCCTCAGATTGGGAGAAAATAATAACAAATGAGGAAACAGACAAAGGATTAATCTCAAAAATATACAAGCAACTCCTGAAGCTCAATTCCAGAAAAATAAACGACCCAATCAAAAAATGGGCCAAAGAACTAAACAGACATTTCTCCAAAGAAGACATACAGATGGCTAACAAACACATGAAAAGATGCTCAACATCACTCATCATCAGAGAAATGCAAATCAAAACCACAATGAGGTACCATTACACGCCAGTCAGGATGGCTGCTATCCAAAAGTCTACAAGCAATAAATGCTGGAGAGGGTGTGGAGAAAAGGGAACCCTCTTACACTGTTGGTGGGAATGCAAACTAGTACAGCCACTATGGAAAACAGTGTGGAGATTTCTTAAAAAACTGGAAATAGAACTGCCATATGACCCAGCAATACCACTTCTAGGCATACACACTGAGGAATCCAGATCTGAAAGAGACACGTGCACCCCAATGTTCATTGCAGCACTGTTTATAATAGCCAGGACATGGAAGCAACCCAGATGCCCATCAGCAGATGAATGGATAGGGAAGCTGTGGTACATATACACCATGGAATATTACTCAGCCGTTAAAAAGAATTCATTTGAATCAGTTCTAATGAGATGGATGAAACTGGAGCCCATTATACAGAGTGAAGTAAGCCAGAAAGATAAAGAACATTACAGTATACTAACACATATATACGGAATTTAGATAGATGGTGGCGATAAGCCTATATGCAAAACAGAAAAAGAGACACAGAAGTACAGAAAAGACTTTTGAACTCTATGGGAGAACGTGAGGGTGGGATGTTTTGAAAGAACAGCATGTATATTATCTATGGTGAAACGGACCACCAGCCCAGGTGGGATACATGAGTCAGGTGCTCGGGCCTGGTGCACTGGGAGGACCCTGAGGAGTCGGGTGGGGAAGGAGGTGGGAGGGGGGATCGGGATGGGGAATACGTGTAACTATATGGCTGATTCATGTCAATGTATGACAAAACCCACTGAAATGTTGTAAAGTGATTGGCCTCCAACTAATAAAATAATATTTAAAAAAAAAAAAAAAAAGAATCCACCTGCCATGTGGGAGACCTGGATTCGATTCCCTGGATTGGGAAGATGCCCTGGTGGAGGGCATGGCAACCTACTCCAATATTCTTGCCTGGAGAAGCCCCATGAACAGAGGAGCCTAGTGGGCTATAGTCCGTGGGGTTGCAAAGAGTCAGGCACGACTGAGCGACTAAGCACACATAACTTTCTCTGAAGTCTGTGGTTCAAGGGATCTGTGGAACAGGACTTGGGTATTTCTTAAATAACCTGTCTCTCTCTACCTCTCTTTCTATTCCCACCCCCGTTTCCCTTCCACTCGTATTCTCTGTGTCTATCTTATTTTCCTTCCTCTCCTTCACTTTTTTTTTTTTTTTTCTCCTTTACTTTTTACCCTTTAACTAGTTGATCATCATCGAGGCCTTGAGGTGCATTTTTAGCATTTGTCTATTTATTGACATTGTATTGACTTCCTTGACTTAAAAACAGGCAGGAAAAAAACCTCACCAAATTAAACTGCTTTATCTTCAAACTGACTCTGGATTTATTAACTGGGAAAATATGGGGTGGGGGTGAAATTTAAGATCTATTTGAACAGAACTTTGGGTTCTTTTGGATTGTTTCAGCCAAGAAGGAATGAGGCTGAGTAACTTCTACGCGTCTCTAATGCAGGACAATAGTTGAGGCAGTGGAGTGGAGCTGGGAGACTTGGATCCAGCCGCTGTTCTGCTGCTTACCAGCTTTGTGACTTTGAGCAAGCCCCTTAACCTCCCAGGGGACCATAATCCCAGCCTCTGTCTCTTAGCTGCTAGCTTCTGACCATCAAGGACCAAAAGACTCTATATTTGAAAAAGTGTGACATTGTCTGATGTCCTCAGTGACAACAGTCCAGACAGCCCCTTCAGCCAAATCCTAACATCAGTCACGGCTCCCTTCTGGATAATGAAATTGGCTCCCACATTCAACACTTGTACTGCATAGCAGGCACGGTCATGTGGTTTAGGGTAGCGCCTGTGTGCTCCGTCACTTCACTCAAGTCCAGCTCTTTGCAACCTTATGAACTGTAGCCTGCCAGGCTCCTCTGTCCATGGGATTTCTCAGGCAAGAATACTGGAGTGGGTTGCTGTGCCCTCCTCCAGGCAATCTTCCTGACCCAGGGATCGAACCCGCATCTCCCGCATTGCAGGTGAATTCTCTGCAGGCTTCTGCAGAGCCACTGGAGAAGCCCCATGGTGTAGGGTAGAGTGGTGGCTAAAAGCCTGATTTCTGGACCCAGAATGCCCGACTTTAATTCCTGGTCCCTACATTTATATCAGTGTAACTTTGGGCAGTCTACTTAACCTATGACTCAGTTTCCTCACCTGTAAAGTGACAGCAGTGAGGATAATAGTTCCTGTAGCTGCGATCTTATTTGGAAATGAAGTCTTTGTAGATGTAGTTAAGGATCTTGAGGTCATTCTGGCTTTAGGATGGGCCCTAAATCTAATGACTGGTGCCCCATAAGAGAAAGGAGAGGGAAATATAATGCACGCAGAGACAGGGGGAAAGGTCATGTGCAGACAGAGGCAGACTGTGGATGATGTAGCCATAGCCAGGGAAAGCCAGGAGCCACCAAAGGCTAGACAAGGTAAGAAAGGAATCTCTCCAGAGCCTTTGGCCCCATCGACACCTTGATTCTGGACTTTTAGCCTCTGGAATTGTGAGAGAATAAAATTCTATTGTTGTCAGTCACCCATGTTGGTGGTAATTTGTTGTGGCAGCCATAGGAAGCTGATACAGATGATGATAATAGTACCTCGAAGGAGTGTTGTGAAGGTTAAATGAGTTGCTATGTGTAGAATGCTGAGAACATAATCTGGAATACAGTGAGGGCTCCTTTGTAGGTTGTTATGTATTGTTAGCTCATTGACTCTTACCTAGCAACCCTATGAAGTCCGTACTATTATGAATCATCTTGCATGCAAGGAATTGGAGGATTAGAGACTGAGCAAAGGTGAGGTTGTCTGGACTCTGCTCTAGCTTGAGCCACCCCTCAGAAGTCTATGGAGTTTGGCTTTGGGGTGATGGATCCAGGTGACTTTTTGTTCAGAGGCCCCTCATAAGGATGTTCTCTCAGCGAAGATTTAACAGCTCTGAGCTACCAACGAGAACAGAAGGTATAGAGAAGATCTATCATGTTATGGTTCTTACTGCTCCTGGACATGTCTTCCCAGCCCTGGTCTTGGCACAGGCTCTACTTTAGCAGAGCCAGGCTCTGTCTGCACTTGACTGAGTGGTCGTCCTAAGAGCTGATGTCACTGGGGCGCCTCAGCACTTCATTACAAGAGGCAGAGATCTGCCACCTAAAAGATCACACCCTCCTTCAGGGTCTTCAAAGGTCCCTGGTGGTCCCTTGTTTACCATGGTGCTGAATATAAATTATACCAATGGTTAGAAAGAAGTCAGATCACTTAGAGTAAGACCAAACCCTCACCAGAACCTGCAAAGCCCTATGAGCAAGGCACCCAGTGACCCCACCCCTGACCATCTCTTACTCTTTTCCCCTTCATCACTCTTCCAGCTACACTAACCTCATGGCCAGGTACTGTTCCACCCCTGGGCCTTTGCATATGCAGTTCCAGTTATCTTAAATGCTCTTGGCCAAGTAGTGTGCTTGCGGTCTCTTTATCCCTGTCACTTTTAATATCACCATCTCAGGTCTTTCCTAATCACTCTATTTGCCTCTTTACCTGCCTTTTCTCATTTCTTAGCACTTATAATTATTAACATACTGTAAATTTTACTTGTTTTGTTTATTTTTTTCAAACTAGAATATAAGCACCATGAAATGGAAACATTTGTTCTGTTCACTGCTGTTGACTCTAGCCTCAGGCAGGTCTACTGAATAGTGTAATGCATTGAATAAATAATTGTTGACTGACTAATAGAAAAATGAATGAAATAACAACTACAGAACTCCCAAACCAAAATAGGTTAATCTGTTAAATATCTAGAGGTAGCACATGAAGAGAGGAGTACTGGAACCATTGAGCTTTGAGGAATGTGGAGGGAAGCATAGCCTCCTATTGAGCTTGAGTTTGAACATGACAAGGAAAAAGATTTGGTGGAGAAAGAGGGGAATAGAATTCCAGCTGAAGGAAATCTCATGTTGAAAGTGTCAACATGCAAAATTCATTTATTCATTCAACTAGGACTATAGCAATGAACGAGCCAGAAAAAAGTCATAGCACTTAGGGAATGTACAGTCTAGTGGTTGTAATGTCAGGCAGTATGATCTCAGACACACACATCTGCTTATTGGAATGGTGAGATGCGAAGCACTTAAGTTTCTAAAGGGTTGAGAGGGCTGGGTAGACAGTGAGGCTTTCATCTGGCAAGCAGAAGAAAACTACCTTCATTCTTAATCAGGAAGAGCCCTGGGAATGTCAATTATGGAGGAATTCTGCAGGTGCATGAAGGATGGATTCTGATAGGAAAAAGAATTAGGGAGATACAAGAATGGGCTATTATAGAAGAAGTGGTGGCGATTGGAACAGAGGGATGGCTGTTGCCATAAAAGAAGTTGAGTCTAAAGGACCTGGAATGAAGCAGCTGAGAAAGGATCTTAAAGCCCTTGAATGCGAGAACAATCTAAGTATGTGTCACCAAGAACTCCCGGATGGAGAGGAAGGAAGATGGCAGAGGGGGGCAGATACTCTAGGAGCTGGAGAAATGGCAAAGTCAGATTAGGACCAGTCCCCGGAGCTTCAGTGATTGTCTCATCACTGCCCTGTGTAAACACAGGAAGGGACTACAGCACTCCACTGATGTTTACTCTCCAGTGCTTGTCTGTATTGGCTGTTTTGTTCTCTATATGACAAGCCAAGCTTGGTTTGGATGTAACCCATCAGAAATTGGAAACGATTTGAATCTAATGCGTCACATTGAATCTGCAGAGCAAAACTTCTGGTTTTTTTTTTTTTCTTTTGCCTAAAATCCACCACATCTGCCAACACTCCAAATCTTTCTTATTAATAGAGTGAAATTTTAAGATAAAACATCTTTGGTATCATAAATTAGAGAAGCTGGGATTTCTCTGTATTGCAAAATTTTGACTAAGGACAAATTACATAGTTTTAATCTTTAATAGGATGCCAGGTCTGGATGTCATGATAACTGTTTCTGTTATGAGTGAAAAGGAATCAGCTTTTTTGCCTCTGACATAGCTAATTGGCTTGAAATCAGCCTGTTTTGTCAAAGCTTGGGTTTCCTTCAGTTTTGTCTGTCAAGTGAAGAACTGACAATTCTATCTGGCTGTCAGCTCAGAGAAACTTTCTCATTCGTCCTGTGACAGGAAGGGAATGGGAGGGCAGGGGCAGTCTTGAGTTCCTCAGGATAGTGGGAAAATTCAAAGCAATATAACACTTTATCGTTAAGATATTTTTGGTAAAAATGTTTCTTGAAATTGTTTTTTAAAATACAATTTCACATTGTATGATACAAACCACGTTTCTGTTATCCACAAGGGAAATGAAGGGCTTTTCAGGGAGATACAGTCGTCGTGAATTTTCCGTAATAGAACTTGACTGGAGCAGACATGACATCTGAAAGAGCTCTGGGGCCTAGGAAGAAAGGCAGGTTACCAAAGTGGTTCCCTTTGATGAACGTGTCTTCGATAAGTCCAGCTCTGGACCCCCACGTCTGTGGCTGTGCTCAATCTCCTCACTCGTGTCTGACTCTTTGAGACCCCGTGGACTGTAGCCTGTCAGGCTCCTCTGTCCATGGGATTCTCCAGGCAAGAATACTGGGGTGAGTTGCCATTTCCTTCTCCAAGGGATCTTTCCGACCCAGCGGTCAAATCTGTGTCTCCTGCATGTCTTGCATTGCACATGAATTCTTTACTCACTGAACCACCTGGGAAGCCCCCACATCTGGTACCACTTGCTAAGAAGAACCTGGCTTCCTCCCATGTGATAATGACTTCTGAAAACTATCTGACATGGTTCATAGAAAGCATAGTATTTGAATTATTCCTCTCTAAGTAACTTGCTGCTGCGGCTAAGTCGCTCCAGTCGTCTCCGACTCTGTGCGACCCCATAGACAGCAACCCACTAGGCTCCTCTGCCCCTGGGATTCTCCAGGCAAGAATACTGGAGTGGGTTGCCATTTCCTCCTCCAATGCATGAAAGTAAAAAGTGAAAGTCGTGCTTAGTTCACAAGAAAAACAGTCATTATTTTTTTTGATAATACAGCTTTTGAAAAATTCCTAAATTTCTTCTTTGATTTAAGTTCTTTTGGTTGTCATATCTTTGATAAGATGAATGTGATGAAAGACTTGCATATATTCTAATAATATAGATATCACTGCAAAAGCTGGGCAAATGTGGGGAAGTGTAATTTCTTTTTAAAATTATTTTTTGATTGAAGTAGAGTTGATTTACAATGTTGTGCTAATTTCTGCTGTATATCAAGGTGACTTAGTTATGCACATATAAACTTTTTTTTAATATTCTTCTCCAGTATCGTTTATCCCAGGAGACTAGATATAATTCCCTGTGCTATACAGTAGGACCTTGTTGTTTATCGATTCTAAATTTGACAGTTTGCTTCTACTAACCCCAAACTCCCAAACTGTCCCTGTCCTTCTGCCCCTCCTCCTTGACAACCACAAGTCTGTTCTCTGTGAGTCTGTTTCTGTTTTGATGATAGGGTCATTTGTGCCATATTTTAGATTCCGCGTGTAAGTGATCATATGGTATTTGTCTTTCTCTTTCTTCCTTACTTCACTTAGCAAGATAATCTCTAGTTCTATTCATATTGCTGCCAATGGCATTATTTGTTCTTTTTTATGGCTTAGTAATATTCCATTATATATACCACATCTTCATTATCCATTCATTTATTGATAGACATTTAGGTTGCTTCCATGTATTGGCTATTGTAAATAGTGCTGCAATGAATATTGGAGTGCATGTATCTTTTTGAAATATGGTTTTCTCTGGATATATGCCCAGGAGTAGGACTGTGGGATCCTCCAGTTCAGTTCAGTTCAGTCACTCAGTCGTGTCTGACTCTTTGTGACCCCATGGACTGCATGCAGTATGCCAGGCCTCCCTGATCATCACCAACTCCCGGAGTTTACTCAAACTCATGTCCATTGAGTTGGTGATGCCATCCAACCACCTCATCCTGTCTTCCCTTTCTCTTCCTACCTTCAATCTTTCCCAGCATCAGGGTCTTTTCAAATGAGTCAGCTCTTCGCGTCAGGTGGCCAAAGTATTGCAAATAGTGCTGCAATGAATATTGGAGTGCATGTATCTTTTTGAAATATGGTTTTCTCTGGATATATGCCCAGGAGTAGGACTGTGGGATCCTCCAGTTCAGTTCAGTTCAGTCACTCAGTCGTGTCTGACTCTTTGTGACCCCATGGACTGCATGCAGTATGCCAGGCCTCCCTGATCATCACCAACTCCCGGAGTTTACTCAAACTCATGTCCATTGAGTTGGTGATGCCATCCAACCACCTCATCCTGTCTTCCCTTTCTCTTCCTACCTTCAATCTTTCCCAGCATCAGGGTCTTTTCAAATGAGTCAGCTCTTCGCGTCAGGTGGCCAAAGTATTGCAAATAGTGCTGCAATGAATATTGGAGTGCATGTATCTTTTTGAAATATGGTTTTCTCTGGATATATGCCCAGGAGTAGGACTGTGGGATCCTCAGTTCAGTTCAGTTCAGTCACTCAGTCGTGTCTGACTCTTTGTGACCCCATGGACTGCAGTATGCCAGGCCTCCCTGATCATCACCAACTCCCGGAGTTTACTCAAACTCATGTCCATTGAGTTGGTGATGCCATCCAACCACCTCATCCTCTGTCTTCCCTTTCTCTTCCTACCTTCAATCTTTCCCAGCATCAGGGTCTTTTCAAATGAGTCAGCTCTTCGCGTCAGGTGGCCAAAGTATTGCAGTTTCAGCTTCAGCATCAGTCCTTCCAATGAACATTCAGGAATGATTTCCTTTAGGATGGACTGGTTTGATCTCCTTGCAGTCCAAGGGACTCTCAAGAGTCTTCTCTAACACCACAGTTTAAAAGCATCAATTCTTCAGTGCTCAGCGTTCTATATAGTCCAACTCTTCCATCCATACATGACTACTGGAAAAACCATAGCTTTGAGTAGACGGACCTTTGTTGGCAAAGTAATGCCTCTGCTTTTTAATATGCTGTCTAGGTTGGTCATAACTTTCCTTCCAAGGAGTAAGCATCTTAATTTCACGGATGCAGTCACCATCTGCTTTGATTTTGGAGCCCCCCCCCAAAAAAATCTGCCACACTGTTTCCACTGTTTCTCCATCTATTTGCCATGAAGTAATGGGACCGGATGCCATGATCTTTGTTATCTGAATGTTGAGCTCTAAGCCAACTTTTTCACTCTCTTCTTTCACTTTCACAAAGCAGCTCTTTAGTTCTTCTTCACTTTCTGCCATAAGGGTGGTGTCATCTGCATATCTGGGGTTATTGATATTTCTCCCAGCAATCTTGATGCCAACTTGTGCTTCATCCAGCCCAGCATTTCTCATGATGTACTCTGCATATAAGTTAAATAAGCAGGGTGACAATATACAGCCTTGATGTACTCCATTTCCTATTTGGAACCAGTCTGTTGTTGCATGTTCAGTTCTAACTGTTGCTTCCTGACCTGCATACAGATTTCTCAGGAGGCAGGTCAGGTGGTCTGGTATTCCCATCTCTTAAAGAATTTTCCACAGTTTGTTGTGATCCCCACAGTCAAAGGCTTTCGCATAGTCCATAAAATAGAAGTAGATGTTTTTCTGGAACCCTCTTGCTTTTTTGATGATCCAGTGGATATTGGTATTGATCTCTGGTTCCTCTGCCTTTTCTAAAACCAGCTGGAACATATGGAAGTTCTTGGTTCACGTACTGTTGAAGCCTGGCTTGGAGAATTTTGAGCATTACTTTGCTAGAGTGTGAGATGAGTGCAATTGTGTGGTAGTTTGAGCATTCTTTGGCATTGCCTTTCTTTGGGATTGGAATGAAAACTGACCTTTTCCAGTCCTGTGGCCACTGCTGAGTTTTCCAAATTTGCTGGCATGTTGAGTGCAGCACTTTCACAGCATCATCTTTCAGGATTTGAAATAGCTCGACTGGAATTCCATCACCTCCACTAGCTTTGTAGTGATGCTTCCTAAGGCCCACTTGACTTTACATTCCAGGATGTCTGGCTCTAGGTGAGTGATCACACCATCATGACTATCTGGGTCACGAAGATCTTTTTTTTACAGTTCTTCTGTGTATTCTTGCCACCTCTTCTTAAAATCTTCTGCTTCTGTCAGGTCCATACCATTTCTGTCCTTTATTGAGCCCATCTTTGCATGAAATGTTCCCTTGGTATCTCTAATTTTCTTGAAGAGATCTCTAGTCTTTCCCATTCTATTATTTCCCTCTATTTCTTTGCACTGATCATTGAGGAAGGCTTTCTTATCTCTCCTTGCTATTCTTTGGAACTCTGCATTCAAATGGGTATATCTTTCCTTTTCTCCTTTGCTTTTGACTTCTCTTCTTTTCACAGCTATTTGTAAGGCCTCCTCAGACAGCCATTTTGCTTTTTTGCATTTCTTTTTCTTGGGGATGTTCTTACTCCCCATGTAATTCTATCCTTATTTTTCTGCAGAACGTCCATACTGTCCTCCATAGTCACTGCACCAATTCATATTTCCATCCACAGTGTAAGAGGGTTCCCTGGTGTTCAGTGCTAATAATGATTCAGTAAATATTCTCATTTTAAAAAGGAAGAAACAGAGTCACTTCAAGCTATTTTCCATCTCAGGGCTTTTTCAGCTTGTGCTTCCTCTTCTTGGAGTGTTATTTCTCCTTCTCATAAGTGGTGTTTTCTCACCTTTAAGGTCTAAGCTTAAATGTCATCTTCTCAAAGACCTTTCTTGACCCTTAGTCTAATCTCCCCACCCCAACTCTGCTGCAAGTCACTCTATAACATTTCTTGGTTTGAATTTCTCCTCCACACTTTTCATGACCTGAAGTCCTTATCTGCAGACTTCTTTTCTGACTTATCTATCTTCCCAACTAGATGTCAATTCCAATATGCAGTGACCTTTTTGGTCATTTTCATTGGATTAGCACCCAAATGGATGAAACGAAAATGAAATAATCAAAATTGTCATATTTACAGAAACAAAAGAATAGGTAGACCTTTTGAACAGTTTGAGGGAGTATTCACAATTCTGTTATAGTAGAATTATTGTTACAGTGTGCAATTTTTAGATTAGATTTGCAATTTTTCATCTAAAACATGTGCTGCTTGTAAGCTGTGTTTGTCAATATCACAACTTGGGGAACCGAGATAGGTAAAGTTAGCTAAGGGGCTCTTTTCCAGATTCCACAGCCCTGGAAGCAAAAAGGACATTCCTGTCACAGTTGTATCAGGATGTTTTAGCTTCAAGGTATTTAAATCATGATTCTAATTGGATCAAAGCTTGAGTCTCATGAGAGGGTTAGATCAGGATAAGTTGTTTCAGCAGCTCAAAATGCTTCAAGAACTCAAATTCTTTCCACCTCTCTGCTCTACCATCATTGGCTGGACCATGTCTGAGGAAGAAGAGAGAATGCTTCCTTTCTCTTACTTGACTTGCCCCAGCAGTCTTCCTCCAGGGTCTCACAGGCTGTTTGGGGGGTATATGCCCACTGTTGAGCCAGTTACTGGAGAGGAAAGGAGATTATGCCGAACAGTCAGCCCCTTCCCAGGAGGTGTTTGGGCTGCTTAGGGGAGCGGAAGGCATCTGAACAAAACTTGAGATTCCTTTGGGAAGGGAGGAGGGGGACATTTCATTTATTGTATATTTCATTCATTGTTCCTTTGTTTGGAAGAAGTAGATAATGGTGTTGCTAAAACTTTTCCCCCTAAATTTTGTACTGTTTGGCTTGATGGAAACAGACTGATTCAAGGTTCTAAAGGCAGATGCAGACTGGAGACCCAGGCAATTACCACCCTTTGGATTAAATCCAAGCTTGTGCTCAGGAGCCCAAGGAGGAGCTCCTGTGTTGGCATAGCTGCTGCTGCTGAGCAAGAGGGAAAGAGGAGGAGGGGACTCAGGTTCCTCTTTCAGTTGCTTTAGGCCCTGGCCTTCTCTCTTAGAGAAGTGCAAACTATTTTGGAGAGCCCATCTCACTTCCACATGCTTTTTTTTTTCTTTTACGTGACCCTGTCCTTCTTCTCCAAAGGCTCAGGAAAAGGTTTGGGGATAGTTTGGGAAGCTAGAGTGGAAGGATGAGAGTGGAGGGAATGGGGTAACCATCCCATTTCCTGTTCACCACTGCCACAACCTCTGTTTATCCTGCTCAAAGTAAATTTGCCTTTTATATAGTTCTGCTTCTGGGACTTTTTTATGTCCCATGATGATGAGAGTATTTTCAGGATAGACAAAATAATACAAATGATGAAATGTTTAAAACTCCATAGACCCTATGTTATTACCTACAGTTATTTAACATGTAAGTGTGGTTGAAGTGAAGGTCAAGCCAGGAAATGTCATGAAGCAGAGGGACTTTGATGTTTGTTTGGTGATACATTCTGAATACTTTTTAATATCATACTCATATTTTGGTAGATTTTAAAATTGAGGGAGGCCATCTTTGCTTTCTTTGTTTCTTTAACCTTGATAGACCTATATGACCTAGTAAACAAGCTGCCAGTTTGGGATTTTTCCTTCTCATCTTGTATCTCATCACTGACCTAATTCTGCCCATTCTTCTTACCACAGCCACTAACTCAGTTTTGGCCCTCATCACAGTACAGACACATCCTTTTGTTTTTTTAACTTTTACCCAATTACTTTGCAAGTGCCTCGTGGAAAAGATCAGCTTTTACCTGTCTTCACTGTCTCCAGGAAGCCAACATAAGCCATACAGAAAGGGGAGGAAAATCAATGTCTGTTCATTTCTTATTGATGTTTTCTCTTCTTCTTTTGATTTTAGAATCTGAACTGAAGGTATTTTGCTCTAAAAACATACTGAGCATCCTTGGTTTCTCCTGCATCATCGCTGTGATAGCATTGCTCGCTCTGGGGCTGACCCAGAACAAAGCACTGCCAGAAAATGTTAAGGTAACTCAAACCCCTGAGTGTGTGTGTGTGTGTGTGTGTGTACATGTGTTTGAGGGTCCCTGGATGGGGCAGAGGGAAAGGGGAGTTATGGTAAATCAGAGCAGTAGGAGTTGAGGTTCTGGAAGCCCAGGAGCAAATCAGTCTCCATTGAACTAGGTGAGTAAAATGGCAGTGGATGCTTATTCTGGAGGAGAGAATGCCTTGGATCAATTAGGGGTGGAAAGATAATTGTCTTTATGATTGTTCAGCAAACTGATTAAATCAGTATTCTAACAGAGACAAATGCTTTATTCACCACATCCAGATCCGTGATATACTGTGTTGGTTTCCATAACTCTAGTACTATCTCTACTTCCTACTCATTGTTCCCTTGTGGAAACAATGAACTCTGTGTTTACTGAACATTGCATTCTTTGTTCTTACTCTATTATTATCACTATCACCAAAATAATAAACTTTACTAGACAGCTCTGTACAAAGCACTTTGGAAGTCAAAGATTGTGGAGAAGACTTGTTCCTCATCTCTAAAATATTAAAAAGAAATCAATTTAAAGATCAATTTTTAAAAAGCCCCTGGAGACCACATACATGTATTGAATATAGTAATTTGAAATGAATTCATGGATGTATAGATTTCTTGTGAAATTTCCACATTTGAAGAGCTAGTGTGTGTGTGTAATTAAAAATAATTAGGGTCGTTAACTCTGCTGTGATTTATTTCTGCTTATTTTCAAATTCATCAAAGTTCAATTTCAAAGACATGAATACCTCACTAATACCTTGTAATATGTTCATTATTTAATCTTAATTTAAAAGCATATAGTAAGTTTAAGTTTTTATTGTAAATACATCGATTTTCAACTTTCATTTGAATTATAGTTAATAAATCTTCAAGGGCCCAGAGACCAGTGTGCTAATGAACACATATATATGTGTGGGCCGTGACATATCCATGGAAGCCCTGAAATACATGTGCAAATGTATATATATATATATATATTTGCATTTGAATATACTAAACTTTGAGCCTGGAGAGATGGGTGCATATGCCAGGCCTCTGAAACTATTGCCACTTACTCAAATCATTTCCTCTGTAGCAGAGGCCTGGATGTTACACTGGCATCTGTTTACCACACACATTCAGCCCAGTGGGCTGTGCACAGCAGTCCCTTTGTCAGCACTGAAAGCTGATACTATCTCTCTGTCAATGGTCTCTTGACTTTAAATATTCAGTGATGCTGGCTCTCTTGGCTTAACTTCACTCACAATTGAAGCCTCATGACATCTTGGTTTTGCTATTTGTTTACCAGTTCCAAAAGTGTGTGATTGCCTTCTTGATTTGACCTTTTCGTACGTTCATTACTGCATCATTGGTGAGGGAGATGGCTTAGGAGGCCAAATCCATGACAGGCATAGGCTCTGTGTGCTCAGTGAACACTTGTGGTCACGGATGACTTTTCATCATTCATGATGGTCTTCAAGACTGTTGTGATTCTGTGTTCTTGTGTTGACCTGGAAAAATGGAAGAAGGTCTTTGTCATCTAAAGTGAATCTTTATAGTAGTGTGATTGGCCCGATCCCACTAGGACCCACTGAAGAGCTGTGGGGAAAGCACTTCTGATTTACTGCCCTAAGGCTTTATCCCTGGGTTCTCATCCCTGTTGGTCAAGGGTTGCCCCAGAGGTTAGCTCCTTGGCACTTCCAGGTTTGCGCATATGTCAGAGGGGCTGTGTGGGGCTACGAGGTGGTAGGAGAGAAGACCCTGTGAAGACATAGAGAGATAAGATACAGGTTGAGCTAGAAAAATGTTGGTCAAAAAACATGAAGTGGCCACCAAAGTTATCTGAAGCATCACTGTTCTGATACCCTTTTTTAGGAGAGAAAGTCGTTTGTACACAGTTTCGAACAATAGAGACATGTGAATATGGAGGTAGGTGTAGTGCTACAGCTGCCCAGAGGAAGGAGTCACCAACTGTGCCTAGTCATGTGAAGACTTCATGGAGGAGGTGGCCTTGGGGTCAAGTAAAGAAGAACACTAAGGAGTTTGACAGGAGGTGAGCTAGGACATTTTCTGGACAAAGACCATACCGTTTGTTGCAGAGTGGCAGCTTAAAATAAACAGATGATCCTGGGGAATCACCAACAGTTCATCATGGCTAGAATATTGAACATAGGGCAGGAAGGAACGGTGGGAGAGGAGACTTCAATCTGAATATGCCTAGCTCAGGGATGGGTATCTCATTCGCTGTAGCAGTGCTCAAGATTGGCTCCATATTAAAAGCTGCTGGGGAGTTTTTTAAAAATACTAATTTCTGGTCTCTACCTTGGGTCAATTAAATCAGAATCTTTGGGGGTGAAGCCCAGGCATTGGTATGTTTTAAAACCTTCCCAGGTGATTTTAATGAGCAGTCATGCTTGTTAACCACTGCTTAGAAGATTTCAAACAGGGTGTGTGCATGTGTGCTCAGTCGTGTCTGACTCTTTGCAACTGACGGACTATAGCCTTGCAGACTCCTCTGCCCATGGGATGCTCCAGGAAGAATATTGGAGTGGGTTGCCATGCCCTCCTCTAGGAAATCTTCCCAAGCCAGGGATAGAACCTGCATCTCTTGTGTCTCCTGTGTTGGCGGACAGATTTTTTACCACTGAGCTACCTGGGAAGCAAACAGGGGCGCAGATTGTGTTTCTGAGATTCCTCTTGGCTGGAGAGCAGATTAAAAGAGGAGAGACTAGATAGGATATTCCTGACATTGTGTAGACAAGGCAGATTAGGCTGGAACTAAGGCATTGCCATGGAATTAAGGTATTAAGGAGATACCTTGAGAGACACTGAGGTCCACCAGATCTTAGTGATTAGATTCCTTTCAGTTCAGTTCAGTCATTCAGTCGTGATCGACTCTTTGTGACCCCATGGGCTGGAGCATGCCAGGCTTTCCTGTCCATCACCAACTCCTGGAGCTTGCTAAAACTCATATCCATCGAGTCGGTGATGCCATTCAACCATCTCATCCTCTGTCTTCCCCTTCTCCTCCCGCCTTCAATCTTTCCCAGCATCAGGGCCTTTTCTAGTGAGTCAGTTCTTTGCATTAGGTGGCCAAAGTATTGGAGTTTCAGCTTCAACATCAGTCCTTCCAATGAATATTCAGGGCTGATTTCCTTTAGGATGGACTGGTTGGAACTCCCTACTATCCAAGGGACTCTCAAGAGTCTTCCCAAACACCACAGTTCAAAAGCACCAATTCTTCAGCACTCAGCTTTCTTTATAGTCCAACCTTCACATCCATACATGACCACTGGAAAAACCATAGCTTTGACTAGACGGACCTTTGTTGGCAATGTCTCTGCTTTTTAATATGCTGTCTAGGTTGGTCATAGCTTTTCTTCTTCATAGCAAGCGTCTTTTAATTTCATGGCTGCAATCACCATCTGCAGTGATTTTGGAGCCCCCCAAAGTAAAGTCTATCACTATTCCCACTGTTTCCCCATCTATTTGCCATGAAATGATGGGACCAGATGCCATGATCTTAGTTCTTTGAATGTTGAGCTTTAAGCCATCATTTTCACTTTCCTCTTTCATTTTCATCAGGAGGCTCTTTGAGTCTTCTTTGCTTTCTGCCATAAGGGTGGTGTCATCTGCGTATCTGAGGTTATTGATATTTCTCCTGGCAAGCAATCTTGATTCCAGCTTGTGCTTCATCCAAGCATGATGTACTTTGCATATAAGATAAATAAGCAGGGTGACAATAAGTAGCCTTGATATACTCCTTTCCAAATTTATTTGTTTATAATTATTTATTTATCATTAGACTCCTTAGAGGACCTTTTAAGGTAAAGATGGAACACCTTGGATGTCATATTGAGAACAAGCTCTCCACACTTCTGTTTCAAGAGGGTGGTGGCCATATGCTTCTGAATGAGAAGGCTTTTGGCTGTCTCTCTACACATTTCCTGACTCTTCATCCCTGTCTTATTGCGGGGTCATTAATTCTGTCTGCTCGGAGTGCAACACAGCAGAGGCCATGGATTCACACCACCTGGGTTTAAACCTCAGCTCTGTTCTTATAAAGATAGGACATAACTTCTCTGAGCCTCAGTTTCTTCATTTGTAAGACAGAGCTGATCACTGATATCTTGTAGATTACTGTGGGAAATGAGTAGGATAAAGTAAACGCAGGGTGAAATTCAGAATAGGATGCTGGCCCGCCACACACCCTTGTCGTTGGTAACTTATGTGTTATCATTATCATCTTTGCAGCCTGTCTGCCTGGTGACAAATTGCCGCTTATCTTTTTCCCTGCCTCTTCCCATCTGACTCGCTCTATTCTAGCCCAGTTCAGGTCAGCCCTCCAGTTCCAAAGATCCAGTCTTGTCATCTTCCTGCCTGATCCAGTTTGGGTTCAGTCTGGTTGGAAAGAAAGTGGTTGCCTCATGCCTGACCATATCTCACAAAACACAAGAACTCTTTTTTGTACTGATGGGCTTACTTGCCCAGCCACTCAGGTTGTAAGCATTCTGAGGCAAGGACTGGGTTTCATTCATCTTCGCATATATCAATATTTTCTTGCCCTTTCACTTCATTCACTCATTTAATAAATGGTCGTTGACCATCTACTCTGCGTTAGGCCCTAGGAATACAGCAGTGAGCAAAACTGGTCAGGTCCTGATCCTCACGAAGCTATAGTCTAGTGGAAGACACAACCATTAACCGAACTGTCAACAGAATAAATGTTAAATTACGGCCAGCACAGCATCTGACTGGGGTGGTTGCCTCACAGAAGCATGCTGACTCAGTGAGTAGAGTGGGCTCACTGCTTGGATGTGAAGAGGATGTGAAGAAACACAGCAGAATTTGTCAGTGTGAGAGGCAGGCCTCTGCCTCAGGATGCCCTCTGGGTCCTGGCTCCCCATCCTCATTCCCAGAGCCTACATAATTCAGACCTCCAGTGTGTAGGGCCCAGGAATCTACACACGTAACAGGCATCCTGGGCCGTTCTCATGACATTAAAGTCTGGGAAATGCTGCCGGGTAAATAGGCAGTGACCACGTTAAAACAAACAAACTTGGACCTTAATATATTGAAGAATCATTAGCTGTACATAAATGTCCCCTGGGAAAGTGTTTTTGTCCTGTGGACCTGGTGGGGAGGTAGCTTTGAGGTCCGTTTGGCTCACCACTTCCTAAATCGCTAGCTTGTCACCGAACACTGGCAGCTAGCAACCTGTCAGGATATTGCTACAGCGCAAGCATTGCACATTCCAGCACACACAGAACCCCACAGGTTTCTCTCCAAGGCACCAAACTGACCCTGTCCCAGACCACATGCCTTCATTAAAAGTTGCCACTTCCCCTGGAATGCTAGCTCAAGGGCCAGATAGCTTTGATTTCAACCCCAGACCTGCCATTTGCTAGCTTTGAGACTTCTGGTAAGCAAATTCTCTCTACACATCAGTTTTCTTATATGTAACATGGTGATGATAGCTACTTGGAAGATGGTTGTAAGGATTAAATGGAATAGGACTACCGACTCACTTATCAGAGTGCCCAGTGCATCAGAAGCTCGCAGTGGAGACCAGCTGTCCACACTGCTTTGGGGATGAGTTTGAGGAAAGGCCCTCAGTTCTTGGTGTGATGTGGTCACTGAGCTGGTGCTCCCAAGATTTCCAACTGCTGCTAACCTGTGCCGGGCATCTGCTTTTGTCACTGGGAACTGAAGTGCTATTTTTGGGACAGTGTGATTTTATCTTTTTTTAATGGAGAATTTGGAAGAACTTGCATCAGTTTTTAACCTCAAATACTCTTGGAAAATATCTGTAGTATTTTCACTCCACTGGATTTAAAACCAAAACAAAATAACAAAAACAAAGCAACAACACCTGGAGATGAGAGGTGGTGATGGCTATACAATAGTATGAATGTACTTAATGCCACACTGTACACTTAAAAATAGTTAAAATGGTCAATTGTAGGTTCTGTGTATTTTACCACAATTAAAAAAATAAAAATAATAGACAACAAAACTGCAGTTTGTATTAAAGTTCTAGCAATTCCAGCTAAAGAAAAAAGAAGAAAATGGTCCCTAATTGTTTCCAGGTGCTGCCAGCATCACTGTAGCTAATGGAGACCTGATTTGTTTACAGAGCACTAGAGTCATTCAAAAGGACAAGCTCTGTTTATTCTAAAGGGCTCACAGAAACAGAGGGATGAGGTTGCTGAAGTTACCGTTAAAGCTACAGGGCTTTTAAGAAAGATTCTGAAGGACCAATATGTGTGAAGAAACCAAAAAAGTTAATGCACACTGTAGCCCATGTTACCTGACTTCTGGGGTTTTTGTTGTGGGAGAGGGATGGAACTCAGCCCCATGGTATTACTTTATATTAGACTGTGAATATTCACGTCTTTTATGACTGGAAGGAGTTTAGGGACCTTATAGTTCTAACTCCCCTCATTCGTTCATGTGACTCAGCAATTGTCTGTTGAATTCCATTTTTGTACTTAACACATAATAGGATCTACCATGGTAGATACTGGATATACCATAGTAAGCAACACAGACCTGCCCTAACATGGCTTAGAATCTAATAGGGAAGACAGATATTAATCAACTAGTCATGTAAATATGTAATTACACATTGTTGTAAGTACTGTCTTTAGAGGAAAAACACAGGCACTCCGAGGCATGGATTAAAGAGGGTTGATTTGAATCTGAGAAGGTCAAACAGGGCTGGGTCTCAGGTGAAGGACTCTCGAGGCCAAGGCTCTGAAACAGAAATCTCATGGCCAGTGGGGAACAGAGAGTAGAATAGTGTGAGGGCAGTTGTTTTCTGAGCAAGGAGAGGGTTGAACATCCCAGTTCTGCCGAGTCAAGGGTAGAAGCGCGTCATCTGATGTTCCAATTTTCTCTTTCTTTTCACATTGAAGGAGACTTACTCAGAAGCTGGGCTTATGACATTTGCAGAGGTAGAATTATTTCCATCCTAAGACAGGATCTACTCCACCTCCACATGGCCTCTAGTCTCCCTGAGCTTAGGCTTGGTTGCTACCGCATCTCCGGATCTTCACCAAGGCGCCAACATTCGTGTCTCATGAACCAACACCCTCTTTCTAGACCACTGCTTCAATTCACTCAACATAGCTCTTCAAGACCAATTATGATTGACAAAGTCATGTGCATGACCAAAAACTAGCTTAAGATCAAGGTTTACACAGTCTGATCAAACCTATATAAAAATTACCATGAATTGAAAAAGATTAGAAGGAAATAAAGGAACAGTGATGTCTAGTTGATGAAATCATAAATGTCTTTTTTCCTTTTCTCTCAATTTTCTAGATGCTATTTAATAAACTTGTAGTACTTTTAAAAAATGAAGTAATATTGAAATAACATTAAGAGGATGTCAGATCTCTAGCTCACTACTCAAATCTTTGATTTTTCTTTGATGTGAAGGACATACGGGCTTTTATAAATGTCTTAAAAATGAGCTACAGAGAAACACTAGGTAGAGTGATAACATGGCAAGCATTTCACAAAGCATTTCTATAGGGTGGAGATTGTATTTAAAACATAATTCTGTTGTCACCGAGTCTGGGAGATGCCAGCTTAAACAAGGTTAAGCGGGTTTCTCCACTGTCAGACTTCTCTGAAGCAGTCACTACATAGTGGGTTCATGAGCCCAGGATAGGGAGCAAGCATTCCCCAAACTTCTGGGAAGCTTTCTTCACCCAGGTCCTTGCAGGCTTAGTGCTTTGGAAAATGCTGGTGTGAGGAAAGAGAATAAAAGCTAGTGACTCCCAGAGTTATAGATTGGTCAGGTGAAGCATAACTATTTAAGTACCCATTCAAGTCAAACTGCTCTGGAAATGAACTGTGAACCTTCATTTCAGTTAGGTGAAATGAACTTCTAACTCTATAATGAGCCAGTGATGAACGGCAAATGAATATGCTTTTAGTGTTGCAACAATGAAAGGCAAATGCCCCAAATGTTCAAATTTAAGAATTTTCAGACAATCAAGCTTTACCTATCCATAAAACAGCAAGCGATGCCAATTTTTTGTGTGTGTGTGCAATCCATTTTGGAAGACAATATTTAGTACAATAAAACAGTTTAGTTGCCATATATATAAGGTGAAATGTATATGTCAATTCCTGTGTTAAAGTGGTTCTACCCGCCCTTCTCAAGCATTTGTCAAATGAAATGTGGTGAAAGTTTTTGTTTCTCAACCACCTCACTGTGTAAGGCCTTGGTGAAACGGGCTGATAGGAGCAAGCCTGGTCCCTCTGTTCTACTGGAAGAGTAACTTTCATGTCAACAGAGTAGACAGAATAGAACATCCTGATTTCAGAGTAAGGCTGCTTGCACTGCTGCCTTGCCAGCTTTTATCGTGTACTTCTGTGGTTAGAACATTTTCTAGCAGGAAGAATTCAGGGACCCTGCTAGGGAAAAGCAGGGTTTTCTGCCATGTAAGCCCCGAAGCTCTTTCTCCATGCTGGGAGGTTTCCCACGGGTTCAAAGGCCCCAGACCTCAGTTAGATTCCTCTCTGTCCACAGCGGTCATCAGGTCAGGTGGTTTTTGGTTTGATCTCATTGCAGGCCTAGTTGCAGAAGAGTCTGTGCCATTTCCTTCTTCACTGTGCCCAAAACCAGCACTCAGGCCCTTTTCTTTATAAGGGTGTAATGCTGGTCACCACAGGGAAGTCCCACTGTGCAAAAGGGGGCAGAGAACACTGTGGAGGTTACGGAAGGTCAGGGAGGACAGTGGGAGAGTGGCACTCCCTCGTGGCAAAATGGAAGAAAACTTGACACCTCAATAAGCTTGACATTTAGCTCTCTGCAGTGGTTCAGGGAGGTCAGTTAATTCTAACTCTTCTTTTCTCCCTGGAGGCTCTTAGGTTCTTCCCAGGTGATAAGACAATATGAGGCGATAAATGTAAAACAACTGCTGACTTAAGCAGTGTCAAGTGGCAGACCACACTGTGAGGTCTGCAGCTCAGATGGGCAGCAAAGTGTGACTCAAGTGAGTGGCTGGCTCACACTTGAGAAGCACCTCCTTGGTTTCTCATCCTGTGACTTTCCTTTCCCTTCCGTTTACTTTGCTTCATGTTTCTCTCTAGGAGAGGGGTGACAAATAAAAGGTACCCGAGCCACCATACTCTCCTCACAAGCCCGTGGCAGACATTGATAGCCATGTCATTTATTTTCCTGATTAAACCCAGGGATGTCACCAAAGATGAGTATTAATTGCTCAAAATGGGAATTGGGCAGTCTGCTTGTGTGCTAAGTTGTTTCAGTCTTGTCCGACTCTTTCTGACCCCATGGACTGTAGCCCACCAGCCTCCCCTGTCCATGATATTCTTCAGGCAAGCATACTGGAGTGGGTTGCCATGCCCTCCTCCAGGGGATCTTCCCAACCCAGGCATTGAACCCACATCTCATATCTCCTGCATTGGCAGGTGGGTTCTTTACCACTAGCACCACGTGGGAAGCCCACTGGGCAGTCTACTCCTGGGTAAATACCTGAAATAAATGGGTGCTTAAGCCCACAAAATATTTTTCACATTTGGAAACCACTCCAATGTCCAACAGTGGAATGGATAAACATACAGTGCATGCATATAATGAAGCACTCCACAGAAACGACAAGGGACAGACTATGGATACTCACAACCTGCATGCATCTTAGAGACTTGTAGAATGAAAGAAGTCAGACATCAGGGAGGCATACTGTCTGAGCCCACTTACTGCAGTTCAGAACCAGGCAGAACTCCTCCATGGTGACAGAAGTCAAGACTGGCTTCCAGTGGGGGAAGCCGACTGAGAGGGGCACCAAAAACAACCTGGGGACTAGAAAATGTTGTGTACCTAAATCAAATCCCTTATGATTATACAGTGGAAGTGACAAATAGATTTAAGGGGCTAGATCTGGTAGACAGAGTGCCTGATGAACTATGGACAGAGGTTTGTGACACTGTACAGGAGACAGGGATCAAGACCATCCCCAGGAAAAAGAAATGTAAAAAAGCAAAACGGCTGTCTGAGGAGGCCTTACAAATAGCTGTGAAAAGAAGAGAAGCCAAAAGCAAAGGAGCAAAGGAAAGATATACCCATTTAAATGCACAGTTCCAAAGAATAGCAAGGAGAGGTAAGAAAGCCTTCCTCGGCGATCAATACAAAGAAATAGAGGAAAACAATAGAATGGGAAAGACTAGAGATCTCTTCAAGAAATTAGAGATACCAAGGTAACATTTCATGCAAAGATAAAGGACAGAAATGGTATGAACCTGACGGAAGCAGAAGATATTAAGAAGAGGTGGCAAGAATACACAGAAGAATTGTACAAAAAAGATCTTCACATCTCAGTTAATCACGGTGGTGTGATCACTCACCTAGCGCCAGACATCCTGGAATGCGAAGTCAAGTGGGCCTAAGGAAGCATCACTACAAACAAAGCTAGTGGAGGTGATGGAATTCCAGTTGAGCTATTTCAAATCCTAAAAGAATATGCTGTGGAAGTGCTACACTCAATATGCCAGCAAAGTTGGAAAACTCAGCAGTGGCCATAGGACTGGAAAATGTCAGTTTTCATTCCAATCCCAAAGAAAGGAAATGCCAAAGAATGCTCAAACTACCACACAATTGCACTCATCTCACATGCTAGTAAAGTAATGCTCAAAATTCTCCAAGCCAGGCTTCACAATACGTGAACTGTGAACTTCCAGATGTTCAAGCTGGTTTTAGAAAAGGCAGAGGAACCAGAGATCAAATTGCCAACATCCACTGGATCATTGAAAAAGCAAAAGAGTTCCAGAAAAACATTATTTCTGCTTTATGGACTATGCCAAAGCCTTTGACTGTGGGGATCACAACAAACTGTGGAAAATTCTGAAGGAGATGGGACTACCAGACCACCTGACCTCACTCCTGAGAAACCTGTATGCAGGTCAGGAAGTAACAGTTAGAACTGGACATGGAACAACAGACTGGTTCCAAATAGGAAAAGGAGTACATCAAGGCTGTATATTGTCACCCTGCTTATTTAACTTATACACAGAGTACATAATGAGAAACGCTGGGCTGGAAGAAGCACAAGTTGGAATCAAGATTGCTGGGAGAAATATCAATAACCTCAGATATGCATATGACACCACCCTTATGGCAGAAAGTGAAGAGGAACTAAAGATCCTCTGGATGAAAGTGAAAGAGGAGAGTGAAAAAGTTGGCTTAAAACTCAACATTCAGAAAACTAGAATGGGCATCTGGTCCCATCACTTCATGGCAAATAAATGGGGAAACAGTGGAAACAGTGAGAGACTTTATTTTCTTGGGCTTCAAAATCACTGCAGATGGTGATTGCAGCCATGAAATTAAAAGACGCTTACTTCTTGGAAGGAAAGTTATGACCAACCTAGACAGCATATTAAAAAGCAGAGGAATTACTTTGCCAACAAAGGTCCATCTAGTCAAGGTTATGGTTTTTCCAGTGGTCATGTATGGATGTGAGAGTTGGGCTGTGAAGAAAGCTGAGTGTCGAAGAATTGATGCTTTTGAACTGTGGTGTTGGAGAAGACTCTTGAGAGTCCCTTGGACTGCAAGGGGATCCAATCAGTCTATCCTAAAGGAGATCAGTCCTGGGTGTTCATTGGAAGGTCTGATGTTGCAACTGAAACTCCAAAACTTTGGCCACCTGATGCGAAGAGCTGACTCATTTGAAAAGACCCTGATGCTGGAAGAGATTGAGGGCAGGAGGAGAAGGGGACAACAGAGGATGAGGTGGTTGGATGGCATCACTGACTCAATGGACATGAGTTTGGGTGGGCTCCGGAAGTTGGTATTGGACAGGGAGGCCTGGCGTGCTGCGGTTCACGGAGTTGCAAACAGACACGACTGAGCGACTGAACTGACCTTCATCTTGGTGGTGATTTATATGGATGTGTATATGTGCAAAAATTCATCAGGACACTTTGCTATAGTCATCCCTCTTTAGAAGTCCTTTCAATGGGGCACCAGTTGGAAAACTATTGTCCAGACCTTGCTCCTCTGTTCCTCTGTGTTAGAAACACAAGGCCTTTGTTAGGTCTAACTCTGATCCAAATCCAGGCTCTGTCACCTAATCAGTTTGTATCTTGAGGAAATTACTTAACATCTTTGTACTTTCATTTCTCATCTGTATATTGGGGATGAAAACAGTACATACTTTATAGCACTGAAGGTTAAGTCAGATAATTCTTATAGAATACTCCTCACAACACTTGCTGGTGCATTTCCCATCTTCGTGAAATATGAAGTGGCAATTTTCTGTTCTGGCCACATCATTCTTTCTCTTATTATCTTCTTACCCTTCCTCCTCCACCCTCTTCCTTTGCTTTATTTATTCTTCCTTCCATGCCTTGTATGCTTAAGAACCAAAATCATGAAATCAAAGTACAAATCTTTTAAAATTTATTGAATACAATTTATAGTTATATTTGTAATTAAAAAAAACAGGTACACTTAATATTTTCAACATCTTTCTTCCAGACCTCATACATACCAGACCAATCAAATCACAAATCTAGGAGTCAGACACTGGCATCTTCAGATGATTCTAACATGATTCCAGGCTTGGGAACTGCTGAATTAATTGCTTTCTATTCCCTTTCTATTATCTCAGCTAGTTCAGTATATTGATCACCTGAGAAGCTTCCAATGGCAGGCCCCTCCTTGGATAAAGCCTGGATCAAGGCTAACGTGCAGCCCACGCTGAGAGCCACAGTTCTAGAGGGACTGGTGTGTTGGTAGATCTTGTGATCAGCACAACTCCAGGCACTCACTCCCTCAGCACCCAACCCACCCTCACCATGAGTTGAAATACTTTCTCCTCCTGTTTCTGAAAGCCCCTGTCTTTGTATCCTTTGTGTTGCAAGCTGAATGTGGAGAAGGACGATGTAATGCTGACAAGTTCTTGGTTTGTTTTGCCCTCAGTTTGGGATTGTGCTGGATGCGGGCTCCTCTCACACGAGTTTGTACATCTATAGATGGCCGGCAGAAAAGGAGAATGACACGGGGGTGGTGACTCAGATAGAAGAATGCAAGCTAAAAGGTAAGACGGAGAAAAAGGGGCCGGGAGACAGTGGGCACGAGAGAACGAGAGGCATGTGACAAGCGAAACACACAAGGAAAAGGGACGTCAAGTGAGAACGTAGTGGTCCTGCTATTGCTGCTATTTTAGAAATAATTTATTATCATTATAAAATAGTATTGGAATCAGTCCTTAATGATAAAGCCATTGAAAAATAAACTTTAGAATAATTGGGTAATAGCTCCCGTCAACAGGACACTTCTGTGTGCTATGCACCAAGTACTGAAAATGCGTTATTTCATCCTCACAATCTCCCTATAAGGAATATATTCCTGTTGTTTTTTGTTTTTTGTTTTTTTTAATGAGGGCACTGAGGTTTCAAGAAGTTATGCCACTTGTTTATGGTTACTTGAGCTAGTAAGTGATGGAACTGGAGCTCAAACTGAGATCTCAAATTTAACTAAACCCTTATCGGTCATCTCATTAGCAAATATCTCCTCCTATTCAGTAGGCTGTCTTTTCGTTTTATTGGTGGTTTCCTTTGCTGGGCAAAGATATGCACAACTTTAAACCCACATGTTAGATAGTGGTTCTCAAATTTGAGCCTGCATCAGAACCACAGATGCCTGCTCTCACCCCAGAGTTTCTGAGTCAGTAGGTCTGAGACAAGGTCTGAGAGTTTGCATTTCTAACAAGCTCCCAGGTGATGCTGATGCTGCTGGTCCAGAGAACTGCTGCTTTCAATCTTTGTCCTATAATTTGAGGCTTGGAAGAAATTTCTAAAAGCCTTTAGCTTCTGTATAAGCAGGCAAATCATAGACCCTTAGGGCTGCAAAAAAGATCCTGTGGATCACTGAAATCTTGTTTTACAGAAAAGAAAGCAAAAAATCTGAAAGTCAAGTGACTTGCAAGTAGGAACAGATCTAGGACAAGAATCTCGCCTCCATGGCTGATTCACGTCAATGTATGGCAAAAACCACTACAATATTGTAAAGTAATTGGCCTCCAACTAATAAAAATAAATGAAAAAAAAAGAATCTCACCTCCTAGTTACAACTCCAGGTTTCCTGCTACTCTGAGTCACTGCATTGCATGCTGAGTTTTTTTCCTAGTCAGTTTTCTTTTAAGGTCACAAAACAAGACAGAGTTGTTGACAACAGCTCCTTCTGCTCCCTCCCATCCAACACTCCAGCATGCACCGAATGTTACCACATGGCACTGTCATCTTCGGACTTCTCTCTTGACCTTTGGAGCCAGGGACCTACTGTTTAGTTTTAGTCAGACAGGTTACCTATGCCCCAGGAGGTAATTGACTTTTCATAGTTTGTCAGGAAAGCTGTAAATAGGAGGTGTTTCTAAGACAGCGAGTCATGGTACCCAGTGCCTAATGTCCTCAGTTTGGTCCCATAAATTCTGAGATAGTATTTCAAACATTTCTTAAAACCCGAATCCCTCATTTTATTGACTTCTATTTAATTATTCACTGCCTTCCATTTCTTAAAGTAGTGTTGCTGTGTTAACCTAGCAGCTATCAATGGAGATTTATTCCATGCATATTTGGCTTAATAAATGCAGCAATTTTCCCTTCTCAAAAGAGAGAAAGGGAGAGAGTTCTCTAATCAAATATTTAAACAGAAAGGTTGAGTTGGGAGCCACTAGTTACTGAAGGCCAGACTTTTTGGAATCAAAACAGTTAGCTGATAACTTGGAGCTGATTTTTCTTATTACAGTGAAGTGGACAAGCTGTTTAAAATTTGGTGAATGATACTGGTGAATGATATGGATAAGATAGGGGCCTCCCAGGTGCTAGGTGGTAAAGAATCCCTCTGCCAGTGCAGGAGATGCAGGTTCAATTCCTGGGTTGGGAAGATCCCCTGGAGAAGGAAATGGCAACCCATTCCAGTATTCTTGCCTGAGAATCCCATGGACAGAGGAGCCTGGCGGGCTACAGTCCATGGGTCACAAAGAGTCAGATACCACTTAGCAACTAAACAATAGCAGCAGATGGATAAGATCTGGATACTTACTGTAAAGCAAATCCTTACTATAAAGCATTGAAAACGTAGATTTTTAACTTAAAGTGAGCCAAAATTGTTGTGCTAACTTCAAAAAATTTAAGGAATCTTGGCTCTAATCCTCTCCATAGCAACAGTTTAAAAGGCTCTAAAACTGGATAAACAGTTTTGCTAGGCAGTCAGGATATCGAGAATGGGAAAATTGCTGAGGAATCATGGATACTATTCCTGTTTCTTCTAACAAAGGAAGAAATTTTGCTTCAGAAATTTTAAGGGACAGGCCACAATTTCATAGCCAGTTAGTAGCCGTTCCTATCTTTTCAGTAAAAGCCCATGTGCCTGGTGAATATTTTAATTTTTATTCTAAATGTTACCTTTCATCTTTTTGGTCTTCTAGGAAT
This sequence comes from Muntiacus reevesi, assembly GCF_963930625.1. NCBI lineage: Eukaryota > Metazoa > Chordata > Mammalia > Artiodactyla > Cervidae > Muntiacus > Muntiacus reevesi. Next base: position 140,098,526 of record NC_089250.1, read on the forward strand.
TAGTGTTTCTAACTACAATTTTGTGGAAGAAACATCATAAAGCAGCTATATAGAGAGTAGTTATCTATAATATCCCCATTAAAATCTGAGAGCCTGTTTTTAGAAAGATTATGTCATTGAATGTGAAAATTGCACCATCCAGTGGCAAAATTATTGAACAGCAAACAAAACTAGCTCGAGGTGTGACAATAAATCCTACCAAGGTTAGATTCAGTGAGTTACCCTTTAAGTAACAAAACCTAACGTTGTTGTTTAGTTGCTAAGTCACATCTGACTTGCAAGGGTGTGGACTGTAGCCTGCCAGGCTCCTCTGTCCATGGGATTTCCCAGGCAAGAATACTAGAATGAGTTGCCTTTTCTTTCTCCAGATCTTTCTAACTTAGGGATCAAACCTGGGTGTCCTGCTTGGTCTCCTGCTTGGCAGGTGAATTCTTTACCACTGAGACACCTGGGAAGCCCACCAAAACCTAATAAATATAAAAAAAAAAAGAAATTATCTGCTTGCATTTTCTCAGAAAACATCACTATTTTCTCTAATAATGTGACGATATGTCCTTTACTTTTAAAAACAATTTTCATCTGCTTCTACATCTTTCTCTAGGTCCCGGAATCTCAGGCTTTGCTAAGAAATTACATGAAATCAATGTTTATCTGACCGCGTGCATGGAAAGAGCCAGGAAGGTGATCCCATCAGCCCAGCACCCAGAAACTCCTGTTTACCTGGGCGCCACGGCCGGCATGCGGTTGCTCAGGTACTGCAGCCTGTAGGGGCTGAGAGCTGCTGGGAGTTAGGCTTGGTTGCACTAGAGCCTCTCAACTATGAGCAAATGCCACACTTCTTAACACAATTCTAGATATGCTAAATGTCCACACCTAAGAAAGAAAATCTCAGGGAACAGATAATATTCCCAAAGTCTTTGTATGTATAATAATGGGAATTTACATATGTAAAAAAAAAAAAAAGCCCTCTCGCTGATCTCCCCACAGGGAATTCAAGGGAGTGATGACACAAGGAGACAAAGATTGAGCCTGTGTACTCTGAGATTTGGGGTAACGGTTTTAGCAGCCATTCCATATCTGGGAGTAGGAGACCCAGAGGAGATCACAGATGTCCCAAGACACGTATCGTCACAGCACATCATTACTGGTCACCGCTTAGTACCTATTAGGCATTATTTTTTCATTTGTTTGTTCACTCGTTCATTCACTGTGTAGTGACTGCCTCCTCTGTCCCAGGACATGGGAGTAGACTATTCATCTCCCAAGATCTGAGTTTTGATACCAGGTGACCAATTCTTTGCTAGAGGAGTGCTCAGAGCTGCTATGGGAGCATACCTGTCCCTGCCAAGGATAGGAGGAGATAAAGAAGACTCACCAGAGGAGGAGTACATGAACCAAATCATTGAGGGCTTGTTGGAGGTTGGGGAAAGGGCATCACAGGCCAAGTAGATGTCATGTATTCCATAACCTATGTTTGTTGGACACCTATTATATGTCAGGCACAAGTCCCTCCTTTTCATGGATCTTGTGTTCTAATCACTGTTCCCAGGAGGGATATGTGGGAGACCAGGGCCTGTTCAGAGGACTATAGATAGTTCTGCACATATGGAACACAGGGTGCATAGGGTAAATATCAATAGTGACAATAATAGTGGTAGAAGCTTGTATTTGATGGGCCCTTCCTATGTTCTCAGCACTGTTTTAATCTCTGTAACTCTACAAAGTAAGAGGTACCATTAGCTATTATTAACCAGATTAAGAAAGCTGTGGTGTACAGATGTTGAGGAACTCACCAAAGGTCACACATCTGGCAAGTGGTCGAGCCAGATTCTGAGTGGGACTCCGAGAAGGCAAGGTGCAAATCACAAAGTGCCTCATGGGCCATGCCAAGGAGTTTGGAGTTTATCTGGGAAATAATGGGAAGCCATGAAAACATGCTACACAACTGGTGACACAGGTTATTGTTCAGTTACCCAGTCATGTCTGACTCTTTGCAACCCCATGGACTGTAGCATGCCAGACCTCCCTGATCTTCACCATCTCCCGGAGCTTGCCCAAGTTCATTGGCATTGCATTGGTGATGCCATTCAGTCATCTCGTCCTCTGACACCCTCTTCTCCTTCTGCCCTCAATCTTTCCCAGTATCAGGGACTTTTCCAATGAGTAGTCTGTTAACACCAGATGACCAAAATACTGGAGCTTCAGCTTCAGTATCATTCCTTCCAGTGAATATTCAGAGTTTATCACTCTAAAGATTGACGGTTTGATCTCCTTGCTGTCCAAGAGACTTTCAGGATTCTTCTCCAGCACCACAGTTCGAAGGCATCAATTCTTTGGTTTTTGTTTTCTTTGTGGGCCAACTCTCATAACCATATGTGACCACTGGGAAGACCATGGCCTTGACTGTACAAACCTTTGTCGGCAGAGTATAATGTCTCTGTTTTTCAACATACATCTAGGTTTGTCATAGCTTTTCCTACCAAGAAGCAAACGTCTTCTGATTTCATGGCTGCAGTCACCATCCTCAGTGATTTTGGAACCCAAGAAGAGGAAATCTGTCACTACTTCTGCCTTTTCCCCTTCTACTTGCCATGCAGTGTACCATGCACACTGGTAGAGAGGTGGATTGGAAGGGAGGAAAACTAGGGATAAGGAGCCCAGTTGGTAGGGTATGGAAGGCATTCAACTGAGAAATTATGGAGTCTAATGCCAGTTGGAAGGCAGGATTTTCTGACCCAGAGACTCTCAGTATTGTTTTACCTAGATCTTGGAAGGGCTTCCTAGGTAGTGCAGTAGTAAAAGAATCCACCTGCTAATGCAGGAAACACAAGAGACATGGATATGACCCCAGGTTGGGAAGATCCCTTGGAGAAGGAAATGGTAACCCACTCCAGTATCCTTGCCTGAAAAATCCCATGGACAGAGGAGTCTGGTGGACTACAGTCCATGGGGCCGCAAAGAGTTGGACACGGCTGAGCACGCAATCCTTGGTGAAAGCAGTTGTAGTCCATCTTCATTATGACAACCCTGGAAGATTTCTTCTTTAGATCCCAAGATTTCAAACCCAAAAACCAAGGCACAATATGAGGAAGTTTTGTTTTTTTTTTTGACCAGTCTGGCACCAACTGAGTTTGGTTATCTGTCTCAGGATGTTTATCACCTGGAATTTACTGGGGCCCTAATTAAAAACCTCAAGGAGAGTCCTGAGGCTGTGTAAGCAGCTCAAAGCCTCCATCAATAGCTAATGTAGCACACCTCAGCTCTAGGTTTGGTGATCAAGCAATATCCAGCTACCACCATCACAGTAATTAAAATTACTCTGATAATTTCCTGGAGCCAGGCAACAACAATGAAAATGGTCTTTTAAGAGGACCAACCTACATAGGGATTGGAAGGATTTGGATTTGGAGAGAGGGGGCCAAAAGAGTAGTTATGCCTCACCCCAACGGAGGACTCCTCAAGACAGCCAAGTGTGGGGATCTCCATCCGTCTGTTTATTCCAGTGAGTTTGTGGTTCAGCTTCCTAGTAGCACAGGCTGGAAGCTCTGGCTGCAGTGGGTAGTTGTAGTTTTTCAAACAAAACCAGTAACCTCAGCTCTTCGTGCAGGATGGAAAATCAACAGATGGCAGACAAGATCCTGGATGCGGTTGCAAACAGCATCAACAAGTACCCCTTTGACTTCCAAGGTGCCAGAATCATCAGTGGCCAGGAGGAAGGTGCCTATGGCTGGATTACTGTCAACTATTTGCTGGGCAAATTCACTCAGGTGATTATCTCACAGCACCCAGGGAGGTGGCTCCCTGGGGTCAATGCCATTGACATATCTCAGGAAATACCTGGATCACTAAGCAGAATGACTGACGGATAAATGAGCAAATTAACTTCCCCTCATATGTGCAAGGGTCACCAGAGGTATAATTCTCTTACAACTACTCTTACTATCAGAGAATAAGGGAGCCATATCTTCACCTTACAGAGATAAAGAAAAAATAAAAAATATAGAAATGTAGAAAAATCAGGCTTCCCGGGTGGCGCTAGTGGTAAAGAACCCGCCTGCCAGTGCAGGAGACATAAGAGACATGGGTTCGATCCCAGGGTCTGAAAGATCCCCTGGAGGAGGGCATGGCAACCCACTCCAGTCTTCTTCTTCTGGAGAATCCCATGGACAAAGGAGCCTGGTGGGCTATAGTCCATATGGTTGCAAAGAGTCAGACAGGACTGAAGCGACTTTGTATGTACACATGCACATACAGAAAACTTAAAAATCTATCATTGAAAATAAAGATATCAATTATTTTCCCAGTGCTATATGTCTTGTGCTACATGCAAAGCATTTTTCATATACCATTTGATTTAATCTTCATAATACTTATAGGAGATGTTCTTTCATTGAAAAGCCACAAATGGAGGCCTAGAAAGGTAACTATTCTGCCGAAGGTCATGTGGCTAATGAGCAAGTGAATTGAGCAAATTGAATTTGAGTCTTTCTGGCCCCCAGTTGTAAACTGGCCCTGGATTGCTACAATCTGAGCTGAGTCTCTGAAGCCCCTCTTTTCTTGCTGTTGATTTGATGCAGACTCAGGAACCTCCGGAGAAAGCAATGGCACCCCACTCCAGTACTCTTGCCTGGAAAATCCCATGGACGGAGGAGCCTGGTAGGCTGTAGTCCATGGGGTCACTAAGAGTCGGACACAACTGAGCAACTTCACTTTCACTTTTCACTTTCATGCATTGGAGAAGGAAATGGCAACCCACTCCAATGTTCTTGCCTGGAGAATCCCATGGACGGGGGAACCTGGTGGGCTTCCGTCTATGGGGTCGCACAGAGTCGGACACGACTGAAGCGACTTAGCAGCAGCAGCAGCAGGAACCTCTGGTAAGCTTGGTATCACCCTTATGCTCCTGCTCCTGTGCCTTAGGAAGTCCTTGAGTCCAAGAAATCATATGAAAAGGGAGATGTACAGAGGCTTCTACAGCTGGTGACTGTACTGTCTTTCAGAAATTGAGTTGGTTTAACCTGAAGCCAAGCAAAGATGATACTCAGGAAACCTATGGAGCTTTAGACCTTGGGGGAGCCTCTACACAAATCACTTTTGTGCCCCAAAATGAAATGACCGAGTCTCCAAACAACAACCTGTACTTTCGTCTCTATGGCAAGAACTACAGTGTGTACACACACAGCTTCCTGTGCTATGGGAAGGACCAAGCACTCTTGCAGAAACTGGCCCTGGAACTTCAGGCAAGTATAACTGAATCCAGACTACCCCTCCCAACAACTGGGGGCCTCCAGCCCCCACATCTTGGTGTTTTCTATTTCTATTGCATAACTGGTCTGAAGTTGGTTGCTGTACTTTCCAAACTTTTTCAGGGAGGATAACTAAGAACATCTGGTCAATCCCTGTCAACTGTCCCATCTAGACATCACCTTGTATGTTTGTTTACTGCACTGTCTCCAAGAACATGACTCAAATCCTTTCTTTGGAAATAATTTCTCATCTCTGTGGAGCTGACAATGAAAAGCCTAGAGTATTGTATGTGTGTGTGTGTGCAGGCATGCAATTTTTAAGCTCTTCCCCACTTTTCAATCTCCACTTCCTACAAAATGCAGAAAACAAGGTTCTTTAAAAAAAAAAAAAGCTGGAGAGGAGGAGGAAAAAAGACTTTAGGGAAAATACAGAGTTTATTGATCAATGGTACAAATCTTGTCGCAGACACTTTTTCCACTTTGAAGGCAATAGTTAAACATACTCAAAATCATGCGTGATTTTGAGAACACCCTGACAAATACAGGGCAACAACGTCAAATTCAGCTGTTCCCTGCCTCTACTCAAGGGACAACCAGTTCTCTGCTTTCCTCCCAAGCTTTCTGCACTATCAATAAGATGACTGCCATGGGTGGAGGGGCTGCAGCCCTAAGGCTCCACTAAGCCTCTCGTCCACAGCAGCCCCCTTTCTTCTCTTGAAGAGATTGAGCTGTGGGCTGAAAATCATTTTGATGCTCCTGTGTCAATACAATTTATGGCACTTCTAGTTCTTGGGATTTTTGCTTTTGGCTTAGAGGTGGGGGCGGGGAGATAGGCAGACCCCCAGAGAACTACCTCAGGCTCAGAATTTTGAGACCCTTGAGAGTGTTTCTTGTGGATCTGCTTCTGACCTAAGCACTCGGGGCTAATCCAAACAAGTGGAATCTCTGGGCCCAGCTTCAACCACATCAGCTTCCTATGAGTAGCAAAAGTTCATTTACATCTGATACCACTTCTGGTGCCTGTTAAACAAATACGACTATTCCCAAGGGTCAAAAAGACAGAGCAGGGGCCTACTGATGCCAGTGCTGAGTGCCTGGATGGTGTTCAGTTGCTATACATTAATGAAGTCAGACTGGTGCTTTTGTCCAAAGCATTTGCATGTGGTGCCTTTAAGTGATTTTTTTCCCCTTCAGAGTACAAGTGGAATCATCTATGAGCCATGCTTTCACTCTGGATACTTCAGGAAAATGAAGATGAGTGTCTTAAACGAAGGTTTCTGTGCCAGGAGACATGTGTTGAGTCCTTCACATTATCCATTATTTGACATTGAAGTCCGTGGCACTGGAAACTTCCAACAATGCCAACAAGGCATCATTCAACTCTTTAACTCAAGTTACTGCCCTTACTCCAGTTGCTCCTTCAATGGGGTTTTCTTGCCACCACTCCAAGGGCAGTTTGGGGTAAGTTTGGGAAATAATGATATACTTGTTAGAATGATTTTGTTTGCAAATTATAGAATATGTGCCTCCAAAAGGTTTAAATAACAGGATTCTTTATCTTCTCACATGGTAATAAGCCTTGAGACAGATAATTCTGGGCTAGTTCTTTAGCTTAACAATGTCAGGACTTGATATCAGCTTTCCAATTATTTTCTTGGCTTTATTGTGGTGCCAAGGTGGCAGCTACTGCTTTGTGCAAAGCCAATGCAGGAAAGAAAGAAGTTTTATCTTGCATATATCTCTCTCCAACTCTGCAGAAGTGTCGACAGACATCTTTTTAGATACCATTAGCCAGAATTTGGTAAACCAACCTGTGATAAAGGCGAATGGGTTACCATGGTTGGTTTAGACAATCACTGTTCATCTCCTGGAACTGGGGAGTCTTCTTGAGCAAATTGCTTTCCTCTACCAGGTAAAATCAGGAATCTGTAAGCCAGATTGTAAGGAATCTGTAAGGCTGTTGGATAGGCACCCATTAGAATCTGCCACAGGTGGCATCTCAGATGTCAGAAGAAGCAGCAGCAGTTAGATGTCTTAGGTAAGGATTTTCCTCTATAAATACACTTAGGAAGTAGAAACTCAGTAAGTCCCAAGGAAACAAGAAGATAGTGTCATATTCATTACATCTTGAAGAGTTGGGGGACCATTTGAATCCTGACTCCAAATTCCTTCTTTTCTTCATTATTCCAGAATAAGAAAAAAATTTAAGCAGAGGCTGAAGAGGTGTCCCTAGATCTATTCATTATTTCAAATGTCATATTCTGGTCCTGAAGACCAAGAATTATAGTACTCACAGTTTATAAGTATATTGTTTCATTAGCTACCATCAGCTCAGTCGCTCAGTCATGTCTGACTCTTTGTAACCCCATGGACTGCAGCACTCTAGGCTTCCCTGTCCATCACCAACTCCCGGAGCTTGCTCAAACTCATGTCCATCGAGTTGGTGATGCCATCCAACCGTCTCATCCTCTGTCGTCCCCTTCTCCTCCTACTTTCAATCTTTCCCAGCATCAGGGTCTTTTCAAATGAGTCAGCTCTTCCCATCAGGTGGCCAAAGTATTGGAGCTTCAGCTTTAGCATCAGTCCTTCCAATGAACACCCAGGACTGATCTCCTTTAGGATGGACTAGTTGGATCTCCTTGCAGTCCAAGGAGTCTTCTTCAACACCACAGTTCAAAAACATCAATTCTTTGGCTCTCAGCTTTCTTTATAGTCCAACTCTCACATCCATACATGACTACTGGAAAAACCATAGCTTTGACTAAATGGACCTTTGTTGGCAAAGTAATGTCTCAGCTTTTTAATATTCTGTCTAAGTTGGTCAAAGCTTTTCTTCCAAGCTACCATCAACTGAGTTCCAATTATTGACTAATATATATGTTCTCTCAATCACTTAAGATTACGTTCAAAGAAACAATGGGCTTTTGTCTGCCTTCACACTGTCCCTTTTTCAGAAAGTAGATCAGCATGTGAGGAAGGGGGTTCAACTCCTCTCTCAGACCCCAACAGAAGAGCTTCTTTCAAGATCTCTTGGCCCAGTTCAATGTCGCAGAAAGAACTTCCTGGAGAAAGCACAGGCCCTATAGTAACCATACCTGGCTTAAAATCTTGTGTTACCATTTGCTAATGATATGGAGGTCTTCATTCCCTTGGTCTCTGGAAAACAGCAATAGGTAAAATCATGGATCCTGCTGACCTAAACCATGGCCTAGACCACAGTTTACCTGGCTCTCCAGTTTTCTGAGGGAAATACATGACTGCACAATGACTGGCAAGGTAATATTTGGTCATTAGTTGGCTCCAAATCCAAATTCAGAACAAACTACACTGCCACCTGGATGATCCATAGCTGAAATAGCACTGGCTGCCTGTTTTGGGTTTTTCTGAGCCAAGTTCCTTGCCTTGGCTCTAGCTGCTGGAAGAGAAGTGAGGGTGCCTCAGAAGGGAAGAAGATTGCCAGAGATGCTGGGGACAGCCAAGGGCCTTTTCCATTCCACTCACTCCTGGGAACTACATCTGAAGGAAAAGGGGTATATTATTTTGTGTTTGCTTTTAAACTTTTTTGAAACCTTTCCTTCCTGAAAAACATGGCCCAATTTTTGCTTTCAAGCTTGACAAACCCTTCTGACTTAGCAGGGTTGGGAGTGGAAAGATGGGAGTGAGGGTGGAATTTCTTGCCTTTGAATGTAATTCCCCCAATCAAGGTAGGACAGGGCTGGAAAAGCATGGAAGAGCCTTGGGCTTCTCCTGGTAGCTTTTATATTTGGTCCCTTAGTTCCTCAGAAAAAGACTTGTACACTGAAAACCACAAAACACTGATGAAAGAAAGTAAGGAAGACACAATGGAAAGACAGCCTCTGTTCATGAAAGACTTAACATGGTTAAAGTACCCATACTGCTAAAAGTGATCCACACATTCAGTGCAATCCCCATTAAAATCCCAGTGGTGTTTTTTACTGAAATAGAAAAATATATATAAAATTCATTTGCAGTACAAAAGACCATACAAAGCCAGAACAATCCTGAGAAAGTAAAACAAACCTGGAGGTATCACACTTGTGCATTTTTAAATATATTACATTTAATTTAATTAAAGGTGCTGTAATAAAAACACCATGGTGCTGGCATAAAGGCAAACATATAGACCAATGGAACAGAATAGAGTCCTTAAAAAAAAAATCCACATATATATGATTAACTGATCTTTGACAAGGGTGCCAAGAGTACACAATGGGGAAAGAATAGTCTCTTCAGTAACTGGTTTCAGGGAAGTTGTGTATATCCATATGCAAAAGAATGAAGTTGGACCTGTATATTACAGCATTCACAAAAATCAACTCAAAATGGACTGAAGACTTTAACACAAGACCTGAAACTGTAAAATTCCAAGAAGAAAATATAGGTGAAAAGCTTCATGACATTGGTCTTAGCAATGAGTTCTATATATGACACCAAAAGCCCAGGCACCAAAAGCAAAAATAGATAACTGAGATTACATCAAACCAGAAAGTTTATGCACAGCAGAGGAAACAATCAGCAGAGTAAAAAAGCAACCTACAAAATGGTAGAAAATATTTGCAAACTGTATATCAGATAAGAGGTAGATTTCCAAAATATATAAGGAATTCCAACAATCCAACAGCAAGAAGAATACTAACTCGATTAAAAATGAACTACAGACTTGAATAGACATTTCTCCAAGGACAACATACAAATGGCTGGTTGGTATATACAAGGGTGCAGAACATCACTAACAATCTGGGCAATCAAATCGAAATCACAATGAGGTATCACCTCATAACTGATAGAATGGGTATTATCAAAGAAAAAGCAAAAGACAAGTGTAGTGAGGATGTGAAGAAACTGGACCCCTTTGTATATTGTGGATGTGGCCACTATGTAAAGGAGTATGGAGGTTCCTCAAAAAATCAAAAATATATCTATATCTCTTTGTGACTCCATGGACTGCAGCACACCAGGCCTCTCTGACCCTCACCATCTCCTGGAGCTTGCCCAAGTTCATTTTCATTGCATCAGTGATGCTGTCCATCCATCTCATTCTCTGACACCCTCTTCTCCTTCTGCCCTCAATCTTTCCCAGCATCAGGGACTTTTCCAATGAGTTGTCTGTTCACATCCGATGACCAAAATACTGGAGCTTCAGCATCAATTCTTCTAGTAAATATTCAGGGTTTACTTCCCTAAAGATTGACTGGTTTGATCTCCTTGCTGTCCAAGGGACTTTCAGGAGTCTTCTCCAGCACCGCAGTTCAAAGGTATCGATTCTCTGGCGTTCTGCCTTCTTTATGGTCCGACTCTCACAACCATAGGTGACTACTGGGAAGACCATAGCCTTGACTATACGGATCTTTGTCAGCAGAGTGATGTCTCTGCTTTTCAACACACTGTCTAGGTTTGTCATCGCTTTCCTGCCAAGAAGCTATCATCTACTGATTTCATGGCATTTGAAGACATTAGCTATGTGAAATTAGCTAGTCACAAAAAGAAACATAATGCAGATTCCACTTACATGAGATATCTAAAATAATCAAACTTACAGACTCAATCAGAGAGTAGAATGGTGGCTGCCAGGGGCTTGATGGAGGCGAGAGATGGGGAGTTGCTAATCAATAGTCATAAAGTTTCGGCAATGCAAGATGATTAACGTCTAGAAATCTACTGTACAGCTTTGTCCTTAGAGTTAACAGTACTTCACTGTATACATTAACATTTGTTGAGAGGGTAGATCTCATGTTAAATTTATTTATAATAAAAATATAAAGTTTACAATAAAAACTTAAGTCTTTCCTTCCTTCCTGCCCCACAATCAGCTCACTGTGGGAAAACACTCTTGATAGTTTTAATTAATAGAGGAGAACCTTTTCAGGCATCCACTATGCATATTATGCTTCCCCAGTGGCTCAGCAGTAAAGAATCCACCTGCAATGCAGGAGACTTGGGTTCGATCCCTGGGTTAGGAAGATCGCTGGGATAAGAAATGGCAATCCACTCCAGTATTCTTGCCTGGAAAATTCCAAGGACAGAGGAGCCTGGTGGGCTATAGTCCATGGGGTTGCAGAGAGTGGGACACAACTGAGCATACATGCTCCTCAGAAAATGCATATTATAGCTATCCAGTCTCTGGACTTATCCAGTCCCTCAACAGAGATTTGCCAAGTGTCTCTTACATTCTAACCAGTGCTCTAGGAATTAGGAGAGGGTAGTTTTCTGCCATTTACACATTTATAGAACTCTTCCATGTGCCAAGTGCCATGTAAGTGCTGCAGATTCATCTGAGAGCCAAGGCAGATGTGGTCCTGACATCATGGAGTTGGTGTTCTAGAGGGCAGGCAGACAAGAGACCAGAGATACAGACAAAGCAAGTCAAACTGTGGCAACTGCTGGGGGGGAAGAAAGTACTGTAAGAGGGGTTAATAGAGCATCCTAGTCTAGGTGGGTGATTAGAAGATCCCGCTAAAGAGGAGCCACAGAAGTGAACTCCAATAGAGGGAAGAGCAATTATAACTGAGGGGGAAGAAAAGTTTGGCATGCTTGAAGGCCTGGGTGGTTGAGATGTGGTGGGTGGGTAGGCAATGGTATGAGATGGTATTGGTCTAGAAGGTGGGGTTAGAACATGTGTGGCTTTGAGACATCTGGTAGAATTTGGTCTCTGAAGGCTGTAAGCGGAAGAGTGATATGATTGAATTTGTTTTTAAAAGATTCCTATGACTGCCAGTTCAGGATGGGTTGGGATAGGACTAGAAAGGTAACATAGGAGACCAACAAGAAGTCATTGCAGTGTCCACACAGGAGATGATGATGGCTTGGGTTAAGATGATAGAAATAAGACTACACCATGATCTTGTTCTGTAACTGGCATACAATATTTAAAGTGTTGGAATTCCCAAGTTCAAAGGATGTGGAGGCTGCCTTTTAGAGTGTCTGTGGAGCTCATCTTCCACTGAGGGATGAGCGCACCGTTCACAAGCTAAATGTACAGAGGTGTTGATAGCAACATTGCTTATAGAAAAAAATACCGGAATCAAAGGAATGCTCACCAGCAGGGAGTTGTTGAATGAACTGTGATACATTAACATTATGGACTCTCATGTAACCATTAGAGTGTTTCCATTAGCCATTAGAGTGATTTTATTTATATATAAATATTCTTTTTCAAATTCTTTTCCACTATAGGTTCCTATAAGGTATTGAATATAGTTCCCTGTGTTCTGCAGTAGGTCCTTCTTGTTTATGTTTTATATATAGTAGTGTGTATATATTAATAACAAATTCCTAATTTATTATTTATTTATTCCTAATTTATTCCTAAATTTATTCCAAATTTCCCTCCCCGTCTCCCCACTTTCCCTCTTTGGTAACCATAAGCTTGTCTTCTATGTCTTTTGAGTCTGTTTCTATTTTGTAAGTAAGTTCTTTTGTTTGATTTTTTTTTAGATTTCATATATAAATGATATCATTTGATATTTTTCTTTCTCTTTCTGACTTACTTCATGTAGTATGATAATCTCTAGGTCCATCCATGTTGCTCCACATGGAATTATTTCATTCTTTTTAGGCTGAGTATGATTCCATTGTGTGTATATACCACATCTTCTTTATCCATTCATCTGTTGATGGACAGTTAGAGTGCTTCCATGTCTTGGCTATTGTAAACAGTGCTGTTTTGAAATCTGGGGTGCATGTATCTCTTCAAATTAGAATTTTCTCTGAATATATGCTCAAGAGTGGGACTGCTGGATCTTATGGTAACACCATTTTTAGTTTTTTTAAGGAACCTCTCTACTGTTCTCCATAGTGACTACACCAATTTACATTCCCACCAACAGTATAGGAGGGTTCCCTTTTCTTTATACCCTCTCCAGCATGTATTATTTGTAGACTTTTTAGTGATAGCCATTTTGACTGGTGTGAGGTGATACCTCATTGCAATTTTGATTTGCATTTCTCTAATAATTAGCAATACTGGGCATATTTTCATGTATCTGTTGTCCATCTGTATGTTTTCTTTGGAGAAATGTCTATTTAGGTCTTCTGACCATGTTTTGATTTTTTTAATATATGTATTAAGCCTTACATTTGTATATTTTGTACGTTAATCCCTTGTTGGTCACATCATTTGCAAATATTTTCTCCAGTCTGCAGGTTGTCTTTTTGTTTTGTTTATAATTTCCTTTGTTGTACAAATGCTTTTAAGTTTTAAGGTCCCATTTGGTTATTTTGGGTTTTATTTTCATTACTCCTTTTAACTCACTCTTTAACTTTTTATATAGTTTTCATATATGATGATGATGATTTTTTTAAACGTTTAAGTTGTGCCTAGTTCATGACAGACCTACAAAAAGTATCTGTTAAATAAACATTGGCTATTTAAAGAAAGTACTTGTACATTATAAAAATAGGCCCAAATTTTCATAAATAAAAAGAAAAAAACACCTTATAATTTTGCTAGAGATCACTCCCATTACCTCTGTATAGAATTTTCCAGGCTTTATGTATTAAAAATTCATACATAATAGCTTTTTAAAGGCGGGATTTTTCTGACCTCTTCCTCTCTCTTTTATCTTCTCTTTTCCCTATCTTTCTTTCTCCCTGATTCTCTTTCTTTCTCCCTGATTTTAGAGAAAATTAGCTACCGAAGAGCTCAGAAATGCCTGTCAGCGGCAAAGTGACACCTTCCAGAAAGGAAGCAGTTCCTGGGTCTGGAATATCACCTGATCGATGGTCTATTCCTCAGAGATTTCTAGGCACTTTCCCTAGGGGTTTGGCCTTCTGGAGAGTGAATCAATGCCCCTCTGTGTTGGACACTGCACTAAACTCAGCACTTTTCTCTTGTAGGCATTTTCAGCTTTTTACTATGTGATGGAGTTTTTAAACCTTACATCACAGGAACAAATATCTACGAAAAAGTTGACTGAGAAGTTGGAAGAGTTCTGTGCTCAGAGTTGGAACGAGGTAAGCAACTGGAAACAGCAGCTGTTATCATTGTTACCATTGCCCTGTGCCCTTGATGGAAGCGAGGACCTGAGTCTGCTCTTCAGGTTGTGCTAATGTGATCAAGATCCAACACACATGTTAGAGAGGCCCAAACGGTACACTCACAGTGAACCGAACGGTTCACTGGCATTCCATGATAACTGGCCATACAATGGATTAAACAAAAAAAGGTTTTAATGATTTTCACTTAATTTGAAGTGTGGCAACAGGCAGTTGCTGGCATGGGTTCAACAGCTTGACCATCTTCAATCATTCTTCAGTTGTTGTCAGGCCGCTTTCCTCATGGAAGCAAGGTGTAACTTCAGTGATCACACCCAGATACATCAGTTCCTTTTTACAGGAAAGCAAAAGCTGGCCCAGAAGCTCCTTAGTAGTCTTTTCTCTTACATCTCATTGGCCAGGGGTGGCTGAGAAAGCAGGATGCAGGATTTTATGACTGGCTTAGAGCCCTAGATCCACGACGCGCTACTTCCTGGAGCTGAGCACATTAGTCTTCCACGACTTCTCTTAACCCCTGAGGAAGACAGGCAGTTCACAGAATCTGCCACAGACACCACTGTGGTCAGACCATTTTTCCATCAGACAGGTTCGATATATATCCTGGTTATGATAGAAGCACAAGTTTTTTTCTGGTCTGAGGCACTGAGTTATTCAAGATGCAGTGCTACCTGATGAAAATTTCCAGGGACGCAAGAGAAAGATATGGAGTTAACTCTGCTCTAAAAGAGCAGATCACCTAGAAGTGGCTAAATACAGCAGCTGTTTTAAGTCGACATGTGCAAAATTCACGGTGCTTTCATTCTGAAGATATGTGATTAATTGAAAATGAATGCTGTTCTCTTGGGCACTGACAACCGAGGAAGGAAGATTGTACAAGAGCCAGGATATTTGAATGTTATGCAAGAGCCTGGACATTTGGAATTTTCTCTTAAGTATTTTGTCTGAGTTGGGACATGAAGGAGGGTATTCAGGGTTTTCAGAAAGAGCAGCTAAGATATGCCTCAGCCCTGTACAAGAGGGGAGGCTTTTTGCAGCTGCTGGTGATTTGTGGAGAAAGACGAGCATCTTGGATTCTTGAGCAAAATGCTTCCTGAACTGGGTTCCAGAGCAGTGTTTGTCGCATGTTAACTGTGTCAGCTCACTGGAAAAGACCCTGATGGTAGGAAAGACTGAGGGCAGGAGGAGAAGGGGAGAAAGAGAATGAGATGCTTGGATGGCATCACTGACTCAATGGATATAAGTCTGAGCAAATTGTGGGAGATAGTGGAGAACAGAGGAGCCTGGCATGCTGCAGTCCATGGGGTTGCAGAGTCAGACACGACTTAGTGACTAAACAACAAAAGGGCAGGAAACTGAGACGGTATGGATAGAGTCAGGACTCCAACCCTAGTTCTTTTGATTCTACACGTTGCAATGTCTTAATGAAGATCAAATTTTCCCCACACTTAAAGATCTGTAAAATGAAAATACAGATACTATATTTATTGAATAAATGTGTGTAAAAGTGGACAAGCTCATTAAACAAAAATTAATGATTTCTTTCATGTAAGATTTTTTCATAGTTTTGAATATGTATGAAAAATGTGATTGTGAAACACAAGTTTCACAAGGAATGAACAAATACAGTAGAATTCAGTGTTATTGAACCTATTAGACCGCAGAAACTGGGTTTTATTTTGTTTTGTTTCCTCCTGGAGCACTTATTAACATGTCATAGAACCCTGTAGAGGAAAAGATTCCTTAACAGACCCTAAAAGTATGAACCCATGCACCCATCAAAGGCATGCAGCACCATTCCCAAAGCCCTCTGCAGAGGAAAACCTTCAGGCCCTTGTGAGCTGGGGCTTTCTACTCCCTTAATCAGCTCAATAGCGAACATGACAGCTATGGAGAAGGGCCTATTGTACAAGTATGATGTTTTCTTCACTTTGCTTCCAGGTGCATATGAATTTTGGCGACGTGAAGGAGGTATACTTGAGTGAATACTGCTTTTCTGGCACCTACATCCTGGCTCTCCTCCTGAACGGCTACCATTTTACAGATGAGTCCTGGAAAAATATTCACTTCATGAACAAGGTTTGTTGGGTTAAGGGGGAAGTTGGGTGGTAGTGACTGAGACAGCATTGAGTTTGAAAGAGGTAGAGTCAACCTGATTTAAATTTTGGACTGATGTCCTGTTCTGCCACCTCACTTCTAACCCAAGCTGGCATTTCATGTCTGGCTCTCCTGGTATGTTGACCAGCCAGTTGTGGGCATCCTATCTAAGGAGGTCTACTTGCATCCTCAGCCTCACCTTTCTGCTCATATAGCAGTGACTAACCCCTTATAAGACAAAATATGAGATATTAAAGTAATATAACAGTATTTCAACAGACACAGTGATTCTGTGTGCTGACTTTCCAACATCCAACCCAAGGGCCCCTTCATGAATCCAGAAAGGATGATCATAGTTTCTCATAAGGGGTGAAGGCCTGGTTGGTTGAAGCTTTAAGAATGACCAATCTGAAAGCTCACTGTGAGGAATGAGAGGAGTGACTGTGCATGGGGGCCTTTGCTTAAAAAATCAGGCTTAGCATAAGCCTTAAAGAAGCAACCTCATGGCTGTGCATTACCACAGTATCACCTGCAGGCATTCAGGCCTGGAGCAACATTTACATTGGCAGTGAGACACATGAGCACACTCGTGCCTGATGAAAAATATTAAGGACAGTGTTCCTCTACCTTTTAAACTCATACTAATTAATGGCAAAAACAATTTACCCCTTTATTAAATATGGTGACTTCAAGCAAAACAAAGCATTAAGGCAGAGGACTGTGGTGGCCTTGAAAATACCAGTTTCATCACACTCTTTTCAATATTGACTTTGCTAATTTGAATCTTTTCCTTGTTTTAACATCCAAGTTTTCCTTCTGTTCCATCATAGTTTGTCTGTTTGAGAGAGATGTCTATGTCAGACTTATATTCTCTGAGGTACAAACTATGATCTGTTATTTCTAAACCCTAGGTGATAACTCCAGTAACTCTGGAGGCTTCTTTGACACAGGCAGTCAGATAAAGTTCCAGTTTCCCATAAAAGGAAGTGGGCATTTTACAAATTATTAATTCCCAGTACTGGTAAAGGCTTAGGGGAGAAAAGCATTTCACATGGTATTGGCTGGAATATAAACTGGCATAACTTTTGGGAAGACTGTTTTGGCAATATGTGCTAGAAGCCTTAAAATATGTACATCACTTTGTCTAACTACTCTATTTCCAGGATTTATAAATAATTGAATAAAGTGAATAAAAATGACCATATAAAGCAGTTCATACCAGAGATGATGCTGCAGAAATCCCTTAAAGAGATGTGGGATAATATTTACAAAGAATTGTTAAGTGAATTCTACATGCAATTTAATTCCACTTTTTTCTGTGAAAAATATGCACAGAGAGATTGGTAGGATATGACACAAAATGATAATAACAACAACTCTGAGTGATGAAGCAGAGGTGGTTTTATCTTCAAAAAGAAGATATCTGTACTTCGCGATTTTCCTACCATGACCACATACAACTCATGTAATAGCAACATTTCCACAATTTTTTATTATTCACAGACTACCTATATTTCAATACGTTTTGAGGTGATTTGAAAATATCCCTAGGAAGAGAGCAGGATTGGAGAATGTTTTTTCATTTGAGAATGATCCTTTCTCATGCATATGCAATGTCTTTGAACATCCCTCGAGTAAGACTGACTTGATTGGGATTATTCCTGTTTTTCCCTAGTTGAATCATAACAGAAATCCTGGTTTTGTATGGATGAAATTCCTAGACCTGACATGGATGCAGAAGGACAGGGACAGTCATTAGTCTCTCATCTTTTGCCTGCTTCCTGTCAGCCTCCAGCCCCCTTCTGCACCCCACCCACCCACATTCACACAAACAGCAAAAGAGGAATGCAAACTTCCAAAGGCCTAATTTGAATTAAGTTCTTCTTGGCAGGAGAACTGAGCCATCATTCACCAAATTCCTCTCTGAATTTGGGGAATACAGTAGTGAGGCCCCACACTCTCCTTCTAATCACTTGCTCCTGTTTCCTCACAGCCATATTCCCAATTCAAAATATAGAAGTAATCCCTTTAGAGAACTGAACGTGGTTCTGGTGGTTCAGTGTTATGGGTAGCGTTGAATGAAAGCTCATTTAATCCTCAAACCAGAAACAACACTTTCCCCACTGTTTGCAGATCCGGAGCACCAGCGTTGGGTGGACTTTGGGCTACATGCTGAACCTGACCAACAAGATTCCAGCTGAAGAGCCAATGTCCGCACCCCTCTCCCACTCCACCTATGTCTTCCTCATGGTCCTCTTCTCCCTGATCCTGGTTGCAGTGATCATCGTAGGCATACTTGTCTTTCACAAGCCTTCGTATTTCAGGAAAGACATGATATAGCAGGAGTAGCTGAAATCTTCTGACTGGAGTGAGAAAACTTGCCCAGGAAGCACTTTTCTCCACTGTGGTGCACAAGGTCACCACTTCTTGCTCACCAAGGCCAGTCTTGACCAGCACGAGGCTTCCTTGGCTTTTGCTAAAGCCTCTCCGTGGGAGGTATTCACCATCCTCTGCTTCAAAGATTTCCTGGCAGCCACTGTCTTTTTTGTGAGTCTTTCCAAACTTCCCCCCTTTTCTTTTGTACTGTTTGTTTGCGTGGGTCATAAAGACCTGCCTCCTTTCATGATCATTGCTTTATAAAAGAACAATATTGACTTTGTCCAAAAGAACTGAGAATCTTGAATCCTGTGCTGGGAACCTGCCCTGGCTAAAAGAAGAATCTTGGGAACTAATTCAGTTGTGATCTTGCAGACTTGTTTACCATTTATTAAGAAAGCCATACAATGCTTTTGGAGAAGACAGACACACACCCAAGCCCAGCCTACTCTTTCCATGGGAAAATTTTCTAGACTAAGCAAATGTGTGCAAGGGCAAAAGAGTCTTGCAAAGGAATTTCTGTGCTCAGGCAGTAAACACAATAGTTAATCCAAGCCAAAAGAGGGTTTTTACCTAAGTCACATATTCCCGGGTGATGCCCAAAATGCTACAGAGTGGGACACCCATACCAGAGATTATTTTAAAAGCTGCTGTACATATATATAGGCATTCAGATATCAGGGCATATTATTTAGTAGGTGTACACATGTCAGGAAGAAAAATACAGTTACAACATAAGGTTGGAAAAATGCATCCTCCAAAACATCTCCTGGGATTGGTTTTTATTGTGGTAAAAGGCATAGAACCTAAAATTCACCATTATAACATAAACAGTTTAGTGGCATTTAGTACATTCACAATGCTGTGCAACTGTCACTACTATCCAACTCCAGAATATTTTCATCACCAAGAAATTGGCTGGGTATAAGACCATCCTGAGGTAGACATGAACCATCAACCTTTCCATTTTACTAAACACGCTAACCAGTTGCACCACAAAGATGCTCGCTGAGATGCTCACTAAAGCCATGCTGTATCTTACTGTCCCAGGATCTAATTTAGTGAGAGAACTTCATGAGTGAGAGTGGCATGCCTTTTTGGTGTCATGGTATTTGCACAACAAAATGTGCCAGGAACCACATCTACAAGTGTTACTGCTGGTTCCAGGTACTTTTGCTTTAAGCATCTTTGCCATAGACATCTTTGCCACAAGCACTTGTGGACACATTTTCACTGCAGTAATTGGCTCAGAAGCAATTTTGCCATAAAAGATACAATAATGGAAAATAAAAGAGGGGCAATTAAAGGACACAATGAAATAATAACAAAATTCAAGACATTGTGAAATATAAAATGTTTGAGTACATTTGAAATGTGTATAGATTCATGCCAATACTGTACAAATAGCTTATTTTATTTTGCAGGTTGTACCTAAGCACTTGTCTTCCAAGTCTTTCATTCATAGCATTTTATACGGGTTTTTTTTTTTTTTTTTTGGCTCATTGGTTTGTCTCCTCATTCTGCATCATACTTTTTCTTGTTCACTAAAATTTCTTCCTTCATAAAGAACGATGTAAGTTTCCAAGTACTTAGAGGTATCTTTGTAACTGGGCTTTGTGCTGTGTTGTGAAAGCTTCTACACAGTTGTTGTTTGTTCTTGACATATTGTCACGTGTCCATTGACAGACATTCCAAAGTCATGTGGGAAATGTGGGTTTCCCTCTCCACCTTCTAGGACTGTGGCCTCTTTCTCCTCCAAAGTAGTGTTTCAAAATAAGAAACCAACTCTTAGGACAAATCAGTGTCATATGCCAGCTCAATAAAACCATCGATAATATTGTCAAATAGAAGAAATGCTAACACATTTCAACCAGCTGAAACCAAACTGTCAAACCAAAAACTCTCACCTTGGTTATTTTATCTTTCATGGAGAATGTGCCTTATAGGCAATGAGTTATTTGATGAAAATGTTTGCCGCAAAAATGCTTGTGGCAGAGATGTCAATGGTAAAGATACTTATAATGAAGGTGCCTAGAGCCCATTTCAACATGTAATTAATATGTTATTAATGAGATCTCTTATTTTTTAATATTAAGTTTTTGAAATATGTTGTGTATATTACACTTAGAGCACATTCTAATCAGGATTACATTTTAAGAGCGAAATAGCTATGTGTGACTAGTGGCTCTACCATATTAAACAGCACATATCAAAAAGTACATTCAAAGCTAAAAAAATACAGGTAATAATACTTTGTCTTTCTCTAGGGGCAGGGGAAACTTTCTTTAAATAGCTATAGATACTATAACATCCTTGCTATTATTTATTATATATGAAGTTTAACACTATCCTTAACAGCTTTTAACATCCCAGCTCAGGATTTCACATTATTCCTCAGGTTTTGTTGCATTTTTTTGTGACAATAGAGATGCCTGTCATTCAGAACAAGATGCTTGATGATTAACCCTAAACTTTAGGAAATTTAATCTGGATTTAAAGATAATACAAGATAATTTGGATGCTTATATTCTATAGTCAAAGTGTAAATTTGAATATTAAAATAAAGATTAGTCTCTTAAGAGCTCACAAAGTTTACCATATAATAGTAAAGTTACTATTAAAATACATTCTTATGTATTGTCAGTTTGAAAGACAGTTGAATTTCACCAAAATGGTTTTATCCCTGTCTTATTCAGAGTCTGATAATTGCTATCTTGTTTGAACATAACAAGTTGCTCACAATTAGCCTGCACTAGCCAGGTATTTCAGTTTGTACTAGTCTTGTTTTGTTTTTAAATTTCTTATGACCTCAAAATTTCAGTGGCTTACCACAATAAACATTGATTTTCATGTTCATGGGTCTCAAGTCCGCTAGTATCTCTACTTCAGGCAGTAGGTCAAGTGCAGGTCTGCTCCATTATCTCCACTCTCCTTGTCTGGTGGCTTCCTGAGCCATGTTCTGAGTAGAAGGGACACAAAAGGGACAGAAAATGCAGGATACCTCTTCAGGTCTTGGCCCAGACATGGCCCTGTCACTTCCATTCACATTCTACTGACCAAAATAGGTCGTATAACCAAGCCCAACTTTACCAAGAAACACTGGGAAGAATGGTGGAGTCAAAGTGGCAAAGGACATGAATGACTAATTGTAACAAAAAATTCATGAAACACTGGGCACAATGATTCAATCTGCCAGTTTCTCATTAACTAAAACATAAAGTATGTTTTCCATAAACTGAAATCTACTTATCTTGCCAAGGAATATTCTTTCAAAAATGATCATTTCTTCCAAGACATCATCAATTCCATCTTCTTTCCACAGCCTTAACCAGGATGCTCTGGCACCTCCCACATTAGTTTCACATTCTAAAATGACAGATTAACTAAGAGACCATCTATTTATTTTTCTTATATGGTTAAGATAGTATATAGTTAACTATCTAAGTTTTTATTTGCACAAGAATCTAATACAACTGAACATAATTGGTTTAATCACAGGTACAATAGTTATTTTAATTAATTGGGAAAAGAATGTCTCCATAAGCCTTCTTCTTCCAAAGTGGCATTTAATTCTACATGTTTTAAAAGTATTGTTATGCCTTTTGCATTTCTCTATTTTAAGTAAATTAATTTCTAAATTTATATTGATGATATAATGATGGAATCACCCTCATCAGCACCCGAGTTGACTTTTTATTTATATATCCCTTTTGCACGATGAATATCAGAGAACATGGATTAGTCAATGAAAAGTGAGATGCAGTCTCCTAAGAAACAACATCATTTCTTATAGCAAGGTTCTAAGAAGAGAGGGGAGGAAAGTCCTGTGGGCTAGATATGGAACAGTGTGTATTTAGGATGACTTATACTGAGCTCTACCTTTCTTCATAAGCCTGCTCCTCCTGCATTTTATCATGATTAACACCACCACTTCCTTAAGAAACCAAGATCAGAATCAACTTTATCAATGTTGAAGTGACAGGGGCCTGTCCTGGCCAAGACCCGCCCATTCTGCCTTTACAGCATTTTTCATTTTGATTCCCCTTTCCAATCTTGTGATTACCACCCCAGTAGAAACCTGATATCAAGAACAATGATCTTGTCTCCAATATATTACTTTCAGATTAATCAATATTCGCTAAACAGTTTTGGAGAAGATTAGTGTCCCATGTCATCTTAATGCTTGTCCTGTGTGGGAAACAAGAGTTCTGTGCTCAAATAATTTGGGGAAATTCTGGGTTAAATAAAATTTAATAAATTCTTTTTAAAAAATGCATTGAAGTATAGTTAATTTACAATTTGTGTGTTTCTTGTGTATGGCAAAGTGATTCAGTTATATATATTCTTTTTCATATTCTTTTCCATTATGATTTATTACAGGATACTGAAATAGTTCCCTGTGCTATACAGTAGAATCTTTTGGTGTTTTTTTATTTTATATATAATAGCTTAATAATATATAATAATTATATAAAATATATAATAGTAATTAGCATCTTCTACGGAGAAGGCGATGGCGCCCCACTCCAGTACTCTTGTCTGGAAAATCCCATGGATGGAGGAGCCTGGTGGGCTGCAGTCCATGGGGTCGCCAAGAGTCGGACACGACTGAGCTACTTCACTTTCACTTTTCACTTTCATGCATTGGAGGAGGAAATGGCAACCCACTCCATTGTTCTTGCCTGGAGAATCCCAGGGACGGCACAGCCTGGTGGGCTGCCGTCTATGGGGTCACATAGAGTCCGGCACGACTGAAGTGACTTAGCAGCACCTGCATCTTCTAATCCCAAACTCTCAATCCATCACTCCCCCAACCCCCTCCCCTTTGGCAACCACAAGTCTATTCTCTATGTCTGTGAGTCTGTTTCTGTTTCAAAGATAAATTCATTTGTGACATTTTAGATTCCACATATAAAAATTCAATAAATTCTTCAGGAATTCTAAGGGCTTTTTATTAAGTAATGTTCACGCTGATTGCAGTTTGCATTTCCAAAATTTATTTGACTTAAACACTTTTTACTCCTGTAAAACAAGTAATATCTCATGAAATACTAGTTTTCGATATCCTTATGATGCATCTTAACAAAAGCTAACTGATCTGGTCCAATTGCTTTAGGTTACAAATTAAACAAGAGTGGCCTGAAAGATTATGTCACTTGTTCTAAATTATATGCAATTTCTAAGCAGTAGAGCTAAAGTTTTAACACACATTTCCTGATTCTTAGTAAATATGTTTCATAACATTTATAAAATATTAATATAAAATCATGTCTCTTTTACCCACAAAAGTCTTCATTTTGAGGGTCAATCCATGGATTCTTCCATAGAATTGGATGGGAGATTGGCTGCTTCATCAGAAATCCCAGATATCCATTCCAAGATTACTAGAGGAAAAATATCAATTCAAATTTTTAAAATTCAATCAGAAAGAGGGTCATAGTCTTTTAGGCATAAAAGCTGAGCACAAAGTAAGAAAAAAAAAAGGCAAATGGGGAGGGCGGGGGGGGGGTGCGAGGGAGGCAGGGAGAGGCGCCAGGGAGGGGCTCCAGGGAGGAAGCGGGGACGCCTAAACAGGAGCAGTTACACATTGGACCGGCGACACACACTCTATAACCGCTGTAACCGGGACCAGGCGCCCCAAAGACCACCTGCCCCAGCGGTTAGCCCCAGGTCTACCCCCGACGAGGGCATCCGCGCAGATCCCGGCGCAGTCTGATTCATCCACAGCGCTCAAGACTGGAGCCTCGGCTGGGGGCGGGCGGGGAGGAGGTTGCAGCCTGAGGACGCTTTCCCAGTCTGGAAGACCGGGAAGAACCGCATGATATGAAGCCTCCCATGGTCTCAGGGATGGTAGTGGGAGGAGAAGAAGAGGAAGTGCGGTCGGAACTGGGGCCGGAACCCAGAAGGAAGCAGCAGCAGCAGCCGGAGCTGACTGCCCAGGGTCCTAGAGAAAGGAGCTTGCAAGGCACATGGATGAGACTGCAGCTAGGGTGCAGATGGTGACTGCAACCATGAAATGAAAAGACGCTTGCTCCTTGGAAGAAAAGCTATGACCAACCTACACAGCATATTAAAAAGCAGAGACATTACTTTGCCAACAAAGGTCCGTCTAGTAAAAACTATGGTTTTTCCAGTAGTCATGTATGGATGTGAGAGTTGGACCATAAAGAAAGCTGAGCTCTGAAGATTTGATGCTTTTGAACTATGGTGTTGGAGAAGACTCTTGAGAGTCCCTTGGACTGCAGGGAGAGCAAACCAGTCCATCCTACAGGAAATCGGTCCTGAATATTCATTGGAAGGAGTGATGATGAACCTGAAGCTCCAATACTTTGGCCACCTGATGTGAAGAACTGACTTTTTGGAAAAGAACCTGATGCTAGGAAAGATTCAAGGCAGGAGGAGAAAGGGACAACAGAGGATGAGATGGTTGGATGGCATCACCAACATGGTGGACATGAGTTTGAGCAAGCTCAGAGAGTTGGTGATGGACAGGGAAACCTGGTGTGCTGTAGTCCATGAGTTGCAAAGAGTTGGACACGCCTGAACAACTGAACTGAACTGACATACATTATATTAGTTTCAGGTACCAACATAGTGACTTGGTATTTTTATACACTGTGAAATGATCATAGTAAGTCTAGTTAACATTGTCACCACACCAAAATTTTTCTTATAATGAGAACTAACAACTTTCAAATAGACAGTACAAATATTATTAACTGTTACCACACTGCACATTACACATCCCCCTATGACTTAAGTTTGTACCTTTGAACCGTTTCACCATTTCTCCCTCCTCCGGCAACCACCAATCCAATGTGTTCTGTTGTGAGAGCTTTTTTCTTTAATTTGTTTTTGGCTGATTGTTGCTTGTGTTTAGAGTCCTCCATGTAAAAGTGAGATCATACAGTATCTATATTTCTGGTTTATTTCACTTAGCATATGCCCTCAAGGTTCATTCATGTTGTAGAAAATTCAAGATTTCTTTTTTGTGGGTGAATAATATTCCATTGTATATACAAGCATATCTCATTTATCGTGCTTGACTTTACTGCACTTTGCAGATGTTGTGTTTGTTTTTTACACATTGAGGTTTGTGGCCACCTTGCATCAAGCAAGTCTAGTGGTGCCATTTGTCCAAAAGCATTTGCTCACTTCTTGCCTCTATCACATTTTGGTAATTTTGGCACTATCTCAAGCTTTTCCATCATTGTTCTATTTGTTGTGGTGATCTGTGATCAGTGATCTGATACTATTGCAAAAATATTACAACTTGCTGAAGGCTCAAAAAAAAGAAGCAAATGGGCTCATCATTTGCATCTTGGAAAAACTGAGATATTTTGCTATTTTGCCTTAATGGAAAGAATGAAGGTTAAGAAGCACGAGGTAAAGGTCATCAGCCAAGCAAAATTTTAGAGAGGATTTTCCACTGTTAAGATTAAATATTATTTCTTGTGACCAAGAGATTATAAAAATTAATGGCTTAAGTTTAAGAACAGGCACTATGAGGAAAGGGTGACAGAAGAGATAAAGGTGGAAAGAGAGTAAGGTCAGGAGTACTAAAGTAGTGGACATCAGACCTCCCTGACTCCACCCTTCCATATATTTTCTCTGGGTACCCACTCTTTCACTATGTGAAATTACCTTATTTGTTGAATCAGCACTATCCATCCATTCATTAATTTGTCCATTCGGCAAATATTAGTATTTATTAGGAGCCTTAAATGTGCCAGGCTCTGTTTAAACACTTGTGTGTGCTCAGTTGCTAAGTTGTGTCAGGCTTTTTGTTACCCAAGGACTGTAGCCCACCAGGCTCCTCTATCCTTGGGATTTCCCAGGCAAGAATACTGGAGTATGTTGCCATTTTCTTCTCCAGGGGATCTTTCTTACCCAGGGATCAAACCCACATCTCCTGCTTGGCTAGCAGATTCTTCTTTACCACTGCACACCACCTGGGAAGCCCATTTAAACACTTAAGAGATATAGTAATGATCAAACAAGGCTAAGTCCTTGTTCTCAAAAGAGAAGTAATAGTTACTTTGTAGGAAATTCAAGATAATGCAATAGGCAGTGACTTGTGGAGAAGGACAATATTAAATAAGACAACCAGGGAAGGCTGACTCTAAAGTGGTGATATTTAAACCAAGAGGTCAGCCAAGCAAAGATAGAATATTCTAGGTAACGGGAACAGCAGGGCAGAATTCCTTCATATAAGGCCTTGCTAGTCCACACAAAGACAAGATAAGAGAAGGAATCTGGTCTTTCTTATTCAGTATTGACTTCTCAGAGCCAAGCAGAGATTGAGGACACAGTGTGTACTCCATAAATACTTACAGAATGAAAAGGAATAGATAGTGTGTCCTGTATTATAGCACCTACCCTATTATATTTGCTGGTTAACTTACCTATGTATTTGAAGGCAAGGGCTCTTCCTGACCTCTGTAGCCATATTTAGTATTATATCTGACATGTAGTGATCTTAGGAGAACTGCTAAGCAGCATATAAAAGATGCTGAATGAATACTATATCTTTATTAAAGAAGAGAAAATTAAACAATATATTCTTTAGGAATGCCTGCTGAAAATATGCTAAAAGATACATATGATTTTTGGATGGTTCCAATGTTGCTTAGGTTGTTTTTTTTTTTTTTTTTTTTTTTTAGGGGGGTAGGTGCGAGCGCTGCAGCACACAGTTTACAGGATCTTAGATCTGGGACCAGGGATTGAACTGGGCTCCCAGAAGTGCAAGTGCAGAGTCCTAACCATTGGACAG
Source organism: Muntiacus reevesi (assembly GCF_963930625.1). Taxonomy (NCBI): domain Eukaryota; kingdom Metazoa; phylum Chordata; class Mammalia; order Artiodactyla; family Cervidae; genus Muntiacus; species Muntiacus reevesi. Next base: position 140,126,030 of record NC_089250.1, read on the forward strand.
CCAGGGAAGTCCCTGTTGCTTAGTTTCAAAAAGAAGAAAACTGATATCTGGACATGTTATAAAGGAAATTTTCTCAGAGATAATGGCTAGAGAAGAAGATGGGAAGAATTATATCTTAGTTTAGGAACAGCAATCACTATCTTAACAGAATACTGAGTTCAAAAAGTGACTTTTCTAAATTCTAGTAAAGGTTCCTAGTGTTGATTTTATTTCCTGGTACTTTGCCATCTGTTGGGAAGAACATTGCCTCAGGTAAGGGCTATAAATAAGCACAAGCAAAAGGTTTCCAAGAGAAGAAAAACATGAGAGAGATTTAATTGAGGACTTCTTGTAAGAAATAGAAATGAGTTAACCAGTCAATTTTCCTCCTAGAATACCTGAATAAATACTGGGAAGGACATTTCTAACTCCCAGGGAAAATTCAGTTTCTAGCTAAATTTTATTTAGCCTGTGTGTGCTAAGTCGCTTTAGTCATGTCCGACTCTTTGTGACCCTATGGACTGTAGCCCTCCAGGCTCCTTTGTCCATGAGGATTTTCCAGGCAAGAATACTGGAGTGGGTTGCCATGCCCTCCTCCAGGGGATCTTCCAAACCCAGGGATCAAATCCAGTCTCCTGGATTGGCAGGTGGGTTCTTTACCACTTGTGCCACCTGGGAAGCCCTTTATTTAGCCTATTAAGCACTAAAAAAAAAAAAAGACTTTAGTGCATTATAGAATAAAATGGATGGGGTCTCTAAAAACAAATATAAAAGTCATTCTTCTATGAGTTATTAAATAAACTTTACCAAATACTTGTGATTTGAAAAGAAAATGTGATTTTAAAAATGGAGTATAGGAATAAAAGCACAAAGCCAAAGACAGAGTCTATAAAATATCAGCAGTGAGAAGGAAGAAGAGACAACTTAAGGTGATTGACAACTACCAGAAAATTAAGAGACAAGTTTGAATAATAATGTGCAAAACTAAAAATATAAAGTATACATGGAGAGTGGTTAATGATCCCAGAGGTCATTAACAAAGAAAAGGGTCGGGATTTGACTGGATTGTTGGTGATCTCTGGGAAGGCAATTTTAATTAAATGATAAAAGCAAAGTAGATACAGTAATCCCTGCTTATTTCTAAGGTACACATTCCAAGACTCCCAATGGATGCCTGAAACTGTGGATAGTACTGAACTATATATATATACTATGTTTTCTCCTATATCATATATATGATAAAATTTATAAACTAGGCACATAAGAGATTGACAACAATAATCAATAATAACTTTTATTACAGCATATTGCTGTAATTGTTTTATTTTATTATTGGTTATTGTCAATCTCTTATGTGCTTAATTTAAAAATAGAACATTATAGCAATATACTGTAATAAAAGTTATGTGAATGTGGTTGGTCTCCTTAATCAACTTCAGTTCTGTTGGAAATGTGGCAGTGCTTCTTCACTAGCAGACGCAGCCTCTCCAGTAATTGTTGCATTTTTCAGTACAAAACTGTTCCTGAATCTGTATAACCATCCCTTACTTGCAGTAAATGGCTTGGTGTCATTTAATGGGTTCTCTTGCTGAAGTCTTTGTACAGACTACATCACAAGTGATGGTACAGCACATTACTCAAGCTGTGATAAGACAAAGTGCAAATTCATTTTGACTCAACCCCGAGGAAGGAAATAAAATTAACCCACAGCAGATGGAAATTGTATAGAACAGGGGTTGGGAAGCTAAGCGATGTTTTTGTAAATAAAGTGTTAATGAAACACAACCTCGCCCATTTCTTTGTGTTGCCTATGGCTGCTTTCAGGCTACAGTGGCAGACTTCAGTAGTTGTGACAGAGGCTATATGACCGCAAACCTAAAATATTTACTATCTGGCCTTTTAAGAAACAATCCGTTGACCCTGCATAGAATATGCTGTCTTTACTGCCAAACCAGGTTTACACTGGAGCTTCCCTGGCAGCTCAGCTGGTAAAGAATCTGCCTGCAATGCAGGAGACCCTGCTTCAGTTCCTGGGTCAGGAAGATCTTCTGGAGAAGGGATAGGCTACCCATTCCAGTATTCATGGAATTCCCCAGTGGCTCAGATGGTAAAGAATCTGCCTACAATGTGGGAGACCTGGGTTCCATTCCTGGGCTGGAAGATTCCCTAGAGGAGGGCATGGCAATCCACTCCAGCATTCTTGCCTGGAGAACACCATGCACCGAGGAGCCTGACGGGTTACAGTCCATGGGGTCACAACGAGTTGAACACAACTGAGTGGAGGAAGCACAGTACAGGTTCACACTGAAACAAAGACTCAAACGGAAAAGAAAAGAAAATAACTAGCCCATAATCATGGTGTCCTATGTGAAGAGTTTCTGGAGTATTCAAAGCTTAACCTGAAGAACTAGGGGACAGGATTAGGAGTTGGTGAACTGAGAAATCACTGTATTAATATAATAATTCCAGGAGTTAGGTGTACTTAAGGAACACCACAGATTACAAATTATTTGCACATGTCCACATACTCCATAACGTTGCTATTTAAAGGAAGTATTTCTAGACTTTTTCTCTTTTTCTCCACTATCATTTTTCCTAAATTCCTATAAAGAAGAGCCCTAGAAAATCAAGATGGGAGACGCAGTGAGGATTTTATTCAGAATGACAGTTTGGCCAAATGATTTCGAGGTTGGGACACGTTTATCTGTATGCATTATTTCAGATTATTAGGTGAGTAGAACTTCAGTTCTATTTCTACTTATGTCATAATGTACCAGTATAACCTGGAATATTAGTTTTGCAGCAGTTTCTTTACTTCCACATCTCCCCTCCCCTAAATGTACAAGGTTTGTTAGAAGTTTTAAACACTTTCTAAGTTTCTCTAGAATTAAAGCGCTAAGCACAATGCCTTATAGAGAAAGCAGCTAATAAACATTTGCTAAACGTTTGAATGAATGAAAGCGTACATAGCATCGCTGTGCGTCTTTCCATACTAACAAGTTTCCTCTCTTCCCCCCACGCCCCCGCCAAGAGTTTGCCACGACAAATTTCCAATCACAGAACATTTTGTTTAACTCTTTATTTTAACGCGGCGGTCAATCACTGGGAAAAGAAGATAAGACCATGTAAAGTTTATTATTATTATTATTAAGCAACGATGACATGACATGAGTGAGCGTGTCCAGCATGCCCTATTTTAAGATTGAAAAATAAATTGGTTACACTAATAGCAGGTTCCGGAAGGAGAAAGGAATCCCCCCCACCCCCAACCCTGCATATTCCCGGCGGTCTTTTGAGATGCCACACCCAAAGCGCCTGAACTCAAAGTATCTCTCTCCTCGCGGCAAGGCAGAGGCAGCGCAGAGCGAAGCAGGTCGCAGGCTCCCAGGCGCACCTGGACGGCGTGGGCGACCGCACTTCCACGGCCAGCTGGGGAGTATCCTCCACCAGGAACACCTGCTCAGAGGCGACTCGGGTGGTCACCCCGGGCCCGCGCAGGCCGGGGAGCGTGCGGCCGAGACTTACCCGGATACAATTCTTCACCAGGACGAGAGATGTGGAGCTGTCACGATCCAGGCCAGCCCGCTTTCAGATCTCTTCCAGAATAGCCACCAGCGCAACTGCGGCTACTGAGGCACAAGCTCAGCGGCGGGTGATCAAAACCGGCGGCTCCCACCAGGCACGCTAGGCGGAAACGAGGGTGAGTCCCAAGCCCTGACAGCCAGGTGAGCAGAAGTAGCGCACCGAAGATTCCGGAAGGCACGGGCTCGGCGCGCGCTCCCGCCAGGCTGGCTGAGCGGCCACATCGCGCATGCTCCTGGACCGCCTGGACGTCCAGCCCTGAGGAGGAAGAGCTCCGCAGGCTTGGGGTACGTGGGATGCAGACGTCGCGAGCGCTGCGGGGCGGTTGGTGACGGCTCAGAGTCCGTGGTGAACTGCGCGTCCTGACTTCGCCGCCCAGGCGTAGCGGAAGTGCACCGACCATCCAGGTGAATGTCTTAATGACCCATAAAATGTCCTTACTCTTCCCTGTCGGACACTCCAATATTTTGTCTGGTTGCAGCCCTACTCTGTGGAAAGAGCCGGCGGAGTCCCCAGACTACCAGGACCAGACCCGCATGGGCCAGAGACTTGTAGTCCCTAAGATCTGGCCCATCCATTAGTCATCACCTTTGGGAATTGATCAGGCTGAGAACCATTCCATCATACAGCATTCGAGAGCAGTGCTTGATTTGTTTCAAATCCAGGTTCGTATTATTGAGTCCCTAGCTGAATACTTTGCTAGGATTGGTGGAGGGCAGATGAGTTCAGTGCCCAACTCTCGTCCTCACTTTAGAGCAGGCAGAAAGTGAGCTTGCAGGGTAGGCTGTAATGAACAAAAAATACGTTATTATCAGTGCTGCTGCTGCTGCTGCTGCTAAGTCGCGTCAGTCGTGTCCGACTCTGTGCGACCCCATAGACGACAACCCGCCAGCCTAGTGGAGATCATAAAAGGACCAGAGTCAGGGGGAAAAAAAATCCTGGAAGATGTGTGGTTTGAATGAGGCTTTGAAACGTGGAATGCTCTAGATTAAGGGAAAGCTGGAAAAATCAAACAATGGAAATGCCAGGGAATATAAAGAAGAGTTTGGTCTGAGTATAGCTGAAGGTTTATTTTGAAGAGTGGTGAGCAGGGCTTAAAGTGGGGAAGTGGACAGAAGCTTTCCTGGCCTCACTTAGAGAAAGGTGCTCCGTTTTGAGTTTCTCTCCAGCAGGGACTGTAAGTACAGGCGCCAACATACATGTTCAGGTTTAAATAAAATACAGCGTTACAGGACTTAACTTGTGTCCAGTTTCTAGACCTCATGGTTCTCAGTACTCTATGGATTAGTACATTTTTATCAATCCTGGGATGAACTTTGTGGGTAGTAAAATTATATTGCATTGTGTGTTGGATATAATCTTTCAAAATATACTACAATTTTTATAATTTGCTTTGTCACCTATTCAGTTTTTATGTATTATAATGCCAGAAGTTTCAAGGGACTTAGACCCAATCTTTCTTGACCTACAGAAACAGGTTGTGATGTTTTCAGGCTTAGTTCTGAGAACAATGGATGATTTAATTTTGATGCCTTTCAAAGATATGTACAGATTCATGAATCAGAAAATCCTTTGTCAAGACTTTGTTCCTAGGTTTTCTTTTAGAAAATAAGATCACAGTTAACGAAAAGATACTAATTTTCAGACTTAGGTATGGAACACATGGAATTCATGCCAGTTTTTGTGAAACACTGTGAAATAATTCTGTCTCACACTTAACTGTAGAATTTTTTGGTTAAGTTCCACCTTTTCCATATGCCAGTACCAGTAAAGATTAAATATTACAGATGATCAATAACTAAATAGTATTAAAGGCAATAGTGTGTTTCTTTTAGTTTTTAGTTAAATTAAAAATTTTACATAGCATAAGTTTATCTTACACATCAAAATAGTTATTTTCTCTCAGTAATGTATCATTCTTAAAAATATTTCTTATTTATTTAGAAAGTGGAAATGAGAGAACCATCATGAAAAAGATTTCAAAGAGAAAAGAAGATATTTTTAGAAAAGTAAGGTATTAATGGAGTTTATAAGGATTGTGATTATGCAAAATAGCTCAATTATAAATGTAGGATAATCTTGGAAAAAATGATGTATTTGGTTTTATATACAAATCATACAGTTCATATGTTAAAAAATAATGTGAGAATTTAAGGGTGATGTACTGTTTGATCTGTCAATTATGTAATTAAGAGTATTAGAGGTGAATTATTTATATATTTGCTTATTTATTTGTTCCCTTATTTAAATATTTATTTATCTGTTCTCTTAGCCACCCACCCAGCAATCAATTCCCTACTTTGCTAAAAAAAAAGATGTTTTTCTTTTTTTTAGTCAGCAAGTAAAACATTTTTAGGACTGGTATCTACATGTCACCTGCAATAATTCCAATTAAGATTCATATTTTATTCCTGTCTTCTAAATGGGGATGGGCAGTTATGAAAAGTATATCCAGCATGTTGGGTGATATTATTAGGAATTAAAGGAGACCTCTATCACTCAGTGGCATTGATGTTCCATCACACCTTCAAGGTTTGCTGTCCCCTTGGTCAAGAATAAAAGTAGGTATTTTTAATTTTGTTGAGGAAAATGCTGAAGGTTTATTAAGAACAGAACATCTTAATTCGTATTGACCTTATTCAGCAATTCTTAAGTGTGGTACAGAAACCACTGGTGGATTTTGGAGTTCTTTCAGAAAGTGTATAGGCTAAACTTGTAACTATGGTCATATCAATACCCTCATGCCAATACCCTGCTTTGGCTTTTGACTCGAATCCATGTTTTTACTGTGATTATAAATCTGATGTGTGTCTGCTTGTGCCTCCCATTCCAGCTGCACACTAGTTTGGTTAGCATGTACAGTTGTTGTTTAAAGGGTCTTTTGCTGTTCTGTTTTTTTGACTTAAAATGAAAACCAAACCTATCCATATTGTGCTGAAAAAGAGTTTAACATTGCTAGTATGGTTTCATTTTGGAATATTGAGGTTTAAAAAGTGGTGGAGGAGATAAATGCTGATTTTAACATGTTGAGTTTTTGATAATGGTAGGATATTCAATTAGAAATACCATTAGGCAACTGGATATACGGTATTCAGGAGAGCAGTCAAGGTTAGAGACACATTTAGGAAGGCATGGGAATATATACATTCTGCAAAGCCTTTGAATGTACCCACATTTAAGCTATTAAGAGAAGTGTGACCAATGAAGGCTACAGGGAGTAAGTGACCAGAGAGGTAGAATGATAGAGGACAAGGATGGGGAAAGCTTTTAGAAAGTTATCCCATGCTACAAGTAATAGCTAACATTGATATGGTGTTGAGTTTCAAAGTATTTTTATGTGTTTGATCTCATTTGATCTTCCTAAAAGATACATGAAGTAGGCAATATATGAACACTAAGAACTAACTACTGGATTTTATCATTAAAATGTCCTTTTAAATATTACAGAGAGCAATTTCTTAATTTAAAAATCTCCTGTGTGTAAAGAGCTCATGCCTGCATGCGAAGTCACTTCAGTCATGTCTAGCTATTTGCGACCCTATGGACCATAACCCACCAGGTTTCTCTTTCCATGGAGTTCTCCAGGCAAGAATACTGGAGTGGGTTGCCATGCCCTTCTCCAGAGGATCCTCCCAACTCAGTGACTGAACCTGTATCTCTTCCTTCTCCTGCATTGGCAGATGGATTCTTTACCTTTAGCGTCACTTGGGAAGCCATAAAGAGCTCATACCAACTGATATAAGAGTGAAATTTAAGAAAATAGGCAAAAGATATGAATTGTCATTTTAAAGGAGATAGCTTTTGAAGGGCTGCTGCTGCTGCTAAATCGCTTCAGTCGTGTCCGACTCTGTGCGACCCCATAGACACCTGCCCACCAGGCTCCTCTGTCCCTAGGATTCTCCAGGCAAGAACACTGGAGTGGGTTGCCATTGCCTTCTCCATTCGAAGGACTGATGAACTTATGAAAAAATGTTAAATGCCGGAACAAAAAGATGCAAGGTAACCCTACCCCTCTTTTCTTGCAGATGTCAGAAGACACAGATAACACTGCAGGAGAAGAAAATGTAGAGAAGCATCTCCAAAAAGGTTCTCAATAAGTATACCACGGCTCTGATGCTGCTGGGCTTTATTTTTTTAATATAGATGACTAATCCTACCCCACAGTTTCGTTTGGGAACACAGTGTCTTAAAAGATGAGTTCAAACAGAAACTAAACTTCCTATATAATATTTAATACGAGTAGGCATGAGGAAATAATGGTAAAGTTAGTGCATGTAATAAAATTAAATTTTGTTTCCTCTCTTTTTCTCTGCAACATGGAAAATTTCCTCATAATTCAGACTGTGTTCAACCATAAAGATACAGAGATCTAGAACATGCTTCAGGAAGCTTCAGATCTCAGGAAGAAAGATGTATAAACAATGGTCTATCCCTGCTTCATTCATCTAGCACATATTTATTAATCACCTACTATATGCCATGTGTCATTCTAAGTTCTGGGAATAGAGTATAAACAAACCAACTAATAATTTTTAAATTATATCACAGAATACTGCAGTTAAGAATGAAGATGTTTGGGGACTTTCCTGGTGGTCCAGTGGTTAATACTGCACTTCCAGAGTGTATGGGTTTGATCCCTGGTAGGGGAACTAAGATCCCACATGCCTTATGGCCAAAAAGTTAAAAGAAAAATAAGAAGGTTCTCATGACCTACACTGATTTAGCTTTATGCTCACCATTTATTTTCACCATTTTCTATTTACCATTAAGTACTCAAAGGCAGGGAGAAGAAAAAGAAAAATACAAGGCAAAGTGACCATTAGGTCCTCCATTTTCTGTGCCTAGGACCACATGACTCCCGTCCTTCTCAATCCACCTGATGGATGAATCAAAAATAATCCATGGCTTAGAGTGCACTCAGCAGCTGGAGCAGTCTTTATACTCAACAGGATTGTTTCATTTCCTGTAGGAGCTGGCAGGAATTGGGGTCAGCAGTATTATACTGAATTTTCAGAACTGACATAAGTGGTTAAAAATGAGTGCCTGAAGACTTACCTTTCTTTTTTTCAGATTCCTTCCTCTTCAGTTTAATCAACTTGAAGTATTGATATTTATTTATTTTGTAGACTATAGAGCAGATTATATAGAATGGCTTTGATATTTATTTTGTAGACTGTCTACAGTTTATATAGAATATTACTGTTTTCATGGATTTTTTTTTTTCCTAAAAGGTAAAAAAGGTTTCTCAGCAATTTTTTTTTTCTAGCCTAACTGCAAAATTCAGTCCTGATCATGGATCATTCCAGATGAAAAGGAGGAAGGGTCTAAGCTCTGTTTCCTAGATTCTGAACTCTCATGGGGCAGTGATTTGATCTTTATAATTGTCATGATCCAAAGAAATGCATATTAGTTAGCTATTTAATAAGTACTCTATTGCTGTTTAGTTATACTTTAAGAAAGTGTCATGAGCTCTGTATTATGTTGGCTTCTTGATAGATTTGAATGTAGAAGAAAATCGAAGCATAATAAAAACTCTGAGAGGCAAAGTAAGAGAAAAGCTAAAAAATGCCAAGGTAATGTTAATTTTTTTTTCTTTCTTATTTTCAAATTTACTGTTTAATTGCAGCATGTATCATGGTGAACTTTTCTTTGTCAGAAAAGAGCTAAAATTCAGTTTTAACATAACTCCTTAAATCCAAAAAGCTTTAGATTCTTTTCCTTGCTTTTTTTCCTTCAAACCTAAAGCCAAGAAAAATTAAGTGATTTACTTGTGGTCACTATATATGACATCTCAGGAGAGAAGATGTATATACTTTTTTTTAAAAGAAAAACATTGAGAAGTCTTTGTTTTTATTCATTTTTGGCTGAAGACTTATGAGCATGATTAAATCTATATATGTTTTCCATACTCTTCATTTGCATTATGTTTCAGATTAATCAAGGTGAAAAATCATCAACTCAACTGCTCATTGATAATAAGATATATCAGTGGTCTAAGGTGAATAGCTCTTTTTTAACTTTTTAAAACAGCTTTATTGAGATGTACTTTACAGAGCAAAAATTCACCCATTTTAAGTGTACAATTAAGTGAATTTTAGTAAACTTACAGAATTATGCAGTCAACACTACAATCCAATTTTAGACCATTTTTGTGACTCTTGTGCCAGTTTTCACTCACTCTCTATTTCTACTTGACATTATTTTTTATCCTAAAAAATTATAATACGGTATTTTAGGTGATCCCTGACTTACAGATTTTGTTCTAAAATCCAATGTGTAATCATATATTTGAAACTTGAAATGACAAAACATTTTGAAAAAACTGTGTTATTTAGAGTTACTTAACAAAAAGGTGCAAACTAAAATGTCTTCTTTAAGGTAGAAGTTTTATTCCTCTTTAATATAACAGATAAGTAGTCCAGGCAGCTAGGTGGAGAAGGACATGGCAACCCACTCTAGTATTCTTGTCTGGAGAATCCCATGGACAGAGGAGCCTGGCAGGCCGCAGTTCATAGTGTCACAAAGAGTCGGACAGAAGCGACTGAAGTCGGATTGAAGTGACTTGAATGTACACACACCAGGCTGCTAGGAGAGTTCTGCCTCTTCAACACTTGGTTTCCATCCCTGAGTCCAGTGGCAAAACTCCAGGGTTTTCATTTGCTGGCCAAAGGCAAGGCAGGAGGAAGAGAGCCGTAGGATTGCAGATTGATCTCTTGCAGGACAAGACCTGCAAGTTGCACACCTTATTTCCACTAAAAGAACATGGGTGCATTGTCTAGATATCTAGTTAAAAGATTCTATTATTAGAGATAGGAAAAAAGACAATCATGAACAACTGGTCATTTTGCCATAAGCAATGAGAGTATTAAACCCTACAAACTTTAAAATGCAATGATCATTTCTTGGGTTTTTACAGAATTCATCTGTGTCCTCTTTGTAGTGTCCTTCTTGGATTCTTAGTACAAATTATTTTAATTAACTTTAAAAGTAAAAACAGACTAAAGAAAAGATGTTTCTATATATGTTATTCATTCAACAAATGAATAAAAGTGTGCCTAGATTGGATATAATTTAACCATAAATAGTAAAAAAAAAAAAATAAAGAAATTTGTCAAGATCACTTCATTGATCGTCAAGAAAAGAGGTGAATAGGAAGAGAAATTGGCTTCTAAGAATTTTCATTACAAACTACTAAATTGGCATAACTGCTCAGGAAGTTGAGGATTTTAGCAAATGACTTTGCAAAGACAAAGGGAAGTAAAAATATATACTGACAATTTATATATAAGTATTGTTGAAAGTTAATGGGCCAGCTAAGTTGTAGATACAAATAAGATATAGGATAAGCTTTTGTATTTTGCATATTTTTAAATTCTTTGGCTCCTAGGAACTAGCAGTTTGGTTGATTGACTGATTGATAAACTGATTCTTCTCCCAAATCTCTCTAAAAACAATCCATTAAATGTATCTGAGAAAGAAGTGATAGGTGATTTACATTTAAAAGATTCCTTCATGGTATTGAAAAGTGAGAGTCTATTTATATTCATTTCAGCACTGAATACTGGCTTACTGTTGTTTAACCCACAGGCTGAAGTTCCACTGGATGAAGGTCTTTCATTTTTCGTTCTGAGTGGTGAAGAAGACTCAGCTATAGGCCAGTCTGCAGAGCAGGTTGGATTTGTTCCTCCTGAAAATATAGGCAGATTTAGTAGGATAGGGTTTATGAAAGAGATTTACATGGTCACAAATAAAAAGCTGGGATTTAAGACGAGAGCTTGATATTACTCAGCTGTCAGGGCAGATCTCAGCTCTGAAGCCAGGTTTAAAGCCCTACCAGGGGTGCAGTAAAGGTAGCTTGGAAGGTACAAAGAGCTCCTCTTTGTGGTTGAAATCTTCAAAGAGATCCCCTATGTGAAGATACCTCAAATCTTGCTCAAGGTGTCAGTGTCATATCTTGTTTGACTTTTGAAAAAAAAATGCCACAAAAATTTCTGATTTTAAAATCTTTTTTGATTTCATGACAGAGATATATACAGAAAGTATGATGATGCTATGACGTGATATGAACCTAGGTGATACTTTACCTTGTTACTCAATTTTGTCAGAGTTGATCAAAGTCATGCAGTTATCTATTCAAAGGAATTTTATGATTAATTCTTTTTATTTTAATTATTTATCCCTAAATGTATGTTTTCGAAAATTAAGGGATTTTTATTTATATGACTCACATACTCTGTCTCCTTCTTTCTTTCAATATATGTGGATTTTAAGTTAGACAACTAGTCATCTAAAATGGTGATTTTTTTGTGTGTGTGAAGAGACATATAAAATTTCTGATATATAAAAGTATATGTTTTTACATTTAGTAATCTACTTCAATATCTCCATTGTTTGAAACTTTTATATATCATATTTCAGAAATAATTGATCATCTGTCACAGACTTCTACGTGTATCTTTACTTTACTTGTTTTTCTTAAATAGCATCCTGAAAAGAACATGACTGCTCCACGTTACCTTAAGTAGTACTGCTTTCTGAAAGGTGAAAAAGATGGGGCTAAAGATCACAAGGCTTGATATCCCTAGACTTTGCTCTGTACTATGAATTCTCAACAATTGGACTATCATAGTCCAATATCTCAGAACATTTTTCCATAGGAGAGGAGAGACTTGTGGTTCTTTTTCAGTAGTGTTTTGTTGAGAATTGCAATGAAGGGCTATAGGAAAATCATAGTTTCTGATATTAAGCCTTAAGTGAGTTCTTCAGTGTTCAGTGAAAGTTCATTGTAACATGGTTTCAGTTTGAACTTGAACTGGGTGGCATAGATCAGAAAAACTTGATGGCAGGATTTTAGTACATTTTATTTATCTGTACATTAATCATTGGGAATAAGCATGTATACTTATTTTTCTTTTGGGATTCAACAGAGATCAGTAAATGGTAGTTACCACAAACATTTTTCACTTGATGATGATTTACAGAACTGTTCTGAGGGCCAAGATGAAGATTTTGTGGAAGAAGTCATTTTCCCAGATTTACTTGAAGTAAAGGCTGCTGATTATGAAGATGACCAAGAACAAATAAAAAAACAACAGGCAAATATTTTTATTCCAAGTAGTTCTCCAGGTAAAGTTTTTTCATGATAAAATATTCAAGTTATTAATGAATCATAGTATAGGATAATAACTTCTTTGTATGGTGGATAGATAAAAAGTAATGATCTAAAATTATAGAAAGTTTTCTGTATTCTTTGTGCTTTCTCTGAGTTTAAGGGAACTGGTTAAAAGAGCTCATTCATCCTTGTGTGTGTCTGTGTAGGTGTCTGTTTCTGTTGTCTGTTTATTTGACCTTCTGGTAGACTTTCAGTTCAGTTGCTCAGTCATGTCTGACTCTTTGCGACCCCATGGACTGCAGCATGCCAGGCCTCCCTATCCATCACCAACTCCTGGAGTTTACTCAAACTCATGTCCACTGAGTTGGTGATGCCATCCAACCATCTCATCCTCTGTCGTCCCCTTCTCCTGTGCCTTCAGTCTTTCCCAGAATCAGGGTTGTTTCAAATGAGTCAGCTCTTCGCATCAGGTGGCCAAAGTATTGCAGTCAGCTTCAACATCAGTCCTTCCAATGAACACTCAGGACTGATCTCTTTTAGGATGGACTGGTTGGATCTCCTTGCAGTCCTAGGGACTCTCAAGAGTCTTGCCAAACACCATAGTTCAAAAGCATCAATTCTTTGGCGCTCAGCTTTCTTTATAGTCCAACTCTCACATCCATACATGACTACTGGAAAAATCATAGCTTCAACTAGATGGACCTTTGTTGGCAAAGTAATGTCTCTGCTTTTTAATATGCTATCTAGGTTGGTCATAACTTTCCTTCCAAGGAGTAAGCGTCTTTTAGTTTCATGGCTGCAGTCACCATCTGCAATGATTTTGGAGCCCAAAAAAATAGTCAGTCAGCCACTGTTTCCACTGTTTCCCCATCTATCTGCCATGAAGTGACTGGATGCCATGATCTTAGTTTCCTGAATGTTGAGCTTTAAGCCAACTTTTTCACTCTCCTGTTTCACTTTCATCAAGAGGCTCTTTAGTTCTTCTTCACTTTCTGCCATAAGGGTGGTGTCACCTGCATATCTGAAGTTATTGATATTTCTCCCAGCAATCTTGATTCCAGCTTGTGCTTCATCCAGTCTATAGTGTTTCTCATGATGAACTCTGCATATATAAGTTAAATAAGCAGGGTGACAATATACAGCCTTGACGTACTCCTTTCCCAATTTGAAACCAGTCTGTTGTTCCATGTCCAGTTTTAACTGTTGCTTCCTGACCTACATATAGGTTTCTCAAGAGGCAGGTCAGGTGGTCTGGTATTCCCATCTCTTTCAGAATTTTCCACAGTTTATTGTGATCCACACAGTCAAAGGCTTTAGTGTAGTCAATAAAGCAGAAATAGATGTTTTTCTGGAACTCTCTTGCTTTTTCAATGATCCAGTGGATGTTGGCAATTTGATCTCACGGTTCACATATTGTTGAAGCCTGGCTTGGAGAATTTTGAGTGTTACTTTATTAGCGTGTGAGATGAGTGCAATTGTGCAGTAGTTAGAGCAATCTTTGGCATTGCCTTACTTTGGGATTGGAATGAAAATTGACCTTTTCCAGTCCTGTGGCAACTGCTGAGTTTTCCAAATTTGCTGACATATTGAGTGTAGCACTTTCACAGCATCGTCTTTTAGGATTTGAAATAGCTCAACTGGAATCCATCACCTCCACTAGCTTTGTTCACAGTGATGCTTCCTAAGGCCCACATCACATTCCAGGATGTCTGGCTCTAGGTGAGTGATCACACCATCATGATTATCTGGGTCATGAAGATCTTTTTTGTATAGTTCTTCTGTGTATTCTTTCCACCTCTTCTTAATATTTTCTGCTTCTGTTAGGTCCATACCATTTCTGTCCTTTATCGAACCCATCTTTGCATGAAATGTTCCCTTGGTATCTCTGATTTTCTTGAAGAGATCTTTAGTCTTTCCCATTCTATTTTTTCGCTCTATTTCTTTGCATTGATCACTGAGGAAGGCTTTCTTACCTCTCCTTGCTATTCTTTGGAACTTTACATTCAAATGGGTATATCTTTCCTTTTCTCCTTTGCTTTTGACTTCTCTTCTTTTCACAGCTATTTGTAAGGCCTCCTCAGACAGCCATTTTGCTTTTTTGCATTTCTATTTCTTGGGGATGGTCTTGATCCCTGTCTCCTATACAATGTCACCAACCTCCGTCCAGAGTTCTTCAGGCACTCTATCAGATCTAGTCCCTTAAATCTGTTTCTCACTTCCACTGTATAATCATAAGGGATTTGCTTTAGGTCATACCTGAATGGTCTTGTGGTTTTTCCCACTTTCTTCAATTTCAATCTGAATCTGGCAATAAGGAGTTCATGATCTGAGCCACAGTCAGCTCCTTGTCTTGTTTTTGCTGGCTCTCTAGAGCTTCTCCATCTTTGGCTGCAAAGAATATAATCAGTCTGATTTCAGTGTTGATCATCTGGTGATGTCCATGTGTAGAGTCTTCTCTTGTGCTGTTGGAAGAGGGTGTTTGCTATGACCAGTACATTCTCTTGGCAAAACTCTATTAGCCTTTGCCCTGCTTCATTCTATACTCCAAGGCCAAATTTGCCTGTTACTCCAGGTGTTTCTTGACTTACTACTTTTTCATTCCAGTCCCCTATAATGAAAAGGGCATCTTTTTTGGATGTTAGTTCTAAAAGATCTTGTAGGTCTTCATAGAACTGTTCAACTTCAACTTCTTCAGTGCTACTGGTCAGGGCATAGACTTGGATTACTGTGATATTGAATGGATTGCCTTGGAAACGAACAGAGATCATTCTGTCGTTTTTGAGATTGCATCCAAGTACTGTATTTCAAACGCTTGTTGACTATGATGGCTACTCCATTTCTTCTAAGGGATTCCTGCCCACAGTAGTAGATAAAAGGGTAGGCTTTAGTGGTAGAGTATATGATAGTCCTCTTTTGCTTCTTGTTCGGTCAATCCCAGTTTACTGTTTTGGACTTGAAAGTAACATCTAGGTTTTGTTATTAAGTGATCAACCAGCTTAAACTGCCAGAAGATATGATGCCACGCATTTTAGAAGAAGAAGGATTCTATATTCAGAAAAAGCCAGAAATATATAAAAAGACCTGCAACAAAATGGAAAATCGCCTGCTTAAACTAGAAGAGGCAAGTTCACACCTGATAAGCTAAATCACCACTGGCAGTATGCAACATTTGTTTTTAGTGTAATATTTAATTACTATATTCTTAAATATTTTTAATAGGGAAAATGTTGGTTTGAAGAAAGTGGAGAAATAATGTCATTACCTTCACCTATTAGGCGGTCATGGAATTTCAGACTAAACATAAGCAAGGAACCTTTAAATCCAGCCCTGAAGACCACATATAGAAAGGTAACCAACAGTTTATTTGTGATTATGTTTAGAATTCTTGTAATATAAATTATAACTTGTATATTTACTTGTATACTTATTTTGTTAATTCACCATTTGAGGATATTAGTAAGTCTAGTAAAGGCAAAACTATGATGAAATATTAAATAGCCATTAAGATTTTGTTTTCAAGGAATATTTAATGATCTGGGGAAGAGCTCAGAATGTGAAGTTAAAAAAAAAAAGCAGAAGGTGAAATTTCATATGCTCCTATCTTTATAAAAATAGATAATGAGTGAATGAATTTATCAGTGAATAATACATACATATGTGTGTATATAGATTAAAAAGTCTGGGAAACATATCAGAGTTAATAATTATCTTTGGATAGTAGGACATAGGCTTATTTTTATTTTCTTTCTTATACTCTCTTCTAGATTTCAGAAATGAATATATATTGTACTTATAATCAAAGAAGCAAATTTTATGTGTATTTCAGAGCACATTATGAAAATTAGCAATTCATTAACCTAATGAAAAGAAATATTTAGACAGAAATAGTTATATTAAAAACTGGGCATGAAAAAAATTTAAATAAGAATTATGTACAAAAACTTAATTGCTCAATCACTTGCCTTTGTTGTTGTTGTTCAGTCACATAATTGTATGACTCTTTGAGACCCCGTGGACTTCAGCACACCAGGCTTCCCTGCTCTTAACTATCACCCGGAGTTCACTAAAACTCATGTCCATTGAGTGATGATGCCATCCAGCCATCTCATCCTCTGTTGTCCCCCTTCTCCTCCTGCCTTCAATCTTTCCCAGCATCGGAATCTTATCCAATGAGTTGACTTTTCCCATCAGGTGGCCAAAGTATTGGAGCTTCAGCTTCAGCATCAGTCCTTCCAGTGAATATTCAGAACTGATTTCCTTTAGGATTTACTGGTTTGGTCTCCTTGCTGTCCAATGGACTCTCAAGAGTCTTCTCCAACACCACAGTTCAAAAGCATCAGTTTTTCAGCTCTCAGCTTTCTTTATAGTCCAACTCTCATATCCATACATGACTACTGGAAAAACCATAGCTTTGTCTAGATGGGCCTTTGTTGGCAAAGTAATGTCTCTGCTTTTTAATATGCTCTGTAGGTTGGTCATAAGCTTTCTTCCAAGGAACAAGCGTCTTTTAATTTCATGGCTGCAGTCACCATCTGCAGTGATTTTGGAGCCCCCCAAAATAAAGTCTGTCACTGTTTCCATTGTTTCCCCATCTGTTTGCCATGAAGTGATGGGACCAGGTGCCATGATTTTACTTTTCCTCTTCTAGTAATTATATGCCTTTTGTAGTCAATGCCTTTTCTTAAAAAATGCATTTCTGTATTTCTTTCTTTTTTAAAAAAAATTGATTTATTTATTTTAATTGGAGGCTAATAACTTTACAATACTGTAGTGGTTTTTACCATACATCGACATAAATCAGCCATGGGTGTACATGTGTTCCCCATCCTGAACCCTGCTCCCACCTCCCTCCTCATCCCATCCCTCATATTCCAGTAGCTGCAACATTTTAACAGCAAGAGCATTTCATTCCTTATAATGCTGATACTTCTCAGCCTACACAGAAAATAAGATTTCTCCCTAAATTGAAGAGATTTATACTTTTGGAGGTTTCCTTATCTTTCTTTAACACGTGAGAATCTTCTTTCTACATAATATATGCTCTCTTTTCTTCTCCACAGTCTCTGTTTATTTCTCAGAGAATCTAGAAAAAATTTTTTTAATTCCTTATATCATAATATGTTTTTAGTATCTTTATGCCACTTATAAATTTATTTCAGGATTTTCTAAAAATACACCAAAATTTCTTGCTGCTAAGAATATCTTTTACCATTTTACCATACAAAAATGCATTTAAGCTTTAATTAGTTGTCCTACTTTTAAAATTAAGACAAATACAAAGATTTTTTATCATGAACGAGTGTTGATATTTTTACCAAAATTCCTTGCTGTTACCCGTATTTGGAGTAGACAAAACCTGTAACAGTTTTACCTTCTGTTTTTAAATTGGCTTGTTGTACTTTCTGATGAGTATCTGTTGGCTCTTTCAGGTTCTCTTAACAGGACGGTCAGATGTTTCATTGCTTCTTTCGGTTTTTATAGTCACCAATACTATGCAGATCTTGCTGTTAGTGGTTTTTCTCCACTCACTTGTATTTTTGGATTCAGTGGAGATGTTTTCAGATGCAATTTTGTTTAAAATCTTGTCCATGGATTTTTGGTTTTGCTATCTAGTTACCCTGCTTGTTTTACAAAGATATTTGGGAGTACAGGCATATCTCTGAGATATTGCTGGTTCACTTCTAGACCACCACAGTAAAGCAAGTCAAATGAATTTTTTGGTTTTGAAAAATTTCAAAAGTGCATGTAAAAGTTATATCTACACTAATCTGTAGTTTATTAAATATTCAATAGCATTATGTCTAAAAAACTCAGTGTACGTAACAGAATTAAAAAACACTTTATTAACAAAAAAAAACACTTTATTGCTAAAAATGCTATTAATAACTGTCATCGGAGCTTTCTGCTCTTTTCTAACTTCATTCAAGCTAATTTCAGTGTTTCATGGACTCTTAGAGTTGGGAATAAATATAAGTGTCACTTCACCAAGCATGTAAACTTGAGTATTAAAATTCATTCTGTAGCACCATTCTTAGCAGGTAATATTCTGGAATTAGTGTCAGACAAATACCTCTGCCTGCCTTTCCCTTCTGTCTTCTCTACAATTTTTATTATGCACAGCCAGCTATGGAGGCAAGGTTCATTTGGGGTTTCTCACTGGGAAAGAAAAATCTCAATGCTGTAAGGGCCATTGGAGCAGAGATAATAGTTTGCGGATTAAGTCTGGCTCCAGATGATTATTAGATCATCACATTAACAAACTCTTGACCCACCAGTTCTAAACACCACTTTTTTATCATGATCCTTTAGGAAATTACTTGGGGGCTTATAACTTGAAAGTTCAGCCTCTGCACAGAGTAGTAAAGTAGATGACCATTTATAGTAAGGTGATTAAAAATGCTCCAGTATAAATATATGAAATCAAGGGCTATAATCAGTTTTAAGAAAGGAGCAAATAATTGTTTTTTGCTTTTCTGTATCTTCATTTTCTTACAGTTAGCATGTTACTTTTATAAGGAGTTACTTTAATTAAAAAAATAGAATCAAATTAACATTATGTAAATACTTTTCTTTAAAAGGCAGTGAAATCTGATCTAGAAAGCTCTGTTAGGAACAAAATGGAAGGTCAAAGGGAAATGTACCAATTAGATCTCAATATAGTGGGTTTGCAATTCAGTCATCATCCTCTCTTCAATCAAGAACAAGTATTATGTGCTAGGCTGCTCCAACTTTATGAGTGTTTTCAGGAGAGGCAGAAACAGAATTTACCACAATTGCTTTATGAGAAGGTAAGCTTGGTTTTCATTACATTTACTTTAATGTAAATGAACCTTTAATATTGAAAGGAAAAAAAACTTCTTAGTACAGAGCAAGTTATGGTGGAATATTCCCTTAGCACTACAACTATTTAGCCAAATAAAAGAAAGCTTGATTTCAGTTTTTCTGAAAAGAAATTGTAGGAATTAACTGGCCAGGGAGACAGACTCAAACATATCCTGCAGGGTATTTAGCATTTATAAATAGTTTGTTAATCAATGGTACTTCTTGATCCTATGACTCAAGAAGAATATTTGAAGTGATTACTATTTAAAAGAACCAAATGACTATTTCAAGTCTTGTCAGAAAGTATTTTTGATAAAAATATTAATGATCCTGAACCTTCTGTAGAGTTTAATATGAGAATGATTTAGCCAACTAGTCATCTAATGACATGCATGTATGTGAGCGCTTGTGTGTGGGCATGCGCGTGTGTGTTTTTGTGTGTGTGGCACATGCACTCAGTCATGTTCAACTGTTTGTGACCCCATGGACTGTAGCCTGCCAGGTTCCTCTGTCCATGGAATTCTTGCCTGCATGCATGTTAAGTAGCTTCAACTGCGTCCGACTCTTTGCAGCCCTATGGGCTGTGGCCCACCAGGCTCCTCAGCCCATGGGATTCTCCAGGCAAGAATATTGAAGTGGGTTACTTCAGGGCATCTTCCAGACCCTGGGATCAAACCTGCATCTCTTATGTCTCCTGCTTGGCAGGCAGGTTCTTTATGGAAGCCCAATGACATCATAAAGGGTACATAAAGTCTGAGGAGAAATCAAAGAAATATACCCAGTGACTACTTTTATAAATTTGTACCTCTCGTTTAGACTGTATGCTGAATTTTTGATACATGAATATTTTGTTAACTAGTGTTCTCTCTGAAAAGATATTCTGATAGGTCTCATTCAGCTAATTAATACACTTAAATATTTAGTGAGGTATTTAGTTAAATAATCAAGCCTAGTAGGGTCACCAAGACATTTCAATAAGGTAAAAATGAATTATACCTTAATATATTTGCTTTTTAAAGTACGAGTGTAAAAAAGAGGACTTAATCCATTTGATTGAATTTTCATGTAGCAAATGTGTGGGAGTACTTCCTAAATGAATCCTATGAATTAATAAGGTCAGAATATTTCCTAAAACAAATGAATATTTAGTCTAAAATGACTAAAATGGTCATTTTAGTTTAATATGACCATTGTTTTTTTGAATGAAAGAACCAACTCTGAAACTAATATGTAGGTCATTGAAAATATGATTTGTCTATTTAATAGTTTTCCAACACTGTTGTGTAATCCTTGAGGCCTGGTCTAGCGATAGCAATTTTGTTTCACTAGAATACTACCTATTACTGTACATAAAAACTCATTTGTTTTTCATGTAGCATGGCTTTCTGTGTAAAATAATATTGAGGGATCATTATTTGCAACACTTTTATTATATTAATGATTCTTAGGAGCCAAAAGTAATTTCTTAGTTGCTTTTTACTTTTCTTCACTTTATGTAAAATGTGCACATTTATTTATTTATTTAAAATGTGCACATAAACATTTTCTCCAGTTTCCTGGTAAATTGTAAAAAGAGAAATTTGATAGGGCATGTGTATGCCCTTCTAGAATGAAAGAGAACTGTAGGAGGGAGGGAAAAAGGCCAAGGGTTGCAGGGTGTGACCATTGGTCTTTTACCAAAATACTGATTTCTAATTTTTGCATCCCTTTAGTTCCTTGATGTGAAATATTTGGCTCTGCTCATTCTCGGTATGTTCAAACGAAGTTCAAAGTAGTAGGAGACTCAGTGATATCCAAGATTTATTAAACTGCAAAATGTCCTGTTATGTGAATGTGAATTCCACTTAAAGAATACAGAGAAATATTGTAGACAGTATGAAAGAGTAGAACGGATCCTCAGTTTTGCAGAGTTCTGCTGTTGTTCCCTCTAGTTTACACAAGAGGGAAATTGCACAAGTAATACAGGAGTTCATTCCCACTGTAAGAGACTCAGTGTAGTTTCACACTGTGAAAGTCCCACTTCAATCTTCACCTCATAGTTTAAACTACAGCTTTAAAGATCTCTTTTCCATGTTTCTCTGTATATACATATGCCATGATAGATTTTAAGATAAATAAGATCTTCTGGTACGTATGATTTGGTAACTTGGCTTTTTAAAATTACTTCTGAGTCTTGCAGCTTGTCCCATATCACTATATATAGACCCATAATATACATGTATTTTAATATGTTCAATCACTCCTCAGTCTTGACACTTCTTATGGTCATGAATGACTTCATGAATGACTTCATAAATGACTTCTTAGGTCATTTCCATCTTCTTACGGTTACAAATAATAAAGCAGTGAACATCCGTGTATCTATGTATTTGAGCACATGTGTGAAAACTTCTGTAGGCTAGATTTGTAGAAGTGAAAGTTCTTGGTCAAGAGTAAGGGTGCATGAAGTTTAAATTTTTAATCAGAGTAATGAATTGCCTTTCCAAGAAAATTTTTCTGTTTTGAGTTTCCACTGATAGTACAGGACAGAGCTTACTTCCCAGAGTCCTAACCAATAGTTGATATTACTTGCCCAGTTTTCTGTATAGCTTTGTTCATCTTTATAAGAGTTTTCATATATATATATGTAGAAATATATATATATATGCACATATAACTATTTACACATGTACATACACACACATTGCATGTACAAAATGTATATCTTTTGAATGTGTTTTAAATATTTTTATCCCATTCTGTTACTTGCCTTTTGACTTCATTTTTCCTATCTCTTGCAAATATTTAAAATTTTATGAGGTCAAATCTGTCAGTTTTTTCTTTAGGGACTTTAGGTTTTGTTGTTCACTTATTAAATTTCCTAGAACAGTTAGCATATTTTTGGTTACTTGTCATATCTTTGGTTACAATTCACAGAAAGCTCTCTCAATTGCTTTAAACAATAAGGAAAAGGTATGACTTTCTATATCAAAAGTTCCAAGTTAGGGCAGTCCTGTAGTTGGTTAATTTGATGGCTCAACAATATGAACAACCCTGACTTTTCTAAGGACAAATACCTCCTCACTGGTTTTTTCCTAGAATAAAATTTGTGTGCTCTTATAGAGTTGATCTTCCATATGAACATTAGAATTAGCTTGTCAACTTCTATTTTAAAGATTCCCCTACCATTTTCACTGCAGGTGCTTTGAATATGAAAGTGTTAGTCTGTCAGTCACGTCCGATCTTTGCGATCCCATGGACTGTAGCCCACCAGGCTTCTCTGTCCGTGGAATTCTACAGGCAAGAATACTGGAGTGCGGAGCCATTCCCCTGTCCAGGAGACCTTCTGACCCAGGGACTGAGCCTGGGTCTCTTGCATTGCAGGCAGATTCTTTACCATCTGAACCACTGGTTATTATATTAATTTTGAAAGAAATTTTATCTTTAAAAAATTGAGTTTCCTCATCCAGGCATGCAGTATGTCTTCACAGTTGTTGAGGTCTTCCCTTTTGTCTTACAGGAAAAGTTTATACTCATTGACTCCAGTCTTGGAGTTCCCACAAACTGTCCCTAACTGTGATAAGCTTTTTCTGCCTATCCCTGTAATAGAGAACAGTTTCCCCTGCTTTTATTGCTTTGTTGATATTCTTTGTGGATGTTTCTCTTTGTTTTATAGTTTCTTCAGTATATTTTGTTGAGTTTATTTTATTTATTTTCCTACGTTGCTATATATTTATTCTTTTATAGAGAGATGTAGATGTAGATATAATTATAAAATACTTACATAGATATGGTTGTGATGATGGCAGTGGATATGGATAAAGACAGATATCTTTTCTGTAACCATGAGATATTAGGTAGAAGATAAAATAGATTTCTGTGTTCAGTCTTCTATCTTGATTGATTGACATTTCTTTATGTTAATTGATCAAATGACTACCTAGAAGTTTCATGGTGTAATGTTTATTTCTTAGCCAAATACTGAGGCTCTTTTTCAGTTCTGCCCCAAGGTACTTTTATGAAATATATTTCGGAAGACAAGATAGTAATACAAAAAAAGTATACACTTGTGTTTCTGCTGCACATACTTAGACCTACAGGTGAATTGGAGTGATAGTAACATGAGGATGAAGTGTACCAAAAAAGCTCTTTTGTTTTAGCTTAAAGCCCTGACGGATGCTACCAAATTAGCAAATGAAAATTCGGAAATAAGCCAGCTGACCAGAAAATCTTTGCAGGATTATTATTGGCAGATAAGGTAGGTTTTAGGACATTCTTATACTCATCAAGCATTTATTAAGGAGCTTGTTTAAACAAAGTATTGTACTATGCTGTGGAAGATGTAAAATAAGAAACTAAATATCCTTACTATTTTTAAAATGGAAATATAACTGATTTACAATATTTTGTTAGTTTCAGGTATACAGCAAAGTGATTCAGTTGTAATTTTCAGATTATATTCCATTATAAGTTTTATGAAATATTTGCCATTATAAGATTTATCAAATATAATTCCCTGTGCTAAGCAGTAAGTCTTTGTTGCTTATCTATTTTTTGTTGTTGCTTATCTATTTTATGTGTAATAGTTTGGGTTAACCCAACACTTCTAATTTGTTCCTCCTTCCCTCCTTTCCCTTTGGTAACCTTAAGTTTCTTTTCTATGTCTGTGAGTTTGTTTCTGTTCTGTATACAGATTCATTTGTATTATTTTTTAGACTGCACATATAAGTGACGTTATATAGTATTTTTTTACTCTTTTGACTTGCTTCACTAAGTAAAATACTCTCTAGGTCCATGCATGCATGCATGCTAAGTTGCTTCAGTCGTGTCTGATTTTTTGCAACCCTATGGACTGTAGCCACCAGGTTCCTCTGTCCATGGGATTTTCTAGGCAAGAATACTAGAGTGGATTGTTTTTCCCTTCTCCAAGGAAATCTTCCTGACCCAGGGATCAAACTTGCATTTCTTATATCCTCCTGCATTGGCAGGCAGGTTCTTTACCATTAGCGCCTCCTGGGAAGCCCCTGTAGGTCCATATGCGGTTGCAAATTATAATATTACATTCTTTTTTATGGCTGAGTAATATTCCATATTTGTGTGTGTGAGGGGATATACACATCTTAAACCAATCACCTGCTGATGGACCCTTGGGGCTTATTTCCAGCTGGCTGTTGTTAAGTACTGCTGCTATGAACATTGGGGTACATGTATCTTTTCCAATTAGAGATTTCCTTTTTTCTGGTATATACCCAAGAGTGAGACTGCTGAAGATCCCTAGTCTTTAGACAGTTAAATAAATGGTTCCAACTTTTTGTAACATTTTTGTGTAAAAATATTTAATAGAAATATCATATGAAAGTAGTTGTTGTTTTATTAATATGATCTATTTATTTAAAAATGTATGTTGATTAAAAACTATTACAAATTTACTGATACCTTTCAGTTGACTTGAATCATGTTTATCTCAAGTGTTTGTATGTTTGAGAATTAGTCTGCATACACATATGTGCAAGATATATTATTAATTTAGTCTAAAAGCAATATTCAGTGAGTATGTAGAGTTAAGGACCCTTATTTTTAAAAATGGTCTACAATTTGGGAATCATTAGCTAATAGACTAGTTAGGAAGAGAAATTAGGAAAGTATAAAATAATTGGAAAAATAATTGAAAGACAATCCATAATTATGTGTCAAGGAATCTCCAAAAGCAGGAAAACTCTGGGAGGTACTTATTGGGTAGAAAGTTAAACTTACACAAAGATATGGACAACTCTGAGTGATTTGATAAAGAATTTCTCTGACTCCTTGCCCATTGACCTAAAATGGCTCTACAAATTCTTAACCACTGGGGGCAAGTTGTTTTAAATAATTGGGTTTCCTTGAATAGCCTAATTCAGTATAAACATTGTTACTTAAGGAAACTGACATATGCCTTGTGCAAGTACTGACACATAGTGAACCATCTCTGTAAATAGTAGTTGAATCGAATGAATAGAAACCATCAGTCTTTACAAAACAGTAAATTACTGTTGTTTATAAGGTTAAGTAAAACTTAAAGCCAAAAACACTCATTGGCATAAAGAATGCTGAGGAAGTAAGGAAGGACTAAGGAGCAAAGAGTGGTAAATATGTGGCTAAGTCTCAGTGAGCAGTCATGTAATGATGTTTTACAGGGCATAAAATTAGTTCACAAAATGGCTTAAAGGTAAGACATAACACCATAAAACTCCTAGAAGAGAGCATAGACAAAACATTCTCTGACATAAATTGTACCAGTGGTACAATTAGGTGTTAAGTCTGTCTCCCAAGGCAATAGAAATAAAAAACAAAAGTAACCAAATAGGCCCTAATCAAACTACAGACTTTGTACAGCAAAGGAAACAGACAAAAACAAAACCAAAAAACCCCCAAGAAGACAACCTATGGAATGAGAGAAAGTATTTGCCAATCATGTGACTGACAAGGGCTTAATCTCCAAAACGTATAAATTGCCCATACAATTCAATAACAAAAAATCAAACAATCCAATTGAAAAATGGGCGGAAGACTTAAATAGAAATTTCTGTGAAGAAAGTGTAAAGATGGCCTGTAGGCCCATGAAAAATACTCAACATCACTAATTATTAGAAAAATGAAAATTGTAACTACAATGAGGTACCACCTCATACCAGTCAAAGTGGCCATCAATAAAAAGTCTACAAATAACAAATGCTGGAGAGAGTGTGGAGAAAGGAAATCCTCCTACCCTGTTGGTGGAAGTGTGTGTTGGTGTAGCCACTATGGAAAACAGGATGCAGGTTCCTGAGAAAACTAAAAATAGAATCACCACGTGATCCAGCAATCCCACTTCTGGGCATATACCTGGGTAAAGCTATAATTCAAAAGATGCATGCACCCCTATGTTCATAGTAGAACTATTCACAATAGCCAAAACATGGAAATAACCTATAATAAATGTCCATCGACAGATGAATGGATAAGGGAGGATGTGGTACATATATAAAATGGAATAGTACTCAGCCATAAAAAAATGATGCCATTTGCAGGTGAAACTAGATTGTCATACTGAGTGAAGTAAGTCAGAAAGAGAAAAACAAATACCATATGATATCACTTCTATGTGGAATCTAAAGTGAACCTATCTACAAAACAAGCAAACTCACAGACATAGTGATCAGACTTGTGGTTGCCAAGTGGGAAAGGAGCAGAAGGGACTGGGAATTTGGAGTTGGTAGATGCAAACCATTGCATTTAGAATGGATAAGCAAGAAGGTCTTACTGCATAGTACAGGGAACTGAATACAATTTCTTGGGATAAACCATAATGGGAAAGAATATTTTTAAAAGAATGTATACACATGTAAAACTGAGTCACTTTGCAGTACAGCAGAGATTGGCACAATATTATAAATCAACTATACTTCAATAAAAAGTAAAAACAGTTAAAATATAAAACTTTTAGAATGGAGTAAAGAATGGAGAAGGGTAAAAGTAATTAAAGATATTTGCATTGGTGATTAAGACTTTAGTAAATCAAGGACTTACATTTTAACTTACAACCTCTAAAGGAAGAGAATAAACAGATATAGTTTCCAAATCAAGAGGAAAATGAGATAATAAAAAATACTCAACCGATTCAAAAGAAGGCAAAAAAAGAGAAAAGGGAACATAGAAAATAAGACAAGGAGAAAGCACAAAAGAAAATGGTGAAGTTAAATCTAAATATATCTAAATGGGTTAAGCAACCCATTTTTATATAGACTGGATTATATTACTTTGGTATTCAAGTAGTATACTCACTATCCCATCAGGCAAAGTACTTCTAAATTTGAAGCAGTAGTTCTGATTGTTAATCTGAAAAAAGTATGATAAATATACTATAGAATGTCCAGAAAACCTGGGAATACATGGATTTTAGTTAGACTACTTTTGAATAGTGAAAAATCTTAAAGATGCATGAATCTCTAAATGGAATTTCATTCTCTGTGTGACGATGTGAGTAAAATGGGGAAAAAAAAAAAGCAAAAAAATGAGGTGGGGAGCCCAGAAGAGTTAGTGCAATGAACTGTTTGAAGCCATTTGTAATGACGTGTAGCTCTAATCCTCCAACATGGTTTTTTTTTGTTTGTTTGTTTTATTGGAGTCTGGTTGCTTTACAATGTTGTGTTAGTTCCTAGTGTACAGCAAAGTGAACCATATCTGTATATGTCTCCTCTCTCTCGGATTTCCTTCACATGTTGGTCACTGCGGGGCACTGAGTAGATTTCCCTGTGCTGTACAGTAGTTTCTCGTTATCTATTTTATACACAGTATCAAATGTCAATTCCAGTGTCCCAGTTCATCCCACCCACCCTCCTTTTCCCCTTTGGTATCCATATGTTTGCTCTGTACACCTGTATCTCTATTTCTGTTTGTAAACAGATTGCCTATACCATTTTTTTTCAAATTCCATATGTTAATATATGCCTTCATATGTGCTATTTGGTTTTGTCTTTCTGTGTCTGATTTACTTCATTCTGTAGACAGTCTCTCAATCCATCCGTGACTCTACAAATGACCCAATTTCACTCCTTTTGTGACAGTAATACTCCATTGTATATATGTACCACATCTTCTCTATCCATTCCTCTGTTGATAGACATTTGGCTGTTTCCATGTCCTGGCTATCATAAATAGTACTGCAGTGAACATTGGGGTGCATGTGTCTTTTTGAATTCTAGTTTTCTCTGGGTATATATATGCCCAGTTCACTAACGTATTTTTAATCTAACATTATTGTTGTAGTAATACAAAACAACTCTATAAGTTAGAAAAGGAAAAGGACTTTTCCCTACTACACAGTATATTACAGACTTGGAAACAGATAAAATCCCTTCGACAACGACAAGGGTTTACAAGCACTTCAGTAAAGTTGCAGTTTCAGAGGTGAGTGGCTGCTCTGTTTGTTCTTATAGGTCTTCTGAGGAGTTGCCCACTAATCCCTGAGAATTAACAGAAACTGGGAAAAAATCCAGAAGTTATTCAACTGCTTGATGTAGTCAACAAAGAATTTGTATCTTGAATATAAAAACAGTAGTTACAGCTTTAAGACAACTGTTTTCCAGAGCACCTGCACCATTTTCTATTCCCAACAAAGTATATGATATCAAAGAATCTCCTTTTTAAAAGATTAAAATTTAAAGACTAAGCTTTATACTGAAAAGTGTAAATCCCTGCCATCTGAAAGTATTCCAGATGACTGGGGTTTTGCTGGACTACTAATGGAAGAGGAATAATAGTAATACCTACTTCGTAGGGTTGCTGAGAGAATTAAGTGAGTTAATATGTGTAAAGTACTTAGAACATTGCCTGGCATGTACTTAGTAAGTACAGTGTTCGAGTTAGCTGGGAGTAATTGTAGTAGTTGTAGTAGTTGTTCGTGATGGTGGTGGTAATAGTGGTAGAAATAATAGTAGTACAGTGGTAGTAGTTGGTGGTGCTGGTGGTTCTCATAGAAGTGGTAGTAATACAGTAGTAGTTGTTGTTAGTGGTGGTGGCAGCAATAGTTGTAGTAGTGGTAGTAGTGCAGTAGTAGTAGTTGGTGATGGTGGTGGTGGTCATTGCACTAGTGGTAGTAAGGTAGTAGTGCAGTAGTAGTAGTTGGTGATGGTGGTGGTGGTCATTGTACTATTGGTAGTAAGGTAGTAGTGCAGTAGTAGTAGTTGGTGATGGTGGTGGTGGTCATTGTACTATTGGTAGTAAGGTAGTAGTGCAGTAGTAGTAGTTGGTGATGGTGGTGGTGGTCATTGTACTATTGGTAGTAAGGTAGTAGTGCAGTAGTAGTAGTTGGTGATGGTGGTGGTGGTCATTGTACTATTGGTAGTAAGGTAGTAGTGCAGTAGTAGTAGTTGGTGATGGTGGTGGTGGTCATTGTACTATTGGTAGTAAGGTAGTAGTGCAGTAGTAGTTGTTAGTGGTGGTGGTGGTGGTGGCAGTCACTGTATTGGTAGTGGTAATGTCATGAATTCCTTACTGTTTACGCATAAACCCTAAGGAGTATACCTGATTTACCACTTACTGTTGCTATAGTGTCTTGCCCTTACACATGCTCATGTTCACAGCTTAAGAAATATGAGAGGGACTTGCTTGGCCCACTTGGGCCACCACTTGCTTTGTGGTCCAGGGATTGACTCCACACTTAACCATGCAAGGGGTGTGAGTTCAATCCCTGGTCGAGGAACTAAGATCGTACATGCTGCCTGTTGTGGCCAAAAATTAAAAAAAAAAAAAGAGGAAGCATGGGTTATGCCCTTAAATTTATATCTTCCATCCCCATTGGTTCCTTATTTTCATCAGAGAGGTTTCTTAATATCCTTAGAAAGGGCGTAAAAATACTAACAGTAAATTAACTGGGCTTCTCTGGTAGTATTTAATAAGTAGGGAGAAATCTGTGAAAACTGAGAACAAGCTTATGAAATTTTATATTTATATGATATATATATGTGTGTATCATAGTGATAATTTCCTTGGGATGTAAAATTAATAAGAGATTGTGATGTATATGTGTACTGTGTTGGCACAATCTCTAACAACTCAAATAATTCCATTATTTCTGCTTTAAATAATTCTACTTTTTATTAATTAGGTTGAAAATGAATAAATGTGATGAACAAAAACAAGAATTGTCAAAAATGTGGGGGACTGAGAAGAAAACTGAAGGAAAAGCATTTAAGAACAGGAAGAAACAGGAGGTATTTACACTGCAAAATAACATTCAACTCATCCTAACTGGTTATAATATTTGTTTGATAGAATAATGATAGAATAGGAAATCTTGATATTTGTAATAGTTACCCAATGAAATGACAAATAAATAAGTTTAATTTTAAGAATAATTGTCCTAAACAGTGAAATCACATTATAAATTATTTATTTTCCTGTTTCTAGAGCTTCTCATATTTAGCTTCAGAATCTGAAGAAACAGATATTGAAATAGCAAATCCAGTTACCATGATACCACAACTTTCTTTCACAGCAGAATTAACAAACTTATCTAGATGTTCACTGTAAGCATTTTAAAAATTATTTTAAGCATTTTCAGATTATTTTTCTTCATTATATGTTTTCTAGTTACTGTATTGTTTCTTTAATAATGTTAGATTTCCTGATTGCCAAGTTTAAAAAATATATTTGCACTTTTAATTGCTACCATAGTTCTATGATATTATCCTCATTTTAGAGATGGGTATTGAACTTCTAGTTTATGACTGAGGTGGGACATAAACCAGTTTGGTGTGATGATTTGTTTTTGTTTTGCTATGGTAGTAGTTTTTGTTCAGGTATAAATAGGTGGACTATAAAGCCACTGTGAAAAATAGGATTATATGGTCATCCTTGCTTGTTGAAGGATCTCCTGGCTTTCATAGAAAATGTTCTGATTAGAAAGGACCCTCTGGAAAATTTCTGTACTTGGACAATACCAGCGTCTTTCTTTCCCAGTTGTGACTTCTTCTTTGACCTTTAAGGTTTTCCTTCTACTCCTAGGAAATCCATGCATAACAGATATCATGCGGATCCCCATTTCTGCTATCTCTAAGCCTTTGGATCTCATCTCGCTTAAAGAGGATGTAGCAACTTAGAGCACTGAACTTGGTACAACTTTCCAACCTCTCTGTCCCATGAAACATTTGGTACCAATTCATCTTTGAATACTGTGAATGTGCATCATTTAGTGCTGTGTTGGAAGATAGTGGGTGTCCAATAAATATTCATGTTCATTAAATGGATGAATAAGTGGTTAAACTTTTAAATGAACATAAAGAGTGGCAAACACAAAGGCAAAATTATCATTACCTTCTTTCTGACTAGAGAAGTAGAGCAGTGAAGCAATGTTTTATTTGTTCTACACCTACTTCCAAAAAGGGGCCCAAGATAATTTCTTGTGTAAGATGCCCACAAAAGGACCATCTAAATAAGGATAAGAGAACAGCCATAAAATGGAAGTTGGAAATAAAGAGGAGAAAAAGAAGGAAGAAGATACTTGTGCTGGAAAGGCTAAGCTAAAACTTAGAGGAAGTCAAGGCAAAAGGAAATTAAATGCTTTATATCTTTTCACAGCTATTGCTATCATGGGGCATTGCTGTCATTATCCATTGAAAATGTCCAGTTGAATAAGAATTGAATCTTTGGAAAAGAATAATATGCTTATGTCAAAGAGAGAGATAAAAGGAGTACATGGATTAAGGGAACATTAAAAAGAGTTTCCAGGTGCAGAAAAGGCAAGATTTCATGAAGATGAATATAATCCCAAATTAACAAATTCTCATAATCAGTAGATAAACTCATTATTTAAACTACTTTCAGAGGGCAATGTAAGGGACATATTTTATGAAACTATTAATATTTATTTAAAGGTAATTGGGAAGAAGGTAAAAAAGACCATCAGGGAGATAGGAAGAATAAATAACCTTTTGTCCCATACCCCTTTGAGAAGATTATAAAGAAGATGGGCAGATATGCTGGCCCATAGGATGATCAGGGTGGAGAACAGAAGGGAATTTTATGTTTCAGCCTGTGGCTTATCTTCCAGCTAGTCTTTTACCTTCTGAAAATCAGGATCAAATCTTAACTATCATTACGTCAATTGACTTGCATCTGAGAAGATATTCAATAAATGTTGGTTGAAAGAATGAATGAATGGGTGGAGGGAAGATGCCTTAGGAGTTCATATTATTGAATGTATCCATTTTTTCACCAACAAGTATTGTCATAGTAGCCCCAAGAAGTTAACCTTTCTGGCTAGCCTCTGATCTTTGGGTTCAGAGAAACAATGTCCTGGAAAAAAAGAATATATAACCTAAAGCCTAAAGAGATTCACAAAGACCTGTAAGAGGACACAGCAAGACTGTTGTCTTAGAGTCACCTGCTTGAGGTTATTGAAAACATAATATGTGTGTGTGTGTGTGTGTTAAAAGTTCAAAAATATTTTTGAATTCTTGATGCAAGCTCCCTCACCCCCATTCCTAAGTCCCTCAATTTTTTCCTCTCATAAAACATCTTATAATGGGTGTGTTATAATCTCTTTAAGTTATAATTTAGTAAAGTAAATAGTTGAATGATTTATGGTACTTTAATTTTAGTTCTTTTTCTGTTTTTGAGTTAGCATCTTTTTAAAGAAATTTCTTGATAGGAGAAGTTTCTTATCTGTGGATAAGAGAAAGGCAAATGTTATTGGGCTTAAAGATAGGATTTGTCCTCTAAAATGACCACTTTTTAATATATTGAGGTGTATTTTGAAAATAATAATATTGTATATCTGGTTTGCTTTTCAAGGGTCTCTTAAAGGTTTATTTAATTTTTAGGTACGAACAAAAGAGGAAAGCCAAAATTCAAAAGCTTAAATATTTTATTAAAATCTTATACAACGATAAACAGGTTTCTTGCACTTCAGTTTCTCCTCTACAGTTTGATTTTAAAGTCATGTTTCAGCAAATTTTCAATATTCAGTTAATATATTGGCCTGAAACAATTTGCTTGGAGGTATGCCATTGTCATTTAATTTTGTATATTATTTTATACAATAAATAATTTTAAATTTCTTGTTAGTTAATATTATAAGTAAGTTCTTTTATATTAAGAGATATTAAGATAAGATATTAATATTTACAAATAATATACTTATAATTCATCAGTAGTCTTTTATGCTTTAAGTACAAAATTATTAGATTTGTAGTTGTTCTAAATACTTCTGTCCTGCTATAGTTCTTGCCAACCCTAGACATGCAGCATTATTCATTTATTAGTGAGGTGGAAGAGGTGAAAGAAAGTTGTTTAAACTATGAGTAGTATAGCAATTGTTAGTGTTGAATAATTTCTTCAAATTGTCCCAACCTTGGTTTTGTGATTTCAGTCTCTTGATATATTTGGTTCATCTTTTAAAAATTTTTTAAAAGAATCTGATGAAGAAACACACATGTAGTAGACCCCTGATCCCTTGCCAAAGACCCCATCATAAGAACCCCGGCACTAAAAGAAGAAAATATGATGATGAAGACAAATTAGAAACAGTAATGGAGTCTAGACAACAAGTCTTGATGGCTAATGTAAGAGTTAAACTTGAACCTCAACCTGAAAGAAAAGTTAGGAGGAGTAAAGATTTGTGTTATATGAATATGGAGTGGAGTCTGAGACATGGGGAGATTATTATTACAAATTTAAATCAGTTATTTTTTGATCCCTGATCAAAAACTGTATTCATTTTATTCATCTGTGCCTTTAAGTTACTATCATCTTAAAATGTAGCTCTGTTGAAATTTTTTTAAATTAATTTGTTTATTTTAATTGGAGGCTAATTACTTTACAATATTGTAGTGGTTTTTGCCATCCATTGACATGAATCGGCCATGGGTGTACATTGTTGAACTTTTTATTTTGAAAATATACTGACTACACTTTCCTACTATTGTACGTAAAATAAATTGTGATATTATAATCTAATTTCTTGAAGTTTAAAATTGCCCCCTCTGAAATTACCAAAATAGATAAGTGTAGATTTTGAATCCTTCATCATTATCAATTGCACATGATCCTAACAAACTAAGAGGCAAAGAAAGAAAGAAATCTATCTAGGGATAATTCACACTATTAAAAGCTGCATGAATTGCTAAATAAATCTATATGCCCTTGATGATTTCTGCATTTCTAATTTTATTATTATTTGTCTTTACTCCTTCAAACCTGCATTTCTAATTTTATTATTATTTGTCTTTACTCCTTCTTCACTTCAGCCAAACTGAACTGTTTGGTTTTTTTCCCATGTATTTTTGCAATTCCCTACTTAGACTTTTTTAATATTACAGTTTCTCTACTTATAATGCCTGTTTTCATTCTTGACATGTCATCTCAGCTACACAGGTGTTGATAGCTGCCACTGGGGACAAGTCATCTCCTGGGAGATTCCAGGTGTCATTCTCTACCTTTACATCTGCTGCAGTCCAGGATCTTGCCTCTAAAGTGAATTTGACAGTTCCATGAGAATGCATGGACATACCCTAAACAAGTCTGCAAGATTAATGTGTAAAATCAGAATGCCAATTGAATGTATGAATACATTTGTCAGTTCATTGTCTCTTTTTAGTTAGCCAGTTTACTAATTTACAATAAGGAATTTTTTTTCAGAGACATAAAACCCATTAGCTATAATTAGCTATAACCCCCGCAAATCTTTCTGTATTAGCGATACCTTTGGCAAAGGGATCAGTGTGTTGGCTTAAATTCACTCTTATAGAAACAGTATTTAGATGGCTAGAAAAATATTTGCCTCTTTGTCTTGAGTTTTTCTCTGCCTTCTTGGTTAGCAACTGTCCTTTTGGTTGGTACATTCTTTTTTATCTTTTAAGGGGCATTTACCCTCCTTGATTTTCTTTTCCTTAGAGCACATATCACTGTTTCCCAAGACACTGATAACAGAGTATAAATTGAAAAAATTTGGGTTTGTAGTTATGACAGTGGTGGAATTCTAGTAGAAAGCACAGCATGCAGAATCAGAAGACCTGGATTTAGTACTCAGTAAATGTCTGTAGAACCACATACTCAGCGCCTCCCTTACTCCTTCTTCTGGAACTTTTCCTCCCTTCCCTGCTACATAGCTCGTTTAATCTGTCCTTGGACTCCAGGAGCCAACAACTCTCCCTTTTTCTTAGGCAATTCAACCTGAGGTTCTATCACTTTTAATAAAAATTAATAGAGTTTTGTATAGAGATTTCATTTCTTCATTTATAAAATGGGAAGAGTAATGCGTATTTCCTGTAATTTTTATCAGGTTTAAATAAGATAAAGGACTTTTAAAGTGCTACACAAAAGTAAGTTCTTTGGGTATTGTGTTATATGTACTGAATTCCCAGAATTATATTTCTCATCCTTTTATTCAACTGACTTTCTTTGAAACCAGTGAAAGGCACTATACTTTTAAACACATAAGATTACCTAATTTTATCACAATCATGTGGATCAAAGGCTCTAGAGCAATACCTATTTTACATTCTAGTATTTTTAAAAGAATTATCTTAGTGATGAACTTTGTTTTAGTTTTTTTCTATTTTGTACTTTCAGTGAGTTATCAACCATTTCTTTTATGTTTAGGTTTATGAAATAAGTAAAAGGACATGCTTATTGGCAAAACTATATTTACCCTTACCTAACAGCACAGAATTGAAAAGCAAAACTATTTTGGAATATCTAGAATTTAGCTCTGATAAACTGGTCATACCTGCATATGGAGAAGTAGGAAGCAGTAAGTTTATTAAAAATGTGTCCTCCCTCCTATTTCCTTCATGAGTTCTATATCCTAAATGACCATGGGTTATTCATATGAACAAAGAATCCTATTCATAGAGTCATAAAATATGTTGGTAGATGCTGGGGTCTGGGGGTGGTGGGTTATGGGATGGGGAGGGAGAATGAGGATTTAGTGTTTAATGGGAACAGAGATTCAGTTTACGAAAGTGAAAAATTCAGGAGATGGTGAGAATTGCACAGCAATGTGAAAGTTCTTAGTGCCACTGAAATGTACAGTTAAATGTTGTTAAAATAGTACATTTTACATTATGTGACCTTTACCACAATTTAAAAAAAAAAAAAAACCTTAAAAAGGAATCCTGTATTTACAGTGTTAGGTTAAAACGAATTTAGTTCTTCCAGACAGTAAACTAATTTTTAAAACTTTGACTTGAATCAGATCTTTGGGAAATCCAAACTTTGAGACAAGCTCCTCTGCTTTTCCTAGGGCATCTGAGACAAGAGCACTGTGCTTTGTATAATGTGAGCTCCACACCTAAGTGGGGAGATTGCTCTGCCCCTACCTGACCTTTGAAGTGAAGTGAAAGTCTCTCAGTCGTGTCCAACACTTTGCAACCCCATGGACTATACAATCCATGGAATCTCCAGGCCAGAATACTGGAGTGGGTTGCCATTCCCTTCTACAGGGATCGAACCCAGGTCTCCCGCATTGCAGGTGGATTCTTTACCAGCTGAGCCACCAGGGAAGCCCATCAGATGGTCTGATCTTTGGTAAAGCCTGAAGATGCTCCAGGACATGTTGATTAATCTTTGAACTGAATAGGGGAGGGAGGAAGAGGAGAGAGAAAAGAAGAGATAAGAGAAAGAGGAAAGAAGAAGGGACTTTTTTTTTTTTACTGTCTTTCAATTGATTTTACTCCTCCTGCAATTTAAGTTAGCATGTCTACCGGAGTGCTTCCTCTTCTCCCACGGTTCCCTTCTCTCTCACCTTCCTTCAGTTCAGTCGCTCAGTTGTGTCCGACTCTTTGCGACACCATGAATCACAGCACGCCAGGCCTCCCTGTCCATCACCAACTCCCGGAGTTTACTCAAACTCATGTCCATCGAGTCGGTGATGCCATCCAGCCATCTCATCCTCTGTCGTCCCCTTCTCCTCCTGCCCCCAGTCCCTCCCAGCATCAGGGTCTTTTCCAATGAGTCAACTCTTCACATGAGGTGGCCAAAGTATTGGAGTTTCAGCTTCAGCATCAGTCCTTCCAATGAATATTCAGGACTGATTTCTTTTAGGATGGACTGGTTTGATCTCCTGGCAGTCCAAGGGACTCTCAAGAGTCTTCTTCAACACCACACCTTCCTTGGGGTGTTGTAATTGCTGTGTCCATCTGGTGAAAAGGAGTATGAATGAGTGAGCAAGGAGGAGAAAGAAGGGAATAAGCAGGCAAAGGAACAAGGAAAGTACGGATAACGAGGGAGGAATGTAGTCTGCTTAGATAAAGTCCAGATGAAGCAGAAAACCCGTTGTGGAGACCCAGGAGAAAAGACTTAGAGAAATTTAGGATGCACTAAGCACTTGGCAGAAGTTTCAAGAAATATCACTAAGCTCTCTGGAGACTGAGAGGGAAGATGAGGAGGGGGAGAAAATTGAAGAATGTAGGGAAGGAGCCAAACAGTAGCTCTTTTTCTGCTGGCATGCGTGCTCAGTTGCTAGTTGTGTCAGATTCTTTGTGACCCTATGGACTGCAGCCCGCCATGGAGTTTCCCAGGCAAGAATGCTGAAGTGTGTTGCCATTTCCTACTGCAGGGGATCCCTCCCCCCACCCCCATGCCCCCTGTCAGGGATCAGACCCACGTCTCCTTATCCTACACTGGCAGGCAGGCAGATTCTTTACCACTGAACCACACTGGAAAGCCTTTTTTTGCTGCCAGTGGTTTTTTTTCCTTGCTGGCAGCCACTCCCAGAAAGAATGGTTTGAAAACTTGTGTTCCGATAAATTCTCTCCCCTCTTGTTTGTAGTCTGTTTGAAACAGTCTGCCTTGAGGGATTTTGGGTAGTTGAAGGAGAGCTATAAGAATAGAGCCTGCAATCAGCATAAACTCTGTATTTCTGGGGTTCCAGGAACACGTAAAAGGGGAAAAAACTGTAATGTGCTCAAATATTCATATGTTTCTAATACCCTTTGTAAACAGATGTGCCCTTTCTTCTTGAGGAAAATGGAACTGAAGAACTTTGTCTTTTGACGTCAGGAAAACTAAGCTATTCTTTATCATGGGCCTTAGATGAAAATGGTGTTCCTCTGACACCTGTGTCACAGTCACTACAATCTGCTTTCTGCAGGTAATAAACTTTGTGCTTGAAAAATAATGCCTGTCCTCAGCAAAGCATCACACAAAGCCTACAAGAGGGAGACTCTAGATAAGTGGTAGGAACAGTTTAGTTTACTTGGATGTTGCTTTATTTTTATTTGTATTTGTAAATATATAAAATATTTATTTTATTTATAATCACTCCGCTAAGGCAATAAGTATCTTTATGTGTAAGAGAATGTGTCTCTTCAGTGTTTAGGATTAGAGCCACATGGATGATGACAGAGGCGGTTCCACAGTCCTTAGACTGTGTAGGCAAAGGCCAAGACTCCCAAGGATTTGATTTCTGGGTCCTTTATCTCTCCCAGTCAGTCTGGATTATGCAAAAGAAAAAAAGATTTTTTGCATTATCAATTTGCTGGAAGAAATTGCTGAGCATAGAAATTTCACCTATATCCCACAACTTCTTAGAGAAATTGGAGTTAACTTCTAGACCCTATCCACAGACAGTATTACTAGAAGTACAGTAGAATTCTATAAAAATGATAATAATGCTGGCTTATATACTGTGCTATGTTTGAGTAAAATGACACACATAAAGGGCCAAAAGATCTCATCATTAAAGAAATTAACGAATGATAATGACAAAAGGATAGCCTTTTCCCTCCCCATCTAAACACATATTTTAATTTTTATTTGTTTTTTTTTAAACACATATTTTTTTAAAAAACAGGCTGGATCCAACGATATGACATTATGGGAAAGGCAAAACTATGGAGACAGTAAAAATGTCATTGTTCACCAGGAGTTAGGGAAAGGGAGGGATGAATAGGCAGAGCACACAGGATTTTTAGGGTAGTGAAACTATTCTGTATGGTACTGTAATTGTGAATATGTGTCATTATGTATTTGACAAAAATCCGTATAACATAAGACATCAAGAGTAAACCTTACTGTAAACTATGGATTTTGAGTACTAATGATGGGTTAGTATAGGTCCATGTATTATAACAAGTGCAACTCTTTTATTGCAACAGACATAGTAAATTATAACTCTGGTGCAGGATATTGATAGTGAGGTAGGTTGTGTATGTGGAAACTGTACTTTAAACCAATTTTGCTGTGATCCTAAAACTCCTTTTAAAAAATTCCTATTTTTAAAATAAAATAATATTTTAAAAAATATTCGTATAAATAATGTGGATTAAATAGGAAATCAAAACTGAAATTAGAGACTATTTTTAAAATAACAATGAGAACACTATCTACAAAATTTGTGGCATATGGCCAGAATCATAGCAAAAGTTCATAAGTGGTCTTCTTGCATACATGAGTGCTAAGTCGCTTCAGTCATGTCTGACTCTTTGTGATCCTACGGACTGTAGCCTACCAGGCTCCTCTGTCCATGGAATTGTCCAGTCAAGGATACTGGAGTGGGTTGCCTTGACCTCCTTCTGAGTGGTCTTCTTGGTAAATAAGAAACAGTTTTAAACAAAAAACTAAACCAATGTCAGTAGTACTCAACAACTGATGTTGAAGAAACAGGAAGTGGATGTAGATTACTCATCAAGAAGCTTGACAGTAAAAAGAGGCTGAAAATAAGAGAGAGAACAGAATCAAAGTGTAGAGTTCTTAAAATTTGGGGGCAGTACTTATCTTCTAAAAGGAAGTGATGAAATTCATAGGAAAAGAGCCAGAATGTATTAGAAAGAATATGAGATAAAGAAGTCACCTGCCAGTACAGGCGATGCAAGAGACTTGGGTTTGA
Organism: Muntiacus reevesi; assembly: GCF_963930625.1. Taxonomy (NCBI): domain Eukaryota; kingdom Metazoa; phylum Chordata; class Mammalia; order Artiodactyla; family Cervidae; genus Muntiacus; species Muntiacus reevesi. Next base: position 140,165,851 of record NC_089250.1, read on the forward strand.
TCCCTGGGTCAGGAAGATCCCGTAGAGGAGGAAATGGCAACCCACTCCAGTATTCTTGCCTGGAAAATCCCCTGGACAGAGGAGCCTGGCAAGCTACAGTCCATGGAGTCACAAAGAGTCGGACACAACTGAAGCAGTTAGCACATGAACTCCTTTAGAGTCAGGAAGATATTGAACCAGAACATAAGTCAATAGCTGTGGTTCTAGAGAAGAGGAAATATCTTTTCAAAGAAGAGAATGAGATAGAAATCGCAGTACACACAGAATTGTAATTTTGATGGATATCCCTGTTTTGCTGAGTAATTGAGGTCATCTTAGAGACCTGGAGCAGGGCATTTTAGGAGAAAAATGGGTTGTCATCAGAAAAACAGTCACTCAGTCGTGTCCAACTCTTTGTGACCTCATGGACTGCAGCACACCAGCCTTCCCTGTCCATCACCATCTTCTGGAGTTTGCTCAAACTCATGTCCATTGAGTCAGTGATGCCATCCAACCATCTCATCTTCTGTCGGCCCCTTCTCCTCCCAACTTCAATCTTTCCCAGCATCAGGGCCTTTTCCAATGAGTCACTTCTTCCCATCAGGTGGCCAAAGTATTGGAGTTTCAGCTTCAGCATCAGTCCTTCCAATGAATATTCAAGGTTGATTACCTTTGGGATTGACTGGTTTGATCTCCTTGCTGTCCAAGGGGTTCTCAAGAGTCTTCTCCAGCACCACAGTTTGAAGGCATCAATTCTTCAGCGCTCAGCCTTTTTTATGGTCCAGCCCTCACATCTGTACATGACTACTGGAAAAACCATAGCTTTGACTGTATGGACCTTTGTAGGCAAAGTAATGTATTTGCTATTTAATATGCTTTCTAGATTTGTCATTGCTTTTCTTCCAAGGAGCAAGCATCTTTTAATTTCATGGCTGTAGTCACCATCTGCAGTGATTTTGGAGCCCAAGAAAATAAAGTCTGTCATTGTTTCCATTGTTTCCCCATCTATTTGCTATGAAGTGATCAGACCAGATGCTGTGGTCTTAGTTTTTTAAATGTTGAGTTTTAAGTCAACTTTTTCACTCTCCTCTTTCACCCTTCTCAAGAATCTCTTTAATTCCTTCTCGCTTTCTTCCATTAGAGTGGTGTCATCTGCATATCTGAGGTTATTGATATTTCTCCCGCAGTCCTGATTCCAATTTGTGCTTCATCCAGCATGGCATTTCACATGATGAACTCTGCATATAAGTTAAATAAGCAGGGTGACAATATATAGTCCTTCCCAGTTTTGAACCAGTCTGCTGTTCCATGTTTGGTTCTAACTGTTGCTTCTTGACCTGCATACAAGTTTCTCAGGAGGCAGGTAAGGTGATCTGGTGTTCCCATCTCTTTAAGAATTTTCCAGTTTGTTGTGATCTATACAGTCAAAGGGTTTAGCATAGTCAATGAAGCAGAAGTAGATGTTTTTCTGCAATTCTCTTGTTTTTTCTATGATCCAGTGGATGTTGGCAGTTTGATCTCTGGTTTCTCTGCCTTTTCTAAATCCAGCTTGTACATCTTGAAGTTCTTGGTTCACCTGTTGTTGAAACCTAGTTTGAAGGATTTTGAGCATTATTTTGCTAGCATGTGAAATAAGTGCAATTGTGCCGTAGTTTGAATATTCTTTGGCCTTGGCTTCTTTGGGATAGGAATGAAAACTGACCTTTTCCAGTCCTGTGGCCGCTACTGAGTTTCCCAAATTTGTTGGCATAGTGAGTGCAGCACTTTCACAGCATCATCTTTTAGGATTTGAAATAGCTCAGCTGGAATTCTATCACCTCTACTAGCTTTGTTCATAATGTTGCTTCCTAAGGGCCACTTGACTTCACATTCCAGGATGTCTGTCTCTAGGTGAGTGATCACACCATCGTGGTTATCCGGGTATTAAGATCGAAATGGGTAATAAGGGTAATTTATTTTGGAGCTAGTGAATAAGGTTTTAATATCCTGAACCAGAATTTTCTTGTGTTACTTAGTATTTCCCTAGCATAGTCCCCCACTGCAGCTATTTTTTTTTTAATTTTTATTTATTTATTTTTAACACCAAAAACATTTTGGGGGTATAGCTGATTAACAGTTTTGTGATAGTTTCAGATGGCAGCAAAGTGACTCCCAGCCATATACCCACTGCAGCTATTTTAAATCTTTACCACATCAATCTTCGTCTTTTTCTTAAAGTCAGATGTCTGTTCTCCTCACTCTAAAGCTAACTTTTATGCAAGTAATTTGGAACTTCTCTTGGTCTCTTTTAGGAATCTATTGACATATTTATATGCTTTTCTTACATTTTCTCCAACTTTTCTATCTCCTTATGCTGTAAGTTTTTCATATCCAAGAAGCTTTCTGTGCTTTAAAACAAAGAAAAATCGAAGCATTTGATTAAACCCTAAAAACCCTTTCTTGTTGTTTTTCCTGCGCAAGTTATTATATGGATGCTCTCCTGGTCTATATACATTGCCTTTACTTTTTGTTCACACATTTCATCCCTAACCCAGCCCATTTACTCCTCAAGGCTACCAAGGACCTTCTGGTCATATTTATTGACCTGTCCTCATCTTTTTGCTTCTTGATGTCTCTTCTCTCTTGGCTTCTGTGATGCTGCACTTAACGGTTCCAGTCACTTGGGATCTCAAGTTTATAAAAGATTGAAAGCAGTTGTGCAAGATTGGAACAGATGAAAAGTGTCAACAGAGGATGAACTGCAGGAAACGTTTTCAAAGTTCAGAGCCCTTTCTAAAGTGAACTTGAAGTAAAGCTTTACCATTGGGGATTCTGAGATCAGAGAGGGAAATTGCAGAACTCTCCTGTCTACAGCTGTGGGAGCCCAAGGGCTGGTGAGCAACAGTGGTTTTAGAAACCTGGGATGGGTGCTCCAAAAGGCAAGACTGACTTGTGAGCGTCAGAGCATGAAGCTAAAGGAGATCAGAAAGAGTTTGTTTATTCACTCACTCATTCATTCATTTATTCATCAACTACTGACACAACTAGAAACGGAAGGTGATCTTAGAGTGCTTTATATTACAAAATTCGTATCTCTCCAGTCTCAATTAACATTGTCTAGAGTGTTTGTTTAACACATTTTGAAAACATAAAACTGTTTTTCTTACACTCACTAGTTGATTATTTTGTGACGTCGTTAATTGAGTTTTGTATTTGCCCTTATTTCTTATCTCCCATAACTTTCATTCTGGATTTACCCTTCTTGCTCAAAGTTGTTCCCTGAACGATTCAGTTTCTTTTTTTTAGCTTTTTGTTTTGTACTGGGATATAGCCAGTTATGACACCACCTTTATGTCAGAGAGTGAAGAGGAACTAAAAAGCCTCTTGATGAAAGTGAAAGAGGAGAGTGAAAAAGTTGGCTTAAAGCTTAACATTCAGAAAACTAAGATCATGCCATCTGGTCCCATCACCTCATGGGAAATAGATGGGGAGACAGTGGAAACAGTGTCAGACTTTATTTTTGGGGGCTCCAAAATCACTGCAGATGGTGACTGCAGCCATGAAATTAAAAGATGCTTACTCCTTGGAAGGAAAGTTATGACCAACCTGGATAGCATATTAAAAAGCAGAGACATTACTTTGCCAACAAAGGTCCATCTGGTCAAGGCTATGGTTTTTCCAGTGGTTATGTATGGACGTGAGTGTTGGACTGTGAAGAAAGCTGAGCGCCAAAAAATTGATGCTTTTGAACTATGGTGTTGGAGAAGACTCTTGAGAGTCCCTTGAAGTGCAAGGAGATCCAACCAGTCCATCCTAAAGGAGATCAGTCCTTAATATTCATTGGAAGGACTGATGCTGAAGCTGAAACTCCAGTACTTTGGCCACCTCATGAGAAGAGTTGACTCATTGGAAAAGACTGTGATGCTGGGAGGGATTGGGGGCAGGAGGAGAAGGGGACGACAGAGGATGAGATGGCTGGATGGCATCACCGACTCGATGGGCATGAGTTTGAGTAAACTCCAGGAGTTGGTGATGGACAGGGAGGCCTGGCATGCTGCGATTCATGGGGTCACAAAGTTTGGGACACGACTGAGTGACTGAACTGAACTGAATAGCCAGTTAACCACATTGTGATAGTTTCAGGTGAACTGCGAAGGGACTCAACCATACATATACATATTCATGAAAATGATTCTGTTTTCCTGGCTAGAAAGCTTATTTAGTCTTTATGTGTTTGAAAATGTATTTTTTCCTCATTCTTGAATAATTGTGTAGATGGGCATAAAATTTGAGGCTGATACTTATTTTCCCTAAGCACTCTGAAGCTACAGTTGCATTATCTTCTGGAATTTATCATAGCTGTTTAAAAATCTGCTCTCAGTCTAAATGTTAGTATATTGTAGATAGTCTTTTCTCCCTGATAACTTTAAAATTCTTTGCTTAATTCTTAGAGACAAAGCTCAGGCCTGAGGGCAGGGAGGAGCTATTGCTTAATGGGTACAGGATTTCTCTTTGGAATGATGAAAAGTTCTGAAAATAACATGGTTATGGTGACTGTACAACACTGTGGACTGAATGCCACAGTGCCATACTAAATGCCACTGGATTACATTACCTGCTTAGCATTTGTTTGTGAAGAAGGGGTTGCAGATGACAAAGGAATTTAGCTGTAGCCCACAGCTAAACAACTGTAGGGATGACAGAAGAAATCATTATAGCAACGGCAGGAGATGTTCTGAGGTTTTTATTACTTTCCCTGAGGCAGATATCTGGAGACTACGTTGAAATACAACCAATTTTTTTGAAGGGTATAATGGGTAAGTTTCTCTCCATAATCTATTCATTAACATTTAAACTGTACCTAAGCCTTTATTCTCTAAGGGACCTGGGCTAAGATTCTTCCCATGAGAAGGAAAATTTATTATGTGATGATGTTAAGGGTGGCAGGCCCTAGAGATCTCTTATGACAAAGATATTAAAGCAGTTCAAATGAGAGGGCAGACATAGGAATTAAAGAAGGGAAGAATACTCAAGCTCTACCTGTTTGTAATTTTGCTGAACATTCTATCAAACCATTCATTGACTTTGTTAGGAATAACTTCCAAAGATTTGATAGCTTACAGCACAAGGTGTTGGATTCATGATCTCTGAAGAAGAAAATTGAACTTCCGGATCAGGAACCAGGCTTCACCACTCAGAGGGACTCTTGTGTGGGCAGATGTTTTATTACAGTGAAAAAGGACTGAGAAAGCTTCTGACATAGACATCAGAAGAAGGTGGAGAGTGCTCCGTCACTAGGCTTAGCAAGGGAGCTATATACTTTTTCAATAGGTTATTAATAATAAATCAAAAGAATGTTTCAAGTTTGTAAAGGTCTTACTAGACCCACTCCCACAATTTACATTTTAAAATGATGGGATTAGAACCAACAATGGCAAGATCTTACCAGTCCCACCCCCACAATATACATTTTAAAATAACAGGATTATCTTAATGGGCTTCCCTTGTGCCTCAGCTGGTAAAGAATCCGCCTGCAATGCAGACCTGGTAGACCTGGGTTTGATCCCTGGGTTGGGAAGATCTCCTGGAGAAGGGAAAGGCTACCCACTCCAGTATTCTGGCCTGGAGAATCCCATGGACTGTATAGTCCATGGGGTCACAAAGAATAGGACAGGACTGAGTGAGCTTCACTTTCACAAGAAGGTGAAACATATCCTCATGCAGGATACATTGTTGTTATATAATCCTTAGTACAGAGTTTAAGATGAATCCTTTTGTTGTGTTATCATCAGCTCTGGGCTTAAAGGAAAAAAAAAAAAAGGCTGTAATGGGATAAGTTTTATGTGACTAAGACTAAGGAATGTAGAAAAAAAAGTTTGTTCTTTTCTCCTCTTTGAGACTCCCAGACCCCTGCCTCCTCGGGGACCCCAGACTTCTTATCAACCTACCTAAGAATTGACTCTGTCAGATTCATCATAAAAAATATGAATAGATACTGATGGAAAGTGGACAGTGTAAAATGTGTGTCCACATTTGGGCTGACATTAGGGAATCTGAGTCAGAACTGTATTATTGAAATCCTAGTTTATGGACTGGAATTTTCCCAGAGTACTACATAGAAAGGATCTTAGAAATCTTTCAGTCCGAAACGTTCTAATTCCACATGGTAAAATGAATTACCCATGAAGAGAGAGATTAAGTAACTATGATAATTGATGACTGAAAAGAAACCCTTTTTGTTTAGGGTTGAATCTCCTCTGCACTTTGCCTGTAGTTGAGGTCACTAAGATGCACTCCCAGGTGTGCTAGTGGTAAAGAACCTGCCTGCCTGTGCAGGTAGACATAAGAGACATCAGCCAGGAAGATCTCCTGGAGGAGGGCATGGCAACCCATTCCAGTGTTCTTGCCTGGAGAATCCCATGGACAGAGGAGCTTGGCGGGCTGCAGTCCGTAGGGTTGCACAGTTGGACATGACTGAATCGACTTAAGAATGCACTTAAGAATACATTCTAACCTGTCTTTCATAGCTCTCCACCTTCTAAAGATATGGCCTCATAGGACCAAACAAAGATATTCTTCTGACTCATATTTCCCAGTTAATTGTATTACATACTTTATATTGTGTTTCTACCCTAAAGATATAGCCGAAAGATTCTTTTTTATATTGTGTATTTTAGATAGCAAAGAGGAATATTTATGGACTTTACCCTTCAGAAGCTTGCTTGTCTCTTAAAGGAGGGGTAGACATTTATCAAAAAAACTATCATACAGTTAGAATGTGAGAAGAACCAGGGAAGATAGCACATCTGAACCTTCTGTTTTATCCTTAAATGCAGAGGATGGATAAGCTTAATCTTTAAATACCTGTAATGGGTAGGTTTTAGCCCATATAACAGATGTATCACCTGTATATTACATATAAATTCACAACATATTTTTCCTTATGTTAGTGTGTTAAGGAATGTAGATGCAAGAGGTGTCCCTGAAATTCCATGGCTTATTAATGCACAGACGCTTTCTGAATGGGCCAGTGAGGTCAGAATTGACCCAAATAACCCAGAATGTTCTGACTTGATGGAATTTATTATGGTAAGTTGTAGCAAAATATCTGTACTGTAAATATATTTATTAAGCTCTATACTCATATACTCCCCCACAGTTTGCGGTGTATTTTTCTAGGCACTAGTAGTCATTAAAAGTAAACCTGAAACATCCCATTCATGAGACAAGCGCTCGGGCCTGGTGCACTGGGAAGACCCAGAGGAATCGGGTGGAGAGGGAGGTGGGAGGGGGGATCGGGATGGGGAATACGTGTAACTCCATGGCTGATTCATGTCAATGTATGACAAAACCCACTGAAATGTTGTGAAGCAATTAGCCTCCAACTAATTAAAAAAAAAAAAAATAGTAAACCTGAGGACAGAGTTTTCAGCCAGTTTACAGTATTATGAGGCAGTTAGAAATTCAACAACTGGGAAAATGATTGTTACTCTGCCACTATTTAGCAACCCTTGCTTGGTGTGTCCAGCAGAATAATCTCCAGGTTGACATCTGTTGTACATCTACTGAGTACCAGCCATATTATTAATTGCTGAGGACTTTAAAGATGATTCAAAGACATCCTCCTTCCCTCAAAGACTCTATTTATTCACTTCTACTCCTGCTCATAGCCAGCTGAACTGCTCTGTGTGCTCCAAAACTGCTTACTTCATACTTTTATCCATGCCATTCCCTCTGCTATATCAGCTATCTCACCCACCCTGCAAGTCTGGTAAATACTTCCTTGGCAACCTTGTTACCAAGTCCAAGCTCCCTTTGCTCCCCCACACTGATAGGCCAGTGAATCTGAGAGATAAGGTGTTGAGGTAAGGAATACAACTTTATTTGGAAAGCCAACTGACGGAGAAGATGGCAGACTAACATCTCAAAATAACCATCTTGTCAGCATCTGGATGCCAGTTTCTTTTATGTATCAGAGATAGGGGGTGGACATAAGGAAACAAAATAAAAAGGCTATTTAATCTTGCAGGTATCTCCTGAAATGGCAAGCCTCAGGCAGGGGGATGTGTTAATTTCTTTCTTCCTGCCAGCCAGGTGGACAGGGTTATAAACAAAAGCACTTTAGCTTAAGTCAGGCAGAGGGGCAGGATTCTTTGAGGCAGGCCATTATGTGTGATTATAATAACAATATCAACAGAAAGCAAGTAAAAGAAACAGTTTCAATGCGGGGTCAAAATTGACTTCTCCCTGCAACAACTTCAGTTAGGTATGCGCTTTTCTTTTCTTGCCCTCCTGTTCTTCTTTTTTTTTTTTAATAACTCTTATGGATCTATTTATAAGATAGAGTTTGAGCAAGCTCCGGGAGATGGTGAAAGACAGGGAAGCCTGGCATGCTGCAGTCCATGGGGTCAAAAAGAGTCAAACATAACTGAACAACAGCAAATGGATCTGTCATTCTGCCTTTACTGTAGTCATTCGTCCATGTGGTTTATCTTTCCCTGTGGAACTACAGCTAGTAAATCTTTGTCTCTCTTATGGCACTAGCACTTTTTCTCTCATGTACTGGGTACTCACGTTTGCATTTATTGAATAAAGCAGTGCATAGATTATTGCAATTAAGTTTCCTCAGATCATAGCTTCCCAACTGACATGCTGAATTGATTTCTTGTACATAGAACTATTGAATGTCTCTCAGCTCATAGAGCAACCAGATATAAAAAGCCTCTTTTAACCCACTGTACAGTAACATGTTTTCATTTCTATGTAAATCATGACCAGGAAAAGGTTGAGAATCTATGTAGGCTAGATTCTGCACTTCTTTTTCCAGATTTTCTATTACAGATTCAGTTGTTCCACTTCCTATTTATATTGCAATTCTCATATCTCACTGTTTCAACTGTTTTGAAGTCTTGAATTTAAAAAGAATTATTTTAAGTAAAGACTTTACATTATTTGTGTTTTACAGTACATAAAACATAAAGGACAGGATATTCCAAAGTATTTTCGTCTTGAACAGTTGCAAGATGAATTTAACTTTGTTTCTGAAGAGGAAATGAAAAAGAGTAAACGTTTCCAGCTATTGCAACTTAGAAATGCTGGTCAATTAGATGTTTTCCTTCTGCAGCAAATGCCCCTTTATGACAGAGAGATTCCAGATTTAGTCTTCCAGGTACTTGGTTTCTATTTGAATATTGCTTGTTCTATGATGAGTTAATGTTTTGCTGCTTTAAGTCTGTATTAATTTTTAAAAAACTATCTATAGACAAAGATTTTCCTTTCTTAAAGTTTTTTTACTTGATGTATCTTTGATGTACAATATTTATGTAAGTTTTACAGGTGTATAGTATAGTGGTTTACAACTTTTAAAGGTTATGTTCCATTTATAGTTATTCTCCAGGCAAGAATACTGGAGTGGGTTGAAAAGGAAATGGTAACCCACTGCACAGCACAGCACAGCAACCAGTATTCTTGCCTGGACAGAATTCTTTGGACAAAGGAGCCTGGCAGGCTACAGTCCATGGGGTTGCAAAGAGTTGGATACGACTAAGTGACTATCACTCACTGTAGTTATTATAAAATATTGACTATATTCCCTGTGTTGTACAACATATCCTTGTAGTTTATTTTATACATAATAATTTGTGCCTCTTAATTTTTTAGCCTTCTGTTACCCCTCAATAAAATTTCAACAAATCATAAAGCAATATATTGTATGTAAATATATAATTGCACATCATAATCTAGTAGGGTTTATTTCTAGGTAACAGAGCTAATCTAATTAAGGAATCTATTAATGTAATTTACCACATTAACAGAATTAAGGAAGGAAAAAATATGCTCCTCTTATTAAATGCCCAAAAGGCACTTAATAATTTCAGTGCTCATTCATGACGAAAGCTTTTAGCATCCTAGAATTAGGAGAGAACGTCTTTAAACTGATTAAAAATATTCAGTATTTTGGATTTTTCTGCTGATGCAAACTGCTTTGAAAAGAAGTGTTTCAGATCAATTGTAGAATTGCGGGAATGGGAGAAGAAATAAGAAAGGACACCTACACACCCACTGGATAATTAGAGGGAGTTTCAGATTTAATTAGCCAGGAATGCAGAAATATACAGAAGTCCAGCAGAACACAGGGCAGGACAGTTCAGCAAATTTTGTGGTTGGTTTTTCCTGGACTCTGGTACGATGATGGGGGTTTGGGAATATTAAACTTCTTGTGACATGTCCACATAGAGTAGGGTTTTGCAAAACCTAAGAACAAAACAAAAAACAAATCAAACCAAAAACCTGTACAAAATAGGCAAGGTTTACATAACCACCCCAGAAAAATTAATATATTCATGGTAAATGCACTTCCATTTAAGGCAATGTTTACAAATGTTGGACTCCTTTAGTTCTTGAACCCAATTCAAGGTCAATAAGGCATATCATCCTTCAAGAGAAGAAATAGAGCCATTGCCTAGGTGTCCCTGAGCAAATTCTCTGTCTCCAGCTTTCCAGCATTCTGGAAAACCAGTTCCTTGTAAACTATCCCTTGATTTGATTCAGTGCCCTATTATCTGTGTGGCTCTGAAACTGTTTGGTATAATGATCACTATCAGAAATCAGTTTCCTCATAGACTCCTACACTAACATTGTACTTAGTAGCTAAACATCAGTTTTCCCATTAATCTCAAGAACTTGAAACTGCCTGCTGTCATCTCTACCAGCAAGAGCCAATGCATTAAGCCAGAAAGAAAAAAAAAAAAAAGAAGAAAATTAGAATTGGAATAGAAGAGACAAACTATCCATGTTTGCAGAAAATTCATTTGTCTGTGTGGAAAACAGAATCTACAGCTAACTGTGCATGCTGACTGTGCTAAGTAGCTTCAATTGTGTTCGACTCTTTGCAACCTTATGGACTGTAGTCCTCCAGGCTCCTCTCTCCATGGGATTCTCCAGACAAGAGTACTGGAGTGCGTTGCCGTGCCCTCCTCCAGGAGATCTTCCCAGCCCAGGGATTGAACCCATGTCTCTTATGTCTCCTGCATTGGGAGGCAGGTTCCTGCTAGTGCCACCTGCACAAGTAATAAATTTGTTGAACATAATATCCACTTTTAAGAATGAACAGCTACTTTTTTATTTTAAAAGGAGAATTGTACCTCTATAATAGAGAAATCTAGTTGTTACCATCTTGATTTAGTGATCCAGCTTAATCTTATTAAGTGCAGTAGGAAGAATAATGGCTCCCTAAAGATGTCACTCCCTAATGCCCCGAACCTGTGAAAATGTAATGTACCTTGCTTAAAATAGGGAGACTACGGTTGATTATCTGGGTGGACCTAATTTAATTGTATGAGACTTTACAAGCAGAGAAAACTTTCCAACTAAGAGCAAAAGAAAGATCGCTTTTGCAATAGCAAGAGAAATCAGAGGAATTCCAATCATGAGAGGGACTCAGCATGTAGTTGCTAGCTCTGTGATTTAGTGGTCCACCTGTGAAGATTGGAGAGCGATCCATAGACGCTAAGAGTGAGCCTGAACTGACAGCCAGTGAGGAAACGAGACCTCAGTCCTGTAACCATGAGATATTAGATTCTGCCAACCATCTAGATGAGCTTAGAAATAGATTCTTTTCAGAGTCTACTGGTGAGAACCCAGTTGGCCTAAACCTTGGTATTAGCCTTGTGAACCCTGGAATAAATAGCTAACACCACTGTAAATAAGTCCATTTGTATAATGAGACAATCTAGGCTTCTAACCTACAAAACTCTGAGATAATAAATTTGTGTTGTCTGGAGCCACTAAATCTGTGATAATTTGTTCCAGCAGCAATAGAAAAGTAAAACATTGATAAAGGACAGGCAGATATTATTGGCTCCTAATGTGATACAATATGAGATACACAGCACTGTGTTTGAAATACCCTTGTCAAAAATGTATCACCTGAACCAAATCAAGACTTTGTTTTTTTTACAAGAAATATGAGGAATAGAGAAACAAGTTAAATAGCACAAGGAGCCAGTCAGACAAACATGAAATGTGGGACTACTGGCTAGGAAGTGCAATTGTTTTTCTGTTACATTTTGATCTCTTTAAAGAGCCATCATTTTTAGACTTAAATAGACATTTCTCCAAAGAAGACATACAAGTAGCCAACAAGTACATGAAGAGACAGATGCTCAGTATTGTTATATGTTAGAGAAATGCAAATCAAAACTACCGTGAAGTATCACCTCACTCCCATCAGAATAGCCATCATTAACAAGTCTACAAATAGAAAATGCTGGAGAGGCTGTGGAGAAAAGGGAACCTTCCTACACTGTTGGTGAGAATGTAAATTGGTGTAGTCACTATGAAGAACAGTGTGGAAATTCCTTAAAAAACTAACAATAGTGTTACCATATGATCCAACAATCTCACTGCTGGGCATTATCCAGAGAAAACTCTTGATTCAAAAAGATACATGCATCCCAATGTTCATAGCAGCAGTAGTTACAATAGCAAGGCATGGAAGGAACCTTAAGTATACATCTAATGGATAAAGAAGATGTGGTAGTGTATATATACACTTGGCCATAAAAAATAATGAAATAATTCCATTTGCAGCAACATAGATAGACAAAGAGATTATCATACTAGGTGATGATCGTGTAGTAAGTCAGAAGGAAAAAGACAAATGATACCATCTTCAATTTAGGAAATGCATTCCAAAGCCTTAGAAAAGAGAGCTGTGGATTTATGTGCTCATACACGTACATCCCTTGATTGGCTAGGAATTTCCAGGCTGTAATCAGTAGCAGTTTTCTGGAATTGTGTAAAGCTGTCATTTGGCCATCTTATGTAAAACTTGTTCTCAGTAAAATAAGATCAAAGAAAAAATATCATGATATCGCTTACATATGGAATCTGAAAAAAAGATACAAATGAACTTATTTTAAAAACAGAAATAAGACTCATGGACATAGGAAACAAATTTACCAATACCAAAGGGGGAAGGGAGTGGAGGAGGAATAAATTAGGCATTTGAGATTAGCAGATACAAGCTACTATATAGAAAATCAATAAACAACAGGTTCCTATTGAATGGCACAGGGAACTTTATCCATATCTTGTAATAACGTATAATGGGAAAACATCTGAAAAAATATGGACAGTGATTGGTGGAAAAACAGCAGCAGTTGGTAAAATTTGGATATTAGAATATTAAGTATATTGATAATTGAGTCATAGTCATATATTGGGAAATTGTTAATTTTGTTGTCTATGATTATGGCACTGTGGATATGTCCATAGTATTTGGAGATTCATGCTGAAGTTTTTATTTAAGAATAAAGTGTCATGGTGCTATAATTTACACTGAGATATTTTAGCCAAAAAAAGAAAAGAAATAGATTAAACAAATGTGGCAAAATGTTAATCTTTAGGTTACTAGAGAGTAAGTATATAGATTTTAATAGTCTTTCTCATTTTCTGTATGAGGAAAAATTAGAGGCAAAAAATAAATAGCATTCTATATACCAGTAAAAACCCACTAGAAATGTAATTTAGCAAAGATACATCTTACAATAGCAATAAAAACTCTTAAATACATTGGAATATGTTTAACAAAACATGTACAAAACTTAATGGAGAGAATTGTAGAATATTTTGAATGGTGTAAAATTAGATTCAGACTTCATAACAGAAATAAATACCATGTGTAATGAAGATTACCCATGAAATGTGAAACTCTATTTTTGAAATTAATTTTTATTGCAGTCGAGTTGCTTTACAGTATTGTGTTAGTTTCTGCTGTACAGCAAAGTGGATCAGCCATATGTATACATATATCCCCTCTTTTGGGGTTTCCTTCCCATTCAGGTGACAACAGAGCATTAAGTAGAGTTCCCTGTGCTACACAGCACAGCCTCATTAGTTATCTATAGCATCTATAGCATCTATCTATAGCATATATATCCACATATAGCATACATATCCATATCTATCTATAGCATCCATAGCGTATATATGTCAATCCCAATCTCCCAATTCCTCCCCCCGCCCCACTTCCCTCCTTGGTATCCATACATTTACTCTCTACATCTGTGTCTCTACTCCTGCTTTGAAATGCAAAACTTTAAATGGATGTCTTAATCTGGGACAGGAAAGTATTTCTTAAACAAAGCACAAAAAGTATACATTATAAAGAAGTGGAATGATTGGCTTGATAATATTAAAATTTAAATCCCACAAATTAGGAAAAGGTATTTGCAAGTTATATATTAATTAATAAAAATTAACATCCAGAGTATTTAAGTAAATCTTATAATTTAGTACTTTCTAAAGTAAATAAAGTGATATGAAATAGTAATATAATATGTTGTTTGTTTAGTTGCTCAGTCATGTCTGACTCTTTTGTGACGCCATGGACTATAGCCTGCCAGGCTCCTCTGTCCATGGGATTTCCCAGGCAAGAATAGGTGGCCGTTTCTTTCTCCAGGGTATCTTCCTGACTCAGGGATGGAACCTGCATCTCCTACATTGGCAGGTGAATTCTTTACCACTGAGCCACCTGGGAAACAATATAATGGGGAATAACATAATGTTCATTCACTCAGTCATGTTCGACTCTGCAACCCATGGACTGCAGCACGCCAGGCCTCCCTGTCCTTCACCATCTCCTAGAGCCTGCTCAAACTCATATCCATTGAGTTGGTGATGCCATCCAACCATCTCATCCTCTTTTGTCCCCTTCTCCTCCTACCTTCAATTTTTCCCAGCGTCAGGATCTTTTCTAATGAGTCAGCTCTTCACATCAGGTGGCCAAAGTTTTGGAGTTTCAGCTTCAACATCAGACCTTGCAATGAACACCCAGGACTGATCTCCTTTAGGATGGACTGGTTGGAGCTGGTTGCAGTCCAAGGGACTCTCAAGAGTCTTCTCCAACCACAGAGTTCAAAAGCATCAATTTTTCAATGCTCAACCTTCTTTATGGTCCAACTCTCACATCCATATATATAATATAATATATCCTTAGGTAAAAGTGGTTACTTGCCAACAATTAATTTCAAGGTTTCTTATGGATAATTAGAAAAACAAATTACTTTCAGATAATTTGTCTACTTTAAAGATACTTCATAATTTTTGTGTTGTCTTTAATGTTCTCTATAATGTAAAATGATTTTTGTGTGCTTTAGGAACGTATCCCAGAAATGCAGATGTAATAGATGCTGATTTATTTTAAATTATATAAATGAGGCATCCTGATGAATAATCATACCAACTGCTATATGTAAAATTAAAGTTATTGATTATGGTCAACATATTTTGATTACTTACTACCTGCCACACACGTTATAAATATTGTTTTAGTTAAATCTCACAGCAATCCTGTGACATGTTAATAGTAATAGTATTATTACAAAAGAGGAAACAGATCTGCAGTAGTTAATCAACTTTTCCCCAAACCACACAGTTAGTAAATGGCAGGGCCAACTTGAATCCAGGACTGTGACCTACAAAGCCCACCAACTTGAACATTACACTCTAATGTTAATACCAACCATTTCTTTTGTTTCTAATGGTACCGGGTAAATGGACACATGAAGAATAGCTCTCACTTGTCTTTACATAATCCTATCATTTTCTCAATTGCAGTTTAGTTTTTTTTTTCTCAATCATTACTTAGTTTTAAAAGATGAATGAAACTCCTCCTAGAAGAAAACAAAATATAACGGTTCTTCGCTAATTCTTAGAGGGAAGAATCTTGAAGAAACATTCTCTCCTCCCAATTCCAGAGTGTTGCCAATATCTCTTACACATAAACTGAAATGAGTAGTTAGTATTTCATTGCAGCATATCATATCTAAACCTTGTTACATTCAAGAAGTGAAACTAGGATATTACCCTAGTGGTCCAGTGGTTTAAGATTCTGCACTTCCTCGGCAGGGGGCACAGCTTTGATCCTTGGTTGGGAAACTAAGATCCTGCATGCTGCATGGCATGGCCAAAAAAAAAAAAAAACGTGAAACTAATTTAATTTCTCTACTTACAGGAATATGAAAGTCAGATAGAAAAGGATATGTCCATTTCAGATGTGAATTCTATTACTGCACAAAGGATTAATTCTGCCAATTTTCTGCAAAAGGTAACAACAACAAAATAATATTGTCAGTGCGTTTGAATTTACTTTTGTGAAAACTAGTCTGCCGGATGCATAGCGTAGTACTATGCTCTTCCCAGAGAGTCAGACGGGCAGACCTGGTTGCTCCTCACCTCTTTCTGATCACTAAGGGGTTTTCTGTTCAGTTCAGACTTCTTTTTCAGAGTTACCTACTGACCATCTGTAAATGTACACAGTTGACGTGTATTATTGATGCAACAGTTACTTCAGTTGACAGCAAACTCATTATTAGAGCATATTCCACCTTTTTCTGTTTACACCCATCTCTTCTTGACCCTGAAAATTCACTTTGAGAAGTACACCAGCATTTTGTTGGATTCCCTAGTTTTATTAACAACTCGTAATGCCGCACACCACAGCAGTTCAGCAGACAATGAATGGAGGACTACTAGGAGACAGAAAATAGTAGAGAAAGACATGCTTTAGATATTTACAGAACACCCTGCCAAAGCCTAAACCAGGTTTGAGGTGGAATCCCTCAATCAAATTCACTCCTGATTTCTTTCCACTTACCCCTCATCCTTCCACCCTAAGCTTCCAGAGCACAGGGACTATATCTATAGACCTGTGATGCCCAGCACAGTGCTCTTCACTCAGGAAATATTGAGACATGTTTGAGCAGTTAATGAGGTTAGGAATAAAACCACAAGGCTGAGGAGATTTCTAAGACTTCTGCAGGAGTAGAATTGATAGCCCTTGCTATAGAGCACCAGAGAAGCCTTTCAAGATAACTTGAAAGCAGAGAGCCTTGGAAGGATCTAAGAGATACACACCAAATACCTCGTAAAAACAGGAGAGAAGTGACCTTGTGTGACTAGATGAGCCCTAGGCAGGTATGTGCAGACCTGTTCTGACCACCCCATCTGTCTTTGGGCAAGTTATCTATGCACTGAGTCCTGCTTTATTGTTTTATAAAAACAGACAAAAATGCCTGTCTTGCTTTTCTTCTGAAGTAAAATGATAAAACTGCAAGTGCTGAGCTAGTTCGTACTCTGTTCCTCTGAGAGCATGGTGGAAATGCAGACCACTGTAGCTATCATAGTCTGTTTCAGTACTTCCTGTTTATCACTGGCAGGTTTTTTTTCCCACTCACCCTTGCCCCTCCTACGCCTTCTTTATTAACTGCATGTGTGTGCCAAGTCACTTGAGTTGTGTCCGACTCTTCGTGACCCTGTGGGGTGTAGCCCACCAGGCTCCTCTGTCCGTGGGACTCTCTAGGCAAGAATACTCTAGTGGGTTGCCTTGCCCTCCTCCAGGGTATCTTCCTGACCCAGGGATTGAGCCCGCATCGCTTACGTCTCCTGCATTGGCTGGCGGGTTCTTTACCATTAGCACCACCTGGAAAGCCCTACTAGCTCCATATTTCTTTTAAAAAGGGTTGAGAGGTGATTTAATAATGAGATTTATGTCTTAGGAAATAAAGAGGTGTTCTTATAAGAAAAGGGAACACACACCCTACGCATCCCTTTCTTCTTTTTGATGGATAAGGAAGCCCGGGAGGGAGGGTAGCAGAGGGTCAGGAAGGTGGTAAGAGCGCAAGTGTCTGAGGATTCTGGAACTTCACGCAGGATCCTGCGAAGGAGCGTCAAGAACATTTTGTGATTGTGTTTCAGCTCCTTGTGAAGACTTCTTTGCTATCTGGAGATAGTTTCACACTACAAGTTGAAGGATAATGACTCTAATTATGGGTGCTGGAATCCTGGTTTGACACTGGAGGCCTTATACGGCCATGGGGTTTAAATCTGACTGTGAGTTATGTGGGTTAAACTCCCTGCTGTGGTACTGGATTGCTAGATAAAGTTTTGCTGAAATATTTGCATCTAAGAGGCCTGTAGCGCTCCTCAATCTGTCCCTTCCATTAGTTTACTCAATAAATACTTACTGAGCATCTGCTCTTAATCAAGAATTATACTAGAGATTGGAATTACAGCCGTAAACAAGAGAGACTAAAATCCTTGACCTCCTAGTCATTCTAGTGGGAGAAGTCAGATAATGAACAAAATATTAGTGTATTAGATTGTGATATGTGCTCTAAGAAGTAAAGTTGGAAAAGAGCACGTGAGTGTGTGTGTGTGTGTGTGTGTGTGTGTGTGTTGGGTTGTGGGGTACAATTTTAAATAAGATAATCAAGGAAAGGCCCTGAGAAGGTAACACCAACAAAAAACCTGAAAGCTGAGGGAACTGGAGTTGGAGCTCCAAAAGATTAGAGTTTTCATGGGAGAAGAACATCGCAGGCTGATGGAACCACATGTGAAAACTGAGAAAGGAATATGCGTAGCCTGTAGCAGGAACAGCAAGGAGCTCAGTCTCTGTGCTGCCAGTGGAGCAAAGGAGAGAAAGAGAATGAGAGAAGGGGTGGGAGATGGGAAAGAAAGAAAGGGAGGGAGGGAGGGCTCAAGCACAATAATGGGGTCAGAGGGGAGAGGGATGTGGTTCACCTTCAAGGCAAGCAGTTTGTTGCCCATACAGGCTTCCCTGGTGGCTCAGATGGGAAAGAACCTGCCTGCAATGGAGGAGACCTGGGTTCAGTCCCTGGGTTGGGAAGATCCCCTGGAGAAGGGAATGGCAAACTACGCCAGTATTCTTGCCTGGGAAATTCCATAGACAGAGGAGCCTGGTGAGCTACAGCCCATGTGGTCTGTTTTTCCCATTCTACCACCTCATTTTCCTATATAATTTAAGCAGATCATTAGCCTGTAGGTTGGGCTTCCCAGGTGGTGCTAGTGGTAAAGAACCCTTCTGCCAATGCAGGAAAGGTAAGAAATGCAGGTTCAATCCCTGGGTCTGGAAGATCACCTGGAGGAGAGCATGGCAACCCACTCCAGTATTCCTGCCTAGAGAATCCCGTGGACACAGGAGCCTGGTGGGCTACTATCCATAGGGTCGTAAAGAGTCAGACACAGTGAAGTGACTTAGCACACATGC
The DNA here is from genome assembly GCF_963930625.1 of Muntiacus reevesi. Classification (NCBI taxonomy): domain Eukaryota; kingdom Metazoa; phylum Chordata; class Mammalia; order Artiodactyla; family Cervidae; genus Muntiacus; species Muntiacus reevesi. The sequence goes on from NC_089250.1 coordinate 140,184,881, forward strand.
ATGTGTACACAGTCTCCAGGTTACATTATCTCCAGGATGATTTGTGGCAGGACAGAAAGCAGAAATTTGCCTTGAGACACGCTTCTTCCTGGTTTCATTTCTAAAAGTCTACACCTGATGTGAAGAATGGCATTAGAGTAGAAAGGGAGGAATTTCCTTAGACTATAAAGAATTTCAGAGTGCTTAGAGGAACCAATTTCTATGGGTTCTGCAAGCAGCACAGGCTTAGGGGAATGGCTCTGTTGAAGCACTGAATATCTACCAAGCAGACAGAATGAGAACTTAAGGTCAGAGTAAGATGAACTCAAAGGACATACTGTGGGAGAGTGCGAGGGTGGGATGATATGGGAGAATGACATTGAAACATGTGAATTATACCCAGAGGGATGGGGTGGGGAGGGAGGTGGGAGGGGGGTTCAGGACGGGGAACACATGTACACCCATGGCGGATTCAAGTCAATGTATGGCAAAACCAACACAATGTTGTAAAGTAAAATAAATAAATTAATTAAAAAAAAAAAGGACATACAGAAATGTGATGACATTTCTCTGTGGATCAAGATTTGTGTGAATACAAGTGACTGCTATTAAAACACATTCACAGGTAATCATCTTCTTTGGTGAAGACTAATTCTGTCTATGTGAATACTCTGAGTTAAGTTGAAAAAGAGGTGAGAGGGTCATAATGAGAGTGTTAGGAATGATTTTGATAATGGTCAGAAACAGAACCATACTTTCACTTATCTAATTCCCCTTCCCATTCCTTACTTATAAAAAGTAAGACTAGCAAAAGAGTGACACCAGTACCGTTGTGTATTCTTAATCTTAAAATATGAACTCTTCATTTCTTAAAAATATGTTTTGTAGATGAGAAGGTTGGTAATGAGAAGAATTGTCAAAGTTAGCAAATTTAACTTATCAGATATTGTGGCTGATTATGAAGAAATTGTATCTGCAAGGTACATACTAAAATTATTATTATTTAAGTCTGAAATATAAAGCTATAAGCTAGTTCCTTCAGAGTCCTCAAATAAGTTCTCTTTTTCTATTAATGTCAAAATCCAGTTACAAAGCATAAAATGAACTATAGTGATTTAAATATTTTTAATAATTTTAAAATTCCATTTTGGACACATCTGTATGATTTATATTTTCAGTTGTATAGTAATTTTGTTTTTAACCCTCTCCTTGTGGCAAGAAAGAAAGCAAAACACCTTTGCCCCAAATTAGTTTTGCTCTCAGATCTCCCTGTCCTGGGACTGATTCTGGAAAAATCATTGGTGGTAGCACCATGCCCTAAGCCTATAATCTCCCCCTTTCAAAATTGAATCCTCAGCAAAGACTGATATAAGGACTCTGCGATCCACAGGCAGCTGTGGGGGGAGCCTTTTGCTGAAGGAACTCAATTCTCATACTGTCCTACCTGTGAGACTTAAGGGTAGGAATAGGAATTTGGGATGCTTCATATCTGGGAAACCACTCTGGGGCCACTTGCAGGTTCTTAGTATCAACAGGAAGGTTTTAATTGGCTTAGGATGCTGAGATGTATTTTGGGGGAGGGGTTTCTATTCTAAAATATACCTTGAAGTAATTCTCTATGAGCACATGTTTTAAAATAAAAGCTTATTTTTAAAAAAATTTTATTGGGGTATAGTTGATTTACAATGTTCTGCTAGTTTCGGGGTTGCAAAGAGTCAGGCATGACTGAGTGACTGAACCTAACTGACAGTGATGTGTGTGTGTTAACAGTGAAAACTTATTTTTTAACTTTTCATTTTATATTGGAGTACAGGTGATTAGCAATGTTGCGTTATTTTCAGGCGTACAACAAGGTGATTCAGTTATACACGACATGAATCTATTCTTTTTCAAATTCTTTTCTTAATTAGGCTGTTACAGAATATTGAGCAGAGTTCCCTTTGCTGCACTTGTACTGGGTCCTTGTTGTTTGCCCATTTTAAATATAGCGGTGTGTACATGTCAATCCCAAACTCCCTTGTCCCCCTCAATCCCTTCCCCGCTGGTATCCATGAGTTTGTTCTCTAAGTCTATGAGTCTGTTTCTGTTTTGTAAATAAGTTCATTTGTATCTTTTTTTGGATTCCATATATAAATTATACTACACAGCATTTCTTTCTCTGACTTACTTTCCTCAGTATGACAGTCTCTTAAGTCCATCCATGTTGCTACAAATGGTCTTATTTCATTCTTTTCAATAGCTGAGTAATAGTCCATTATATATATATTAAGAAACATATATAGATTAAAATATATATATATATTTCTTAATCTTAATATATATATTTCTTAATCTTAATTTCTTATTTCTTAATATATATATGTATCACATTTTCTTAATCCATTCTCCGGTATATGGACGTTTAGACTGCTTCCATGTCTTGGCTGTTGTAAACACACTGCAATGAATACTGGGGTACAAGTTCCCTTTCAGACCATATATTTTTCTGGATACATGTCCAGGAGTGAGGTTATAGGATGATATGGTAGCTATGTTTTTAGTTTCTTAAGGAACCTCCATACTGTTCTCCATAGTGGCTTCACAAATTTACATTCCCACCAACAGTGTAGGAGGGTTCTCTTCTCTTCCTACCCTCTCCAGTGTTTATAGTTTGTGGGTTTTTTGATGATAGCCATTTTGACTGGTTTGAGGTGATATCTTCTTGCAGTTTTGATTTGCATTTCTCTAATAATTAGCAATGTTGAACATCTTTTCGTGTGCCTCTTGGCCACCTATATATCTTCTTTGGTGAAAATATCTGTTTAAGTCTTCTGCCCCTTTTTTGATATAGTTGTTTGCTTGGATGATATTAAGCATCATGAGCTGTTTATAAATTTTGGAGACTAATCCCTTGGTCACATCATTTGCAAATATTTTTCCCAATCTGTGAGCTGCCTTTTCATTTAGTCTATTGTTTCCTCTGCTGTGCAAAAACTTTTTAGTTTAATTAGGTCTCATTTGTTTATTTTTGTTTTTCCATTTCCATTACTCTGAGAGAGGGATTGAAGAAGATGTTGCTGTAATTTATGTCAGAGTGTCCTGCCTATGTTTTCCTCTAAGAGTTTTATAGTGTACAGTCTTACATTTAGGTCTTTAATAAATTTGAATTTATTTTTGTGTACGATGTCAAAGAATGTTCTAATATCATTTTTTGCATGTAGCTGTCCAGTTTTCCCAGCACCATTTATTGAAGAGACTGTCTTTCCTTCGTTATATATAGTCTTGCCTCCTTAGATCAATTGACCATAAGTACATGCATTTATTTCTGGGCTTTCTGTCCTGTTTCATTGATCTGCATTTCTATTTTTGTGCCTTGCTGTTTTGATGACTATAACTTTGTGGGGTAGTCTGAAGTTTTTATTTTCAGTCTTTAGAGGAAAACAAGTGTGACCATAAAGTTATAATTCCATATAACTTTGTGTTTCCACATAGGCTCCACATGGGTTTGTGTTGCCAGGAGTCGCAGTACTTATAACTAACTCCTACTTAGAACTATGTAGAAAATGATCAAGAGAATGATTCCTAAAAAATGAATAATCTTTTGAAATAACATCATGTTTCATGGGATTACCTCTCCATGCCCTATCTCTTCTTGGACCATATACCAAAGAACATGGAGCAATCAGGTGCTCTCTGAAAACACAGCATCCCTTCTACACTCAGAAAAAGATTATTCTCTTGGGTCTAAGACAACTCTGTCTCCCCTACACAGTAAAGAGAACATGGTTCAGAATAATGACCTTATTTATAATAAATTTTAAAAATCATTGTCTTTCAAGTATTAAGTTATTTTATATCAATCTGATTGACCACTTTTTAGCCAGTTGACATATGCAGTTTGTAAGCTTCTTGAACAACGAAGAAAGTTAAAGCCTCAGAGGAAAGAAAGGAAAAAAGTGGCAGCACAGACTGTCTGTGATAGAGATATTAAGATTCTTATCAGAATACTGAGAGCTTATAATATTCCTACAAGGAAAACAACAGTTAATAGGTAAGGCAATTGCACCAATTTTTGGAGTTACAAAAAATGTCTTAAATGTAAATTTCTAAACTGTCTTTTTAATAAAATGTTGCACTTTATTGATGCTCTACATACAAAAGTTGAATGAAAGTTGAAATCTTCATTTGAATAGTCAAACTTAACTGTCATTGCTATGTAGTAAAAGTTTGCAGAAGTTTGAGACGCCTGAAGTATCTTTAATATGTGTATTTTGGGGTGCTATATTAAATAAATGCCTTCTGTCCATATTCCCTATTTTGAAAACTTAAGCAGCTATTGCCAATTATACTGTCCACTCACAGTGTTGGAAGTAGAATAGTAGAATACAGGAGAGAATAGGCTCCATTTTGGACTTGTCATTTTAGGTGACTTCTTATAAAAATCAGATCTTACCATTGTTTTGCAGGCACTCAGAATGATGTGTTTTATTGGTGTTTCTTGGGCAGAGGATATGTGGGGTCAGAATGGTCAAATGAAGTCATCCTGAATATTTAGTATATCCTCAATATCAAGTGTCATATATTTAATCTCATATATAATTTATATATTGTGAATATTTCATACCCAGGTACCTAAGGAATACTGAGTATCTCTATCTACTTTTAACACAGGTGTGCTCTGCTTACTTATTTTATGTTTATCCCGTGAATAACTATCCCGTGAATTCTACCTATGAGAAACATTTTGCTTGCTAGCTACTAATCTACAGTTAAAGCCTCTTAAAGGTTCTGCCTGTGTTTTGCAAATATGATTTTATTTATGATACACTTGATATTCTCAAAACAAATGCACATTTCAAAGCTGTTTTGTGAAATAAGGACATTTTAAAATTACTACCATTTTCTACAATAATCAGGCTTATTGGGCCTCCCTTGTGGCTCAACTAGTAAAGAATCTACCTGCAATGGGGGAGACCTGGGTTCAATTCCTGAGTTGAGAAGATTCCCTGGAGAAGGGAAAGGCTACCCACTCCAGTATTCTCCCCTAGAGAATTCCATGGACTATAGTCCATGGGGTTGCAAAGAGTTGGACACAACTGAGTGACTTTCACTTTCTGCAATAATTAATCTGTAAAAGAAAGAATACTGTAACACCAAAAATAGGAATAATATAGCTCAAATTATTACCTACCCTATTTTCCCCCTTTTGCTGAGGATCAGTGAAGACTTTACCACAGACTGATCCATAGCTTAGCACTGAGGAGCTACCCTTTCAGAGTAGTGATTGTCACATATTTATCTCTAACCACCTACAGTATGAAGACCCAAAGTAAACAGTAAGATCCAGGGTAACTAACTTATCTATCTCTATAAGCATAAGCAGAAACCCAACAACACAGCACATAAGCATAAGCAAAAACACACCGATTCGCACCAAAACAAATATTGAAATTAATTAAAGTGTATGTCTCTATATTGTTTTTCCTGAAGGTCCTTGGGTATGCCTACTTATTTAATATCATCCATGTCTCACCTCAGACATAAAGAAACAATCAAATCATTAGCCTCAGATGAAATCTTAAATAAGGTAAGTATTTAACACTTCTCTCAAGCGCAGTTTTGGTCATGTTTTCTCTGAATTGAAACTGGTCCCTAACTGGACCATCCATCGCTAATTTCTTGGGCTTCTAGTTTACTCTCCATAACACAGTGATGGTGCTGTTTACAAAATGTAATTCTAATCATTTCATTCTCTACTACCCTCCCCTCAGGGTCTATAGAATAAAATGCAAGCTCCTTAGGAAAATCTGTATTTATCTGGTTCTTATCTACCAATCAGTCAGCCACATTTCTCTCCACCCCACAGCGGTCTCATATCACACTACTACATTCTAGAAGTCCTCCATTCTTGCCCTTTCCTTTGCCTGGAATGGCCACCATACTTCGTGTTCATGTCTTACTGGCCACATGAACTACTATTTAATGTTTCGAAGCTCAAGCCCATGCAATGTGTTCTATATGAAGTTCTCTTTGTCTTCACCCCCAAAAGTTTAATCATTCTCTCTCCTGAGTAACTATTATATCCTGAATATATTTCTTATGTTTCATTGCCATTATTTGCTTAACTGTTTGTTTTCTCCTGACAGACTTAAGATAAAAATCCTAATGACATCCATGTATTTTTGAATCTTAGCAAGATCATACCTGATATTAAATAGGATGAAATCTTAATTGAATGAGTGAATGAGTAAATAATGGTTGTTTGAAAAACTAGAAGAACCAAACCATCTAGTTATCAGTCAGTAACTAATTTCTACCTTTTATCAACTATATAAAATATTACAAAAACCTAGTCAGTGTTTATCATGTGTTTCAGGATACTGTACACCCCTTTGTGGAAGTTTCCTTTCAACACACTGTATACCAAACCAGCATTGCCAGTGGATCTCATCCATGCTGGAATGAAGAAATTAAAGTAGATTTTATGTAAGTTAGAGTCCATTTTTCCTTGGCTTCTAAGATAAACCAATAACAGAATTATTTTCTTGAGCCATTTATTGAAAATAATGATTGATACAGGCTTAATTTTTAAGTTTTTTAATTATGAAGTGTGTTTACATAGATAATGTATGTGTGTGTGCTAAGTCACTTCAGTCATGTCTGACTCTTTGTGACCCTGTGAACTGTAGCCCGCCAGGCTTCTCTGTCCATGGGATTCTTTAGGCAAGAATACTGGAATGGGTTGCCCTGCCTTCCTCCAGGGGCTCTTCCTAACTCAAGAATTGAACCCGTGTCTCTGTGGTTCCTGCACTGCAGGCGGATTCTTGATCACTGAGTAAGCAGGGAACTCCCTATATAGTGTATATGTAAGTATAAGTTCTGAGGGAAAATGAATATTTGTGTATCTACCATTTAGCTTTAAAAATGGAGTGTTGCCAGTAACTTTGAAGGCTCTGCTGTGCCAATACCCAACTGTATCCCCTTCCTCTTTCCCCAGAGATAACAACCATGTTACCCTTGTGTTTATCCTTCCCTCTCTTTATTTATGATTTTAAATCATAGATATTCATCCCTAGCTATGTTTTATTTATTTATGGATGCTTTTCAACTGTATATAAATTGAATTATCTTTTGCAACCTGTTTCTTTACTCTTCATTATTTTGAGAGGTTTATCCATATTCATAACTATTCCTTCCTTCATTTTCACTTCGTTATAGTATTCTACTGTGTTAAAATGCCATAATTTATTTATTTTTTATCCTGTTGATGCACATTTGCCTGGTTTTAGTGTTTTGCTATTATGAATAGTGTTGCTCTGAACATTCTTGTACTTGTTATCTGGAACACACATCTAAGAGTTTCTTTTTAAGACAGTAGTTCTCAAGCTATTTTGTGCACTGAAATCATCTGTGTGGTTTCTTTAAACAAATTGCTGGGCCCAACTCCATAGTTTCTAATTCAGTAACTCTAGAGTAGGCCTGATACCATAATTTCATTTCTAAAAAGTTCCAGGTGTTACTGATGCCACTAGTCAGGAGACACTTTGAGATACTCTGCTCCAGGATCCATATCCAGGAGTGGAATTGCTTCAACTTTACTACTTAATGTCAATTTTTTTCCCAAAGTGATTGTGCCAATATACACTCTCAGTATAAAAGTTCCTATTGTGCCACATCTTCAATAATATTTAATTTTTAAAATTAATTTTTCTAATATGATGGATCTTAAGTGATATTCTTACTGTGATTTAATTTACATTCCTGGATTTCTAATGAAATTGAGTTTCCTTTCTTCCATTCTAAACAAATTGATAGACTTTATCATTTTTAGAGAGTTTAGGTTCCTAGTAAAATTGAGCAGAAAGCAGAATTCTTACATATCCTCTCCCTTCAACACACGCACACACACACACAGCTTCCCTAAGTGGCAGTGTGGTACATTTCTTATGAAACGGACCAGTGGTGACATATTATGAGACAAAGTCCACAGTTTACATTAGAATTCATTCTTTGTGTTGTACATTCTATGCGTGTGTACTCAGTTGCTTCAATCATGTCCACCTGTTTGTGACCCTGTGGACTATAGCCCACCAGGCTCCTCTGTCCATGGGATTTCTCCAGGCAAGAATACTGGAGTGACTTGCCATGCCCTCCTTCAGGGAATCTTCCTGACCCAGGGCTCAAACCTGCATCTCCCACATCTCCTGCAGTACAGGTAGATTTTTTACCACTAATGCCACCTGGGAAGCCTTGTATGTTCTATGGGTTTTGACAAGAATAGCAAGGAAAGATAAGAAAACCTCCCTCAGTAATCAATGCAAAGAAATAGAGGAAAACAATAGAATGGGAAAGACTAGAGATCTCTTCAAGAAAATTTGAGATACCAAGGGAACATTTCATGCAAAGATGAGCACAATAAAGAACAGAAATGGTATGGCTCTAACAGAAGCAGAAGATATTAAGAAGAGGTAGAAACAATACACAAAGAACTATACAAAAAAGATCTTCATGACTCAGATAACCACGATGGTGTGATCACTTACCTAGAGTCACACATCTTGGAATGTGAAGTCAAATGGGCCTTAGAAAGCATCACTATGAACAAAGCTAGTGGAGGTAATGAAATTCCAGTTGAGTTATTTCAGATCCTAAAAGATGATGCTGTGAAAGTGTTGCACACAATATGCTAGCAAATCTGGAAAACTCAGCAGTGGCCATAGGACTGAAAAAGGCCAGTTTTCATTCCAATCCCAAAGTAAAGCAATGCCAAAGAATGCTCAAACTACTGCACTATTGCACTCATCTCACACGCTAGCAAAGTAATGCTCAAAATTCTCCAAGCTAGGCTTCAACTGTATGTGAACCATGAACTTCTAGATGTTCAAGCTGGATTTAGAAAAACCAGAGGAACCAGACATCAAATTGCCAACATCCGTTGGATCATCAAAAAAGCAAGAGGGTTCCAGAAAAACATCTAGTGTTGCTTTATTGACTATGCCAAAGCCTTTGACTGTGTGAATTACAACAAACTGGAAAATTCTTCAAGACACAGGAATACCAGACCTCCTTACCTGCCTCCTGAGAAATCTGTATGCAGGTCAAGAGAAAACAGTTAGAACTGGACATGGAACAACAGACTAGTTCCAAATAGGGAAAGGAGTCCATCAATGCTGCATATTGTCACCTGGCTTATTTAACTTATATGCAGAGGACATCGTGCAAAATGCTGGGCTGGATGAAGCACAAGTTGAAATCAAGATTGCTGGGAGAAATACCAATAAACTCAGATACGCAGACACCACCCTTATGGCAGAAAGTGAAGAAGAACTAAAGAGCCTCTTGATGAAAGTGATAGAGGATAGTGAAAAAGTTTGCTTAAAACTCAACATTCAGAAAACAAAGATCATGGCATCTGATCCCATCTCTTCATGGCAAATAGATGAGGAAACAATGGAAATGGTGAGAGATTTTATTTTGGGGGGCTCCACAACCACTGCAGATGGTGACTATAGCCATGAAATTAAAAGACGCTTGCTCCTTGGAAGGAAAGTTATGACCAACCTAGACAGCATGTTAAAAAGCAGAGACATTACTTTGCCAACAAAGGTTCGTCTAGTCAAGGCTATGGTTTTTCCAATAGTCAGGTATGGATGTGAGCATTGGACTATAAAGAAATTTGAGTGCAGAAGAATTGATGCTTTTGAACTATAGTGTTGGAGAAGACTCTTGAGAGTCCCTTGGACAGCAAGGAGAGCCAACCAGTCCGTCCTAAAGGAAATCAATCCTGCATATTCATTGGAAAGACTGATGATGAAGTTGAAGCTCCAATACTTTGGCTACCTGATGGGAAGAACTGACTTATTGGAAAAGACCTTGATGCTGGGAAAGATTGAAGGCAGGAGGAGAAGGGGATGACAGAGGATGAGATAATTGGATGGCATCACCAACGCAATAGACACGAGTTTGAGTAGGCTCCAGGAGTTGGTAATGGACAGGGAGGCCTAGTGTGCTGCAGGCCATGGGGTCGCAAAGAGTCAGACACAACTGAACTAAACTGAATTGATACTCACTCCAGTATTCTTGCCTGGAGAATCTCATGAATAGAGGAGCCTGGTGGGTTACATTCCATAGGGTCACAAAGAGTTGGACATGACTGAAGAAACTTAGCTTGTGCACACACCTGGGTATGTGCCCATAAGTGGGATTGCCAGGTCATATGGCAAATCTATTTTTAGATTTTTAAGGAACCTCCATGCCGTTCTCCATAGTGGCTGTACCAATTTACATTCCCACCAACAGTGTAGGAGGATTCCTTTTTCTCTACATCCTTTCCAGGATTTATTGTCTGTAGATTTTTTGATACTGAGTCTAATGAAAGATAACAGTCATCTTGAAAACACATAGCTTTTCTTAGCTTACACTTTATAAAAGAAAATAACAGGTAATTTTATAGTCCTTTATGAATAATGATTTTATAAAATAATTAAACGTCTGAATATGTTTTCTTATTTACAGCTTACCAGGACATGATTGTAACTTCTCAAGTTTATCTAAAATAAAAGATAATATATATATCAACATTTTTGATGAAATGATTATTGAAAAGCATAAGGTAAAGTAGAATAATTATAATAATGTTGAAATAATTCTAGGTTCAGACTGAATGAAGTCTGTGAACGTATTTGTTAATTTGCTTTTGGTTGCAGTGTCTATTTACAACATTGTGTAAAAAGGATATGGAGCAACATGAAATAAAATCAGACATGTGACAAGTCAGTTCAAAAATAACAGAGATCATAAACCACACATAGGAAGAGGAGGGATAAATATACCAAGAATTTGGGGAAACTAGGTTTCTGCAATTGAACATTATATCTATGTGTGAACTTCCCGGTAGCCAAGCCTTAGCATATTTTCAAGGTTTGCTGCACTAAACACATTTGCTATGGTATATACTATGATATATACCTAATGTATATACTATGGTAAAACTATGTACATTAAGGTGCTTTACATTGTTTACTGAGATGTAGGAAGATCTCAAAAGCACTGGCTATGAACTGAAGACAGGAATCAGGGGTACTGGTAGCTTTTTTCAAACTTCAGCCCTTCCCCAGATTCAAGTAAACAGCAGTAACACACCCAGGGCTTAGAAACTGAATACCGTGTTTCCTAGTTGGCATGTGATCATTAGAATCTCAATATTGTCTATTATGACCCTGAACTCCCTGGCATTTGTTGTTCTTAGAAGAAAACAGATCAGATTAAAATGGGAACCAGAATATATTGCATTTTCTTTTGCAAGGTTTTTACATTTCTAAACTGGACTGTCTGCAAGAGGACCATTTGATGAATTTTCTTAGTTAAGAAATGGCCCAGGTTAACCTTTGTTGTGGTGGTGGTTCAGTCAATAAGTTGTGTCCGACTCTTTGTGACCCCATGGACTCCAGAACACCAGGCTTCCCTGTCCTTCGCTATTTCCCCGAGTTTGTTCAGATTCATGTCCATTGAGTTGGTGATGCTATCTAACTGATGCCATTATTTCTTGGCAGTAAGCCAACATGATCCATAATTATGGCAGCAATGGAAAGATGGTTGATGGAAAAGCACAAAATGAAGCAGAAAACAAGATGGTATATGGGGAAAACCACAATGAATTGTCCTTTTTATCTCCCTTCTTTTTTCCCTAGCTCCTTACTTCAGCCCAGGTTAATAGTGTATAACTTTAATATTAACAGAAATTTTGAGTTTATGGATTTAAAAGAAATCACATTAATATAAATAATTTAAGATCTTATTCTTAAAACCTCCACCAGTCCCTCACAAAATTTTCTGGAAGCCTCCGAGGAGTCCTCATATATGTTCTTAGACATGACTGTTAGCTATAGTCGTCAGTATGTGTGTTCTTTTGCCTCAGCCCCCAAAGCTCTCAAAGCCACCTAAAAGAATCTCACCACCACCACTGTTGACATTGCCCTGATTATGATGCCACCATCTGTGCCAAGGGTGTTATCCCCCCAGTTATCCTTGAGCCCAAAGCTATCAAACTTCAGAATACTCAAGAGGCACTGGATTCTGTGCAAGCATGGGCAGAACGGGCCTATTTTCTCTGAATCCATACCACATATTGTGTATCTAGACTATAAAGCAATAGTGTTTGTATACAAAATCTCACAGTAGAAGAGCTTCTCCAGCCACTGACCCTAATCATCAGGGGCCAAACCAAGGACAAGGGACCGAGTGGGGTTCAGCGTGCACCAACCCTTTCCATGTCTTCATTGTCCTTTTGGTTCTTCTTGATTCCTAAACTCAACCCAACTGCTCTCATCTTCCCTAATTACAAGTAAAAATCAGTGGATATAAGTATATACTAGTACTATGGAGCGGTTTGTTGCCTATGCCAGTCTTAACTCAAACAAGCAACATGCCTATCCCAAGAACTATTCTCTAACACCTTTCCCATATTCCCCCTATCTCAGCACTTTGGCTGATGAGATGAAAAACATAAATGGCTAAAAGTGAAGTGAATTACAGAGTAAATGCCAGTGGGGTTAGTGGTGTTGGTGGTAAATGCCAAATCCTTTTTTGCCCAATATCCCTATACATGCTTTTTCTAATTTTTAAAAATAGTATTATTGAGGAGTAGTTGGCATACAGTAAACTGCACATAAAGTGTGTATTTTGACGAATTTTGACATATATGTATATATACACATGAAACCATTATCAAAGTCAAGACAATGAATATATGCATCACTCTCAAAGTTTTTCCTCTGTCCTGTTAGAATACCTCCATCCTTCTCTTCCTTCCTCCCACCCCAGGAAATGATTCATCTGCTTTCAGTAACTATACTTTATATTTTCTGGAATTTTATAGAAATGGTACCATACAGTTTTCACTCTTTTTTCCTTGGCCTGGCAACTTTCATTCAGGGGTAAAAAAAATTATTTTTAGATTTGTCTATGTTGTGTTATTTATCAAATAGTTCATTACTTTTTATTGTATAGTCGTAGTCTGTTGAAAACACACATTGTATTGTATGTTTAAATATTCACCTGTTGATGGACAGGTGGATTTTCTTTGGCGGGGGTGGAGGGGATATTATAAATAAAACTACCATGAGGATTTGTGTAGAAGTCTTACATACAAATGCTTTAATTTTGGGGGTAGTACATAGGAGTGAAATGACTGGATCATATGGTAAGTGGACATTTGAGAAACAAATTGTTTTTTCAAAGTGATTGTACCGTTTTTTATTTCCACCAGCACTGTATGAGACTTCTAGTTCTTTCACATTCTTACAAGCATGTAGTAAGACTTCAAAATTTTAGCCATTCTAGCAAGCCTATGGTTGTATCTCATTGTAGTTTTGATTTGCGTTTCCTAATGATTAATGATGTTGGATGGCTTCCCTGGTGGTTCAGATGGTAAAGAATCTGCCTGCAATGCAGGAGACCTGGGTTTGATCCCTGGGTTGAGTAGATCCCCTGGAGAAGGGAATGGGCACCCATTCTAGTAGTCTTCCCTGGAAAATTCCATAGACAAAGGAGTCGCAAACAGTCAGACACGATTGAGCAACTAACAACACACAATGATGTTGAGCATTTTTAATAAATTGCTTTTGGTGTCATGTTTTTTAGCTCTGTTTTTATAACTCTTTATTAGAGTTACAGGGCTTCCCAGGTGGCGCTAGGGGTAAAGAACCTGCCTGCTAATGCAGGAGACATAAGAGACCCAAGTTCCATCCCTTGGTAGAGAAGATCCCCTGGAGGAGGGCATAGTAACCCACTGCACTATTCTTGCCTGGAGAATCCTCACGGACACAGGGACCTGGAGGGCTACAGTCCATTGGGTCACACAGAGTCAGACACGACTGAAGCAACTTAGCACACACACACACACTGCTAAGATTATATTCCTTCTTCATGAATTGATTCCTCTATTATTATGAAATATTCTTCTTTATCCCTGGTTACATTTCTTAATTCTTAAATCTACTTTGTATGTTACAAATATAGTCATTTCGACTTTCTTTTCATTGGTGTTTGTATGTATGGTGTATCTTTTTCTTTCTCTTCTTAATTTTTCTTTTAACCTGTGTCTTTATATGTAGAATGAGTTTACTTTAGACAGTGTATAGTTGGGCCTTCCTTTTTTATTCGGTTGTAACAATCTCTATCTTTTAATAAATGGGTATTTATGTTTTGTGTAATTACTGACTTGGCTGGGTTCCATCTTCCTGTTTGCTTTCTGCTTGTCCAATCTGCTTTTTGTCCTTTTTTCTTCCTTTTTTTTGGATTAATAGAGTACTTTTATGATTGTACTTTATTTTCACTATTGGCTTATTAGCTGTACTTCTTTTATTTTGTAATTGTTGCCCTAGGCTTTATTATAATTATTGCGCTTAAAAAAAAAAAATTATTGCGCTTATCACAGTCTGTAATATTATGCCACTCCACATATAGTGTAAGAACAGGATATTATTACACTTCCATTTCTACTCCTGTGCTTTGTGTTAGTGTTATTTTATCATATATTTTGCTTTTACATATGTCATAAACTCTGCAGCAGGTCATTATTATTGCTTTAAATAGTCAATTTTAAAGAAATTTTTGAAAGTGAGAAAAAACTTTTCTATTTACTCTTTGGTTTCTTTTTAAAATGAAAGAGAATTTATTATACTTACCTGCAAGTTTGTGTGAAATTATTCATCACATGATGTAGAATAGTGATAGAAAACTTATTTATTTTAATAGGATCGCTGTTTCAGGAGCTGCAGTGGTCATTCATATGTAAGAAAGAATTGGCTTGGATCCATTGTCTTCCCTTTCTCTGCTCTCCTACAACAATCTGAGGTAACAGAAAATGTTTCTTTGCTAATTCTAAATTTTTGTCTCTGGCTAATAGAAACACTTACTGTTGTCTTTGAGTCAGATTTTGATTGGCAGGTTAAGTCAGTTGAAATGATCCTGTATGCAAGTGCCTCTTAGGTGTTGGAGTATTTGAAGATTTTAGCCGTCTCTAGGAGATACCCACAAATTTATTTCATATATTTTTAGTGTTCATTGATGAAGAAAAGGACAGCTAACCATAGGTCTTAAAGCAACATTCATATGTGTTTATAATAGTTACATAATTCAAGATTGATACATTTTATGAATAATGACATTGCTTCCTAACCAGGGGTTACATGATTCTATGCAATCACAGCATGTCATGAGGGAGCACGTTACAAATACAAGTGCTGCAAATAAAGAGCAATGGAGATTTTAAATTGTTGGAGGTATAGGTCTTCCTGTGATAAATCCCTGCAGTTACTTCTCAGTCTTAGGCCAGATGCTAGGATAGAGAAGTAGTTAAGAAGGTGAGCTTCAAAGGCAGACTCATCTGCATTGTAATCCTGGCTCGACTACTCATGGGTTGTATGACCTGTCACAAATTCCTCACATGCTCTGAGCTCATTTCCTTATCTATAAAATGGAGATTACCTTTTATCTATAAAATGGTGTCTACCTCACTGAATAATGTGATCTATGCCAAGCACTTGGAAGAATGCCTTATACATAGTAGGTGCTCAATAGCTATTAATATTAGTTATGTTATTATTAGTAGTAGTTATTATTTTAAGTTATCTCCTCACACACACACACACACACACACGGTCCCTCCTCCAGTGGACTTTGGGTCATCTCTCCTTCTGTTCCATTTTTTTTCTCTTTCCAGGACCAGTGCAAAATGTAACATGGTCTTTTAGCATTTTTCTCTGAGCTTAAATTCGATTCTCTAAGAGTTTCTATCACTCTGGTACATTAACTTGCTTCCTCATTTCATCCCTTTCTCACTTCTGCCTTTTCCACATACTCCATGTTAGAGAGGGACCCAGGGTGTCAAGGTTGCTTGTGAGCAGATCATCATGAAAAACTTTATCATTCTTTGCAAGTCCCTATTAGTCAAATCAGGATGAACCCATGCAAGCCTATTTCCTGCAATGGAGAAGACTGAACTGAGCTATCTTTGACTGATGTTTATTTTCATCATGCAGAATCCATTCTGTTCATATACTCTTTCAGATTAGTGGAACATTTCAAGTAAATATTCCACCTGTTTTGCTTGGGTATACTTGGAGTAAGACTTATGTGTCGCCTAAAGAAGACTATAATGGACAGAATTTAAAAGAATGTACCTTCTTAAATATTTTTGCTACTATTGAACCTCAAATATCATATGCCATCTGTAGTCCAGAACTAGACAAGGTAGGCTTTTCACTGAATTATTTTCAGATATACTATCAAAGGAGTGTTAATTTCAAAGTTGACAAAAATGAATGTTGGTTCTTGACATTTTCCTATGGGAACAATATGGTAGCAAGTTGAAATATTTTAAACTTGATTCTAGTTTTCAGATCAAATAGATGTTTTGGAGAGAGCATGGATTTTTACAAAAAATTGTAAGGCATTATTTCCTAAACGAAGAATCATCACTACGGTTTTTAATGATGAAGGGATACAGATCTTAGTAACAAGATACATCAAGGCATTGAATCCACCTCAACAACTCCTGGATATGTTTCTTCATTATTCTAACGCGACACTTGTAAGTGATATTTATGTTAGTAACTTTATTGAGATATTCACATACCGTAGAATTTGCCCTTCTAAAGTATATAATTCAGTGGTTTTTAATATATACACCAAGTTGTGCAGCCATCACCACAGTAAATTTTAGAACATTTTGATTACTCTCAACTTATATTTAACTGGTTTACTTTTTAACATTAACTTTGAGTAAAACTTTCTTATTAAAATTGCTTTATCTTCAGAGACAGTTTCCTGAGAGAGATACCATCTGTGTTGCAATGTGTGCTCCTGAGTGTATGGTGGAAGAAAACATTTCCTCCTGTTGCCCTTCACTCTGCCCACTTGTACTGAAGGTCACTGTTGCCACATCACTTCATGTGACCATACCAACTTAGTAATCTTTCTGTCAGACTTTGAAAAGTGACACAGAAAGATTCCTTTGATTTTCAGGCAGAATTGAAAGTTGTATTTCTAAAGAGATGGTGTCCTTCTAAGGATTGCTTCTTGTCGTAAAGAGGCTTTTGCTCTCTTTATCTTTTATCTATGTTATCTTTTGCTCTATAAACTGCCAACATAACACTTCTCACCTTATGTGGCTTTATGCATATCTATTATTTACCAGCTGACAAAAGAGACATGTACAGGCATTCATTATGAACTCAGAAGAGGAGATAGCTTCTTCCACTTTGAGAAAGGAAAATGTGAAATCAGAAATCTAGTCTCTCCTTTAAGGAAAAAAAAAAGCTTTGATTAAAGGACACCTGTGAAAAATCACTTATAGCTTTTATTTATTCAGGCCTGATTGACTCAATTGACTCTCCTTAGAATACTTATATTATTCTTCCAGTATGAAGCTCTAACCTGAATTCTTTAAGCTAAAACCAGAAGTCCTAATTTAGATCACATTTTACTACACTCTGCTTTTGGGTTTCTTCTTGCCTGTTTCCTGATACCAAAAGTCCAAGGAGATAATAATGCTCTCAGATTTCTTTTAAAGACAATCTTTGTCTTTTTAAAAAAGAAGTCTAAATCCTAGCTCTTTTGCTTGTCAGGAATTGTGAGCCATGTTTAATTAACTGCATGAAGTCAGAAACATGATTAGTGTGTATATGGCAGCTACTGTAAATCAGTGAAAATGTTGGTGAACTTTCTATGTTAACTCTAATCTGAGTCCTTATCTCCAGCCCTATAGGGGTAGCAATCCACAACAGAAGTTCTGTTGTTTGTAAAAATAGACTGCACCAATATCTTCTTGCAGCAGCAACTTATAACTGGATTTTATTAATAAAAATAATTCTGATGGATTTTGAACCTAAAAGATAATCACACTTTTGCTACTCTTCTACACCTTTTTTTCAGTTTTCTTAAACAGTTGTATTTTAAAGTATGTATCACATTTAAATTTTTAATTTATTACAGTAAAATGTATTGATTAATACCCATGGTCTGGAGTCATGCTAATGAGCTTATTCCCAGAGACCCATATGTTGTGTTAGTGTGTAACCCATATATTATGTTAGTATGTTAGTGTGTGTGTTAGAATGGGCAGGTTATCTTAGCACTCTAAGCTTGTTTCTTCTTTTGTAAAATAAAATTAATAATAGTGTGTATTTCAAAGGCTTGTAGGATATACTAAATTTGGTGATAATGCATGTAAAGCACTGTGCTTGGTGATGGGCATATAGTATGCTCTTAATAAATCTTAGTTAATATTATTTTAGGACCTTGTTGCTCACTTTGTATCTTTGATTCCTGTTATGCCTGATGCACTGGATGAAAATGATGGTTTTAATATATGGATGACATCAGAGGTAACCAGTTACAATTTACAATTTAAATGTATAATGTTTGCTTTTCTTTTAAAGAAACATTTCAAAAATATTATGCACTTGTGTAGTAGCTTTCCTTATGCAATTTAATACACTGTTTTCATTCCGCTCTATAACAACCCATAGAAATAATTCTTTTTTTTTTATTAGTTGGAGGCTAATTACTTCATAACATTTCAGTGGGTTTTGTCATACATTGACATGAATCAGCCATGGAGTTACATGTATTCCCCATCCCGATCCCCCCTCCCACCTCCTTCTCCACCCGATTCCTCTGGGTCACCCGATTCCTCTGGGAGAAATAATTCTTAAAGACCAAAAATCTTGTTCAACTCTTTAAGTAGCTCATAATATTCAGATTCAGCAGGAATTCCAGGAGTACAATATTATGACATTCTCCAGAGAGAAATATGAAATATGCCTTGTTCACCATAGAGGTGGTTAGACCCTGAAGTCTAGGGGAAATACCACCACTTCCCAGAAGCTTTCCCCAGTTTTCCCATATCTGAATGAAGGGCTTCCTTGGCACTTGGATTAAAATTGTCTTTAGACTTGTTGCCATGCAATATTTGGGATATATTTGAACTAAAAACTATTTATTTGAAATTTAAATTGCTTTAGGCATCCCATCCCTCCCCCCAAAAATCTGGCAATCCTAATTAGAACACTTTTTACATTTCACCTTAAATTATATTTAGTTGATTATACACTGGCCCTATACCCACACACTATACATATACATCCCAAATTTAATCTCCTTGAATGAAAAGGTAAATTTGCACTAATCTAGAATGTTTAGTCAAGGCTATGGTTTTTCCAGTAGTCATGTATGGATGTGAAAGTTGGATGGTGAAGAAAACTGAGGATCGAAGAATTGATGCTTTTGAACTGTGGTGTTGGAAAAGACTCTTGAGAGTCCCTTGGACTGCAAGGCGATCCAACCAGTCCATCCTAAAGGAGATTAGTCCTGGGTGTTCATTGGAGGGACTGATGTTGAAGCTGAAACTCCAATACTTTGGCAACCTCATGCGAAGAGTTGAGTCATTGGAAAAGACCCTGATGCTGAGAGGGATGGGGGCGGGAGGAGAAGGGGACGACAGAGGAGATGGCTGAATGGCATCACCAACTCGATGGACATGAGTTTGAGTAAACTCCGGGAGTTGGTGATGGACAGGGAGGCCTGGCATGCTGCGATTCACGGGGTCGCAAAGAGTCACACACGACTGAGCGACTGAACTGAACTGAATGAGAGTGTTGAGAGGCTGGATTTGAGCTGAAGTGGATTTAGAGAGCACAGGACTAATTTATTAGGTCAGTTACCCTGCCTTCTGCTAAATGAAAGTGAGAGAGACACCAGCCGTGGTTTGGACCCAGTGACTCAAATCTGATAAAACTCAGAGGTGTCTGTTAACTCTAGACTCTTCTGAGACTCTTCAGACTGATCAGAATGTGTTACAGTCCTGCAGAACATTGAAAAGATAGCCTCTAAAGTAGCTAAAAATAACTGTGAAAATAACCATTCTGGCAAATACCAGTGCTTCTAAGTGCCCTCCAAGCCAAACAGTACTCATAATCAACAGGTCCCCACCGGCACAGGCTTCCTCTTGGCTGGTGTCTTCCCATTGCCATGAACTCTGAACTTGGGTGTCCCTGAGTGAATGACTGATTAATCGTCGCAGGAGTTATTTCCTTTACCCAACACAACAGTCTTTGAACAAACCTTGGTTCAAATCCTACATCAGCCACCTGGTAGCTGTGTGACTTAAGTTATTCAGCTCCATGGGACCTCACTTTCCTCATCTGTCATACAGGGATTTTGAAAGGATAGGCAGCTGGAACACAGTATGTTAGTTACGTTGTTGTTGTTCAGTCGCCAAGTCGTGTCCGACTCTTTGCAACCCTCTGGACTGTGGCAGCCAGGTGTCTCTGTCCTTCACTATTTCCTGAGATTTGCTCAGATTCATGTCTTTTGAGCTGTGATGCTATCATGCTGTCTAACTACCTCATCCTCTGCCGCTGTCTTCTTTAGTTACGTACTGTCATTCATTCCCTCCTTCTCTTATGAGATGCTGTCAGGGGAACCTCCTTGGTCTGATATTGAAGACTACTCATGTTCTGCTCTTCATTCTCCTGTTCATCACTTGTATCTTTCAGAAGAGCCGTGTTACCATTCTTCCTAACCTCTATCCCTCACCATCACATCTAGCCAGTGTGTACTGATGTGGCCACATCTGTTGTTAAACCATTGAAACACTTCCGGACTGACTGGTAAATAGTCACTCTGAGAGCTCCTGAGCTCCCCCTCCCCAAGCTCCCTGGCCACCACAGCCCTTTCTCTGGGACTAATGAAGTGGAAGCATGTGTCCAGCCTAAGTGGTGCAGCCGAGTCTGCACGGTAGAGCTGCTACTCAGCAGCAACACATTATTGCCGTATGAACATTTGGGCCCATGTATTTTGTTAGATCCTTTGATTCTTCAAGAGAATCCAGAAATCCAGAGTTGTATGTGTGATCTTCCAATTTTTAAAAGCATTTTGGGGCCAAGCAAAACACATCTATAGACTGGAGCTAAATCATACGCCACTGGTCTGCCACCTCTGCTGTGCTTTTTCTGTCCTGCTACAACTGCCTTACTAGGCTCTCTGCATTTGGTTACACCCACCCCTGCTGTTCAGGTCTTTGAGCTAAGGAAGTTTCCATCACTCTTCTTGATTGGGCTCCAACTCATATCTCTTCTTCTAAGTTGAGAGCACTATATTGGTACAGGGCAGAGAGTGACTCCATTGACCAAAGGATCCTTTCCTCCAAAAACAGGTGTGACTTCCTATCAGATGAAGTTCCTTAAAATATTAGCCAATTTTGTTATTCAGTCACTGAGTCACGTTCAACTCTTTGTGACCAAAGAGTTGCAGCACGCCAGACTGCAGCATGTCAGGCTTCCCTGTCCATCACCGTCTCCTGGAGTTTGCTTAAACTCACGTCCATTGAGTCAGTGATGCCATCCAACCATCTCATCCTCTTTTGTCCCCTTCTCCTCCTGACTTCAATCTTTCCCCGCATCAGGGTCTTTTCAAATGAGTCAGCTCTTCACATCAGGTGGCCAAAGTATTGGAGTTTCAGCTTCAGAACCAGTCCTTCCAATGAATATTCAGGGTTGATTTCCTTTAGGATTGACTGGTTTGATCTCCTTGCTGTCCAAGGGACTCTCAAGAGTCTTCTCCAACACCACAGTTCACAAGCATTTATTCTTTGGTGCTCAGCCCTGTTTTCCCAGGATATTTGTCCCCCCAAAAAATCTTCCTCATTTTGGATGATAAAATTATTGGATCACCCAGTATCCTTATGTTCCAGACTAATGTTCTCTCTTTCTAATGCCCTAATGTTTTAACAGGAAAAGTGTGTCAGAGTTTTAGGCTTTGCAGTCATCTTAGCGACCTGGCAGGAATGTGTGTGTAAGGGTGTGGAGGGGCCCTGAATCTGTTGGATGCTTTCACTACTCATCTCTGTCTCCTCCCCTCCCTTCCTTTTTTTTTTTTTTTTTTTTTTGTCCTTGCTGCTTTTGTTTCACCTTAGCGCTGCATCAGTTTGGCTATTGGAAATAAGGAGGAGCATGCCATACTTCTCTGTAATTTCTTCCTGTATTTTGGAAAGAAAGCTTTGGTTCTTCTAGGAACCTCAGTGTTGGAAGTAAGTGTTGGACTTAATATTTAAATAGTGTAAACAAAACTTTCAGTTGCAAGTTTTAAAGACTTCAACTCCAAGTTTCCATTTTTTCACAAATTAATTAGGAAATTTCATAGGCAAACAAATATTTACTTAGGGGAATAATGTTGCTTCATCAACATTTCCACAATGTAAAGAATGACTTCCTTTTGTTTTTCTTCTTTGTAAAGTAGTACAGATAATAGTGCTACTTCATGGCAGCAAATTTGGAAAACTCGGCAATGACCACAGGACTGGAAAAGGTCTGTTTTCATTCCAGTCTCAAAGAGGGACAATGCCAAAGAATGTTCAAACCACTGTAAAATTGTGCTCATTTCACATGCTAGCAAGGTTATGCTCAAAAGCCTTCAAGGTAGGCTTCAGCGTTATGTGAACTGAGAACTTCCAAATGTAAAAGCTAGGTTTCAGAGAGGCAGAGGAACCAGAGATCAAATTGCCAACATTTGTTGGATCATGGAGAAAGCAAGGGAGTTCCAGGAAAACACCTACTTTGCTTCATTGAATATGCTAAAGCCTTTGCCTGTGTGGATCACAATAAAATGTGGAAAATTCTTAAAGAGATGGGAATACCAGACCACCATACCTGTTTCCTGAGAAACCTGTATGCGGGTCAAGAACCAGCATTAGAACGGGACATGGAACAACTGACTGGTACAAAACTGGGAAAGAAATATAACATGGCCGTATGTTGTCCTCCTGCTTATTTAACTTCTATACGTGAGTACATCATGTAACATGCTGGACTGGATGAATCACAGGCTGAATTCAAGATTACTGGGAGAAATAACAACCTCAGATATGCCTATGATGCCACTCTAATGGCAGAAAGTGAAGAGGAACTAAAGAGCCTCTTAATGAGGGTGAAAGAGAAGAGTGAAAAAGCTGACCTGAAACTCAGTGTTAAAAAGCTAAGATCATGGCATCCAGACCCATTATGTCATGGCAAATAGATGGGAAAAAAGTGGAAGCAGTGACAGATTTTTTCCTTGGGCTCCAAAATCACTGTGGACAGTGACTGCAGCCATGAAATTAAAAGACGCTTGCTCTTTGGAAGGAAAGCTACGACAGACCTAGATAGTGTATTAAAAAGCAGAGATATCGCTTTGCCAACAAAGGTCTGTATAGTCAAAGCTATGGTTTTTCCAGTAGTCACGTACAGATGTGAGAGTTGGACCATAAAGAATACTGAGCGCTGAAGAACTCTTGCTTTTGAACTGTGGTGCTGGAGAAGAAGACTCTTGAGAGTCCCTTGGACTACAAGGAGATCAAACTAGTCAATCCTAAAAGAAATCAACCCTGAATATTAACTGGAAGGAATGATGCAGGAGCTGAAGCTCCCATACTTTGGCAACCTGATGTGAAGAGCTGACTCATAGAAAAGACCCTGATGCTGGGAAAGATTGAGGGCAAAAGGAGAAGAGGGTGGCAGAGAATGAGATGGTTAGATAGTGTTACTGATACAATGGACATGAGTTTGAGCAAATTCTGGAAAATGGTGGAGGACAGAGGAACCGGGCATGCTGTATGTAGTTCATGGGGTCACAAAGAGTTGGACATGACTTAGCGACTGGACATCATGGGGTTACTAGAAATACTCGGTTATGTAGTAAATATGTAACACCGAGAGCAGCACCTGGTTTATGGAAAATGCTCAATAAGTGATGGTGGTAGGTGATGTAGCAATAGTTATCATAGTAATAGTTATGTAGTGGTTGTTAACCATCATCACCATCATCATCTTTATATGTTCCTAGAATTATATTTAAGATAATTAAGATGTTCCTCTCCCTATTTTTCACTGCTCAAATTCTAATTGTGCAAGAAATGGGCCAGAAGTTCACTAATTTGTACAACTTATTTATATACTCCTGTATTCAAACCTCCAGAAAGCTGCCTTATTAGGACTCTTTATTTCTATTCAATAATATGAACATATTGATAAGCATTTAAAACTTCAAGATTTTTTATTTGTCATGATCATTTATTTCTATGTATTTCCTTTGCAAAGCTTATTATTTCTGTGTCCTGTTTGTTAGCTGAAAACCTATGGCTGATTTCCCCATGATCGCGCGGCTGTAGCTTTGAGCACCACTAGATGGCAGTAAACAGTGAACAGTATTTTAACAGACATTTGTATTTGTACCTGTGAGTCAACACTGGGTGGCAGCACTTACCTATACGTTTCACCTTGTCTGTGTGGTTGAGGTGACACCTCTTTACCTGGGAAATGCCATGGACAGAGGAACCTGGTGGGCTACAGTCCATGGGGTCACAAAGAGTCAGACACGACTGAGCAACTTTCACTTCACTAATAATGTTTACTAATTGTATGATCTCAGCCTTATTTATTTCTCTGACCCTCAAAGTGAAAGTGAAAGTCGCTCATTTGTGTCTGACTCTTTGCAACCCCATGGACTACACGTTCCTTGGAATTCTCCAGGTCAGAATACTGGACTGGGTAGCCTTTCCCTACTCCAGGGGATCTTCCCAACCCAGAGATTGAACCCAGGTCTCCCACATTGCAGGCAGATTCTTCACCAGCTGAGCCACAAGGGAAGCCCCTGCTCAAAGGAATAATGCTATTTCCTGTTACCCTAGACAAGTTGTTATTCTCTTATTCTTCATGTGAAAGGTGGGCATGATAATCATCCCTACTTCATTCTTCATGTGAAAGGTGGGCATGATAATCATACCTACCTCACAGAATTTGGAATTAATTAAAGCGAGAAATTAAGTAAAATTAGCGTGAGCACTGAGTACAGAACCTGGGGTACGTAAATGATAAATGTTAAACAGTTATTATTATCATTACCTGAAATTTTTACCTTTTGCTAAATAAGAAAGGTTTACACATCACAAGTATGTGCAGAGCAAAATAGTAACATAGTGACTACTTTTATTCCTCAAATGGTTTTCTGTTTAATTTCTCTCTGGCCTCTAATTCTAGATCTTGTTCTCAAAATTAATTTGATGGCTTTTTAACTTCACCTAGCTTTTCAGAGCCTTGGACTAACACTATAACTCTACATGGTGTTCACCCTTGATCTCTAAGTATATTTTGCTTAAAGCAGGGCTAATCATATAGCACCTTTGTGTGAATTACGCAAAAGTACCCCTACACATTAGCACTAGCTATTGGGAAATGTTCTTCATATACTGATTTCATCAGAACAACATATTTTATTGCTATGAGGGTGACAACACTGGCTCATAAGTTCTCTCATTTGAATCCTCATGCTAGTCTGGGCCTGCGGATTTCTATTGCTTTGGTTTTTCCCTTTGCAAAAAAATTGTAAATATTCTAAAAAAGGCTTTTAAAAGATAAGAGATAACAGGGAGTTTCCTGATGACACAGTGGTTATGATTCTGGGCTTTCGCTGCTGTGGCCTGAGTTCAGTCCCTGGTCAGGGAACGGAGATCCCACAAGCCGTGCAGCATGGCCAATAAATAGATACATCATACAGAAAAAAAATCCATAAGGTGATTGATAATATTATCTGTAAAAAGTCAGAGATAGCATATGCTATTTCCAATACAAAATTTCCAATACAAAAATGAGTTAAATCAATCATCCCCCCAAAACAATTTTAACTCTTTCTTCGGACAGGGGCACGTGGCGTATGTATTAACGCAGGAAACTGATGAATATTTGCTTTGGAATCCATTAACTGGACAGTGTCATAAGCAGTTTGACCCATTTTGTCCGTTACAAGGTGTAGATTGTTTGTTTGATGGTGAAAATGTAAGTGTATTGGGTGAGGAGGGAAGATCTTGAGTTCTGTCCTCAGGAGTCAAACTTGTGGCTCTCTACCCTGACTGTACATTAGAATCATGTGGAAACGCTGAGGAAACTGTAGATGTTCAGTTAGAATCCCTGGGGTGTGGGGCCAGGGAAATCTTCCATCCCCAAAGCTCCTTGAGGTGATTCCATAGCACCTCCAAGGCTGAGAACCAGTGAGCAGTCTAGTGTTCACATGCCCCTGGAATTCTCTGTACCTCCTGCCGCAGAGCTGTCCTTGGCTTCTGCCACTTCACTGGGTAGTAAGACTGTAACCCCCTATGGGCTTCATACTCCCATGGGCCGATGTTGATTCTCTGTTAATGTTTTGATAGGTCTGGTTTAATCTGCAGCAGAATAATTCACCAATGGCTGTGTATTTTGACTATTCAAAGGAAAGTTTCTGGAAACAGTTGCTTCCAAAAAATTATCAAGGAACAAACACACAAAGCATTCAGGTAAATCACACTTTTCCAGGTGTGTCTCTATGAAAGTTACCATTGGTTCTGACCTTAGAGTTATGACAGCTCTTGTTACATTTATATAGCTGGTTGCTTATTGAATGGTTTAGCAACATCAATAAAATCCAGTTTTCTCTGCCATCCAGCCTGACTTTAGGCTACTCTGATCCTTTTCCTCTACTTGCAAAAGAAGAATTGAGAAGAAGGCATCATCTTAGTTGTAAATTTAGGTTTTAGAGTAAAATTTTTAAAGTATTCATCATGAAACAGAAAATATAACGTCCAGATGGTGTAATAAGTTCTTACTTTGACCTTGCACTTCTACAACACATCCATGACAATAATAAAGTATAAAAATTGAAAAACAAAAGGCTTTTCTTGGCTCTGAACCATGATGGGTATCTACTGGAATAGAAATAGGACAGAAACACCATCAGTGAGTAGGGCCCAAAGAGGATGGGAGCAAAGTCTAAAAGTGAGTCATGAAATCCAGGGAACCAGAGCCAGTCTCACTTTTTGAAACCATGACTATGATGGAGCTTCCCTACCTTGCTCCTCTTGAGAGAAGATGAGAAAGGTAAGCTGCAGACCCATTACCTGGAGCTCAGGAGGTAAGAGACCAAAGTACAGATGAGAGCATCAGGAACCAATCTCACCACCAGACCACTTGGCCAGGGAATCTTTGGTGTGTTCAGCATCACTTTGGGAAGACACCCAAATTCCATTTCAACAGCAGTTTCTGGGTTGAGAGCCATGGTATGTCAATGTGCAGGCAATTGCAAAATTCAAAAACTGGGAGCTATGACCCAGAGGAAGAAAGAGGGGGGGTGGATAAGAAAAAGAACAGTGGAAAAATAGGAAGAAGACAATTCATAGAAGCAGAAACTCCAGAGTTCAACCTCACTTGTACTGAGGGAAATATAATTTAAAATAAACATGATTTTTACATGTATAAGATTAGGAAGCATTTTTTTAAGTGTGATGATATCAAATATTGGCAAACAGGCTGAGAAATAGTGGGAGTGTAAATTGCTATAAACTCTTTGAAAATCAATATGATAAGGTTGGTAAAGTTGAAAAAGCTCAACCTTTGACCCACCAATTCAACTTCTAAGTATGTACCCTAGCACAGAGAGACGAGCACAACAATGGTCATTACTAAACTGCTTGAAATAGAAAAAAAAAAAGGGGGGGGGACACAGTTTATCAACCAGAAAATTGGCACATAAGTTGTCAAGAACCCATACTATGAAATTATACATGTAAGTCGCTCAGTCATGTCCAATTCTTTGCGACCCCATACACTATAGCCCACCAGGCTCCTTTGTCCATGGAATTCTCCAGGCAAGAATACTGGAGTGGGTTGCCATTTCCTTCTCCAGGGGATCTTCCTGGCCCAGGGATCAAACCCAGGTCTCCTGCATTGCAAGCAGATTCTTTACTGTCTAAGCCACCAGGGAAACCCAAAATCTTCTATACAGTAGTAAAAAAGAATATATGAAACTAATTTACTGTAGTTCTCAACTTGACTGTACATTCATGACATCAGAATCTCTGAGTGAAGAGCCCACACACTGGTGTTACTTAAAGCTCCCCAAGTGATTCCCACATGTAGCCACAGTTGAGAACCACTGACCTAGAGCCATTGTATCAACATGAGTGAATATAAAAAATGTAATGTTGAGCAAAGTAAAGATGTGAAATGACACATATATATGAAGTTTGAAAAATAATGTGTTTATATATAGATAGATATATAAGTGAAAATGTTAGTTGCTCAGTTGTGTCCAACTCTTTGTGACCCAATGGACTGTAGCCCTGCAGGCTCCTCTGTCCATGGATCTCTCCAGGCAAGAATACTGGAGTGGGTTGCCATTCCCTATTCCAGGTGGTCTTTCCAACCCAGGTATCGAACTAGCATTTTCTGCTTGGCAGGCAGAAAGAATACCATCTAAACCATCAGAGAAGCCCATAGATACGTAGTGATAGTATAAAAGCTTGCATGAGAATGATAAACATCAAATTTAGGGTAAAGGTTACCTTTGGAGAGAGAAAAAAGGGGAATGAGATCAGGGAGCAGTATATAGATTACTTTAAGTCTATCTGTAATGTTTTACATTTTTTTAAAAAATATATTTATTTATTTGGCTGTGCATATGGGATCTAGTTCCCTGGCCAGGGATCGATCCCAGGTTCCCTGTATTGGGAAGGCAGAGTCTTAGCCACTGGATCCCCAGGGAAATTCCTACATCTTTTTGAGAAATCTAAAAAAATATGGATGCATACAAAGATTAGATATAGCTAGGTGGTATGTATGTTGGGTGAATGTTCATTACATTATTCTCAGTGCTTTATCTGTATGTTTGACATAGTTCACAATATTGAAAAGAAGGAATGGTGGTTGTGGGGGAAAAGAAATCAAACAGTACCAAAGTATATAAAATGAAGAGTTTCTTCCCTCTTCAGCATTTTTTCCCCACCTCTCTAAGAAATAGCAACAGTCAGTAGTTTCTTGTGTATCCTTCTAAACATTTTCCTTGCAGATGCAAGCATTTATATGTCTGTAAAGTCATTTTAAGTAAGGGGAAATGTGCTTATCTCTCTTGAGCAAGCCACATTTCCAGCACCCACACAATGCCTTGCTTGCCTGTCCTAAAGTTGTGACCAAAGCATTTGGTTGCAGCCTCCTAGGCGGAGAACAGTATATTCAGAGATGAGAATTTTTGTTTGTTTTAATCATTCTCTTATTAATTCGGGTAACATTTATTGAGTGCTGCAGTGGGTCTGCACTGTGTTAGGTATAGGTACCACAAGGAAAAAGAGTTTGATGTTGGGAAAGATTGAGGGCTAGAGGAGAAGGGGGCGACAGAATGGACATGAGTTTGAGCAAACTCCGGGAGATGGTGAAGGACAGGGAAGCATGCCATGCTGCAGTCCACGGGGGTGCAAAGAGTTGGACACAACTGAGCAACTGAACAGCAACCGTGATCTTAGAGCTTGTGTTCTAGAGGAGGAAACAGAAGGAAGCAAGCACTTGGAGTAGAGAGAGATAAATGCCACTAAGAAGAAATGAATGTGCGTTGGAGAGCACACAGCAGGAAACCTGAGGGGAAGGGGAGCTTCAGGGGCTTCCTGGGGGAAAAAGTGATGACCAGCAGCACAGTGAAGAGGGGTGAGCAGCAGGAGCTGGTCTAGATGAAGATTAGTGACGAGAGTAGTCCCAGCACAAAGCGGAAACAGCAGGCTTGAAGACCAGCTGTGTGTGTGTTAGTCACTTAGTCATGTCCGACTCTGCAACCCTATGGACTGTAGTCTGCCAGGCTCCTCGGTCAGTGGGATTCTCCAGGCAAGGATACTGGAGTGGGTTGCCATGACCTTCTCCAGGGGATCTTCCTGACCCGGGGATCGGACTCAGGTCTCCTGCACTGCAGGCAGATGAAGACCTGCAGGGCCAAGTGTCTGTCACAGAGCTGAAAGGCGAGCTTGGCTGCTACCAGGGGGTGAGCAGAAATGAGCTGAGGTCCTGGTCAGGATTTTGGCCTTTATTCTTTATTCAGCATCACCAAGGCAAGGGCTGCCGTAATCAAAATTGTATTTTTAAAAGCCACTCTGACTAAGAGTGGAAACTAAACCTTTTGTCAAGTTGAGTAGTTAAACAGAAAACTCATAGTTGCATTTGACTTTTGTCTTTACTGATTTCTTCCCTGTGGGCCAGTGGCCCTTGATCTTCTGCCTTGTCACACACATACCAGAATAAACCACCGTCTGTAGTGAATACTGGTTTTTTTTTTTTTTTCTGTTAATCACAATTGAGAACATAAATTTGAGTGTGTGTGTGAGAGAGAAATGGAGTTAACAGGTACATCTTCTTGAACTTTTAAAGGTTATGAATTCCCTGAAAGGGGCCTTTGCCCAAATGGGATATAGACTAACACTCCATAAACGTATTGGGTCAACATAACCTAGGCCTCTTTTTCAGGCCTGAAGGTGGTCTAACTAATCCACCGGAGTTGCCAGGTTAGGAGCGCAGGGCAGTGTTTTGGAGGGGCAGACAGTAATTTGAGGACAGCAGTCCGGTTTTGGTTTACCTGCCCTGTCTGCAATAGTTGCTGACCTCTGCAAGATGATGCTGGGCTTTAGACTTTACTTTCTCCAGTATTTCATCTTCTGCCATGTTCTACTCTGGGTAAATTCACTGTGTCTGAGCACTTTCTCTAATCTAGTGGTTCTACAACCATGGTAGACATCATAACCCTTTGGAGGGCTTGTTAAAAAGCAGTTTGCTAGGCTGTACCCTCAGAGTTTCTGAGTCAGTAGTCTGAGGCTGCTGACTCAGCAACATTTTGCTGAGCAGGGGGTGGTGTCACATTTTGGGAGCCACTGACTTAGATCAGGACATGATAGACTGAGCCTCCTCAAATCACCCCTGAAATTTTCTGAGACCTAGAGTCCTAGCAAAAGTTTCCTGCCTTACACTCATGAGGGGGAAGCATCTGTCCCTGTCTCTACAGAGGCTCTGTTTCTCAGTTCATAAATATTCAAAGTAAAGACTCTAAACCCAATCCCACTCCTCCATTCTTGTCTATGTGAGCCCTGCAGGGAGTTTGGGTAGGAGGGAGGGTGTTGGAGAAGTCCTCTCCTTGTCCCAGAAAATCCAGCTCAGTGGAGCAACATGGGGAAACACAGTAGAGCCTTGCTCTCTGCTGTTGCTGGGGTGCCGGAAGCAAAGTCTTGAAGACAGCAGAGACTGAAATGGACTCTGCATATATGCTTGCATATGTGCGCATGCACACCTGTGAACACGGAGAAAACTGGCTCCTGCCTGCTGAAAGAAACAAAGGAGGTGGATGATAAACCATATTAGAAGAGTAATAACAACAGTACTATCTGACCTTAGTTGGGCAATATGTGCCAGGCTTTACATGTATGACTTTATTTTAAAATCTTCGCATGACACCAGGAAAGTAGATGCTCTTATTGTCCCTCTTTAGGGCTTCCCTGGTGGCTCAGAGGTTAAAGTGTCTGCCTGCAATGCGGGAGACCCGGGTTTGATCCCTGCGTTGGGAAGATCCCCTGGAGAAGGAAATGACAACCCATTCCAGTATTCTTGCCTGGAGAATCCCATGGACAGAGGAGCCTGGTAGGCTACAGCCCACGGGGTCACAAAGAGTTGGACACGACTGAGCGACTTCACATTCACTTTAAAAGATGTGGTAACCGAGACTCAAAGCGGTTAAGTAATTTCTCCAAAGTCACAGTTAATAACCGGATGAGACCAGTACAGCTTCCAGAGATTGTCTGATGGAATGAATAAGAATGCCAAGTTCTTATTTGAATAAACAAACAGCAGATCTGTCTCATGAGGAATATCTTTCGTAAATCCATTTCCCCTCCCTGCCCTGGTGAAGTATTAAAATCAAAGGAAACGCTGTGATCTGTGTTAGCTCTGTGCTCCTATTATTGAGTGTTTCTGCCACATGAGAGGTTTAAGTTGCCCCCTCCATTATGATCAGCACTCCAAGGGGTGACTGATATCAAGATGGCCTCCCTAGAACCTTTTCTCACTTTCAGTTTTCTGTATTTCAGCCTGAAGAAATAATTTATTCTGATACTAATAAGAGCATGGTAGAAGATCTAAAGAACAGGTATGATCTCTATTTATATGCTATGATTATCATGTTTTCTCCCTAATTTCCCATTCAGCCACCCTTCAGTCCTGTAACCCAGTCTCTCAAAAATACCTATTAGACTCAGCAACAGAAGCATGAAATGGAGATTTAATAGTTACTTCCATTGAGTTGTCTGGCTCTTGGCCCTTGCATTAAAAAATCTGCCCCTCTGCTATCCACAATACTCCTTGAAAAAACATGCCAAGTTAAATACAGTTGGATCTGGACAACATTGTGGGCTGCTATTGGGAAGTTCTCAATAGACACCTGTTTAGCCTTATAGTAATAGTCAATAACTAACACTTCTTGACGGAGGAGGCAATGGCACCCCACTCCAGTACTCTTGCCTGGAAAATCCCATGGATGGAGGAGCCTGGTGGGCTGCAGTCCATGGGGTCGCAAAGAGTCAGACAAGACTGAGCAACTTCACTTTCACTTTTCATTTTCATGAACTGGAAAAGGAAATGGCAACCCACTCCAGTGTTCTTGCCTGGAGAATCCCAGGGACGGAGGAGCCTGGTGGGCTGCCGTCTATGGGGTCGCACAGAGTTGGACATGACTGAAGTGACTTAGCAGCAGCAGCAACACTTCTTGAAAGAACAATAGGGGTGTGGCAAAAACATCCGGGCTGGGTAGTAGAAATATCAGTACTGTCCCTGGTAGCCACCCTTATCCACATACTCCACACACACACAAACACACACACGCATACCCTGAAGAGTTGCTCAGTCAAGCCCAAAATGTCACAGCCTTTGTAGCAGACCTTGCTCCTACTCCAGATATGTCAGAAGCTTCTAGATATGACTACTTCCAATGACTCATGCTGACACAGCAGGCTGGCATGTAAGCTGCTACCAACTAATCAAAACAGAAAAGGACAAAAAGCATTTTGCCACTCCCTTTTCTCACTAGCATATGACCCCCACCTCTTACTCCCCTACTTCTTCCCCAACTCTTGACAAAAAAAAAAAAAAGAAGAAATGCACTAGGAAAATGGTCTCCAACTTTTAGTTTTCATTAGAATTGCTTCTGGAACTAAATATAGGTGCTAGAGTCCAGGATCAGACCTGTTGAGCCACTCTCTGGAGGGTAGTGAAGTATTTTGATAGAACAGGTGATTTTCAGGATCAGACCTGTTGAGCCACTATCTGGAGGATAGTGAAGTATTTCGAGTCCTACAGGTGATTCTGGTGTGTAGCCATGACTGAGACTCTCTGCAAACTCAAAACCACTTACTTACTTTATTAGACTCAACCAAAAGGAGAGGCCCAGCACACAATAATCCTCTGCAGAGGAAAGGCTTCCCACCAGCCAGCTCACACTGGACTCCACTTTCTCCCTCCCCAGAACAGTTCCTCAGCAGGCACTGTTTCAGAGGCTGGGTAGGTAGGTGAAACTCCCTGCCTGCGTAGAGCATACATTTGGGGGAATGATCAGATCGGGGAAACTGATCGTCATACTGATCAATCCAGTGGCTCATGTCCTCCCAATTCCACTTGCTGGATTAACTGATTTAATAACGCCATTCCTGCTAACATTACCCCAGACAAGATACCTGGATTTTTATAAAGGCATTTCTTGGAAATACAATGTCTTATGTCAGAGGAGGGTCTTGGAGAACAGGAATGTCAACCCAGTAATCAGATGGTAGTAAATCACACCTAGTAGGCAGCTGTCTACACACAGGGAACTGGAAGAAAGAAGTGCCTTTGAGAACTAATTGCTAGCTACCCTAGGAAGCATCTTGCTTCCTCAAGCCAAGCAAGAGCCTGATCTTTCCCAAACCAGATTAATGTGGTTGATGACAGATATCCCTCACCATGGTGGTCTGGTTTTCTCCTAGATCAAAAATGTATCATTTTTCAAATTGTGAATGACTATATATTTTAAACATTTATTTAATTTATTTGGCTGTGTGGGGTCCTAGATGCAGCATGAGTTGGGTCATGCAGGATCTTTGGTTGCAGCGCATGGCCTCTCGAGTTGTAGCACACGGGCTCCGGTGCTCTTGGGCAGTTTACTCAGTGGGGGATCTTAGTTCCTTGACCAGGGATTGAACCTACATCCCTTGCATTGCAAGGTAGATTCTTAATCACTGGACCACCAGGGAAGTCCCCGCAAAGTATCATTCTCATACTTGAGTAAATGTGACAAAACTTTTTTTTTACATTTATTAAATAAGTTGTATTTTATCATAAAATGACCTTTGCATTCTTAGTAAAGCAAGAAATCCCCAGGGAATTCCCCCAAAGTATCATTCTCATACTTGAGTAAATGTGACAAAACTTTTTTTCACATTTATTAAATGATTTGTAATTTATCATAAAATAATTTTTGCATTCTTACCTTAGGATTGAAAGAACTCTGAAGTGTAAAATAATGGAATGGCGGCCTAAACAGCCAACACGTTGGAATAGACAGTGTACTTTCATTTTACGACAGATTCTTCCTAAGTTAGAACTTGGTACTGCAAGGTTTGTTTCATCTGAAGAAGAGAGTGAATTTGGAAGACTACTACAATTTTATTGGGTTTGTATATGATTTAATACATTAACGACATTTGTTTTATCTATGATGTTAACTGCCAGATGATAGTAATCTTAAAAACCTCTGAGATATCTTTTATCTTGATACATTCTATGTCATTAAAATCCACTTATGTTTAGACTGAGACTTTTCAAATGTAGTGAATAACTAGTACTGTGACCAGATTGCATGACATTTTCTTGGAATCAGTTTTATGATACACAAACCACAAACTTTGGAAAGAGATGCCCAAAAGGAAATGACTTGCAACTAAGAAACTAAGAAATGATCTCTAGATGGTAGTAATAGGATGGATTCCCTGTCCTTGGTTCTGGGCAAGAGGTCTTCAGGCAAGCTTTAGTATCTTCCATATGCAAATTACTCTCAAATTTATACATCATAGCCTGAACTTTTGTTTTAACCTCCTCTCGTATATTCACCAGCACATTTGACATCATCCTGGATGGTAAAAGGGCCTATCAAACTCAAGTCCATAATCAAACATGGCAGGCATTTTGGTGTATTTTAAAGTCCTTCTTTTCTTCCCCTACCAGTATCCAGAGTTCTGAGAATCCTCTGTCGTCCTCTTGCCTATGAATTGTTGCAGTAGTTTTTGGAAGCCCCAGCCTCCCAAGAGTGATATTCCTTCCCCCTTCCATCCTGTAGATCAGAAAATGTCCTCTAGAGAAAGCCTTGGAAAGAGGAAGGGAAGCTATCTGTTGGAAGTTGATACTTAGGCTGCCAGGGAGGTGTCTGCAGGCACTATTCATGAATAGGGAGGTGGTTGTTTTGTTTTACTTTCTTTTTAGTTGAATTAGGGGGTAAGTAGATAAGCAAAGTATTGTTAAGTATAAGTCAAGGTTTTAAACTTAGAGTTCCTTTGTAAAATTATCTGTTGTTTAATAACACAGATTCATAAATCTAGACTGAATCCTGCAGCTTGGGTTCAAATCCTGGCTTGACCATTCACTGACTTTGACCAAATTACCCAACTTCTCTATACGTTCTTACCCCATTGCTTCCCCACAAGATAAACAAGGATAAAAATAGTTAGCTATTTTGTGGTTGTGGTGAGGATTAAGTGAGTTGCTTAACCATAGCACCCAACACTTACTAAATGTTAACTATTATTTGTATTCCAGTGTAATATATTAAGTAAACTAGGGAAGGATTGTGTACTATGCACTCACAAGGGAAGAGCACATGAAGAGATTGAAAGATCAGAAAAGTAAACAATCTTTGAAAGCAGCTTATGATTGTCCTTTGTAAATTCTTTAATAGATAATTTTACATGAGACCCATACCCCATATCCTTTAATCCTGTCATCAGAGGAAATGAAAGTGAAAATCCCTCAGTCATGCCCAACACTTTGCCACCCCATGGACTATACAGTCCATGGAATTCTCCAGGCCAGGATACTGGACTGGGTAGCTATTCCCTTGTCCAGGGGATCTTCCCAACCCAGGAATCAAACCCAGGTCCCCCGCATTGTGGGAGGATTCTTTACCAGCTGAGTCACCAGGGAAGCCCAATCCTGTCATGCTGCTGCTGCTGCTGCTGCTAAGTCACTTCAGTCGTGCCTGACCCTGTGCGACCCCATAGACGGCAGCCCACCAGGCTCCCCCGTCCTTGGGATTCTCAAGGCAAGAACACTGGAGTGGGTTGCCATTTCCTTCTCCAATGCATGAAAGTGAAAAGGGAAAGTGAAGTCACTCAGTTGTGTCCGGCTCCTAGCGACCCCATGGACTGCAGCCTACCAGGCTCCTCCGTCCATGGGATTTTCCAGGCAAGAGTACTGGGGTGGGTTGCCATTGCCTTCTCCACCAATCCTGTCATAGATATCAATAAATGTAAACTAAATCAATGTGAAATAAATTCTTCCAAAATGCTCTTTTAAATCATTTATATGACCAAGAAGTTTCCTTTTTGGCAGGTTGCCATTGCAGAAAAAGTGCAAGTATGTGGAATGTTAAATGTGTAGGCTCTGGCATTAGACAGACCTGGCTCTGCTCCTCTCTTTAATATGGGGTTATAGCAAAACCTGCCTCAAAGGGTTGTTTGAGGATTAATTAAAATGTGAAGTATTTAGCACTGTGCCTAGAACATAGTACATGCTCAGTCACTTCAGTTGTGTCCAACTCTGTGTTACTCTATGAACTGGAGCCTGCTAGGCTCCTCTGCATGGGATCCTCCAAGACAAGAACATTTGAGTGGGTTGGCATGCCTTCCTCCAAGGGATTTTCCTGGCCTAGGTATCGAACCCGTGGTGTCTCCTGCATCTTCTGCATCACAGACAAATTCTTTACCACTGAGCCAACCAGGAGGTTCCCTAGAACTTGGTAAACACCCTCAAAATGATAACTATTATTATTATTATTTTATGACTTCCATTTCTTTGAGGCTTCTGTAGTCTTTTCATACAGTAATTCCCAACCACCTACATGATCGTAATGTGGGTTTATGTATTACTGTCTTTGGTCCAGGTCACAGGATTTCCTATCCAGATGCCATACACTGACGTCCAGTCAGTTATTGATGCTGTGTATCAAACTGGAATTCATTGTTCTGAATTTCCACAGACAGAATTTGCTCTAGCTGTGTACATTCACCCCTACCCAAACAACATATTATCTGTGTGGGTCTATTTGGCTTCATTAGCTCGACATCAGTGAAAAGGAAAAAGATAGAAGGAGAAGATGGTACATGGGCCCCCAACCAAAAGACAGACTTCTCTGGTACTTGGGATTTTTCTGCTTATCCTCAAGTCCAGACAAGCGTGAGCCCAATTTTTGGCTCACTTATAGAGTAAGGCACAAGATTCACTGCCTGAGTTTCTGCGGACAAGTATAAATGACCTCCTCATCAGAGGCCTCATCAAGGAGGACCCTTCGGAAAGTCTGGCGCCTGGGATCACTGTCTACAGTAGGTTTTATTCTAGGAAAGAAGCAATTCTGGCCTTTCTCCACAGCCAGTGTTGCTCTAATTGGGGGCCCCCATCACCTTCATCAAAATCACTTGGAAAGCCCTATTGAAAATACAGGTTCCCACATCCCATCCAGAACCTACTGAATCAGGATCTCTGAGAGTACAGCTCCAGAACCTACATTATTTAAAAAAAGCTTCCCAGGCAATTCTCTTAACCAGTTAAGAATGAGAACCCTGCCTTACAGAATGCTCTCATTACTAAAATGAGGCTGATAACTTTGATGATGGTTCTGATGGAATTCCAGGCAGGAGTTATTCAAATAGAAACCCATGAGATAAAAGATTATTTCACTGAAGAATAAGAAGGAAATATGCCATTTCGGATTAAGAACAGCTTCTGTGGGCTTCTTAAAAGTTTTCTCTTTAGATACTACTGATCTAAAGTCATTTCACCTCCAAGTATTTAGAAGGGACTCTCAGGAAACACTAAATTTTTTCCTAATTCTGTGAGAAAGGGAGATAAACGTCTTAGCTGAATCTCAGAGGCCTCTTTATCTTAATGAGCAGCTCCCCATTCTGCCTCTGGCACTTTCTGCTGCTTTTCTTTCACAATGGTGCCCCAAGGAGACCCATCCAGGGCCTCAAGAAAGAGTGGGTAGGGATCTAAGTAGAAAATACTGTACTTTATTATATTTGATTGTTCCGTACTTCATTGAGCAAAGTGTTCAAATAGTTTATTTAAATGTTACATAACAGCCTATTTTTTAATCAAAGGATAGATTTCCAAAAGTTTATGAGAGCAATTTTATATGAGGTTAAAGTAAGAAAAAGAAGATTCACTTCTCCCACTGTAGTAGCACTGGGGTTCCTTGAATCACTCCCAGAGAAGCAGAGAGCAAAACCCCCAAATTCATCCTCAGGGAACCCTCAGCCTAAATCCCCTCTCCGAATATACCTGCAGAGGCCAGAGAAGACCTCATTTATTTGCAGGATGTTAGTCTCAGACCAAACTCAAGATTACTAGAAAGAAAGGGTATGTAGGTAAAGAGAATGTTTTTTCTGCAAGGTTAAAACTTTTGTTATATATGTCTTCTGGCATGCATCAGATAAATGATCAGAATTGTTTTTATTTGAAAGTTTTTGTTTAAACATTCATTATTAACATTCATTAAACATATAAACATTCATTATTTGAATGTTGTGTTTAAATGCTGTAGGAGGCTTTGTTATTAACAAGTTTCCCACATCAGTTGGGGTAGCACAAAATGATATCTGTGGAAAGACAAGTTTGCCAAATAAAGGCTGCACTCATACAATTCATTTCTGTGCCATACTGAATTTTACATAGCTATTTCGTTCATTTTGTTTGTAGCTTTAGAATTGATAGACCACTTAAGAGTAAGGTGGAAAATGTTCATAGGCAAGTGTGCATTATATTCTGTATCATATTCATTTTTAAATATGTGTATGTATTTCTCATCTAAAAATTTTTCCTAAAAATTGTATGATTATAATGAACCATGTTTTTTCATTTGACTGTTTTAAAAGTACATGATATTAGATGTAATGTATAATTTAAAAATTTTTTTGTTCAGTCACTGTTGTGTCTGACTCTTTGCAACCTCATCCACAAATAATTACAAAGCATCCATTATGTACCAGACACTTCAGTATGTGCTAGAGGACAGTGTGAAGACATTCTTACAAGGAAAACAGATCATAAGCAAATAAACAGTAAGTAGGTGAAATAATTCCAGGGTATAATGAGCACTATAAAGGAAACAAAAATGTTGGCATAATGGAGGACTTTGATGGGGATGGAGGGTATAAGCAGAGTAGTGGGAGAAGGCCTCTCCACAGAGATAAAGTTTCGAGGTGAGATTTAAAAGATGATTTATCAATTAGAATTGCATTCAGTTGCAAGGAACAGAAACCTAATCACAGTAACATAATCCAGTTGGGATTACAGAACTGTCAAGTGCAGAGGAGGCAGTCCAATTCTAGTGCAGTAGCTCTGTGATGTCAGAAGTACATTAGCCTTCATCCATCTTTGTCACCATCTCTAAGGAACCTTCTGTCTTCTTCCTCAGTGGCTCTCAAACTTCAGCATGCATAAGAATCACCTGAAGAGTTTGTTGAAACACACTTCGCTGGGCCTGACCTTTAGAGTTACTGATTCCATGAGATCGGGGGTGGGGTCTGAGAATTTGCATTTGTAACAAGTTCCCAGGTGATACAGAGACCACAGAGGCTCTAACCTTACAGTCATTTTCATTAAGAAAATGCAGACAGGGAGGAAGGAGCTAGAAGAGGCAGGTGGTTTAGCTCTTTTAAAAAGTTTTCTAGGAGACTATGCCCATTAACTTCTACTTGCATCCCATTGGCCAGAATTGCATCACTGCTAGCCACAAAAGAGACTGGAGATCAAGTATTTTAAATAGACAATTTCTCTTCCAATAAAATCAGTGTTCTCTTGGTGAGGAAGAGGGGAGGATGGCTATTGGATTAGGCATCTGTGGCTTCCATAATTAAGAGGAAGCCAATCATGCAAAGACTTTTAGCAAAAGCATTTCAGGCAGAGGAGACCTATGATTACAAAGCCCTCCAGTCCAGAAAGAGACTCACATGGAGAAGAAGGAGTAGTAGCCCATAAAGTTGGAGAGGCAGACAAGAACCAGATCACACAGGTCATGGTAAAGAGTTCATATTTTATTCAAAGTGCAATAACAAATCAATCAAGTAACAGAATAAAGTAGTAGTTTTACTTCTTTATATTTGAGAATATAAGCCCCATTCAGATGCAGTGCCAGGTCCCAGCTCTGTTTTCCACAACTGCCCACTCGCCTTAGTACAGCAGCCTTTGCCCTCGTGGGGAGCTGCAGTAGGGGTAGAGGTGCCAGAGTGGGCGCTTGGCATGCTAGGGTGGTCATGAGAAACTGACCAGGGTCCTGGATAGTTTCAATCTGCCTCCTTCACCATTTCCAGTAGTAAACAGCATGCGTGCACTTTTCTCAAGCAGAGTCTAGGTTTCCCAAAGCCCCCCTGTTAGTCCACTGGTTTTCAAACCATCTAAGGGGACTCTTCCTGGTGTCAGACCCAAGGACTGGGATGTCCAATATGTGGTTCAATCTGTTTCCTCCATAGGGAAGCTCTGAGAGTGTCCCCTCCTAGAGGGACAGGTCCTGATTCTCTTCACTTCTTACTTAACTTAGTATGGACCCTTCTTTACAGCCTTGGTTGTATAAGAGACTTTCTGACATTCTTCAGGTGTTTTCAATGAGATTGCTTCACGTGTCAGTGTATTTTCAAAGTATACATAAGGGGAGGTGAGCTCGTCCTTCTATTCCACCATCTTAACCTCAGGCCACCTTGATATGCTTTCAATTTAAAACCTTTACACCTGGATAATGATCAGAGTACATCATGAGAAACACTGGGCTGGAAGAAGCACAAATTGGAATCAAGATTGCCGGGAGAAATATCAATAACTTCAGATATGCAGATGACACCACCCTTATGGCAGAAAGTGAAGAAGAACTAAAGAGCCTCTTGATGAAAGTGAAAGATGAGAGTGGAAAAGTTGACTTAAAGCTCAACATTCAGAAAACTAAGATCATGGCATCTGGTCCCATCACTTCGTGGCAAATAGATGAGGAAACAATGGAAACAATGGCTGACTTTATTTTGGGGGGCTCCAAAATCACTGCAGATGGTGATTGCAGCCATGAAATTAAAAGATGCTTACTCCTTGGAAGAAAAGTTATGACCAACCTAGACAGCATATTAAAAAGCAGAGTCATTAGTTTGTCAACAAAGGTTCATCTAGTCAAAGCTATGGTTTTTCCAGTAGTCATGTATGGATGTGAGAGTTGGACTATAAAGAAAGCTGAGTACCAAAGAATTGATGCTTTTGAACTGTGGTGCTGGGGACGACTCTTGAGAGTCCCCTGGACTGCAAGGAGATCCAACCAGTCCATCCTAAAGGAGATCAGTCCTGGGTGTTCATTGGAAGGACTGATGTTGAAGCTGAAACCGCAATACTTTGGCCACCTGATGCAAAGAGCTTACTCATTTGAAAAGACCCTGATGCTGGGAAAGATTGAGGGCAGGAGGAGAAGGGGACAACAGAGGATGAGATGATTGGATGGCATCACTGACTCAATGGACATGAGTTTGGGTAAGCTCTGGGAGTTGGTGATGGACAGGGAGGCCTGGTGTGCTGTGGTTCATCGGGTCACAAAAAGTCGGATACGACTGAGTGACTGAATTGAACTGAACTGAATGATCAGAGCTTTATGGGGAGCATTGGGCCTCTTTCATTGTAGAGAACTCTGCAGAATGTCAAGTAACAGTGGCCTGCCACAGGGGCAGGGGCACTGGGTGCAGCAGACCTGGGTATGGCATAAGCCCTCATGAGGGAGGTTGCCATTAACCCCATCACAGAGCCACCAGAACTTACACAAGACTAGGGAAACAGACTCTTGGAGGGCACAAACAAAACCTTGTGTACACCAGGACCCAGGAGAAAGGAGCAGTGACCCCACAAGGGACTGACCCAGACTTGCCCCTGAATGTCAAGGAGTCTCCTGCAGAGGCGTGGGTCAGCAGTGGCCTGCTGCATGGTGGGGGCACTGAGTGAGGCAGTGTGTGCATGGGACATTTTGAAGGAGGCTGCCATTATCTTCATTACCTCCACTATAGTTTGGCCTCAAGTCAAACAACAAGTAGAGAACACAGCCTTGCCCATCAACAGAAAATTGGATTAATGATTTACTGAGCATGGCCCCAGCCATCAGAACAAGACCCAGTTTCCCCCCAGTTTCAGTCTCTCCCATCAAGAAGCTTCCATAAGCCTCTTATCCCTATCCATCAGAGGGCAGACAGAATGAAACCACAATCAAAGAAAACTAATCAAACTGATCACATGGACCACACCCTTGTCTAACTCAATGAAACTATTAGCCATGCTTGTGTAGGGCCACCCAAGATGGACGGGTCATGGTGGAGAGCTATGACAAAATGTGGTCCACTGGAGAAGGGAATGGCAAACCAGTTCAGTATTCTTTCCTTGAGAACCCCATGAACAGTATGAAAAGGCAAAAAGACAGGACACTGAAAGATGAACTTCCCAGGTCAGTAGTTGCCCAATATGCTACTGGAGAACAGTGGAGAAATAACTCCAGAAAGAATGATGAGATGCAGCCAAAGCAAAAACAACACCCAGTTGTGGATGTGACTGGTGATGGTAGTAAAGTCTGATGCTGTAAAGAACAATATTGCATAGGAACCTAGAATGTTGGTCCATGAATCAAGGTAAATTGGAAGTTGTCAAACAGGAGTTGGCTAGAGTGAACATCAACATTTTAGGAATCAGT
Organism: Muntiacus reevesi; assembly: GCF_963930625.1. Classification (NCBI taxonomy): domain Eukaryota; kingdom Metazoa; phylum Chordata; class Mammalia; order Artiodactyla; family Cervidae; genus Muntiacus; species Muntiacus reevesi. The sequence goes on from NC_089250.1 coordinate 140,227,703, forward strand.
GAACTAAAATGGACTGGAATGAGTGAATTGAACTCAGATGACCATTATATCTATGACTGTGGGCAAGAATCCATTAGAAGAAATGGAGTAGCCCTCACAGTCAACAAAAGAGACTGAAGTGCAGTACTTCGATGCAGTTTCAAAAATTACAGAATGATCTCTGTTCATTTCCAAGGCAAACCATTCAATATCACAGTAATCCAAGTCTATGCCCCAATCAGTAATGCTGAAGAAGCTGAAGTTGAATGGTTCTGTGAAGACCTATAAGTCCTTCTAGAACTAACACCCAAAACAGATGTCCTTTTCATTATAGGGGACTGGAATGCAAAAGTAGGAACTCAAGAGATACCTGGAGTAACAGGGAAAATTTGGAGTACAAAATGAAGCAGGGAAAAGGCTAACAGTTTTGCCAGGAGAACACACTGGTCATAGCAAACACCATCTTGCAACAACACAAGAGAAGACTCTACACATGGACATCACCAAATGGTGAATACCAAAATCAGACTGATTCTATTCTTAGTAGCCAAAGATGGAGAAGCTCTATACAGTCAGCAAAAACAAGACCAGGAGCTGACTGTGTCTCAGACCATGAACTCTGTATTGCAAAATTCAGACTTAAATTGAAGAAACTAGGGAAAACCACTAGACCATTCAGGTATGACCCAAATCAAATCCCTAACCATTATACAGTGAAAGTGACAAACAGATTCAAGGGATTAGATCTGATAGAGTGCTTGATGAACTATGGACGGAGGTTCGTGACATTGTACAAGAGGCAGTGATCAAGACCATCTCCAAGAAAAAGAAATGCTAAAAGGCAAAATGGTTGCCTGAGAAGGCCTTACAAATAGCTGAGAAAAGAAGACAAGCTAAAGGCAAAGGAGAAAAGGAAAGAAATACCCATTTGAATGCAGAGTTCCAAAGAATAGCAAGGAGAGATAAGCAAGCCTTCCTCGGTGATCAGTGCAAAGAAATAGAGGAAAACAGAGATCTAGAGATCTCTTCAAGAAAATTAGAGATACCAAGGGAACATTTCATGCAAAGATGGGCACAATAAATGATAGAAACAGTATGGACCTAACAAAGCAGAAAATATTAAGAAGAGGTGGCAACAATACACAAAGACCTATACAAAAAAGATCTTAGTGACCCAGATAACTACAATGGTATGATCACTCACCTAGAGCCAGACATCCTGGAATGCAAAGTCAAGTGGGCCTTAGAAAGTAACACTACAAACAAAGCTAGTGGAGGTGATAGAATTCAAGTTGAGCTATTTCAAATCCTAAAAGATGATGCTGTGAAAGTGCTGCATTCAATATGTCAGCAAATTTGGAAAACTCAGCAATGGCCACAGGACTGGAAAAGGCCAGTTTTCATTCCAATGCCAAAGAAAGGCAATGCCAAAGAATGCTCAGACTACCACACAATTACACTCATCTCACATGCTAGCAAAGTAATGCTCAAAATTCTCCAAGCCAGGCTTCAACAGTACATGAACTGTGAAATTCCAGATGTTCAAGCTGGATTTAGAAAAGCCAGAGGAACCAGAGATCAAATTGCCAACATCCGTTGGATCATCAAAAAAGCAAGAGAGTTTAAAAGAAACATCTACTTCTGCTTTATTGACTACACCAAAGCCTTTGACTGCATGGATTACAACAAACTGGAAAATTCTTCAAGAGATGGGAATACCAGACCACCTGACCTGCCTCCTAAGAAATCTGTATCCAGGTCAAGAAGCAACAGTTAAAACTGGACATGGAACAACAGACTGATTCCAAGTAGGGAAAGGAGTACAACAGGGCTGTATATTGTCACCCTGATTATTTAACTTAAATGCAGAGTACATCACGCGAAATGCTTGGCTGGATGAAGCACAAGCTGGAATCAAGATTGCCGGGAAAAATATCAATAACCTCAGATATGCAGATAACACAATCCTTATGGGAGAAAGCAAAGAAATAAGGAGCCTCTTGATGAAAGTGAAAGAGAGTGAAAATATTGCCTTAAAACTCAACTAAGATAATGGCATCCAGTCCCATCACTTCATGGCAAACAAATGGGGAAACAATGGAAAGTGACAGACTTTATTTGGGGGGGCTCCAAAAACACTGCAGATGGTGATTGCAGCCATGAAATTAAAAGACGCTTGCTCCTTGGAAGAAAGGCTATGACCAACCTCGACAGCATTTTAAAAAGCAGAAATATTGCTTTGCCAACAAAGGTCCGTCCAGTCAAAGCTATGGTTTTTCCAGTAGTCATGTATGGATGTGAGAGTTGGACCATAAACAAAGCTGAGCACTGAAGAATTGAATCTTTTGAGCTGTGGTGTTGGAGAAGACTCTTGAGAGTCCCTTGGAGAGCAAGGAGATCAAACCAGTCAATCCTAAAGGAAATCAGTCCTGAATATTCATTGGAAGGACTGATACTGAAGCTGAAGCTCCAATACTTTGGCCACCTGATGGGAAGAACTGACTCATTGGAAAAGACCCTGATGCTGGCAAAGTTTGAAGGTCGGAGGAGAAGGGAATGACAGGATGAGGTGGTTGGATGGCATCACCAACTCAATGGACATGAGTTTGAGCAAGCTCCCGGAGTTGGTGATGGACAGGGAAGCCTGGTGTGCTGCAGTCCATGGGGTCGAAAAGAGTCGGACACAACTGAGCGACTGGACTGAACTGAACTGCAAAACGTGTATGGCAAGAGCAAAGAACCTAAAATGGTAAAGTCAGAAGCAATCTCTGTCATCACTCAGTTCACTTTATAGAGGAGGAAGGAACTGCCCTGCCTTAAGGCCACTCCAGTAAGAAGTGACAAGCCAACAGCCAAGAACCAAAGCCCAGGCCTTCGGACTTTGCATCCTGTGGAATACGATGTAGTCATTGAAAGGAATTCTGAATGTTCCGTTATGGAAGGTTCACCAGAATATGTTGAATGACAAAAACTAGGTACACAACAGCATGTAGAGTGTTCCAATTTGTGACAAAATGGAGCAAGGAGATTATGTGCACCAGTTCAATAAAGTCGTTCAGTCGTGTCTGACTCTTTGCAAACCCATGGACTGCAGCACACCAGGCCTCCCTGTCCATCACCAACTCCCAGAGCTTGCTCAAACTCATGTCCATTGAGTCGGTGGTACCATGCAACAATCTCATCTCCTGTTGGCCCCTTCTCCTCCCGACTTCAGTCTTTCCCAGCATCAGGGTCTTTTCAAATGAGTCAGTTCTTCACATCAGGTGGCCAAAGTATTGGAGTTTCAGCTTCAACATCAGTCCTTCCAATGAATATTCAGGACTGATTTCCTTTAGGATTGACTGGTTTGATCTCCTTGCTGTCCAAGGGATTCTCAAGAGTCTTCTCCAACACCAGAGTTTGAAAGCATCAATTCCTTGGCCCTCAGCTTTCTTTATGGTCCAACTCTCATATCCATACATGACTACTGGAAAAACCATAGCTTTGACTAGATGGACCTTTGTTGGCAAAGTAATGTCTCTGCTTTTTAATATGCTGTCTAGGTTGGTCACAGTTTTTCTTCCAAGGAGCAAGCATCTTTTAATTTCATGGCTACAGTCGCCATCTGCAGTGATTTCGGAGACCCCCCCCCCCCCAAAATAAAGTCTGTCACTTTCCATTGTTTTCCCCTCTATTTGCCATGAAGTGATGGAACTGGATGCCATGATCTTCATTTTCTGAATGTTGAGTTTTAGCCAGCTTTCTCACTCTCCTTTCACCAAGAGGCTCTTTAGTTCCTTTTCACTTTCTGCCATAAGGGTGGTGTCATCTGCATGTCTGAGGTTATTGATATTTCTCCCGACTATCTTGATTTCAGCTTGTGCTTCATTCAGTCCCACATTTTGCATGGTGTACCCTGCATATAAGTTAAATAAGCAAGGTGACAATATACAGCCTTGATGTACTCCTTTTCCAATTTGGAACCAATTTGGATTATGTAATCAGGATTACGTACATGGATGGTTATAAATACCTGGATATCCCTGGAAGGAAACAAAAGCAAATAGTAATAATGTTGCCTTGAGAGTTGGACTGTGAAGAAAGCTGAGGGCCAAGGAATTGATGCTTTCAAACTCTGGTGTTGGAGAAGACTCTTGAGAGTCCCTTGGACTGCAAGGAGATCCAACCAGTCCATCCTAAAGGAGATCAGTCCTGGGTGTTCATTGGAAGGACTGATGCTGAAGCTGAAACTCCAGTACTCTGGCCACCTCATGCGAAGCGTTGACTCATTGGAAAAGACCCTGATGCTGGGAGGGATTCGGGGCAGGAGGAGAAGGGGATGACAGAGGATGAGATGGTTGGATGGCATCACCGACTCGATGGACATGAGTTTGAGTAAACTCCAGGAGTTTGTGATGGATAGGGAGGCCTGGCGTGCTGCGATTCATGGGGTCGCAAAGAGTCGGACACGACTGAGCGACTGAACGGACTGAACTGACTGAGGAAGAACTGGGATCAAGGGAGAGAGGGAGATCTGATAGTCACTGAATACAGTCTTATGCTGTTTGAATATATTACCTTTTGCATGCACTCATTTGAATGATGAGTGAATTGTTTAAATAAATACATATAAATATAGGTGCTTTACAATGTTGTGTTTCTGCTAACAGTGGAGTGAATCAGCTATAGGTATCCATATATCCTCTGGTTTTTAGATTTTCATGTTTTTCCATTTTAACTTCCATCCTCTTACACCCTTACTGATCACTGGTTTTGAGATTTATGTCCTCTTCATTCCAGGTATCCCCTGCCCTCCAAAAACACCTTCTTTTTACAGCCTTGGCATCTACTGTTTCCCCTCCCCAGAACAGAGCCTCCAGAAATCTGCAAGCTCCCTAACTTCCCTCAGGACTTTGCATATCCTACTTGTCATAAAACAATGCCCACCCACTGTCACTTCCTAGTCTCTTTTTATGTTAATTTATCTTCACAGCACTTATCACTATGTGACTTTGTTGTTGCTGTTCATTTATTTGCTCCCCATTGGAATATAAACTCTAAATATTCTATACAGAGAGCAGACTTTTATTTAGGAATTAAGCAAATACCTAAATTGTGTCTGGCTTGCTCTAAGTGAATTAATGAAGAAATATAATAAACCTGGATTTAGGATTTTAGGAACACATTGGGCAAGTTATATATCCTCCCCCCACACACACACAAACACTAAATCAATATACATACCTGTCCTTTCATCATATCCAGAAATCCAACAGAATGTTTTCTGAACAAATATCTCCCAATGAATAACATCTTCAAAGGAGAAACCATGAGAGACAGCCTACTTATTAAACTGATTATTACAGTCTGTGACCCATTTTTCTGAAAGAGTTCTTAAATAGGCTCTGGACATTTAAGTCATTGGGAAGCCAAATTATTGTCATAAAGTTGCTTAGTGCACATGAATTGGAGCCTGAGGAGGTAGGTACTATTTAAGTGCCATCATAAACGGCATGGAGCTTTCAGCCTGATGTGGCCATCTACTCTCTAGGGAACTAAGATGGGCCAAGAACAGCCTCTCCTCGGATGATGCTGGGCTAGACTGGGCTCTCCCAACTTCTGCCTGAGTTTTCCTTGTCTTGCCATTGGTTCCTGTAGCCTGTGTCACATGGCTTACATATTGTACCTATTTGTAGTTGTTCTTTAAGTATCTGAAGATGTTATTGTAAAACTCATACATTCATCACTTAATTGTAGATCATCATGCATCTTCTGGGGCAAAGGATTCTAAGTAAAAGAATTAAGGTTCAATGATCTACTTTTTAATATTTAAAGAGGTTGTTGAACATATTCAGAAGTGAGGATCACTGTCCTGGGCTGGCCATCTACTTCTTGACTAGATTTTTTTCTAATCACATTTCAGGGCTTATATCGTTTTATCTGATGTCGGAGTGTTTTCAGTTTTGTTGTTTTCCTGGTTTACCACCACAGATGGTTAATTACATCCACTACAGACTAGACAAGCCAGGTTATTACAGGTAATCTTGGGCTGAGTCGCTCAGTCGTGTCTGACTCTTTGCGACCCCATGGACTGCAGCCTGCCAGGCTCTTGTGTCCATGGCGATTCTCCAGGCAAGGATACTGGAGTGGGTGGCCATGCGCTCCTCCATGGGATCTTCCCAACTCAGGTCTCCCGCATTGCAGGCAGATTCTTTACGAACTGAGCCACCAATCTTAACTCCTTTCATTTAAAGCTTTGGTAATTTCTAATGCAAAGGAAATAAGGCGGGGGAAGAGATTACTTGGGTTTCTAGAAGGAATAAGTTTTGATGTGGAATATAAGAGGCAGAATTTCGCAGAGAGCATTTTAGGGGTTTCGGAAACGGGTAAAGCACAGATGGAGGGACTGATAAACCTACTGAGCAGCCCCCTCAGAGGTATGGGTCTGTTGTAATGTGAGATGAGGCCGAATCAATCCTTGCCGAAAGGGTTTTAAACGCCAAACTGAGGCATCAGAATTCCTCCCCCGCCTGGGGAGCAAGCGGAGGTTCTCAGCAGGTGAGAAGCATGAGCGGATTGGCCAACGGATGGATGATCCGTATTATAATTTCTCCGGCGCGCTCTTCCGACCTTTGCCCGCAGCGCAGGCCGGCTTCGCGGTAGGTGGTGTTGGTGCTCTCCGGTAAAGCGAACCGCGGGATCGGCCGGAGATGCTGCCCGGTCCGGCTGGGGCCCCCAAGTCACTGCCGGGCGCTGCACCTGGGCCCGGCCCGGCCGCCGATTGGACGACTCCGGGTGACCCGGCTGTATCGCGAGACGAGATTGGCAGCGGCGGGGCCGCATGTGCCCCCGCGCTGGCTTTGTACGCTGAGCCGCCTGCCGGTCCTTTAACAATGGGCGGCGCGAGCGCCCTGGCGCTGGGTCGGAGCTGAGGCCGGCGCTTTGCTGCCGACTGTCCGCAGCATGAGCCGGGCCGGCGTCCCCCGCATGTCGGCGGGGCTGGGCCTGTGAGGGCCGCGGTTCCGAGTAAGGGAGGCCGTCGTGGGAACCGACAGGCCTGGGTTGGTGGCGGGGCACTAGAGCCCCCCGGCCCGGCCTTTGTTCGCCTTTCTGGGGCCGCGCGATCCCGTGCGCTCCTCCGGATGAGGAGGCGGAGGCTGGGTGCGCGCTGGGCCCGGCCGGGGCGCGGGGAGGCTACGGAGGAGGAGCGCGCGCCCGATCATCTGCAGCGGGCACCCGGAGCCGGGCTGGCGTTCGTCTTCGGGCTTCTCGGCGGGAGGTTTTTACCTCTCGGGGTCTGTGAGTGCTGTCAAGTCTGAGCTTCTCGGGGCCGGAGAATTCGAACCCGCGGTGCGGGGAGTCCCGAAGCCGGGCCTCCGGTCTAGCTTTTCCGAGTACGCGCCCGGGTTCACGTCTAGGGAACTCGGGCCCCAGTTGGTCCCCTCTTGCCTGGCACCCGGTCCGGCAGTTCATCAAACAGGCTGACTCCTCCTGACCGGGTAGCTTGGGCCTTCCGTGAGGCGTCAGAGAGTTGGCTTGGTCGGTACTGATTTTCGGACGAGTCAGGTGAAGATGAACAGTCACCCTGGGTGACCTGAGGTCACACCCCTCGGGCGGGGGGCGCGGAGGGGCGCTTGGAGGGAGCTGGCAGTGACCGCATCTGGGGTGTGTCTTGCAGACTGAAGTTGCCTCGTCTGGCCGGGCACGCCGCTGGGTCCCATGGAGCTGGAGGCGCAGTGGTGGCGGGGACAGCTGGCTGCCGACATCCATCAAGCTCTTCGGTACAAGGTAACCGCTATACCCTGACCTTTCAGTTCGGTGCCTCAGTGCCAGTTAGTATGAATCTCGGCTCCCTGGAAAGCCCGGTCAGGGTCTTTAACCACTAGTTTCCAAATCAGAAAAGACGAGTTTGCTTATTTGCTCGAGGTTAATTAACCTTGGCTTCTTCCCTGGGGTGTATCAGAAGAACCTGAAACTTGAATGAGGAGGTGGGTGGGGCGTGGTAGTTGAGAGAGGAAGATGTGAAGGGACAATCAGACGTTCTTGTTCTCAGGTGGAACATGGATTTGATATTGTATTTTAAAAGATATGTGTGCTGGCTTTTTATTGGGCAGGGCAACCTCCTTTCTTCTATAGCTGCTGTTCCATGCAGCTGTCTGTTATGTCACATTTGTACAAAAATAAATCCCCCAGCCTTTCCACTAACTTGCTGTGAAGCTTTGGACAAGCTACTTAATTTTCTGATTCCCAATTTCCTTATCTGTAAAATGATTAATAATAGAACGTGCTCTGTGAAACGAATGTGAAGATTAAAATGAGGTAACACTTCAGATGTGCTCAGAACAATGATTGGCAGATAGTAAGCACTAAGAAAGTGATAATTTTGTTATTTTCTTATCTTGAAACCCCAACACTTGGGGGCTGTTCAGAAGACCTTAAGATAGGAGTTAGCTGCTCTTTCAGCTAATATCAAACAGGAGTAGACCTAGTGTATTTAAAAGATATTCAGGGAAAAATACACCTTTCTGGCACAATGCAAAATTTGTTTATTGTAGCTGTCACATCTGTTTAACATGTCACCTCTGAGTCTTTTATAACCAGAAGAGAGCCCAGATCCAAAATTAACTGTAACTTGACTTAATTTCACTGTGGATAGAAAGAACCATTATTATGTATAGAAAATTGGAAAGAAGCAAAACAGCTGACTCTTTACTAAAAAGGCTGCTGACTGTTGGAGTTGAGAGGTCCTGGGATGATGATGAACTTGTATCTTGGTTGTTTTTTTTTTTTTTTTTTAAAGAAAAACAGGTTAAATAGATTAGAAAACCTAATTCTGACTTAAACTATTACAATTGTACCCTTTTCTAAAGTTTGAGATTTCTAAATGCTGGTTGTTAGTTCTGACATTCAGTCTCTTAGATGCACTAAATACACCTCAGCTCCCTAATTGTACCATAGAAAAGTCTCAAGTATGGAATGGTTCTCTGGAATGTTAAGAGAGTTGCAGGTTTTCCACCTTGAAAATTGTTCAAATACTTTTGATTTTTGTTGTTGTTGTTGTTTTTTCTTTAGATATTATCTTTCAGTTTTAAATGGTCGTATTTTCTAAGTGTCAGTTCTTTATTCCTTTGGTATGTGGTGAAATTAATATCTAATGTTTAATGATACATATGTTTTTTAGTGACATGAAACTTAAGATTTTTCATGGTGATTTCCATGGTTTTTGATTCTTATATTTTTTGTCTAATTTTAATCCTGAGTGATTATCTGAATTAATTTTATTAGCTGAAGTTCGAAGTGCATTTTTTTCCCAGCACATTTATTGAATGGTTTTGTTTATTGGGCTCTGAGGAGGATGCAAGGAATAAGACACAACCTGTACTAAACTTATGTACAGACTATCAGAGGATGAGCTAGAACAGGGCCTGAAAGAATGCCACTGAAAGTTGTGTTGGGCCACCTGCCGCCTGCGACTGTGGGTTGTCTTTATTTTATCTTTAAGCATTGTGTAAGCCACATTCTTGTTATTTGACACAATGGCCACACTTTATAAAGAATTTGTTAATCAGTAAAACTTGAACCTGTGGAACTGGAGAGACCACTGTTTGTAGTACACTAAAGTCAAGGAAAGTTAAAATGAACTTTTCTCACCGAGAATACATGTCAATTTCAGGCTGTTAATTAGGTGATTTAGTTGGGTAGTCATATGCTTATTTATTCAACATATTTGCATGCCTATAGTGTACAAGGTGCTGTCAGGCATTAAAATGGTCATAGTGAATGAGATAGACATGATCCTTGCCTTTAAGTAGTCTAATTTCATTTGAATTTAGGTCTTCCGTTGGACAGTTTCTATTTAGGCACAGTGGAACATGTTCTGTTTAGACCCAAGGTTTGTGGAGGAATAATTGGTGTGACCAGCATTGAATCTACTAGGGAAGAGTAAAAATTATAGCAAATGAAAATCCTCTTCAACCCCAAATGGCAGCTGTACTTTTTCCATTAAATACAATCACTTTTTCCTCAACAAAACAGCTGTCCTCTAATAGCCTGTGTCTTCTCTTTCTTCTCATTGTTTTGCTATGTATGCTAGTGTCTTAGGATGCTTGGGGAAGTATTTTTTGGAGCCTTTATGACAGATAAAAACGATGCTAACTTTGTGAGAAACATCAAGAAAATATCCCACAGAGTTGTGAGTATTCCTTCTATGCTTTGATTTTCATCCTGGCTGGACAGTTAACCCATTCTGGGAACAGGATGGCACTTGGGGTGGTGAGCTAACAAGGACCTGCGATTGGAGATGGAGATGACATATTTAGATCCTTCTGTGCTTTGGTCCTATGGGACCCTGAGAAGCAGACAGGAATAAGAGTGTTCAATTCTAGGGAATCAGGACTAGATATTAGAAAAAACTCATAAGCTGAAAGAAGCGTAGGTCATTTTCTCATGTGTATAACTGCACTACATGGACAAAGAACTAAATCTGACAGCCATATGATAGGCCCATGTCCTTTACCATTTGCAATAATATAAAGAGAATGTATTGGATACACCATTAAAAATCTCCTAGTGGTGGCCCTCAGAGTTCTTGCTTTTGTCTTCTTTTAGCCAAGTTAACAAAGTCCACCAGTGTCTTCCAGCTATGTTCCCCTATGCATCTGGCAAAACTGTGGTCCAATTATCACAACTAGGATAGTATTGACATTGATACAGTCAAAATCTATAACATTTTCTGTACATTTATCACCACAAGGATGTTTCATCTTATCCTTTTATAGGCACAGCCTGTTTCCTCCCATCATCATTCTCCCTTAACCTCTGGCAACCACTCATTTGTTCTTTATTTTTATAACTTTGTCATTTCAGGAATGTTACATAAGTGGAATTATGTACTACATGATTTTGGGGGTTTCATTTTACCCACTCAGAATAATTCTCTGGAGATCCATCCAGGTTTTTGGCATTAAGCTTTTTTATTCCACCATTTTGCTACTAAAAACAGTGCTGTAAAGTCCCTCCTTATATGTAGGATAAATTCCTAGACCTGGTGTTGCTCAGTTAAAGGGTATCTGCAGTCTGCATTTTCAAAAATGTATATTATCTAATTGCCCTTCAGAAGGTTATATGAGTTGTCAGCCTGACCAGTAGTACACGAGTTTTTGGATCCACTCTTGATAACATAAGCGAAAATTAATGAAATATAAAAAAATGATAATTGAAAAAACTATATAGTCATCCCTCAGTATCCATGGGAATTGGTTCCAGGATCCCTGTAAATACTGAAATTTGAGGATGCTCAAGTCCCTTATGTAAAGTGGAGTAGAGTTTGCAGATATCACATATATCCTACACACATCCTCTTGTATATTTTAAATCATCTCCAGATGATTTAATCATCCATGTTGCAGCATATATCAGAATTTCATTTCTTTTTAAGGCTGAATAGTATTCCATTGTATGTATATACTACTTTTTGTTTATCAGTTCATCTGTTGATGAACACTGGAGTTGTTTGTTTCCACTTTTTGGCTCTTGTGGATAATGCTGCTCTGAACATGGTTGTACAAATATCTGTTTGAGTCCCCACTTTAACTTCTTTTGGATATATATCTAAAGGTGAAATTGATGGATCATGGTAATTCTACATTAATTTTTTGGGGAAATTGCAATACTGTTGTTCACAGCGGCTACACAACTTTATATTCCTACCACTACACAAGGGTTCCAATTACTCTACATCTTTGTCAATACTTGTTAGTTTCTGTTTTCTCCATTTTCTTTTGGGGGGATTTTTTTTATAGTAGCAATCCTAATTGGTATGAAATGGTATCTCATAATGGTTTTGATTTGCATTTTCCTGATCATTAGTGATTTTGAGCATCATTATAGGTGCTTATTGGCCATTTGTATATCTTCTTTGGAGAAATGTTTAGTCAAGTCCTTTGCTCATTTTTCACTTGACTTGTTTTGGATTTTGTTGAGTTGTGTGTATAAGAGTTCTTTATGATCGGATATTAACACTACTAGATATATGATTTGCAAGTATTTTCTCCCATTCTGTGGGTTGCTTTTTCACTCTGACGAAAGTGTCCTTTGATGCATAAAAGTTTTTTTTTTGGATGAAGTCTTACTTTTTTTTTTGCCTGGGCTTTTAGGATCATATCCATGTTACTTCCTTCCATTGTAATACCTGTTGGGTTTACTGTGGCATTGTGCTGAGCTCATAAAATGAATTTAGAACCCTTCCATCTTTCTGGAAATTCTTTAATAGTATAGGAATTTTCTTATTTTTAAAAAATGAGAAACCATATTAGAAGATACTAGTGGATCTTCGACATCCCTACAAATATAACACAGTATGCATTATACTAGAAGCATGTCCATTTATCCATTACCTTCTAACGAAAAGCTCTGAGCATCTTAAGGGGGTGTGTATGTATGGTTTGGTTAGTGTTTTGGTAATGATGCTTTTCTGAAAACACGTGGTAGGGAAAACAGGATTCCATTATTAAAAATCTTGCTAAAATACATCTATTCCATAATGTAAGAAATACCAATAACTGGTAATGTCAGATGTGGTTAAAAATAAGGACAAAAATTTAGTTCTAAATTTTAAATACCATTCATTATCCTTCTACTCAGCTTTTTCATTTTCGTGTTTTACTCAAGAACAGTGTTTTAGGCTATGGTAACACTAGTATATTGGGGGGAAAGTGTCATCTTTGCATTGGGGGGATAATTCTTCTACAGCCTATATTAGACTAAATGTTCTTCTTGATTTAGGAGCTGAAGTTGCCTTCCTACAAAGGCCAGTCCCCTCAACTAAGTCTCAGAAGATATTTTGCTGACTTGATTGCCATTGTGAGCAATCGTTTCACACTCTGCCCTTCTGCCCGACATCTTGCTGTCTATTTGCTGGACCTGTTTATGGATCGTTATGACATCTCTATCCAGCAGCTGCATTTAGTTGCACTTTCCTGTCTGCTTCTAGCAAGTAAGTATGAGTACGATCTACATGACTGGAAAGTTTAATTTACGTAGAACTCAGTGAAGTACCGCCAAATTCCTTTCATTCCAGTTTACTAGTATTGGAAAATTTATGTTGAAAGTGCTTTTTGGCATAGTAGTTCTTAACCAGACATATTAAAAAGTGGCTCTGAAATCTTTCAAAAGCATGTGTACCTGAGCTCCACATCCTGAAGATTCTGATACAGATGTCTAGGTCATTGCAAATCTACTGACTGAGAATCTACATCATGGGACCTGGATATTTTTTAATGTCTTAAAAATTTCAAAAGTGATTCTCATGTATCTTCCCAGTTGGGAACCATTGCCTTAAAGCAGTGGTTCTCAACCAGGAGTAGTTGTGTCCCACTGGTGGATATCTGGCAATATGCGGAGACAGTTTTGGTTGTCATGACAACTGGGGAGCAAGCTAAACATCTGCAAAGCACAGGACAGCCCACAGAACAAAGAATTTTCTAGCCCCAAATGTCAGTGGAGCTTAGGTTGAAAAACTCCGATAGGTATCATACTCTTGTGTTGTTAGAATACCTTCTACTGACTAAGTGGTGATTTGGATTAATGAACTGAAGGTTCACATGCAATAGCTACACATGTGAAAACACTTGCTTTTAAAGTAGGCAAAACTGCATAGTAAGCTGTAAGGTAGAATCTGTTAATGGGCCTTTTGGTGCTTCTTTCTCTTAACATCTTCCTGTGACATATTTCATTGTTAGTATCTTGACTGAAGAGAAAGAGGGTGAGTAAAGGCATTGAAAGTGAAATTTTTCTTCTCTTAGTATTGTGAAAAGATGGTATTTGTTTTTGAAGTTGAATCCATTATGTAGTGTTTTTTGTTTTTAATTATTCATGTCATTACGATGGAAATTTAAGTCCCACTTAAAGTGACATGTAGAAATACTGACTGCCTTCACCTGTAACCCCCACTTGAGGATTTAGGATCCAGTGTGACTGCTATCACTGGCAACCCACTCCAGTACTCTCGCCTGGAAAATCCCATGGACGGAGGAGCCTGGTAGGCTGCAGTCCATGGGGTCGCTAAGAGTCAGACACAACTGAGCGACTTCATTTTCACTTTTCCTTTCATGCATTGGAGAAGGAAATGGCAGCCCACTCCAATGTTCTTGCCTGGAGAATCCCAGGGACGGGGGAGCCTGGTGGGCTGCCATCAATGGGGTCGCACAGAGTCGGACACGACTGAAGCGACATAGCAGCAGCAGCAGTGACTGCTATCTAAGAAACATTCCTTCCCTACCCTACCACCAGAATTCTTTCTAAAACACCTTTGCATTTGACTGCAAATAACCCTAAAACCAAATGCAGGCCTGTGTGGTATCATTTATGATACTAGTCTTTTCTGCTTTTCTTTTCCTGTCCTTATTTTTCCTCTGATGACTTCAGCTCCCTATTTTATCTCCTGGAATGTCTTTTTGTAAACTATTTCAAATCTTTTGTGGATCAAGTTGAATATATATAAACACAGCCCAGTGATGACTTTCCACTGCCTGTGGGTTAACATAGAAACTCCTTAATGTAACATTCAGAACCGTTCATCTGGACCCAGCCATCTTCCTAGACTTTTCTTTCAACTCTGTCCCCATGTAACTTGAGTCAAATTCTTACCAGAATGGTATACTTCCTGAGTATCTATCTTTCTCCTTTAATCTGTTGCCTCTAAGATCTAGACGTATCACCTGCTCCTATCGCCACCATCCAGGAAGCCAGAGGTAATGTTTTTACATTTTTAATTAACCTTTAATTTGACCTTTAATTAAGGTTTTATCCCCATAAGCAATCATATGTACAGTTCTGTGTTTCATCACTATGATAATTTAGTAGTTTGCATAGGGTTGGAAATACCCATACTTGGCATGTCAAAAATGTGAGAATCCACACAGAATGACTTTCTGATATCCTGTACAATATTAGTTTATTATAGGATCGGTTATAGTAGAGAGACACAGGAAATCAAACATGCAAGTTAGGTTTTATTTTAAAATCTTGGGATCAGTAATGAAAAATTTTTTGCCTGGTGTGGCCATCTCTGTCCTTCAGTCACTGCCAAGCCCTACCTGGTCTGTGCCTATGGACTGTGAAATTATGAATGATGGATAGTCAGTTCATAGACTGACTTATATTTGTGACTAAAATTTACTAGTAACTTACAAAATGATTTGGGGATTATAAACTAGATATTTATTTATTTATTTATTTATTTATTTATTTTTAAACTAGATATTTATAAACTACATGTTACCATCAGAGTTCACCAAGGTCTCTAGCTGAATAATCTAATAAGAACTCTGGCCACCATGCAGAGCTTGGTGTCAGGTTTCAGCAGTTTCCACAATTTGAGGAAAGGATCTTCTATTTATGCAGTATCTTAGGTTGATTGGAATGGCATTTTCAGTTCTTTCTAAATTTTCTGTAACTGTCAGTTTAAGGTCGTGATCAGTTTATTTTATTGAAGATTATTTGATTTAATCTGTGGTAGTATATAGTTACTTTTGGCTCATTTTCTAGGAACTAGGCTCTAGGATTTGTGTTTACTGAGGTCAGATGAGATTTGTTTACTACCTATTACTAAAAGAGTCAGATACCTCCTCCCTTTGTTTTACTGACCCCACCCTATTGTCTCTGAGAGAGAACTACTTTTACCTTGTTCTTCTTCCACTGGAGAGTGGGAAAGTGTGAGATAGGTGCCCCTTAGGATCTCAGCTCCTCACAGGTAGGCACTGGTCAAACGGAGTTCAAGCTGTCAGCTCTTCAATGGGGTCAGGAGTCAGAGGCTGGCCCTTGGTAGCCCACTGAAATCTCTTCTCCTTCCGGTTAGTGAAGTGTAACTTTACTCCAACAGAAATGCTTAGGATGCTTATAAACCAGTAGTCTATTTTTAATATCTGATGTATGTTTTAAATTTGTGGAGTTCTTTTTACTGTTTCTTACATTCTTACACTCTGTCTTCTTATATTTGAATTCCAGAGTCAAGTCTCCAGTTAGTTATCATAAACGATTCAAATGATGCTTCTCTTGTCTCAGAATGATTAAACTCTGAATGTCCCCCTCCCCCAGGTGCTCCCTTCTTTGGGATGGGCAGCCTGTTGTATAAAAGTGAAGAACAACTTACAACTGACAGGACTCAGCGACAGCTGTATTTTAGTTATTAAATAGGTTGGAAGGCTTTGGTAGTTTGGTTAAAAATGGAGCACAGCTTGTAAGTTTCAGGTACTAATGCATATCCAGCTGCTTGGATGTACACTATTAGAGGCAGGAAGAAAGGACCTACAAACTGGAGAGTGGCGTGTAGTATTTTTGCAGCAGGGATTATGGGGAATCTATATGGATATAGAACTGAATCTTTTGTCAGCAATATGAATTACAACAACCCTTGAGTCTTAGGTTACTTCTTATAAAATGAAAATAAACACACTTAACCTTACAAACTTGTTGTAAGGATTAAGTGGGGTAGTATGTTTAAAAGCACATATGAAATTGAAACATAAAGGTTAGCATTGTAATAATTAATTCCTCCGTAAGTGTTCTATAATCTTTAGTCTGGCTCCCTAGCCCCAGAGATTTTGACTCATTCCAGACAAGACTGATTTATCCTGGGAAATTCTCAAACTCTTAACTTCTTGACATATAATACCCTGGCTCCCTTGACTTCTGTGATCAGTATTGAACTCGTAGAGGGCACAGGAGTGGTCTTAAACATGAGACTTTTGATAATCTGCTCAAGGTATTGTGTGTGCTTAGTTGCTCAGTCATGTCCGGCTCTTTGTGACCCCATGAACTGCAGCCCGCCAGGCTTCTCTGTCCCTGGGGGTTCTCCAGGAAAGAATACTGGAGTGGGTTGCCATGCCCTTCTCTCGGGGATCTTCCAATGCAGGGATCAAACCCAGGTCTCCTGCATTGCAGGCGGTTTCTTTACTGACTGAGCCACCAGGAAGCCTGTTCAAGGTTTTGTGTAACTAAGAAAAGATCTTAAAGTCAAGATGAAGTCAAAAGTGAGATTATAGGCTTTTAATAGCAAAAATTTGTGACAAGTGCTTGTTTCTTCTTGCTAACCAGTACTGGGTTGACAAGGCTTTTTATTATTTGATAGGTGGAAAACTGTATGTCATAGATGATTCTATTTATATATCAATTTTTAGTGAGAATAGAACCTTTTTTTTTTTCCCTCTATGAATTCTATCTACTGGTTCCTTATTCATTTTTTTCTTATTAGACTGGTAGTCTTATAAATTTGTGAGAATTCCTAGTAAATATTAAGGGTGACTTTTTTCTCCTTAGTAATAAAAGACAAAATGTGGGTTGGCAGAGATCACAGTGACATCTCTCTGATCCATGCCCTACTACCACATACCTGCCATTCCCTCCTGACTTTGAATATGTGCCGGTTTCCATGGCAGATCTGAGCATTTCCTATAAAGGAAAGACAACCTGATGTTTTGTTTCTGGGGCCCCTGATTCTTTATTTTCTGGGAAGCAGATGTGAATTTCCTGTGCCCTTATTTCCTGTTTGGGACCTTTATCAATATAATCACATGGTTTCTGGTATTTCCTTTCAATTGAAGAAACTGATCTTTGTGATCTGTATGTGGTATTACGGATAAGTAGATTTAAAATAGTCATGCACATAGCATTCAGCATGATAAAAACTGTATATGAATGTAAGTACTCACGACATTGTCACACATTCTGAAATCCTTTAACATCCATGTATCTGAGTATATTACTATATATAATGAAAAGTTTCCCCCCAAAATTAAATCTCAATTTAAATATCAAGTATGGTTATTTATGCAGTATGCAGGTTATTTTTAACTTTGCAAATCAAGATTCAAAGACCTTCATACTTGTAATAGCCAAGTACTTTATAAATATAGAAAACCCATGGATCCTTAATAGTGTAGAAGCCTGTCTGTTCTAGGAGTCCCCATTTAGCTTTGGTCAGGAAGCAGATTTGGGAATTCAAGCATAATCTTCCATTTTGGGTTTGACTCAACTTAATTGACCTTAAATGAATTGGCCAACCTTGCTAACTTGGTTTCTTGAGCTGTGAAATTGGTCATATACAATTTTGTTTTCTGTGTTGAAAGGTTCAAGGAGATAATATGAAACATTTTCTTGATCCTTGAATTAAACAGTGAATTGTGGTATATTAATTTCTTCAAAGGAGCTTTAAACTCATTAACTTTTACAGTATTCCTTTGAAGTTCAATGCCAGTATTGCTGCTGCTACACAAATAGAGTACTTTGAAAGCCTTAATGATTCATTCAGAGAGATTGAACTAAATTCCTAAGTCATTCTCCTTCTGAAGAATTCCACTCTGTTATACAGAGAACAGTGGGTTCCTCTCCTATATTTATGCAGTGATCATACTGGGTGACTGTCATTAAGACCACTTTAGTGCTTTCAGCTCTGCTAATAAATGCCATTGGCAAAACTTGTGAAATTCATCTTTATGTGATTTAAACTGGGAAGCATTATCTAGATTATTGAAAAGTCTGAATTATGTAAGTTTTTTGGATTAACTCTTACTTGCAGCAATATTAAGAGTGGTTTAAATCTAACAAAGTTCAAAATTTCTGGAGTGGGAGTGAAATTTTAAACTCTTTTTGTACCTAGACTCTTAAAGTCATGAGCTTAGAGTTCCTTGCATAGGAGACAAACCTTCTACCCTAGTTCCCCCTCCCTAACGAAAGACAAGGATAGTTAGCAGTGTTTTTTCCCAGCCCCTAAGACTGGCCAACTTGAACGGACCTCTCTGACTCCAGTATACTGAGCATCTGGGCTGAATGGTTCTGGCCACCACCATTTGTTGTCAGAACTTCAATGTATGGTTCTGAAAGAGAAACATCACAGGGAAACTGGTTTGATTTCTTCTGGTTTGGCAGTCCTTCTGTTCTTCCCCCCAAAATGTTTTTAAATGGATAAAGTAAAATTGTAAGATTTCCAAAGTAACCAAATATATTGAAATAGATATCAAAATAGTAAAGCAAAAATTTTATATGGTAATATGTAACATTCTAATAACTATAATTATGAACAAGTATAAAAACTATTGTGAGAAATTATAATAATTGCAGTATAATATGACAATTTTATACCTTAATATAAAAAGGAACATAAGGTTAGGAGGTGGAAGACTTTAGTTTTAATTTCCTTTCTTCTTTGGACAGTCATAGAACAAAGACCCCAAAACCCACTGAAAAATAAAAAATAATAATAATAAGAAAAAGAACAAAGACCCAAAGAAACTTGAAGATAATTCTTTTGGTCCTATTGCTGCATTTGAAGAATCATAATAGTACTTGATACTTGAACTTTCCAAACTTTCTCCAGCCATGACTTTTAGAGATAACCTAAAATGAATGATTTATATCTAGTAAAATACTTGAGGGAAATTAGAGTGCAAAAAAAAATAATTTTTCAGTAGAAAAATTATTCGGGGCTAGAGGGGGCATTTTATTCCTCAGCTGTACATGTGGGTGAGTTTTCATGAAAAGAAGTTAACGCCTTCAGATAACCAGGTTCAATATTTATGCCTATTCTGCCTTGAGTAAGGGGATATAAAAGTGGTATAAAGTATCCTCCCCTTTTTTAAATAACAGACTTGGCTAGATTTTTGGTTTAATTCAGAAGAGGAGAAATAGGGGGGTTTAGTAGAATGAGAATGTTTGTGTTAAATGGTCACCTGTTGTTTTTTTTTTCCTTTAATCTATTTATATCTCTCTGAGATTTTGCTGAAAATATGCTGAGATGAAACTCTTGAAGCTTAGCTATTTTTATTTCAGATAATTTTATGACATTAAATACTTTGTCCTAAAATAGTTTTTTGTTTTTTGTGTTTTTTTTTGCCAACTATCACCTGCCCTCATAAAGAAATTTCCTGAAAAAATTCAGCTGTTGAGATGAAAGTTATTTTTTCAGTGGCACATAGGACTGTTTTCATTACACAATAGGACATAGATCAAAATGTTTACACATTCCTTTTTATTTTTTGGGGGGGGGAGGAGAGGGTTAAAGAGTGTGGAGCGTTGGCACTAGGAGAGAAAACATGAAGATTTGAGAACCATAGAGTTCTGGCACAGTTGTATCTACCCAGAGTAGGGGGAAAATGTCTTTGGATCTAAATCTTTGCACTAAGATAGCAGGTCCCATTTAAGGTACTAGCCTTAACTTTGATCATTCAGCCTAACATTTTCTTTCTCTTGCTTTTATTTCCTTTTGCATATAAGGTAAATTTGAAGAAAAAGAAGATAGTGTGCCTAAGCTGGAGCAGCTCAACAGCCTGGGTTGTATGACTAACATGAATCTAGTGTTAACAAAACAAAATTTGCTACACATGGAACTGTTATTATTAGAAACCTTTCAGTGGAACCTCTGCCTTCCAACAGCTGCCCATTTCATTGAGTATTATCTCTCCGAAGCAGTACATGAAACAGATCTTCATGATGGCTGGCCAATGATGTGCTTGGAAAAAACCAGACTTTACATGGCCAAGTATGCAGATTACTTCCTGGAAGTATCTTTGCAAGGTGAGTTGTTGTAGATGCCAGTAAGTGACTTGTGAGCTTGTGACTTGTGTATTTTGTTGCTTAGGTTCATTTTTGATGTCTCCACAGATTATGCCTTTCTAAATTATGCACCTTCTTTAGTAGCTGCAGCATGTGTGGCTTCTTCAAGGATTATACTTCGTCTTTCTCCAACGTGGCCTACAAGACTGCATCGTCTCACTGCTTACTCCTGGGATTTCTTAGTGCAGTGCATTGAACGGCTATTGATGTAAGCCTCTTTGTTCTTTTGTTTGTAATTTCTTATTAACATTCTTCATGTAAAATGAGCCAAGTTCTCAAAGGCCAAGAGCTTTTAGAATACTTGCTCTCACAGCTTCCTGATGACATAAACAAGCCCTTGGTGAGCAGTACTCAGTGGAGTACTGAGTGGAAGGGGAGTTTCTTTTGGCTGTTATCCAGGTAGAGGCTGTCATTGCTAGTATGATTCTGGGTACCTGATAAGGAAAGGAGCTGCTCTTGTGTGAGTCCACAACTGTGAGAGCATCCAGGTAAATCTTGCTCCAGTCCCCATTTCCACATCTTTGGTGATATCCTGGTGGCCTCACAATTCAAAGTGGCAGTCATATTTAAGTGCTCATTGTGAACATAGCTCCCAAGCTGAAAAGAGCCCTCAAAGCTACTAGCAGCCAGTCCTCAAGGGTTATACCAAGGGAAGGAGCTTTCAGAAGGCTAAGAGTGAGTTCTCTCGTTGAAATTATGGTTGCAGTGACTGCTACCTGGGCAGTGGGGCAGTCTAAGGAGCCAGCTGTTACGGAGTTGGGGGTGATGTGTGACTTTCTTGCAGATTTTTCTCAAGTAACATTATTAACAAGTTTCCTTTATGTCTGTGTTGCAGCGCTCATGATAATGATGTGAAAGAAGCAAACAAACAGAGAGGACAGGCAGGACCTCAGCCAGCACAACTAAGTGTGTTCCAGACAGCCTCCCAGCCCTCTCGGGCAGTTCACTTTCAGCAACCTCAGTATCTCCATCAGACTCATCAGACCTCACTGCAGTATCGCCATCCTGTATCGGAACAACCAAGCTGTCAGCAGATTGTATCTACTACACACACCTCATCTTACACACTACCGACATGTCCTGCTGGCTTCCAAACTAGTGTTCAGGGCCTTGGGCATGTGCCGACTGGTGTTGGGATGTCACTGGCAATACCAGTAGAAGTTAAACCCTGTCTGAATGTTTCTTATAACCGGAGTTATCAGATAAATGAACATTACCCTTGCATTACTCAATGCTTTGAAAGGTGATTTTATGTGAAGGTAAGACCTGACCCAGACTGTTTGTGACTTGAAGCTCTGGGGCAAGCTTTTTGTAAAACTTCTCTTCAAAAGGAAAGGATCCAAATTTCATCAGAACTCATCAGGTACCAGCACCAGGAAGACTGACTATCCCCTCCAACACACCGTGAATATCTGGGGGGACTAAGGTAACACTGCAAACACTTTAACAGTGTATATGTCAAATCCTGTTAAAACAGATTTCTATATGACACATTATAAAGCCACAAGTGATGGTCCAAATATTTCAAAAATATTCAACCCAACAGAAAATTTAGACAGGCTCCAAATTTGCTGTTTCAAGATTTGACCTGTGGTGGGCTCTGGGCCTAATGTTGGCTTATATGTCAGAGATTAATGTTTATCTGTGGACTTGCCAGACAGTCTTTTTATGAAGGAAAGTTCCAGTATTAATTTTTGAAGAGATCCTTTTTTTAGTCTCCAGTTTTGATTTATATTTTTGATCTGCATCTGCAAATGAATTTCTAACTAAGTTTCAACTCATGAATTTCTTTGCCATACCAGTCAGTGTGGTTAAAAAAATTTTTTTAGATATTCTAAATAACTCGCTATCACAGATAGTATAGGTATCTGGATTTATGTACTAAAATTAAGATTGGAGTAGATTTCTTAAAATCATGGTCATATATCTTTGTTGTTTTTCCCCTGTGATCAACCTCAAGTCTTTAGAATTAAACACACTTAACTCAGGGAATTTGTACTACTTGGAAACACTTAACTGTAATGCAACATGCTTTGGGAATGTTATAGTGTGACTACCTTAATAACATAGGTTAGTGGACGCCTGCTAGAGTGTGTTTTCAAATGAGAGCATAATGGTAGCTTAGAATGAATGAAGTGGTTCCTATCATTCGTGATACACATACAAGTTTTGCATTTCTCAGTGCAATCAATGATTTATACTCAGATTTGGTATTATTCTGTCAAAGTTTTTTCAGGGGAAGGTGTAACTGTAAGATGTCAGTACTAGAATGAAGTCCCATAGTTTGCTTTGAGGTGGGATGTGGCCAGGGTAGTTCTCAGGTTGTGCTATAGAGCAGCACTTTGTTCCATGGAAGACAGGTTTATAAGCAGCCTTGGGATCCAGCTAGTCAAGTGTAAGCAGGCAAAGGTGACTTTCATTGGATTGGCCCCAGAACTGCCCTGGGACATTTCACTATATTGGTAATGAGTGAAAACAGCAATAGGTCATTACAGCAAGGGCAATTGGGGGGTAAAGAATTTGGAGGAAATAAACTGAAAAAAGTAAAAAGAAAAGAAAAACCATTGTAATAACTGAAACTATATACATAGTGCTCTTATCTGTGGGAGAAGAGATTTGGTGGAGGGAAGCTTTCTGATAGAAAAATTAGTAAAGTGTGTCATTTTGTTTCTGTTTTTTTTTTAAAGATAGCACTTGAATAGAAAGGAAACTGCATGGCAGGTATGTGACTGCCGTAATATGCATTGAAGACAAACTTCTTATTATGAAGATGTTATGGGTATGCAGCAGGAGTCTCAATAATCAAGCCAATGGCTTTTGTTAGGAAGGGAAGGGACTCATCACAGCAATGGATTGATCCAGATGGCTCCAGTAGATGAATGTGGGTGGGTGGCTTCTGTCAGTGTGAGTTCTTACAGAATATCCTTTCCTTAAATGAAAGGTAACTTTTATCATTAGAATACATAGGGCATGATATGGATTTATTAGTCTGGTAGATAAAATGAAAAACTACTCAGGTAAGAACACTCACTCATGGCAGATTTTTCAAGCATGAAAATTGTTTTCTGAAAGTATCATCACTTTTCTCTTTACAGAAGGCTGCTTATTGGATTTTGGTAGTCCTTACCTCAAGAGAACTTGAATTATTTAGGGGAAAGTGGGTTCAAAAGAGAATATTATCATCCACATTCAGAACCTAGCAACCTGGAGTCCAATTTTCAGTATTTTAACTACCTCAATAATACTATGAATGTAAGATATTGGGATAGAGATCCCAACTTGAAACAACAACTGGTGCCTATGGTAATTTAAATGTCTTGTCAAATGCTTTTACTGATTGGTTTAAATGTCATTCTTGTTATAGAAGAATATGCCTTTTTAAAAGCCTGTAACACTTTCCCAGTTTATATTTAAAAAAGCTAAAGAACACTGGATTAATTTGGGTGGGGGGGGAGAGTAAAATAAATAATTGGTTACTATTGCTGCATACCCAGGGTGGGGTGGGATGGGGTGGTTGGAGAAACCAGTACTATTTTTAAAACATTAGGTTTCAGTATAAATACAACTCACAACTGCTAGCTTTGGGGGGCTGTGGGTGGGGGGAGTTGTGTGGGTTTTGTTTTGTTTAATTTATTGATTAGTCTAAAGCAGGTTTTTTGTTTTTTGAGATTACCGGACCATCATTAAATGTGTACTGTGAAGAAATTAATGATATGTATAAAGGGCTTTACCAAAGTCCACTAAATAAACACCACTCAAGTATAGACTGCAAACCAAAATGTATCTGTTATGACATTAATTGCAAATAGCAAGTATGGTGCTAAAGTCCACACCAATGGAATTAGATGAGTGCTATGCACTTAATTTTAAAATAAAACTAGTTTTCGTTAAAATGGTTTTGGTGTTTTGTTTTAAATATAAATTTGTACGTTTGCAGCTTCATTAAATCATGTCATCATGTAAGTCAGACTTGAAATTGTAATTACACTTACGAAGTAAAAGCTATCCCAATGGAGAATATCACCATAGTGGTGGGAATCTTTTGTCCGTTCATTATGTATTCCATACGGCAGGACCAGAGCCCACAGAAATGTATTTGATATTACCTTTCTGGCCTTTTGAACTTAAAATAGTTGTTAGTATGTTAGAATTGCAGTGTATAATTTACAAAACAATAATGCAAGCTTTAGAAAATTTGAAGTCTGATTTCAAAAGTAGGTACGTGTAAAATGGCCAGAGGTGTGAGAAGGCTCAGGGTTGACAGTGAGAACGGTCTGTTCGGTTAAGTATCACTACTACTTAATTCAACTTACAAGTTAACAGATAAAATTTGTTTTGAAGAGTAAAATTTTTAGCAGGGTTAAGAATTTACATCCCTCAAAAGTATTTCTTGAATTTGTTCTATGTAATGTCACTTATTTTGGCACAGTGGCACGGTTTAGCAACAGTTAACATACGTTACTTGTTGTTGTTCTTTTCACATTGTTAATACACATACACATTGTTCTTTAAGGCTGAATTTAAGAAAAGCAACAAACATTCCAAACCAGGGCAGGTAGTTTTACATTGAGGTGATTCTGAGTCCCATGTGATAAGTTTATATTCATCAATAAACTCAGCTTATTAAGCCCATAGTGATAGACTTATCTCCCTAGCCTCAAGCAGCTTACATTTTGCTTGCCACTTGAAGAATTAGAATGGTTTATCATCCACAACTCAGTTTAAAATTATCCTGGTTAAGGGATCACTCAATGTGGTTTTTAAAATCTCATATTATGAGGGAAAAAAAAGAATAGTTAAAAGCATCAAAACCAGGCTCCTGCTTCCTATGAGAAGGATACCTTCTACCCTATTCCTAACCCCACCACCCCTTTTTTAATTAAAAATTGTTATGACTTTTTAAGAGCAGTTTTGCATTCACAGCAAAATTGAGAAGATAGAAAATTTCTTCCTGCCCCTACACATGCACAGTCTCCCACATTATCAACATCCCCACTAGAGTGGTATATTTGTTACAAGTGATGAACCTACATTGAGACATAATCACCCATTATGAACATTTTGGTTTACTCTTGGTGGTGCACATTTCTACTACCACCATTGTAAATTTATAAAGGTGCGATGGCATACAGTTACAAAGGTGTAATGGCATCTATTCCACCATGCATTCTCACTAGTGGAAGTCTGTGCTCCACCCACTGGTTCTTCCTCATGCAATCCCCACCTTTACCCCTAGGTAACCACTGTTTTTTTTCTTGTTCCCATACTTCGCATTTCTAGAATGTCATAGTTGGGATCATACAGTCTGTGGCCTTTTCTTTCAGTTAGTAATTATGTATTCAAGTTTCCTTCATGTCTTTTCATGGCTTGATAGTTCATTTTAGTGTTGAATAATATTCCACTGTCTGGGTGGATCATAGTTATTTATCCACTCACTTAAAAGGACATTGTGGTTGCTTCCAAGTTCAGAAATTATGAACAAAGCTGCTATATACATCCATGTGCAGGTTTTACTATAGACATAAGTTTTCAGCTCCAAGGAGTGAAACTGCTGAATCTTAGGATAAGAGTATGTCTAGTTTGTAAGAAACTACTAAACTGTCTTCCAAAGTGGCTATAGCATTTTGTGTTCCCACCAGCAATGAATGACTTGTGCTCCACATCCTTGCTGCATTTGGTGTTGTCGATGCTCCAAATTTTAGTCATTCTAATAAGTGGGGGTTAATTTGCATTTCCCTGATGACAATTGATGTGGAACATCATTTCATGTGCTTGTCTGACAACTGTATAATCTTTGATGAAGTATCTGTTAAGGTCTTTAGCCCATTTTTAAGTCATTGTTTGCTGTATATTTTGGGGAATAGTCCTTTATTAGATGTATTTTGTAAATATTTTCTCCCAGTGTGTGGCTTCTCTTATTAATCTCATGACATTGTTTTTTGCAGAGCAGAAGTTTTTAATTTTAATGAAGTCTAGTTTATCTGTCTGTTATCACTTAAAGAATTACAAATGCTGAAAGGCTGACTCAGAATTCGCTGGCAGTCCAGTGCTTAGGACTCTATGCTTCCAACACATGTGGCCCAGGTTTGATCCCTAGTTAAGGAGCTAAGATCCCACAAGCCATGCAGCATGGCCAAAAGAAAAAAAAGCAGTTTGACTAAATAAATAGGTAATGGAGGATATTATAAAGTCAAGGTATTACAAATGTAAATAACCATGGGAACAAAAATACAAACTTCACAGAAACCTGCACACAAAAAACAAAGCAAGGAGTCTATAGTAAAATACTTTAAAAGGTGTAAATATGGAGATTATAACTATGGCATCAGTTCAGTTCAGTCGCTCAGTCATGTCTGACTCTTTGCAACCCCATGAATCGCAGCCCGCCAGGCCTCCCTGTCCATCACCAACTCCCAGAGTTTACTCAAACTCATGTCCATCAAGTCGGTGATGCCATCCAGCCATCTCATCCTCTGTCATCCCCTTCTCCTCCTGCCCCCAATCCCTCCCAGCATCAGGGTCTTTTCCAATGAGTCAACTCTTTTCATGAGGTGGCCAAAGTATTGGTTTCAGCTTCAGCATCAGTCCTTCCAATGAACACCCAGGACTGATCTCCTTTAGGATGGACTGGTTAGATCTCCTTCCAGTGCAAGGGACTCTCAAGAGTCCTCCAACACCACAGTTCAAAAGCATCAATTCTTCGGGGCTCAGCTTTCTTCACAGTCCAACTCTCACATCCATACATGACCACTGGAAAAACATAGCCTTGACTAGATGAACATTTGTTGGCAAAGTAATGTCTCTGCTTTTTAATATGCTATCTAGGTTGGTCATAACTTTCCTTCCAAGGAGTAAGCGTCTTTTAATTTCAGGGCTGCAGTCACCATCTGCAATCATTTTTGAGCCCCAAAAAATAAAGTCTGACACTGTTTCCACTCTTTCTCCATCTATTTCCCATGAAGTGATGGGACCAGATGCCATGATCTTAGTTTTCTGAATGTTGAGCTTTCAGCCAACTTTTTCATTCTCTTTCACTTTCATCAAAAGGCTTTTTAGTTCCTCTTCACTTTCTGCCACAATGGTGGTGTCATCTGTATATCAGGTTATTGATATTCCTCCCGGCAATCTTGAGTTCAGCTTGTGCTTCTTCCAGCCCTGGGTTTCTCATGATGTACTCTGCATATAAGTTAAATAAGCAGGGTGACAATATACAGCCTTGACGTACTCCTTTTCCTATTTGGAACCAGTCTGTTGTTCCATGTCCAGTTCTAACTGTTTCTTCCTGACCTGCATACAGGTTTCTCAAGAGGCAGGTCAGGTGGTCTGGTATTCCCATCTCTTTCAGAATTTTCCACAGTTTATTGTGATCCACACAGTCAAAGGCTTTAGCATAGTCAATAAAGCAAAACTAGATGTTTTTCTGGAACCCTCTTGCTTTTTCGATGATCCAGCGGATGTTGGCAATTTCATCTCTGCTTCCTCTGCCTTTTCTAAATCCAGCCCGAACATCTGGAAGTTCACAGTTGACGTATTGCTGAAGTCTGGCTTGGAGAATTTTGAGCATTACTTTACTAGCATGTGAGATGACAGCAATTGTGCAGTAGTTTGAGCATTCTTTGGGATTGCCTTTCTTTGGGATTGGAATGAAAACTGACGTTTTCCAGTCCTGTGGCCACTGCTGAATTTTCCAAATTTGCTGACATATTGAATGCAGCACTTTCACAGCATCATCTTTCAGGATTTGAAATAGCTCAACTGGAATTCCATCACCTCCACTAGCTTTGTTTGTAGTGATGCTTTCTAAGGCCCACTTGAACAAAATGTATATAATAGGACCTTCCCCTAAATCTGAAACAATTCTTGGATTAAATAAGAAATCTAAACCAAAATTTCAGAGTATGTACAAAAGTGCTATCATGAAAATTCTACAAACCAGGAGCTCCAGAATAATGCTAAAACAGTGCTCAGAAGAAAATTAACATCCAACTGAAAAAGTATGAGATATAACAAGTAAACCAAACAAAAACAGAAGGAAAGAAGTAAAAGCAGAAATTAATGAATTACAAAAATGAAAAACAAAGAAACATATGCATGCATGCGTTGCAACCAGACTAAAGAAAATAGTTAAAAATTGGAATGGAGGAGGTAAAATTAGCATTATTTGCAGATATGATTGAACACCTGGCAACTCCAAGATCATCAATTGAGAAACAGAGAATAAGTGAATTCAGTACACTGTCTAGATACATGATTAAAATAGCTTTCATGTATACAAACAACCAGCAGTGAGATTTAATCAAAGATATACTCAAATCCAGCGGCCACCAAAAGAAGGTAAATGCCTAGCAATAAATACAAGAAATGTGCAAGACTGATATGAAGAAAACTTTAAAATACTTGTGACACATAAGAATACTTGAACAAAGAATACTATATATTGGGTAGGAAGAATCAGCTTCATAAAGATGTCAATTCTCCTTAAGTTAAATTTAACAATCTCTCAGGCTTTCTTTTTTTTGTTTTTGTTTTTTTTTAATGAACTGAACAAGTAAGAAAATCAGGGAATTTCTGCAAAAGGATAATGAAAGGAGACAAGCCCTCGGGCACATTAAAAC
Source organism: Muntiacus reevesi (assembly GCF_963930625.1). Lineage (NCBI taxonomy): Eukaryota > Metazoa > Chordata > Mammalia > Artiodactyla > Cervidae > Muntiacus > Muntiacus reevesi. The sequence goes on from NC_089250.1 coordinate 140,256,883, forward strand.
ATATTATAAACTTGCAATAAATAAAACACTATGGTACTGGCAAATGAGTTGGTAGATAATTCAATGGAACAATAGAAATTCCAAAACTAAACCTAAATATATATTGAATTTAATATGTGATAAATGGAGCACCTGAAGTCAGTGGAGGAAAACATGGATTATTCAATAAATTCAGTTGGGTCAATGGGTAGCCACCTGGGGAAAAAAAACTGATACCCATCTCAAAAAATATGTATAAGGAGTCTAAAAGCAATAAAATTTAGCTATATAAATTTTTTTCTGCATGGCAAAAATCACCATGTGTGCTATGTGCTAAGTCACTGCAGTCCTGTCCAACTCTTGTGACCCCATTGACTATAGCCCACCAGGTTCCTCTGTCCATGGGGATTCTCCAGGCAAGAATACTTGAGTGGGTTACTGTGACCTTCTGCAGAGGATCTTCCCGACTCAGGGATCAAACCTGAGTCTTCCATCTCCTGAGTTGTCAGGCAGGTTCTTTACCACTAGCGCCACGTGGGAAACCCCCAAATCACCATAGTTAAAAGACAAAGAATCACATGGGTCAAGTATTTGCGACTAATCTCTAGGCAAGGACTAATTTTCTTAACATGCAAAGGGGGAGAGACATGAAGAGGCAGTTACCAGAAAAAGAAATACAAATATCTCTGAAGGAAAGATCTTTAACTTTATTAAGTTTGATGACAGTGTTGGTAAGGGAGTACGCTTTGGAGTAAGCCTCACTATCATGACTTATGATTTATTAAATAAAATTCTATGAAGGGCAACTTGGCAATCTGCATCAAAATTACAAACACAAAATTATTCTAACTCAGAAATTCCACTTCTAGGACTTTATAGGTAGAGTTATATACATGTGAAATGAGCTAGGCACAAATCATTTATTTTACTATGGTTGATAAGAGTGAAAGATTATAAACAACTTAAATATTCACCAATAAAGAATTTCATTTTACTATTACAACTGTATTTAAAAGAACAAACTATTTTTCTATATAAACTAATGTGGACAATCTCCAAGATATATCAAAGTGTGGAGTATTCTACCATTACACCAGTGCTCACAGGATCACTTGAGGTATCTTTTTGTTTATTAATGTTCACAGCTTTTTTTTCTTTATTGATCAACATGGAAAATTTTAAAAACAAAAAATATAAAGCAAAATAGCATAATTAATGATCTTTTTTGGCATCCTTCCTGTACACACATATATATTTACATGGTTTGCATATTGAATATGTAATTTTTTATATTTGTGTTTCATTATGTATCAGCTATGATTTATGAAATTAACATATATTCAAGTTAAAGTATATCCAAATATATTTTAGAATTGTTGGGACTGAATCATGTGAATACAATATATTTTAATCATTTCCCAATGTTTTGAAACAATCAAAAAAATGCTCTAATGAGCACATATTTTACCACTTTGCCTACAATGAGTATTATTATCAAATTTTTCATCTTTGTAAATATAACAGATGGAGCTATCTCATTTTTATTAGCATTTCTGAAATTCTGAATATAGTTCAACAGCTTTGAATAAGTTTATTGGCCACTTATAATCCTTCTACAAAATGCTTGATTTCTTTGCTGATTTCTCTTCGGTTGTTCCAATCTTATTTTAAAAAGCATTTCATATAGTCAGGAATTAGCCTGTTAGCTGTTTTATCTATTACAAATATTTTTACCAGTTAAAATTCTCTTTTAACTTAGTGTATAGTGTTGAGGGTACATTTTCCTTCACACAGTAAGATACTGTATACCTTTCTATGTACTAAAATCTTCTTTGATGACTCACTACAATTTTTGAAAGCTTTCTCAGATAGATCCTACACATTTCTCATATTTACTTCTGGGTATCTTTAAAAAAAACTATCACAACTGTGAACGGGAATCATGCACCTGCATTTTGGAACTTCCTTGGTGGTCTAGTGGTTAAGAATCTGCCTGCCAATGCAGGGTCATGGATTCGATCCTTGGTCCAGGAACTGAGATCCCACTGGAGCCCACACACCCTAGATTCTGTGCTCTACAACAAGCTATCTCAATGAGAAGCACTGCAACTAGAGAAAGCCCGCTCAAAGCAACAAAGACTCAGCACCGCCAATTTTTTTTTAAAAAACCTAGGGAAAAAAAAAAACCTAGAACCCTGCATTTTTATAAGGCAAAAGAGGGAATTCTGGTGCAGATGGTCTTGAGATTGCACTTTGAAAAACTGTGCCTCATATAATGCAGAAACAAAGTACTTTTGCTGTACATGCATTTCTTTTCTTTTCCTGGAGGTTCCCAAGACAGCAGGTGACATCCTTTCGCCATTAGAAGGACACATGGTAGAAAGGGCAGAGTTAAGTGGTGAAGGACTGCAGATTGCAGCCGTGTCATTGTATTGTCTATGGATTATTCCTATACCTACCTCCACTCCTAGTAGTTAGCTTATTAGGGCTAGCATCACGTACAGGAAGGGTGATAATCAAGGCTAAAGTCTGGATTTCTTATATGGTTAAGTGGCATCAGAAATGAGCTAGTGTCAATATATGTCCTCAAGTACTCTTTGATGATTATTCTTAACACCACTGCTAATACTCTTGCTGTTGTTTAGTCGCTATATTGCATCCGATTCTTTGCAACCCTATGAACTGTGGCCCACTGGGCTCCTCTGTCCATGGGATTTCCCAGGCAAGAATACTGGAGCAAGGTGCCATTTCAGAGGATCTTAAGGGAATCTTCCCGACTCTGGGATCAAACCCACATCTTCTACTTTGCAGGCAGATTCTTTACCACTGAGCCACCTGGGAAGCTCAATATTCTTATTAAATATGATTCAGCTACTAGGCTTCAGGCACTGTGTGGTATTAGAGGGAATACAAAGATGATTGCCCCAGAAGTCTTCATGTCTTCATAAGCAAACACCACCACTAATGTTCATTCCAACACACCAAGGTAATAAAGTGGCTCAGCAAATGTTTTGTGTCTTTGCTTCTGGCATGGACCTCATGGATTTCACAAAGCACAGAAGTGGCTGCTATAATCTGAGATGATAGGACCATATCCTTCAATATCACACCTCTCTCATGCAACAGAGGGAAACGTGTTCATATCTTTAAGGAAATAATGCCTCTACTGCTCCTATTATCAAGGTATCACAAATGTCATCCTAGATACCAAATATCTCCAAAAAGTATTGACAAACACATACTGAAAGGATTGCTTGGGTATGTGCTGAAGATTAGCAATTAGTACATTTAGGAAGACTCGTGTTTTACAGGTGTTCCTTCTAGCAAAGTGTGAAGTGAGAGCAGTTGTTGGATAATAGTGAGACTAAAGCCAGCCCTCCCTCCCACACTCACCACAACCCTATCCACAGATCACTTTAGGGTATATCACTGGGTATGTTTAACTAGTTCAAAGACAACTATAATTTAATTTGACCATCTCAAAGGATGTTTGTCAAAGGGTTTAACATTGTTATTGCTGGGGAGTGGGTCTATGGATGATTTTTATTTTTTCCTTTGTAATTTTGTCTGTGTTCTAACTTTTTCTATAATAAATATGGATTACTTTTACAACTGGGGGAAATGCATTTTGTTTATCTATTTTTTTGAGAGAATAAAAAGCCCCTAAGATCAAGTAGACTGACTTCATTATCCCTCAAAGAAGTTATAGATGAAAGCCTTAGTAAGTATTTCTATAGGTTTCTTTTGAATATGATCCCATTCTCAAAGCCCAAAGATGCATTATTTAGCAGCAAAGAATCAGCAGGCATCCAAGAAAAGTCATTTATATATCAACTTCACAATAAATCAACTCATTCTATAACTATAGATACTCTAGGTGACCCAAAACACATAAAACCCAGGCGTCTCTGGCTAATATGATAATAACATCATCAAATAAAGCCCTCAAGAAGGTGATGCTTTTCCATTTTGGAGAGGATACATTTCAGCATAAAATAGCTTTGAAGTAGAGAAACCCAACAGACAGACATGTGCTCCCATTATTTCCACAAAAGCAAAATAGTTTTTGCCAACTGTCAGAAACACAAAATCATAGTATATAAATTGTGTAAATAAAACATGTTCTTTTTGTTCCATAACACTATAAAATCATGTCATTTCCATCCAGATAGAAAGTTTTACCCCTCTAACTTCAAATAATCTAAGATCCTACATGCCAGCTTAATATTTTTTAAGAATACCTATTTATTCTAGTTTATGCCTGCATTCGGTCTTCATTGCTTCATGAGGGTTTTTCTCTAGTTTGAGGTGTGTGGGCTTCTTATTGTGGTGGCTTCTTTCATTGTGGAGCACAGGCTCTAGAGCATGTGAGCTTCAGTAGTTGCAGCATGTAGGATCTTTCTGGACAAGGGATGTATCTGCAAGGTACATTGCAAAGAAGACTCTTAAAACACTGGACTACCAGCGCAGCCCCCACTCTATTATTTTTTGATGTGATATATATAACCTTTTGTAATGACCACTTTTCTGGGCATCTATAAAGCAATGTGTTCTGTGGATGCTAGAGAAAACTCTTGAGAGTCCCTTGGACTGCAAGGAGATCACACCAGTCAATCCTAAAGGAAATCAACCCTGAATATTCACTGAAAGGACTGATGCTGAAGCTGAAGCTCCAATACTTTTGGCCACCTGATGGGAAGAACTGACTCACTAGAAAAGACCCTGATGCTGGGAAAGACTGAAGTCAGGAGGAGAAGGGGACAACAGAGGATAAGATGGTGGATGGCATCACTGACTCGATGAACATGAGTTTGAGCAAGCTCTGGGAGTTGTTGATAGATAGGAAAGCCTGGTGTGCTGCAGTCCATGGGGTCTCAAAGAGTTGAACGTGACTGAGCAACTGAACTGAACTAAGTTTGGGGGGAGAATCTGCTATACAGCATTATAACCAGAACTCTTGCTATGTGCCTGAATTTCTAAGTTGAAGAATATCCTCTGATCTTGCATTTTGATGTTTCTACCTCATGCTGATCTAATGTGTGGCTTCACTTATTCTTTAGTTCTGCTGAAACTGAAGTTCTAATACTTTGGCCACCTGATGCAAAGAGCAAACTCACTGGAAAAGACCAAAATGCTTGAAGATTGAAGGCAAAAGGAGAAGGGGGTAGCAGAGGATGAGATGGAGAGGCAGCACCACTGATTCAATGGATATGAATTTGAGCAAACTCTGGGAGATAGTAGAGGACAGAGGAGCCTGGCATGCTGCAGTCCATGGGGCAAAGAGTCGATCATAAATCAACGACTGAGCAACAACTCCAAATACTCTGTAGAAACCATTTCTGCATGATTGTTTTTATGACTTTGGAAATTTTCTATTGTATCTAGATAAGTACTTTGATAACAGATACTAAGACAAAGATCGTCAATAAGATTCAGCCTATCAAGAATCCTTTAGAGATGGTCTACCAAGGCACCATTTACTCAAATATCACCAATGTCCACTTTAAAAAAACCCAGGTACTGTGGAGACAAGCATTTAGAGGAGAAAAAAAAAAACCTAAAGCAAACTATTTAATATCATCATACCTATTTATTTTGAATTTTTACTGACTATCATAGTAGAAAAAGTCCATGTTTACACTTTATTCTCCAAAGCACTGTCATCACCAGAAATGTTTTAACTTCAGAATCCGATCCATAACTTTGTCAGCTGAGTCACCAGGGAAGCCTAAATTTGATCCAGAACTTTGGAAGAGTATGGAAAATCGAACATGACAAAAGAAATCTGAAATGGCAGCATCCTAAAAATTTGGGGGATGACACTTTTTGTCAATGCCAACAGGAGTTTTCCCAGGCTGTAGAGAGACTCCTTGGACTTTAAAGTCTGGTTTCTCTCACATAACTTTATCATCATTACTCCATGAGGCACGTTTCCAAGCAGGTAGCTGTGACTAAGTTCAGTGTCTGGTTTAAAGTATTAGAACTGCAGCTTCAGTAGAACTAAATAATAAGTGGAGCCACACATTAGCTCAGCATGAGGTAGAAACATCAAAACGCAAAAGCCTATTCCAGGGCTCAGAGAATATTCAGACAGGGCTGTAGATAAGAAATGTATGACAAATTGTGTTTCCTACCCTATCACCCATACCCTCCTGCAGCCTCAGTAACAAAACCTGAATTTTCACCTGGGCACATATGGTCACCTAGCCTAACTTCTCAGCCTCCCTTTCAGTTAAGTAGACCCCTATGACTGAGTTTCAGTCAATGAAATGTAAGTGGAAGCACTCTTTGAGGCTTCCAGAAAATCTCCTTTAAAAGGGAGGGGGGAGATACATGCCCAAGGCCACATAACCAGTAAGTACTAAAGCTGAAATTCGAATTCCTGTGTGACTCCACTATAACCTAAGGGCATAGCAAAATCTTGTGAACCATCTAGAGCAGAGTTGGGCAAGCTTAGGCCTGAAAACTAAGAATATTTTTACTCTTTTTTTAATGGTTGAAAACTTTGTGTTTCCTGGTTTAGCTGGAAAAGTGTCAAGAGAGTTACTGAACCCAGGGCTAAGATGAATACATTCTATACTCTCCATCTAGCCAAACCTACTCTGTCCATAAAATGGCTCAGGGGGAGAAGACAATTGGTTTGGAAGACAGTCTAAAGCAGTAGTTAAGAGCTTGGGTTCTAGTGGCGAACTGCTTGGGTTCATATTCTAGAGAGATTACTAGGTAGACAGAAACTGCACTTTTGTTTCCTTATCTGCAAAATGGAAATAATAAAAATACCTACCTCACAAGGTTGTTATGAAGATTTAAAGAGACAATTCCTTAAACTTAGAAGAACATCTGGAATACTGTGTACTATAGGCACACAGTCCAGATTTAGTTCAGTTCAGTCGCTTAGTCGTGTCCGACTCTTTGTGACCCCATAGACTTCAGCACACCAGGCTTCCCTGTCTATCAACAACTCCCGGAGCTTGCTCAAACTCATGTCCATCAAGTCGGTGATAACCATCCAACCATCTCATCCTCTGTCGTCCCCTTCTCCTCCTGACTTCAATCTTTCCCAGCATCAGGGTCTTTTCTAATGAATCAGTTGTTCTCATCAGGTGGCCAAAAGTATTGGAACTTCAGCTTCAGCATCAGTCCTTCCAATTATATTCAGGACTGATTTCCTTTAGGATTGACTGGTGTGATCTCCTTGCAGTCCAAGGGACTCTCAAGAGTCTTTTTCAACACCACAGTTCAAAAGCATCAATTCTTTGGCACCTCAGCTTTCTTTATGGTCCATCTCTCACATCCATACATGGCTACTGGAAAAATCTTAGCTTTGACTAGGTGGACCTTTGTCAGTAAAATAATGTCTCTGCTTTTTAATATGCTGTCAAGGTTGGTCATAGCTTTTCTTCCAAGGAGCAAGCATCTTTTAATTTCAAGGCTGCAGTCACCATCCTCTGTGATTTTGGAGTCCAAGAAAATAAAGTCTGTCACTGTTTCCACTGTTTCCCCATCTATTTGCCACGAAGTAATGGGACGAGATGCCGTGATCTTAGTTTTCTGAATGTTGGATTTTAAGCCAGCTTCTTCACTCTCCTCTTTCACTTTCATCAAGAGGCTCTTTAGTTCTATTTCACTTTTTGCCATAATGGTGGTGTCATCTGCATATCTGAAGTTATTAATATTTCTCCCAGCAATCTTGATTCCAACTTGAGCTTCACCCAGTCTGGCATTTTGCATGAGGTACTCTGCATACAAGTTAAATTAGCAGGGTGACAATATACAACCTTGACGTACTCCTTTCCCAATTTGGAACCAGTCTGTCGTTCCATGTCCGGTTCTAACTGTTGCTTCTTGACCTGCATACAGATTTCTCAAGAGGCAGGTCAGGTGGTCTGGTATTCCCATCTCTTTCAGAATTTTCCACAGTTTATTGTGATCCCCACAGTCAAAGGCTTTAGTGTAGTCAATGAAGCAGAAGTAGATGTTTTCCTGGCAATCTCTTGCTTTTTCTATGATCCAACGGATGTTGACAATTTGATCTCTGGTTCCTCTGCCTTTTCTAAATCCAGCTTGAACATCTGGAAGGTCTCAGTTCACATACTGTTGAAGCCTGGCTTGGAGAATTTTGAGCATTATTTTGCTAGCGTTGTGAGATGAATGCAATTGTGTGGTAGTTTGAACATTCTTTGGCATTGCCTTTCTTTGGGGTTGGAATGAAAACTGAACTTTTCCAGTTCTGTGGCCACTGCTGAGTGTTCAAAATTTGCTGGCATATTGAGCGCAACACTTTCACAGCATCATCTTTAGGATTTGAAATAGCTCAGCTAGTATTCCATCACCTCCACTAGCTTTGTTCATAGTGATGCTTTTTAAGGCCCACTTGACTTTGCTCTCCAGGATGTCTGGCTCTAGGTGAGTGATCACACTATCATGGTTATCTGTGTCATTAAGATCTTTCTGTATAGTTCTTCTGTGTATTCTTGCCACCTCTTCTTAGTATCTTCTGCTTCTGTTAGGTCCATACTGTTTCTATCCTTTATTGTGCCCATCTTTGCATGAAATATTCCGTTGGTATCTCTAATTTTCTTGAGATCTCTAGTCTTTCCCATCCTATTGTTTTCCTCTATTTCTTTGCATTGATCACTGAGGAAGCCTTTCTTATCTCTCCTTGCTAGTCATTGGAACTCTGCATTCAGGTGGATATATCTTTCATTTTCTTCTTTGCCTTTCACTTCTTTTCTCAGCTACTTGTAAGGACTCCTCTGATAACCATTTTGGCTTTTTGTATTTCTTTTTCTTGGGGATGGTTTTGCTCACAGCCTCCTGTACAATGTTACAAACCTCTGTCCATAGTTCTTCAGGCATTCTATCAGATCTAATCACTTGAATCTATTTGTCACTTCCACTCTATAATTATAAGGGATTTGATTTAGATCATACCTGAATGGTCTAGTGGTTTTTCCTACTTCAATTTAAGTCTGAATTTAGCAATAAGAAGTTCATGATCTGAACCACAGTCAGCTCCTGGTCTTGTTTTTGCTGACTGTATAGAGTCCATGTTAGCTATTATTATTATTCTGATGTTGGGTTGGGTTTTATTGGATAGTTGCAACAGAAGGACAAGAGTGCAAGACTGTAGTCTCTGAAGGGATGGGAAGTGGAAAGCAGAAGAAACTAGCAGGGAAAGAGTAGTACAATCAAGGGCCTGGAGTCCTCGAAGCTGAAGTATAGATGCACTGGAAGTTATTCAGTTAGAAAGTTGGGGAAATGGACAGAAAGTAGTGAGTGGCTTCACAGAAAGGTAAAGATCATTGAATTTAAAGAGGATAAGCAAGTGGGAAGCCAGAATATTGGTTGGGTTTGTTGTTTAGTAGCTAAGCCCTGTCTGACTCTTTTGCCATCCCATGGACTGTAGCATGCCAGGCTCCTCTCTTCATGGGATTTTCTAAGCAAGAATACTGGAGGAGTCCCACTTGTTTAATTTTGTTTTTAGTTTCATTACTCTAGTAGGTGGGTCATAGAGGGTTTTGCTCTGATTTACGTCATAGACTGTTCTGCCTATGTTTTCCTCTTAAGAGTTTTATAGTTTCTGGTCTTATATTTACGTCTTTAATCCATTTTGAGTTTATCTTTGTATATGGTGTTAGGAAGTATTCCAACTTCATTCTTTTACATGTAGCTATCCAAATAAGTTTTCCCAGCACCACTTATTGAAGAGATTATCTTTTCTCCACTGTATATTCTTGCCCTTTTTGTCAAAGGTAAAGTGCCCCTAGGTGCATGGGTTTATCTCTGGGCTTTATATCTTGTTCCATTGGTCTATATTTCTGTTTAAATTTAAAAGCTCTTACACAGCAAAGGAAACTACAAGCAAGGTGAAACAACAACCCCCAGAATAGGAGAAAATAATAGCAAATGAAACAACTGACAAAGGATTATTTTCCAAACTACACAAGCAGCTCATTCAACTTAATATCAGAAAAACAGTCCAATCAAAAAGTGAGCAGAAGACCTAAATAGACATGTCTCCAAAGAAAATATACAGGTGATAAATAAACATTTGAAAAGATGCTCAACATCACTCATTATTAGAGAAATGCAAAACTACAATGAGATATCACCTCACACGGGTCAGGGGCCATTATCAAAAAGTTCTACAAACAATAAACGCTGGAGAGGGTGTGGAGAAAAGGGAAGGAACCCTCTTGCACTGTTGGTGTGAATGTAAATTGATACAGCCACTATGGAAGACAGTATGGATATTCCTTAAAAATTTAGGAATAAAACTACTATGTGTGTGCATATGTGCTAAGTCGCTTCAGTCACGTCTGACTCTTTATGACCCTATGGACTATAGCCTGCCAGGCTCCTCTGCCCATGAGATTCTCTGGGCATGAATACTGGAGTGGATGGACACCTTATCTTTGACAAAGGAGGCAAGGATATACAATGGAAAAAAGACAACCTCTTTAACAAGTGGTGCTGGGAAAACTGGTCAACCACTTGTAAAAGAATGAAACTAGAACATTTTCTAACACCATACACAAAAATAAACTCAAAATGAATTAAAGATCTAAATGTAAGACCAGAAACTATAAAACTCCTAGAGGAGAACATAGGCAAAACACTCTCTGACATGAATCACAGCAGGATCCTCTATGACCCACCTCCCAGAATATTGGAAATAAAAGCAAAAATAAACAAATGAGACCTAATGAAACTTAAAAGCTTTTGCACAACAAAGGAAACTATAAGTAAGGTGAAAAGACAGCCCTCAGATTGGGAGAAAATAATAGCAAATGAAGAAACAGACAAAGGATTAATCTCAAAAATATACAAGCAACTCCTGAAGCTCAATTCCAGAAAAATAAATGACCCAATCAAAAAATGGGCCAAAGAACTAAACAGACATTTCTCCAAAGAAGACATACAGATGGCTAACAAACACATGAAAAGATGCTCCACATCACTCATTATCAGAGAAATGCAAATCAAAACCACAATGAGGTACCATTACACCCCAGTCAGGATGGCTGCTATCCAAAAGTCTACAAGCAATAAATGGTGGAGAGGGTGTGGAAAAAAGGGAACCCTCTTACACTGTTGGTGGGAATGCAAACTAGTACAGCCACTATGGAAAACAGTGTGGAGATTTCTTAAAAAACTGGAAATAGAACTGCCATATGACCCAGCAATCCCACTTCTGGGCATACACACTGAGGAAACCAGATCTGAAAGAGACCCGTGCACCCCAATGTTCATCGCAGCACTGTTTATAATAGCCAGGACATGGAAGCAACCTAGATGCCCATCAGCAGACGAATGGATAAGGAAGTTGTGGTACATATACACCATGGAATATTACTCAGCCATTAAAAAGAATGCATTTGAATCAGTTCTAATGAGATGGATGAAACTAGAACCCATTATACTGAGTGAAGTAAGCCAGAAAGATAAAGAACATTACAGCATACTAACACATATATATGGAATTTAGAAAGATGGTAATGATAACCCTATATGCAAACAGAAAAAGAGACACAGATGTACAGAACAGACTTTTGAACTCTGTGGGAGAAGGTGAGGTTGGGATGTTTCAAAAGAACAGCATGTATATTATCTATAGTGAAAGAGATCACCAGCCCAGGTGGGATGCATGAGACAAGTGCTCGGGCCTGGTGCACTGGGAAGACCCAGAGGAGTCGGGTGGAGAGGGAGGTGGGAGGGGGGATCGGGATGGGGAATACATGTAACTCCATGGCTGATTCATGTCAATGTATGACAAAACTCACTGAAATGTTGTGAAGTAATTAGCCTCCAACTAATAAAAAAAATAAATAAAAATAAATAAATAAAAGTTAAAAAAAAAAAAAAAGAATACTGGAGTGGGTTACCATGTCCTACTCCAGGGGATCTTCCCAATCCAGTGCTCAAACCTGCAGTTCCTGTGGTTCCTGCATTACAGGTGGATTCTTTACTGCTGAGGTATTGGGGAAGCCCTAAAACTACCATCTGACCTAACAATCCCACTATTGGGCACATACCCTGAGAAAACCATAACTTTTGAAACAGACACATGTATCCCAATGTTCATTGCAACATTATTTATAAAGCTAGGACATGGAAGCAACCTAGATGTCCATCAACAGATGAATGAATAAAGAAGCTGTGGTGCATAGATGCGATGGAAAATTACTCAGCCATAAAAAGGAAAGCATTTGAGTCAGTGCTAATGAGGTGGATGAACCTAGACCCTATTATACAGAGTGAAGTCAGAAAGAGAAAAGCAAATATGGTATATTAATGCATATGTATGGAATCTAGGAAGATGCTACTGATAAATCTATTTGCAGGGCAGCAATGGAGACGCAGACATAGAGAACGGACTTGTGGACATGGGGAGGTGGAGCGGGTGGGGAAGAAGAAGGTGAGACAAATGGAGAGAATAGCATGGAAAAATAAACATTACCATATATAAAATAGATAGCCAGTGGGAATTTGCTGAATGACTCAGGGAGCTCAAATAAGTGTTCTGTGACAACCTAGAGGAGTGGAATGTGGTGGGAGCTGGGAGGGAGGTTCAAGGAGGAGGGGACATATGTACACCCAAGGCTGATTTATGTTGATGTGTGGCAGAAACCAACACAACATTGTAAAACAAATATCCTTCAATTAAAAATAAATTAGGACTTCCCTGATGGTCCAGTGGTTAAAAGTCTACCTTCCCATGCAGGGGACATGGGTTCAATTCCTGGTTGGGGGACTCAGATTCTGCAAGCCACAGGGCAACTAAGCCTGTGTGCCATAGCTAGAGAAAAGTCTGCATGCTGCAGCGAAGATCCTGCATGCCACAACTAAGGCCTGATACAGCTAAAGGTAATAAATTTTAAAAATCAATTTTTTAAAAAAGAAAACAACAACAAAGAATACTGGAGGGGGTTGTCATTTCCTTCTCCAGGGGATCTTCCCAACCCAGGGGTCAAACCCACATCTCCTGCATTGGCAGGAGAATTCTTTACCACTGAGTCACCAGGGAAGCCCCATTGGCTGGGTAACCCATATGGAATTTTCAGTCACTTGGCTTAAAAGTGGGCTTGGGGAAGGAAGGGAAACTGAAAACCAGAGAGCAAAATCTTTGGTGAATGAAAGGAAATGAATAAGACATGAACACAACGAGTTAGAAGGTGATAGTCAATGTGAGCACATATAAAGATGAGAACTGGGGAGAGAGGAAGCCATAGGTGCCTCCTGACCCCAGGGAGTTGGTGGAAAAAGACCGTAGATACAAGGTTGCTAAATATCTTGCAGGGCTGAGAATCTAGTAGTGATGAACTGTCCTATCCTATGTTAACACCATCCCTATTGAGAAACACAGCCACCATGTTTTTTAGTGTTTCCTCAAAGGAGGTTGGCACTTCAACGTATCAAAGTTCTATGAAGCACCTCTCCCCTGCCCCAAATTTTAGTATGCTCTGGAACTTCTGGGAAAAATCATCAGTGTCTCTCTCTACTCCATGTACACCTTCATCACAGGATGGATCATCATCACACTTGGGTTTAAACATCACTCTTACATAGGTAAGGGCTGCCACAAGGTGCTTCATCTTTCACGTTTATCTCTTAACCCTGAGAAAGCACTTCATAAATGTCATCTGTTAAACAACAGACTTCTCACAGTCACCAAATTAGGAGGCAGAGGATAAAAATAATGTTCTGCCAATTAAAATGGGCCATAAGCATTTGAGCAGTTAACTATAAAGACTGATTTTCTAGTAAAGGTGAGAAAGGAAATACAATATTGCTTCACTAACTTGTGGGATAATTTATGAATACTCCGCATTAAAAGAATTCATGGCTGAGACTTCAAAGGAAAAAAAAATGGAATCTGAAGAATAAAGTTATTAGGGAATTTATAAAATCTTTTACCTTCAATATACTAAACTAAAACCAAGATTGTCTTAAATTAGCATTCCATTCCATTTATATTCCTTATTCTCCAAAAACTTTTAAAGAATTTACTTGCCTTAGAGATTAAATGCAATGCTTATAAATTCACATTAGCTGAAGGTAAGTAATATGAAAAGCCTTTAAATTTTTGTTTCTAGCCCTCCTTTCAAGTGTCCTGTGCCTTTCTGATTTTATTATTTTGTGTCACCGATATTTTTGCCAAATGCCAATTTTCCAAATCATTTAAATTCGATATAAATTCTTAAAGATATAGAAAATATACAAAATGAAGGGAATATATCCTAGGATTTCAGTCTAGATGAATTCACAGCTGGCAGGTAGGGGAGAGAAGTTTACTGTGACTTATTTACAGGAAAACAGAAAGATGGAGAAAAAAAGATTTTGGAAATAGTAGAAATTTTAAAGAAAAAACTTTGAGGTAGTACAAAGCGATCATTAGGTGTATGCTAAATTGCTTCAGTCTTGTCAAACTCTTTGCGACCCCATGGACTGTAGCCTGCCACGCTCTTCTGTCCATGGTATTTTCCAGGCAAGAATACTAGCATGTTGCCATTTCCTACTCCAGGGGATCTTCCCAACCCAGGGATCAAACCTGGGTCTCTTATATCTCCTGCATTGGCAGGCAGGTTCTTTACCAGTAGTGTCACCTGGGAAACAGGGGGTACTTAAAAAATTCTTCAGTTACTGAAGTCAAAGAACGTATTTGCTTCAAACTTAAAATGATAAATATTCTTTAGAGAACCTGTCAAACCTTTAGAGGAATAAACCTTTAATCAATAACTTTTTTAAAAACCTCAAAAAATGAACTGTTCTATTTGGACTAATAAAATAACTTCCTGTGGGCCCTTGGGCTTATTCTTCTTTGGGCTTTTGGATTCAGGAAAGTATACATTAATACAGTCTGTGAAAGGAAAAAAGGTACTAAGAGGGGTGAACATTATTTCCTCCTCATTAGCACACAAGCAGTAACCTATAAAGGAATTTAAAAAAAAGTATTTTCTGTTAAAAAAGCGTCCTGTAAAAGGCAAACTGATAGTGGAAATTCAGAGAAGTTACTGGTTAACGTTTATTCAGTAATAATGTGCTTAATTATTATATACAAAGAGTTTATTTTACTGAGAGAAATTTTACCAGCTATGTAAATGACTTTATTCCTATTTAGGAATATTAGTATTCAGTCTTAAAAGTTAGGTATATAGGCATACAGGCTTTCCAGAATTCTGTGAGGAAAATTATAGTTATAGTCATATTTAAGAATTGAGGGAATTCCCTGGCAGTCCAGTGGTCCTAACCTGCTCAACTCTGTCACTGCCCAAGGGCCCAGGTTCAATTCTAAGTCAGGAAACTAAGATCTCACAAGCTGTGCAGCCAAAAAAGAAAATAAAAAAGAATTGAAAGGATTTTGAATATTCTGAATCTATCCATCATGAAAATAAAATAACTGCATGTGTCTCATGTTTAGACAGACCACTTTGTTGTTTGAGGTAAGATACTGTTTGCTGATTTTCCTAAATCCCTTTCATGATACCTCATATTTTGATGGCTTTTTCTGGCTATGGCAGAATGCTTAGCTGATCTCCAGAGAACAGTCTATACAATTCTATAATGATCCCTGTACCCCTCTTCCTGGTTATAACTGAAAATATAGACATCCTTAGACATAGTATAAATATAGTTGGAATAATTTCTTTAGTTACATTATTTTACACTTGCCAACCCGCAAACTTAAAAGACACTTTTCTGCCCATTCAAAATATGGTGCAGTTATACTTTATTTTCATCATTCATAACTCAGACATATTTGAACATTTGGAAGAATGGTATGGTTAATCACCTCTAGAATACTCATAAAAAGTTAATAAACACATCAAATACCATATTCCAACTTCTGTTAAAAAATAAAGTCAGCCACTGTTTCCACTGTTTCCCCATCTATTTGCCACGAAGTGATGGGACTGGATGCCATGATCTTAGTTTTCTGAATGTTGAGCTTTAAGCCAACTTTTTCACTCTCCTCTTTCACGTTCATCAAGAGGCTCTTTAGTTATTCTTCGCTTTCTGCCATAAGGGTGGTGCCATCTGCATATCTGAGGTTATTGATATTTCTCCCGACAATCTTGAGTTCAGCCTGTACTTCTTCCAGCCCAGCATTTCTCATGATGTACTCTGCATATAAGTTAAATAAGCAGGGTGACAATATACAGCCTTGATGTACTCCTTTTCCTATTTGGAACCAGTCTGTTGTTCCATGTCCAGTTCTAACTGTTGCTTCCTGACCTGCATATAGGTTTCTCAAGAGGCAGGTCAGGTGGTCTGGTATTTCCATCTCTTTCAGAATTTTCCACAGTTTATTGTGATCCACACAGTTGAAGGCTTTCGCGTAGTCAATAAAGCAGAAATAGATGTTTTTCTGGAACTCTCTTGCTTTTTCAATGATCCAGCAGGTGTTGGCAATTTGATTTCTGGTTCCTCTGCCTTTTCTAAAACCAGCTTGAACATCTTGAAGTTCACGATTCATGTACTGCTGAAGCCTGGCTTGGAGAATTTTGAGCATTACTTTACTAGCGTGTTAGATGAGTGCAATTGTGTGGTAGTGGTGGTGCTGGAATTCCAGTTGAGCTATCTCAAATCCTAAAAGATGATGCTGTTAAAGTGCTGCACTCAATATGCCAGCAAAGCTGGAAAACTCAGCAGTGGCCGCAGGACTGGAAAATGTCAGTTTTCATTCCAATCCCAAAGAAATTCAATGCCAGAGAATTATCAAACTACTGTACAACTGCACTCATCCCATATCTAGTTGCTTGATTAAAATGTTGGAGAACTAAACAGACAGGTCAAATGTTTGAACTGATTAGTGTAATAAAAATTTCCATCTTAACAATGCTTTGTCCAGCCCGTGTGGCACTGTGCCAAGAACCCAGGAGACCTGCCTGTAAGAAATCACACAAAAAGCAAAAAGTAAGAATTTACCCCCATCCATGACCATCAAATTACTCTAATGTGTACAAATGTGCTTATAAACACAATCTCAGATAATACATAAGCAAGGAAAAACATTTAAAATGAATTAATAGAGCATTCATTTTCAGTTCTGTTAAAATACTATTACAACCATATCTATTAATACTAGTGTAAAAACAAAAGGGTTCTGGAGCTTAAAATACAGCACAGGGAGACATGACTTTGCCAGAAGAGTGAGAGTAATAACTGTTCATGATCTACATATTACTTCATATATCACAAAGCACTTTCTCATCCAATATCAACTCAGTGCTTTGCACACAGTATGTAATCATAAAAACAAATCCCAGATGCTTTCTAATGTCATTTTATTTTCTGTTCAAACAGAATATTTAGAGAGGTGGTAAATATTCACATTTCTTCTTCATTTTTAAGACTTTTCTAGGTCAGCTCTTCTAATTTTGACAGTTTAAGTGAAAATTCAAATTATAACACATTCTCAAATAACCTTGTTGTTTCATTATTTCTGGAACCCTTCCAATTAAAACGTGTAAACTACAACCTGGGGTTTAATTTGGTTATTTTTAACTGGAAGTTATGTAACTTTCTTGTTTATGTGGCTGGGAAGTAAAAATTTGGGCTGTAATATTCAATTAAGACAAGAGTCATTTTAAAAAAGATTTGGCAATGTTCTTTCCCTGAATGATGCTTCGGTAAAGCTGCTTCACAAAAAAGGAACACAGAAGACTGATTTGATTGAAAAATGAATAAAATCTGTATCAAACTGCTCCAAAAAATAAAACCCACTGTAATACCTTATATTAGACTCAACCTGCTTTAAATATTAGTTTCCGTATTTTTGTTTCTATAAAAATAGTAATATTCTGTGTTTACACATTATCAACTCATTACATATTTCAAATAAAAATGGTTTGAACTGAGATTCGGAATCCAATACATACACAGTTAAGCATTAAAAAAAATAATTTTAACTACTAGGAAATGTTTATCAACTCACATCTGTTCCTGTTTCACTCGGTGACAAAACCTATAGGGCACCCTGTGAAAGAACTAACTCTAATATATGTACACCACCTAGAATTAGTGTTGCCTTTTCTGAAGCTTTTAGCAATTAAAGCCTTATCTTGAGGTATAATTCTGGTGTCCCCAACTGCGCAGCAGCAACTTTCAACAATTCTGAATACTTTAAATATTAGCCTATTTTCTCATACCGCTCATTTTAAAAGAATGCTTTTGGTAAAAATGTCACAAGCATTTGTTATCCACCTTAAAAGAAAACCACCACGTGACTCAACATGCGAACTTTCCCTACTTTTAAATTCACTAGTTTGCTTGTATTTAGCATGTTAAGAAATATATATATCACATTCTACATATCCTAGACATTTTCGAGGATCAAAGTCTATTATTGAGTAAGATGCGTCGGCAAAGAACAGTCCTGTGGTTTATTCTGAGCTCCTTGGTGAGGAGCATGTCGGCCTCTAGGGAACCACAGGCTCCACAGGGGGCGGCAGTTCGGGACTGCACTCTGGAGCGTACCCAGCTTGGCCGCCTCCGAAGTCCCCAGGGCTTCCCACTTCTCTCTCTTCTAGCCTCCGTTTCGTCCTTTCCTCTCCGGCCAGCCACTGCACTACCCACTCAGCTCCTGGGCAGCAGGGAGTGACCGGAACAAAACCCCGGCACACAAAGAAGTGCTGGGTAGGAAGCGAGGCCCCACCCTACCAAGAGGAGCGATCACTCTAGGAAAAACTTCCGTGCGTGCTAAACCGTTTCAGTCATTTCGGACTCTTTGGGATCCCAACAGACTATAGCCCGCTAGGCTCCTTTGTCCATAGGATTCTCCAGACAAGAATGTTGGAGTGGGTTGCCATGCCCTTCTCCAGGGGATCTTCCCCACCCAGGGATCAAACCCTGCTCTCTTATTAAATCTGCTTTGACAGCAGCGTGGTTTTCTTTTTTTTTACTTCTGCCACCTGGGAGGCTAGAAAAACTTGGCGGCAAGTTAATGGGAATCGCAGAGGCGCAGTTTCTAGGACTGTTTAGGACATCCTGCTGCCCAGCGATCTCATCCTTTGTCTTTTAACTGATTTCCTTGAAGTCCCAAACTCTGAGCGCTTTGCGAGCAACTCTTGACTTGATCTCCATCGCGATTCCCTCACTGATGGCAGCCATAATAACTGCATCCGGGTGTTTCGAAGAGCCGCACGCACGTTGCCCCGGAAGTGACGCGGGCGCGGAGGGATCGCGTTCGGCTGAGAGGGGCTGAGGTGAAGAGACTGCCGGGAGCGGGCGCGGTAGGGAAGCTGTTTGTGGCCGGGAAAGGTTGGGGACTTGGTGACAACCTATTACCTGTAATACAAGTCACGCGTCTGGCATTGTGCTTAACACCAGCATTGCCATAGCACTTAATGGCTTCTTCAACAACAGTCCCAGGAGAAAGAAATATTACCGTTTCCATTTTATATACGGGGAAGCTGAGGCTGAGAGAGGGGAAGTGATTTAAGACCATAGAGCTAGTATTCCGTGAAACTGGTCTAACTCCGTCAGTCTGGCTGCAGGACCTGTATTTGAAATCTCTCTTTTAAACAATTCAAACCCCGGGTGCTTGTTATCTTGGTAAGCCGCTTCTGCAAGTGCTGTTCACCTTCAGCTCAGCATCCTGTTGCCGTTGAAATGGGGCCAAGTCACAGCTCTTGTGCATTTTACTGTGGGCAGGAATTTGAATGTATGCTCGGGTCACCATCACTCTCCCAATGACCTCGAATTTCGCTTGGTCTCGTATCCTTGACCCTACACTTGACCTCACAGCGCAGGTTAAATGAGGAAACTCACACTGGCTGCTCACCTCAGGGAAACATTTTAACTCCTGTCAGGTACTCGTAAATTCAGAACTGTTAAAACAACTGGAGGTCACCATCACTGAATAGTCTCTGGCCTTGACAAAGGGCTGACAAGTGTTATATTGATCTTTCCACCAAATCAACTATTTCTTCTGGTTTCCATTTCTTTAGAACGTAACCGAGAATCAATCCTTTGGCCTTATGTCTACATTAACCAGCCCTCAAATAACGGAAGTGTGAATAGCCACTAAGGTCACAATTATGCATAGAAAAAATTAGGCACTAACAAATATATAAAATTTAACAGCGATAATACTTGAAGAATGGCAATTCAATCATTTCATCTTTTTTAATATTCTATTTTCCCTATCTGCTATATTTTTTATTTTAATATATACAATTTTAATATAGATAAATAGTAAAACCTTTTTGATTGCCTGTTGTTATGATGGAGACAAAGATATGTTGTCACATTTTGACAAATGACAGTCCTTGGTGGAAGTTACAGAGGGGAGTCCTCTTTTCTTTGAAAAGCATTGAGATTTTGTTGGGGTAAAATACAGTTTGGGTCAACAAACCTCACAGGAAAAATGAGGCGAATGAGTAAAAACTGCTGTTTTTAACACACAGTAGAACTTTTGTATAAAAATATACTACAACCAGAAGTTTTTCTTCTGAAGAAAAATGAGGGGAGGGAATTTGGGGAGGAAATTTGGGGTACTTAACATTTTGGAGAAGTGTAGGAAGCTATTTTTATTCTGCCTTCTATGGGGTACAGATTTATGCAATTTATCTTTTCAGACTAAGCAAAATAAAGACTTCATTCTCTGTTCTCTCTCTAAATTCCATTTCCTAATATTGCTTTTTAGTGATCTCTAAAGCAGTGGCACAACAGGGAAGATGGTGGAAAGAAGAGAAAAATGAGAAAGAATCAGGGGAAGAAGAAAAGGTAGAGGAATAAAGAAAGAAGCTGATATTGGTGCTGAGGTTACTTTGGAATTCCAAGGTGGCATGTAGTAACAATCTCATCCAAGTCCTGGCACGAGCCCAGTTGCCCACCCAAAGGTAGATTCACATATATAGTATCTGCACTCACACATTCAGCACCTACAGTGATAACTCTGACCAAAATTCACTCTGTACTCCTACAAATTAAACATACATTTTAACAAAACTGGGCATTGTTGAGCAATAAGAAATGTAAAATCCCATCATTTTCTGTGGTGCTCCCTCTTAACATACTGTTCATTCATTCAATGATCAATAGCCTAAATGGATATTGAACTGAAAGTTTTGCATGTAACATTATAATGCAACAACTATGAAGCACCAAAGTTTGGTGCTGCCCAGATGCATGTTTTTGAAGGAAATATCTTCCTATTAGTCTGGGTCCTCTGAGGGGTGGTTGTTACAATGAAATTAAGTGTGCAAGATTTTATTAGAGGAAAACACTTGTGAGGGAGAATGGAGGAGGGAGCCAGGGGAGGCTAGAAGAGCCATCAGACTGTAATGAAGTCTGAAACTGAGTGAAGGAGAAAGGGAAGGAAGGTTGGTGGAAGTATCCTAGACTTCTACACAATCTAAGGAAGATTTAGCAAGGCTGTTGAGAATCCTTAAGCCAAAATCACTGTCAGAGGAGTCCTAGGAAAGAGCCTGCCTCATTGTCTATGCTGCAGTCAGTCATTGGCTGGAGTAGCCCATGAGAAGCTTGGCTCTTAGTGCAAGAATCTAGGGCTTGCAGCTTCTAGGGCTTCTGGTCAGTCTTGCTTCCTGTATTTGGTCATCACAGTCCAAGAACTGATTTTTCAGTGGTTGGAACTTTTCACCAGTTTCAGACTTAAAAGAAGATTTTGAAAGAGGGTTTCATGACAAGCAGTTTTGGAGAGAGCCATTGTTACGCTTTCCCTCACCCCTTCAGTTCTGGTTAGTGAGGCTTCAGTAACACTACTCAGAGAGCTTAGTATATGTCCCCTTGCTTTTGGGAAGTGTGGAGGTATATGACTGCATCTGGGAAATTGTAAGGGTGGGAGAAATGGGTCAGTTAGAAGTTTTGGCAGAGGAGCAAAGGAATTTGTAGTCCCTCCTAACAGGACAGATGATGTTTGAGTGTTTTTCTTGCACTACGTGTGGGCCATGTGAAAGGGAGAGCTTGCCTGGAGACTTTTTGACTCTCTCCAGAGGACTGCATAGAAGGGATATGAGACTCCAACAGAGAGACTCTGTTTAGTGTGGATTATTAGAAAATCTAAGCTGTAAATGGAACAGTTTACTGCTGTTCTATCTAGAATACATTTATTCTATCTCCCATTTAGGGTGATCAATTTGTCCAAGTTTGCCTAGAACTCTCCTTGTTTTAGTACCAAAAATCTTGAGTTCCAGGAACCCTTCAGTCCCAGGTAATTCAGGATGATTGGTCATTCTACATGTCATAGGAGGAGTTATAGTCAGAAGGCATCCTAGCAGGGAGCCTCCAAGAACCCAAAAAATTGCTCATGAGAGTAAGAGTTAAGTTGAAATATCAAGCAGGTCCAGAGTATGTGAAGCTAGCTTATGAACATGTTGGTGTTAAAGTGGATTTTATCAGAGAATAATTGGAAATGATGCTGAAGTAGGATCATCTCCCTTTTGGAGTGTGTAGTAGTCTGCTCAAACTGCGTAACAAAATATTGCAAATTGGCTGGCTTAAACCACAAAAATTAGTTTTCTCAGTTTTGGAGAAGAGGCTAGAAGTTCAAGATCAGGGTTCTGGCTATCGTGTTTCTGGTGAGAATTCTCTTCCTGGCTTGTAGATGTTCACCTTCTTGCTGTGTCTTCACATGGGCTCCCCTGAGTGTGAGAGAGAGAGAGAGAGAGGGAGAGAGGGAGAGTGTGTGTGTGTGTGTGTGTGTGTGTGTGTGTGTATGTGTGGAGAGAGAGAGAGATGTCTCTGGTGTCTCTTCATGTAAGGACACTAATCAGATCAGGGTCCCACTCTTATGACCTTGATTGATTAATTGATGTGACTGCAGTGGGTTTTTTAGTTGCAGCTCTCAGAATCTTTAGTTACAGCATGTGAACTCTTGGTTGCAGTAAGGGGGATATTAGTTCCCCAACCAGGGATTGAAATAGCATCCCCCTCATTGGGCACACAGAGTCTTAGCCACTGGACCACCAGGGAAGTCCCTTATGACCTTATTTAATTTTAATGATTTCCTCAGAGGCCTCATCTCCAAATATGATGACACTGGGGGTTGGGACTTCAACATGTAAATTTTATGGTGACACATTTATTTTATAAGTCAGAGATACGTCTTTTAGTGAGGAGCATAAGAATATTAGGTCTGTTCCATGCCCTAAATCCTTATGGAAAAGATATGCTATATAGTGTATCTGTACCTTTTTGTGAACGAAGGTCAGCATTAGATTTGGAAATCTTTTCTGACACTTTTAGAGCTCTTCAAACATTATTTTAATCTTGTCAAGGTAAAGCAGTACCCACTCAGAGGACCGTTTTCTTCTGTCGTATAGAGCAGAGTAAGTGACAAACTAATGCTAACACTACTTGATCTGTAGAAAAACCCACAACAGACTGTATATATGGTGATCAAGACTTGGACTAAACAGGGATTTAGCAACCCCTGAGCCTGTTCTGTGTGGTGCTGCTTGTATTTGTGAAATTTGACATTAAAAAAAAAAGTTACACAGGAGGGAGAGAGTAAAAGAGAGAAAAAAAGAGAAAATGAGAGGCAGAGAATTGGACAACTGTGTTCATAGAATTGGATGTTGGATGTCCATAACATTCCCTTGAGCCCCTCCAGGAAGTCTGGCTGTTTAATTCCTTAAGGGCTTTAATAGTTGGAGCTAGGCACAGCTGTGAGCACAGAGTAATGGAAGGCTTTAAAATAAAAGCTATTTAAACATGGCATACATTTATTTTTTTCTTTCAAGAAATCTGGATGAAATCAGGTTGGGGTTAGTATGGTGATTCATGGGGGTAAGGATTCCAGGCTCTTGCTGTCTTGTGGCCCACTGTGTGTGGCTTTCATTTTCCAAAGTCATTTCAGTGTCCAAGATGGCTGCTAGAACTCTGGCCATTCCAGTGAATAGGAAGGACAAAGGAAATCGAAAAGCACACCTTTTCTACTTAAAACAGTTCCTGAAAGTTGTATACAAGCTTTTGCAAGAGAAGCTGGGAAAGATAGCTTTTTTTTTTTTTTTTTAAATTGAAGATTCTCTTGCTGTAGAACAGAGGTTCCACTTGTTTTTATAAATACAATTTTATTATAATATAGCCCTGCCCATTTTACCTATTGTCTGTGGCTACATATTTTTTTAACATATTATTAATGTAATTCACATGTCATACCATTCAATCATTTTAAATGTACAATTCAGTGACTTTTAGTCTAGTCACAGAACCAGTCATCTTGCACCAGTCAATTTAGAATGTTTGCATCACTCTGAACAGAAACCCCATACCCTTTCGCTATTGTCCCTGAATCTCCCATATCCCTTCCTCCTCTAAGACCTAAGCAACCAGTAATCTACTTTCTATCTCTATATATTTGTGTATCCTAGACTTTTCATATAAACTGAATCATACAATATGCAGTACTTTGTGACTGGCTTCTTTCACTTCGAATAATATTGTCAAGGTTCACCCTA
Source organism: Muntiacus reevesi (assembly GCF_963930625.1). Lineage (NCBI taxonomy): Eukaryota > Metazoa > Chordata > Mammalia > Artiodactyla > Cervidae > Muntiacus > Muntiacus reevesi. The sequence goes on from NC_089250.1 coordinate 140,281,290, forward strand.
GTCATAGCATGTATTAATGCTTCATTTCTTCTTGTGGTGAAATAATACTCCATTGTATCGATACGCTGAGTATTGTTTATCCTTTCATCAGTTGATGGAAATTTGAGTTGTTTCTATCTTTTGACTGTTATGAATAAACCCATCTATAAACATTCATCTACAATTTTTTGTGTTGATGTATGTTTTCTTTTATATTACTATATCTATCTCTTACTATATTATATATCTAGGAGTGAAATTACTGACTAGTATGCCATTTGAGGAATGGCTAGATTATTTTCCAAAGTGGCTATACCACTTTACATTCCCATCAGCAGTGTATAAAGGTTTTGATTTTTCCACAACCTTGTCATGCTTATTATCTTTTAAAAATTATAGTCAACCTAGTAGTTGTGAAATGATATCTTACTGTGGCCTTGGTTTGCATTTCTCTAGTAGCTAAAGATATTAAGCATCTTTTCATGAGCTTATTGGCCATTTGCATATTTGCTTTGGAGAAAAGTCTATACAGATCCTTTCTCCATTTTTCACTTAGATTATTTGTATTTTTGATATTGGATTGTAGTAGTTCTTTATATATTATAGATACAAATGCCTTATGAGAAATATAATTTTCAGATCTTTTTTTCCATTCTGCTGATTGTTTTTTTTTAACTTTCTTTTCGGTGCCCTTTGAGTTACAAATATTTGTAATTTTGGTGGTCAGTTTATCTATTTTTCTTTTTGTTGCTTCTGCTTTTGGTGTTGTCTATGGTTTTTCCAGAGGTCATGGTATGGGTTTGAGAGTTGGACTGTGAAGAAAGCTGAGTGCCAAAAAATTGATGCTTTTGAATTGTGGTGTTGGAGAAGACTCTTGAGAGTCCCTTGGACTGCAAGGGGATCCAACCAGTCCGTCCTAAAAGGAGATCAGTTCTGGGTGTTCATTGGAGGGACTGATGCTGAAGCTGAAACTCCAGTACTTTGGCCACCTCATGTGAAGAGTTGACTCATTGGAAAAGACCCTGATGCTGGGAGGGATTGGGGGCAGAAGGAGAAGGGGGCAACGGAATATGAGATGACTGAATGGCATCACCAACTCGATGGACATGAGTTTTAGTAAACTCCGGGAGTTGGTGATGGATAGGGAGGCCTGGCGTGCTGCGATTTACTGGGTCTCAAAGAGTCGGACACGACTGAGCGACTTAACTGAACTGAGGGCTGCTTTTGTGCTACAATAGCAGAGTTGAGAGTAGTTATGACAGAGATCCATAGAGTCCTATGACCATATAGCAAGCCTAAAATATTCACTTATCTGGTCCTGTGACCATATAGCAAGCCTAAAATATTCAATATCTGGTCATTTCAGAAAAATTTGCCAATTCCTGCTCTAGAAATGGAGGGGAATGAATATATTGGGGAACTGCTAACAGTCTCTATTATGAGGGATAGATTTTGACTCTGTGAAACCTTTTCTAAAGCATTCTAGTATAGTAATGTGCTAAGTATTTGAAGTACCTCTTTTAATCTTATAGTAAAAAGCCCTATTTTGCTTCATTGCCATTGAGAGGGTGCCAAATGCAACCAAGATTGTAGATCTTCTATAGCTTCACTCTTCTGCTAGGCTTTTAATCTGTTTAAGTATTCATAGAATCACTGTGTCTTACCATGATAGCAGTAGAGAGAGACGAATGAACCGGTAAGTTAATTAGTACCAAAGTAGCACATTTTCAATTCTGCTCATATGAGCGCAACACCTGGTGAGCCCAAGCTCAAGGTTAAAAGAATCACACTGAATATTGTGAATGACTCTTATACTCATTGTAGTCCATTTGAGCCACTTCTAGAACTAGGACTGGTTAGAGAGATATTTGGTTCTGAGTACATGTCTCCCAACACATGGATGTACAGTTTTAAAGAAAAAAAGCCTCAGGGAAAAGTAGAGATTAGCAACAAAGAGAAAACGCTATTGTTATTCTGGTTGTCCCTGAGGTTGGTTCTATGCCTCTACCATCTGAGATTTGCTTATGTGAGCAAATAAATCCTTCTTTTCATCTACTTGTTTACTTTGGATTTCTGATATTTGCAACCAAGAGACCTTCAACTGATACATAATGGGAACCTACTGAAGCAGTTGTGCAATCACGGTATTTTTCATGCTAATAAGAAGTAACTTTTAGAAATAAGCATCTGAAAAATGCAATAAGCTGTTTAATGTCAACTGTTTTGGAAGTAAATATCAACTACCAATATCCATTTTCTTCTGTTCCTCCTAGGCACACAACCAGACTATATTTTCCAACATGCCTTGTTTCTAGATGGGTTCATAAGTTACCAGTGGAATTGGAAAGAAGTAATGTGCATTATTTTTAGATTGTGATGATTAAGAATAGGTGTTGGCTTCTTTATTTTTCCTAGTTTTCTTTTTCTGAAGTCCAAATGTGGAGAATTTGGGGGACTTTGAGCCCCCTGGGGGAAGTGGAAACCATAGTTGTAGGAAACCTAGATCCCTAAGTGTCTGCATGGAACACTCCTTCTCTCTGTTAACCCACATTGGACTGGGACATAAGAAAGCAATAATCCTTTGTACTGTTAAGACACTGCAAGAAAACAAACAAACCTACTTTGACTAATACATCAGCAGTTTTAAAATGCTTCCTTATGTATTTTGATGGAACTGACTGATTTGGGAAAAAATATTAAAGATATCAACCATCTAAATAAATGTGATTAAGATTTAACCAAGATTTATGAGAAATAATATAGTACTACAGTTGGTGGCAGTCCCTTCTGCTACAGGGTTTTGGGGCTTCCCTAGTGGCTCAGATGATAAAGACTTTGCCTGCAATTCAGGAGACCCAGGTTCAATCCCTAGGTTGGGAAGATCCTCTGGAGAAGGGAATGACAACCCACTCCAGTACTTTTGCCTGGAGAATCCCAGGGACAGAGGAGCCTAGAAGGCTACAGTCCTTGGGGTCACAAAGAGTTGGACGCAACTGAGCAGCTAAGAACCCATTCACAGTTACATACTAGTTCCTGGTTTGTGGAAGGATTCCCAGCAATGCTTAAAGATGAGCTGTTAACCTATGGACTGTGTGAATATGAAGACGTGGATGATTTAGACAATAATCAATAACCTTGATGACAGTGCAAGTTTTCACTGTGGATGTCCATCACTGGACTCTTTCATCATATATCTTGTTCTAAACATATTATCTTGAGGCAGGAGAATTCAGAGTACCGATCTGAGTGCCACATATGTGGTTTTTTTTATAAACCATTTCCCTTACTACTTCCTTCTCCACCTAGAACAAACAGATAAGTATACAGGCTCTATGGATAGTTCCGTGAAATTTCTGATGAAGCTGCAGGGATCAGCTTTCTCTAGCTTAACCACTATCACTAGCTCTAGACTTGGGTAGCAGAAGCGTAGCAGTGAAATAGTGTAAAGGTGACACTGTAAACAGGAACCAAGATAAGAGATGGATAGAAAAAGTTATGAGAATTTTATTTTTTTAATTTATTTTATTGAAATAGTTTTACAATATAATTTCTACTGTATAGCAAAGTGATTGTTATACATATATATGCATTCTTTTTCATATTCTTTTCCATTATGGTTTATTACAGGATATTGAATATAGTTCTCTGTGCTACACAGTAGAATCTTGTTTACCCATTCTGTACATAATAGTTTGCAGCATCTGTTAATCCCAAATTCCCAATCTATTCCTCTCCCATCCTCCCACTCCCTTGGCAACTGCAAATCTGTTCTCTATGTCTGTTTCTGTTTTGTAGGTAGGTTCATTTGTGTCATATTTTAGATTCCACATATAAGTGATTTCATATGATATTTGTCTTCCTCTTTCTGACTTACTTCACTTAGTATGGTAATCTCTAGGCCCATACATGTTGCTGAAAATGGCATTATTGCATTCTTTTTTATGGCTGAAAAGTATTACATTCTGTATAGGTACCATATATACATTTGTCTCCTTTATCCTTTCATGTGTTGATGGACATTTAAGTTGTTTCTATATCTTGGCTAAATAGTGCTGCAATGTACATTGGGTTGCATGTATCTTTTGAATTAGGGTTTTCTCTGAATATACACCCAGGAGTGGGATTTCAAGATCATATGGCAACGCTGGCACCTCTATCCTGTTCTCTATAGGGGCTGCATCAGTTTACATTCCTCCCAACAGTGTAGGACAGTTTCCTTTTCTCCACACCCTCTCCAGGATTTGTTATGTGTAGGCTTTATAATGATGGCCTTTCTGACTGGTGTGAGGTGGTACCTCATTGTAGTTTTGATTTGCATTTCAGATCTGAGAATTTTTATATCTCTTGATTCTGAGAGTTTCTGAGACCCAGTAACATTCCTGCCCTTCCAGTAGTTGTATGTTTAACTCTTCTTTTCATTGCAAATGATATCATACCTTAGTATTTTTTCCAATAAATGTATCTTTTTCAAACTAGCTTGTTTGTTTGTTTGAAATGAAAAAAGAGACAGTACATAATCACTGAAAAAAAAAGTATTATGCAAGAAGTGAGGGATTTCTCTTTCAGTCTTAGTATTCCTGTTATACTGAGTAAACTACTCTTAATGTATTTGATTAATATCTTCTCATATTCTTTGTAGGCATGTTACACATATGAAATCATATCATCATATAATTACTTTCATTTATATTTCACTGTTTTACTTAGAAATCTATTGTGGAATTCTTTCTGTATTAAGATATATACTTTTTGTGACCCTTTGGACTATAGCACACTAAGCTCCTCTGTCCAGGGAATTTTCCAGTCAAGAATATTGGAGTGGGTTCCCATTTCCTCCTCCAGGGGATCTTCCCAGGGATTGAAACTACATCTCTTGTGTCTCCTGCATAGGCAGGTGGGTTCTTTTCCACTAGCACCACCTGGGAAACCCCAAGATACATACAGTAGACTTCATATTTTTAATAGGTATGTAATATTCTATTAGATGGTTATACCCCCAGTTTATTTAATTTCTTATGGATATTCAAAAGATGTTAACAATTACATGGTATTACAAAACAAAGATATAAAATTCTTTCATTCATTTTTAATTCAGCAAAAATTATGGTTCCCATACTAAATGCTTGGCAACTTTCTAGGCACAGTAATTTCCATAGTTTCTATTTGTGGGAGGGGAAGAAATAAACAAGAAAACAAATGTGAGCTAAATAATTTCATCTAGTGATAAGCTTGTGAAGACAATACAACATGGAGATTTGAAAGAGTGAAAAGTTTGGGTATGGAACTTACTGAGTTTGGGGGATCTGGGCCTTTTGCTCGTGGGTGACATTTGACCTAAATCCTGAGTGATACAAAGGAAACAGCCCTGTGAGATCCCAGGATAGGGAACACCAAGAGCCCAGATCCTATGGGAGTGAAGAGAAGAAGAAATGAGGCCAGAGTGTCAATTAAGTTCTCAGTTACAACTAGTAGAAACCAATGTAAAGTTAAAGGAGAAAAGGAATTTACTGAAAAATTCCTGGCAGCTCACAGAATCTTTAGGATTACCAGACTGACTCAGCAAGATAAACTCCCCCAAATTCTACCACAGAACTGGTCTAGTGGGGATGCGATCACTGTGACTGCTGGTTATGGACCAGCAGTGAGTATATGGACCACGAAGACCATATGGTGTCTTGCACCAATGACAATATTTCTACTTCTGGCTCTGAAATTTCAATGTACCTGCTACAATTCCGCCCCACCCCACTGCTGTCTTTATTTGCAATACTAGTTTCTAATTTAAAGCTTGTAGAGTGATAAACTCATGTAAATCCTAAATGTGTTTCTTTCCACATTTGTAGTGATATTTCTATAGACTAAATTTCTGGAGCTGTTGGATTTAAAGGGAAGCACATTTAGATTTTTGATAGGTACTGGTAAATCACCTTTCCCTAAAATGTCATGATTTATGCTACAAACAGTAGATGAGTATGTCAATTTCCTCAAAGCCATATAAATTCTAGATCTGTGTTTTATGGTAGTTTTGTAAATTTGGATCCACGTGGACTTCATTCTGGCTGTATGACTTAGTAATTGTGTGTTGTTGGGCAAATTTGTCCATTCTCTGAGTTTCCATTACCTTGTAGATATAATATGAAAATAATGACCACATTGCTGAGACTTTTAGTTGTCCCTTGATATCAATTTCCCCTTCTGCACTCATATAACCCAAATTTTTACTTAGATCTAGAGTCATCCAGAGTCAATACTAATTTGCTAGTTTCTTTTAGTCATAGCCAGCATTAAAACCTGCAGAATGGGTATCAACTGTGTGCAGTAATATTCTGCAACTAATAGTGAATCACTTTTTAAAGAAATGCTGCGTCATAAAGATTCTTTATTGTACAGAGAATGACACTTGATAGAAAAGCTCAGGTACTTATGCCTCCGAGTTAAAGTGATCAAGAACAGACTCAATGTGAAGAGAATTTTTAAATACCTAGGATGAGTTATTTTGCTTACATATTCCTTTTTATTTATGCACAGAAGTGATATGTAATTAAGTTCATGTGTAAGTAAAAAATAAAAATTTTAAGTGATAAGCATTCAGTTCAGTCGTTCAGTCATGTCCAACTCTCTGCGACCACATGGACTGCACCATGCCAGCTCCTGGAGCTTGCTCAAATTCATGTCCATCAAGTTGGTGATGCCATTCAACCATCTCCTCCTCGACAGTCCCCTTCTCCTCCTGCCTTCAATCCTTCCCAGCATCAGGGTCTTTTCTAATGAGTCAGTTCTTCCCATCAGGTGGCCAAAAGTATTGGAGCTTCAGCTTCAGCATCAGTCCTTCCAATTAATATTCAGGACTGATTTCCTTTAGGATTGATTGATTTGATCTCCTTGCAGTGCAATGGACTCTCAAGAGTCTGCTCCAACACCACAGTTCAAAAGCATCCATTCTTTGGTGCTCAGCTTTCTTTATGGTCCAACTCTCACATCCATACATGACTACTGGAAAAACCTTAGCTTTGACTAGATGGACCTTTCTAGGTGAAGTAATGTTTCTGATTTTTAATATGCTGTCTAGATTTGTCATAGTTTTCTTCCAAGGAGCAAGCATCTTTTAATTTTATGGCTGCAGTCACCATCCACGGTGATTTTGGAGCCCAAGAAAATAAAGTCTGACACTATTTCCATTGTTTCCTCATCTATTTGCCATAAAGTGATGGGACCAGATACCATGATCTTGGTTTTTTGAATGTTGAGTTTTAAGCCAGCTTTTACTCTCCTCTTTCACTTTCATCAAGAGGCTCTTTAGTTATTCTTCATTTTCTGCCATAAGGATGGTGTCAATTGCATATCTGAGGTTGTTGATATTTCTCCCGGCAATCATGATTCCAGCTTGAGCTTCATCCAGTCCAGCATTTTGCATGTTGTACTCTGCATATAAGTTAAATAAGCAGGATGACAGTATACAGTCTTGATGTACTCCTTTCCCAATTTGGAACCAGTCTGTTGTTCCCTGTCCAGTTTTAACTGTTGCTTCTTGACTTGCATACGGATTTCTCAGAAGGCAGGTAAGGTAGTCTGGTATTCCCATCTCTTTCAGAATTTTCCACAGTTTATTGTGATCCCCACAGTCAAAGGCTTTAGTGTAGTCAATGAAGCAGAAGTAGATGTTTTCCTGGCAATCTCTTGCTTTTTATATGATCCAACGGATGTTGACAATTTGATTTCTGGTTCCTCTGCCTTTTCTAAATCCAGCTTGAACATCTGGAAGTTCTTGTTTCACGTACTGTTGAAGTCTAGCTTGGAGAATTTTGAGCATTACTTTGCTAGCATGTGAGATGAGTACAATTGTGTGGTAGTTTGAACATTCTTTGGCATTGCGTTTCTTTGGGATTGGAATGAAAACTGAACTTTTCCAGTTCTGTGGCCACTGCTGAGTGTTCAAAATTTGCTGGCATATTGAGTGAAACACTTTCACAGCATCATCTTTTAGGATTTGAAACAGCTCAACTGGCATTCCATCACCTCCACCAGCTTTGTTCATAGTGATGCCTCCTAAGGCCCTCTTGACTTCACACTCCAGGATGTCTGCCTCTAGGTGAGTGATCACACCATCGTGATTATCTGGGTTGTGAAGATCTTTTTTGTATAGTTCTTCTGTGTATTCTTGCCACCTCTTCTTAGTATCTTCTGCTTCTGTTAGGTCCATACTGTATCTGTCCTTTATTGTGCCCATCAATGCTTGAAATGTATCTTGGTATCTCTAATTTTCTTGAAGGGATCTCTAGTTTTTCCCATTCTATTGTTTTCCTCTATTTCTTTGCACTGATCACTTAGGAAGGCTTTCTTATCTCTCCTTGCTATTCTTTGGAACTCTGCAGATAATCATTGTCACAATTTAATTGGGAATGTTTTTTTATATTCTTAGATTCAATTAAGAAATAAACAATAATGGTCTCAAATGTCCATTCTTGCCACCTTCTACAGTAATAGAAATTATCCTATGCCTGCACCAATTATTCTGTGTTTGGCGTGCTGTCTCTTTAGTTCACATGCCTTCAGATTAAGAGAAACAATACTCAGGAAGCTTCATTAAGGACCTGCATTAAGGAGACTCTTGCATACCTAGTCCTGATCAAGGTGTAAAATTTTGGACTTTGAACTCATGATATAATGGGATGAATCTTTTGAGGGTGAGTGTATTTTGCATATGAATGGGACAGAGGATGGAATGTAATATCCAGCTAAGAAGATGGCCTCCAGTTGTTCTAGTCTCTTAGTATTAACACTTTTAGGTAGCCCTCTCCCACACTGAGTACAGTTGACCTCTGTAACTTGCAGGATATTACCGAAATGAGGGAGTATGACTTCTGAGACGTTGCTGTAAGAGTCAATGGCTTTCATCTTGTGTTCACTTGGATCAAATACTTTGGTAGAATCCAGCTGCCATGCCAGGAGGGCACTCAGCCATCCCTATGGACAGGATCACGTGGCATTGCTTGAGTCATCTGATAATAATCAGCACTATTTGTTAATACTTGCCAGGCATGTGAGAAAGGCAAAGGAGGAAAGGAAAGATATATCCATCTGAATACAGAGTTCCAAAGAATAGCAAGGAGAGATTAGAAAGCCTTGTTAAGTGAACAATGCAAAGAAATAGAGGAAAACAATAGGATGGAAAAGACTAGAGATCCCTTCAAGAAAATTAGAGATACCAAGGGAACATTTCATGCAAAGATGGGCACAATAAATGACAGAAACGATAAAGACCTAACAGAAGCAGAAGATATTAAGAAGAGGTGGCAAGAATACTAAGAAGAATACACAGAACTATACAAAAAAGATCTTAATGACTCAGATAATCATGGTGGTGTGATCACTCAGAGCCAGACATCCTGGAGTGTGACGTCAGGTGGGCCTTAGGAAGCATCACTACAAACAAAGCTGGTGGAGGTGATGGAATGCCAGTTGAGCTGTTTCAAATCCTAAAAGATGATGCTGTGAAAGTGTTTCACTCAATATGCCAGCAGTGGCCACAGAACTGGAAAAGTTCAGTTTTCATTCCAATCCCGAAGAAAGGCAATGCCAAAGAATGCTCAAACTATTGCACAATTGCTGTCATCTCTCATGCTAATAAAGTAATGCTCAAAATTCTCCAAGCCAGGCTTCAGCAATATGTGAACCGTGAACTTGAAGATGTTCAAGTTGGTTTTAGAAAAAGCAGAGGCACTAAAGATCAAATTGCCAACATCCGCTGGATCATTGAAAAAGCAAGAGAGTTCCAGAGAAACATCTATTTCTGCTTTATTGACTATACTAAAGCCTTTGACTGTGTGGATCACAATAAACTGTGGAAAATTCTGAAAGAGATGGAAATACCAGATCACCTGACCTGCCTCTTGAGAAACCTATATGGAGGTCAGGAAGCAACAGTTAGAACTGGACATGGAACAACAGACTGGTTCCAAATAGGAAAAGGAGTACGTCAAGGCTGTATATTGTCACCCTGCTTTATATGAGAAATACTTGGCTGGAAGAAGCACAAGCTGGAATCAAGCTTGCCGGGAGAAAATAAATAACCTCAGATATGCAGATGGCACCACCCTTATGGCAAAAAGCGAAGAATAACTAAAGAGCCTCTTGATGAAAGTGAAAGAGGAGAGTGAAAAAGTTGGCTTAAAGCTTAGCATTCAGAAAACTAAGATCATGGCATCTGTTTCCATCACTTCATGGGAAATAGATGGGGAAACAGTGGAAACAGTGGCTGATTTTATTTTTGGGGGCTCCAAAACCACTGCAGATGGTGATTGCAGCCATGAAATTAAAAGACGCTTACTCCTTGGAAGGAAAGTTATGACCAACCTAGACAGCATATTAAAAAGCAGAGATATTACTTTGTCAACAAAGATCCATCTAGTGAAGGCTATGGTTTTTCCAGTAGTCATGTATGGATGTGAGAGTTGGACTATAAGAAAGCTGAGCGCTGAAGAATTGATGCTTTTGAACTGTGTTGTTGGAGAAGACTTTGGAGAGTCCCTTGGACTGCAAGGAGATCCAACCAGTCCATCCTAAAGGAAATCAGTCCTGAATGTTCATTGGAAGGCCTGATGTTGAAGCTTAAACTCCAATACTTTGGCCACCTGATGTGAAGAGCTGACTGATTGGAAAAGACCCTGATGCTGGGAAAGATTGAGGGCAGGATGAGAGGGGGATGACAGAGGATGAGATGGTTGAATGGCATCACTGACTCAATGGACATGAATTTGAGTAAACTCCGGGAGTTGGTGATGGACAGGGAGGCCTGGCGTGCTGCAGTTCATGGGGTCGCAGATTTGGACATGACTGAGCGACTGAACTGAACTGAAGTATTTTTTATTTCTGCACCTTTCTATCTCTGTATCTCTCTGTCTTTCTTCTCTCTCTCTCTCTGTGTGTGTATATGTATATATATATATGTATATATATATATACACACATATATGCTGCTAAGTCACTTCAGTCATGTCCGACGCTGTGCGACCCCATAGATGGCAGCCCACCAGGCTCCCCCATCCCTGGGATTCTCAAGGCAAGAACACTGGAGTGGGTTGCCATTTCCTTCTCCAATGTGTGAAAGTAAAAGTGAAGTTGCTCAGTCATGTCCAACTCGTAGCGACCCGATGGACTGCAGCCTACTAGGCTCCTCCATCCATGGGATTTTCCAGGCAAGAGTACTGGAGTAGGGTGCCATTGCCTTCTCCATATATATATATATATATATATATATATATATATATATATATATTTTTTTTTTTTTTTTTTTTTTTTTTTTTGAGAGACCATGCTGTGCAAGACATGCAGGATTTTATTAATAGTCCCCCAACTAGGGACTGAACCCACACCCCCTGCAGTGGAAGAGAAGAGGAGTCTTAATCACTGGACCTCCAGGGAAGTTCCTGTTTTAAAAAACATTTTGTTAAAAAACTTTTAATGAACTACTCACTCTTCTTAGGACCGCAGCTACATAAAAACACCAGTTCTTGGTAGCTATGTTGTGGCAGATGCACTGAAGACAATTGCTGGCTTGGTACTTGTCTATCCCTGTGGAGTCATTTTTTCTCTGCTCTCCATTTGGAATTGTTACCCCTCTACCGTATCAGCAATATTTTTTTAAAATATAAAATATTTTTGAAGTTTTAGGCAGTATTTTTCAGGATTTGATACTGGGAGATGTTTCTCTACACATAGACTCTACCAAAAATTTTTCAGGAAGTATTCAAGTGTTTAAATTCTAAGTGTGTTTTCTCTGAATTCAGAGTCACTGTTACTTTTATGAAAACATTGGTGTTTCTTCTAGAATAGCTGGCCATTGAAGCATGCTTCTATAAAATACAACTGTTACTACAATGTGACTATGAAGTTTACAGTGAGAACACTGATTCTGCAAAAAATCATCTCTTTCCAGATAGATATACATATATGCCTCTTTAAAATGTTGGGTTAAACAAATGTTTGTGAAATCTCCATATTCTTTAAGAGGAAGAGGGAAACAGCAATCAACACAGCAAACTTTCTTTTTTAAGCTTATTTATTACTCCAGGTCAAAGACTTTCCTAACAATTGGAATATGAACAGGGCAGCATTGAAATGGATATAGATGACTTTCAGTGAAACCTCATTTACATGAGATGAAATTAAAGAATATTAAAACTTACTGGGGAACTTCCCCAGTAGTCCAGTGGTTAAGACTCTGCGTTCCCAATGCAGAGGACATGGGTTCAGTCCCTGATCTGGGAATTAAGATCATGCATACCACAGGGTATGGCCAAAAAATTAAAAAAGAAACATATTGGAAATGTTTTCTTTGAAACAAGGCTACAGCAGTTTGCTTATAATAAAAATTACAGACTCAGGGTCATCAAATAGAGATGGAATTATTTGACAATAAAGGAGAAGAAAAGATTTGACGTGACTTATAACTCCCTTCTTACCATTTTCCATCTGGAATAATTCATCTTTCTAAAAATTACTAAGTGTTGCTTCATTTTTTGTTTTTCATTTTAAATTAAATTTTTATCAATTTTGAGGTAAGTGCTTAGGTATTTTTCAATAACTTATTTTTGGCTACCATTCTATTTGTATGTAAATGAAGGTGTAATGATTTTGTTGCAGGAAGGGTGACCCCTTCCAGGGCCCAAAGCTGGGCTCTTGTCTAACATTCAGAAATGAATTGTCCGAGGAGACACATCCTGACAGAGCAAGAGATTTTATTGGGAAAGGGCACCTGGGTAGAGAGCAGTAGGTAAGGGAACCCAGGAGAACTGCTCTGCCACGTGGCTGGAAGTCTTGGGTTTTATGGTGATGGGATTAGTTTCCGGGTGATCTTTGGTCAATCATTCTAATTTAGAGTCTTTCCTGGTGGCGCACGCATGGCTCAGCCAAGATGGATGCTAGCAAGAAGGATTCTGGGAAGTGGATGAACAGGCAGTGTCTCCTCTCGACCTTTCCCGAACTCTTCCGACTGGTGGTGGCTTACTAGTTCCGTATTCCATATCAGGATCTCCTGTCATAAAACAACTCATGCAAATGGTTACTATGGTGCCTGGCCAGGGTGGGCGGTTTCAATCAATGTGCTTCCCCTACCAATTATGTTTTCTAAAAATTGTGTTTTATATGCCATTTTATGTCATGTTTTTAGGTTATTATATTTGAAATGTATTTATATTTAGTTTTTCTATCTTAAAACTTTTGTTAAACTTGAAAATTTTAAAGAAAATACCCATCCTAATACCCATATTTCAATATTATGTGAAGTGAAATACACTCCTATCTATATTGTCATTTTATCCTAGTTTTGGAATCATTAGGTTGTAGGGTATTGATTCTGGGAAATGTGTTAGGTCTTTCTTCATGTCTTAAAATATATTCAAGTTTTCTATCTCATTACTGTATTCTTAGCTTTTTAGGTGGAGGAAGACATAAATGAGATAAAGTTTGATGGTTTTATTTTCAAATCTATATCCTTACTAATTTTTTTCTGATTGCCCTATCAGTTTTTGATAAAGGAATTTTAAATTTTCTCTCTATGATTATGGATTTCTCATTTTTTTGTTGGTTTCGCTTTAAAAATTCCAATTTTAGGTTGTTACATGTTAAGTTCAGGATTGTGATATATTCTTGGTTGATTGTTCCTTTTATTGTTACTTATAGTGACTCTTTAAATGATATTTTGACCTCATGTTAATATTTTAAGCTTATCTTCTTTTAGTTTAATATCTTCTTGGTGTATCTTTATATTCTTTACTTTCAAACATTATAGTTTTGTTTTAGGTTTTCTTTTGTCAGCAACATAAAGATGAAATTTATTTTTGTGACATATTCTGAGAATCTCTCTTTCAATATGCAAACAATCTGTTGAAATGCTTATTGATGTATTTAGACTTATTTTTTACCATAGTACTTGCCTTTTTATTTACCACCATTTATCTTTGTATCTCTATTTTTTCCTGCATTATGTTGGATTGAAAATGTTTTACTGCCTTTTAATCCTTTCCTGGTTTGGAAACTATGGACTGTATCCTATTCTTTTAGTAGTAATGCTTAATTTTTCATATATATACATAGTATGTAGTTTTTCTGACAATGCCTGTAATTACTCAGTATTTCTATCTTTCTTCTGAATACCTTATAACCTTTATCCACTGAACACCAATCTTTTAGTTGTTGCATAGGTTGTTTCAACTTTTTTCAAAGCTAAGATTTTTTTAAGAGTTATTAATTTGCAGAAATACATTGTAAATTTCACAGCTCATCATTTTTGTTCAATCTCACACCTTTCCTGTAGGTTTACTTACGTTCTGGCTAAAACTCATTCTTTTAATAGTATTTTTAGGGGGGACATATGGTGAATAAATTTACTTCATCTTCATAGAATGATAAATATCTTTATTTTGCCTTTTTACAATAGTTTAACTAGAATCCTAGGTTAACATTCACCATCTCTTAATATTTCAAAAAAGTCATACCATTGTTTTTGGCATTTAGTATGTTATTGAAAAATTTGTTTTTAGGTTGTCATTCATTTGTATTTATTCTGTCTTTTCTCACTGAAAATTCTAAGCAATTTTCTCTCTTGATATTTAAAATTTTCAATATATCCGGGTATGTTTTTATTTATCCTATTGAGGGTTTGTGATACGTTTTTAAATGAAGGGCTCATATTTCTTCAATTCACAAAAATGTTTAGATTTCATCCTTTTAAATACTGCTTTTTCACCGTTAACACACTTGCATATTTTTTGTGCTCCTCCAACAGATGTATGTGTTGGAGACACTCAATTTATTCTCCATGTCCATTATCTGTTTTTTTCAGTGGAGAGTCCCTGAGGCTCTTCACTGAGACTGACATCCTGACCACTCAGGATACTTATGGACCAGCTTGCCAGCCAATGGGACCAGACCCAGCTGCCGCAACTGGAACCCTTTAATCCCTGGTCTCCTACTGACGTGGACGACTGGTCAGAGTACCCTGACCAGGTAAAGTACAAGAGACTTTACTGACCTCTCTCCCCTTCCTTCTCTCTTTCCTCTTCTTAACCCTTCCTGTCCTACCTTTTTTTTTCCATCTCCCTCTCCTGGACTCAGGAGTCCAGTTGAAGGACCTCAGCCTGAGCTGAGAGTTGGAGGCCTATCACATTTGCTTGGCAGAGAACTCAAATTCTGGTTGTGTTCTGGTCTGGTTTCTGGTAGGGCTGAGTTCCAATCCTCCCTTCCCTGGAGGTCCAGGGTAAAGTCTGGTAACACCTGGGTATCTGCAGGTAGCAAGAGACATCTATAAGGCCACCCCTTTTGCCCCCATCCCCACCTTCCTCCCCCTATTCTTTCAACCTGGCCTCCTTTCCTCCCTTTGAAATCTTTGAAGACCTGAGATATTTTCTGAAGACCTGAGATCGTACTTGGATCTGAAGTTCTGTGTCTCTATAGGA
The DNA here is from genome assembly GCF_963930625.1 of Muntiacus reevesi. NCBI lineage: Eukaryota > Metazoa > Chordata > Mammalia > Artiodactyla > Cervidae > Muntiacus > Muntiacus reevesi. The sequence continues at coordinate 140,296,724 of NC_089250.1, forward strand.
GGTTTTCTGAGAGACTGCAATCTTGTATTTTAAAAGAGTGTATGATTAGGATGGCTGGGCATGTGTGTGTGTTCCATGTTGTGATTTGTGATGGCCATTTTGCTCTGTGTGGCTGCCATTTGGTTTAGACCTACTGCCATTTTGTTAGAGCTTGATTTTCTCTCCCTGTGCCTTGAGACCAGGACTCTTAGACATACTAATTTAGACCATCTCTAATTCCTGAGACAAAGGGGAAAATGTAAAGAAGCTTTTAAAATTTTTATTTATTCCAATTGTTACTTATAAACTGGTGAATTTTATATTGTATATCTGATTCATGATTAAGTTTAGAAAATGAAGCTAAATCTTGCATTGAGGCTGTCTGGATATGAGTGTGTCTTTGTCTCTGGATAATATTTTTGAGATTAATTAGTAAATGTGCTCTATTTAATTGGCTTAAAGAAAAGTAAGTGCTTACAAATCAAACAATTCCAAATTAAACTAAGTGAATTTCAGGTTCACGTGAACTGAAAAATGTTCAACATTGAATTATTACCTGGTAATATAGACATGTCTTTAGAACCATCAATAGGTAAAATACTTTTGTTGTACCTAGATTTACTAGAGGTCAAATAAGACTGTATTCTATCTATTGCAAATTTGTTAGCAAGAAAAGGAACACAATGTGGAAAAAACTTTTAAGGGAAGTGTTTTTGGTAAAAGAAGGTATGAAAAATAAAAAACTGCTGAAATAAGTGAGTTATGCATGATGAGGGGCTTCCCTGGTAGTTCGGCTGGTAAAGAATCCACCTGCAATGCAGGAGACCCTGGTTTGATTCCTGGGTTGGGAAGATACCCTGGAGGAGGGCATGGCAACCCACTCCAGTATTCTTGCTTGGAGAATCCCCATGGACAGAGGAGCCTGGCTGCCTACAGTCCGTGGGGTTGCAAAGAGTGAGACACAACTGAGCAACTAAACAAGCGTATTTGCTGTATTTTGGGGAAATTCCTCAGAGCTATCTTCACATTTATTCTCTTTTCTATTGTAGCCACTGTAGACCTTGCTACTGCTGCTGCTAAGTTGCTTCAGTCGTGTCTGACTGTGTGACCCCATAGACTGCAGCCCACCAGGCTCCCCCGTCCCTGGGATTCTCCAGGCAAGAACACTGGAGTGGGTTGCCATTTCCTTCTCCAATGCAAGAAAGTGAAAAGTGAAAGTGAAGTAGCTCAGCTGTGTCCAACTCTTAGCGACCCCATGGACTGCAGCCTACCAGGCTTCTCCATCCATGGGATTTTCCAGGCAAAAGTACTGGAGTGGGGTGCCATTGCCTTCTCCCAGACCTTATCCTGTCTGCATTATGTTATTTCAATGGCTATTCCAGGATTTTCTAATTGTATTTTAAAATGATTCTTTTAAAATATCAACTTGTTTGTGTTTCATTTCTTTCTGCTTCGTAATTCTTTGCCTGTTCTTAGTAACATCATTCCTGCATTAATTTTTGTGTGTGAGGCAGTTCATTTTCTTCCAGAGTGAATTTATGTACTGAAGTTTGATCTTATAGGCTACTTTTATAGCATTTAGATGAAGTTTGGAATTTAATTCAGTGAGAAGGTTATGTTTTGTTTGTTCTCTCTCTCTCTCTCTTGCTCTTTGCTCACATTTTCCTGCCTAGTTACTTTGAAGCTGTCTTTTTCAGCCAATCCTATCCCTATGGAATGGAACAAGATTTTCTATTACAGATTACAAGCCTTTGGTTCCAGAGTAAATTGAGACTATCACAGTTCCTGCATAGAGCCACTGGAAGATTTTGTTTTCTCCCTGGGACTTTCTTTTATTATTGTTTAGGATTTTCTTCTTTCTCCTGACTTATATCCACTATGTCCTGGTTTCCATGTCTTACTCTTTTTTGGTTTACTCCCTCATTTTAGTGAATCATTACCTTTTTGGGAAAGAGTACATGTTCTGAAAATGTATTGATTCTACTCACATGCTTAATTGATAGTTTGGTTGTAGAACCCTATGTTGGAAAAAAATTGAAAGGTATTTAGAATTTGAAGGTTTTATTTCACTTTTCTTTAGCCATTTGTGTTATCATTGAGGAATCTGATTCTATTTTTATTCCCAATATTTTGTATGTGACCTACTTTTTCTCTTTGGAAGATTTTAGGCTTTCTATACCCTGATTTTCTGAATTTCACCATGGTTTATCTTGGTATAGTCATTTGGGTGAGCATTCAATGAGTGATTTCAGTGTAAATTCATGCCCTTCAGTTCTGGGACATTTTCTTATATTTTTTACATAATGATTTCTTCTCATTTCCTGAAATTCCTATTAATTGGATGTTAGATTTTAATTTTTAAATATTTTTCATTTTTTAATTCTAAATTTTTTTCTGTTGGGGGGCAGTTTTTACAATTTTATCTTCAAACTATTTATTAAATATTTAAGAGCATTCTTTTAATTTTCAAGTGTGCCTTCTTAGCCTTGAGATATTCCTTTTTGATAGTATTTCTCTTTTAGTATTTTTATAGTATTTTATTGTAGTATTTATAGTATTATTTTATAGTATTTTATTTAGTATTTTTTAGAATTTTTATAGTATTCACTACCTTTTCTTATATATCTGAGTATAAAATAGTGCTTTTGTTTTGTTTTGCTTTCTTATACCTGCTGCACTGTCTCTCTTCTGTTACTTTTTCTTTTTTTTTTTACCAAAAAATATTCCTTTTTAAAAAATCTATATTTTGGGAGCCTTTTCTTATATTTCTTACTATCCTTGGCTCCCTGAAGTTTTTATATTTAAAGGCAAGGCACTTGAACATTGATTGGATTGCTTATTGATTAGTGGGCATTATTGAAAGAACCTAAACGTCAATCTTGGTGACCATTTCTCTTGAATTTTTCCATTTCACTAGAGGGGAGAAAAGGCAATGGTGTAATTTCAGTATACATATGGGCATTCTTTCATTTAAGTCCATTGGATCTCCACTCTTTGTCCTAAGGACCAGTTCCTTTTGCATTTCTCTCGTTACTTATTTTTGAGTAGCATTGACCATGTTGGAGATAGGATCAATTAAAGTGAAGACCTATGGTCTATGGAGATTTTTCTCACTCTCAGCTGATTTATTCAGTAAATGGAAAACTGACTCTCAGAATAATATCTCCCTTTTCTGCTGTGGTCTAGTCTTCTCTCCAGGTTTCTCCTACTGTTGGAAAATCAACGAAATTAAAAGTGTCTTTCTTCTAAACTCTCCTTCAGCTTCTCTTCTTTCCCTTTTTGCCTACTTAAAAAATATTTTAGTATGGAAAATATAAAAATGTAATGCATATTCAAAAAGTAGACAGAATTTTGTAATGGTTCCTTCTATGGCCATCTTCCAGGGTGAACAGTTATCAACTCAAGGCCAATCTTATCTCTTCCATACCCTCACCTATACCTCTGCCTCTTTATTTTGAAGTAAATCTTCGACACATTATCAGTTTCATCTGCAAATATTCCAACATGATAAACTTTTAAAACATAACAGTATATACATTACACCTAAAAAAATTAACAAGATATTTCTTAATATCAAATACTCTCAGCTTCAAATTTCCAGTTGTCTTAAATATGTCTCAAGTGTGTTTTGTCTTTTTGCTTGAATTCAATAAACCTCTCCTTATATTTTATGTTTTTGAAGGGAGGATTTAGAGAAATTTTCAGGTTGATTTAACTTGGAAATTTTAGAATAACGAGCCATGATAATCTACTCCTACAAGTTCTTATGTGTAATTTAGTGATATTAACATGGTGCAGTGTCACTGGTCTCACAGAAATTAGGTTGATCCTATTAAAAAAAACAAAAAACAAAAAAACCCCCAAACTTTCCAGGACTCCCCTGGTGGCTCGGTGGTAAAGAACCCATGCAGGGGACATAGGTTCAATCTCTGGTGTGGAAAGATTCCACATAAGTCTGCATGCTGCAACTAAGATCTGATGCAGCCAAAAAAAAAAAAAGCTTTCCAGAAAACATCAAACTAATTCAGGTAGTATTTAATCTCCAACAACAACAAAAAGAAAAAAGGAAAACCCTATACTTTTATTCTTTTAAAATTTGAAATAGTGAAATGTACTATTCATATAAAAGAGTATACAGAGGAGTATATATACATATATATGTACCAGGTTTGTTCTTAAAAGAAATATAATTAGCTGCTACCTTTCAGTTCCCTCTTTTAATTTTTCTAAGGCCTTGAGTAATCTGTACCCTCTGTTCTATTGCCCTCAGGATACAGAGGTTCTTAGAATTTTATATAACTGGGGACAAGGAAAGGTGCCCTAAAATATTTATGTAAGGCCAATATAGTTTATATAGTTTAACTTTTATTCACAGTCAAATATTCTATCCACTGAAACTAGTAAAGAGGGGCTTTACTATCTTTAATAAAAACTTAATAAAAATAGCAGCATATCCAAAGTGTTGGTCATCTAGGAAGTCTGAGTTGCCAGGAAACTGGCAGAGATGCCTACTCCAGAAAAATCTTTCTCATCACCTGTGATAGTGTCTGAAGTCCCACATTTGTATTTGCTCTGTTTAATCATGGACTCTTTTAGATATTCAAGATTCTCCCTTCCTACTGGTTACTCCATGAGGGATCATGTCTTTTTTTTTACACAGACAGGTAGACTAGATTCTATCCGTGGGTTTGCAGACTGTGCACTTGGCTCTAAAGAACCTTGAAGCCATCAAAACTGGTTGCATAGGTGTCCCAAAGATTGGTAAGGGCTCCATTCTGTCCCCTCCAAGAAGGACAAAAGTCAGTTTTATTCTAATTATTTTGTATGGTGCTTTGGTGTTTTGATGTGCTTTTGAATGAGTGATCTCAATCCTCCCTTTTGTCCCTTCTCCCCTCTTTCTGTGTATATATCTCTCAATGCTTCCCATTCTTCTTCATTCTGTCCCTTTGAACTCACCGAATTGGGTGATTTTAGAGTAAGGCTCTTCCACATTCATCCTTGCTAAAATCCTGGCTTCCTTTCAGGGCCCTCGTCTATACGAGGGTAAGAGGCAATGTGCAGTGGTATAAAGGGCACTTGTCTGGATCACTGGGCAGAGCACGCACCAGCTTGCTGTATGACTTTGAGTAGATTACCTAACCTCTCTGAGCCTTCCTTTGCTCTTCTGTCAAATGAAGGAGTTGGTTAGTAATCTCTAAAATCCTTCCAGCTCTAAGCTTGTGATTTTAGGAAACTGCAGCTTAAACTCTTGACAACTGTGGTCATTAAATAGGATGTCACTCACAGACCTTAATGAAACTGCCAGGAGGCCACAGAAATTAGTCACATGATCTTCTGTAGTTGGCATCCTTCTGAAGCTGGGTGGGTAGGGTTACCAGCTAACTTCAAGAAATCTGAGAGCATATCCCACTAAGAGGAGAAAAAGACCACAAATGACTCCAGGAGGGGTCATGTCTTATCATTTGTACAGTTTCTGGCACATAGTAAGTGTTGAAAGAAATATCTGCTGAATAAATATTAAGTAACAAGCTTTGCAGAGGACATTGGGAAGATAGTACTTGAAGTTCATGTTCAACTAACACTTGTTTGATAATTGAAGAGTAATCAACCTATAATTTTTTAACCAAGAAATGTGAGCATTTTAAGCTAGATCACCCAGGTTCTTAGGAACTCTATTTTTCCAATTCTGGTTGCACTAGATTTTTGTAGGTAGGAGTTTGGACTTGAATTGAGTGATCAAAAAAGGAGACAGTCGTTTTAAAGAGAATTTTTCTCTTTAAATTAATACCGTTTATTTCTTTAATTATGAGTGTAATAGTTATTTGTATAATGCTTATCAAACAATTACTAGACGTGTACTTACGTTTTTGTAAATGCATATATAACCTTGCTATCCCTAGAGTGAAATGTAATTTCCACTATATATTAACTATCTTCATGAGGTACAAAATATTCCAGAATCCTTTCTTAAGCTGTTTCAATATTCTCTGTATCCTGTCTCACTTTTTTAACCATCGTCTTTCCTTCCCTTCTGTTTCCTTCCCTTTTTGTGTGCTACCCTTAACCTTCTAAAAAGAGGGCAAGAGTGGATGGAGGTTGTGTGATTCAGATGAAAGAAGAAAATACGGAAGAAACAAGTTTGGGATCGTATAAATACACAATCTAATTCTTTCACAACATGCAGGTTTGCATGGTTTTTTAGGCGAATATATAATGCAAGAGTGAAGTTGTAATGTGTGTACTTCAGAAAAGGGGGGTGAACTTTTTTAATGTGAAAAACGAAAAGCAAAAAATTACATTGAAACACAAAATAACTTCATCTTCCCAATTATCGTCTTTTTTGCTATTAGAAAAACCCTAGCTTCTCTTACCTCTGTGATGTGTGCGCGTGTCTGACCTGTATGAAAATGAAGACGGGTGAGAGGAGGACGATGTTAACGCAAAATAAAATCCATGCTGTGAACATATTCTTCATTCCATATTGGCATTCCTTTCTGTATCTATGGAAGATTTCTGTTTGTGTTTTATACAGGCATACTGGTAGAAGATATATAAACACATCGAATGTGTACTACCACTCATTTGCTTTTTCCAGGAGGAATCATGTAGACTAGTAGAAAGTGTGATAAGTAAAGTCCTTAAAGGCAAAGGGAGGATTCCACAGAATGTTTTTATTAAAGGATGGAGACAGTCTTGTGCCACGGTTACATGTCGATGTTTTCAAAAGCATGCTCTAAGAGGATGAAAAATGTTTACAATAAACATTTTAAAAGTTTTTTTTTTCAGTCATAAACAGGAAATGTACTTCCTAAGAATGTATCGAACATGAAAGATAGGAAGCAAAAATGCGATCGTCGTATCACTTTTACTATTTAGGCATATCCCTCCGCTCCAGGGGTTATTATTTTTTTGTTTGTTTTAAAAAAGGCAGTTTACGCCAAAAAAACCTCCACCCCCCTCCCGAGGAAAGTAATTTATGTAAAAAAGTGAGGTCAATTAATAGGCTTGATTTCAGAAATCCACTAAAGGACAGAAGAGCCATACTGGCCCCTGGGGGAAACCTAATCATATTAATTGACCTCTTTGTCCAGCCGTATATGGGGGAAGGATTCTTTTGATGGGGGTTAGAGGCTTCCTTGTTGAACGCTGGTTTTCAGATAACAACTTATTAAATATGTCATGTTTGGGGTTGACTATGTCGTCCAGAGCTGCTTATAGCAGCTTCCTTCATTGACATGAGCTGCAATGGCTGCTACACCCTGCGTGCCAAAAGCAAAGGGTGGGGGAGACGCCATTTGCAAAGCCGGAAATGATTACAATCTCAGGTTGAGACCATTCCCAGTAAGCAAAGGATTGCCAAGAGCACAGTTCCTGCTTCTGGTGTCTTCCCTGAAGAGCACAGACTGGACGTGTGTCTCTCACTCTATTGGCAGTAGGCTCTCCCCACCGCTTGGTGAGCCAAAGGGGGAGCGAGCCACTACTGAGGCAGGCACCCGGGAAGCGCGCTTAATTAGAAAGGTCAGCGGTAAGCCCAGTTCAGTGGCCTAGTCTAACCAGGGTGAGGGGCGGACCCTGCCGGCCTCCGTCCTCTTCCGCTCGACTCAGGTGCGGCACGGATCCCTCCGCCACAGCAAGCGCTCCCGGTAGCGCTCCGATCGGCTTTTCGGCAATACCCGGATGGAAGCATAATGGCCGCCATCAGGGACTCGCAGGCAATGGGGACCACGACAGGTATTCCCCGTGAGCTGGGCCGCTCAGGCCTGTTAGGATGCCGGGACTTGTAGAGAATCAGTAAGGGGGCAAAGGGCGAGTTGGTGGGGGCTGCAAAGCCCCCACCATCTCGCTCGGGGCTCCGCCTCTTGTGATAGGAAGCGTCTGTTAAATAGTCCCGGCCATTCAGCGCTTCCGCCTAACTTGTCGCAAAGTTTTTCTAGAGAAGTCAGTCCTTTGACTCGGCGCTCTTGCAGCCTGCTAGAGCTAATCTTCAGCGTTTTAGCCTGGGCTTGCTTTACGTCGGGGTTTTTTCAACTCCGCACTCTCCCACAGTCCAGGAGCTGGAACGGGAACGCGGCTCAGTGTGCCTCCGCGCGCCCGAGGGGTAGCCGAGCCCCGGAGGAAGGGGCGGATCGGGCGCGGTGTTTGGGACGGAGCGGGGCGCGCGGCGCTCGAAGCACTTACTCGGCGCGTTCCGGGACTGGTGGAGACTGCATGGGTACCCCTCAGACCGCACCCTTCGAGCTGTAGGTTCGCAGGCCCAAGGCAGCCCGACTCGACGGCTCCCCATTGTGGGTTCAGTTTGTGGTCTTTGGGGATCTTTTTTTTTTCTTCCAGATATGCTCACCTCTGTGGCGCGCGTTCCCTTCTCCAGAGTTGGCCACGGGCTCTCTTCCGTGCAGACCCCAACCACACCCAGTGGCAGACGGATTTCTTTGTAACTGGCTTTCTTACTCGTAGGGTCCATTTTGAGTTTGTTCTTAACATGATGGTCCTCATTGTCAAGTAGACAGTCTTCTTAGATGACTATGGTAATTGGAAATATATAAGGTGATTGTATATAAGGTAAATGTTATAACTCTTAAGTAGACCAATGGAGCAGATACGGTAGCTTTAAGGTTCTGAGTGCAAAAATTAAGGTTCAGGTTTTTTTAAGGTTTAAATTTGGGAGCATTTAGTGTTTGTGAGTTATTAGCGAAAACATTCGTTGGGTATGTTTGGCTATAAAAACTTAAAAAAAAACTGTAGAAAAATAAATTAAGTCATTGTTTGAAGAATACATAATAATGTTGAACTTTGTACGGTTGTCACAGTGATGAAACATGCCACCAAACTGTATGCCAGTGTGAGAATTTTCTTAGAGCGTCTATGTTTTGGGCTTAGTGTACTGATAAAGTTGAATTGTTTTTCAGGCAGGAAGGGATCTGACTTGAGTGTCCTCTAAAGTTTTTGTCTTCAAGTTGAACATTTAGCAACCACTAAATTGATTCAATGAGATACCCTAACGTCTTTCAGAATGTAACTGCAAATCAGTTGAAGTGGATTCATTATCTTTCAGCAAAACGGGATTTTCCTGAAATTCAATAAGACATTGCCTTGTATTAACATTTTCAGGGGGTTAGCATTTCACAAGGACGGTAAGCATAGTGGACCATGTTGATTTTTGTTAAAATTCTTGTAAATGAGTTCCAGATTTAGAAAATTAACAAAGAGTGTGGAGAGGGAGAAAATGTAGGTATCTAACCTATTTTGCACGTCCAAATTTTTCTTTCTTGTTGCCATGGAAGTAAGTATAAATATCAATTCAGAACGCTTTATGTCTTTTTAGGGAAGGATAAAAGGACAAAGCAAGAGTATATATCTGCTGTGCACATTGATAATGTATGAGCTTTTAAATGCTTGAGATTTTTATCATCACACTTCAGATCCTTTCCTATCCTCTCTGGTAGCAGTATGGTGTATTGTGATCCCCCAAGTTTTTATATCTTGAAACATTCCAGAGGGGATATATTTTAGAATAAGTCTGCAGTTTGACTTTGCTTTTTAAATTTACTTTTATGGTTTACTTTTCTGTTTGTAACTGTTTATGTTGAAGCATTGTGTGCTGTAGATCACCTAATAAAACTTCTTGTTTAGTGGTAAAAGACTTGGACCTTCCCCAGTTTCCTTCAGTTACTCTACTAAAAGTTTTTGGCAAAACACTATAAACAACAACAAAAAAAGAGTTAAAGTCGAAAATTTTCTTAATTATCTTATCCCAGGTGTGTAGGCTGTGAGTATTTCGGTTCTGTGTGGGGTATTGACTTCACATGGTGAACAATTTTCATGGGACCTTAGAAATGAGAATTAAGAGGTATCATTGTCACGATAGGGTATCTGGATTGGAATCAGATCCAGATTCTAATTCTCACTTTGTGAGTTGGGGCAAGACATTTTCCCTATCATGTAATAAATGAAGATAATGAGATTGATTTTAAACTCCCTTTTAAGCTTTGAGTTTTGTGACTTTATTGTAAATTTATGACATGTTATCACTGAATATCAATGATAATCGATTATTTAAGTGCAGAGATTTTTTTTCCCAAATTTATATACCTATGTTGACTATGAAACATAATTGAACCAAAAGCTTAAGAACATTTTACTGAGTGTTTTTGCAGTCACAGTTTTAAAATTTTGGTCTTCATTTCCAGATTTCATCTCTTCTTTTGATCACTGTTCCTGATTGTGGCTTTGTCCAAGCATTAAATTGTGTGCCTTCTGTTCCTTGAAGAAAGAGGTATGGTGAAGATTGAAGTATTATAGTATACAATCTATTAAGTAGTAAGTTAATATGTTTTAATATTAGACTGAATAGAATAATCATATGAGTTTTCCTAAGTTATAGTTTTATTTTTGGCCTAAGTGTAATATACACATGGGTTTTCATGTTAATGTAAGCAAAAAAAAGTAGGTTTTTTCATAGTTGAAGTTTTAATATTTCATTAGAAATCTAAAGGTGATTTTAACTCTTATCATCCTTCTAAATGTAAAGATGATGTTACTGGGCTCCTGGGTAATGAATGATGGAGATAAATATGGTAAGAAGATGTTTTGAAGCTGTATAAATGGTCAGAAGAGTGTTTGTGTTTTGTTCTAGTAAGTGCAAAGTAATGCACCCAAAGAAAAATTATCTAATGTATATTTGTATTGTGATTAATGATATCAACATTCTGAGTCAGAAAAGGGACTTAGGAATCACTATAGAGTTAAGGCTGGTTTCCTAGAAACAGTCATTTGAGTATCCTAGTGTAGACAAAAAGAAGGAAAAATACTTACCAACAAATCCATGGTGATGTAAGGAATGTTTTGCTCTCAGTGGAAAATACTGTACCCTTGTACAAAAACATGGCTTATCTATCTGTTGAAACACAGGTACCTCTTGCTGTTTTGTGTTCAGTAGGTTCTGGGCTATCAAAGTATTATACAATTCCCCTCACCAGATGTGTATCCATAACTATGACTGTGGTATAAATGATACCAGGTTATCATTTATGTTCCTTTACCTGTGTCATTTCTTATATGATATTTGTTTGATCTCTTACCATCTGAGATTCACATGGATACGTGCTGCTCCTGAGTAGAGAAAGTAAATACTGAGTGCCAAGAGTGTTCTTTACTAGGTGTGAGCCAAACTACTCAGAAAAAGTAACATGATGAACAATGAGAGCTTCAAATTTAATGAATAAGAGACTGCTGTATGGTGACTGACCAAAATGATTTGAATTATTTGAACTTAAAAATTGTGAGCAAAATCTGACTAAAATTTTAAGATCGTGATTGATATGATTGCTTGAAACAGATGTCGGAATATTGGAATGCAAGTTCATAACTTGAAGCTTAGGAAAATTAAGTGGGTTTCACATGGGTCTCATTTCAAGAAGTACTAATAGCTGAAAACTTATATTGGCTTTTTGGAAAGTCAGATAGCTTTCAAATAATGGTAAAGTCATCACCATTTCCTAATTAATTGCTAGTTGTTGGAGGTTATGGCTGGCAGATGTGTATATATATGTACGTGTGTGTGTGTGTGTGTGTGTGTGTGCATGTATGTTGTTTCCTCAGCTCAGTATCTCTTCATTTGGGAATCATCCATTCCCTGTTATGAGTAGTTGGTGGCTTATCTTATCAGTCTGTCTTATAACTCATCCTTGTTGCAACAATGATTACCTGTTACTCAAGCAGGACCAGTCAAAATCCTTTGAAATTGATGTATGAATGCTGGGGAAAAGGTGATCCCTATTCTCAAACATTGTTAATCTGTGAGGATGCTAGTGACTTTCTTTCCCACATATATGAGAATCCCATCTGTAGTAGGTGAAAGTGAAGCCATATAGAGATCAGAGATATATGGAGATAGAGTACTACTTTTAGTCTCAGGAACGATGGTATCAGATACGTGTGGTTTTCTTTTGATTCTGTCTGCTAGCTTGGTGTCCTTTCCAGTCCCTGGGGCCAAAATTCTGCATATAAATTAGTTTGAATTAGATTGTAGCAGAAAACATCCTGATGAATATATGGCCCTTAGGAATTTAAGATCTGTAACCAAGATGATCATTCATATCCATCCACAATTTGCCCTTTTCCTCTACCTTATAAGAGCTATACTTTAATCATACATACTTTAGTGAATGCATTCATTCACTGTATATGTATTTAGTCCTTTGTTCAACCTGCAGATATTTATTGATTACATAGTAGTATGTGGGAGTATGTGCACCTGCCTGTATAGGCGAGGACTATACATACTAGACTGAGTGGATGGTGGGCTTTCTCTAATACACCACATTTTTATGTAGTAGGTTACATAGGTCAACAAGCATGTGTTGAGAACTGTTGTACTGTTATGCTATACTTAGCTTTTTAGTAATATATAAGAGGATGTCTTTGTCTTCAGAGTGCTTATAGTTCAGTTAAGGCATCCAGATTGATGTACATGAAACATAACACAAACAGCTTAAAAAGATAAATGAATGCATAATTGTATGGGTTGTAAGTCTGAGTTCTGATAGAAAGTTAGTGAGGATTGGCCCAGTCTAGGAAAGTTTTTTGAAGGAGGTATAATTTCAAATGAATTTTGACTTATGAATTGGGTTTTGATAGGCATAAAGAGTAGTTGAAGAACAGATGGAATGATTGAGGGCTGGTCCGAGATGGGTAGAAGATTGGTGTGACAGTAACAATTTGTATTTTGGGAAAATGAGAGATAATGGGAAATAAGGCTGGCTGTTTTAGGTAAACCTATATATGAAGTATTTGGAAAGCTAGGCAGAAATTTTGCTTCTTTTTACTGAAGTGGGGCTTTCTTTGAGTAAAATGCTTGTATTTCTTTCAGTGTGATGCTATTTTGTGATGCTAAGATATAAAATAAGTTTATTCAACTGGGTGTGCATTTATTTGTCATGGAAAAGATCTTGTTGCTAATCCATCCATTTGCCTTGAAAATTAAAAAGGTAATGAACCTGCAGTGCTGTTCATTATGTGCAATTAGTTTATTTCTTCTTACTGCCTCCTTTTTGAAAGATCCCTTAGTACAGTGGCGAAACATACCCCGTCCCTAGAGATAAAGCTAGTTCAAAACTAATGTAGCAGTAGTTATAAAAACATTTGAAAAGAGATAACTAGTGAAATTAAAGTAATGTTTGATTACTCAAGATATTAGGATTGATGTATAGGTTAATGTGTCATTCTCATTAAATGCTGTTGTATTCTAGTATACCAGGGTTGGCCGACTTTGGCTGTAAATGACTAGGTGGTATATACTTTAGGTTTTGTGGGCCATACAGTTTCTGTTGCACCTGTCAGTTGCTGTGTAACACCAAAGCAGCCATAGGCAATATGTAAATGAATGAATGTGGCTGTGTTCCAGTGAAACTTAATTTACAAAAACAGGCAGCAGGCCAGAGCTGACTGTTGACTATAGTTTGCCAACCCCTGTTGTAGACTTAATGAGACATTTCATTCCACAACCTCTCACAATAACATCTACCCACCTGCTGACATCTTTTTCCTTCTCTCCAGTAACTGTAGATGAATTATCTTTATTCTTTTCTAAGTTCAGCTCTCCCACTTGTTCACTAGATTACATTTCTTCTCACTTACTGAAGGACATTACTTTGTTCTTGTTCATTGTTCAGTTGCTCAGTTGTGTCCAACTCTTTGCTACCCCATGGACTGTAGCATGCCAGGCTTTCCTGTCCGTCACCATCTCCCAAAGTTTGCTCAAACTCATGTCCATCAAGTCAGTGATGCCATACAACTATCTCGTCCTCTGTTGTCCCCTTCTCTTGCCTTCAATCTTTCCCAGCATCAGGGCCTTTTCTAATGAGTCAGCTCTTTGCATCAGGTGGCCAAAGTATTGGCACTTGAAGGACATTGCCACTGCATTTCTTTTCTTTCTGTCTTCCATCAGTGATTTTAACAGTTTTACTGGATCATTTTTTATAAGCATGCAGTCATACCATCATTTCTTTTACCTTTAAAAAACAAGCAAAAAACTCCCAACTCCTGTTTCTTGGTCCTTTGTAGTAAAATTCCTTGAAAGAGTTATCTGTACTACATCTCTGCTTCTGTTCCCATTTTCTCTTAAATTAATACTTGTGAACCTTTCTCTATAACTCCACTTGAAACCATTCTAATCAGTGTCACCAGCACTCTTGACGTAAAGTCCAGTGGTCAGTTCTCAGTCTTCATCTTATTTGACAGAGTTGATCATTATGATTCTGGAACCATTTTCTTCAGTTTGCTTTGAGCATGCCAGTCTGCTAATTTACCTTCATTCTCACTGGTCTTTTCTTTCAGTCATACCAGCTCTTCTTTTTTTCCTCTAAATGTTACAATATCTCAAGGCTCAGGCCTTGGACTTCTCTCTTTTTTTACTTATCCTTTGGTGATTTCATTCAGTTCTGCATGTAGAAATAACACACACATGTGTATTATACACACACACTAGTAACTCTTCCAATTTTATCTTACACGTAGAGCTCTGTATTCAGTTATACATCCCATGTTTCCACTTGGATGTCAACTAGATATCTCAGATTCTACATGGCCAAGACCAAACTCTTCATATACTTTCCAAACCTACCACCCTCACACCATCTTTCCTTAGTAAATAACAACTCATTTCTTCTAGTTGGTGAGGTCAGAACTTTCAGAGTTAATCCTTGATGTGTTTCTTTATCTCGTGGACCAAATTTAGTCTGTTAGCAAATCATGTAGTCTTAATCTTCAAAGTATGTTCAAAATCTGACCATTGCATCATTGTCTTTACCAAATTACCATCTCTTACCTGGGTAGTTGTAGCAATATAATAATCTCCAAAGTGATCTTGCTTCTGTTTGTGTGTGTATGCTAAAATTGCTTCAGTCATGTCCAACTCCATGTGACAAGTCACATGTGACTCCATGTGACATGTGATTCCATGTGACTGCAGCCTGCCAGGCTCCTCTGTCCATGAGATTCTCCAGGCCAAAGTACTAGAGTGGATTGCCATTTCCTCCTCAAGGGATCTTCCTGACCCAGGGATCGAACCTGCTTCTCTTATGTCTGTCTACCTTGGCAGGCAAGTTCTTTACCAGTAGAGCTACCTGAGAAGCTTCTGTTTTTAACCTCCTTCTCAAATACCATGTTCTTAACATAGCAGCCAGAGTGATCTTTTTAAAAAACAATTCAGCTCATGTTACTTCTCTACCCAAAATGCTCCAGCATCTTTCCTCATTGTATCTTTGACCTCATCTTCCTCTGGTTGCTTTCCCTATGGTGCTTTCTGTTCCCATCGTACTGACTGTCTTCTTGCTATTCCCCGAACGTGTTAGGCATGTTGCACACTCAGGATGTTGGCACTTACTCTTTCTTCTTTAGAATGCTGTCTGCTTCTACTCCTTAAGATCTTAGCTCAAATAAGACCTTTTCAAGTGAGGTCTCCCTGACTCTGTATTTAAAATTGGCCTTCTCTGGTTCCGCCTCTCCTTCCCTGCTTTATTTTTCTCCACAGCACTTGTCACCTTTGACTGTATTATATGATTTACCTACTTGTTTATTATGTAAATAATCAGAGTGTTAGCTCCATGAGGGGAGGGAGTTTTGTCTGTTTCATTCAGTGCTGTATTCTCAGTGTTTAGAACAAAGGCTGGCACATATTTGGTGCTAGCTGCCAGCCCAGCACTGTACAAGATGCTGGCCATATGGCCAAGAACCTGGTAGGTATAGTCCATATACTTATGTAGAGCTTATTCCAGTGGTAGAGACAGATGGGAAATAAATTGACAAATACATAAAATATTTCCAGAGGGGAAAATGTTATAGAAAAATAAATACGAGGGGCTAAAATAGAAACCAGTTTTTTTGTTTATTTGAGGAAGGAATGGCTTATAAGTTGAGGAAAGCCTCTCTGAGATGGTGACATTTGAACTGCCTTAAAGATAAGAGGAATCTCGTCATTTGAGGAATGGAAGAGAGACTGTTTCAAGCAGGGAGTAGCAGGTGCAGAGAAAGGCATGAGATAAGAAAGATAGGAGAGAAGTATTTGAGAAACTGAGAGACTCTCCATGTATGGTGGCTTGTGCTATGTGCTTAGTTGCTCAGTCATGTCCAACTCTCTGTGAATCCATGGACTGGAACCCGCCAGGCTCCTGTCCATGAGAATTCTCCAGGCAAGGATACTGGAATGGCTTGTCATGCCCTCCTCCAGGGGATCTTCCCAATCCAGGGATTGAACCCAGGTCTCCCACATTACAGGTGGATTCTTTACCATCTGAGCCACCAGGGAAGCCCTGGAGTATATGTACGGATGGGGAGAGTGGTGTGAGATGAAGTTGAAGACAGAGGTCCAGGACCGTAAATCACTGTTCCTTGCAGGCCTTGGCCGAGAGATTGTATTTTACTTGCTAAGTGCTTTGGGAAGCCCCTAAGGAATTTTAAGCGGAGAACACTGTGATCTATTTTATATTAAGATCACTTTTGCTCCATTGTGGAGAATGGATTCAGAGAAGGGTGATGGGCAAGGGGGAAGCATGAATGCCAGTTAGGAAGACTATCATTTTAATCCAAGTTAGAGATGACAGTGGGTTAAGATGATGCCAGTGGGGATGGAGAGAAGAAAATAATAAACGAATTAGAATTTGTTAGGTCCCTGTGTATCCAGTCTTCCTTGGGTTTTGTGAGGGATAAATTTGAAATATAACTTCTCTTTAAGAAGGTTATAAGTTTATCTTGGGAGGTAAAACTTGTAAAAGGAAATGATGTAACTATAAAACAGTTTGTAGTAAAATGATACACAGTGGCTGTCCTTTAAATGGATATTCAGAGAAGGGAGAGATAAGTGTGCGTTGCAGAAGATTTCATGTCCATGTTGAAAGTAGAATTAGAAAAGAAGTTTGACCAGAATTGAGTGAAGAGGCAGAGAAGGGGATGACAAGCCTGGTGAAAGGAAACAGCATGAACATAAAGAAAAGTGGGTATGTAGGGGAGCAGAAAGCATCGTATATATTGGGCTGTGTGTGTGTGTGTGTGTGTGTTCAGTGAGCAGTTGTAGTTTCTGAGAGTAATAAGAAATAAGATTTGTCTGAACCAGGAACTGCTTCTGTGTTTTCATTTTTATTTTAAACCCCTTCATTGTATACCAGTATTGTATACCAGTTGTATACCAGCCTCCCTTAGTGGTATGTGGCTCATATGTACACTAGCATTTTTAGTATTTCTGTATCTGTACTTGATCACATTTGCATACTTAACCTTTTTTTTTTCTCTTTTTTTTTTTGTGTTTAAGATGGTCATTAGGCCACAATGATTTGAGGGGAACCAACTTCAATATAAATTTCTACAAAATGTAATCTTTTACTTTAAAATGTGATAGGTGTTAGCTTCTGGGGTAAACTTTTGAAAAACTTTAAACAGCTACAAAAAGAGTAAGCCCAAAATATTCTAAGTCGTGAAAAGATAATAGTTATTATTTTGAAGACACTAAAACACTGCTTTGAAAATAAGAGTTTTAGTTTTTTGTGTGTTCTTTACGTTTTTCAGTAAGCTCTTCCTGCCTCATGCTCTTGGTTCTATCTCTAGTTGCATATTTATATGACCATTCTACACTCGGTTATCTCTGCAGAAAAAAATTCAATTAAGTCAAGAAATAGTTTTAAAAAATAATGACTAGTTAGTTTTCCTAACTGTGTAATGTGACAAGTTTCAGAGCTACATGCTGAGTCACGAATACTCTCAGTTAAACTCAAGAGGTTTTTAGTTCTTTGTTTAATGTTTAAGCAACTAGATTGTTTTAAGTAGCACATAGATTCTTCCTTTTTAATACGTTTACACTAAAACTGAACACTGTAGAATGTCTTTGCTTTTTAATCTGTTAAAGAAAATAAAACTCTCTAGGAATGGTTCTTTTGATTCACTCTAAGTCTTTATCCTTGGCATTTTACTTTGGGAATCATCTTTTTAAAAGTTTCTCTGTACCTACTGTGTGATTCCTAATGTATGCTAACACTGCCAGTTCTTTGGTTCCTCTTTATTTGGATTGTCACTTAGTTCTCTTAGTAACCCTTCTGTTTTTACTCTCTTCCTCGAATATATCTTGCTTTGTGTTTTCTAGTAGCATTCTATACTGGTTCTAAAATACTGCTTTTGTAACTCTGTTCATGAACTGAAAAGAATGGCTCCTAATTACCTTTCATTTTAAGTTCAGATTTGTCCTCTACGGTCCTCTTACTTAACCTTCCCATTTTCTCTACAGTCTAGATTTTACAGTTCTTGCAGTGTTTCTTTTTTGTTCTTCTGGGCTTGATAACCTTTTCTCCTTTCTTACATGTTTAAGCCGCGCTTCTCTATAAAGGATTGTCATAAAATCTACCTTTCTGTGAAGTAGATACAGTCAACATTGATCTGTTAACTTAAAGTCTTAAGAAGCTTTGGTTACAAGTAATACCTAGTAGCTTAAGTTAGTTTACACTAGTGTCAGCTGAAAAGTGAGAGTGGAAGTCGCTCAGTCGTGTCCAACTCTTTCCTAGCCCATGGACCCATGGAATTCTCCAGGTCAGGATACTAGAGTGGGTAGCCGTTCCCTTCTCCAGAGGATCTTCCCAACCCAGGGATCGAACCCAGGTCTCCTGCGTTGCCGGTGGATTCTTCACCAGTTGAGCCACAAGGGAAGCCCATCAACTGAAAAGGGGGAATGATACTGGGGTTGACCAAAATATTTGTTCAGGTTTTTCCAGAACATCTTACAGAAAAACTCAAATGAACTTGTTGGCCAAGCCAATATTAATGATACAGAATTTCCTAGAATTCAAGGGCAGGAATATGGGCAGGTCTCAGTAAAAACTTGTAGTGACATTACTCCATAGGTTTTAGTCAAGGTTCTTAGGAGATCTGATGATTACCTTCCTGTTGTTTTGGTTTGTTTTGTTTTTTGTTTTGTTTTATCTTGTTTTGCGTTGCTCTCCTGTCATTCCTTAAAAAAATTTTTTTAACCTGTTATCATTAGCTTAAAGGGTATCTTTACTATAGACTTGTCTGTTTACAAACATGTACTCACTCAGGATCTTTCCTTTGGATGTAAAAATGAGGATCTTTCCTGTTAATTTAAAAATATATTACATGCCTTAATCTGCAACTTCCTTTTTTGAAAACTAAAAAAATTTCACAAGTCAATTCAATACATACACCTCATTCTTTATGTTGTTTTCATGTGGATGTTCCATAATTTACTTAATCATTTTCCTATTCATGGACATTTAAGTGCTTAAGATATGTATTTAAGATACATATCCATGTTTTGCTTTTACTTCTGTAGGATAGATTGTTAAAAGTAACTTTTCTGGGGGAGTATATTTTAAAAATGTGAAGGAAATTGATTTTTTTCAAGGAAAACATAAACTGCCAAAAGTGATTCAAGCAGTAGAAAACTCAAAGATCCCAGAAACCATAGAAGAACTTGCAAAGATTGTAATGTCTAAAATTTAAAGATATCCCAGGCCCATATGGTATATTTGCACAGTCTGTGTAATTTTAAAGAGTGGGCAAGTCTCATGTTTAGTGAACTATTCCAGAGCAGATGAAATGATGGAAGGTACCTTCACTGATTTTACAAATTCTCCATACCAAGTCAAAACTTAATGAGAGGACTAAAATTTTGTCAGATTAAAACCAGTGCTTTATTAAAGAATAATATACTTAACTAATGCAAAAACAGTTCAACATTATACTTGTTATTTATTTCTTTGTGCAGTATATAGAAAAAAATCGAATTTAGATTGATGTTATAATTTTTATTCTTTTAACAGTATGCCTAGATCAGGAATCATATTATTAACTAAATACCACTTGTTTTCTGTATAAAATACATAAAACTTATTTTGTATAACAACAGTGCATATATAACTGCTATTTTTGTGGTGCCAGCTCCCTTTACTTACTTTTTAGATAACTTTACGGCTCTCAAATTAATTGTTAAAAGACATTTCATAGCATGAATTTATGAAGAACAGTAACATCTAATAGCATAGTTCTTCATTATCTGAGTGTTACATTTGCCATTAGCTTTGTAACTGTTTGCAGTCTTTTCTGAAGTGATATGATTGGTTACTTCTTTGTTGATAAGAGGAGTACGTTGAATATACCTGTTTTGTTTTAACTTTTTGTTCACCTTTAGTGTCAACATTCTTCAATTTTTTTTATTGGTGTCAAGTTTACTATTTTGAGTTTGTTTAGGAAAAGCTTAGTTCGTTTACCTCAAACTCACTTACTTTGAGAATTCCAAAAGTTTCATGGATTCATGCTGCTTTTTCTTAAAGTTTCATAATAGTGTGGTCTTGGACTCATTCTTGTTATATCCAAATGTTAGGCTATAGTAATGGAGGCCATAGTTATCCAAGGACATTTTAAGAAACACTGACCCAAGGATAACCAATGATCACTATAAACATTTTTTATGTATATATTCTTGACTACTAAGAGTTTTTAGGGTTCCATGTGTCTGTTTATTCATCTGTTCTCTACCATCTATTAACAGTTGAACAAATTAAATCCTGATATGGCTACTGTTTTGATTTTTTTGTTTTTCACTTAATGTGTCTTCCCTATTACTAGGTGGGTTTACAGTGTTGTTTTAAAAATTAAAGAATATTCCTTTGAATAGAAATACCATTATTTATTTATTGGTAGACTTTTAATTATTTTTAATGTTGTGATTTTGTAAACAGTGCTCCCATGAACATCTGATTATTACTTTTAGGGTAGATTTCTAGGGGTGAATCAGAAGTTAAAGCACTTTCTCCCCAAGCATATATGTAGATGTAGATATATTTATATTATTTTATGAAATTATAATGTTTATAATAAATACATATATTTTACAAACTGTTTTTATGAAAGTTCTGTCAGATTATTCTTATCATTAGTATATCATAGTATATCTCTTACCAGAAAATAAAATTTTAAAAAGAAAGGATGCAAACAAGTTCAAATTTTTATTGTTGGATTCAACAGACAAACTTAACACTGTAAAATTGCTGTTTTAGTTTCTAAATGCTTACTCAGTTTCTCTACAACGATTGTAATGGACTGGTGACAAATGGCTCATGTGTTATCAGCAGACCACATTTTTAGTAGCAGTGTTTAGCCCTGTTTTAACTGGGGCATGGGATGGGGTTTGTGTCTCACAAGTATATGGTCATTTAATCCTCTAGCTTTTGGTGTGTTGCCCACTTTCTCAGCTGTGCTGGTATCCTGTATATCAGAAATTCTATTTTACTTTTCTGCAGCGAATACCTGTGACTTCTGTGGTGGGGGAAGAGCAGTAACCTAGCATGATGGAGTGGGGAAGAGAGTCTTAGCATCCAGCCAAAACCCAAGCAGCTTCTCCACATTTCTGTGTTAGCCTCCACTTCCTCTTCTCTTCCCGTCTCAGAGTCACTTGGTGCTGCCAGTTGCTAAGTCTTTTGAAGATTCAGAGTATAAAATGGGTTAGTTCTTAGTTTCCCCCCTCTGTCTGCCTGATTGTGTAAGGTCATTTAGTATCTACTTACCTGCTTTCCAGTATCTAGAATTTTGTTGTTATTGTCACTTCTTCTGTTTCCCATTGTTATTTTTTAAGGACTTCTTATATATTTGTCATTTTTCTTAACTGTATTTACAAAAAAATTATACTTCTCTTTTGTAGATGTTACAGTTGACAGATATTTCTTCTATATCACATTATTTTATATAGTTATTTTTTCTAACTGAAATTTTTGCTGAAGTATTAATATTTACTTAAAACTTCTTTCTAGAAAAAGTACATATGTAGTGTATTCTCTGAATCTTCCCATATCTAAAATTGTGTTTTTCTCCCATATGTGAGCATTTTCCTGGGTATAGAATTAGTTCTTGAGTTAATTATTTTCCCTAGAACTCTAAAACTGTTATTTCATTGTCTTCTAGCATTTAAAATTGTGAGTATAATGTCTGATTAATATTGCTGTCTGCTTTAAGTTGGTGTTGGGAATATCTTTTTAGATAACTCCCTTTCCACCTTTTTTTTTTTTTTTTTTTTTGGTAAAATTTCATTTTTACCTTTTAAACTGAAACGTTTTACTAGAATAAGTTTAGATACTGAGTGTTATTTTCTTATACACTAATAATCTTGCCTGGCATTTGGGGAGCCTTTGATTTTGAAAATTCAAGGCTTTAAAAAAAAAAAAAAAAGCAATAACTCAATGTAAGTTTTTCCTCTTGTTTTCAAAACCATTATTTCTCCCCCATCTACTTTGTTCTTTTTCCTGGCAGTACTTTTGTTGTTGCTGTGTTGTTTTTTTCCCCCTCAGTATCCTAGCTCAGGTCTTACTGAGATTGCCAATCATTACTTGATTTTTTTGGTAAAGCTTTCTCCTTTTTCCTGCAGTAACTTTAACAGTAATTATGTTCCTCATGCTGAATGAGAGAATGGGTGAGGTTTCTCTGAGTGTTTCAGTCATTTTCCCTTTTTTGAGCTGCTGCATCCAGTGATGTTTCTGCTGGCTCTCTTTTTTGATTGCATTGGGACCTGAGGTGTATTGTTGGAGATTAAACCAAGATTTTCTTAGTCTTTTGGGTTAGACAGAATCGGGAAAGTTAACATAATTTTTTCTGACAGCTTAGAGATACTGACTGACTTACATGTAGGAAGAGCAGCGCTGTTAAACAGAACAAGGTGGTCATGGGTTTAGGAAGATGTATTTTTGTTCAGAAATGATGCTTCTTTACATCTCTCCTGACAGCTGGTGCTAGCAACTCTCAATTCCGTCTGGTCTGTGGACCCAGCTCAAAGCTCTGGATTTGTTCTCTTCCCATACATGAGCTGGAGCCTTCTGTCACCCCAGAGTGCTTCATGCAATCTTGGTCTCAAGTCCTCACTTCTCTCCCAAGGTATGTATAGGAGAGGGCATGGCTGGAATCAGTACTTCCCTACTTAGGACATGATGGACACTCACCGCATATTGGTTGAATGAATATCCTTCATTCAAACAGGGAAGTGTGCTTCCTCTTTGAAAGTGATGCTTTAAAAGGGTTGCTATGTCAGCATTTGCTTTCACTCTTCTCTCTCTGGACCTTTACCTTCCAAACACCTTGTGGCAACTGTATGAAATATACTTTAGATTCTTGACATTTTATAGAACTTTTTAAATTATATTTTTTAGTTTATATTTCAGTGAACAGTTGGGAAAGGAAGACCATCAAATGACTTGAGTTGCCATCTTGATGCAACAAATACTCTGGGTTACTTTTTAAAGGGCCAGTCATACTTTAAACAAATAGTATTATTCTAAGGCTTGGGAAGATGTTGGTCAAGTCTTATGAGGTAATAATACATATATAGAAAGTGGTAATTTAAATAAGGGATTTAAAATCAGTAATCCTTGTTGGTGAGATAGAGAGTGGTCTTTAGTAAAGAGTATTAGCTAATAGGTTGAAAGATTAAAATTATTATAAAATTTCTTTCCTTTATTTTAAAATGGAACACATTTTTTCCCCATAGGTGGCAATCCTCATAAAATTTGGTACCATGTGTCATGTTTGATTGCTTTCACATAAAACAGGTTGAACACAGTTGAAGACAAAAGAGATTCTCCACACTTAAAATTTGAGGGCAAATAAACCCCAAGATACATAAAATACTAATCTCTATTGGTGCCATATTATACATGCCATATATTAAATATAAAAAATAATCACATTCAACATTATTAGCAGTTATCAGACTTAAGTAAAAGCTAAATGGATTTCTTAATAAGGTGGTTCCTTTTTTCAGTGTTATTTTGTCTGTGAGGAAAGGACTCGCACTCTAATGGGTAAACTATGTGACATCTGTTTTGGCTGCCATGCATCCTATATATTTTCTGCTTTAAAATTTTTCTATTTTATTGCTGAGTGGTCAACTCTGAATAAGCCAAGTATTAACATAAATATATGCCCCACCTCTTCCTTTAGATTACAAGTTGCAGTTAAGGGTGGCGACTGTGTTTTTGGAATCTCTCAGTAGCACTCATCAAAATCACATTTATAGTAGATTTTTTTTAGTATCAGTTGATTGAATTATTTAAATCATATACTTGTTGTCAACCTTTGGGATATGTGTTTTCATGAGAAAAATTTTAAATTATATAGATAGAAATGAAGTTGATGATATTTAGAAATTTTATCAAAATATGTATTTTTAGCATTACATATACATTGTTGGACATGTAACATATGCTATAAGAAGCAATTTGCTGTTTGTAATGAAACCTGTGATACAGACTCCTGTTGGTTATATATAGAAATAGAAAAGCCTGGGTATCGATAGTCCAGAATGACCACAAGATGATATTCTGGCAAATGTGGAAGAATTGTTACTCAGTGTGCTTAAGAAGTTTCACATATTTTAGCCCCATACTCAGAGTCTGGTGCAGTGAAAACACCATAGTTGATTATGATGCTTGTTGCTTTGAGAATGTGGCACTCTGTAGAGAATTTTCTTAGTTGTTGTGAGGTATCCACCAGGTTATCACTGAAGTTTTTCTAGCCCTTTATTATTTTTCTCACTTTTGAAGACAAAGTTTTATGTTTAGCTTTAAATAATACAGTAAAAAGTTTCACATTTTTTACTGTGTTAGGAATAGTATGTAAAAAAAAAAAAATTTCAGTAAACTCAAACACTTCTAATGAATTCATTTTCAGGTTAGCACACACACACACACACACATATATATATGTATATATATATTTGAAAAATACTGAAGGTGTTTTTTTAGACACAACCAAATTTTTAAGTTTGAGAAATATTCAAAGGGCTTCTTAATAGTATTGTAATGTAACTTTTAATTACATTCCCTCAGTGAACGATTTTTAAAACAGTGAAGTTCCTAGTTACTCAGATTAATTGGAATTTAGAGGTGAGACCTTTGGATAGACATTATGGATGAAGCTTACTGTGATTTATACTTTATTTTTTTGGCTTATCTAATTGTTAGTCATATACATATTTAAGAACATGAAAGTAAGAAAATATAATTCTTATGATACACCATTTGATATTTTTGCTACTGAACCCTTGGTGCTCAGATTCCATTCTCAGCAATATGTTGTTGTATCTATTTGTTTATTGTTTGACTGCACCATGCAACATATGGGATCCTAGTTCCCTGACAAGGGATTGAACCCACACCCTCTACATCAGAAGCTTGGAGTTTTAACCACTGAACTGCCAGGGAAGTGCCTGTCACATCTTTTTAATTTTACAGTTTTTTTGTCCTCTGCACCTTGTCATAATGTCTTATACATTGTAAGTACATACAGTAATGGTGGTAGCTACAGTTTATATTGTACCTTACAGGATGCTGTTACATAGTTAGGGGTAATTTTCTTTCTTCTTTTTTTTTGTTTCATTTCATTGATGAAGAAACTCAAACAGAGAGATTGAGATTTACTTAGAGTAACGCAAACCAGTAATTTTTTAAATGAATGGAGGCAGATGGTAATGAGTACATTCTAAAATGCCAAGGACTTTCCTTGCTGCCATCTGCCTTAGTTCTAGGGATAAAAAAAAAAAAGCCAAAATGGTAGGGAACCAGAAAGGTAGTAGTGGATTTAGGAATACCCCAGGGAAATGTGCTCCTCCTTTTAATTTCTTCTTTTTTTGACCAGTTAGTCATGATAACTTGAGAGAGTAGATAATGTCTTTTTGTTATTGTTGTTGTTAGATGAATGAAACTTTTATTTTAAACATAAATTATCCCTGGGGCACTAGGGAAGTAGAAAATCTACAGAGAAGTCTGTTGAAATTCTCACAAGGTAATAGCTATAGGGTCAACTAAATAACAGAAAGTTAATGGTATATATGTATAATTGGAACATGTGTGTAAGTCGAACTTAAGCTTATAGGGCTGTCTTATTGAGATTTTAAAAATCTTGTTTAAAAACTATAGTGTCAAGTTAATATAAAATCTTAGAACTTAAAGGTGTTTATCCAATTGTGGTTTTCTTTAGATGAGAAAACTGAGCTGCAGAGAAGTCAAACCTTGTCCAGTGTCACAGAGCAGAGCCGAAAGTAAAGCTTGTATTTCCTGAGGTCCAGATTAGTGTTATTTCTACTTCAGACTATTACTTTTTGGTAAGCTACTCTTAAATTACTTAACAGATCTTTTATATCTTTTATTTGTTTGATCAGCATTCTTGCTTTGTGTCAAAATGAACTTTAAAATGAATTTTACTGATACTTCTGTGATGAAAATTTCAGTTCTTTGTTTAATTTTAGGTGAGTTAATGTGGGGAAAATCCTGGTATTCTGAAGATGTTGCAGCACAGTATTGTTTCCTGTTCAAATTACAAGTAACTTCAAGAATTTTCAGGAAAAAAAGAATTGGGATTGTTTCGTTTTATTTTTAAATCATGCCATCTGAACAGAAGCATTTATTTTTTGATGAAAAACAAAATACTTTAAAGAAAGATTATGATGTGAAAAATGAGGTAGTTGATACTCTCAGATCAAAAATTTCAGAACCAAAATTTCAGAACCAACTTACACCAGACATTTCAGAAAGTAGTTTTCATTATGGACTAAAAAATGTGAAAATTGTTTTGCCGAAGATAAATATTCCAAATGAAGTCCTATTGAAACATGAAGTTGACAGATACAGAAAATTATTTCAGCATAAGCCACAGACTGCAAGAAAATCTATCAATGTAAAGACTGTAAGCTCCATAGAAGAGTGTATGTTGCTTAATCAATCTGAGAGAGTTGACGAAGGTATAAAAATGTCTGCAAAAGTACTCAATTTCAATTGTTTAAAGTGCCGAGATAGCACTCGGTATAGCCCAAATGATTTGCAGAAACACTTTCAAATGTGGCACCATGGTGAATTACCTTCCTATCCTTGTGAGATGTGCAGTTTTTCAGCAAATGACTTCCAGGTATTTAAACAACACAGACGAACTCATAGAACCACTTTAGTAAAATGTGACATTTGTAACAATGAGAATTTATATACTTTATTAGACTTAACAAAGCATTTTTCATCCACACATTGCGTAAATGGTACTTTTCAGTGTGAAAAGTGTGAATTCTCCACCCAGGACGTTGGCACATTTGTTCAGCATATCCATAGACACAACGAAATCCTTTATAAATGTGGTAAATGCCATTACATATGTTTAACCAAAGGAGAGCTTCAGAAGCACCTTTATATTCATTCTGGTACATTTCCCTTCACTTGTCAATATTGTAGCTATGGTGCTACCAGAAGAGAGCACCTTGTAAGACATGTTATAACTTTGCACAAAGAACATTTATATGCAAAAGAAAAACTGGAAAAGGACAAATATGAAAAAAGGATGGCGAAGTCTTCGGCAGGACTTAAACTAATACTGAAAAGATACAAAATAGGTGCATCAAGGAAGACATTCTGGAAACGTAAGAAAATCAACAATGCAAGTGACAGAAGTATAGAAAAAAATACTCAAGTGCTTAAAAAAGTGAACAGAACACAGGCTACATCTGAAGACCCAAGCCATCTTGTTCAGGAACATTTAAATGAAGAAAAGCATGAAAGACTGTACTGTGAGAATAATGATAAACCTGCTGAGTCAGAGTCGGAAAAACCAACTCTTCTGTCTACTGGACAATGTAACGGAGCTCAAGAGGGATCAAATTCTACTTCAGGTTTCTTAAAGACTGCTGTACAAGGACCTACAGTGTTAATGGTAAAAAACAACAGAATAACAATTCCTGCTAACTACAGTGCTAAGTTTATGGGCTTCAAGATGGTAGATGGAAAACAGCATATTGTAATAAAACTGTTGCCTACCAATAAGCAGAATTTATATTTACCAGGCTCACAGTTAGGTGCTGCAAGGGACAGTCCTGCAGTTTTGCAGCCCCAGACTTTGGACACCACTGCATTTTTAACAGGAGTACCAGCTGAGTTAAATGACCCAGTTTACATGAAAGTAGCTCCTCCATTTTCATCTTCATCGCCTGTACTTTCAGGGAAAGTAATTTCAGAAAAAGAAACAACTTTGCTATCTCAGACAAGTAATATTATTCCAGCAGTGGATGATGAAAAAGGTGTATCTCCTTCGCCAGTAGAGTCAGACTTGATTACAGCATCAGTGAATTTGACCACAAAAGTAGAAACAAGAGATAATGTTGACTTATGGGGCAGTCATATTACTCAGTGTCACCCTGAGGTGTTAGGTACTAGAGTTAAAAGTCCAGATAAAGTCAGCTGTACTGCCAAACCAAATTCATACAACAGTGGAGATATGCATAATTATTGCATTAATTATGTGAACTCTGAGTTACCTGTTGAACCTTCCAATCAAGGATCATTACCTTTTCATAATTACTCAAAAGTGAATAATTCTAATAAACGTCGTAGGTTTTCAGGAACAGCAATGTGTGAAAACCCTCAAAGAGAATCTTCATCCAGCAAGACAGTTTTAAGTGAGTCAGTTTTATCACTAGTGAGGAAGGAGAGCTCAAACCCAGATGGCCTGTTAGCATCTATTAGTCTTTTAAACAGTAAAGATGGAACTTTAAAAACACAAGCTGAAATCGAAGAACAGTGTGTTTTAGAAAAAGGACAGAACATCGATGGACAAAACCTATACACTAATGAAAATCAAAGTTTAGAGAGCATGACTGAAAAGCCTAAATGGGATGGCATTTCTAATGTTGAGTCACCTATGATGCCTAGGATCACATCTGTTTTCTCACTCCAGAGCCAGCAGGCATCAGAACTTTTGCCACCTGAACTAAACCAGTTACTTCTAGATGTATTAAAAGCAAAACCTGATGTAAAACAAGACTCTAGTAACAGTCCAGATAAAGATGTTCCACTTCAGTGTGCCCAGTCTTTTCAGGAACATGGGGGAGAAAACAAAATAGGTGAATCTTCAAAAGACTTGAAAGCACAAGGCCTTTTTCCGATTCCATCTGGTAGTATGGGGACTAATACGCATACAAATGATCTGAATTTAAACTGTAGCGGAAAAGAAAAGCAAATGCTGTCACAGGATGTGAGAGATTCAGAGAAGACCCCTAGAAGTTCTGGTTTTGGCACATTGCCTAAGACTCAGTCAGATGCAATAATTACACAGCAGCTCGTAAAAGACAAACTACGAGCCACAACACATTCTTTATATGTGCAGAATTCACTAAATTCAGAACCAAAAAAGGCTATATTTGTTCAGACTCCAAAAGGCTTTTTTGTACCCTTGCACTTCACTAACAAGCCTGGATTACATGTTTCAAGAAGACCGCTTCCATTGGTTAATACACAAAGTATCCCTGCCCCTCTCCTTTTAAACAAGAAACCGGGGATGATTTTAACATTTAATAATGGGAAACTTGAAGGTGTTTCTGCTGTCAAAACTGAGAGTGCTCAAGCTTGTGGAACTACAACTAAGGAACCTTGCAGAGCACCTTTTTTAAAAGTAGAACCAAACAGTAATTGTCTGACCCCTGCACTTTGTTCCAGCATTGGCAGCTGTTTGAGCATGAAAAGTAACCCAGAAAATACTTTGTCATTAAAAGGTCCTTGCATTATTAAAACGCCAGCAAATTCTTCAGTGAAAGCTATTCCTACTCATAATGTAATACCTGAGCATCAGGGCACTAAGTTGAATATCTCTGATTCAGTAAAACCACAGAACAAGATTTTTCCAAAACCACCTCTTTATACCTTTTTACCTGATGGCAAACAAGCAGTTTTTTTAAAGTGTGTGATGCCAAATAAGACTGAGCTGCTTAAACCTAAATTAGTCCAAAATAGTACTTGCTATAAAAATATACAGCCAAAGAAACCTGAAGGAACACCACAAAAAATATTGCTGAAAATTTTTAACCCTGTTTTAAATGTGACTGCTGCTAGTAATCTGTCAGTAAGCAACACTGGATCCTCACTGCAGAAAGACAGTGTACCATCTAACCAGACTACAGGACAGCAGAAAGAGCCAGAATCTTCTAGAGATGCCTTACCCTTCTTAATAGATGATATGATGCCAGCAAACGAAATTGTGATAACTTCTACTGCAACATGCCCAGAATCTTCTGAGGAGCCAAAATGTATCACCGATCATTCAGAGGCCAGGGTATTAAGGTGTAAAACAAATTGTACAATTGAGAGAAACTTCAATAAGAAAAAGACTTCAAAAAGAAAAATTTCAAGAACAAAAAGTAATGTAAGAAGTCAAGATTCTGAAACTGCTTTTGTATCTAGAAACAGAAACTGTAAACGCAAGTGTAGAGATAGTTACCAAGAACCTCCAAGAAAAAAAGCATTACACAGAAGGTGTAAAGAAAAAGCAAAGGCTGAAAGTATCCCTGAATCATTTGAATTCAACCGACCTAGGCTTTCAAAAGATACAGTCAGAACTCTGCGGCTTTTCCCCTTTAGTTCCAAACAGCTTGTGAAATGTCCTAGGAGAAACCAACCAGTTGTAGTTTTGAATCATCCTGATGCAGATTCCCCAGAAGTAGTAAATGTAATGAAAACTATTGCTAAATTTAATGGACGTGTTCTTAAGGTTTCATTGTCAAAAAGAACTATCGATGCTTTATTGAAACCAGTTTGTTGTAACCCTTTTGAAACAACTTACAACGATTTTCCTAAGAGGCACAAAACATTTAAACCTGTTAGTTCTGTGAAGGAAAGATTTGTGCTAAAGTTAACTCTCAAAAAGACAAGCAAAAACAATTATCAGATTGTGAAAACTACCTCTGAAAATATTCTGAAGGCTAAATTTAACTGTTGGTTTTGTGGTAGAGTATTTGACAATCAGGATGCTTGGGCTGGTCATGGACAGAGACATTTAATGGAAGCTACTCGTGATTGGAACATGTTAGAATAATTACCCAGGAAAAGTAAAATTACCTTAGAAGAAAATAGTGAGTTGGGTTACTCCATGCAGACATTTTTACTTCAATACAGCACCAAGATGAACATTTAAAAGTTAGCTCGTTTCATGGACGAGCAAGTTTCTGTGTTGCATTTGAAAATGCACATTAGTTGCATCAGTGCACATTAGTTTTGAAAGAAACTAATCACAGATTTACCTTGATTTAATATTTTAAAATATGTGTTTTTGGGAATTTAGGGCTAAAGGAAACTTTGATGAAACAGTTTTCCCAGTTTAGTGACTCTTAGTCAAGAGAGTAGCAGCTGACAGCCCCATTCCCTCTCTTCCACTAGCCTTATGAATCTTGATCACTATAGCTCCTCTGAAAAGGTTGAGAGCTCTTTCACTATGCAACTGAAGGAGTTTCTCGTCATTCATGAAGATACTCTAAGAGACCTTAGGTAGAGAACTTACTCTCCATCTGCAAGATGTAGTTCTTTTGAAGGTAACTAGGCTCCGTTGAGAGTACATTTAACTCACTACAGTTACACCTCATATGATGCTTGGCAAAAGTTTTTGATGAGTAGGTCTTTTTTCCTTGTAGCTGTCTTGCACGTCATTGAGTGGAACACCTTTCCAAGGAGATTTTCTTTTTCTAAAGGCCCTTGTGTTGCAGTAGATGGGCAGTCTTGAGAGAAGAATTAACCTCTCTTCATCTGGTTTGAAGTTCATTTAAAGAACTTGAATATTTTTCTGAATTTGATTGTACTCACCCTTGCGTTCCCTTGATTTAAGTTGTTTGTCCCATCGTAAACCGAGTGGCCAATTTTTTTCTTGGTTGCCATCCCTTTAAAAAGAGTGAAACATAGAAGCACTTCCAAGGGAATGGCTTTTCTCGAAAATTAAAAATTACTCCTCAGAAACAATATTTTGAAGCAAGATTAACAAAGTAAATCATACTTTTGTGTTTATTATTAGTGTCTGAATATGTCCACATTGGGACAAACCATTTTTTGTTAGCAGCGTTTCAGTATGACTGACAACCCAAAGCAGATTATGTTCTGGTTGTTTGCAGTTGGAAATGAAGAAGCATTAATAGTGGACTCAGTGACAATGCATAAAACTTCAGGACAGATACTGAAGGGACATGCCCAACAGGTAGAATTTTAAAAAGGAATGTTTTCATGACAACAGAATCATTGATTTAAACTTCTCACTTTGTAAGTTTGGGTCAAATTTTGTTGGATCATTGGATAATGGGGTTCTTGTATTAAAAAATTACTATATAATTTTTGTTACATTGTTACTACAAGTGTTATGATGTTTTTCATTGATTGAATGAAAACTTCAGGGCTTCTCTTCTGTATATAACAGAGAATTTAAACCTGTACATATTTTTGTACCTTTCAGTTATGTAAATTTTGCACAGAAAGTTTTTGAGATAAAGAGTTTATTTTCTTTCAATTTATTTCTGTGCATGCACTAATAAAACTCATTGTTTAATTTAAAAGGAGTATATAAGACTTTACCCA
The DNA here is from genome assembly GCF_963930625.1 of Muntiacus reevesi. Classification (NCBI taxonomy): domain Eukaryota; kingdom Metazoa; phylum Chordata; class Mammalia; order Artiodactyla; family Cervidae; genus Muntiacus; species Muntiacus reevesi. The sequence goes on from NC_089250.1 coordinate 140,329,102, forward strand.
TGTTATTTTGGGGGGTTTTATTTCAGATGTATAATTTTTTTTTATATAAATTCAGTTTTCAGGGATTGAACACTATCGTTAGCAAGTGCCTAAAAGATGTGAAACAGTTTACATACGTCAACTGTAAAATTAGGTCCCAAATGGACCTTTTGCCCCAATAGTTTTATTTTAAAGAAAGCCATACATAGATGCTTCAAGCTATCTTGCTATGCACATTATACATGTACTGTTTTTGTGCAGTTTGTCTACTTTCTTAGAAGTGAAGTATTTTTTGTATAAAACCTGTTACAATTGTGTTTCTTAAATTGAGCCTAAGAATGGAGTTGATTGGAAATATACAATATATATTAATAATGTGTATGGTGTTTAAAGACTGGTAAGCATTGTTAATTTCTGTAATGTTTTCTTCCATTAAATTTATCTTAAGTTTGTGTTTACATATTTTTCTTTTACTGTGCTAAATTCAAATGGGAATTTTATTCTAGTGGGAAATATTTAGTTTTCAAACTTTTTTTTTCAGTGTTAGTGAATGCAAAATATAATGTGGGATTCCCCCCCCCCCAAAGTTATAGTTGAAATTTTGTTTGAGAAGGGTAGTACGTATTACAATTTAACTATGCTGGTAAAAAAAAGCCACAGAGAGAGTCCCTGGCTGTCCAGTGGTTAGGACTTCACCTTCCAATGCAGGGGGTAGGGGCTTGATCCCTGGTAGGGGAGCTAAAATCCTACATGCCTTGGGGCCCGAAGACCAGAACAAGCAATATTGTAACAAATTCAATAAAGACTTTAAAAATGGTCCACATCAAAAAATCTTGAAAAGACACAGAGAGGGTTATGTTCTTCAGTACCCTAATGACAATAAAACTGAAATGTGGTTGTGTTACGGTTAGATTCACCTGTGAATACAGAAGGGAGAGGAGGAACTATCTTGCCACTGTTTGCAGCACTATAAAAATATACTTTAAAAAAATTAATGCTAATGTTGAGATACATATTTTTTGCTTTTTTTTAAAAGCTATTTTAGAAAACTTCATGCTCCAGTTCCTCTAGTTGGTACCTTTTATGAGTTTTTTTTTTTAAACTTAGGTTATTTTGAGGGAAAACTTACTTGGAACCTCTATTGCCATAGCAGGAAATCTGAAAATAGAAACCTCTATCCTTCTTTCCTCCTGGCTGAGAGTTCGCTAAAGAAGGTTTTCCAAAACAGTATTCATTAATTCAAAGTTCTTAGTACAACTGGAAGAGTTAGTGTGACTTTTTCAATCCAGTTCCTGGTAAGGAGTTTTTCATTTTTTCCTACTTGTCCTTTTCCATTGAAAAGGGCCTGTTTGTCATTTACTTCAACTAATAGTTTAACTCTTCAGAGTTTACTGTCTTACTAAGTATTCAGCACAGATTGAAATGTAATTTTTAAGAATTTAATTTTTATTAAGGAGTCAGCAAGATACTTCAGTAAAGGGTCTTAACAAATAACTTAGGCTTTGTAGGTCGTTAGTTTCTGTCGTAACTACTTAATTATTGTCATGCTGAAACAGCAGTAGACAACATGTGAATGAATGTGCCTATTTTTTTTTAATTAGAATATAACTGCATGTGTTAGTTTCTTCATTTTATTAAAACTTTGTTTAAAAAAATTGTCAGTGGGCTTAATCTGGCCCATCAAATGGTTTTTCCAGCCCTTGCTTTCTCTCATAGATGTGTTCTTAGATTGAGATTTTTATCCAGAATACAAGTTTAAGAGTTTTTTTTGTGATGCACACCAACTATATAAAAGGTTCAAAGTATTGAAACTAAAATGTATGTAGATATGGTTACCACCATAGATGTATTTGTTCAAAAATGTAGTGAAGGTGATGAAAATATTTAGTAGATAGGTCTTTTGTATGCTAACAGTAATGCAATTTATGGAGGGATCAAAAATCAAACAATTGCTATGAGAATTTATGTTCAGGTTAGATGAGAAATAGATTCTAGTTCTTTTAGTGGTTTGAAATCCCTACTGAGAAAAAGTAATAGAAATTGTTCAAAATGGGGGGAAATGGAGGTGAACTGGGAACAGAATATAGTATAAATTCTGTGCAGCTCACTTATGATTTTTTCTTGGTAAGTGATTCCTTTTCACCATTGACATCTGCTTACTGAGGATTTGTCCCATTTGTGCTGAGGTATTGGCTCTGGTCCTTGCCACAGCCTTTGTTATGAACCTTGTTTTGAGCAAAGTGCCTTAGGGAATCTCATCTGGTGAAGCTTATTGAGGGATGTTAGTTAAGAAGGTGGTATTTGCAGAAGAATTTCCCTATAGTGGAGAACTGAAATAGAGGATCACCTTGGTTGATTTTGGTGTTCGTTGCTTTAAGTATGTTCCCTTTAATAACTGGAAAATTAAGAAATAGTCAATATCTTAGGTGTTTGATAAAGTCTTTGAATTATTTTTTGATTATTTCTCTGTCTAAAATGGTTTCTGTTAATAAATGGCTAGTTTAAAAATCTTTTTTCTTTAAAATGAATATCATAAATTATGATAATGTAAATTTGAATAGGACTTCCCAGGTGGCTCAGTGATAAAAGAATTTGCCTGCAGTGCAGGAGACATGGGTCGGGAAGCTTCCCTGGAGGAGATGGCAACCCACTCCAGTATTCCTACCTGGGAAATCATGAGCCTGGGGGACTGCAGTCCATGGGATCACGTAAGAATTGGACACGAGTTAGCGACTAAACAACAAACCTGAATAATGTAGGAAGAATGTTAATGTATTTCAGTTTTGAAATCATGATTTTAGTCAATGCCAAGAATGTACTTATTTAAAAATGCTAATTGCTAGTAGAGACATTTTTAATATGTTAAAAGACGAATTCTTCCCTAATACTTTAGAGTCCTTCAGCCAAAAATAAAGGTTATATTCAGGTTGCAACTCAAATTGCCTCTTTCAGTTAAGAAATGAAATGTAGGTGCCTGCTGTCATCAATTATTTCATGTTACTAATATTGTTACTGTAGGAGAGCAAAATGAAAACTTGGAGAGAGGTTTGCAAATGACTATTTCAATATTTTGAAAATCCAAAAGAATACATTGAGAAATAGCTTTGTGAACACTCAACGGTAGTCATTTGGAAGGAAATAAAGGAAGAACCATTTATAATAGCCACAAAATAAAAATTGTGTGAATCTGCCAAAAGGAAAACCAAGCTGGGAGAAATACAGTGTTTCTGGGTGTAAGATTAAATGTACCACTCCTTGGTAGGTCTCATTTCCCATGTCTGTGCCCTGCAGACGGCTTATATCAAATAGCTGGTGGTGGCTGGGTAGTGGTGCTCATTGCGCCACTCGCAATTCCTGCAATATAAGGGACAGGACAGGACAGCTACAGAAGTGTGTAGCCCCACTTGACCCCACAGCTTGCAACAGACCTACCTGCTCTTGTTAGGTTGGCAGTCATGTGACAATTTACATCTCTCCCAGGTTTCTGGGGCAGAAGAGCTATTGTATATACATTAACAGCTAGTGAACACCACATTCTAGTCTCCTTCCATGCACTCCCCAACCACCAACACAGCTGTTTGACAGGGAGCATTCAATGAAGAGCCAAATTCCCAACACTCCCTCACCCCACAACCTGCTCCATAGCACAGAGGCACAGAGTTTCTGTTCAGGGGAAGGTTGGAGTGAGCATCAGAGGCTTGGTAACACACTGTCCGTTGCAAGGGGCCTGACTTTATCTGGATCAGATTGGAATTGTTTATACCCTATAGTATTGTTGAAAACAGTAGAGCAATCATCTAGCAATTTTTGAGGGCTAACAATTGCTGATGATACCAGTAGCTATCAGTGAGAAGCTTAAAGCTGAGAGAGACAGAAAATCTGGATAAAACTGCAGACATCCCTTGTAATCAGAAAGGATGTGTGTGTGCTCAAGTCTGCAACCACATAAGAACAACTCTGGCTGAATGTAGAGCAAACCTTGTAAACTCCCTGAACAGTGAAAGAAATTCCAAGCCATACACAAATCCAATGGTAAAGGGTATAAATCTCACTGACTCGGGAGTCTTGAGCACAACCTCTGATCAATCAGAGTGCATGTGTGTTAGTCGCTCAGTCGTGTCCTACTCTTTGTGATTCCATGGACTAAAGCCCACCAGGCTTTTCTGTCCATGAAATTCTCCAGACAAGGATACCGAGGTGGGTAGCCATTTCTTTTTCCAGGGGATCTTCCCAACCCAGGGATCGAACCCAGGTCTCTTGCATTGCAGGTGGATTCTTTACCGTCTGAGCTACTAGGGAAGCCTGATCAATCAGTGGCTGATCACTAAATAGTGTTGACTGAGAAGCAATCCCTAGACAGTCATTCTTAAGGATAAAACCGAGGGGGAAACAAGTTGACCACTGACATCAGAGGCTGCATACTGTGGGGAGAAATAGACTTGGTGAATTAGTTCAGCCAAGTTACTAAAAAACAAGTCCAGAGTAGGGGACGAGTATCCAGAGATCCTGTAATGTTATTATGAAGATCAGTAAGAGATTTGAAATATGAAGCACAGACAGAAAAAAGAATGAAGAAAAGTGGTCATACCACATACACAAAAATTAACTAAAAATTGACTATAAACCTAATATAAGCAAAAATTTTAAATCTTGTAGAAATAAGATTTATGACCACTGTTTAGTCAAAGCCTTCTTAGATATGACGCCAAGATCACAAGTGAAAAAATGAGAGAAAAATGATACCTCAGATTTTTATTGGAAGACATTGTAAAGTTGATCTGTTTCACCTAGTTTGGGTTAATACAGATTTGATTTCAATTTTCATTTTTTTAAAAACTTTGCTCTATATAGCTTTATCTCTCCACCCCCAATGCTATTATTGTCATAGATTATAGCTTTAAAAATTGTGTTCCCTTCAAGTCAGATTTATAATTATTTATGCATTTTTCTCTTAAGTTAGAAGGGGGGGAAAGTTACAAATAAAAATTACATAGTTTTTTTTTTTTTTTTGTCTTTTATATTTACCTATGCTGGTGTTTGTATTTACATTTATCAGTTCTGTGTTTTCTTTGTGTGGAATTGCATTACTAAGTAGTATCCTTTAACCTCGAAGGACTTTTTTTGGACAACAGATCTGCTAGCAATGTTTACCTGAAAATGTGCTAACTTTTCCATTTTGAAAACTAGTTTTGCTGAATATAGAATCCTTGAGTGGCAATTTTTTCTATGCAGAACTTTGTGTCATCTCACTGCCATTTGGCTTCCATAGTTTCTGACAAGAAATCAGCTGTTAATCTTATTGAGAACCCTTCATATGTGAGGAGTCAGTTTGCTCTTGCTGCTTTCAGGATTCTCTGTCTTCCAATAGTTTGATTATGATATTCCCAGTTTTTTCCTTGTTTTTACAGTTTATCCTATTTGAAATTCATGAAGCTTTTTGGGTTGGTAGACCAATTTTTTAAAAAAATCAAATTAGGGGAGTTTTATTATTCAAATATTCTTTCTGATGCTTTTTCTTCTCTCCTTCTGAGACTCACATTTTGAATACACTACTATGCTTGATAGTGTTCCAGAGGACTCTAAAGCTCTGTTCATTTCTCTCTCTCTTTTTATCTTTCTCTTCCTCAGTATCAGTTCAGTTCAGTCGTTCAGTCGTGTCCGACTCTGCGACCCCATGAATTGCAGCACGCTAGGCCTCCCTGTCCATCACCAACTCATGCCTATCGAGTCGGTGATGCCATCCAGCCATCTCATCCTCTGTCATCCCCTTCTCCTCCTGCCCCCAACCCCCCCCAACATCAGGGTCTTTTCCAATGAATCAACTCTTCGCATGAGGTGGCCAAAGTACTGGAGTTTCAGCTTCAGCATCAGTCCTTCCAGTGAACACCCAGGACTGGTCTCCTTTAGGATGGACTGGTTGGATCTCCTTGCAGTCGAAGGGACTCTCAGGAGTCTTCTCCAGCACCATAGTTCAAAAGCATCAATTTTTTCAGTGCTCAGCTTTCTTCACCGTCCAACTCTCACATCCATACATGACCACTGGAAAAACCATAGCCTTGACCAGATGGACCTTTGTTGGCAAAGTAATGTCTCTGCTTTTTAATATGCTATCCAGGTTGGTCATAACTTTCCTTCCAAGGAGTGTCTTTTAATTTCATGGCCGCAGTCACCATCTGCAGTGATTTTGGAGCCCCCAAAAATAAAGTCAGCCACTGTTTCCACTGTCTCCCCATCTATTTCCCATGAGGTGATGTGACCAGATGCCATGATCTTAGTTATCAGAATGTTAAGCTTTAAGCCAACTTTTTCACTCTCCTCTTTCACTTTCATCAAGAGGCTTTTTAGTTACTCTTTACTTTCTGCCATAAGGGTGGTGTCATCTGCATATCTGAGGTTATTGGTATTTCTCCCGGAAATCTTGATTCCAGCTTGTGCTTCTTGCACCCAGTTTTTCTCATGATGTGCTCTGCATATAAGTTAAATAAGCAGGGTGACAATATACAGCCTTGACGTACTCCTTTTCCTATTTGGAACCAGTCTGTTGTTCCATGTCCAGTTCTAACTGTTGCTTCCTGACCTGCATACAGGTTTCTCAAGAGGCAGGTCAGGTGGTCTGGTATTCCTATCTCTTTCAGAATTTTCCACAGTTTATTGTGATCCACACAGTCGAAGGCTTTCGCGTAGTCAATAAAGCAGAAATAGATTTTTTCTGGAACTCTCTTGCTTTTTCGATGATCCAGCAGATATTTGCAATTTGATCTCTGGTTCCTCTGCCTTTTCTAAAACCAGCTTGAACATCTGGAAGTTCTTGGTTCACGCGTTGCTGAAGCTTGGCTTGGAGAATTTTGAGCATTACTTTACTAGCATGTGAGATGAGTGCAATTATGCGGTAGTTTGAGCATTCTTTGGGATTGCCTTTCTTGGGATTGGAATGAAAACTGACCTTTTCCAGTTCTGTGGCCACTGATGAGTTTTCCAAATTTGCTGACATATTGAGTGCAGCACTTTCACAGCATCATCTTTCAGGAGTTGAAATAGCTCAACTGGATTTCTATCACATCCACTAGCTTTGTTCATAGTGATGCTTTCTAAGGCCCACTTGACTTCACATTCCAGGATATCTGGCTCTAGGTGAGTGATCACACCATCATGATTATCTGGGTCATGAAGATCTTTTTTGTACAGTTCCTCTGTGTATTCTTGTCACCTCTTCTTAATATCTTCTGCTTCTGTTAGGTCCATACCATTTCTGTCCTTTATCAAACCATCTTTGTGTGAAATGTTCCCTTGGTATCTCTAATTTTCTTGAAGAGATCTCTAGTCTTTCCCATTCTGTTGTTTTCCTCTATTTCTTTGCATTGATCACTGAGAAAGGCTTTCTTATCTATCCTGGCTATTCTTTGGAACTCTGCATTCAAATGGGAATATCTTTCCTTTTCTCCTTTGCTTTTCATTTCTCTTCGTTTCACAGCTATTTGTAAGGCCTCCTCAGGCAACCATTTTGCCTTTTTGCATTTCTTTTCCATGGGATGGTCTTGGTCCCTGTCTCCTGTACAATGTCACGAACTTCCGTCCATAGTTCATCAGGCACTCTGTCTATCAGATCTAGTCCCTTAAATCTATTTCTCACTTCCATGTATAGTCATAAGGGATTTGATTTACATCATACCTGAATGGTCTAGTGGTTATCCCTACTTTCTTCAGTTTAAGTCTGAATTTGGCAATAAGGAGTTCATGAGCTGAGCCACAGTCAGCTCCTGGTCTTGTTTTTGCTGACTGTATAGAGATTCTCCATCTTTGGCTGCAAAGAATATAATCAATCTGATTTCGGTGTTGACCATCTGGTGATGTCCATGTGTAGTCTTCTCTTGTGTTGTTGGAAGGGGGTGTTTGCTATGACCAGTGTGTTCTCTTGGCGAAACTCTATTAGCCTTTGCCCTGCTTCTTTCCGTACTCCAAGGCCGAATTTGCCTGTTACTCCAGGTGTTTCTTGTCTTCCTGTTTTTGCATTCCAGTCCCCTATAATGAAAAGGATATCTTTTTGGGTGTTAGTTCTAAAAGGTCTTGTAGGTCTTCATAGAACCGTTCAACTTCAACTTCTTCAGCATTACTGGTTGGAGCATAGGCTTGGATTACCGTGATATTGAGTGGTTTGCCTTGGAGACGAACAGAGATCATTCTGTCGTTTTTGAGATTGTATCCAAGTACTGCATTTTGGACTCTTTTGTTGACTATGATGGCCTCTCCATTTCTTCTAAGGGATTCCTGCCCACAGTAGTAGATATAATGGTCATCTGAGTTAAATTCACCCATTCCAGTCCATTTTAGTTTGCTGCTTCATAGAATGTCGACATTCATTCTTGCCATCTCCTGTTTGACCACTTCCAATTTGCCTGATTCATGGACCTAACATTCCAGGTTCCTATGCAGTATTGCTCTTTACAGCATCGGACCTTGCTTCTATCACCAGTCATATCCACAACTCTTTATAGACAATGTTAATTGATTTATCTTTAAGCTCATGAATTCTTTCTTTTGCCTGCTCAGATCTGTTGCTGAGCCCCTCTAGTGAATTTTTCATGTCAGTTATTTTACTTTTCAACTCTACATAGTTATAAAATTAACTTGTAGAAAGTCTGTATCTGTATACATCTCTTGTTGGAACTTATATTAACCTTGAGCTCACAAAAAGGGGAAGGGAATGGCAACCAACTCCAGTTTTCTTGCCTGGAGAATTCTATGGATAGGCCATGAGGTTGCAAAGAGTCAGACACAGCTGAGAAACTAATGCACACACATACACAAAGGAACCATTACATCCCCCTTATTTGTACTTATGAATATCATACATTATTATTTTATTTTCTACATATTAAAATTTTAACCAGGACATAATTGTCAAGCACTGATAGTAGACACCCTAGTTACATTAGTGCACCAGGACTATTGTGGTGGCCTAAATTTTTAGCAGCTTTGTTTTATCCAAGAATATAATTTTCTTATTTCGGAAGTAAAGTGTTATTTTCTTACATGACTGAAAATACTTTACGCCTTTTTTTTTTTAAATAGAGACATTTATTTGGAGAATATTGCTAGCATATTCTCAGCCTCACCAGATATTAACAGTTCATCAGTTCAGGCAATAGAACAAGTCCTTGTGAGCTTCTTATAAGGAAACCCACAGCTTCCTCATCTGTTGTATTACTGGATGATTCATAATCCAAAATATGAGCCTTGGGGGCTTTTTCCTTAAAAGCGGAAGTAGGGAAAATATCTGAAGCAATGATGTTGACTTCCTTTTAAAAATGTTTTTTAATTTACGAAACTTTAACTGCATATTTCAGTCTTGTGGAATCTTTTGTGTTATTCTGACTGTCAATAAGAACCAGGGGGTTGTGTTGATGATTCTTGATGATTTCAGCAACACTTCCAAAGTACTAGAAAAAGAAAACACAGATGAATTATACATTGGAAGTTATATTAACCTTGAGCTCCACTACTCCCGTATTCTCCCACTCTTTCAAGTTATTCAAAGTTACTATTCCCAACTGACATTTTATCCAAAAAAGTTTAAATTAACAGAGGCCACAACCTTTGAGGTGTCAGACCCTGGCCATTCAACAAGATTAAAAACACAACTGACATCCTCAATTAGTATAACTACTTAGAGAAATTACTTTGTTATGTTTTAATATTTTGTTTTTTATTTAGCATCAAGTATAAAACTGTCATACATTGAATTTCTGTCTATCATTATAAAACATAGACTGTCTGTTATGTTGCATGTCTTAGATACAAGGATTGATGTAATAAATTAATCTTAGAATTTAGTGTCAAGAGAGTTATTTCCCAGATTAATTCATGTTTGTTTTTGTGTTCTTTAACAAGTAAGAAAAACTTTATAAACCCTCATATATCCATTTTTGCTTTAGCTCCTAATAAATTTAGAGCTCAGTTAGTGTCTAATTAATAATGGAATTTCATGCTAGGCTTTTACTATACATGCTTATTTTTCTGTATATCAATTTCTATCATCTATTGGTTTTAATTTAAGGCTATCGCAATATTTTTCTGAAAAGTAGTCAATGTTTTAAATGAAGGATATAATAAATGTAACATAGGCCATGAAATGATATGCATCAATTATACAAAAGTGCTACAAGTTCACAGTTATCAAATAAAGCCTTTTAGGGTCATTTTTTAAATAGTGATAATTGTTTTGCAACACTGCTATATAATTTAGCAATAATCATCAATTGATTTTCTTTTAGCTTTTCATATAAAGATAAACATCTAGAATAAAAAATGTTTAAAAGCCTTCATTAATTATTTGGATAACTTCCAAATATTATATATTAAATAAGTATTCAGAATACTAAATTTTTCAAATGAAACACCAGTTGTTTTCTAGGCAACTGGCTTCTGAATACTTGGTCAGGGAGGAGAGGTAAGAGACAGAGACTTTCAAGTACCTTTAGTCTTTATTTCTTACTTTCTCTTCAATCATTTCCCCCTCTTGTACTTGCCAGTGAATTTTTTATGATACTCATAAAGACATTCATTCTGTTTGTTTGGCACACCATATTGTTAAACTGAATACAGTTGGAGGTTAAATTGATGGACTAACAAACCAAGAAATGAAATAGCACAACCTCTTTGCAGTGAATTCCAAATGAAAGAGTGTGTTCTGAACCCAGGAAGTACGGGAGAGTGTTGCTATGCTTACACAAATAAGCATCTCACTCTGTCCTTATTCTCTTCTGAATATTTCTGAGTACTACGTTGTTGCAGTTTGGGGACTGAAATATTTGAAGTAAGGGGTTGAGCTGAGTTGAAATATTTGAAGTAAGGAGTGGAATTGAGGCCTTTTTGTGATATTTTTGTTATTTAAAATACTTTTAATATCCCATATTTAAGATATAGGCTTATACACATATTTCTGATTTAGTTGAATAAAGAATTGAGAATAACTTAGTTGCAGTTTCCCCTTGTCTTAGTCATTCAGTCGTGCCCGACTCTTTGTGACCCCATGGACTGCAGCCCACCAGGCTCCTCTGTCCATGAGATTTTCCAGGCAAGGGTACTGGAGTGAGTTGCCATTTCCTTCTCCAGGGGATCTTCCCAACCCAGGGATTGAACCCGGGTCTCCTGCACTGCAGGCAGATTCTTTACCAACTGAGCTATAAGGGAAGCCCTTTTTTCTGTCTACATTAAACTCAGTGTATTTGAAATAGTCACACAGGGACCGAAAAATGTGTTTGATAACTCAAAATCCATGGTCAATAAAATAAAGCAAATATATCATATCAAAGCAATAAAATACTCAACATGTAGCCACATAAAGCTGAAAAAAAGTTGCAAAAAACTTAATTATGTAGTTACTTTTTCTACCCCAAAATACTCAAACACAAACAGAATTTTTAAGATATCCACATGCTTCATATCATATAACCAAAGTTTTCATTTTTCAATTCAAATTTTCAGTATCTGTGACAAATAATCTTTTTATTACAGACAATTTACGTAAATGTTCTAAAGGACTGTCATACTTCTAGATGCTAGTATAATAATATGTGTTTATTTTAATATTCATAGGCCAGATATCTGGGTAGAGGGGTGATGCTCTGATGTATTCATTCTGGGATAGGGATGAAGATTCTTTAAGCCAAGAAGAATCATTGTTTACCAGAGTTTTCTAGCAGGACAAGGAAATCCAAAGCCCCACTAAGAGCTCAAAATTTATTTGAGAGTATTTCAGGACCACTAAAAAGGACAGCTCCTGCATCCACCTTTAAGCCTTTTACAGAAGTATTGGATTAGAAGAGAAATTACTGACCTCTTCACCAGTTTTCTTTCGGCCCAAAGCATACTGTTTTGTTGCTTCAATAAATCGCACAGGGATATTATATACTCTCTTATTAAAAAATACAACTAATGTATATGGCTGTTTGGAATCATGGCCAGAGCTCTTCCGAATAAGAAATGATCCATCCTGTTTATTAAAAGAATAATTAAGATTAGTGTTACTTGTATTTCCATAGGTTAAAAATCAGTTTATGAAAATACCTATATTATATTCAAAAGGTAATTATTTAGGTATATGATTTTTGTTACTGATTAGAACGTGTTTTATTTTCTAAGAAAATACTTCAGTAAAATATATACTTATAGAAAACTCTGAATGAGGTCAGTGCTAACTTTTTGAGGCATTGAAGAGACTATAAGGATCTGGAAATGTGTGAAGGGATACATTAAGGTCAAATCTAAGGAGCACTCTTGAACTAGGAACCATGTTCACAAGTTACCTATAAATAATAAAACATACCAGACAAATTCCATTCAAAAGCACTATAAGAAGAAAGCAGACATTGGGAACCAAAACATTTCAGCTGATAGCAAGTGGAACTCTGCTTAGTGTTATGTGGCAGCCTGGATGGGAGGGGAGTTTGGGTGAGAACGGATACATGTATATGTATCCATATATGTATATGTATGGCTGAGTCCCTTCACTGTTCACCTGTAACTATCACAACATTATTTGTTGATCAATTGTACCCCAATACAAAATACAAAGTTTTTATAAACTTTTATAAACTTTATACAAAATAAAAAAGTTTTGTAACATGGCATTCCAAATTTAATTAAATATCTTTAAAAATATTATCGAATCATAAATTCAAAAATTATGAACAAAAAGTGGACAAAAAACAGCAAGGAAAAATACAATGAGTTGATTAAACTCAGGAAAGAAGTTGAAGAGAAAGCAAAACTATATCAGAAATGAGGAAGAAATTAATTATAAGGAGGGCATGGCAACCCACTCCAGTATTCTTGCCTGGAGAATCCCCATGGACAGAGGAGTGTGGCAGTCCATGGGGCTGCAGAGAGTCGGACAAGCACACGTTATCAGGGTGACAACTGTGCCAATATAGGCTGCGGACAGAATACGAGATTTAAAACAGTCAGACCTTGTTTGATCTGTATAACGCCTCTTCAGCCGACTTTCGATCACAGGCACCAGCATACCATGGTTTACAGTGAACATCAGCTTCCTGTGAATGAGAAGGCATTGTTAAGCCTGAGATGGCACTTCAATGACGCTGTAGTTTCTGGGCACTAGAAACAAAGTTTGCATCACCAGAAAGATCTAACTAGATTTGGACCAGTAGTCTGAAAATGAGTTTTATGCTTCTTTTGCTCAGCTGCAAGGATTACATAATTTTCCCATTTGACCTTAGGGGCTAGACTTAATACTTGAACAAAAGAACTAAGTCCTGCCAGATTCCTGGACCATTTATTCCTTTCTCCTGATTAAGTTGCCATCTCCCTTTCTATTATGATCTTATTGTTGTGCTTTATGGACTGTTCTGTAATTTACAAAGCATGTTTATAAATATTATCTTATTTGATTCTTATTACCACTTTGAAGGCAAGATAAATACCTGCCATCATCCTTATTTTAAGTTTGAGAAAGCTTAGAGACTTGCCCTTTCTCTTTTTTTAAAACTGCTATTTTATGTGTTTTAATATCATATGCCTCCACAGATCTATTCTGAGAAAATCACATAGTTTAAATAGAATCTATGTGAGAGGGAGAACAATAAAAACAGCACACTTCTTTGCTAGTTTTGAAGAAGCACCAATGGTTATTTATGGCATCCAGAATACAAATTAGAATAAATGGAGCAAGGTCTTAACAATTGGGGGGAAAAATGTATTCTGTACCCATCAGCAAATGACAACTCACAAGCCAACTTAAAATAGAATCTGTTCTCAAGTTTCACTTCCAAATCTCTCTTGTAAGAAGGCATGCCCTTTCCTGCAGTTTATGAGTTCATTTCATACCTGTTCTGACAAACTGGAGTTAGATGAAAAGCTGGGTAGTGGGCCATCCACAGTTGGGCTTCCCCCTTCTGGAAATCCTGAAAGGGATTTGAAAAGTCAGTGGATCCTGTTATATCTCGATCAGTTACTATGCCTATACATCAACACTGTGCTGGGCGCTGCAAGGAGGGCACACACTGAAAAAAGAAAAATCACACACAGCAAAAAATCCTTAAGAGTAGTGCTTCTCAAAGTGTGGCCTGAGGACCCTGGGGATCCCCAAGATTCTTTCAGGGGATTTGCAAGGTCTTTTCTAAATACATATCTCTGTGAAGCCCGATTTTCTTCATATACTTCAACCAGTAAGACATACTGTAACAGGTTTAATGTAGATGCAGATTTGAGAATTTGGCTGTCTCTGTTACTGTAGGCATTTAAGAAATTTTAAAAGTGTAAAGCGACACCACTCTTCTCACTAAATCATTTTGTTTTTTTTTAAATATAATTTTTCATAGAAATATGTTACTTATATTAACATGTAATAAGTTTAATATTTTTTAAATGGGTTAATAAAATTTTTAAATGTCTTTAAATTAATATATTAAATATTACTAGAAAGAAACACATAAACCATAGTTCTTTGGGTCTGCAATGCTTTTAAGAGTGTTAGAATGGTCCTGAGGTCAAAGTGATTGAGAATTGCTGCCTTAAGTACAAACTCCATCTAAATGTGGAGACATGAAATGGAGAAAATACTTGGCTGTATTTATTCATTCAAAAGCTTCGGGAATATGCAGCAGTCAACAAAACAACAAAATATCCCTCCTTCCTCGAGCTTAAACTTTAATGGAGTGAGATAGGCAATAAAGACATAAGTAAACATACATATAATATTACAGAGACATAAGTGCTATGAAGAATAGACAGGGGAGCGGGTGACGGATAGCTTTGGGCAAGTAGTGTGTTTATATAGACAAGTCAGGGAGACCTCACTGAGGTGACACTTGGGTAAGATCTGCAGTTGGAGAGGGAGGAGGCATGTGTATAACTCAGGGAAGGATGTTCCAGGTATAGGAATCAGTGAATGCAAGGGCCTGGCAAATTTGAGGAATAGAGAGGGAGCCACTGTTCCTGGAATACAGTGAGAAAAGGGGAGAAGAATAAGAAACGAAGTCAGACAGGAGGTGGGGAAGGGGCAAAGTTTGTGGGACCCCTGGGACACTTAACATGACTTAAGCTTTAACAAACATGGCATGGGAAGCTTTTGGAGGGTTTTGAACAGAATAGTAAAATTGTCTGCCTGTCTTTTAATAAGGTCACTCTGGCTCCAGGGCTGAAAATAGAGAGAAAGTGGTAAGAACAAAGAGAGGAGACCAGTTGAGTGTTGCAAACCCAGACAGGAGATGATGGTGGCTTGCAGCACATACTATCAGTGGGAGTAGCAACAGTGATTGGATTCTGGACATACTTTGAAGGAACATTTGGAAAGAGTGTGAGGAAAGCAAGCGAGGAGTCGTGGGTGACTCTAAGGTTTTGAGCAGAGCAACCAGAGTCATCCTTTCTTAGTAGGGAAAGTCTGCAGGAAAAACAGGATTAGATGAACCAAGTGCTTCAGATAAAAGTGTCCTGGATTTTCAAAGGTGAGAGCCACCATTGTTAACAGGAGGGAGCAGTGTGGCAGGCCCAGCAAGGTTACATGTGAAGGAAGGCTGTCTTCTAACAGGTGGGGACAATATTCCCAGATGGGAGCAATATAAGAGGTGGTCATGTGCTTCTAAGGTACATAGTACAAGGTGGCTAAGGGTTTCCATGGTTTGGGCAGCTGAGGGAGTTCAAGGCTGATATTTTCTGATCCCTGGATATGTGCTAGTCCTGTTCTGTTTTCCAAGTCTCAGCTCATTTCCCCCTCACATCTGCCCTATGTAGGAGGAGCTTTCAGACCCTGTTTTATAGATCAGGTCTTCCCTGGCCACTGTAGCCTTCACTGCCTCCAATCCTGTCTGTGCCCAACCCCTGACACTTTACTTCATTTTTCTTTATGGTGCATTAGCATTTACCTGATACCGTATGACTTATCTAGTTGTTTATTTTTCCTATCTCCTCCAGTAGAATAGAAGCTCCATAAGGGAGGGACTCATTTGTTTTGCTCACTGCTGTAGCCCCTATGTCTAGAATCAGTTCAGTTCAGTTGCTCAGTCATGTCCGACTCTTTGCAACCCCACAAACTGCAGCACACCAGGCCTCCCTGTCCATCACCAACCCCCAGAGTTTACTCAAACTCATGTCCATTGAGTCAGTGATGCCATCCAACCATCTCACCCTCTGTTGTCCCCTTCTCCTCCTGCCCTCAATCTTTCCCAGTATCAGGGTCTTTTCAAATGAGTCAGTTCTTCACATCAGGGGGCCAAAGAATTGGAGTTTCAGCTTCAGCATCAGTACTTCCAATGAATATTCAGGACTGATTTCCTTTAGGATTGACTGGTTTGATCTCCTTGCTGTCCAAGGGATTCTCAAGAGTCTTCTCCAACACCAGAGTTTGAAAGCATCAATTCTTTGGCCCTCAGCTTTCTTTATAGTCCAACTCTCATATCCATACATGACTACTGGAAAAACCATAGCCTTGACTAGATGGACCTTTGTTGGCAAAGTAATGTCTCTGCTTTTTAATATACTGTCTAGGTTGGTCATGACTTTTCTTCCAAGGAGCAAGTGTCTTTTAATTTCATGGCTGCAGTCACCATCTACAGTGATTACGGAGCCCCCCAAAATAAAGTCTCTCACTGTTTCCATTGTTTCCCCATCTATTTGCCATGAAGTGATGGGACCAGATGACATGATCTTAGTTTTCTGAATGTTGAGTGTCTAGAATAGTGCCTGGCATATGGCAATGGTCAATAAGTATTTGTCAATTGAAAGAATGACTTGGGTTAAAAAACAGTAAAGGGTATAATAAAACTTTACATAGTAAAAAAAAAAATTCTATAACTACACCATTTCACTTTGTGTTCAGAATTTTAGAAAAGTTATATTTTGTTTCATTTATTTAAAATGAATCAACATCCAGTTAAAACCTAGTAAACAGATTTATGTTTATTTAAACACATGTAAATTTTGTGTACAGTAATTATTCTCTTTATTTAAATGTATCAGATGAATACTTTGGAATATTTTTCAAATTATTCACATCAGGAAGGGTTTTGTTTTGTGTTTTCATTTTTTTCCCTACATTAAGTAGAAAGCAAATCGAGATTTAGGTAATTGTGTTCTGTGAGCCTGACTTCATATATTTTTAGGGTATTGTATTATTTGCCTTGGGAAAATTATTCAGATATTTACTAAATCTTCTTTTCAGGGTACCTTTTATAGATACATTTTATAATCATTAAAAAGTATTTTAGATTTAATTTAAATATCATTTATTGAAAACCTTCTATGTACCAGGCACAACATGTTGTTTTACTTAATCATTTTATTTTGAAAATAGTTATATTGTTGTTGTGAAAAAAATTAAATAAATTATGATCAGTAAAATAATCAAAACTAAAAATGAAAAAGGTAAGAATGATCCCAAATCTATTTACTTTTCAGAACATCTCTATGAAATAAGTATTCTTGGCCCCATTTTACAGATGAGGAAACAAGCTGGAGAGGATACTAAGATACTCCACTGGAAGAGGCAGTATTTCCCTGGACCCCTGGGTGGAGACATGAAGAGTTAGCTCACACAATACTTGATATTGCTCTTCATGACTTCATTGTACTTACTTGGCAGAGGTATAGGTTTTTGATGAACTGCCCTGAAAAGAAGAAATTCAGATTAATTAAAGGGCAATGCACAAGATGAATAAGTTTGACTTTTTGTTTGCACTGAAGATACTCAGAACAGGTGCATCACAAAGGATCAATAGGAAGAAACAATAAAACATATTTAAAAACAGGAGAGGCACTACAACCTTCAAGAGAAGTAGGATTATTCCCTTTAGTTTCTTTAAAAGAAGGAGGCTTAGCTTGTGTTAGATTTGACTTCAGTCTAATCATTAACTGAAATATTAGTTAAGTCTCTGTGATTCTAAGCAGTTCTTTTAAAGTTGTTGCCTACTTAACATTTTTTAAAAATTTATTTGCAAAGCAATGAACTACCAAATCTTTACTGACCACTATAAGCCAGTGTTTCTGTGCAATATGACAATGCAGGTGTTAAAGAAACTCGTTTTTAAAGGAAAAGATTCTTACTTCGGGGCAGGAGGAGGAAACACCGGTGACTGCATATTTTCTTGTCTGTGACTAGATCCCCGGTGGCGTTCAGCAGGTATAGGTTTTTCTGCATTAAGAAAAGATCATATTAGGATTAGAGCCAAATGTCTATCCCCATGCCCAAACCCAGTATCAACTGAGAAGAACTGAGTTTGGTCAAATGTCTTCCCATGAGCAAGTCTTTCACCAAGAAGCTCTGAAGCCATGAAGTTTGCTCAGAGTTGTGCTTACTTCCTGTAGAGGCTCACCCTGAGGCTTCACTATCACTCCAAGCTCCCTGCTCAGCAGGCATGGAGGACTATAAGGCATGGAAGGATAGCAAGCCAAAAGCATCAAAGGAAAGGCAGAAGAAAGCAAGACAACAGGAAAAGAGTCTGGAGGAAAGATGTGGGAAATGCTGGAAAAGACCCAGTGGAGCAATGAAAGCAGACAGGTGAGTCGTAATGCACCTTCAGAAAATATCTACCATCCATCGTCAGAGACAGGTATGCCCATGTTAACTCAGGAAATGGTAGCTTTTAACATTGAGTACCTTCAAGTGTGGAATTAGATGGGTACAGAGCTTTTGTTTCTATGTAGTGTTTTAGGTCTTGATATTATGAATGATTCTTCTGGTTTTTTCCTCCCAGTATTTTTCAAATTCAAATTTTTTTAAAATGGGAAAGTTCTAATAGAAAGTATACATGGTTATGATAAAGAAAAGGAAGCATCTGAAGGTGTACTAAGAAGATAGATATTTGAACTCAGGAAACATTGTTTTGAAAACTTAGCACAAGAACTTGTTCAAACAAACAGATTTTTTTAAATTTTCATTACTTAACTTAGCCATTAATTCTGAGACATGTGAATGGTTCTAAATCAGTCTGCACACCTATGTAAGGTTGTGGTACAGTTTCTGGCAAGCCATATCTGTCTACAGACAGGCAGGTTTGGGGCATGTCTACTGCACAGATGTAGCTTGGCAAGCCCAGCTACTTGGCAAGATCAGCTACTCCTGATCAGCTTTGCTACTCGCTACTCGTGGCAAAGTAAAGACTGTTCTGTTTAAAAAGTGAGTTTTATGTTTACAATTGCCTTATAAATAATGAAAGAAATTTAGAAATATATTTGTATACAAATTTTTAATCAAAATAACTTTTAGAGGACATGTTCTTCCATCAAAGTAATAGAGATTTACCTTCGCAAACACTTGAGGCATTCTGTTGAGAGGCAACTGGAGTCTATTAATAAAAAAAAGGATAAGGACCTTCAATACAGTGGTATGTGGAAATAAAAGTCAAGACAATATTATTAAAATAAATACTGGGGAGAGTATTTCTTTGATGCGTGGCTTTTCTTTCAATGACAAGAACAACCATTAAAAACACACAGTCCCCAGCTCAACCTTTGCATCACGTGATGATGGACTGGAAGTGTGTCATGGAAGGAGCAGTGTCACTTTGGTGACAGTCTGTCAGCAGGGCTGGTAGAATGCATGGCCCCCAGCAGCTGGCTGGGCAGTCGCGCCTGTGCAGTGGAAATCTGGCATCTGGCTTAGGTCTCAGAACCCCACCATCTTGGTGTCTGTGGTTGTAACTGTCAGACTACAGTGTAGATACTAGGTCAAGATGGGCTTCCTTAAATAGTGGGCTGGCTCAGGTTCTCCACGTTCTGGCCAGAATATGAGCGTAGTCAGGGCTGTGTGCCTGATGTACAGTTGTCGGTCATTAGCTCCCAGACCAGCGGGTGGGAAAGCAGACCCAGGGTCTCCCAAGGGGAAGGCAGAGGTCACAAGAGGCAGGGAGCCTGGCCTCTGCAGCCACTTACTCCGTGAAGCCACAGGCTTCCTGGAAGATGGGACCCTCCCATCTTCCCTGCCTAACCGAGGATTCCAAGATTGTCTTGGACTGTCCAGGCAGCAACAAGCTTGCTGTGTCCTCTTAGCTGAAAGCACTGTCAAGTTTAAATAAACGGATAAGAATGAACAATGCAGGAAATATGAAGCACATTTAAATGCCGAATTAACTTACTGTCTTCGGTGGCATAGCTGTTTTCTTCCTGGGGGATAAAAAGAGATTGACTTTGTTAAAACACAGCAGAGATAAAGAGGAGCTGATGACTTATCATTTTACTCTCAAATATAAACTAGAATATTGAAAGTGATACAAGTGTGTAAGAAGACGATCCATGAAGGGCAGAGAGGGGCAGAAACAGGATTCAGTCATGATCTTCTGAACCTCAGATAGCGTCCGCTGACAGATGGCCATGGGGTTAATGGGTATATACAGGAGAGCCAGTTGCCAGGGAGTCAAGATAACTGAGCTCTTGTTCCAGTTCTACAACTAATGACTCTGTGATCTCAGACCTCTCTCTTGGCTATGAGGGCCAGTCTGAACTTTAGTTTCCTCATCTGTAATGTAAGGACCACAAACAGTATTTTCAAAGGTACATGCAGATCCCTCCCTTCCCCTGACAGCACCCCAGGGCTGCTGTCAGGGGAAGGAGGGTGAAGACGTGAGGGTGACCCAGCAGATGTGTTTGCAGCCAGTGCCTCCCCATGCAGTGTCCCTCCAGCTTCTGGTGACTCCTCTCTACTGGACATCTGCCTAGAATTTCACTCCAAATAGATAAACCCAAGACAAATGACATGTCTGAAAACCACTGTGACCTCTGGTCCTGAGGGTTCTTACGTGAGCTAACATACCAGTTTGTCTTAGTTCAGTAGAGATTGGACTCTAATGTTGCACAATGTGCTTAGTTGCTCAGTCGTTTCTGAGTCTTTCTGACCCCATGATCTGTAGCTTGCCAGGCTCACCCATCCGTGGGGATTCTCCAGGCAAGAATACTGGAGTAGGTTGCCATGCCCTCCTCCGGGGGATCGTCCCAATCCAGGGATCAAACCCAGGTCTGCATTACAGGCAGATTCTTTACCATCTGAGCCACCAGGGAAGCTAAGGCTTTATAATTGTCTTTTGCATTTATTCTAAATACTGGCTTTCTCTCTATCTCTCACTTTGTTTCGGCTGAGAGCTGGAAGATTGGGGGAAAGATACTAACAATTCCCAAGTGCCTCTAAGACACCTGTTATTGGGTTAGACTATTCACATGTTACTTAAACCTCACACTGTCCTTTTTAAATGGGTATTTTTATTACATTTTAGAGATTAGGAGACTAAGTAACTTGTCTGAAATCATAAAACTGAAAGAGAGGTGTGCAGAGTTTTGCTTAATAAACCCCTGAAATTAAAAGCTCCTTTGCTTAACTCAAAGGCAGAATTAAGACTGTAACCATGCAGGCCAACCTTGGACAGATTTAAGTGTACTTTTAAAATAGCCTATTGAGCCAATATGACATTATTGGGTTGCTGTTTGTAGTATTAACACATTACAATATTCACCCAACAGTTTACAAAGTTCTCCTAAGTTCAATGAGAAAGAATGACCTCTGATCTCCATTTTGAAAGGAACCTTAGCAGTGTTGCTTTGGCTGAACATCCAGTGCATGTTGCTCTGCGTAAACATTTGTTCACAGATCACTAACTACTTGGAAGAGTTAGCCAAGGAATAGAAAGTAGGAATGAAACCTGCTTGTGGGTCTTAAAATTATTCAAGCTCTGGAGCTTCTGTTTTGTAGAGCACAAGTCAGTGAGCTCAAGATTTAACTGACAGCTCATGGGGAGGAAAGACTACTAGTTTTTGATGTCAGCAGGGGCACCCGAAGTCCAACTTCAAGCATGCCTTGGATATGGAGATGAGTAGGGCAGAAGGGTCTCATTTCCACACTCCAGGAACACAGCTATTGTAATGTTAGATGTGCCTGCATCTGAGCTTGGGCATGTGTGCTCTTCTGGATGGAAATAGCAGAAAGACACCTGCCCCGCTTTGGCCCCCAGATACTCAGGCAGGACTCCTTTGTGGGTTCCAGGCAGGCTGCTCACAGCAGTGATAGAGACCAGTCACTTAAATAACAGAAAGTTGTTTCTCTGCAACAGGAACTTACCCAGCCCTGGGCAGTGGGGATGGCGCAGCAGGTAAAGAAGTTGACTTGGAGTCCCAGGCTCCACTCTTGCGACCTGCACAGACATATCCAGAGGTCAGTCTCTGGTCCTGATGGCACAGTGAGCTGGCCTTGCTGGCAGGCTCCAAAAGACACGCTCATTTTTTGTTACTTTCAGTTAAGTATATATAAGTAGTTACGTTGAAGTTTGGGGTGGGGGGGGTACCTATCATAGGCAAAGGTAATGAAATACTTTTTTAAATGCCAGTTTGTAAGCTCAGAACTGGGGTGTTAATTAGGAACTCCCATCCTAACATTGCTAAATGACCTCTCCTTGTCCCTGTGGCACAAGTTAAGAACCTCTGATTCTGTGGGCTCAGTGAGAGCTCACAAGGGTTCATATGGGAGGGGGTTCACACTTGCATCTAAAATCCCTGCACATATGTGCACACCAGAAATGCCCAGAGCCAGAGGGGCACAGACCTGCCACTCCTGGTCACACCTAGAGATACCAATCATTCCTAACTGTGCACACTTACATAGTACACACACCTCACCTCACATTTGGAGGACACTTATTCATTCATCTCTGCATTCTCAGGGCCTTCACCCATTGCACAAATAGACACATTGAGAGAAGCAGCAAGCTGTAACCGAAATCTCGTCTTCTGAAGCCACAAAAGGGACCCAGAAGGCCTTGTCCACCGTGCCCACTTCCCCTCTCCCTACCTGACCATCATTACGAGAGTGGAAGGTGAGAGACTGGCAGAGATTCACTCCCGGGACAGGGAGCAGGCCTGGAAGGGGAGAGGCCAGGGCTGAGCCAGCACCCCTCAGCATCTCCTGGCTGCCTGCTCTCAGGCTGATATTCGTCTGCGTGGACATTACTGCTCAGGGACGTGAAGGCCCTCTATCGAATTAAGTTGAACTGAATAAATATTTTAATTAAGGACCTACAACATTTACAAGTTCACAGTTCTTAATGGACTTAAAGGAGATACGCTATAAATGTAGGTTGGACTTGCCCTCAGTATGTATTATTTGAGTTTGCAAGATAAAGCACACATAAGTAAACGGTGAGGGGATAATCAATTACTAAGAATTATTGAGAACCTTGTATGTGTAAAGCACTTGGAGGTACTATGTTAGTTGCTGTGGAAGAGCCAAGCAGTAAATGTAGGCCTCTGCCTTCTCAGAATTTACAAGGGAAGACAAAGGCACCCCATGCCACCTCGTCAGACAGGACCACCTATTCCAAACACAAGAAAGGGGGAAAGGCCTTGAAAAGTATTAAATGCAGACATCATAAAGTTCATTCTCATGTACTTCACTAGAAAGTCCTTCAGGCTCTCACTCAGAGCCCATTGACTCTTTTTCTACACACAGTCCTTACAAAAGGGCTAATTTCCATAAGCTTTCACCAGCGGCATCTGTAAAAGGAGAGGCCCCTCCCATGTAACTCTTACCTGGATGTAACCCAACCCTGACGTGATTTTTTAAAACACTTTGAAAAAGAAGTTACACTTGAAATTTTTAACATTTCCTGTGGCAATAAACTGCAATATCAACTGAATATGTAGTAGTATGAGTCTTGTGTTTGAGTGGTATGAGTCCTAATGAAACTGTGTTTCATTAGCTAGGGCATCAAGTTGATATTGCTCTTCAAATTCTCAATATTTAAGATTGACATTGTGAGTGGGAGGTGCTTTCTTTGTGAAATACCCTTGTCTTGACTACCTAAATTTCAAGGGACTTTTACACATTCATAAGTTCAAAAGTCACAGCTCTGCTGTTTTTTCCTTATTGAATATGCTATAAATGAAGGCGTTTGCAGTTAAGGTGAGATTTGCCTACAGCCAAGGGGGAAAAGAAAAAATTGACATTGTGAAAATACCCTTGGCTACTCATAGATGTTGATGGAAGGTTTTGGTGAAGAGATTAAAAAAAAAAAAAAAAAAAAAAAAACCTGCGTGAAAAATAAAGAAGTAGAAAGAAATCTAAGTCAGAATTTCCTCCCAGCAGTCCCCTCTCTTTTTAAAAGCCAAGGGGTCACTTGGCCTGGGCATGTTATTGTTGTCTTATCTACTGTCTGGCTTCTCTACTAAGCTTCCCTTTCTTTCATATCTGCAAACAGCCAGACAACGTCTTCCTTTCCCCTTCCCTCCTCATAAATAACTCCTGTGATCAAAGGAGAGGGAGGGGCAGGTTGGCTGTCCTCGGTGCCGGTGGAGTCCAGTATGAGCGCTGGCCTTGCATCAGGAAGACACAGCTCCAGTTGTTTCTCTGCCACCAAATTGGCTATGTGACCTCTTACAAGTCACCACTCCTTAGCTTACCCATCTGTGAGATGGGAATGCCACTAGCTACTTTATCTAACACAGAGTTGTTGTGCTTAGGTAATAGGGTAACAATCCCCATGGCCCAGCAGGTAAAGAATCCACCTGCAATGCAGGAGATGCCGGAGACTAGGGTTTGATCCCTGAGTTGGGAAGATCCCCTGGAGGAGGGCATGGCAATTCACTCCAGTATTCTTGCCTGGAGAATCCCATGGACAGAGGAGCCTGGTGGATTACAGTCCATGGGGTCGCAAAAAGTTGGACACGACCGAAGCAACTTAGCACACACACGCATGAACATGTAGAGAATTAACCAGATTCTCAGCTGGTGCTGTATGTGCATGCTCAGTTGCTTCAGTCATGTCCGACTCTTTGCAACCCCATAGACTGTAGCCCTTTGTCCCATGGACAGAAGAGCCTGGTGGGCTACAGTCCATGGGGTTGCAAAGAGTCGGACATGACTTAGCAGCTGGGCAATCACTAAGCAAAGTAAAATTATTGCTGGAAAGGGATTGAAAGTATTTGATGGTCAAAAACATTGAGTAAAGTGAAAGGAGTGAGATGGAAAAGACTACACATTAATATATGACTCCATCTGTATGAATGTTCATAAAAGATAACTCTATAGCAACAGATGGAGAAGGCAATGGCACCCCCACTCCAGTACTCTTGCCTGGAAAATCCCATGGATGGAGGAGCCTGGTAGGCTGCAATCCATGGGGTTGTTAAGAGTCGGGCACAACTGAGTGACTTCACTTTCACTTTTCACTTTCAGGCATTGGAGAAGGAAATGGCAGCCCACTCCAGTTATTCTTGCCTGGAGAATCCCAGGCACAGGGAAGCCTGGTGGGCTGCTGTCTATGGGGTCGCTAGGCGACTTAGCAGCAGCAGCAGCAGCATAGCAACAGAAAGCAGATCAGAATACCCAGGGCTGAGCATGGGAACATCATTGAACAAAAATGGGCACCAAGGCTCTTTTTTTTTTTCCCAAGGCTCTTTTGGAGTTGGGGTGAACATGGTAAATTTCTAAAATGGATTGTAGTGTTGGTTACCAAACTCTGTAATTGTAATGATTTACCAAAACCATTGTAAAATGAATGAGTTTTATGACTTATGCTAGTTATAACTCATAAAGGATCTCAGTAAATATGATTATTGCTATTTTCATCTTATCCTCTTGTTATCAACCACTGCAGTGTCTCTAGATGCTGGGCACTGGGCCAGGTACTTCACATGTGTCACTTCTGAGCCTCCCATAAGATCCAAGGAAGTGAACAGGGGCTCAGAGAGGTTAAGGGGAAGGTCCATTGCTGAAAACTAAGGTTATTCATGTTGAAAGCCTAGGCAGGCAGTATCCTCTCCAGTCAAAATCTCATAATGTTCTCCTGGGGGCATGACTGGGCTGTCAGACTCACTTGCTGCTTCTCCCTGTTGTGGGGAAAGATTAGTGAAATAGAGGGGTGCTTTTGTGGATGCCCATGGGAGGATACAGAATAACTCCTCCAAGGCCAGTGATGCTTCCTGTCACTCTGGCTGAAGTCAGACCCCTGGGCATGGCTGGGGAGGGACAACATCATACCCTCCTTACTGCCAGGATCCCCACTTCCTGGTAAAGCTGAATTCTTGGTTGGAAAATTCCAAGGCAGAAATGGGGGATGCAGTAGAGGGAGATGTGTCCAAAAGCATACTAACCAAAGAGAAAAATCAGCTCTGTTTAAATCACAGTGAGCAAAAAGTTATGCTAATTTAAAATTATTTATTTATTTATTTAGCTTCGCTAGGTCTTAGTTGCGGAATGTAAGATCTTCAGTTATGGCATGCGAAATCTTTAGTTGCGGTATATGGGATCTAGTTCCCTGACCAGGGATCAAACCTAGGCCCCCTGCACTAGGAGGTCAGAGTCTTAGGCACTGGATCGCCAGGGAAGTTCCTATGTTAATGTTCGATTTAACAGCACAGGCTTTGCATAAGCTGCTGGTTACTAAGTTTTCTTAACTGGGAAAACAATTTACCCTTAGTTTTTCCTTCAACCACATTTATTTTATACTGTTCATACTGTTCACGGGATTCTCAAAGGAAGAATGCTGAATGGTTTGCCATTCCCTTCTCCAGTGAACCACATTTTGTCAGAACTCTCTACCATGATCCATCTGTCTTGAGTGACTCTACATGGCATCACTCATAGTTTCATTGAGTTAGACAAGAGTGAACATTGACATTTTAGGAATCAGTGAACTAAAATGGACTGGAATAGGCAAATTTAATTCAGATGACCATTATATCTACTACTGTGTGCAGCAATGCCTTAGAAAATGGAGTAGCCTTCATAGTCAAAGGGGTACCCTGGTGGCTCAGAGGTTAAAGCATCTGCCTGCAATGTGGGAAACCCTGGGTCAGGAAAATCCCCTGGAGAAGGAAATGGCAACTCACTCCAGTATTCTTGCCTGGAGAATCACATGGAGGGAGGAGCCTGGTAGGCTACAGTCCAAGGGGTTACAAAGAGTTGGACATGAATAAGCTACTTAACTTTCACTTTCACTTTCATAGTCAACAAAAGAGTCGGAAATGCAGTACTTGAGTGCAATCTCAAAAGCAACAGAATGCTCTCTGTTTGTTTCCAAGGCAGGCCATTCAATATCACAGTAATCCAAGTCTATGCCCCAACCAGTAATGCTGAAGAAGCTGAAGTTGAATGGTTCTATGAAGACCTACAAGATCTTCTAGAACTAACACCCAAAAATGATGTCTTTTTCATCATAGGGGACTGGAATGCAAAAGTAGGAAGTCAAGAGATACCTGGAGTAACAGGCAAATTTGGCCTTGGAGTACAGAAAGAAGCAGGCTAATAGAGTTTTGCCAAGAGAACACACTGGTCATAGCAAACACCCTCTTCCAACAACACAAGAGAAGACTCTATACATGGACATCACCAGATGGTCAATACCAAAATCAGATTGATTATCTTCTTTGTAGCCAAAGATGGAGAATCTCTATACAGTCAGCAAAAACAAGACTGGGAGCTGATTGTGGCTCAGCTCATGAACTCTTTATTGCAAAATTCAGACTTAAATTGAAGAAAGTAGGAAGAAAAACCACTAGACCATTCAGGTATGACATAAATAAAATCCCTAAAGATTATACAGTGGAAGTGACAAATAGATTCAATGGATAAGATCTGATAGACAGAGTGCCTGAAGAACTATGGACAGAGTTTCATGACATTGTACAGGAGGCAGTGATTAAGAATATCCCCAAGAAAAAGAAATACAAAAAGGCACAGTGGTTGTCTGAGGAGGCCTTACAAATAGCTAAGAAAAGAAGAAAAGCTATAGGCAAAGGAGAAAAGGAAAGATATACCCATTTGAATGCAGAGTTCCAAAGAATAGCAAGGAGAGATAAAAAAGCCTTCCTCAGTGATTGATGTAAAGAAATGAAGGAAAACAATAGAATGGAAAGACTAGAGATCTCTTCAAGAAAAGTAGAGAAACCAAGGGAATATTTCATGCAAAGATGGGTACAATAAAGGACAGAAATGGTATAGACCTAACAGAAGCAGAAAATATTAAGAAGAGGTGAAAAAAAATACACAGAAGAGCTATACAAAAAAGATCTTCATGACCCAGATAACCATGATGGTGTAATCACTCACCTAGAGCCAGACATCCTGGAATGCGAAGTCAAGTGGGCCTTAGGAAGCATCACTACAAAGGTAGTGGAGGTGATGGAACTCCAGTTGAGCTATTTCAAATCCTAAAAGATGATGCTGTGAAAGTGCTGCACTCAACATGCCAGCAAATATGGAAAACTCAGCAGTGGCCATGGGACTGGAAAAGGTCAGTTTTCATTCTAATCCCAAATAATGTTCAAACTACTGCACAACTGCATTCATCTCACATGCTAGCAAAGTAATGCTCAAAATTCTCCAAGCCAGGCTTCAACGTACGCGAACCGTGAACTTCCAGATGTTCAAGCTGGATTTAGAAATGCCAAAGGAATCAGAGATCAAATTGCCAACATCCACTGGATCATCGAAAAAGCAAGAGAGTTTCAGAAAAACATCTACTTCTGCTTTATTGACAATGCCAAAGATTTGGACTGTGTGGATCACAACAAACTGTGGAAAATTCTTCAAGAGATGGGAATACCAGACCACCTCACCTGCCTCTTGAGAAATCTGTATGCAGATCAAGAAGCAACAGTTAGAACCCGACATGGAACAACAGACTGGTTCCAAATTGGGAAAGGAGTACGTCAAGGCTGTATATTGTCACCCTGCTTATTTAACTTATATGCAGGGTACATCATGCGAAATGCTGGGCTGGATGAAGCACAAGCGGGAATCAAGATTACAGGGAGAAATATCAGTAACCTCAGATATGCAGATGACACCACCCTTATGACATAAAGCGAAGAAGAGCTAAAGAACCTCTTGATGAAAGTGAAAGAGGAGCGTGAAAAAGCTGGTTTAAAACTCAACATTCAAAAAACTAAGATCATGGCATCTGGTCCCATCACTTCATGGCAGTGGAGAATGCCATGGAATGGGGAAACAATGGAAACAGTGAGAGACTTTATTTTTCTGGGCTCCAAAATCACTGCAGATGGTGATTGCTGCCATGAAATTAAAAGACAATTGCTCTTTGGAAGAAAAGTTATGAACCTAGACAGCATATTAAAAAGCAGAGACATTATTTTGCCAACAAAGGTCTGTCTAGTCAAAGCTATGATTTTTCCGTTAGTCATGTATGGATGTGAGAGTTGGACTATAAAGAAAGCTGAGAGCCAAAGAATTGATGCTTTTGAACTGTGGTGTTGGAGAAGACTCTTGAGAGTCCCTTGGATTACAAGGAGACCCAACCAGTCCATCCTAAAGGAAATAAGTCCTGAATATTCATTGGAAGGACTGTTGCTGAAGCTGAAACTCCAATACTTTGGCCACCTGATGTGAAGAACTGACTCTTTGGAAAAGACCCTGATGGTGGGAAAGATTGAAG
Source organism: Muntiacus reevesi (assembly GCF_963930625.1). Classification (NCBI taxonomy): domain Eukaryota; kingdom Metazoa; phylum Chordata; class Mammalia; order Artiodactyla; family Cervidae; genus Muntiacus; species Muntiacus reevesi. The sequence goes on from NC_089250.1 coordinate 140,358,465, forward strand.
GCAGGAGAAGGGGACGACAGAGGATGAGATGGTTGGATGGCATCACTGACTCAATGGACATGGGTTTAAGCAAGTTCTGGGAGTTGGCGATGGACAGGAAAGCGTGGAGTGCTGCAGTTCATGGGGTCGAAAAGAGTCAGACATGGCTGAGCAACTGAACTGAACCAAACTGAACATGTATTTTATGAACCATCCTTTATTCTGTTTTACATACCATGTTGCTAAATTTCCCTATTCTTAATAATCCAGTGTTGACTGGATTGTAAGCCTTTGGGATTTAAGTTCCTTTAACTGTTATAGACACCCTATATATATCGTTAGTGGGACTTGCACACTAGCTGAAGCATCTAGAGTCTCATGCACTGCTTGAATTCTTATAAAATACATAAAGTCATTGTATTCAACAACTTCAGAACAATTTGGGTTACAGGTAAAATTCAACTTACACACTAGAAAGGAATTGTAAATTCCAAAACTCTGCTCACTCCTCCCCACCCCACTTTAGGAAAATAAGGAAATAAAAATATTTTAACATGCAGTTTTCTTAGAGGATGCGCAGAAATACATGCCTTGAGTACCATCTTCTGACAAAAGCTACAAAATCAACCAGAGCTTGCAGCACCTTCTAAATGCACATTTAGAGATAAATCACAATGGGTGACAGTCTTTCAGTTTGTTTAGACCGGTGCTTCTGAACGGGGAGTGATTTTGTCTCCCTCCTCCAGGCAGTGACTGGAGACATCTTTGCCAATCACTGTTGGGGGAGGGGTTACACTGGCATCTAGTGGGCAGGGGCTAGAGATGCTGCCGAACAGCCCGCAGTGCACAGGACAGCCCCCACAAGAATCACCTAGCCCCAGGCGCCAGCTGTGCTGAGGCTGGAAAAATGTGATCTACAGTGAAACTTTATATGGAAAGAAAGGAACACTTCCCTGAGATGTGCACAGGCTGCTCTACCAGACCGGTCTTGAATTAAGGCAGGTTGAACAAGTGATTCTGGGCAATAATAATAAGAGTAAGTCACAAAAGAGCTTATATTTCATGTATGATTCATATCTTTTTACTCATTTAATGCTCACAATATCCTGAGGCATAGGTGCCATTCTCTCCTTCATTTTTTCAGTAGGGGAAACAGACAGGGGGATTATTTAGCTTGCTTGAAGGCTAGTACCTAGTGAGTGTCAGAGCCAAGGCTTAGACCATCAGGCTTTGGAGTCTGGGCTAAGTCCCACTTCCACTTCTTCCACTCCTGGGCTAAGTCCCACTTCTGTGCTTCCTAGGATGGAACACCGAGCGAGAGAGCCTGCCTTTGCGCCTAATCCAGTGTCTGATCCTTGGCCAGCACTTTACTAGCCATCAAAGAGCCAAGAGCAACATTAACCAGAAGCAAGTGTCAGGCTTCCCTTACAGCTCAGTTGCTGAAGAATCCGCCTGCAATGCAGGAGACCCCAGTTCAATTCCTGGGTCGGAAAGATCCACTGGAGAAGGGATAGGCTACCCACTCCAGTATTCTGCAATGCGGGAGACTTGGGGTCCATCCCCGGGTTGGGAAGATCCCCTAGATAAGGGAAAGGTTACCCACTTAGCATTCTGGCCTAGAGAATTCCATGGACTGTGTAGTCCCGGACACAACTGAGTGACTTTCACTTTCAAGTGTCACGATGGGGTAGTTTGATAGGAACACCTGAAACCTTAGCACTGTCATGATGCCTATAGGGCAATTTCTGAAGCCTTTAAAGGACAATGGTTCAATTATTCAAAGACATAGGCCAGGAGTTTGGTTATTCATTTTATAAGAATCATCTCTGAAAACTATACTGTTTGCATACTCAAAAACTCCCTCTAACTGTTCAGGTTTGTTCCTTAAGTTAGCTCACTTCCTTCCTCCTCCTGAACTTTCTTCTGTCAATATCCAACAGTCATTTGGATATTTTCTTATTCAAGTTTGGTTTCTGCATCTGATGCCTCTAGTAATAAAATTTAACTATACTAGATTAATGTAAAACTAATGAATAGTAAATCCAGTGGGCTAATGACTTCATAATGGGACCATATAATTCCTTAAAGACAGTCAGAGTTGTGGAGCTCAATTCCTTAATTCCTCTCCATCAACTGACCCACCTACCATTTCAGCACCTGCTCTGAGCCAGGACCTGTCTGGGCCCTAGAAATAAGTATGAGCAAGACATGGAGCTGAGAGTCTTACAGGAAAAACAGAGATCTCAGGAAGGATCAGGGGATAAATGGGAAGTGCAGGGTACAATAGGCGTGCACATCGAGGAGATCTAGCCCACTGTGGTATCAGGAGATACCTGTATCAGCAATACTAAGGCAGTGTCTTCAAGGAGCTTGCAACATACTTAGGGAGATTAGACTGAGACCCAAAGTAATTGGAAAATAGGTGCGGGCTGAGTATAAGTGGGAGGAGACTTATGGCAAAGAAAAGCTCTCTGAGGGCTAAAAAAACATAGGAGGCTTCCAGGAGGGGATACCTCAAGCTGGACCTTGAAGGATGTGTAGGATTTGGTGTCATAAAAGTGAGAACACAGACAAATGCCAGAAGGCAGGACCTGTGAAAAATAGGCTGGTTGGAGTATCAGGTGTGTTTTAGGACGGCAAGAAGAGCATTTTAAGATGTAAGCGCCAGAGAGTATTAAACTATTGTTCTAAAGTAGTGCTTAAACCTTCATTTATCTGTTTCAATGAAACATTTTCTGTTCCAGCAATGACGGCTCTTCTCCTGAGTTATTACAGGTCAGGAGTCTCTATTTCAGTTGGAAAGAAAGCAGCCGCGCCATGACGTTTTAGTTTGGTGTGTTGACATTTGTTCCCAGAAATAAAGATGAGCTGGATAAGATGAGTCTGACCGCTACACTGCAAGTGTAAAGAGCTTGCTGGTTCTGAGGGTGAGGAGAAGTAAGAACTTGTGAAGAGGGTGAGCAATTGCACAGAAAATGACTCTAGGAAAATATACTAAAAAATACTCCTCTTTCATTTTCTCCCAAGGAGCACATCACTGAAAGCAGAGGTCAGTTTCCCAATCTCTGTGTCCAGCCTTCAGGTCTGGGTGAGAAGGGATTGTGTGTGTGTGTGTGTGTGTGTGTGTGTGTGTGTGTGTGTGTGTGTGTGTGTGTTGGGTACACAGTTGGGGAGAGGATAAGAAGGAATGCTGTGGAGGAGGCTCCTACATCTCTCTGTGCTATAATAGGGTGAGGGGATGGGCATTACTCAGCACTGGGGGTCTCAGTCTGGGAATTGCCAGAGCCTACAGGAGAAGAAGGTCCCTTGGAGAAGGAAATGGCAACCCACTCCAGTATTCTTGCCTGGAAAATTCCATGACCAGAGGAGCCTGGTGGGCTACAGTTCATGGGGTCACAAAAGAGTTGGACATGACTGAGTGACTAAACAACAGCAACAGGAGACACTTAGGAACCACCGAGTGTTCATGGTATGGGTAGGGATGACATGGTAAAAAGTGTGTAATGGGAGGAAGTTAGCAACATTTGGAAGGGTCAGAAGCTCATCTCAGTGACTGAGGAAAGAGCCTAAAGGCGAGGATCTGCTTAGTGGACTCTGTAAGATAGAAGGTATGAAGTGTTAAAGAAAGCCTGGTTAAGGTGGTGGCAACTAAAATAGAAGAGCAAATTCAGGAAAAAAGCAATAGGATTGGGAAAGAGCGCAAGCACTCTGAGACATGGAGCCCGGAGGCTGACGTGTCAAGAGGAATAGGAATGCCTAAAGGGTAGGAGTGATAGATGCATTGAGCTTGTGGTGGTGGGAAGGAAAAAAGCTTAAGTTTGGACACCAGAAGATTATTAGCTTAGACCACTGAAGTGAATCCAGGAGAATGGATACACCTGGAAGAAGTGAAAAATAATGGTCTACTGAGCACCTACTGTATACCAGGCACTTAAGAATTTCCCACTCACATTTTCAGAATTCTCCTGTCTCGGGGCTTGGGCTGTTATCTCCATTTACAGAGGGAAAAAAAGTGATGCTTGGAGAGGTGAAGTACAGACCCAATGTGATACAGTTGAGGACGGGGAGCACTGGGATGCCTGGCTCAGAACCCAAGTTCTTAACCTGCATGATATTCTGCAAGAAGAGCAGAGGGCTGAGGCTGACCTGTGCAGGCATCCTCAGTCAGGGGAGGGGAGGAGGAGGAGAGACCAGTGAAGTGCCCAGAGAGGTCAAATGAAGACCAGGACGTGTCTGTTGGAGACGCAGGGACATGGGGACAAGGGTCCCCACACAGGTGCCACCACACAGTGGATGAACACGAGAAGTCTCTGCTGCTGCTTATGAAGACATTTGGAAATACAAGGGACTGTTTCATAATATTTGGTCTGAGTTGTTTATCTTATTTAGAGTGGATTGAAAACAAAATCCCCAAATGTAATCATTTCACAATAAAAAAACAAAAACACCAAATCATGTGTATACTCTACCTGGAGCTGTCCCTGGAGGAGAGGTTGACCTTGAGGAGTTATTTGGCTTGATTGATCTATTCACCATGGGAGCTGAAACACACAATCATATATATATTAGGGTTATATGTATATATTGTAGATACAGTCTACTGATGGTGATTTACACTTATGGAAAAATGCTTGGTAGAAATAGTGGGCTAGACCAGATAATTCGCAAAGAATGGGAGACGCAATTAAGCCCACAAGCCATTAAAAGTAGCCTTTTCAGTAGAAAAAAAAGAAACATTTTTTGAATGAATGTGTTAATAATTAAAGTGAATACTTGCCTGTAATTTCATTTGCCAAACTGGGGGGTCTCAGAGATGAGTTTGGTTTTCATCAGGGGAACATGTATTAAACTAACAGTGGAGAGCCCAAATTAATAGCCCTGCATTCCCTGCTACTCATAACACATCATTACTCTTGAATTTTGTAGGTTTTGGGGATATGGGGGCATTTCATTTGTACTTATTGTTTTATGGTTATGGGTGAATTCAGGTATCCTGGAGGGCCTACAAGCTGTTGTCGATATTTAGGGCGTGAAGGAGAGGGCTGTGACGTGATGACAGTGTAAAACCTGAGTACCGCTACTTCGAAGTCAAGTTTATTAGATGAGTAGCGTTACTTGAAGAGGCAGCATTTATACAGGATTATATTCTCCATAGCGACTATGTCCAAAGTAATCCTACCCTATTTCTTGCCTCATCTGAGGGTATGTGGCATGGGCTTTTTAAGATAATTTATTTGTAACTGCATTTGTTATTTTGTGAAGGATTTACAAATGAAATGTTTCTTGTGGGCCTGATGTAGCACTAAATTTTAAAGAATTAGAACACAGAGCATATTTTATTCTTTCATTTTCTCAGTCTTCTGCAGAAACTATTCCTGGAACAATATTTATAAAGTCAGCCTGGTGGCTCATGACCTCCTTAGTATTAGATTTTATGAGAAATCCATTCTTAGTGAAGAGCTAAAGAGAAGAACCTAGGTGCTTTTATAATTTGAGAAGACAGTATTAAATCATGGGAGGATGGAGAAAGAAGAATCAAGGTTGAAAAACACAGGGGTGGGTTGCTCACTATGCTCTCTGATGGACCAGCCACTCAACCAAAGAAGGCAAAGGCCACGGAGCAGAGGCCTCAGCAGCGTCATGTCTGAGCCCTTTAGTACTTGTGAGCAAATAATGCCCCAATCAACTGGTAGAAGTTTTCAGGTGCTTAAAATTGCAAACTCTTGCCTTTTTCAGATGGGACTGAACTGTCTTCTGTGGGATGAATATAGTTTTCATCTTCATCTTCCACAGGGACCACATAATCAGCCTAAAAGAAATACAGAAATGCTGTACATTTGAAGCTTACTGGATAAGAAAGGGTGATATTAAGAAATTTTTCATAATCCATATACCATTAAATTTCCTGATGTAAAGGGATTTGGTTACTTCTAGTATGTTCACAGAGTGCAACCATCACCACGATTATCTTTAGAACATTGTCATCACCCCCAAAAGGAACCCTGCACCCATTAGTCACTCTCAACCACCCCTTCCCCTAACCCAGTCAACCATGAACCTTCTTTCTGTCTTTAAGAATTGCCCATCCTGGGCATTTTATGTAAATAGAATCATACATTATTAAAATATGCTGTCTTTTGTGATTTCTTATAACAGAATCAGCCACGTTGTAGTATGTATCACTACTTCATTCCCTTTTATGGACAACTCATATTCCATTGTATGATTATACCCCACTTTACCTATCCATTTATCAACTGTTTCTACTTTGGGGCTGTTATAAGTAATGATATGAACATTCATGTACAAATTTTGTGTAGATGGACATTTTTCTTGGGAATATATCTAATGATGAAATTGCTGGATCATATTGTAGCTCTATATTTAATAGTTTGAGTAATGGTTAAGTTGTTTTCCACAGTGGCTGCACTAATTTTTCATTTCCACTAGCAATGTATAAGGGTTCCAGTTTCTCCACATATTCACCAGTACTTGTTATTGTCTTTTTTTTTTTATTATAAGCATCCTTGTAGGTATGAAGTGGTATCTAACTGTAATTTTGATTTGCATTTCCCTGATGGTTAATGACATTAAGCATCTTTTTGTCTGCTTATTGGCCATTTATATATATTCTTCAGAGAAAAATCTATTTCACCCCTTTGTCCACTTTTAAACCTGGTTGTTTATCTTTTTTATCTTTGAATGATTAGAGTTCTTTAAATGTTCCAGATATAAATCTTTTATAGATATATAATTTGCAAAAAAATTCTCTCATTCTATAGGTTGTCCTTTCCTTTCCTCGTGGCATCATTTATAGCACAGAAGTTTTACATTTTAAAGTACATTTTATCTATTTTTTCTTTTGTTGTATCTAAGAAACCATTGCCTATTTCAAGGTCATAAAGATTTATACCTATGCTTTCTTCCAAGAATTTTATAGTTTTATTAATAGCTCTTATACTCAATCCTATGATCAATTTTTATCTGATTTTTTAAGATATGATGTGAGTTAGGAGTTCAATTTCATTCTTTTGCGAACAGTAGCTGACTTTATTTTTCTGGGCTCCAAAATCACTGCAGATGGTGACTGCAGCCATGAAATTAAAAGATGCCTACTCCTTGGAAGGAAAGTTACGACCAACCTAGACAGCATATTGAAAGACAGAGACATTACTTTGTCAACAAAGGTCCGTCTAGTCAAGGCTATGGTTTTTCCAGTGGTCATGTATGGATGTGAGAGTTGGACTATAAAGAAAGCTGAGCACCGAAGAATTGATGCTTTTGAACTGTGGTGTTGGAGAAGATTCTTGAGAGTTCCTTGGACTGCGAGGAGATCCAACCAGTCCATCCTAAAGGAAATCAGTCCTGAATATTCACTGGAAGGACTGATGCTAAAGCTGAAACTCTAATACTTTGGCCACCTGATGTGAAGAGCTGACTCATTTGAAAAGACCCTGTTGCTGGGAAAGATTGAGGGCAGAAGGAGAAGGGGACAACAGAGGATGAGATGGTTGGATGGCATCACCAACTCAATGGACATAGGTTTGGGTGGACCCTGGGAATTGGTGACGGACAGGAAGGTCTGGTGTGCTGCGGTTCATGGGGTCACAAAGAGTCGTACACGACTGAGTGACTGAACTAAACTGAACTGATGCAGTTATCTTAGCACTATTTGTCTAAAAAATTGATTTTTTCCTATTAAATTGTCTTGGCACCTTTACCAATAATCAATTGACCATAAATATGGGGAGGGAGTGATTTTGTAAGAGTTATTAAATGTCCACATGAGTTTCTTCCTTTACACATCTCATGTGAAAATTTAATAGCTTCACATACATTATTTCACTGAATTCTTTCAGTAATACCTACCTATTAAGTTAGGTATTTTAAAAAATTTATTTATCCTTATTTTACAGATGAGGAACTTGAGAAAAGTTGAGTATTCTGTCCAAGGTCAAATAAAATCACAAAAATTAGAAAAGTTGAGTAATCTGTCCAAGGTCAAATAAAATCACAAAACCGATGCCCTGCAAGGACAGGTACTGGGTCTGTGCTCTGGGCACCAGTGAAGCCCTGGAACATTTGTGTTGAATGAAGGGCTGGTCTTTTGTCAGTGGATGCTGGAGAGGTAGTCCAGGATGGCCATGTAGCACCTGGGCTCTAGCATCTCATGATCTGGGTTCAAATGCTGACTCTAGCATATAGCTCTTTGACCTTGGACCAGTTTTTCAACCCCTTGTCACCGCATCTGTACCATTTCCTCCTCTGTAATGCGGGTGATAATAGCATGCACTTCATAGAGCTGCTGTGAGGGTGTGATGAGATAGTAACACAGAGGAGTCAGATCACCAGCTGATACACAGTGCTTGTCAAATGCTAGACCCTCCTGTCATTATAGGGCAGTTGCTCCTCCCCACCCCCAACTCTCTGGTCAGCCTATACCCCATATTTTGCCTGTAACCTGTATGGCAGGGCTAAACATTTTTATTTGTGCTTATATTTGACTTCTTCCTTTCCTATCTAATGTCTCGGCCAGATCTTAATGTTGTCTTCTATTTCTTTTTTAACTCTTCCTTATCTTGATTGTCCATTTCCTCATTTCAGAATATGTCTCCTCCAGTCATCCCCTTTCCCCGCTGGTTCAGACTTGCCTGAGCCACCGCCACAAAGCTGTTATTAGCAAAACTCGGCCTCTCCCCACTGGGGTCCACCTCCAGTTATTCACAGAAATGGAGAGCCTCATGTAACTCACAATCTTCATTTGTATTCTGTGTCTGAGTTGGTATCTTCATATAGATCCTTTAATGCTGAAAGAATTAACAGTGAGACCCTAACAGATGGTCTCCCTACCGTGTCCCATGCTCAGATTCTTCCTGCCATCTGTTCACACCCTGAAAGGGCAGCATCCCCTCGGACTGACAGACAGACTGAGGATTGACAAACCAAATTCATTCTCAGTCTGCTGACTTTCTGACTTAAACTGTCCCTGGAGGCGGGGTGGGTCATAGCGCAAGTGCTTATAGGAACAGGCATGGAACAGCAATGGGGCATTTGCAGAGTCAGGCTCTGTCCACGCCTTCTATCAGTGGTCAAGATGATGACAAGTGGAAATGGCTGAGTTGGAGGGGTGCCATGAGGCTCAGCTGCTTTGAGGCCATGACTGGCCAAGTGTTGACAGGTCCTTGGTTTTCAGGAGAAACTAGAAAACTGGATTTTAAAAAGAATCTAGAATATGGTAGAAAGGAATCCAATTTATACAATACATAGAATGCTTCTTTGTGTGAGACACTGAATTTAGTGAAGTATATATATTCCTTTATTAAATCTTTAACAGGAACTGAAGAGATGAAAAGAGACTCAGAGAGGTTATCTGATACCTAAAGTCACACAACTAGTAAGAGTGAAGTGGGAATTTTTGCCTGGATGCTGCCTCTATTTTATTTAAAAAGTCTCTTTTTTATGTCTCTTGTTGGGCTACAAATTATACTAAGGTGGAAAAGAAGGTCATTTCACAACATGTTTGTAAGCTATAGGTTTTATCACCTATAGGCATTTAGAAACAGTTGCTTCTTCGAGAAGCTGCAGTACCATTATGTCTGGTGATGGTTAAAAGTTGCCTTTAATGTTGTTTTCTTTCTTAGACTGTTGCGCTTGTGTACTAAGTCGCTCAGTCATGTATGACTCTTTGTGACCCCATAGACTGTAGCCTGCCAGGCTCCTCTGTCCATAGGATTTCCCAGGCAAGAATACAGGAGCAGGTTGCCATTTCCTACACCAGGGGCTCTTCCTGACCCAGAGACCAAACCCACATCTCCTGCATTGGCAGGTGAATTCTTTACCACTGAGTCACCTGGGAAGTCCATTGCACCTGTATAATTGTTCTAAAGGCTAAGTTTGAGGGCTTGTCTTTGACTTTTTTTAAAATGCAGTACTTCTGGGAGCCATAACATAATTAAATTTTATCAGTCATTATTCAAATAGTTTGAATAAGTTTACCCATTCATTTCTACAAATTTCATAGGGAATAAGACATGAAAATTTAGGTGCTGGCAGAAGGGAGATTAATAAGATAAACCTAGAATTGGGTCCAGAAAGTTGGCAAAGGAGGTTCGTGGATACCTGGGGCTGGGTAGAGAGAGTGAGAAGCAAGAGATGCCGAAGGAAGTGAGGGGTCAGTTCTTCTACAGGTTGTGCAGGGTCTCCATACAGACTGGGGGTCTCCAGGATACATCCCATTGCACACCCCTGCAGCTTAGAGGATCAGAGAGAAAAGAAAGTGGGGGAAAGAAGATGAGGTAGGACAGGGAGAGAAGCATAGGAGGATAAAGATGGGGAAGTATCTTATGGAGGAATGAGAGATTTACAGGAAACTGAGGGATAAGAAAGAGGAAATAGTGAGAGGGGCACAAATCCGGGCTGGAAATTATGTCATATACCTGATTAGTAAATGAAAGTGCTTAAATAAGGCCATATATGACATTTTAAGAGAAAACATCCTTTCAGTAGGACAATGGAGAGTTGCAGGGCAGGTGGTTAGTGCCGGTCAGAAAGCCAGGCCTGGAGGAAGGAAGACATGCCTGAGGCTACACTCTCCTGCCCCTCCCCTCATCTGGCCCCTGCATCCTGCCTGCCCCTTCGTCTGGGCAGCCTTCCGGCAGATTTACTTTACCTCATCCTCAAGGAGCTCTTTGGGTTTGGGTGGGACTTGAGGTTTATGCAGTGAAGTGTTGGCTGGCAGAGAGGTGGCCAGTCTTGCCTTTGCCGAAGGCCAGTTGGGTTTACTGGGAAGAGTCTTGCTGAAGGGTGGAGACTCCCTCTGACTTGATCGGTTGTCTTGGGAGGAACAACAAGAACAACAAAACATAAGATGAAAGGGTTCTGGATCATTTCCTGGGCAGAAGTCACCGAGTTCTAGAAAGTGTATAAAACTACCAGAATCCATGTAGCCAATATGCTATTGACTGGGGCATTCCTTTAAAGAGAAGTATGACATGTTAGGCAAAAATCTCAACAACCCATTGACCTATGTTATAAAAACCAGAAGAGTATCCTCCCAGGGAGCCATGAGATCCACAAATCCCAGAGAGCTGACAGTCCAAGCATGCGGCTAGATAGAGTGGATGGTGACCTTGGCAGTGTCGGGGGCTAAGGGGAGCAGTACTCCTCAATGGGTTCACTTTGCTCCTTGAGGCCTTAAGGGCAATGATTCTCAATCCTGCTTACACATAGGAGTCACCTGTGAAAGTGAAAGTGTTAGTTGCTCAGTCATGTCTGACTCTTTGTGACTCCATGGACTGTAGCCCGCCAGGCTCCTCCATCCATAGGATTTTTCCAGACAAGAATACTGGAGTGGGTTGCCATTTCCTTCTCCAGGGGATCTTCCCGACCCAGGAATCCAACCTGGGTCTCCCACATTGCAGGCAGATTCTTTACCATATGAGCTACAAGGGAAGCCCCTAGGAACCACCTAGGAGCTTTAAAAAACGCCAAGGCCCCACCCCAAACATGCAGTTTAAAAATTCTGGGGAGGGACCTTTCATTATAGGTTTTAAAATCTCCCCAGGTTATTCTGAGGTATATGCAGGGTTGCAACTACTCATCTGGTAAAACTACACATTCCTCCATCTCAATGGTTTCCTTGAGTGGGGAAGAAGTTGTGAATCCCCCTGGTCCAGGGCCATCCTCAGCAACTGCTGTGGAAGGAGTCCAGTCACTGAAGTCGAGGGCCCTGGGTTCAGTCTCCTGCTCTCCACCCACCAGCTGAGTTCCTTTGGGCCTCTTCTTCATTATGTAACCTCTTTGGAACTCACATTCCTCATTTTCAAAATGAAGATGGCTAACTATCCACTTCAGAGAGTTATTGTAGGGATTAGGAATAAAATAGCAAAGGCAGGAGGAACACCGTGTCTGACAGAGACAATGCTAATAAACAGAACTAACCTTAGCTGCGTCATGGGGTGGAGGGCTTAAGCAACAGGGGTCTACCCAGTTGATCTGTGAGCGCAGATTCTGACTGATCCATTATAGGAAAATCTCAGCATGGGAATAACCTGGTGGGTTCCCCATCCTGGAACAGCACAGGTGCCTACACTGGCTTCCAGCTTCCTCTGGACCTGGCTCAATGCAGCAGTCCCTGCCTCCCACCTGTCCTGCTCTGCTCTTGTCCCAGGGCCTGTTCCAGCTTCTGCATCGCTGAAGTTGTGTGGTTAGCTTCACATCGGGTGCCTCCCGGGAGCCTCTTTCCGGTGGTGTAGCTGTATTAAGGCACCAAGCCATCTACTCTGCTGTGCCTGTGACAGTTTTTATAGCTTTATTGGCAGCTCCTGGAGTTTACTGAGATTTCTTAATGTAAGATTTAAGCCCAGCAGAAGTAGCAAAGCACAGAAAACAGGCTCTGAAGAGTATGACCTGGAATGAACTGCTTGAGTGTGAGCATGCTCAGTCATGTCCAACTCTTTACAACCCTACGGACTGACGGTAGCCTGCCAGGCTCCTCTGTCCATGAGATTCTCCAGGCAAGAATACTGGAGTGGGTTGCCATTTCCTCCTCCAGGGGATCGTCCCGCCCCAGGGATCGAACTCGTCTCTTGTGTCTTGTGCATTGGCAGGCAGATTCTTTACCACTAATGTCACCTGGGAAGCCCATATGAGCTGCTTAATCTGTCCCCCTCCCCATCCCCAGCTTGAATGGTTGTCTCCTGGTCTGTAAAACGGGCCTGATGCAGCTCCTTCCTTCCTGAGGTTGTTGCGATGACTGAAGGAGGTTACAAATTGGGTGGCAGTGTATGGAGCAGAGTGATGAAGAGCTAGGGCTTTGGAGGCTGAGTGGCCAGCTTGCATGCTAGTTCTGCCACTTATAAAACCTTGGCCCAGTGAATTCCCTCTTCCGAGCATCTCCTTTTTCCTTTGTGATCGTCAAGAAGGTGAAGGCCACCACGACAGTAAAGCGCCAAGTTGCAGACTGTAAAAAGTCTGGGAGTACATCTGTCTTGCTAGCTGCTGAGCATAGCTCTGGCACATAGCAGGTGATCAGTAAGTGAATTATTGCACAAAGTAAGGGACAGTACCTGGTACCCATAAGGAGGGAGTTAACTACAAGGACCCCTTTACTCCCAGGGGTGCCAGGGTGACCACCACAGACGCAAGCCCTTCCTCACCTTTGTTGAACTTTAGTCACTTGTTAGAACGGAACACAGACTTCTTGGAGGGGCATTAAAAGCTACACTCAGGCCTGGAGACCACACCTAAGACTTGTCCATTTAATTCATGAGCCTCATTCTCGGCCTAGAGCTCTTGACCACTCTCCCCTCCCCACAGTTAAGAGTCTAGAGTCTAGACTCAGAGTGTCTGTACAATTTGCCGATGTGGGGGCGGGGTGACAGAGGAAGGAGGGGCCTTAGCAAACACTGAGATTCTGGCAGCTCTCCTTGTTTTGTACAGTCATCTCAAGAGAAATGTCAGAACCTTAAGTGTAGGAAGCTGGAGGAGAAGCAGCGACTAATCTCAGGATTGATTTCTCTGGGGACTACAGGAAATGAGGTGTGATGGGGTTGGGAGCCACATCAGGGTGTGGTTGCTTTATCTTTTGCCTGTTTTCAACATTCCCAATTTGCAAAGGTTACCCCCTCCTTCCCCAAAGGGCAAGCTTTCCAGCAGGGGGCTCCAGTACCTGTGAGTGACCAGATGACCCACTTGGAGGTGGTGAGAGTGGGAGCCACCCGCTACCCTGCAACCTTGACCTGCCCCGCTCCCTGCTGCCCTGAAGGCCAAGCGCCCAAGGTCCGGCAGGGACTCACCGACATACTCGCCCCTGGTGAAGGGCAGGGCCGGGTGAACTGTCCGTGTCTCCTGCTCCGCAGGTGGCGGCTCGTAGCTGTCGTCCCCGGCCTCCTCGGCTGGCAGCACGTACATCTCTGAGTCCGAGTGCTCGTCTGGGTTTTCATAATCGCTGTCCTGCAAGTGCAGACACCATGCTCAGGGCAGCATGCATGCTTAGGGGGCCGGAGCTGCTCCCCCAGCAGAGGGGCGAGAAGGCAAGGCTGGGAGGGGTTGGCTAAGCAGGGTTAGGCAGCTGTTAGTGGCAATGCTGGGGTTGAAGCCAGGCCTTTTCGTTTCCAAAATGTATCACCTGGACTGTATCCTGGGGAAACGTGTGGGCATCTAACCCCGAGGGTGGCTGAACTCTGTGTGTCTGCAAAGAACAGCCAGAGGTAAAATATATCTCGAGAAGACAGAAAAAGGATCCAATAAAATAAAATAGCCAAATAGGTTTTATTAACCATAATGTTGACAGTTGAGGAAAATGTAAGTTTATTAAGAGAGGGTAAGAGGAAGCTCAGGAACAGACACCTTTGAGGAGATGAGGTTTGTTTGTTTTAAACAGAGCTGGAAAGCTTCAGGGATGAGGATTTCAAACTGACTCAGTCCATTCTCTTTCTTTCTTTCTTTTTTGAAATCTTGAGGCACTTATGCCAACTAAGACTTTTATTATTATTATTTAAGTTTATTTTTTTGGCCACACCACACGGCTTGCAGGATCTTAGTTCCCTGACCTGGGATTGAACCTATGCCCCCTGCAGGGGAAGCTCAGAGTCTTAACCACAGGACCACCAGGGCAGTCCTTTTTGTTTCTTTTTTTAACATGCATTTTATTTAAGTCCATCTTGAAAATACATTGACCCAGCCCAAAGTTCACACAGTTCACAAGGAGGAAGGTCTTCCCAGTTGCTCAGTTCCTTTCCCTTCAGGCAAATACAGCTACTAGCCTCTTGTGCATTTTGTGTGATTTTTTTTTTTTTTTCCTGTATGCAGTGCACACATATATTAACATATTCATGTGCAGGAAATCTTTGATTCAGGACTTAAGAGGTCCTCTGACCTCCGTGCCCACTGCTCCCACACACCGCCTGCCACAATGCTTCATCCAAACATGATTTTCCTCTGAATCGATAATGCACCTGCCTTTTGGCCTGTCTGACAATTGTGTAACATTAAAGTGGATGTTGGGTTTCCTTCAAGCTGAGTCCTCAGGGCCCATGATGGGGCCAGCCCATGATAGGTGCTCAGGACGTTGGGAACAGGCAGAGGAGTCAATGAATGAGCACTGTGCTTTCCTCCTCAGCTGGAAGGGAGATGGAGGAGAGAGGGAGGGTGAGGGGTGGGAGAAGGAAAGAGAAAGGAGGCTGAAGAGAGAGCGTTTTCCGAGATGGCTGGAGGAGCCTGGGAGAGAGAAGAAAAGGAGGAAGGAGCCCAGAGGAGGGTGCTTGTCCTTAACCCTGGCGTGGGGGAGACAGGAAGGGACACATAAGAAAACCACTGTAGGGGAGATTTTCCAAAACCCTAGGTCAGAAATAGCAGATGGGAATATGAAAATAGGCTGGATAAAATAATGATAATAGTGATTATTATTATAACCAACATTTCTATGCATTGCATACCTCACTGACCCCTCACCACAATCATAGGAGATAGTTTTTTTTTTTTTTATCCCATTTTACAGTTGAGGAAACTGAGGCACAGAGGAGTTGAGTAATTTTGAGTCTACAATCTGTGATCTGGAGAAGTCAGTGATGATTCCCAGGCAGGGAGCCTGAGAGGTAGAGTAGAAATGCAAGGGTGGGCTGGAGGGGAGGCTTAACAGGGCAAGACCCTGGCTTCCCAAGCAAGGGACCCTCTTTACAGGTCAAGGACCTGATCACTGCTGTGTGGCATTCCACGGTGACGTCAGTATGAATTACTGAGAAGCAGTTGCTTTAATAGACATTCAGAAAGTGAAAGAACCAGTGGGCAGCCAGACACATGTGCCTGAGCTGGGGGTGGCGTGAGCATCCCACTTTGTTTCAGTTTTTTCACGGAGCAGAGATGGGCTTCATGGACTTATTACCTGGAGGCTGAGGATTGGTGTGCATACTGGGGAGGGTTCTGGAGTCCTTGCCGCCCCTCCAGCAGAGCAGTTTGACTGAGAGGACCAGGTGGGCAGAGGTGGCATAGAGGGTATAGGAAGAGAGACCCCAGGTCAGCTGTTCCTAGCAGTCGTCCTCCGACACTGGGCTGCCCACCAGACTGTGCCCCCCATGAAGACCGGACTGAGATGTAAATCTAAGACCCAGCACAGGACCTGCTACAGGGTAGGTGCCCACCCAACGTACATGGAATGGATGAGTCACTGATGCCGCCTGGGCTCTGGGGAGACTGAAGAGGAGGGAATGGCTGCTCAGAAGTCCTGAGCTGGCCCTTCATTTGGAAAGTCTCTTCTGTGGGAGATGTACAACGAGCCTCTCCTACTTAAGCACCATAGAATGCATTGAATGCTTTCTCATCAAGAGAATTACCAGAGAATTTGTTCAAACTTCTGAGAGTTTTAAAGAATCCTCCTCCCCCCAAGTTATTCTAAATTATGACAAAATTCATTTGTTAACTCATTAATTCATTTAGTACTTGAGGAAGTGCAATACTTTGGACAGTCTGATGGGAAATCTGAAGGAGGGACTGTGTCATCAGACAAAAATCTTGTCAAATTGACCATTCCTTTATTCATTTAATCAGAATTTATTCACCTACTCTGTACCAGCTTGACTCTGAGCATAGTCCCTGGCCTCACAGAGCTTATATGTTAGCAGGGGAAACCAACAACAAATAGTGAATAATAAGTAACTAATCATGTGGATGAAATATCTATCCCTGGTGATAGCACTGAAGGGGGGGTGGTTCAGAGAAGGGTGGACAGGTCTACATGGGTCGAATGTCATCAGGTCTGGAGGCTTTATCAACAAGTCTGGATTTCATTCAGTGTACAAAGGGAATCCAATAAGAATTGTGAATGATTGTGAGTGAATGTTCAGTCAATCCTTGTTACAGCTGATGGGCTTCCCTGGCGACTCAGTAGGTAAAAAATCCACCTGCAAGGCAGGAGACCTGGGTTCGATCCCTGGGTCTGGAAGATCTCCCTGAGAAAGAGATGGCAACCCACTCCAGTAATCTTGCCTGGGAAATCTCATGGACAGAAGTGCCTGCTGGGCTACAGTCCATGGGGTCGCTCAGAGCCGGACGCAAGATAGCGACTGAACCACCCCATAGCTGGTACTTCCGTTTTGGTTGTTTGACTTTGGGACACAAGTCATTCCCTCCTCTTCAGGCTGATTTTATTTTGTGTTTTCTAAGTCCCCAGTGCGTGTTCTTTTCATCCAGCAAGCGAGCTCGGTTTTCTCGGCTGCCTGGTGAATTGGTCCAGCTTCTTCAATTTTACTTCAGATGTGACCTGGTGGTGCTGCCAGCAGGGGGCGCAGCTGCAGCGCTTCTGAGGGATCAGTGCCTCCCTCAGAAGTTCCTCCCCCTGGGAGGAACTCCATGTCTGGGTGACCCACAGAGAGGCCACCTCTTCCCTTCTTTATAAAAATCTCTTCTCTGCAGTTGAAAAGGGAGGAACTCCGGTTTCCTAATACTCTGAACAAAATCCAGGTGGGTGTAAACAGTGTGGAGCTGGGCTCAGCTGAGTTCTGGGCCCTGGACAGGAGTCCTGGGTTCTCATTCGGCTGGGCCGCTGAGAAATTGAGACTGTCAGCGAGTCGTTTTCATGTTCTTGGCTTCAGTTTCCACAGGGGATATGTGGTTGTATGGAGGCCCTCTGGGGTCCCTTTCAGACATGAAGCTCACAGACTACAGAAGACTAACTTTCTGTGGGAATATGATATATGAGGAGTTATCATTGTGCCCAGGAGTTTTTAGGATGTCTTGTCTCTTGACGACTCAGCCCCAAAGAGCTCTGTGGGCTGCAGAGCCGTCTTGAAGGGGTTCACAGTTAATTCAGACCCACCACTCCAACGTCGTCATGGTCAGGGAGTGCCCTCTCAACCCTCCGAGTCTGTTCATATCCTCTTGGTCACAGCAAGCCTCTTGGGTTTGAAAAACCTGGTTCTGAGATCTGGGTTTGACTTTTGGAATCGCAGGTACTTACCCTCTCCCATGCCTTGGTTTCTTCACCTGTAAAATGGACAGGACTGATGTCCAAACTGTTTAACCACTAATACGGCTCAGGTACTGACCATGACCTTGAGGAGTGACCCAGAGGCTCCTCGATGTGCCAGGCGTTCACGCTTCAGTTGTTGGTTTGATTAGGGCTCCTGTCAGGGACCAAGCAGTGATGGGGCACTGGGGAATTCAGGGCAAAAGCATTTGCCAGCTGATTGGGAAATATTCAAACTCTTTAACATCTTTTTTTGGTTCTGAATACCAGTAGGAAATGGGGATAAGAATGCCGACTCACAGGGCTGTGGTGAGGGTTACATGAGGTGGTAGGTGTAAAGCGTCTAGCCCAGCACAAAGTGGTGCTGGCCCAAGCCAGCCTACTGCTGTCCTGCCTATTGGCGGCCCTTCCAGCCCAGCTGTCTCCCCTCTGTGATGGGCAGCTGACCACCAGCATTTCATTTAGAAACAAGTCCTTATAAAGACCTCCCAGGGGCCATGGTGAAAATGGTACCCTTCTCATCCCAGGAACAAATACTCACGAAGTCATCTGACCACTGCTCCTCTTCGTCGGCTGGGCTCTCTGAAATGGCATGTTGGAAGCAAAATGAACAATATGAATTTTTGCCGCCCAGCTCCACCCTGCCCAGGAGCACTCTGCACCTGCCTGCCCTGCCCTTGGGCCACATGCTCCCATCTGCTAGGCCTGAGACAGTTATTACAGTCATCTCACATTCATTCCTTTTGAATCCTTTTTAAAAAGACAGTCAATTTTCAAAGTATTAGTAAAAGTCCCACTAGGGCAGAGAAACAGTAACTCTGACCCTTAACGTCTTTGTCAAGGGACATTTTTGGGAGCTTGGAGTAGCAATCCATACTGTCCTGCTTCCTCACATCTTTTTAAATCAATATGTGGATGGTGTAGTAAGAAGAGCCCTGGACAGGGAGTCAGAGAGACCTAAATTCTCATCCAGGCTCTAACTTCTCTGGACCACCTCAATTTTTAGGTCTATAATATAAAATTCAGGATCTCTAAAAGGGGATCACTTCCAAGATTCTCTCTGGCTCTAACATTGATGTTTTTATTTTAAAAAGTTTTTTTTTTCCAATGTGTTGCTACATGCTGGGCAATATTATCAGAGCTTCATATTCACTTTCTTAAAAACCTTATGAGGAAACTGAGGCCTAGAGAAGATAAATCATTTGCCCAAGATCATGTAGTAAACGGTAAAGTCAGGAGTTGAGCCCTGCAGGTTGATTGACTTCCAAGTGCAAGCTCTGAACCTCAGTACCATGCTGTTCTTGCTGTCCTTGGGCTCCAGGGTGCAGCCATTGTCTTAGGCTCTACAGCAGGTGTAAAAATGGATGTGACAGGTCTTGAGTAGCTTATGATCTTGAAGAATGAAATAGGCCTGGATTATGACAGCCAGGGAGACTATCTGACTCCTTTTTCTCCAAAACACATTTAGAGTTTGAGAAGCTTAGCATCAATCCCATCACATAAACTGACCTTAGAGGCTAAATAAAATTCTCTCAATCGGACCCAAGTTCAGATGTTAGAGTGGCATCAATGACTGCACCGTAGAGGGCCACATCTCCCCTCCTACCCCACTGAGCAGTTGCGGTTAGAGGACTTGATGGATGGTCCCTGAATCCCCTGGAACCTCAATAGAAACTTTTCTTGCCATTTCTGCCACTGGAGACCTCTGACTCCAGCTCTAGGCAGTTCCACAGAGGCACAAGGAAAAGAATTACAGAGATGAAGTGAGAGCGGGAAGGAGGTCTTGTGTCAGAACAACCACCTCTTTAGAAATGACAGCATCAGAAACTCTCTCTTGAGAAAAACATGATAGACACAAAGAAGGAGCTTCATTCTACAAGTGGATCAAACTTTGATATTAACAGAAAATAATTCTTATGAAATTATTCTCTGGGCTGACTTTTACCAAATGACAGTGTATTCTGATCACTAAGTTGCCAAGAAACTCTAGAAGAATAGGTGAACAAGTCTTCTTCCCAATATGCCAATATTGGCCCAATGGGGAGTAAGTTTCTAATACCTTAAGTCTGAGGATAACTGAAGGTCAAAACGTTTAGCAGCAAGATGCTATTGTTTCAACCATTTAAAAACAGAAATGTTTATAAAATATTTTTATAAGACACAATTCCTTGCCTTGGTCAACCCTGGAGTCAGGATCCACTTGATCATCAGCTAGTGGAAAAAGCAGTTGCAGCTGTCATTTAACTAGTTTTCCTGTCTCTGTGATCTTTCATCTTCAATTTATCCTTCTAGCTGTTTCTAGTTATTTTCTTAAGACAGAAATTGGCTCATGCTTCCCCTTTCCTCAAGAATCATCAGTGGCTCCCTACGGGATAGTCGAGCTTCTGTGTCAACACGTTCACACACGGTACCTGCTCTCCCTCCCTTGCTCACTCACAGTGATGCCGGATAGCTTGCTCCTCCATCCTGGGCTTTTGATAGTTCTCTGTTCTGCTCATGCGGCTCCCCCAGCCCATCTCCCTTCTTCCATGGAAACCCCTGTCATCCCTCCTCCATGAGGTCCTCTCTAGTCCCTCTGGTCATAACCCTCTGGTCAGGGTCCTCTCCAGTCCCTCTGGGTTGTGGGTTTTGACCTCGTAGATGCTGCCGGCACCTTCTAACATGTACTTCATCCTGCCCTAAGAGACATGATTTAGAGTCTCTCTGTACTGAAAAGCAAGACCTATTTATCTTTGGGTCTGGATGCCATTTTGCATTTGTAATTCTGCACTAATACTGAAACAAAAGCATAAGCCAGTAAATGAATTGAATGAGTGAAAATGAGGATAGTAATAAGAGATTTCATCATTGAATATTTCCTGCGTGCTGAATGCTAGGGGAAGTATTATGAATGTATTTCTTTGTTTATCATCAAAACAGTCTCTGTCGTAGGTGCCTTATTATCTGTTTTATAGTCAAGAAAAATGAGGCTAAGAGAGGTTGCAAAACCTGCCTGAGGCACACGGCTAGTGAGTGCAGGGACTGGATTGGAGGCCAGGCTGTGTTGGCTTCTGCAGCTGAAATCTCATGTGAACGGCCTGGCCCTCCACTGAGCATTCAGATAAAACCCAGGAGAAACAAGAATAGCCCAATCCAGGTATTGTGGCGCATTGAGGCAGAAAACAGAGAAAAGGATCAGGAGGTGGAAGTTATTTGCTTGGTACCCCGCCTTCCCCAGCTACATCTGTCTTCTGGCACAGCATCACACTCATCACGTTATACGTAGCAAGCCATTGCCCATACTGAAAAGCATAGCAATCCAAAGTACTAGATTCAAGTAATGGGTGGTTTTCCAGCATCTCAAGGAGACTCCCAAAGTGTGCGGGTGGTGGTTTTAGACCCAAGCTCCCTGGGTTCAAATCCTGGCTCTGCTTTTTATTACCTGCTTGGCAATGGACCAGCACCTTAATTGTTTAAAGCTCAATATCCTTGTCTGTAAAACAAGGATAAGAATAGTGGCTGCCTCATGTTTTTATGAGAATCAAGTCATATAATACATGTGAAATGTTTTGCAAAGCCTGACCACATTAAATGCTATGTTAATGTTACTCATTGTTGTCTTAATAAATCCTCAAAATGATATCAATTCAATTTCACTCTAGTGGTAACCACACAGCATTGTTACCACAAAGAAATGGATCCAAGAACCCTCTAGTATGTAGTGAGTGAAATTTTCCGGAGGGTAAGTTCAAGTTGAATATGGGCCAGATGGTATGGGGTTGCAGGCCCCTGCTAGGGAGCTGAGATGCTGGTTGGGCCTCCCTGTCAGGGAAAACTTCTTCTGTTGTGTTATGTACCTGGTTTGGGGTTTAGCCTCTATTTACTGTGTCATAATCCCAGGCTTCCCTGGTGGCTCAGATGTTAAAGAATCTGCCTGGAATGCAGGAGAGACCCGGGTTCAATCTCTGGGTCGGGAAGATCCCCTGGAAAAGGAAATGGCAGCCCACTCCAGTGTTCTGGCCTGGAGAATTCCATGGACTGTATAGTCCATGGGGTCGCAAAGAGTCAGACACAACTGAGCGACTTTCACTTCACTCACTCTCTCCGCCAGTGGTAAAGAATCTGCCTGCCAATGCAGGAGGCGTAAGAAACATGAGTTTGATACCTTGGTCAGGAAGATTCTCTGGAGAAGAAAATGGCAACCCACTCCAGTATTCTTGCCTGGGGAATTGCATGGACAGAGGAGCCTGGTGAGCTACAGTTCTTTGGGTCTCAAAGAACTGGACACAACTGAGCATGCACATACACACACATGCACACACACACACATGCATAATTCTCACAATAACCTGAGGGATAGACATACTTATCTCCAGATAATGAATGTGAGGCTCAAGGACGTTACAAAACTTTCCTAGATTCAGTGATTAAGGGGCAAAGCCAGGATTCTGACCCAGGCCTAAAAACCCCAGAGGCTAAGATCTTCTCACTGAGCCCAGCCTCTACATGAAATAAAAGACCTAGAGTCTAGAGAAACTTTCACGGATCAGACTGAGGACAATCTGGGGTGGTATAGAATTTCCTGGTGTATGTCTAGCAGCCGATCATAATCCCAGGTGCTGGGGGAATTTGAAGAAACACGCACCCATTGAGGGCTGAGAGGTTACCGAGGCCATGTGCCCAAGGCAGGCTGGAACTAGGCCTTAAAGGAGAATGGTGATGAAAGAGGGTGTCCTCCTTCCACCCTCAAGATGGCGGCTTGGGTGTCAGTTCCAGAAGCACAGCTTAGCCAGTGGGAGGAAGGGGCATCCATAAGGCATAGCCATGCACAGAACGGTTGAACTGCACTGGAGAATCACAGGGAAATACACTAACAGGTTAACAAAGCTCGGTTTGATGCCAACCAGGGGGATGTTCCAGCCTCAGTGGCTACTGCAGTTTCCAGTGACAAGGTGGAGAGGGGGAGGCTAACAAGGATGGTGTCTGAGTACCCTTGATGACAACCCACTCCATGCCTGGAAAATCCCATGGACAGAGGAGCCTTGTGGGCTACTGTCCAAAATGTCACAAAGAGTCCGGCACGATTGATGACTAATACAAAGATGTGATGAGACAGAGTCTGAACCAGACTGGGGGTTCTTGGGAATGGGGAGAGATGGCTGGAAGGACAGTAAAGGACTCTGATGAGAGCTGGAGGGAAAGGGTAAAGGAGAGGGTGTGGATGTCGTCTCTTGCTTGGGTGTCCTCGGGAGCACCAGAGATCCTGGGTGGACCTGGTGACCTCCGAGTGATGGGCACTGAGGTGCACTCCGCAACTGCATGTTCACACATGTCCTCCACTCTGGCCCTGATCTCACTCTAGAGGCTGTGCTCTGGCCACTGGGCCCGGCACCGTTCTCCTCTTGCAGAACGGGATGCAAGCAACCAGTGGGGAGACTTGCAGTAGACACAGGAAGAAGAGAGGAAGGAGGGTGCTCTAGCTGCGGTGGTGGGGACAGACGCAGGGAAGGAACGGAAAGCAGAACTACCGAGGCTGCGGGGGAGGCAGCGAGCTGACAGTCCCTCTGGGTACACCCAGAGGAGAAAGGGATGTGACTTAGTGTGCGGAGCTGAGGCCAAAGCTAGCCTCTGCCAGACTGACTGGGAGTGGTGACTTGCATCTAAATCCTTAACATCTTAGAAATTCCCTTTATCTGTATGATCATTCACCTTTCACAGGGCCCTGTGAATGTGTGTGGGTGTGCAGAAATGGGGGAAAGGGTCCTGGCTCAGTTATCAGCTGTCTGTATGACCTCGGGCATTCACTGTGCCTCTCTGCTCTCCAGTGTCCTAAGATGAGAAGTTTGGATTGGGTGATCTTTCAGGACTTTCTAGGTTTTAAAATACCTTTGAGTCCAAGTTTCATTCCTCTATTCTTAGTTGCATGAGTCAGAACGGATGTTGAATACAGCTCTTCCCATGTTCAGCTTTGCTGGTACCAATTAGAAGTAACCAGGGAGACAAAAGATCAAATGAATACTAGCTTTACTAAGGACACCGGGACAGGAGGAAAACAAGCTATATTTCATTCTCAAAAGCAAGTTATGTTTCAGGCAAAGGGTTGTTATGCATGCTTTGTGCTTCTGTGGTGGGCATTTACCCAGCGATCACTTTCTAAGTATCTTCCTTTGCCCTGAGGTCTCCCCTCTTTATCATTGCTCTGATCTTCTCCCTGCGAGACATCAGTGGGGGAGGAGAAGGTGGCCCTCTGGGGATGTGACAACAGCCCCTGGGTATCAGGCCCCCAAGGTACAGGGAGAGAGGCCTGTTCAGTTCTGACCTCTCAGGGGCTTGCAGAGTGACCAGAGGAGCTTCTGCAGTGACCTCAGAAGACTCCAGATGCACCACAACTGATCTCCCCTTCCCACCCTCCCTCTCTAGCCAGACCTCAGACTCAGAGATACAGGAAACTGCTCAATTCTGAAAGTTCAAGAAGCAGCAGGTGGCTTCTTGAACTTAATATTAGAGGCTCTGGGGCTTTTAGGATAATAAATAAGAAATATCCTGGAAAAGTGTAACCATCCTAACTTGGGTCAAAGGGAAGAACAATGGAATGGAAGCCTAGAGTGGGTCTTTTTTAGTGGACAGAATTACTGAATATTCCTGAGACACATTTCCCTCATTTGTGAAACCAAAATAGCCATTTCTATTTAATGCACTAATGAGAGATTAGAGTGCTAGTGGTAAAGAACCCACTGCCAACGCAGGAGACATAAGAGACGCGGGTTTGATCTCTGGGTCAGGAAGATCCCCTGGAGGAGGAAATGGCAACCCACTCCAGTATTCATGTCTGGAGAAAACCATGGACAGAAGAACCTGTCTGGCTACAATCCAGAGGGTCTCAAAGACTCAGACATGACTGAAGTGACTTAGCACAAGCACAATGAGAGATTAAATGAGCAAAGCTATGGTTTTTCCAGTAGTTATGTATGGATGTGAGAGCTGGACTATAAAGAAAGCTGAGCAGTGAAGAACTGATACTTTTGAACTGTGGTGTTGGAAAAAAACTCTTGAGACTCCCTTGGATTGCAAGGAGATCCAACCAGTCAATCCTAAAGGAAATCAGTCCTGAATGTTCATTGGCAGGACTGATGCTGAAGTTGAAACTCCAATACTTTGGCCACCTGATGTGAAGAGCTGACTAATTAAAAAAAGACCTTGATCCTGGGAAAGATTGAAGGCAGGAGGAGAAGGGGATGACAGAGGGTTAGATAGTTGGACAACATCACTAACTCGATGGACATGAGTTTGAGCAAGCTCCAGAAGTTGGTGATGGACAAGAAAGTCTGGTGTGCTGCAGTTCATGGGGTTGCAAATAGTTGGATGTGACTGAGTGAATGAACTGAACTGAACTGAATCGAATGTCTATAAAGAGCTTAGCACAATGTCCAGGTCAGAGTAAACACCCAGTATGTTCTGAATAGCTTCCCTTCCCCCAGCAATGCCAGCTGCGCGAGAATAATACAGTTTCCTTGGTAGACCGTGGTGTTCCTGCAAACAATGTTCTTTCCTCAGAGCCCAAGTAGATTGTGGGGTCTGGAGTGAAAGTAGCAGGGTGCACACTGGCCTAACCTGCTTGCATCTGTAGAAGGTCCAAGCCTCACTGTTTATAAGATTCAAGCTTTATCCTTCCACCTTCTGAGAGGGACTGTGATGATGCTCCTGCTGACCTCTAGGAGGCGCTCGCCATTTCTATCCTCTGCTTTCTGAAGGTCAGCATCACCAAGGTCAACACACTCTCCACCTTGGCTTAATAAGTTTGGGAAGCCATTAGCTTCTGGGACTGGACATAGGACATAAATCTATCATCCAGAGGAAACAGGTGGGGCTGCTTCAGAAGTCTTGGGTGGACCAAATCTGCATAGGCCTCTAGGAAGCCCTTGACTGGTCCCTGGACTCAGCAGGACTGGTGGTCTAGTATCTCCAAACACTGGGGCCTCCAATGTCCTTGAAGACTCTATGGGTTCAGGCGAAACTGTCAGGGCTGGTTTCTGAGGCCCCGGCTTGCAGCTGCACAAGGACCTCAAGGCTCAGGAGGAATAGCCCAAAATGCTCCGGGGACATGAGGTGGTGGGGGGGCAGGAAGTGGCAAGGCGGGGTACGAACTGCAGGTGATGATGACAGTCTTGCCAAAAGGACCTTTTCCAGGGATTGAGTGTAAGAGCAGGGAGACTAGGCAAGACTATATTGGTCTGTTGAAACAACAGGATAAATTTTGGAGATTCTAGAATTTCAATAGATTTGTCTTTCAGTTTAGGAGAATCAATAAGGACAGAGTTGGTGATTTACAGCAGGCTTTCTCAAATTTAATATACAATCAAACCCTCTGGAGTTCTTGTTAAAACACAAATTCTGATCCAGTAGTTCTAGGGTGGAGCAGAGATTCTGCATTTCTAACAAGCATCCTGCTGATGCTGCCAGGCTAGGAATTACATTTTGGGGGCTTCCCTGGTGGCTCAGACGGTGAGGAATCTGCCTGCAGTGTGGGCAACCTGGGTTCGATCCTGGGTTGCAAAGATCCCTTGGAGAAGGAACTGACAACCCACTTCAGTATTGTTGCCTGGAGAAACCCACAGACAGAGGAGCCTGGTGGGCTACAGCCCATAGGGTCACACATAGTCAGATATGACTGAGCAACTAGCACACACACACACATTCACACACACACAGAGTCACACACACACACTTTCTCTCTCTCTCTCTCACACACACACACACAGCAAAGACTTAGAAGACCTAACTACATTTCAGTGTCATAAGAGAGATTAAGTACAAAGGTACTGATATCAAGACTATTTGGGGAGTTTCAGGGAAGAGAGCAGGTATCTGAGGTCAAGCAAGGGAACATTTCTGAGCATCAGGGAGATTGAAAGTGATGGAGTTCTAAAGTTAGGGAAGATTAGGAGAGACTGCTTCATCACTAGGCCCTGGGCTCCCAGGACTTGTGTTTCTGCCAGAGTGTTAGCTCTGGTGAGAACCTAACAGGTTTTCTGGTTCAGCCCTGCATGATTGAGAAACGAGAAAAGTTATCCAAGGTTACACAGCCATTTAGTGGCTGAACCTTGATGGATCTTGTTTGTGGGTCCTCTTGATGATGTAAAACCATGAAAATATTTAAGCAAAGGTATTTCAGAACAATTCTCTGGTGGAGACTGAAAAGACCCCATAACATTAATAATTTAGAAGACTACTTAGAGGCTTTTATTCTAGGACAAGAAAGAGATGAGCAGAGTCTGAGCTATAACTTTGTAAATAGAAAGGGGCAAAAATATTTGAGAGATATTTAAAAGAGAATAAATAGGATTTAGAGTTTGATTTTTTTTTTTTTTTTTTTTTGTAGAGGTTGAGTGAAGAGGAGGAATCAAGGATGATCTCCAGCATGTGTGGTTAGGCAAAAGGTAAATAAATCGTGAATGCTCCCTGTCTTCTGCCCAAGTAAAAAATAGAGGAAAAGAAGGGACCTGGGTGAGGGGATGAACAAGGAGACAGTTGAGTGTGAACAAGGAGACAGTTGAGTGTGAACAAGGGAGACAAGGACCATCAGGAGACATCCATTCTAGTCAGATAGATCGAATTGCCTGAACTCCTAATGTTTGTGTTCAGCATCTCCAGTGCTGTTGGGTCATCTACAAAGTAACAAACGTTCCTGCTAACTCTCCAGGTTTCAAATTGAATGGCACCCTCTCAGACAGACCTTCCCTGACTACTCAAGTTGTTCCCCTACCCTATACTGATTCCCTATCACTGCGTCTGCCATCTTCCTTCCCAGCAGTTACCACGTTTGGATATTTGTGTTTACCAGTTTGCATTCTGATTTATTATCTGACTCCCTACTAGTCATTAGGTTCTTTTAGGTCCAGGACTATATTTTATTTCCTGTTATATATCTAGCAGAGTGAGTATCAAACAGGACATTCCTATAATGTTTGTGGAGTTAATCAAAGAATGTGTGGTACAGCTGAAGCACCTGGAGATGTTTATTTTAGAAAGAAACTATTCAAATGACCTAATATCTTATTTTATTCCTTGAAGTTGCACAGAACAACTCTATTTCCACTTTTTAAAATTTTTTAAATCTTGCACTGTGTGGCTACCAGAACAGACTTAGGAAGCCACAGGAAATGGATCACATCTACATTGCTCCATGGCTGTCTCTTCCTGATGGGCTCAAAAAGGCTTGGAAGGTCATCACAGGAGGTTTCCAAGTGGAAAGGGGACCCTGAGTGTGGTGTGTGGGAGTGGGGTAACTTAACACAATGGATTGGATGTTAAACTATATGACCTCTGGGCCCCTTTTACTTGAAACCCCATGATGCCATATTCTTCAATCAAGCCTTTGGGCTTAATAGATGCAGTCTGCTTTGATTTCTTTTCTCTTTTGGAACTTTGGAGGGAAAAATGTATTTGTTTTTATCAATTTTTGATTAGGTAGATTTTAGACAAGACTGGGTGTGTTCAAGGTGATATGGCCATAGAAAAACTGGGTAGATTTTAAAGGTCAGGGTACTTAAATTTTTAGCTCTAAATTGCAAAGGAATCCCTGGCCAACTGTCTAGACTTGCTGACTGATTGGCAATGTGAGGTCAATAAATTCTCTTTCACCTAAAGAGTTCTAAAAAGTGATCCTATGAGTCAGTGGCCAGACTTGGTATGCTGGTCAGCATTTCTCAGTGTGATAAGATTTCATTAGTGCTCAAGGAAAACTCAACTTTCTGATTTAATACTATCTTGATCAGTGGTAGAAAAATTAAAATAGTCATCATTCCTTAAGGTTGAGATTTGGTTTCAGTTGTCATTCTGTAGAGGAAGAGTTATCATCAGTGTCTGTAGCCCTGTGGTTCTCAGTGAGGGATGGATAGACCTGTCCACATCCAGGACATCCTTTTATTTTAGAAACTAAAGAGAGATTTTAGACCTACCTGCCCAGTGCATCTTTTCTAGACAAGGAAATTGTGATGGAAAATTTATTTAGCTTCAGTTTAATTCAGTTCAGTCATTCAGTCATGTCCAACTCTTTGCGATCCCATGAACTGCAGCACACTAAGTTTCCCTGTCTATCACCAACTCCTGGAGCTTACTCAAACTCATGTCCATCAAGTTGGTGATGCCATCCAACCATCTCATCCTCTGTTGTCCCCTTCTCCTCCCACCTTCAATCTTTCCCAGCATCAGGGTCTTTTCAAACAAGTCAGTTCTTTGCATCAGGTGGCCAAAGTATTGGAGTTTCAGCTTCATCATCAGTCCTTTAAATGAATATTCAGGATTGATTTCCTTTAGGATGGACTGGTTGGATCTCCTTGCAGTCCAAGGGACTCTCAAGAGTCTTCTCCAACACCACAGTACAAAAGCATCAGTTCTTCGGCACTCAGCTTTCTTTATAATTCAACTCTCATATCCATACATGACTACTGGAAAAACCATAGCTTTGACTAGACAGACCTTTGTTGGCAAAGTAATGTCTCTGCTTTTTAATATGCTGTCTAGGTTGGTCATAACTTCTCTTCCAAGGGACAGTGTCTTTTAATTTCATGGCTGCAGTCACCATCTGCAGTGATTGTGGAGCCCTAAAAAATAAAATCTGTCACTGTTTCTATTGTTTTCCCATCAATTTGCCATGAAGTGATGGGACCGGATGCCATGATCTTAGTTTTCTGAATGTTGAGCTTTACGCCAACTTTTTCACTCTTTTCTTTCACTTTCATCAAGAGGCTCTTTAGTTCTTCTTCACTTTCTGCCATAAGGGTGGTGTCATCTGCATATCTGAGGTTACTGATATTTCTCCTGGCAATCTTGATTCCAGCTTGTGCTTCATCCAGCCCGACATTTCTCATGGTGTACTCTGCATATAAGTTAAATAAGCAGAGTGACAATATACAGCCTTGACGTACTCCTTTCCCAATTTGGAACCAGCCTGTTGTTACATGTCCAGTTCTAACTGTTGCTTCTTGAACTGCAAACAGATTTCTCAGGACGCAGGTCAGGTGGTCTGGTATTCCCATCTCTTGAAGAATTTTCCAGTTTGTTGTGATCCACGCAGTCAAAGGTTTTGGTGTACTTAGCTTTCTATTGTCATAAACCTACCAGTCTCCAGACCAGCTCCTCTCCCCTGTCAAAGTTAATCCTAGTTGGAATGGGGTTGTAGGGCTAAAACTTGGAGAAGTTTGAGTAACTATGTGCCATCAGTAATTTATTCCATGTACACCGCACTACCCCCAAACTCATGGACCCTCAAGTATCTATTTTAACAATTCTCTATCTAGGAAGTCTTCCATTCCCTACTTCCTCCACATTCTCCACCTCAAATTAGATTAGATACTCTTGCTATGTACTTCCACAGAACTTTGTGCTTCCCCATCACACTGAATTGTAATTTCTTTTAAAATCATCTATCTTCCCATCTAAACTATAAATTCTGTGAGTATGTAGACCATATCTGTCTTATTTTCATTGTATTTTTACCTAAGATTCTGTATATGCCTGTCACATGAAAGTTGCTTAATATATATTTGATAAATAGATGAGTGGTTGGATGGATGGGTGGATGGATGGATAGATAGAAGGACTACTGTATCTCCACTATAGTCGGATGCTTTGGTCACTCTTAAAATTAGAATGGGTTCCTGTGTTTTCAGATGAGTAGAGCAGTGTTCCCTTTTCAAGAAGTAATTATGAACCTTAGGTTAGTCAGGAGTCCAAGTAGTTTAGAAATACTCTTACCTGGGGCATAGTCCCTTCGAGGAACCCTTGGAGGTGCTTTGACTTTCAGCCTGTAGATAAGATTAGACAGATGGTCAGTGAGTAGGACAACTGTTGTCAAGGCCCATAATATAAGCAGGTTTAGAGATAATGGGTAGATAACTAATAGAATAATGGTTTCTTTTGAACTCATCACTGAAAAAACTAAATGTCCTGTAAATGTAGTGAAGCCATTAGCCAGCATTTTCCCGCCTCTACCCCTCCCCCCAGTGCCCAGTGTGGCTGTGACTGGGCAAAGGTGAGGTCGGGAGGTGGAAGGGCTCTGAGAGGTCAGAACACTCATAAGCCCAGAGATCAGAGACTCGAGGACAATAAATGTTGATTGTTTGATAAGAAGGTAAGAGAAGATGAGCTCTATTTTAATAAATAATTCAATAAATGCTTTAAATAAAAAGGAAAATTAGCTATAATCAACTAAAATGTCAACTAAAATGCTGAACTAAAATGTCATAGGTTGGGATGAAATTGTTTTTTGAACTATTGAAAAAAATGCCAAATAAGTGAGCAGTGAGTGTCTCCAGGTTGAGGATTGTGATGTTTAGATAAAAGTTGAATTGTTTCAAGCACTCTCAAAACTACTGTATTTATACATATATAAAATGTTCTGAATATTCACAAAGCTTTCCCATTCATTAAAAGGAAAAAACTGAAATTACATTTCAAAACGTATCCCCGTTTTTAGACTTTTTACAACTTTTGACAACACTTTCCCTTCCATTATTTGAAATGTGTAAGGTTTATAGTAAGTTATTATTTTTAATAATAGTTAGCTTGTTATGTAAGAATGCTTTGCTTAGTGAAATTTAGACATATATAAATAAAACCTATATAAAACCCAGTAGCCTTCATTTACTAAAACATCATGTCTGTTTACATAAGCCGTGTATAAGCTAACCACTGGGGCTTCCTAGATGAAGCTAGTGGTAACGAACTCGTTTGCCAATGCAGGAGACACAAGAGACACAGGTTCGATCCCTGGTTGAGAAGATCCCCTGGAGGAGGGTGTGAAAATCCACTCCAGTATTCTTGCCTGAAGAATCCCATGGACAGAGGAGCCTGGAGGGATACAGTCCATAGGGTCGCAAAGAGTCGGACACCACTGAAGTGACTTAGAGCACACACACGCGCACACACACACACACGCAAGGTAACCATTACATACAAAAATATTTCATTTTTGGGAAAAAAGTTGGTACAGAAAATCATGCTTGATTGCAACAACAACAAAAATGGCTGATAAACCAGAACTGTAATGTTGCCAAA
Organism: Muntiacus reevesi; assembly: GCF_963930625.1. Lineage (NCBI taxonomy): Eukaryota > Metazoa > Chordata > Mammalia > Artiodactyla > Cervidae > Muntiacus > Muntiacus reevesi. The sequence continues at coordinate 140,390,443 of NC_089250.1, forward strand.
ATAAGATTAATTATATTTGCCTAGAAATTTTTTTTTGTTTCCTAAAGACTCTCCTAGCTATTGTTTCATTCAGTTCTCAGCAAGCCAATAGGGTATGCTAGGAAGACATTGTCATTAGACCTAGGATGAGGTCCAGAGAGAGAGACTGTCTATTGTAGTGAAGGGAAGAAAAATAAAAACAAAACTGGATCTGGTGCCAGGTCTGTTCATGGAACAGTAAGATTTCAAACAGCACAAACCAACTGTTATATGTTATTGCCATCCTTTCCAAAAAAGAAAAGAAGGGATATTTTAATACCCCCCAAAGTGTGAGGTCATCATCTCAGAATAAAGGAGCAATTCAAGAGAGGACCTTGATCACTGAACATCAACCAGAGATAAAAGGTGTCATTTGGGCCTCGTTTAGCAGCCAGCAGCTGCACGCCAGCTCTTTACAGGCCTTTTCTCATTCAGCCATGAACTGGTGATAACTCTGTCATGCTCTCGTGTTCGGAAACCAGTGTGCTCAACTGTGCTTCCTCCTTTGAAGGTGGCACCTGTGGCTTGGTTTTGAGCCAGAGCCTAAGTTCAGAGCACTTCGACCCAAAAGAGCCATTGACTTCACCAGGGTGATGACTGGGGCAGTCATATTTTCCAAGCAGAGAAGAAAACAGTTTGTCAAGTATTAGGGGATAGTGGGCAGAATGAAATAGAAATTATCTGGGAAAATTTGAGCTCCATGGCTGCTGTAAATGGAATAAGGAGACATTTTATACAAAGACTTCATATTATTGAAAGAATTGGTATATTGTAAAATTGACAATTGTGAGATAATTAATCTAGAATTGCTAGTGATGAAAACAATGACTGGCAGGGTTCTCTCATTTCAATGAAATTCTATATGTATTAGAAATAAGAAATGAAAATAGTCACACACACATCTCCCAGTCATAGGACAGACCATGAAGACAGGTTCTTCTCCTGTAGGAGATGACCACTGTCCCTCAAGCAGAAGATCATTTTAACTATTTTGTGATGACCAGTTACACATATTGAAACTCATTTACATTGTATAGCCTAAAAACACCATGAAAAGTGATTTATTACTCTTAAGTTTAGCAAAGGCCAAAAAAGAAAAAAAAAAAAGATACTCTGCTCTGAAGCCACGAGGAAATGAACTTTTATCCACTGTTAGTAGTACCTGCAATTCAGGAGACCTAAGTTGGGAAGTTCGATTCCTAAGTTGGGAAGATCCCCTAGAGAAGGAAGTGGCAACCCACTCCCGTATTCTTGCTTGGAGAACCCCAGGGAGAGAGGCGCCTGGCAGGCTACAGTCCATGAGGTTGCAAGAGTCAGGCATGACTTAATGACTAAACCACCACCAACCAAAATTTGGTTGTGGTGTAGTACAAAATTTGGTGGCAGCAATTTGGTAATACCAACCAAAATCTGAAGGGCACAAATCCTGTCCAGAAGCTAGAAATTTCACTTCAGGAATTTAGTTTCCTGGCATACTCATAAGTCTGTAGAGAGTATTTATTGAAGTATTATTTGTGACAGGTAAACTAAAAAAATGGCCATAAAGCTTTCATAGATGTTATCAAATTGTCTTCCAAAATGTACATTTAAACTCCTACTCCTACTTCAAAGAAGTCCACCAGTATATAGCTGGCTAAACAAATGATAATATATTTATAGTAGACTATTAATTATCTGTTTAAAAGGTTCATGGTTATTTTTATGCACTAACAAAGAAAAATGCCCACTATATAGCATTAATTAAAACCAAGAAACAAAGCAATTTGGTAGAATGTGTGTGTGGCATGATGCCACTCATGATGAAACTGTATGCATGTATGTAATGTGTATTTAGGGACTACAGCTATGCCAATGTGTGCATGTGTGTGTGTAAACATACGCAAACTGATATTTATACCAAACTCACTCATGTTGTGTCCATTTCTGGGGAGCAGGTTAGGGTGGGAGTAGGAGAAGGTGAGAGATTTTTATTTCATGCAATTCTGAACTCTTTGATTTTTGTCTCTAGTGAATCTGTATTACTTTCATAAAAACAAAAAAGCCTTAAACAAAAACTTCACAGAATACCATTTCCCCTTTCCTTGAGTTAAATTTCGAGTGGCAAATTCAGGTATGCATAATATACAATCTCTATTCTCTGCAAAAACAAAAACAAAACTTTAGAGGCGTGTGTCTGTGTGTGTGTATGTGTAGGAAGATTAGGAATTCTAACTTTCCTTCTCCAAGTGTCAGTTGAAAACACCATTTCAAGGTCATAATTGAAAAAGCAGAAATCAAAATATGGAAAACAGTTATGGCGTCCTAAAGAAATCAGGCTATGTTCTTGCAATTTCTCTTTTGAATTTCTACAAAACAGAAACACATCCAAGTGGCCCTTAGCTAAGTGGTCAAAGAAGCTGATTGTCTGGCTTCTATAAACGTCTCTTTTGATGTTTGCTAAGCACCTTGAACGGCATAACTCAGCTGTCCAGGAGTGAGAGAGAAAAGCAAGGTGCCTGAGTACCAGCCACTCATCCACCATGTTTCCTGAATGTGGGTCTGACCACCGTGACTCTAGCCATGAGTAAGAAAGTGTCACATGCTAGAGAGGTTGCCATTCCTCACTCGGTAACAGGGAACTTTGTTTTCTTCCACTTACTGCAGGCTGGCACACAATGTTATTTACATGAGTGCTCACATAGTGCTATGGCATCGACTTACTTTGTGTGTGTGTGTGTGTGTGTGTGTGTGTGTGAACATGATTTATTTGGTATCCACAAAGGCTGGAGTGAAGGTCGCAGTTTCCATTCCCTTTGGTTTCTGTTCTCCAAGAAGTGTGGTCAAATTCAGCCCAGTGTATATTCTGATCCCTGGGAGCCATGAAGGAAATCGGAGTTCACACAGGACCAGAACAAAAGCTCTGGTCAGCTGGGGGTTGTTACCAGGTTTTTATTCAAAATATTCCTCCTTTCTATCTTTTTGTGATCGTTTCTCTTGCTTAGCCTTTTTTCTTTTTTTATTTATTTTTATTAGTTGGAGGCTAATTACTTTACAATATTGTAGTGGTTTTTGCCATACATTGACATGAATCAACCATGGATTTACATGTATTCCCCATCCCGATCCCCCCTCCCACCTCCCTCTCTACCTGATCCCTCTGGGTCTTCCCAGTGCACCAGGCCCGAGCACTTGTCTCATGCACCCAACCTGGGCTGGTGATCTGTTTCACCGTAGATAATATACATGTTTCGATGCTATTCTCTCGAAACATCCCACCCTTGCCTTCTCCCACAGAGTCCAAAAGTCTGTTCTGTATATTTGTGTCTCTTTTTCTATTTTGCATATAGGGTTATCATTACCATCTTTCTAAATTCCATATATATGTGTTAGCATACTGTATTGGTCTTTATCTTTCTGGCTTACTTCACTCTGTATAATGGGCTCCAGTTTCATCCATCTCATTAGAACTGATTCAAATGAATTCTTTTTAATGACTGAGTAATATTCCATGGTGTATATGTACCACAGCTTCCTTATCCATTTGTCTGCTGATGGGCATCTGACTTACTTTTTGATCTTGTTCATTATTCCGCCTTCATTGTTCTTGATATCATGGACCATTTTTTGAAGTTGCCTGTATGAAATGAAATGAAACATAAAATATTAATAACTATGTTGATTTTTAAGTCTTCTATCCTTCTTGAGTACAAGAAAAAAGCCCTACAATAAACCCCCAAATATCATGAATTATATTGTATTCAATTAAGCTGGCCATTTACTACTTGAGCGGAGGGAAGGTATGACTGAGTCTATAATGAGTGTGGTCATCAGGCCATGCACCGACCCACTGAAGTCTGGGTCAGTCTCAGGCTCTGGGAGAAATTCTGACTCCCAGATATGTCTGTTCTGAGGAGTCATAAGTTATCAGAAGCCTCACCATTTATCATTTACTGTCCTCAGACCATACAAGGATGGAGCTACCTTGAAGAATACAGTATAGACAGAAATCAGGCTTAAGATTTTTTGTGAGGAGGTTAACTTTACTAGATAGAATCTGGAAAAACTGTCACTCAAAAGTTGTACATACACAGAAGTCATAAAGAAACTGATGAATGAATCTGGTTACATAAATATTTGAAACTTCTGCAGAGCAAAAAGTAATGTGCACAAAATCAAAAGATAAATACATGCTGGAAGAAACATTTGCAGCACATATAAGAAGAAGAACTATATGTTTTGATTAACAAAGCATCTTACAGCTCAGTACAAAAAAAAATGTTTAACAATTCAATAGAAAAATGAGCAAAATCTATGAACACAGAGATAACAGAAAAAAAATACAAGTGACCAACAGATCAATGAAAAGTTATTTAATATCACTTTTATTTAAAGAAATCTAAATAGAAACAATGAGGTATAATATTCTGATTATCAGGCTGGCAAAACTTAATAAGTATAATAATCTCAAGGGTTGGCAAGTATATGAGAATACACGTATTCTTGGGAATACAAATTAGTACAATCAATATCTGTCAAAATGTAAAACCACCTTGCCTTTTGACCTGGAAGTTCCACTACTAGGAATCTACCTTATGAACATAGTCACAAACTATACAAATATACATATCAGAATGTTTATTCCAGATAGGTGTAATAACTCTAATCCTTTCTGCCTCTCCCACCAAAACACCTGGAAACAACCTAAATGCCCATTTATTATTAAAAGGGAACTTCTTAAATACACATTGATAAAGCCATAAATGGAATACCACAGACCATAAAAAAATATATCTCTATTCAGTTCAGTTCAGTTCAGTTGCTCAGTCGTTTCCGACTCTTTGCGACCCCATGAATCGCAGCACGCCAGGCCTCCCTGTCCATCACCAACTCCCATTTACTCAAACTCATGCCCATCGAGTCGGTGATGCCATCCAGCCATCTCATCCTGTGTCATCCCCTTCTCCTCCTGCCCCCAGTCCCTCTCAGCATCAGGGTCTTTTCCAATGAGTCAACTCTTTGCATGAGGTGGCCAAAGTACTGGAGTTTCAGCCTCAGCATCAGATTGCTAATATATAAAAAAAAAATCTTGGGATATTATTAAGTTAAATGAAAATGGAGGATGAGAAGAAAGAAAAGAAAGAAGGAAAATTTAGAATATGCATGTATGTTTTTTGTAGGAAAAAAGATGTATATACATGTGTGCTGGTATGTGCATAGGTTTTTAGAATGATATGCAAAAAATTGTTACATGGTTGTTTTCAAGGCCAATTGTAGTTAGAAAAATTTATGAATTAGAAAAAAGGTCAGAGTATAGGACCATGTTTTGTTTTCTTCATAATGACTTTCTAATTTAAAATACATCTAAATAAAATTTCACATGGTTCTGCCTTGTAAGAGTAACATATATGAATTTACCTTTCAGGCAAGGCTTTCCTTTGTTCTGAGAAAACAGTTTCATTGGGCATTTTAGTTAATGAAATATAAAGCTTGTATATGGGGCTTCCGACGTGGCACTAGTGATAAAGAATCTGCCTGCCAGTGCAGGAGATGCAAGAGGCTCCCGTCCGATCCCTGGATTGGGAGATCCCCTGGAGTAGGAAGTGGCAACCACTCCAGTATTCTTGCCTGGAAAATACCATGAAAAGAGGAGCCTGGTGGTCTACAGTTTATGGAGCAGCAAAGAATTGGACATGACTCAGCACACAAAAAACTTGTATATAGCCATTGTTCTAGGAGGAAATGGAGTTTTTCCATTAAAAAAATGCAGATTTCTCTCACTCTGGAAGCTAGGCTCTCTATTAGCTATTATGAAGAGTGATACACAGTTAATCTTAGGATAGGTGTACGAAACCCTGTTGACAGGAACTGGAATCTGGGAGAAATATTCTCTTGGGCTATGTATGGATTTACAATGTATATGCTGCAAAGCTTTTTGGTGTAGGGATGGAGCAGTTGAGAGGATGAGAGGACTGCTTGTTAAAAGAACTCTGCCTGGCCTGACCTGTTGGTGTCTCCCACTAAGTGTTAATTTCAGGCTGAAATTAACCTAGGTTTTTCCAGTAATCCTGTACAGATGTGAGAGTTGGACCATAAAGAAGATTGAGCACTGAAGAATCGATGCTTTTGAATTGTAGTTCTGGAGAAGACTCTTGAGAGTCCCTTGGATCAGCAAGGAGCTCAAACCAGCCAATCCTAAAGGAAATCAACCCTGAATATTCATTGGAAGGACTGATGCTGGAGCTCAAATACTTTGGCCACCTGATGTGAACAACCGACTCATTGGAAAAGACCCTGATGCTGGGAAAGACTGAGGGCAGGCAGAGAAGGAGGCGACAAAGGATGAGATGGTTAGATAACATCACCAATTCAATGGACGTGAATTTGAGCAAACTCTGGGAGCTAGTGAGGAATAGAAAAGCCTGGTGTGCTGCAGTCCATGGGATTGCAGAGTGTCAAACACGACTTAATGACTGAACACAACAACTCTCCTGGGCTGATGTTCTGCTGTAGCTGTTTCCTGAGGGCTGTCAGACATCATGGTGATGGGACATTTACTGCACAGTGGACATTCCTACTCTCAACTATCTTGGGAAAAGGGAGATTGTCAAACAAGAAATGGTAATGTAGACTGGGCATTTAGGGGAGCTCTTTTCCCTTCTAGGTCTAATGATTCTTAGGACCTGTAGACGTGAAAAGCATAGACAAACCTGAGGGGTTTTCTATAGTGTGAAGCTGGAGGGGTGAGGAGACAGGTGGCCCTGAACCTGAGACTGGGTCTGGGCCTCTGCTCTGAGAGAGCCATCTGCAGTGCCATCGGTAGCCCTTTTCAATGAGGTAATTCCCTTTATTGTCCCAAATCTTCAATGGTGTCCTGTCAGGAGTTGTAGCCCGGCTTTGGTGGGGCTATGGGGAAGGTGTGTTCCATTGGCACTGAGGGGTTGATCGCAGAGGGAGGACAAACTGGAGGGTGGAGTAGAAAGATAAGAGAGACTTCTTGAGGCTACACCTTGGAGAATTATCTTTATGACTGGGCAACCCAATGAGGGGTTCAAGTTTGAATATGAGAAGGTCAGTGCCATTTCATCATTTGAGTAACAAAGGAAATGAGACCATATCTTACATCATCAGTTAGGGAGGCTGGGTGTGTTGATTCCACATGTATGAGAGCTCAGCTAAGCTCCAGGCTCAGCAGCAGAGAGAACAGGATGGATGAGAGAGAAGACGACCACTTGGTCCATCAGAGACACACAGGAGCATCCTTCCAGCTGGACTTTAAGTTGCCTCAGAACAATACATCATTCTAGAATTTGTTCACATACATCCCATGCAAGCCCTTGTCTCCTTTTGCTGAGGAACTGTAGAGAACATGTGAGATAGAGGAATGGGGGAGGGGAGATAGGAGGTCTAGGAGTACAGAGGAAGTGAGACTGAGAGATTGAAATGGATTGATTAAGAAGAAACTGAATAATTTCAAGTGGGGAGCAGAGGGCACTCTAGTTGTAAGCCAGCTATATCCAAATGGAATGTCTTTACCCTACTTAATGCCTAACTGGATTGAAGGGCAAAATGAACCGGAGTGAAGGATCCTATCAGAGGTTTGGGAAGAGTGTGACACAGACAGAGTAATAGGGAGCTAGAGTCTGATTTGCATAAGTGACTTTGCTGTAGGTATAAATAGTCATATGTAAATTGTTGCAAAAAAGTTTAATGTAATTTTTTCAATTATTCATCTGGGTAGTTGATGCTTCTTGGCATTTTGTAATTACTTTTAATTATAGCGGTTCATGGGGTCGCAAAGAGTTGGACATGACTGAGCGACTGAACTGAACTGAACTGATAGATTATTAAAATATTATAATCTATAATTTTAGCAAATGGTTGAATTGTTTCACAAACTACATGTTTTGTGTTTAAATTTTTTTTCCTTCCTCTGCATCTCATTCATCCAAATCCTGCCATCCATAGACTGCTCAGTTTCAGCTGCCAACTTTGTTACGTAGTACAAGTCGGCATCACCCAGACTGAGGAGATGTGGTGATGCCCTCGGCTCACTTTATCAACTCTTCACACACCGTGTGATGCACAGCTTTTGCTGCCTTCTTTAGTATCTTCTGCTCCATTTTGGAGCACTTTTTGTCCTCTAGTATAACTTGGAGGATATGCAATAGCAAAGAAATGTGCATCTGGACTCTTTCAGGGGAGGATGCTCTTGAGTTGAACGACAGTTATTTCACTGTGATAAGCTGTATGTGGGTGAAAATAGGTAAGGCATAAAGTAACTGTACCTTGATTATCCCTTTCAGAGATATCCTTGCAAGGCTGGGAGAAGGATAATGGGATCTCAATGGTCTCATCTTTGTGAAGAGATAGCCATGCTTATGTTAATAAAATACAATGAAGGACAAAGCTTATCTACACATATCTATATATTTTAAAACAGCATTAATATGCTATTTTTAAGCAATATGGCATTTTCACATTTAAAATAGTGAGCAGGTCATATAAATAATTATTATTCCTTATATAAACCAAGTTAAATATTATATTTTCTCCTTTCCTGTTGTTTTAAATTTTTTTCAAGCTTTTGGGTTAATATAAATAAACTTAGCTATTTACCAACACACTGGAGTAATGTGACCCTGACTGAACCAGGATCTCATTTAGATCCCATGATGTCTTGAGAGAGGAAAGATCATTGTTTGAAAGTTACGAGCAGTTTTTTGCCTTCAAAGAAGAGTTTAGAGGCTTTAGAATCTGGCAAACCGGTGGTTCTCACACTAAACGGCACCAGAATCACCCAGAGGTCCTTGGAAACCCAGAGTTTCACTCCAGCCCCTGGGGTTTCTGATTGGGCAAATCTGTGGTGGGACTGAAGAATTTGCATTTCCTACAAGTCCCCAGGCGGTGCTGACTCTACTTGTTGGGCGCCCACCCTTTGAGCACAACTGTGATTGTTGTTGTTGTGATGATCATACCCTTTTCCACTGCAAGCCTTTCAGTTGTGCCAAATAAAGCAAATACCTGCTTGCAGAAAATTAAAATCCTCACTAACTCAAGTGCAGAGTTTCAGGCAGAGAAACTGAGTGGTCAGTTTGGTAACCCAATCTGAATGCATGCTTTACTAGACAGTCACTTCTTTATGGGACTTGATTTTTCTCTGTGTGAATTTAGGCTACCTGGTGCCAGTGTATTTTTGTTTATCTTATAGTCATATGCTTTCTTCTTGAACCATAGTTTGCAGCAGCTGCAGAGTGGAGATGAAGGGCCTATGTGCCCCTCACACTGTGCCGTAATCCAAAAGCAACCAGACCTGCTCCCAGCAGAGCACCATGGCTGAGATTTTGCCACTCTTAATACAGTGCTCTAACATGGAATAACACAGAATGTGGTGCTGTTGGGACTAAAACACATAGCCCCATCTATGGGGGATGGGCTGCTTCACTGTCACTCATCCTGCAAAGACTCCAGTCTAGAAACTGCAAGTGAGGGAAATGAGGATGTGGTAGACAGGTCTTGGGCTCTGGTACCAGGATGTCTCCTGTCTTCTTGGGGCCTCCTGGTTGCTGGTCTCTCGACTACAGGTTTAGTTGACTCCTAGAAGCATTCATTCTCACCGTGCTGAGGTGAGATGGGACTTGAAGTGGTCTCTGGCTGGGAGCAAAGCAGAGAGAGCCTGGGGTAGGGTCCAGGACACTGAGTGAAGCCTTGACTAGTAACAAAAATAAATCATTTTTTATGTACTTCCCTTTTCTTATTCCTCAAACGTCAGTGAAGTTTTATTACACATTCATAACTCTTTTAGGACTGTGAGGAAATAAGGGATGGGTCTGTGACTAGAGGTGTAAGGAGCCCAAGAAATCTAGATGGAACCTAGAGGATGCCATCTGCACCAGGATGGCTCCTAGGAGACTGGTGAATGGATCTGGAGATAAGCGAGAGCCAGGGGGAAGATGTGGGAGGTACAAGCAGCCTGGGACTCCCAGAATCCCAGGGGCAGGAATTCTGTAAAAGAAGGATAGGTCTAGTATAATTTGAATGGCAAAAGATAACCTTTTTTTTTTTTTCTTTTTTGGGCTCAGAGACAAATAGTGGCTGGTTGCATATGTTGCATAGTTTTTAATTTCTGATGATTTCTGATTAAAAATGTGATATACACTAAGTCAAAGAATCCAGTCTGAAAAGACTACATATGGTATGATTCCACCCGGAATCTGGAAAAGACAAAACCATAGAGACAGTAAAAAGATTAGTGGCTGTCAGGAGTTCAGGAAGAGGGAAGGAAGGATGAGTAGGTGGAACAGAGGATTTTTAGGACAGTGAAACCATTTTGTATGCTACTGTAATGGTGGCTGTCGGCAATAGATGGTCTTTGTAGAATGAGCTTGGATAGCTTTTCTCCAGACTGGAAGGTAATCCAGAATTGGTTTTTATTATTGCTGTTGGTGGTGGTTCTGGGGTGTTTTTTTGTTTATTTTGTTTTTTGGTAGTGGCAGGGAGGGTTGACTGAAAATGCTCCCCAGCCTGGCTGATTGGCATGGAAGGATGGACTGGTGGGGTGCAGAACTCTACTAGCACCAGGGTGGGCATGAGGTTCCCTGGAAAGGCAGCTGTGTATGGTCAGACCATCAAAGAGTACTCCAAGTGAAGTTGTGTTTCATTAAAACATTTCTAATAATTTTTATTAAATATAGATGATTTGAAAGATGGTATCATCTGCAAGAACCGCTTTCTTTAAAGTTTTGTAGAAAAAACCCAGAAAATTTCTTGTTTTTAGCTACTTAGTACACTCACAGAGAACCATGAGAAGGCAAGGTTTATGATGTTTTTTTCACTGTTTTTTGAGAAAAGGTAGAGTGCAAAGCAATGTTTATCTGAGAAAATCCCTATTTAATCTGAATTTAGGAATGGATTAAAGAAAATTTCATGTTTAAGCAACTCTTCACAAACAAAAAGAACAAGGCAAATCCTTCCTCCTTCTTCATCCCCACATCCTAACCTTGAGCCCAGTTCTGGAGCTTCATCCTTTCAGTATGCACAGGGCTGCTCCTTCTCCTGCAACCAAAATACAAGCCTATAAATTCCCCTTCACACAAGGAAAAAGCTGCTTCTGGCAATGTACCTCTCCAGTCCATGCTCTGAAGGCTTGTCAGGGTCTATTCAGCTCACGTTTACTAACCCAGCTTTCACCAGGTTGCTTTCTCTTCTAGGGCCTACAGCAGTTCTCCAGTGTCTGCTGAACCAAGCCTGACTTTTTGTCTTGACCGAGAATTATTCAGCCTCTCTCTGAACTGCCCGGATGACTGCCTGCGAATTATCTAGTTAACCTCTATTAACCTCTAGTTGGCTGGGTACGCTTAGGACATCTATCTGTGCTCTCCTCACAACTGGCCTGCTATCTCCAACTTATATGTTTCTAAGATCAATTTGGAATAGAAATCTCTAATGCTTTCTTTGGTGTATATATATAGTGAGAGAGGCAAAAAAAAAAAAAAAAAAAAAATCCAGTCTCTTGACCACTTTATACTATAAATAGATTTTTTAAAATGCAGTGATCATCACTAGGTCTGTTTAACTGACTTCCTCCTTTTTCAGGAGTTTTAATGATCTCACTTATTGACTCAGGACTTATTTTTAAGATGCTGCTAATCATTTTATGGTATATTTTGCTATTAAATTTAATAAGTAATTAAATAATCTGGTGCTCTTGGGTGTTCAGGCATGAAATTTCCAACTTTTTTTTTAAACTTTTTCTCTGACTATTCATCTCCTATTACCAGTTACATCAATTCATATTTAGACGAATTTTACCCTTCTCTATACCCTCTTGTTCATTCCTGCAGCTATAGCCATTGTGATCTCATGGATGATAGACTATGCCAGTGCTCCGCCCCCATCTTTTCTTAAAAAAACAACTTTTAATTTTATATTAAAGTATAGTTGATAAACTATACCTGAACTAAAGGTTCAGGTGTACCGCAAAGCAACTCAGTTATACGTACACATGTATCTGCTGCCTTTCACATTCTCCTCCCATTCAGGTTGCCACATAATATTGAGCAGAGTTCCCTGTGCTACACAGTAGGTCCTTGCCAGTCATCCACTTTAAATACAGCAGAGTGTATATGTCAATCCCAAACCCCCTAATTGTACCCCCCATCTCCCCTGCCATCACAAGTTCACTCTCCAAGTTTATAAGTCCATTTCTGTTTTGTAAATAAACTCATTTGCATCATTTTTCTTAGAGTCCTCATATAAGCAATATCATATGATATGTTTCTGTCTGTGTCTGACTTCACTCAGTATGACAATCTCCAGGTCCATCCATGTTGCCGCAAATTGCATTATTTCATTCTTTTTATGGCTGAGTGACAGTCCATTGTATATATGTGCCCCATCTTTTCCATCCATTCCTCTGTGTTCCTCCATCTTGTCTCCTTCCCTTCAGCCTCTCCCCTTCTCTGGGTTCATTTTCCTAAATTGCTCCTTTTATCATGTCACTCCACTCATGGATAGTCATTGATCTCTCCCTGTTTCTTGCAGGATAAGGTACATACTCATTATCTTGGCAATCAAAGGTCTTCAAAATTTGGATACAACTAAACATTTTAGGGGCTTCCCTGATGACTCAGACGGTAAAAAATCTGCCTACAGTGCAGGAGACTCAGGTTTGATCCGTGAGTTGGGAAGATTCCCTGGACAAAGGAATGGCAACCCACTCCAGTATTTTTACCTGGAGAATCCCATGGACAGAGGAGCCTGGTGGGCTATAGTCCATGGTGTCACAAAAGAGTCAGGCATGATTTAGTGACTAAACAACAACAACTGACTTGTTGGCGGGGTCTTCCCTTAAAAGGGCGGGGTCTTCCCCTTAAAATTTAATATTATCATTTGTTTTATGCAAGACATGTATTTGTTTTAGTTATTCCAGTGTTCAGTGAGCAGACCAAGCAGGGCACGTGTGGATTCAGAGCTGCTATGACAAAAGCCCTGCCTCTGGTGATGTAGGAGGAAGGTCCCTCTGCCACCATGTCACATGACAGAAACATCTGACCTGTGTCAGACCAAAGGGCAGAGAGAGACAGATGGGTTGGCGGGGTGGAGGTGGGGCGGGTTAGGGAGCATCTCTGATTCACACAAAATAATTTCTCTTTGGATAATTTCTGTCTCAGAACTGAAGTCTCTGGCCACTGACTGTCATTTTGAAACTGAATGCCACTTTTGAGTGACTGTTCTGTTTTTGCATGCAGCAGCCCTTGTCCTCTCACTAGCTTCCCTCCTCCTTTCCACAGCCTGGCCCAGCTTCCTCCAGGCCAGCCTTCCTGTGGCATTGTTGGTGTTATATTTAGATTTGTGAATTCAGCAACTGAAGTCCCTTCCTTCTGGAGAGTGTGTCCACGGTGAAGCTGGCACAGAAGTTTTGGCAAGTCCTTTCCACAGTGGAATACCTCAAGATGCTCCCGAGAGTAAGGTCTCCCCCAGCCCCATTTGCAGATGCAGATACAAGGCCCAGGAGACCCCAGTGCTGGGCTCAGACCACATAGCTCTGAAACTCCTAGTTTTGCCTGTCATTAAGGTCGTCACAGAAGTCTGATGGTGAGAGAGACTTTAGGAATATCCTGGGTCAACCACCTCTTGGAAGGGAGGACATTAACTTCCAAAGAAATTCTGCCATTGTCCCCAGATTAATTTTGAGGATTCCCCCAGCTCTTTCCCTTACACGTTGCTCCATCCTTTCCGCATGTGGCCCAAGTTTCCTGTTCAAGAACCAGCCTTTCCTCAGCAGGGATGTGCCCTCCAGTTTATACTGCAGCCCAGAGCCATGCTTACAAGTCCAGGCCCAGAGAGCCAGGCCAATGGTCAATTGGATAATCAATGGCACTGCAGTGAATGCCTCCACTCACTGAGCATGTATTATGTGCCAGGTACTTTGCGTGTATTATCTCATCTAGCCCTCACAGCCTGGTGATATAGGTCCTATTGTTATCCCATTTTAAAACTAACCACACAACATTAAATTTATGATAACTAATGTTAAGTGAGCATACAGTCAGTAGTGTATTCACATACACATTGTATATTCACATTGTTGTAATTATCGCAACTTTTAGTGAGGAAATACTTGCTCAGAGAAGCAATTTGCCCCAGGTCCTACATCTAGTAAACAACAGAGCTGAGATTCGAAATCGGGCCGTCCAACTCCAGAACCCATGCTCTCAACCAGCCCTGCATGACATGTGCTGCCTTGTCTCAGCTTGGCCCCTCACCAGGGTGGATGGCCAGCTTCAGCATGTGCCCCTTTGGGCATCTTCCTTTCTGTCCCTGGAGAAGGCATCCAGTTCCTCCCCCAGCCAAGGGGTGTTTACACGTTCCCCCACTGCTGCCCTGCTACAAGTCTGCCCCGCTCAACTTGTTGCTGGAAAGTTGCGTGGGCTCTGCAGGGCCTGCTTCAGTCTTTAGGGAGGGGCAGAGAAGAAAGAGGAAGGGGCAGAACGCAGGGGGAAGGAGAAAGAGAGAGGGCAGTACACGCAGGTGGCAGGAAGGAATATGGCGAGGACTCTCGGGTGCAGAACGTGCTCGGAAGTAGAGTGCCTGGGCTCAGCTGCAAGGAGACCTGGGTACCTATCCCCGTGCGTCCTTCTCATCACCCTAGTTTGAAAGGCCACCTAAGAGTCCTGGAGTGGGGGCATCTGTGCACCTTCCATGTGAACATCTCACAGCCTGGGTTGTCTTACTAACCACCTAGGAACCAGAGAAAGTAATTTGCAAGTTTCTCCAGACACTGTACTATTTCTTTTTTCCCACTGAGATCTGCAAATACTTTGTGGTTGTCTTTGACATGTCTAGACGGCAGATCTTAATTATAAGCAGACAGAAATTGGGCTGACGTGGCACAACCAGGAATAAAGAGGATCCTAATACCCTGAGTCCTTTCCAAAAAAAAAAAAATCCTGGTGCACCTTACCCTATCGGAGGCAGCTCGGCATGAGACACACTGCCCTGACACGGAGGAGATGATGGGAAAGTAGGTTAAATTAGCTGTACTGAGGGCCTAGGAGATTTGTCCCTTGATGTGACAGCAGAAGTGTCAGGCTCTCAGCACCCTGATTTTAACGGCCTGTAGGGATGTAGCACTTTTTTTTTTTTTTTCTTTTTTTTTCAGTGGGTTTTGTCATACATTGATGTGAATCAGCCATAGAGTTACACGAATTCCCCAGATGTAGCACTTTCCTTCATCTCTCTGTTGAGGGCTCTCACTCACCCACATAGCATGGAGGACCTGGGGTAAAGGGAAACTTCTTCCTAGAATATGTGGAAGCAGGTTATGGAAAGCAAAAAAAACTCAAGGAGGCTCTTGGGTTTGGAAGAGACCCTGGAGGTCATGTTATCTAACCCTGTCACTGTGTCGGGCTCTGATTTGTTTCTTGTTCTAGCCAGGTGCTGACAGCTGGAATTTTGTGATGTTTACAGTCTTTCCTCTAACAGCATGAAAATTATTGTGTAAAGCAGATGATTCTCAAATTTGTAAGACTGCATGACAAGTAATTCTAATCATTTTCAGAAAATTCTGAAAATGTAATTCTGGAAAAGGGGTGTGTTTAAAAGAAAAAATTAACCTTAGTTTTGGGGGGCGGGGGAATGACCCTTGGCTGTGTCTACATGTTACACCCCACTTGTCTGAACAATCATTTCTATAACTAAAAACAAAGATATTTTCAGGGAGCAAATTTTCAAGGAGTGGATTTGTAAGAATGGTATTTCTGATACATCAAAAAAATTTGCCTCAAGCTCATTTCTTTGGGATCTGAGTGAAAAAATTATTGGAAAATATCATATGTAGAGATTGAAGTGGAAGGAAGCATTGTCATTCTTAAATGTTTACCATACAGGAACATTTATTAATAATACATTTTTTGTGGTGGTAGGCCACACTGCTTGGCTTGTGGGATCTTCGTTCCCTGACCGGGGAGCTAACCTAGGCCCTCCACAGTGAGAGCGCTGAGTCTCACCTCCAGACCGTCAGGGAATTCCCCAATAATGCATTTTAAAAAAATGCTTTGACACAGTATCTAATTGGTCAAACGAAACGATCATGGATCCCCATAATATAATATTTTACAGTAAATATGCAAAATAATTTTCTTACCAAAAATTCCTCATTCAACTATTTCAATATTCAACTTAGTGACATTTAGTAAATTCACAGTGCTGTGCAATTACCACCACTACCTCGTTGCAGAACAGTTCATCACCCCAAAAGGAAGCCTCAGACCCACTAAGTAGTTACTAGCAATTTTAAAGCAGATGTTTTTCCCCTACTTAACTTTCGAGGCACACAGATAGCTTTTATTTTAATCATGTTAAGAATTGTTTTCATCATTCATCAAATGAATTCGATTCAGTCATCTGGGATTGGTTGGGCAACTGTGATAATCTGTGGGATAGGATGATGATAGGAAATAAAAAAGTTTTCTGCTATAAAAAGAGGACTTTGACCTTGAAGAGGGTGTAAAGACAGTTTAAGAAGCAAAATAGTCACATACATGTAGAGGGCTCAGTTTTCCAGTGATTTGCTAGTGGTGGTGGTGTTCAGTCGCTCAGTCGTGTCCTACTTTTTGCAACCCCACGGATTGCAGCCTGACCGGCTTCCCTGTCCTTCACCATCTCCTGGAGTTTGTGCAGACTCATGTCTGTTGAGTCACTGATGCCGTCCAACCATCTCGTCCTCTGTCATCCCCTTCTCCTGCCCTCAATCCTTCCCAGCATCTGGGTCTTTTCCAGTGAGTCTGCTCTTTGCATCAGGTGGCCAAAGTATTGGAGCTTCAGCTTCAACATCAGTCCTTCCAATGAATATTCTAGATTGATTTCCTTTAGGATTGATTGGTTTGATCTCCTTGCAGTCAAAGGGACTCTCAAGAGTCTTCTCCAGCACAATTAAAAAGCATCTTAAATTAAATTAAATTAAAAAGTTCTTCAGCACTCAGCCTATTTTATGGTCCAACTCTAACACCTGTACATAACTAGTGGAAAAGCCATAACTTTGACTATACGGACCTTTGTTGGCAAAGTGATGTCTCTGCTTTTTAATACACTGTCTAGGTTTGTCATAGTTTTTCTCCCAAGGAGTAAGTGTCTTTTAATTTTGTGGTTGTGGTCAACATTTGCAGTGATTTTGGAGCCCAAGAAAATAAAATCTGCCACCATTTCCACTTTTTCCCCATCTGTTTGCTGTTAAGTGATGCGATTGGATGCCATGGTTTTAGTTTTTTGAGTGTTGAGTTTTAAGTCAGCTTTTCCACTCACCTCTTTTATCCTCATCAAGAAGCTCTTTAGGGATCTTCTTGACCCAGAGATCAAACCCTATATTGCAGGCAGATACTTTACCATCTGAGCCACCAGAGTGCTTTCAATTTGGTATTACATTTGCCATTTTCCTTTTTGAAAGTATGTTTTTCATGTTTGTATTTGATTCTACTGTAGTTGTTTGTGCTAAAAATGACTGTTTCCTTCCCGCCTAGGATTGGGTATGGTCATTAATATGCCAAACATGTTTAAAAGGTTTTTCTTCACCCTGCAGCTTTTTAATTTTGAACAAAGTAAAGTTGTAAACAACAGCATAGTCAATGAGGGAGAACATTTCTTTCTACCTTTGAGCTTAGCCCTCTAACCTGTTATCCAAGCACCTTAGTTTAGAGCCCCCCTTGATTTAGGTGTTGTCTCCCTCCTCTGACCTTTCTCACCTTCTTTTCACTACTTTCCTGAACAATGTTCCCTTCTTTCAACTAACAACCACAGATTGAGCCACATCTGTGTGGGAAACAGAAGAGCACACCTCTCTGCCCCCACGATGAGCTGTTAGATTCCGGCCTGGGTGCTAGTGATGGCAAAGAGCTTAATGCCTGAACCTATTACAGTGATATTTAATCTTGAGCCAGGACTCTAAGACACTGCTTTATCACAGAAGGATGTCTCTCTAAGGACACAATTTGGGGCAACAGCAGAGCCGAGGCCAGGAGGGATTTGTGGGACATTCTCTGAACCCTTACTCTCTATTTAATACATTTATGGTTACAATACCCCTATTATGTTATATGGGCTTCCCAGGTGACTCAGTGGTAAAGAATCCTTGTGCTAATGCTAGAGACGTAGTAGACACGGGTTGGATCCCTGGGTTGGGAAGATCCCCTGGAAGAGGAAAGAGCAACCCACTGCAGAATTCTTGCCTGGGAAATCCCATGGACAGAGGAGCTTGGCAGGCTGCAGTCCATGGGTTCGAAAAGAATCAGACATGACTGCACAACTGAACAAGCATTATGTTATTTATTATTATTCTCATTTCCCTGAAAAGCTGAGGCTAAAAAGGATTAACTAATCTTCTCAAAGACCAAGACCTATGGAGTAGAGAGCAAGTAGTCAAACCTCAGTCTGCCTGATTCCAAAATTCAGCAAAAAAAAAACAAAAAACAAATAAACACCTTTCTGGAGCACTTCTTAAATTATACCACATGGTCCTTTATACTTAGTCTATGCATAAGACCAACTCTGCTCTTTTTAATTATGACTCACTCTCAGATTACATGAACTACTGTGAGAACATTCTTTGAAAAATATATAGTATCATAGGGTACCAAACATGCCTACGTTTGTGTGAAATTCAAGTTTGGACTTGGAAACATGTAATAGCATGAAATACTGACAGCAATTTTCTGTAGGGCCTCACTGGGATTTCTGACTAGTAACCTATCTGCTTTTTAATTTAAAAAGAGTCTCGGAGAAACATAGAACACAGACTAAGCTAGAATGTTTTATTAGCCAGTAAATAACACAGAAAAAAAAAAAAGAGATAGACATGGTCTGCTCCTCCTCCCTACTCACAGGCAAGCATGGAGGCATAGTTCTAGACTGGGCTCTAGTGTGAGCTTATATAGGTAACATCACATCTCTGGGCATCTTACCTGAGGGAGTAGAGAGATGGTTTCTCCATGTTACCTGCCAAGTAAACCTTTCTGATCTGGAGGCTGGGGAGAGGAGAGGAGGAGGCGTCTCCACTGATGTTTGTGTCCTGACATATTGCAGGGGGAGCAGGTTCAGCCAAGGCTGCTCATGGAACTTGTGACCATTACTGGCTACATAATTTCCGGGGCCTGGTGTAAAATGAAAATGCAGGGCTCCTAGTTCAGAATTATTGAGAATCCAAGACGACAACCACAGAGCACTTAACCAAGCCTGGGGGGTCTGTGAGACTGCATGGCCCATGCCTTGAAAACTCAGTGACCTCTGTTGCAGGTTCCCTACACTTCGAGGAGGGTTGAAATCTGGTGGCAATCTAGGACACCCAGCTAGCCTGCTGGGAGGCAGGGATGCACTGGGAGTAACAAGCTTCTTTCTCAGGAAAGTGACAGACAGGGAAGCACTTTTCATCTAGGACATGCTGGCTTCCATGCTTTGCTGTGGAAATGAGCATTGGAATAGCCACGCTGGACTACTTCCAGTTTGGGGACCTGGGCCATGATGCTGTAAAAGGGTTGTGAATATACCTAAGTGGAAAATCAGTCTATAGATATAGCTGCTGATGGATGACCTTTCAGAGGGGAGATGAGGCAGGACAGGTAGGAGCAGGCAGGTTAGACCGGGAGGAACAGCAGCAAGGGAGGAGCTGTGGGGAGCAGGCAGTCCCCAACTGTAGCACTAAGTTCACGTGTGGGAAGGAAGACATAAGCCTGCCCACTGAGGGGTGTAGAACTGGGGATGGGAGTGCATGACCCAGAAAGAGGCTCAGCCCACAGCAGGAGGGGTGTCTCCCTGAGAGAAGGTGTCTACCGCAGGCCAGGTGACCCGTGTACCAATGCCAGCTGCTTCCTTGCAATGTGCTAGGGACCCTTAAGGTCAGTGGGACCTGGTAGACAGCAAGCCAGGGTCACACTTCTGGATTCACAGCTCCTTTGATCTTGAGGCAGGACCTGGAATTCCACCAATCTGCAGCGGGGACCCATTTCTGGAACAATGAGTGTGCCATCCTCTTAACCTCTAATCCTGTGCTTGGCTCCTGGAGGCTAAGGAAGCCCAGCAAGTACATGGAATGAGAAAACTGAAGCTGTTACAGAGAGCTTAGATATCAACACCTAACAGAGCAAATAGAGAGATGCAGGGTCATCTTAAAGAAGCAGAATGGTTCCAAGTCAGTTGAGATTTAAAGGACCTGGCAGATCCAAATCACAAGGCAAGACATGCAATGTGTCCGATGGGGAGGCAATGGTAGCCCCAGTGACCACTAGCCTACAAAATCAGAGTCTACCTGATATTTATCCTAACTCTCGTGGTTTCTACTCAAGTTGCCCAGTCTACTTAAAGAGGTAGAAACAGAGTGTTACAAGGTTGACCTGATGTCTGGAAATCTTTTCCTTCTTTCATTTCTCTACTTAGGAGAGAACAACATATGTTTCAGTGATTCATGTCGTTCCTGGCATCTAGCTTTGTTTGACACTAAAAATTCTTCTTTCAAAAACAACTCATTGACATACAGACTCAAGAACTTCTGGACTTTCTGCTTGGCAACCCCTGACTGAGATCAGAGGAAAATCAGTCTAGCAAGCAGACGCCACATCAATGACAAAGATATGTATTATATACTCTAAACTTTAATACATACTGCACTCTAAGTACATACAAGTGAATCTGCGCTTCTCATTCTACATAAAATTCATTCCACTTGATTTGAATTAGAGTTTTCCAACTATAGCACTGTTGACATTTTTGTGCCAGATAATACTTTGCTGTGAGGATCGCTCTGCACAGTTCAGGATGTTCAACAGTGTCCCTGGCATCTACCAACTACATGTGAGCAGCAACCCCACCCCACGTGTGATTGTCAGATGTCCCTTGGAGGGCAAAATTGTGCCTGGTGGAGAACCACTGATCTAAATGATGCAGCTATGTCCGGGGGAAGAGCAGGGTAAGACAGCTTCTATGGGGTTAATTAAAAAGCCAAAGAAAAGTCATCCAGTGTTTCAATTTCTCTATAATAAGCTATTACTTAATTTCTTTTTTTCCCCTTATTCATGTTCTTTAACAAGCCCAGATGCCTTGATGTCATCGCAGAAGGGCGATAGTAAGATCTTTGAAAATGTACCAAACAAGCAAATTCTTCACAGAACAGATGAGCTTAATTATCTGTGGAGAAAAACCAAGAGATTGTAAATGTGTGCCTAAAACATTTGGGTGCCAGCCCAATCTCTTCCCCTCCAGTGATGTAAGAGGCAGGGGTGGAATGTAATTGTGGCTCAGTTCTCAGAAACCTAATTAATTGTATCATAGCCCATTTGGGAACATATTCATGAAGAGGAAGGAACTGTTCAGCTATGGCGCACATTGCTCAGATGATTGTTGGATCCAGGAGAGAGGGCGCCTTGAATATGTAGACTCTGGTTTAGGGTTTTCCTGGCAGAGCTGTGCCTAGATGAGAGGGGATGAGAAAGAGCGCCTTGAGGTTTCCTAACTGATGGTCCTGAAATCCACAAACACTAAGCAAATTTCTAATGTGGCTCCCATATAGCTTGCCCATGAGAAGAAAGAGACCTGTCGGAGAATTCCACCCATTGGTAGGACACAAGTTAGTCCAGTTGAGCAGGTTTTCAGCTGACATAGTGCAGGTGAGCAGTGGGAAGAGAATAGGGAATCATACTTCCTGGGAACTCTATCTTATCTCTGACATTAGATGCTGTGCTTCCTCTGCACCCTCTCATACCAGCACTGGCCTCTGACCTAAAACTTATAAAAAATGATAAGAGCGATGTCCAGACACACTTGTATTCAGGCTGTGCTCTATCCACCATGATGAGCCCCTGGGCATCCTTCTGCTCTGCTTGCTACTCCAGTTTAAAGGGGGTTGGATCTACCACCATGAGTAGGAAGACACATAATAAGCAGTCACTCATGAAGGGTGGGTTGAAGTACTGATTGTTGTGTTTACTTTTTATTTACTCGTTATACTGACCATATGACAAATATTCTGGGTACTTTAGCCCATGTCTTCAGAACACACCTGTAAGGAAGGTATCTCTAGCTTTATTTGACAGTTGAGGAAACTGAGGCTTAGAGAAGTTGAGTGACATCATCAGGACCCACAGCTAGTAGTTGGCAATTGGAACTCTTCCCTTTTGGGCACCGGTTGCTTTGTCCTTCTAAAATACATCATAGCTATCTTCTGGATGATGTATCTGGATGCTGTCTAGTTGAATCCTCTGACCCCAGTGTTCAGAGTTGGACAGTTTTCAAAAAGTTTGTAAGAAAAGTGTTTGAAAGCATTTTGAAAACTATCTCAAATAAGTTGATCATTCCATTAGGACATATTTCCTGAAGGTCACGGGATGAAATGGTAGCCTCAGAAGATGTAACATTTCAAGTATGGTTTTCATGCCTAAAGGACCACACAGCATCAGAGCTGAGAGGGACTTTGAGAATAATCAGATCCAAACTTCTCATGTTGTAGCTCGGGGACACAGGGGTGATGAAGAGCTATCTAGAAAGGGGTGGTAGAAAAAGAAAGAAAAGTGCGTATATGGAAGTATTGTGAAATAAAGACTAGAGGGTGTGGTAGATGAGTGGAAGTACAGAAGGCAGGATGAATCAGACTTCGGGTTAATGGTGACACCATTGACAGAAACAGAGAGGGCCACAGAGGAAGCTAGTGACAGAAAGGTGAAAAGAAGATAAATTTGTTTCTGAAGAAGTGAACAGGAAAAGTCAAGTTACTTGACTCCAGTTGAGGATTCCAAGACCTGAGAAGAAAAGTCATGTCCCAGGGTCTGTCAAATAGGATCTCTAAGTGAAAGCCCTCGTTGTGAGACCCAGACACCCATGACAGGGCTCTGTCATGCTTGACAGTTTATTAGCCGCTTAGATGAAGGCAGAGAAAGGGTGTTTGTCACGTCTACAGTCCATGCAAAGCTGAATGCCACAGATGTCAGAATCAACAGGTAAAATAGCCAAAATAGCTAAAAAGAAGAACTGAAACTGACATGAAATTTATCAAGGATCCATGTAAAGTGCTCTTTTTCTGTTCAGAAAGTCAATTGCACACCTATAGAATTAATAGGAATAACAATAAAGGTACTAAATAACCACCATTTTTCAATTCAATAATTATCGTGTGCCAGGATCGCTCTAATCCTTGCAGCAGCCCTTTGAGATTGGTGCTATTATTATCGCTATCTTTTTAGCTGAAGAAGCTGGGACCAGGAAGTTTAAGTAGTCTCCTGAAGTCACACATATGTTCATTTGACTGAAAAAATACCATATTCTTACACCAATAAGATAAGGATTAGGGAGACTTGGCTTATCTATGCCTATGTCAAAGACTTCGCATTTGTAAAAATAAGTGAATATATATTTGTGGGGGCTAGAAAGAAAAATACACAATTACAGATGATGAGTCAAACTCAATGTTTTGTGGCAGCCTGGATGGGAGGGGAGTTCGGGGAGAATGGATACATGTATATGTATGACTGAGTCCCTTTGCTGTCTACCTGAAACTATCTCAACATTGTTGGTTATACTCCAATATAAAATTAAAAGTTTAAAAAAGTATATGTAAAACATAAAAATTCCTTCACAAACTAGTTTCACTAACTTGAAAGAAATACAGTCAGTGTGATTCAGGATTGTAAATGTTGAAACGTTTACCCAGAACAGTAATATTTTTGTGAACAGGAATATTTACTGTGGAAGGATTGAGACCTCAAGTCTGAGGTGCTTTTCTGGTGGTATTGTTAACTTATAAAATCCAGGGAAAATCATGACTGAGAATCAACTAAAAGATTCTGTATGTTTTTGGACTCCCATGAACAGAGAAACCAACTTCATGTAGTACCTCAAGGGGAGAAAAAAATCTAGAATCTGTGCTTACACATTTCTGTGGTCACGTACAATGGAGCCACTTCGCTTTTTTCAACTCTTCAGTAGTAGGAACTCAGATTTGACTATTCATCCCCAGCTGTCCATCTCAGAAGGTTCATCTGGAACCTTCTGTTTCTCCTTCATTTTGAGACTCTCCACTTTCCTTCCAATCTTTCCTGCTCTCCTTTCCTGGTTGATTCTGCTTTTTTTTCCTCCTGGTCACTCCTGCCTCTAATTTCTTTTCAGCCCTAGATCAAGGTCATCCCTTTTACATGCCCTCCCCCCAAGAAGGACACTCACTACTTCTCTATTTTTTTCTGGCTAATAATTTAAGCAAAGTATGTTTAAGTGTTGATAAACCTAAGAGTATGAACTCAGCTCTTCACTTATACTGTCATTCAATGCCAAATAATTGCACAGTTGTCAATCTTCTGAAGTGATGCTAACCAATCAAGACAGAGGAGGCAAACCAAAAGGATCAAGAATTCATTTACCTATGCCCAGCCATCCCATCTAATTACAGCAAAGGTTTTAAATGGTGCTTCAGGTTCATTGTGTTTACAATTTCATTTCTTTGAAAAGTTCCACATCAACAGTGCACATTTTATCAGAACGTCAATTCTGTAAAAACAACTCAGTCACCTAGTGGGGAAAAAAAGTTACTTATGCCCTGCCATCCCATCTAATTACAGAAAAGATTTTAAATGGTGCTTCAGGTTCATTGTGTTTACAATTTAATTTCTTCGAGAAGTTCTACATCAACAGTGCACATTTTGTCAAAACAGGTCAATTCTGTAAAAACAACTTAGTCACCAAGTAGGGGAAGAAAAGTTCCTTCTGCCTGAGCAGATGAATGTGGTATATGATTATCCACAATACAGCTGCAGTTTTCCACCCTCTAATCTATGGTTGTATGTTGTCTGTTGACGGCTCTGTGACAAAGCTGGACTTTGTCCCTGAGGGCACAATTGTAAAGTAATTTAGGTTCTATTGCCCTCCTCTATTTAAAATCTCATCTGGATTTCCTGGAAGAAGTTCTAAAACTTAGTACAGGCCTAGGTTATGGAATATCCCTGAAAAGGACCTTCTAAACCTTCTTGTTCCTTTGAGAGAAACCCTCAAAGTTTCTTGGTCAGGTCCTTCCTTCCGTCTCCCTTCTCACTGCTCTGTCCCAAGTCCAGGCCTGCAGCATTAGAGGTTTGGGTTACTTTAGCCGCCCCCCTCTCACTGAGCATCCTTGACAACCTCCCTTAAGCCTGTTGGCATGACACCTGTAACAGTGTAAACTATTTTCCAGCTCTTTGTGGCCAGAACCCTCACAATCCTTTGTGATATGGCTGCATCCTATGTGTCTAACCTCATCAGGAGCTTCTGGTACCACATGCCTACTCTACAGCCTCTCTTGGGAAGGAAGTTCTCATCATCCTACAAATGGACATACTCAAGTCCAGCTCCAAGTGTCTAGTTCTACAACTTCTTTTTATCTTATGTGCCTCTCAAAGACTAGCTCTTTATTTATTTTGTTTTATTGAGGTAACATTGGTTTATAATATTATGTCAGTTTCACATTTACAACCTTATATTTCGTACTTCTATATACATCATAGCATGCTCACCACCAAAAATTTAGTTTCCATCCATAACCATACACTTGACTTCCTTTACCCATTTCAGCCCCCTACCCTGTCCCCTGCTCCTTTCCTTCTGGTCACCACTACTTGGCTCTCCATATTTATATGTTCATTTTTATTTGGTTTGGTTTGTTCATTTACTTTGACAAAGCCTAGTGCTTGATGCATCTTCTCTGTTAAAACCTCTCCGGCTACTCCGATTCATTTCTTACACTCATTGAGTCACTTACTGCTTGCACTATTTTATCTGCTCCCTCCCATGATGGTGTAGCAATGTGAGACCAAGGGCAGGACCTTCTTGTCTCCCATTAGGGCCGGTCAACAACAGCACTTACCAACATGCCCTCGAAGGGACTGACTGCAGCCACGCTGCCTCTTGTTTCTAGACCAGCAGTTCGTTTCAAACTATCATTTACCAAGGGCCTACCAGGTATATAACCCATTATAACTGTCAAGGACTGTCCCTTGGCCATTCCCAGGCTAATTGCCCTTAAATTCTGTCTCAACAACCCTAATTCTGTAGCTCCTTATCATTTATGGTAACTTCCTCACTACACGTGTCACATCAACCCATGAAAAAATAAAGTTCAAATGGTAGCTGAAATATAAAACACTCATCAAACACCTAAAAGTTCCCCTGTCCAAAAGTCTTGATATTGTTACAGTGAGACAAAAAGAAAATCTTCAAAAATAAAAGTTTGGAAAGTCTTTTTTTTTTTTTTTTCCATAGCTCAGAGGAGTTTCTTGGTTCTTGCCCCTTGGGTCACTTCTGGTTTATTTATTCTTCCTAAGTGGTTTATTTAATCTTTTTATAGATAATTGTTGCACTGACATGAAGACACTGGAAAAATAGATCTAATCTCCCCCAAAACACTTGTGATATACAGCCACAAAATAAATGAGATAGTAAAACCATAATTAATACAAATTATTACAACAATCCTTAGCATTAAATAAAAATTCACAATGAAAACTTTCAGTATTCAGATTAAATCAAACTTTTTTTTAAGAAAAGCTTGTGCTTAAAGTCTCCAAGCTGACCACTGGTAGAATCTAAGCCCTTGGCTTTTCTTTTTTTATTGTCTCTTCAAAGCTTTACATTTTAATCCACCGCTGGCAAAGTCAGCTAAAATAAGCCCACTTGTTCCTACACATTTCTTTAAAAACACAGTCTACTTCCCTATAGCAATTGGCACTCGGCTTTCTTAGAACAAGCAAAGTATCCCAGCATTTCAGTATTTCTGATATGCTGTAAAATCATTGAAAAAAAAAAAGGAGACGAAGAAGGAAAAGTATTGGATGGCAAAAATCTTACCTCAACTTCTGACTGGCGGGGACAGTTATTTTATTAAGCTTATCCATTCTTTTTGTAACTATACGAGTCACAAATCGCCGTCCAGTGGTCACGTCAGCAGTCCCTGGCCGTCCTCGGGAGTAGCATGGTAAGCCTGTGATCTCAAGGTCCCAGTCACTTGAGTCTGATTTCTGAGAGTGCAGGCTGCTGGCAAACACCTCTGTACTAGGGAGAAGTAAAACTTGCTCGAGCACATAGTCAAGTTTCATGTTTCTACATAATCATGTGATCTGGGTAGCCAGCCAGCTTGGCTGATTACTCTACATTGTGTAAACTTTAATAGTGAAACCTATTGGACATGCAAATTTCCTTTGAGCTGCTTTCTTTTATAACCAGATTTGTAACCAGGTCAGGACAAGCTTCTGACTGGTCACTACTTCCTGTTGTCCTGAACACATATAGCCCTTGTTTTCAGCAGGTGTCATGCTGTCCCCTTCCAGCGCTCAAGGAAAAGCAGAATAATCATTTCCATCTGAAAGTCTCTTTGGGACTTCCTGCTCATTTGCCTAAAGTCGTGGATAAGCTTTTCCACTTAAAGGATCATTCTATAAAAATGGCATTTTTGTGCAGTTTCTCTTCACTCTGCTCCCCCACATATTTTTAAATAAATATCAAGTGGTAACAGTTTACTTCAAGAGTTAGAATTTAGTTATCCTGAAGATCTATGTCAAATGGGAAGACAATTCTCTAGGTACTGTCATTAGGGATAGAGACAGGAGATCTGGGAAAGGGGAGAGGTTGTCCACTGTACAGTGTGGGGATCTTATCAGATTGATGATGTCAGGAGGTGTGCTGATATCCAGATGCTATCAAACAAAATCAAGATGTGCCCCAAAATCAGCTGAGAACAAATCTAACAACTTTCCAACAAGGCTGTTCTGACATCAGGTCATTCGGAAGTCCCCTGAAGGGCAGGTGCCACTCTCCTCACTGCCTTTGGCCCCTCCTGCCCTCAACTCACCCCCTGCTCACTTTTAGCCCCTTACCAGACCGAGTGACGAGCAGACATGGGAGCAGTAAGGGGTACCCCGGAACAGTGTGGGGAAACACACCTGCATGGGCTGAACCCATCCCAAGGGGGCCACTTCCCTCCTGGAAGACTTGACAGTTCTTTTTTTACCTCTTCTGAAACCTTCGATCTTGTCTGTCGTTTAGAGAGCAGGAGGCAGTTTAGGGTCGGGGAGGAAGAAAATGAGAAAGACCGTTCCCTTTGTACCTGGACACTCTTCCCTGTCTCCAGCAGGAATGCTCTGCTCATCTTTACGAAGTTGGCATATGTTTCCCACATGTATCCAGGTGACCAGTCCTCTCCTGGGCCTGAAAAACGCACAGAAAGGGCCGTGCAGAGCGATCCCTGTTACCTCTCCTGTTACAGACCCAAGGTCTGACTGAAGATGGAGAGAAGGGAGGAAGAGGCAAAAACGAGAGAGCTGGAGGAAAAGGCGGGGGGAGGGGAGGGGTGTGGGGGGCTGGGGGTGGGGAGGAAGAGGCGGAAGAGGGAAAAAAGAGAAGGAGGACGGTAAGGCAGCAGTGGCGATGGGAAATGGATGTGGTAGATGGATCCCTTTCCTCCTATGCTTTGTCCACACAGAGGTTCTGTTTTCTCCAGGTAAATCTTGACTATTCGCATTCGTGTACTGCCTCTGGATTTCTAGCTCAACCAGATGGTCAGGAGCAGAGTCCTCAGGGCTACTGAAGGGTGGGGCCCTTCTGCTCAGCCAAACTATATGGAATTCGCCAGGCTAGTAAGAGAGCAGATCATCTTTCATGAGAAATGTATAAATGCTTGACTCATCCAATTGTTTATTTCCCCCAAAATGCAGCTCAGTTTTCTTGCAGTGTATCTCAAA
Source organism: Muntiacus reevesi (assembly GCF_963930625.1). NCBI lineage: Eukaryota > Metazoa > Chordata > Mammalia > Artiodactyla > Cervidae > Muntiacus > Muntiacus reevesi. The sequence continues at coordinate 140,419,167 of NC_089250.1, forward strand.
GTAGTTCTAGATCTTCGTCCCTCCTCTCCTCACAGTTCTTAACTGAAAGGAACTAGTAGACCAGGAGGGTGAAGGCACGTAGAATGTTATCAGAACCAGGGAAAATGAGCTCCACTGAATGGGATGGTAATCATCTTGTTCCTTCTAAATTACTGTAAAATGCACCCCATTGGCTGCTTTGCTCTCAACCAACAACTCTATTCAGCACCTGGGCTGGCAACTTATTTCCCCAGAGAAGAAGACCAAGAGCAAGAGTTACACTTCTGCTTTTTCTTTTTACAGCCACTTGTCTTTCTTCTTTTTACTGTATCTAGTCTGACATGATAAAAATGAGAGTCTGCTTTTCCAGACTGGACATTTTATCCCATGTGGTATGTAGCATGATAATCATGATGTTCCAAACTGGCAGGACTGCTGTGCAGCTCTAATCAGCTTCCCATGAAGGTCCATGCAAGCATGGAAATGGAAGACACCAAGTCTAAGCTGATAACTTGTGAACGGAATGAGACCACACAATGTGGTTTCTTTCCATAGCACGTGGAGATCGACAAAGCATGATAAACACTCAGTCTCGGTCTACACAGCACAGTGAACATGAAAACTAATTAATTACTATTAATAGATGAAAATGGATAGTACCAATCTTAAAGAAAATTTGGAACTCCTATACATAGCCGATATAAATGTAACCAGGTACAATCACTTTGGAAAAAGCTTAGTATTAGCTAATACATTTGATGGGATACATACCAATGACCAGCATGAGTTCATGACATAGCTCTGTGTCAGAACACTCAAAGTATACTATGTATGCCAAGGTCATATGCAAGAATTGTCACTGAAACACCCTTTCTAATGGAAAATGAAGCAACAGTGGGAACAACTCAATTGCCCATCAATAAGAAAATGAATAAATTAACTGTGGCATATTCATGTAATTCAATGATGAAAATGAGTGAACTACAATTGATCAGCATGGATAAATAACAAAAATAATCTGAACAATAAAGACAAGTTAAAGAAGATCATACGCCATGATTCCAGTTATGTTAAGGTCTGTTCGTGTTCGAGCTTGGTCATGTCTGACTCTGCAACTCCATGGGCTGTAGCCCACCAGGCTCCTCCAAACATGGAATTGTCCAGGCAAGAATTCTTGAGTAAGTTGTCATTTCCTACTCCAGGAATTCTTCCCAACCCAGAGATTGAACCCACATCCCCTATGTCTTCTGTATTGCAGGCAGTTCTTTACCCACTGAGTATATTAAGGTTCAATTCAGTTCAGTTCAGTTGCTCAGTTGTGTCCAACTCTTTGTGACTCCTTGGACTGCAACACACCAGGCTTCCCTGTCCATCACCAACTCCCAGATCTTGCTCAAACTCATGTCCATTGAGTCAGAGATGCCATTACACTACACAGTTCAAAAGCAAGCATTCTTCAACATTCAGCTTTCTTTATAGTCCAACTCTCACATCCATACATGACTCCTAGAAAAACCATAACTTTGACTAGATGGACCTTTGTTGGCAGAGTAATGTCTCTGCTTTTTAATATGCTGTCTAGGTTGCTCATAGCTTTTCTTCCAAGGATCAAGGTTAAAGACATGTAAAACTAATTTATTACTTAGGATATATGGTCAAACCAAGGGAGGGAATGATAAATGCAAAATTCAGGTGAATGGTTACCAAGGAGTAGAATTGGAGTGAAGGTATACACAGGACTTCAAAGGCAATGGTGGTGTTCTATTTCTTAAGTTGTGTGGTCGGTCTATAGATACTTATTGTAGGTATTAAATATTTAGCAAAAATATGTAAAATAACATCTGCTCTGGAGCTATGCGGCAAAGCCAGGACAATTGCCACTGCCCCACCCTGCAAGTCTCAGTTAGCCCTGTGAAATGATGAGGTTTGAGAACAAGAAGACATAATACTGGACCTGGGAATGAGATCAACCAGCACTGGTTTCTCTTGGGCTCTTTTCCATGCCTATAAAGGTCCATGTATTCAAAGTTATGGTTTTTCCAGTAGTTGTATATGGATATGGGAGCTGGGCAATAAAAAAGCCTGAGCATCGAAGAATTAATGCCTTCAAATTGTGCTGGAGAAGTCTCTTGAGAGTCCCTTGGATGGCATGGAGATGAAATCAGTCAATCCTAAAAGAAATAACCCTGAATATTCATTGGAAGGACTGATGCTGAAGCTGAAGCTCCAATACTTTGGCCACCTGATGAGAGGAGCCAACTCATTGGAAAAGACCCTGATGCTGAGAAAGATTGAAGGAAGGAGGAGAAGGGGGTGATAGAGGATAAGATGGTTGGGTGGCATCATTGACTCAATGGACATGAGTTTGAGCAAGCTCCAGGAGATGGTGAATGACAAGGAAGCCTGGCGTGCTGCAGTCCATGGGGTCACAAAGAGTAGGACATGACAGAGAGACTGAACAACAAATTTTCCATGTATCCATTAATGACAACTAACAGCATGCTTCTCGAATGTTTTCTATGTCCCTTTACTATGACACCAATCATTTTACATGTGAAGAAATTGATTCATAGAGAAGTTAAGTAACTGGCCGAAAGTTCCACCACTCTTGAGTGTTGGGATTCAAACCTGAGCTTGTTTCCATAGTCTAAGCTGACAATCAGAGTTTTGCCATCACAAGAGAGATCTGTGATTCAGCAGAAGGCCATGCCCTGACATCGAGGTATCACCTTAACCATGACCTCCGGGGAAATCACTTAATCTCCTCAACTTCAATTTCCATCTTTAGTGGATGAGAAAGGGTATTCAAGGAGAGTTCAGACTCCTTCTGACTTGGCATTTGAACATGGGCGCATGTGTACAGAAATTGGTTTCCATCAGAGGAAACCCTTTCATAGCTTCCAGAAGAGACGCCTTTGATGGACTATGCTAGGTTGCTTCCCAAAGTGAGGCCAGTTGGTTGTGGCAGTTGACAGAGCCTTGGAAGTAGTCCAAGTCCTCACTGAAACTGGAAGGTCAGCCACGGTTCACTCCCTCTGGTCTGCCACCCACCTGCTGATGGCTTTTCCCCTGCCAAGGCTGGTTTAGGCAAATTGCCAAAGGAAGTAGGCAAGGTGTGGCATTGAGACTATGCAGTGTGGCTCTTTGGTTCTAATCATAACCTTTCCCCATGAAGATTAGCCCCACCACAACTCTATGAAGGGGGTACTATTGTGATTCACGATGTGTCTGAGCCTCAGATAGGTGACAGCACAGCACTTACCTAAGGCCACTCAGTCTTCATGATCCATGAGCCAGGACCCTTTATCCCCCAAACCATTCACTTTCTTTCCCCTGTACTGGCCCCCTTTCTTGGGGTGGGGTTGGGGAGGCTGTCATATAGGAACAGTGGCCCTGGTGGCTTTCTGACACCTGCAGGCTGAAGTGGCAGGAGCTTGCCGTTGGTCAGGCCCATGCCTCATTAGTTGGCCAGTGCCAGTTAAGGGCCCAGATGGAGGAAGATCTGGGGGGAAGTTAGGGAGCCTGGGTAAACCACCGGCGAAAAATAACAGAAGAGGCCAGGGAAAGGCCAAGAGAAAACAGGAAGTGAGGCAGATGCTGCTCATGGTCTATCTGCTCTCCTTTGTGGGGAAGGGGCAGGAAGGGAGGAAGAGGGAAGGAGACAGCACATCTGTGACTTGAACAAATGGACAAAGGCTCTTTGAAGCTCGAGGTTTCACTTTTGTGAGACAAATCAGTTCCCTATTTTATCTGTCCAATAAACTAAATATTCTTTTCAAAAATTTATTATTTATTTTATTTTTGCCTGTGCTGGGTCTTTGTTGTTGTGTATGGGCTTTCTCTAGTTGTGGCTAGACTCTAGTTTCATGCATGGGCTTCTCATTGCGGTGGCTTCTCTTATAGCAGAGCACGGCTCTAGAGCTCGGGCTTCAGTAGTTGTGGCACATAGGCTTAGTTGCCTCCTGGCATGTGGAATCCTCCCAGACCAGGGATAGAACCCATGTCCCCTGCATTGGCAGGCAGATTCTTTACCACTGGACCACCAGGGACATCCTAAACTCAATATTCTGTATATCAAATTGCCTGGAGTGCAGTGTCTGTTTTATGAGGGGAACAACTTAGAAGAAAACAGTCCAATAATCAGTCCTAGTCCTCGGTCAGTAAGAGCATTACAATAGCCTGTTGTCAGGACAGACAACTCCTTGCCCATGTCTCACTTTCACCTTCTCCCTTGCCTTCAGCCCACAGAGCCAGTCTGCCAACAGGACTTTCCTTTGTAATCTTTCCACCTTTGCCCTGCTCTCACTCCAACGTACATCCTCACCTGGATCACTGCTCAGCGTCCTGCTTCTTCTCTGTGGTGAGATGTATACCCACTCTCATTCCAGGCTATGTTTCCAACAAATGACTCTTAAGAAGGATTTCAGAGAGTTTTCCTTTCTTTCAGAACCAAGTATGAATGTCATTCACGCCCTGTCACTGAGTCTCACCTTGGGGATCCATCTTATTCCTGACTAATTCCCTGCACATGACCATCCTTTTGGGCAGACAGGTTCTCAAACATCCATTCTCATCAGTCACATGGACCAGCCACCAGCCAGAAACTGCCATCCAAAGGCAAGGTGGGAGGCAGATATGTGGGGTCCTAGACAGTCAAGAGGTCAGGTCTTCCCTGTTAGTCAGGGCCACGAAGAAGCCAGAGAGCAGGCAAGGGTGGTGAGGCTTTGTCCAGGGAATGGGTGCATCAGAGAAGTAGAAAGCCAAGATAAGGCTCAGAGCCTGCAGGGGTTGAGGTCCTGGACGCCAGAAGTCCTTGATAACAGATGTGGTGACTGTTGATTAGAATTTTCTATTACCTTTTATCTGAAGCTTGACTAGTCTCCTAATCTTACCCAAACAGTCCATCTAGATTCAGAGAGCCCCCAATAAAAGCAGGTTTGAGCAAATGGGGAGACAGTTCATGTTCTTGCATAGAATGACTCAACATCATGAATGGCATTACCTCCAATTTAATGTATAAGTTTAATGTGATGCTGAGAAAAGTAGCAAGATCCTCTTCTCCGACCATGCCAGAGGCAAGTAGACTCTACACTTCCTCTGTTTATAAAAACAAGCAAAAATTGCCAAAACATCTCTGACAAAGAAGATCAGGGGAGTGGAAGGAGACAGACCTTTCATATTTAAAGCATGCTATGCGTGCATGCGTGTATGCTAAGATGCTTCAGTCAGTCAGTCAGTTCAATTGCTCAGTCATGTCTGACTCTTTGTGACCCCGTGGACTGCAGGATACCAGGCTTCCCTATCCATCACCAACTCCTGAAGCTTACTCAAACTCACGTCCATCAAGTCGATGATGCCCTCCAACCATCTCATCCTCTGTCGTCCCCTTCTCCTCCTGCCTTTAATTTTTCCCAGCATCAGGGTATTTTCAGTCATGTCCAACTCTTTTGTGACCCCATGGAATGTAGCCCACCAGGCTCCTCTGTCCATGGGATTCTCCAGGCAAGAATACTGGAGTAGGTTGCCATGCCCTCCACCAGGGGATCTTCCCTACCCAGGGATCAAACCCGCATCTCTTGCATTTCCTGCATTAGCAGGCAGGTTCTTTACCACTAGAGCTACCTGGGAAGCCCAAGGCATGCTATGAAGCCTCTTTCATAAAAATGGCATGGTATTTCTGCATGACCACTGGAACTAAAGAGAAAGTGTAGACACAAATCAGAAAACTGTAAGGAGATTAATTTTTATGAATGTGGCATACCTAATAGGAGAAAGCTGGACTTTTTAATAAGCAGGGCAATTGCAAAGCCACTTAGGAAAAAGATAAAACTTACATTTATACCTCAAACCATTTGACAAACTCCCAATGGATCAGAAATCTAACTATAAAAATAAAGCCATACCTGTACCAAAAGAAGACACTGTTAAATTTTTTTTATAACCATATCTATGACTTAAAATCCAGAAGCAATCAGAGAATCATTAATAAATTTAACTAGAAAAACATAAAGAACTTTTCATGGGGGAAGAAAGTATTATCAACAATATCAAAAGACAAAGGACAAATTGGGAGTAAAGAATTGCCTCATGGGCCACAGATAAAAGGTTAATCTCCCTAGTAGATAAAGACTTACTAAAAATTGAGATGGAAAAAAATGGGCAAAACCCAAGACCTTGAAAAGCCTTTAGATGGATGAAAAGATGCTTAATCCATCTCCTATTAAGAGAAAGTTTATAATCAGAACATATAGACATTTACGTATCAGATTTTAAAAGTCTGAAAGTCTGATGATAGGAGCTTCTTAGGAAACAGGCGCTCTTCGCTAATAACATGTTACAATCCTCATGGAGGGGAACTGGGGATATCTAACTTTAGAATAGATGCATTGACCTTGTAATCCAGCAATCTCAATTTGAGGACCCTCTCCTGAAGATACACTTTCACATACACATGTGTGCAACATCTACACAGAATTATTTATTTTAGTTTTATTTGCAGCAACCAAAATCAGAAAAACCTAAATGCTTTAGAGTGGGGGACTGGTTAAATCAATTTTAGTTCATCCTTACAGCAGAGTTCTGTGAAGCCATAAAAATGGTGTGACTGCTGGGATATGATAAGTGGAGTAGACAAGGTCAGGACAATATAAGCTCCTTCTTTTTTAAAACAAGAAGATACAGGAAACACACACACTTATTTTTGCAAGAAAGAAGAAAGAAAGTGAAGTTGCTTAGTTGTGTCCAACTCTTTGTGACCGCATGGGGACTGTAGCCCACCAGGCTTCTCCGTCCATGGAATTTTCCAGGCAAGAGTACTGGAGTGGGTTGCCATTTCCTTCTCCAGGGATCTTCCTGACCCAGGGATCAAACCTAGGTCTCCTGCATTGCAGGCAGACGCTTTACCGTCTGAGCCACAAGCACTAGAAGGATAAATAATAAACTAATACAAATAATCACCTATAGGAGGCAGAAGGGAGCTAGAAATAGAGCAGAAGAGATACAGCTTGATTCTCTGGATCTATCTTCTCAGCTTTGACTTTTAAGCTAGATAATGGTTTGACATACATTAGAAACAAAATTATCACAAAAATTAAAAAAGGCAAACTTTAGAATAAAAATAAACAGAAACAAATGTGTGTAAATAATAGCGTACCCAGTTAAAGAGAATTATTTTGACTTTTGAACATAATCCTCTGTGTATCCTCAGTGAAATATACTCTAAAAATGAAAATGTTACAAAGAAATCTCAAATTCTGCTTTGTATTTTCAGTAATAAAGTGTGTATTAATAATTTTTGAAGTGTTTTTGTATAATGCAGATAAAGCTAATAAATACATTAATATTAGTAGAAACAAAGGTTCTTAGTATGAGGGGAGAAATACAAATATAAAATCAAAGAAAAACTTGGTAATGTTAAGTTTAGTTAGAAGTATCAACCTGAACTGATGATTCCCTAGCATAAAATATTGAAAGGACCTAAAAGCAATGACATTCCAGATTTTAAACACATGAAAAGTTGCTCAATTTTATCAAGAAACAGCCAGAATCCCCACTGGCAGGAGCTAGAGGCTAGAAGGAAGGGTTGATTTCAGGTCTGGAACATAGACAATAGAAGATGAACATGAAACATTTTGTGCCAAAAAATACAGACACACTCAGGATAGTGAATGGGTGGGGAGGGCGTCAAAGACACGGGAGCAGATCTTTGAAGAAGGCGATTTGAGCAACAGAAATGAATAATGAGAGTAATTTATTTTAAAATGTTGAACAAATTAAAATTCACTGGCCTACAATAATAAAACCAAAACCCAAAGTCATTTGCCACAATTAGAGATAACTAGTCCATCAACTCCTTACTTACTTAATTTTAATAAATTAAAAAGGAATGAAGTATCTTTTAAAAGAGGAATTGAAAATCTTCCTTGATTTTCTAAGAATGCTAGCTAGTAAATGTAGAAAGAATTACAGAATAAGAAAAGTCATTTTGCAACTGCAAATAAATAATTGATTAAGGTGAGGATCATCATTTAAAGCTAAAACTAGTAGGTGAAATGTTGAGGAAAAGGATATTCTCAAGGTGTAAAGGCTCCTCTCAAGGGCTGCTAGCTAGTTGTGAAGGGAAAAACCAGTGTTTGCAGAGATGAAACCTAGCTGTCATTGCTTTGAGTGATCAAACTCAGTATGATCCACACTTCTTCCTAACGTGATGCAAAACTAAATGCATTTCACTAAGACGCATCGTTGCCACAAATGTTTGATCCCAATCAAATCAATTTTTAGACCTAACTTCCCATTTCCAGAGAATGAACATGAAATTAATCACCCAAACTAAGGTACTTTTGAGAGTGAAAGATGACTCATTTAACGATTACACTAGGACTACTTGTACAGACAGGCAGGACATTCCCAGATAAACCAAAATATGAAGTCTTGCCCAGTTTACAGGAAGTAAAGGTGGTATAGAAACAAATTGGACAGCATTAAGAGGAAAGAATACAATTTTTAAAAATCCAGATGTGGGGAATTCTACAAGATAACCACCTGGGTTCAAAAAAAAAAAGAAAGATAAAAGAGACATAGTGGAGATGTTCCCTCAAGAGTCATAACAGCCAAGTGCAATGCATGAACCCAAATAGGATGCTGGTGGAAAGAAACGAACTCTAGAAGATATTTGGGGACCATTGGGAACATTTTAATATGATCAGGCGATTAGATGATACTAGGGAATTGTTAACATTCTTAAAGAATGGTTATGGTATTGAGGTAGTATAGAAAGATCTTATAAGGCTTATAAGGACACTTTTGGGAGGTTTAATGTCTGCAGCTTACTTTCAAATTATTCAGAAAAAATTTTAGCAATGACAAGCTAGTGGTAGGTATACAGGAATTTATAGTACCATTCTTTCAGCTTTTCTATACATTTGACATTTTCATGTAAGAGTTTAAAAAATGGCAGGACTCCAAATGTTTGGCAACCTCAAGCCCCTCTACAGAGCCATCAGGAATGCTGGAACTGCCCGGTGCCGCAGGCTTCCTCATTAATGCCCTCTCCATCAAAAAGAGAATGCTGCTCAGGAGTCCCCAGGCATAGTCTCCCCATCTCCCTTTTATGGCCCCAATTTTGATCATTTTCTCACTTCCTGTGACCTGTCCAAGTCCCACTCACCTTCAAGGTACATCCCTCCTGGAAGCGTGTCCTGTCTTCTGATCCACCTGGGCTGCTACTCTGACCTCCTCAAGCTCTTGGTTCTTGGACCACAGTCCTTACTTTTAGCCATATGCCAACTTTCTAATAGATTATTTTCCTAAGTGTGTATCCTATTGTCTTGATGAAATTATGAACATTCCAGTGAAAGGACTGTATTCTATTTTTCTGGTCTTTCTCTAGAGCAAGCACAAAACTACACTATTATTTGTATATAATAAAATGCTTTCTGAATTGAGCCTGGCAGTTATTACAAGATATGTGCAAATAAAGTAAAAATTATGTGAGATGCAACTACTATTCCAATTCAGGAACTGAATCGATTTTAAAAATTATTGACATTGGGACTTCTCTGTGATCCAGTGGTTATGACCTCACTTTCCAATGCAGGGCTTCCCAGGTGGCTCAAGTGGTAAAGAATCTGCCTCCCACTGCAGGAGATGTGGAACCCACTTCAATATTTTTGCCTGGAGAATCCCATGGACAGAGGAGCCTGGCGGGCTACAGTTATAGGATCACAAAGAATCGGATCCAGCTAAGCACGCTGGCACCTTCCAATGCAGGGGGTATGGGTTTGTTCCCTGGTTGGGGAGCTAAGATCCCACATGCCCCGAGGCCAAAAAACCAAAATACTGAACAGAAACAATATTGTAACAGATTCAATGAAGACTAATAAATAATCATTGACATTGCTGGTTTCATATGTAAGGAGTTTGGCAGTTGTCACTCCTTCCTAACAACAGTGAAAAACTGAATAGACTGAAAGAAATCAACAATTCTTCTTTGTTCTGTAAGAGAGGAAGGATAAAGTGCAAACTGCTGCCTCCAAGGTTGGAGAGGCAGACAGGTGAATACAGGTCATCGCGGCTTACTAGAGCAGAAACTTGCTGGCAAAACCAGCAAGTTCACTGGAGGAACAAGAGAGGGTGTAGAAAAACCTGAACTGTGTTTGATGAGTTGCTGGAGGCTCAGTGAGAACTCTTGAGAGTTAAAAACTGCAGCAGGACCCAGGCCTAAGGGGACCCCAACAATATTGTGAGATTTACCTTTAAGAGTTTGACCAAGTTCCCTCAGTAAATAGCAGAGAAAAATCCCCTTGAGCTTCCGGTCAGGGTGGAGAAAAGAAAACATTTGAAATAAATCAGAGCACTCCATTAGTAAGAAGCCCTGCCCCCAGTGGAAACTAGTTAACCACAGCCTAACCTGCTGGTGTATTATCAGAGCCTAACTGACCTGGGAAAGGGAAATACCCAATTCCAGTCATGCTGTTCCACCTAAGGGGGACAAATGAAAAAGAGAAGCATTTGTGAAGTTCATGGTCTGGAGGAATAGGTTCACTGAACAGCTGAGACCTGATCCTACGACTGCAGAATGTTCCCCCTCCCCCATACCTCACTGCCATGGAACTAAAGGCCTATTTACAGCAGTTCCTTTTACCTCATACATCATGTCTAGCTGTCAAAAAAAAAAAAAAAAAAAAAAAAAAAAAAAATTACAAGGCATACCAAAAGGCAAAACCCCACAATCTGAAGAGACATAGCAAACATTAGAACCAGACATGGCAGAGATGTTGGAATTATCAGACCAGAAATTAAAACATCTATAATTAACATGTTAAGGGCTCAAACGGATAAAAGAACCAGCATGCAAAATCAGGTAGGCAATGTAAATAGAGAGACAGAAGTCTTAAGAAAGAATCAAAAAGAAATGTAAGACATTAAAAAAACACTGTGACAGAAATTAAGAATGTTTTTGATGGACTTATTTGTAGACTGAATTTGGCTCAGGAAAGAATCTCAAAGCTAGAGTAGATTTCAATAGAACCCTCAAATCTGAAAAGCAGAGAGGACAAAGATTGGGGGAAAAAAAACAAAAAACCCCAAACCAGAACAGAGTACTCAAGGATTATTGGGTAGCTAAAAAAGTTGTAGCATATGCAGTGAGAATACCAGAAGGAGAAGAAAGAGAGAAGGACTTTATCAGACAAAGAAAAATTGAAGGAATTTGTTGCCATTAGAATTGCCTTGCAAGAACAGTTGAAATAAGTTCTTTCTTGTTGTTTAGTTGATAAGTTGTGTCCAATCCTTTTGCGACCCCATGAACTGTATCCCACCAGGCTTCTCTGTCCATGGGATTTCCCAGGCAAGAATACTGGAGTGAGTTGCTATTTCCTTCTCCAGGGGATCTTTCCCACCCAGGGATGGAACCTGCATCTCTTGCACTGGCAGGCAGTTTGTTTACCACTGAGCCACCAGGGAAGCCCAAACAAGTTCTTTAGAGAGGGAAAATAATATTGGTCAAAATCATTTTACGTAAAGTAAGAAAGAGAATTGAAGAAGGAATAGGTAAAGGTAAAATGAAAACTTTTATTTTTCTTATTGTTAATAGGTCTAACAGATAACAGTTTATTCAAAATAACACCAACAATGTATGTGTGTTTAAGTACACATTTTGTGTATACGTTTTATTGTTGTTCATTTGCGAGGTCGTGTCCAATTCTTTGCAACCCCAAGAACTGCAGCACACCAGGCTTCCCTGTCCCTCACCATCTCCTGGAGTTTGCCCAAGTTCATGTCCATTGAATCAGTGATGCCATCTCATCATCTTATCCTCTGTCGCCCTCGTCTCCTTCTGCCTTCAATCTTCCCCAGCATCAGGGTCTTTTTCAATGAATATAGTTATGCATGCTTATATATAAGTGAAATGAATAACAGCAATAATATAAGTGATGAGAGGAAAGAAATTAGAATTATTTTATTTTAAGGTACTGACACTACTTGTGAAGTGGCATAGTGTTATTTTAAAGTGGACTTTTTTTTATCTGTACATGTAACTGCAAATTCTAGCTCAATCACAAAGAAAAGCAAAGAAGGACGTATAAGCAATATGGTAAGAAAGAAAAAATGGAATCACATGAATCAATCAGTCGATTAAAGCCATAAATGGCAGAACTTTCCTGGGCTGAACAAGTTACAGAGTTATATGGTAAAAGTTATGGTTAGGACTGTTTTTCACACTCTCTGGGCCTCTTGGTTAATTCCTTACAGGTAGAATGGCTGTGGCTCAGTGGGTTGCTAGATTTAGTTCGTATCAGCTTTTGAGAAACAACTGTTAAAACTCTAGGCACTTTGTGAGCCTGTTGTTAACATAGTCATTGTTTGAAAGAGATAAATTAAAAAAAAAAAAAGAAAGAGATAAATTATTTAAGCATATTTTGAAGTTTCTCTAATAGCCGAACTCAGAGGGAGAGTGGTACCCTGTGCTCCATCCCGGACCTCAGTCAGAGGCTATCCTATGCCCTACAGCCTGAGTCGGAGTCTATCACGTGGTTGATCCCCACGTGAAAATCAGAAGTTTCACTGGGAGAAGGGAGTTTGGCTATTAGAGAAACTTCAAAATATTATCACCATAGCACATAAAGCAGTGTCTTCTATGCAATCTCCATCTCACCTAACCCACCTCAATGTGTCTTTTCCCCATTCGTCTTGAGCAAGGAGCAAGTGGTTCTGGACCAACAAAGTAAACGGTGAGAGATGGGAAGGCTCTGATCTGAGATCTCTTCCCCACAGTCTCCAATATTCCCCTTTGGCAGAATGATGTCCCCACTATCTCTCTCCCCTTGTCTTGTTTCCTTCTGCTCACAGCTTCTTCTTACTTAGATAAATGAAATACACATTCTTGTGTTGTGTGGGTTCCTGAGAGTTAAAAAAATCAATTTAAATGATTTCTTCCTGGGATGGGTCCTAGTCAAGTGAAGGAGACATACAAATACATAATTACACAGAGATGTGAAGTATGGTTCCTTAGAGATATTTATACGCTGTGCTGAGAGCCAGTGGGGAAGTGAGGAAAATGGGGACAGTTCCCCAGAGAAGAGGACCTATGAGCTGGCATTTTATGTACATGTAGGAAGTTCCCTGTGCGGCAGGAGAGGCACAAAGGGAACTTTCTACACCAAAGGAACAGCGGGAGTTGTGGTACCACAAGGTCAAAGAGCTTTATTTATCCCTTCTCTCTTTTTCTCCAATACTTTAGACATCTCAGGAAAATTTCCCTGCCTCTCTTGCTCTCCATTCTATTCTGTACCCAAAATAGAACCCAACCATGGAAGTTGCAGCAAAACACTGTGGTTTGTACCCCTTCTTGCATGGGGGACAGAGAACACCATGGCTTTAAACTGAACTTTCAAAGAGCCTAGGTTATGGAAATGACCCTTAATCACCCTAGAATCTCCATTTCCGTATATAGTACCGCCTCCTCAGATGAAACCCACACTTCTTCAAGCACAAGCATTCAAAGCAAACGAGTTCTTACTTTGTTAGTTTTTCTCTTTGGCTCAGTTACTGTATTGCAGAGAGTCGTTTTCTATTTTCATCACCAGAGCAGACATTTTCCAACAGTCTTTTTGAGCCTGGAGACCAAAGTACCATTTATAGCTTTGCTTCTATGGGGAACAGTGCTTTCAAGTTCCAAACAACAGACTTACAAATAAATTATTGAACTCACACTGCTTTTAAGCAATGAGCTTCCTGTAATGTTTTGCACACTTCAGTGCTAGAGGCTGGTGTGTGTGTGTGTTTAAAAATTTCTAAATGTGGGTGCCAGGTGTTACATTTTCAGACTGACCAAGTGTAACTTTTTTTTCCCCTCTTAAAGCAACAGAATCATTTTTTTAGCTAACACATATCCATTTAATTTGATGAAAGACATGCCTGAGGCTGCAAAACTAAAAGAACAGGGCTGAAAATTCAGGGGAGTAAAGATATATATTTGCACAGTATAAGAAAAGAGGTTAACTTACATGTAAACCTTATTATTTCAGGTTCAGGCAAAACAGTAAAGCGCCTCCAAGCACAGGGAGAGTTGAGAGATCAAAACCACCTGAACAGTTTGGTTTTACTTTGAGTCCAGTCACCCAGGGAGATCGCCAAGATGAGGTTTCTAGTCTGCTTTGAAGCAAGCCAGACACAGAAAATTTTAAAAACCACACAGTGAAGAGAGTACACAGTCTGTCTCCCTGGTAAGTCAAAAAATATCATCAGATAATGCACGGATTAGAAAGGGGTAAACTATGCGAAATGCTTTTTTTTCACGGAAAGAAGACTATAGGGCTCAGTACTTGATTCATTTCTTTCTCTCACCCTCAATTGCTCTCTGTTTCTTTTCTAGACCCTTGACTGATCTTCTCTATTCAGTCTCTATTTCTCTTTCATTTCCTCTAATGATAGGAGATGATGTGTTTAGAATTAATCCTCCTGAACCAAAGAAATTAATCCAACTGCATTTTTTCCTTTCAAAACCTTTTATCTATTGCTATTTATTCAAAATTCATACCATTTGTGTGTACATTGGCGTGCTGCAGCATTTTTCCCTGTAAGCATTAGCATATGATTTTATATATATCTTATGAAGAGTAGGCATTTAAAAAAATAGATACTGATAACTAGGAAATTAAAGTGAAGTCACTTAGTCGTGTCCGACTCTCTGCGATCCCATGAACACCAGGCTCCTCCGTCCATGGGATTTTCTAGGCAAGAGTACTGGAGTGGGTTGCCATTTCCTTCTCCAGAGACTCTTCCTGACCCAGGGATCGAACCCAGGTCTCCTGCATTGTAGACAGACACTTAACCATCTGAGTCACTAGGAAATTAAACACACAAAAAAAAACCTTTTTTGGCCATTTGAACAAAGTCCAATATTTCACAGTGAACAGGACAGGACTGGCTAATATTTTCTGGGATCTAGTGCAAAATGGAAATGTGAGACCTCTTGTTAACAAGTGAAGAATTTCAGGATTGTAACAGCAGAGCCCTGAACCAGCCATGGGGTTCTTCTGAGTGTCAGGACCCTATGTGATCACACAGGCCACGTGCCCATGGAGCTGGCCCTGCTGGGGGATTTTATTAATGAGAGCCCACACACATAGACACAAGCACATTTCTCTAGCCTGGTATAGAATTAACCAGAAAATTTACATTGAAAATTTAATAATGTGACCTTACAAAAAAGTGCAGACATCTTTGGTGGTTTCCAATATACTTCCTTAGAATTCACTTATTCATAACAACTGACACAGAGAAAATATTGTAATTTGTTATAACATCTGGGCCAACTGATAAATTGTTGGGTGACCTGTTTTCAAAGTTTTAGAACTTGATAAATGTGCTAGGTGGAAAAGGAGTTTTGCGTTCACCTTTCCCCTGGGGCTAGAAGCATTTGCAATAATGTATGTGGGAGGGCTCTGAGTATTGAGAGCCATGATCAACCTTAGCCATCATCTGACTTATCAACAGAATGGTTGATAAAGCTGACTTCACAGCAGAGAGAATTCTGAACAGATTTCTCTGGCTCCAGCCAATTAAGTCACAATCACATTTTTCTTCATTAAGTGTCCCATAGCTGCAACACAAATGGTAGTTGGATTCTCTGCTGGTCCTTCTCCTACTGGCCCCATGGACACCTCTCTTTTAAATCCCCATCTAGTGGCCCTGGGCTTCCCAGGTGGCCCTCATGGTAAAGAACCTGCCTGCCAATGCAAGAGATGTAAGAGATGCAGGTTTGATCTCTGGGTTGGGGAGATCCCCTAGAGGAGGGGCAACCCACTCCAGTATTCTTGCCTGGAGAATCCCATGGACAGAGGAGCCTGGTGGGCTATGGTCTTTAGGGTTGCAAAGAGTCAGACATGACTGAAGCAACTTAAGGGCACACATTTAGCAGCCCCACCCCATCTCCTCCTGAACATTCTACCTTCCCCTTGTGGTGATGGAGTCATTATCCTATGTCCTTTCCTGTAAACTTGGTGGGATATCAGCAGCACCTTCCTCCGTCCAGTTTGCTGCTGGCTTCAAAGTGGAGAGAGGTGTTTGTTTGCAGGATGGGCCAGGGTAATTACCTGGACTCCAGCTAGACTGGGTGCAGACAGATTCTGCTTCTTTTCACAAGGGTCATTATTATGAGATTTATGCTTTTTCTTTTGACTGCCTGCTTCAGTCCTTGATTTAGTCTCACACAAGCATGAGGAATGCATATGTAAGTACTGCCATTTCAAAGATGAGAAAACTGGGCCTGCAAAAAGAGAAGGGACTTTGATTCAACTACTATACTATCTGACTCTTACATTTTATGCTGTTCTGCCCTCTTGTAAATTAAATTATGAAGCAGAACATTTTCACATTTTCTAGGAAATAGTTCTAAAATGGCAGGTAAACTGATTCATTGTCACTGTGATTCTCCCTGTTTTCCATCCCTCCACCAAATCACTCTCCCATGTAGATTCACTTCCCTCTCTCTCAACACCAAATGGGTGATTCTAACTTCCTAGACTTCCCTACTCTTCCTCTCACTACCTCTCCCAACACAGATGCTGTCAGAAAACACACAAATAAACAAAACTAGCAAACCCAGAATGTTCACCAGCAAGAAAGTTAAGCATCTCCAAAGAAGATGGAAGGATTTCAAGAAAGTGGATACATTTAAAAATCTAGAATTTTGTTGCCTAAGTCAAGTGGTAATGCTGTACCAACTTGTAAAAGTTCAAAGAACAGCTAAGATACATACTGCCCTTCATAATTTGTAAAGCTCTTTCACATATATGAATGCACTTGAACTTCACAATACAGTACAGCACAGAAGCTATTATTAGGTCTGTTTTACAGAGGAGGAAACTGAGGCATGGAACAGTGAGGTGACTTGCCCACAATTACTCAACAGGAGAAATGAAGTCACATTCCTGAGCCCATGTTCTTTCCATTCTCCCACACAGCTGTTTGTTGAACTAAAATTTCAGATCAGTGCACATTTATTTCTTGTTTTTCCAAATGAAGAGAGACACAATTCAGAAAAAGCTAAGAGCCTAGTCTGAGGTTCTGCTGCTTGGATGTCCTCCTGCTGCCAAATTTAGAAGCCACTGACCTTCTTTCAAAACCTAAGTAGGTTTCGAATCTGTGGAGAAAATATGGCTTATTTAATAAAAGGATCTAGGACAACTCAAAGCTTCTTGGAGGAGAAGAAACTTGGATCCAACAACTCACTTTGTACACAAAAATAAGTCCCAAGTTGATTAAAGATTTAAACATAAAAATAAAACCAGAAGAAAACTAAAAGAGAACATGAGATTTTCCCCCTCTTTTAGAATCTCAGCATCTTAAAGGGGCTTTCTAAATAAGAAACAAAACATAGAAGTCATAAAAGATAAGATTGAGATACTGACTATGTTAAAAAATCTGTATGTTTGAAAAACAGCACCATTAACCAGATCAAAAGTCAGAAAACAAATTGGGGCAAGCTACATGCAGGAAAAGGGCTTATTTTGTAATAGGGAAACAAATCTCACAAATCAGTAAGAAAAACCCAACACATGCAATAGAAAAATAGACAAATATATAGATGGATGTTTTATAAAAACAGATGAAAAACAGGCATAAACTCACATATTAAAGAAAATGCAAATGCAAATGCCACTGAGATTCTTTTCCACATGTCAGATTGTCAAAGGTCCCAAATAATAATATTTGATAATGCACTGTGTTGAGTGTGAGAAAATGATGTATAATCTGAGCATAATTTAGTACATCCTCATGGAGAGCAGTTTGTAGATGGGCAATATCTACAACAATTTAAATTCACACATGGAGGATTTCAGCCATTTACCTATCATCAGGTGTAAGTGATGGAACCTAGACTGGGCTCCAAACCCCACACTATTGCACAGGCTCAGAACTGGAGGACCATGAGGCCAGGGTAGTCCCTACCGACATATTAAACAGACATTCAATATGTACCCATTCGTGCAAGTTAACACCTTTAATTTTCAGGGTAAACTGGTTATATATTATGCATGTTTTATGTGTGAGGATACTGGCTCAGAGAGGTAAAGTTTCTTACCCAAGGACAAAAGTTGCTAAATGACAAAACCGGACTCAAACCCAGGACCAGCCTCTTTCCTTATGGCCTCTGCCCAGTTTATGCTGACAGCTGGAACCTCAAAGGCTTCTCTGGTGGCTTAGACAGTAAAGAGCCTACCTGCGGTGTGCAGGACCTGGGTTCGATCCCTGGGTCGGGAAGAAAAGCTCTGTAAGAGGAGGAACCTGTGTTATACCATGCTGATCTTCAACTTCTGTTTGTCAAATAAATGATTGGTGTAACCCTACATTGTCCTTTGTAGATAAAGAAGATGCTATTCTTTTTCTGCACAAAGTGAAAAAAATTACAAAGCAGAAAATGAAGGAGTGAATTTCAGGGAGACAAACACTGAGCCCACAACAGTGGGTAAAAACATGAAAGTAAAACCATAAATCACTGTTTGCATGTTACATGCATACATTGTTACATAAATATTTGTTCTCTACTTAGGACTTTGGTTCACAACACCGGCTACACAATAGAACTAACTGTGCTTCTAAAATATCAGAAGCCAGAGTCTACCTCAGTTCAGTTCAGTTCAGTTCAGTCGCTCAGTCATGTCCGACTCTTTGCAACTCCAGGGACTGCAGCATGCCAGGCCTCGATGTCCATCACCAACTCCCAGAGTTTACTCAAACTCATGTCCATTGAATTGGTGATGCCATTCAACCATCTCATGCTCTGTCGTCCCCTTCTCCTCCTGCCTTCAATCTTTCCCAGCATCAGGGTCTTTTCAAACAAGTCAGTTCTTCTCATTAGGTGGCCAAAGTATTGGAGTTTCATCTTCAACATCAGTCCTTCCAATGAGCATTCAGGACTGATTTCCTTTAGGATGGACTGGTTGAATCTCCTTGCAGTCCATGGAACTCTCAAGAGTCTTTTCCAACATCACAGTACAAAAGCATTAATTCTTTGGTGCTCAGTTTTATTTAGAGTCCAACTCTCACATCCATACATGACTACTGAAAAAACCATAGCCTTGACTAGATGGACCGTTGTTGGCAAAGTAATGTCTCTGCTTTTTAATATGCTGCCTAGGTTGGTCATAACTTTTCTTCCAAGGAGTAAGTGTCTTTTAATTTCATGGCTGCAGTCACCATCTGCAGTGATTTTGCAGTCCCCAGAAATAAAGTCTGCCACTGTTTCCACTGTTTTCCCATATATTTGCCATGAAGTGATGGGACTGGATGCCATGATCTTAGTTTTCTGAATGTTGAGCTTTACGCCAACTTTTTCACTCTCTTCTTTCACTTTCATCAAGAGGTTCTTTAGTTCTTCGCTTTCTGCCATAAGAGTGGTGTCATCTGCATATCTGACGTTATTGATATTTCTCCTGGAAATATTGATTCCTGCTTGTGCTTCCTCCAGCCCAGCATTTCTCATGATGTACTCTGCATATAAGTTAAATAAGCAGGGTGACAATATACAGCCTTGACATGCTCCTTTTCCTATTTGGAACTAGTCTGTTGTTCCATGTCCAGTTCTAACTGTTTCTTCCTGACCTGCATACAGATTTCTCAAGAGGCAGGTCAGGTGGTCTTGTATTCCCATCTCTTTCAGAATTTTCCACAGTTTGTGGTGATCCACACAGTCATACCTCAGACCAATGGAATCTGAATCCCAGAAGGTGAGGGTGAGTCTGGGCATCTGTGTGCTTTCTCACAAGCTCCACAGTTACCTTCCTGGGCTTCCAAGATTGAGAAATTGCTAAAAGAATATTTTTAAAACTTGAAATCAAAGTTATTTATTCAGAATTGAATGCTCCAGACTTTCTCCAACAGGGACTTAGCTTTACAACCTAGAGACGTTTTAAGAGAGAAAATAGTGACACCACATGGTGACAGCAAGAACTTCCGTGAGCTGGGAAGCCACTCTATCTGGCCTGCTCACTGAATATGCGCGGTTCCCCAGCTGACTGGATTGTCAATGGCACCACTGATGAGTTTCATTTTGCAGCCACTTCCCACATGCATATGTCCAGATTTGCCTCCAAGAGGCTGATATTTCTTCTCTGCAACCAGAATCCTGTATCATGCCAGGTGCTGCCTACTGCTGGCCTGAATTTCTCAGTTCTCTGTCTACAGAGACAGACACATACATATACATAGATACATAGGCCTATGCACATGAATTTATAAGCTCATGTGTCAGGCTACAAGATCACTTACATTATATGAGCAGAGCAAATGTGAGTTTTGTTATTTTGTCTACAGAAGAGCTGGTTTTCTTTCTTCTTGTTGGAATATGGGGAAAGACTAAAGTTTAGTCCTCTCTTGGTCATTTTGGTCCAGTTCAATAATTTAAACTCTCCCATGCTTGGAAAACTCCAGGAAATGTGACACTCCCAAGATAGCACCTGGGTACATGGGAGGAGCATGTGACCATGTGTCCTTATGACATCTTCTCATGGAGTGGTGATGGAGGGAGCTGGTACTCAGAGTGGGCAATGCCTTTTCCTGATGCTCTGCTTGATGCCATCTGACAGGTGTTGGCTGGTGCAGGTTTGAGTTGTCCAGAATACTGAGGAAAATGTTCCACCTATTAAAAGGAGTGATTTGATTTAGCAAATCCAAATATCAAAAGGCAGTAGGCAAGGTGTCTATGTCTCTCTCTATATTTTTAGCTATATACAAAGGAGAATAAAATAGAGTTAGCAATGGCAGCCATACACATGAAATTCTAAGCTGTTTCTCAAACTTCGCAGCACAGGAAGACAATTATGGAGCTTGTAAAACACAAATGACCAAAGTCCCACCCCCATCTTCTGAGATTCAGATTCCATAAGTCTGGGATCTGAGAGCCTGACCTCTGATATTTTGTAATAAAAGCTCAGGTAATGGAGCCAACTCATTGGAAAAGACCCTGATGCTGGGAAAGATTGAGGACAGGAGGAGAGGGGGGCAGCAGAGGATGAGATGATTGGATGGCATCACTGACTCAATGAACATGAGTTTGAGCAAACTCCGGCAGATAGTGAAGGATAGGGAAGCCTGGTATGCTGCAGTGGGTGGGGTCACAAAGAGTTTGACAAGACTTACGGATTGAACAGCAACAACATAGCCAGGGTCAGAACCAAAATTCTAAGCAGAGAAAAAAAATTCGTGTGTAACAATGTATGCATGTAACAGGCAAACAGCATTTTATGCTTTTGTTTTTGTTTTTCACCCATTCTGATCCACTGAATGTTTGTATCTCCCCCAAATTCACAGATTAAAGCTCTAATTCTCAGTGTGATGGTATTTGGAGGTGAGGCCTTTAGGAGCCTATTAAGTCATGAAGGTGTAGCCCTCATAAATGGAATTAATTCCCTTACAAGAAGAGATACAGGCAGTTCCCTGGTGGCCTAGTGGTTAGGATTCAGGACTTTGACTGCAGGGGCCCAGGTTCAGTCTCTGGTCAGAAAACTGAAATTCCACAAGCTGTGCAGTGTAGCCAAAAAATAAAAAATTAAAAAGAGAAGAGACACAAAAGACATGATCACTTTCTGCCATGTGAGGATACAGCAAGAAGGTGGCAGTCTGCAAACCAGGAAGGCCTTCATCAGGAACCACATCGGTCAGCACTGTGATCTTAGACTTCTCAGTCTCCAGAATTGTGAGAAATATATTTCTGTTGTTTAAGCCACTCCATCTATTATTTTTGTTATAGCAGGCTGAGCTGACTCAAACACCCACAAGCCCCAGGAGACTCTAACATCTAGAGTTTACGGAGTCTTCGTCTCTGAGCTGCCAGTCTCAGCTTTGATTTTCCTGGGACCTCCCCGTCTTCTCTCCCCCTGTCCTCCCCTAAAGCTCTCTGGAGTAAACCTCTTCCTTCCCCCAAAGCTCTTTCTTCTGTGTTCTCTCCTGCCTTTTCTAATAAAACGCACACTTACTAGTAGGGCTTGGGTTTATTTTCTCTTAGACTAAGTAACCTGCTACCTCAGAAAACTTCTGAAAGGAGTTAGGCTCTTTGCACCAGAATAGCATATAGTTTCTACAAGTTAAAACACTTTGATTGAATTTAATTGTACAATTTAGCACAAACTACAAGCTACGTTATTCTGTCTACCATTTTAAAACATTGCATATGAATCTGGGGAGATTATGTTTAGAAAGTAAGGGCTTCCCAGGTGGCGCTAATGGTAAAGAATCTTCCTGACAATGCAGGAGATGCAAGAGACGTGGGTTTGATCTCTGGGTCAGGAAGATTCCCTGGAGTAGGAAATGGCAAACCGCTCCAGCATGTGTGTGCTGCGTGCTGAGTTGCTTCAGTTGTGTCTGACTCTGTGCAACCCCATGGACTGTATCCCGCCAGATTCCTCTGCCCAAAAGGATTCTCCAGGCAAGAATACTGGAGTGGGTTGTCATGCCCTCCTCCAGGGGATCTTCCCGACCCAGGGATCGAACCCACATCTTTTATGTTTCCTGCATTGAGGGAACAGGGTGTGTTCTTTATCAATGAGCCAGTGAGGAAGCCACCACTCCAGTGTACTTGCCAGGAAAATTTCCTGGACAGAAGGAGCCTGGATGGCTACAATCCAGGGGGCTGCAAAGAGTCAGACATGACTGAGTGCCTGAGCAGAAAGTAAACAATTGCTCACAAAACTTTATGGAAAAAGGTTATATGTTTTAAGTGAGACCCTGCTTC
The DNA here is from genome assembly GCF_963930625.1 of Muntiacus reevesi. Classification (NCBI taxonomy): domain Eukaryota; kingdom Metazoa; phylum Chordata; class Mammalia; order Artiodactyla; family Cervidae; genus Muntiacus; species Muntiacus reevesi. The sequence continues at coordinate 140,441,881 of NC_089250.1, forward strand.
TCACCCTCGCAATGATTCTCTTTGAGAAGCATGCTTTCAAAAGAAACTTCTTAAAGTTGTATCAAGAACTGAGTTTCAGGCTATATTCACCAATGAGAGATTTTTTTCTACTGGGCCTGAGCGGTTGAACCCCTTTTTCCTCCCAGGTGGTGATAAAAGGCTTTCACTTCCTGGCAGGGAATGAGAGAGGGTTTTGGCTGCATCCCCAGCAAAACCAGCTTTAGAGAAATGGTTTGGCAGAAACATCTGTGGATCTGAGCTCTCTGCCGCTATGTACCAGGGGGTGTGTCACGCACACGGTTCTCATTGGTCTCCTGGACAAAAGCAAAAATGGATTCTTGAGCCTGTAATTAGGGACCAACCATCGTGTAGGTACAAGGACTCTGGAGGATACACAAAGAGGTCAGAGACAGTCTCCTTGCTTTCAAGGAGGTTATGACCTGGGTAGGAAGACAGACTGAGCTTCTTTGCGTAAGGAAAGGTAGTTAGGATCAGAAGGCAATCAAAATAGGCTGAGTAACAAAGGGGTGTTCTTTGGTCAAGTTCTCAGGAAGCTGGCCCTGAAGTGGGATTTGTGTGCAGGTGGTCTGTTAAGGATGCTCTTGGAATCCACACCTTGGGGGGAATGAAGGGAGTGGCCTAGGCAGAGGGAACAGTTGAGCCACAACACAGGCCTCAGCCAATCCTATAGGATGCTCTGGAGTTGGGGGGCCCTTCAGAGTTGTCACCCCTTGAAACAAGATGGCCTCGCCTTCATAACCCTCCCCCACCAGGAATTGGATGCAGCTGTCCCCAGAGAGGGTCCTGACCTCAGGCCAGGTGGCTCCCTTTGGCAGTGAGCCATGAGCTGGCAGCACTCCCAGCAGCAGAGGAAACGGGTACGTGGGTCCTGAGGTGGCGGCTCTAGGCGGTACACCGCAACACCCACTGCGGGGGAAGGGGTTCATGACCTTCGCGATAAATGTTTGCAGCAGGAGCAGGGAAAGACCCATTCCTAAGGGACTAGGAGCAACCAGGAATTCAAAGCATGTTATTATCATCAGCCTTGGTTTGCTGTTCATTTCACTCTGACCTCAGTCCGTCTCAGATCCTTAGATTTACAAATATTGATATTCTTGCAGTGTAACATTTGCCCCATACAATCTAGTAACAAATAACTGAAAATTCAACCAACTCTTTTCAAAATCATAAGGTCAAACACATTCCAAATTTGGTTGAATTCTTTATTTTACAGTTTTGGCTATGATCCTAGTGTTTTCCAAATCATTGTCTAAATGATTGTGAGATTGTCTTTTTAAAGTTGTTTCTTTCAAATTTGCCCCCGTGGTCTGTCACATGTATCCCCCACCTCCATACCTACTTCCATTTACTTCTTTCAAGTCTTTGCTCAAATGTCACCTCCTCAGTGAGGCTTTCTGATCACCTTAGTTAAAACTGCCATCCCCACCCCACCCTAATTTCTTTATTCTTTCCCTAGCACTTACCACCATCTGGCCTACTCTAGTTCTTTTATTAACTGTATTTATTGTTTCTTTTCTCCACTGAATAGAATGTAAATTCCATGAGGGCAAGGATAGTCTGTTTTATTCACTCTGTATTCTTTTTTTCTTTCTCTTCTAGCATCTGTACATCTCTATTTTATTTATTTTTTATTGGAGTATAATTGCTTTACAATGTTGTGTTAGTTTCTTACTGTTCATTCTGTATTCTTGTTGTATAGGATAGTGCCTATAACACAGTAACCACACAACAAATACTTGTGAATGAATGAATGAACAAATGAATGAATGAATAACTCCAGTTAAGGCTCCCACCAATTCTCTCCTCTCTGTCTCCACACCTCTGAGGTGCTCCCTTTCTAGACTGTAACACACATCACTACTAGACTGAATTGTTCCTGACACTTCTCTGCTCAGAAGGTCTCCCTGGCTTCCCAATGCCAATTCAGGCTTTCAGCGCTCTCTGAGACCTAGAGCCTGCCTCCTGGCCCTGGACAGGCTCCCGTCTCTGTGAGCATCATCCTTGCCTCTCCCCACCCCTCTCTGCTCTGAATTCCTCCAGCAGGAGGCTGTAAGAGGGGCAAGTTAAAACATCCTCCTGTGTGCTCTGAAGAGTGATCATGAGGCTAAATGATAACGTACTTCCTAGAGCCTAACATCTTCACAGATGACCACAACTGCTATGCCATCATCGTCATTTGATTCTGTCATCAACCTCTCAATTAAATTATACATGTCCTGGAACTGAAAGTCAAATCAACTTCTCCAGTTTACTAGAAACAAAACTGATCCAGTGATTCAGGTCACAGGGATGTATTAGAGCCAGCTAGTGCCAGTTAACAAGATCTAAATGTTAAACATTCTGGAACTTTGGGAGCTGATTGTTAAACATTCACACGTTCCTGGGCACCTATCTGACTCCTGTACTTATTTCTGGTTTGCAGTCCAGGGGGATTTGCAAATAAAATCCCAACTCTCCTCTTCAAACTCTTCTTTAAGGCAAATACCTATAGTTTCTTACCTCCAGACTCGACACCCTTGCTTTCTCCCACTATTTTGTGGTCAGCTGCAGTTTAATAAATATATAGATTTTTTTTTTTACTCGAAGTATGGTTACTTAAAATATTGTGTTAATGTCTGCTGTATAGCAAGGTGATACAGAAATACATAGATGTATACATTTTTTAAAAATATTCTTTCCCATTATGGTTTATCACTGGATTTTGAATATGGTTCCCTGGGCTTTACAGAAGGATCTTGTTGTTTGTCCATTCTATATATAAAAACTTACATCTGCTAATCCCAACCGCCTACTCCATCCCTCCCCTGTTCTCTAGGCAACCACCAGTCTGTTCTCTATGTCTGTGAATCTGTTTTTGTTTCATAGATAGGTTCATTTGTCTCGTAGAGTTTAATAAGTATTTTTGAATGAAGACCAGAAGTCACAAATAAGCTGCTGTTTCCATTGATTTCCTTATTTTTGCCATCATTCTCACCCTGTGGACAAAGGGGAAATCTCAAGTTCTAACTAAAACACAGAATTTTCTTGTATTTATTGGCATGAAGGATACATTGCTACAGATTGCTTCTTAGCAGTGAGAAGCAAATTTTCCAAGATTTTTACCATTCAGGAAACTCTACGAGTTTTCCCAAGGAGGCAGTTCAAAGCTCCAGAAAACACTCACTGCCAAGAACCAAACACAGCTGTCAGGCAGCAGAGGAAACCGGTGCTTGGTAAGAAACCAAACCAAAACAAAACCCTGCTCGCACATTTGGGGATGGCAGAGTTCCCAGATCAACAGCTTGAAGTGAGTAGAGGATACCAGATTTTTTATATAAAAGAAAATAAAACTGCCGGAAGCAGAAGTTTTCTCTCTTAAACTGACTTCTAATGCACAGAAACGTTAGAACAACACGACTTTTCGGGATAAAAATAATGGGTTTTTTTTTTTTTTTTGCTTTGTTTTTTGCTAGAAGAAGCCCACTTCTTCAGCCAACCAGGGAGAAACTGCAACCCTCTCCGTTGTTTTCTGTGCCAGAAACTTACGCTCGATAAAGGTCTCTAAGATCAATCATGCAGATACCAAGGATTACCCCAGATGGAAAAACAGATCAAAGTTAAACGATGAAGAGCAACAACTGCATAGGGGCCAGAGAGTGGTGGCCAATGGCTAGGAATGCTCTCTGTTTCCTCACAGCTGCCATCGTCTACCCAAGCCAGGACCACAGGTCGTGTCTCCGGCACATAGGACTGGCAGGACGAGGGTTAAGGTAGAATAGGGACCAAGCAGCCACAGGGAGCCAGTTAGTGGCTATGTTCGTGTTATCTTCTTCGTCGCTTATGATGCCATGAAGTCGGCACCATAATCGCTGTTTTAGAGTGGAAGCTGAGACGCCCACAGGTTAAGTGACTTGCCCAAGACCACATACCTGGTGAGTGTGGTGAGTGGCAGGTGGTTACCAGACCTAACTCCAAGCCCTGAGACTGAGTGTGCATGTAGCTGTCAACACCTGTGGTGCTCAACAAGGTGTTCTAGATAACAAACAAACCAACAAAACCCAAACCAAACAAGCAAGTCGGGAATACATTGGGCGAACCAAATTAAACAGGTTTCTTTACTGCAAGGCTTCTCAAAGTTTTTAGTGGAGTAGCACACATAAAGTTTGTCTGGTTTCCCTTAATACATCACAGGCCTTTTTGTTTTGCCTGGAGCACTTCATGAAACTAGCACCCATGTTGGGAATCATGGCAGGACACCCTTCCAGTCTCATTGAGATCTTGGTTCTTAAGTGGGCCTCACACCACTTTTGTGGAATCTAGGGAAATCAAAAGTCTAGTGAGAAGTTCTCTGGTAGAAATGCTTCTCAGTTATGTGGGAATATCACAAAGGGATAGAGGAGAACAGGGGGCAAGAAAGCTGAGCTATTACAGTGAACAATGAACACTTTTTATCACTTGCTGCGTACCAGGACTCTTCCTTATAGCCACCTATAAGATAGAAATCATTATAACCTCCAGTGTACAGATAATGGAATTGCACAAAGAGGTGTGACAACTTACCCAAAGCCACACAGCTCATAAATGTCTGAGTGTTGAATTCAGGTAGTCTGGCTCCTTTACAATTGTGTTGTACTTGCTCCCATTTAGGTGGGAATTTGTAGCATGAGGAGGGCAGAGATGGCAGAAGATTGTTGCTGTTTTTCAGTCACTAAATCATGTCTGACTCTTTGCCATCCCATGGACTGCAGCATACCAGGCTTCCCTGTCCTTCACTATCTCCCTGAGTTTGCTCAAACTCATGTCCAATGAGTCAGTGATGCCATCCAACTATTTCAACCTCTATCTCAACCTCTCCTTCTCCTGCCTTCAATCTTTATATGTATATATATGTAAGATTATATCATAGTTATCCAAACAGCATAAAAAGTTAAAAACACCAATTTAGATTTGATTTATAGTTTATTCTACATTTACTGGTGCCTACTGTACAAGGAGCTGTGTTAGATGCTGGGGATTCAGATGTTGTTAACAATACAGCTTACATGATTCATGTCCCAACATGACTTACAGTCCAGTGGAAGGAACACAGAAGGGGTTATTGTATTTTAGCATGGAATAACATGCTCTTCTGGGCAAGGAGGCACAGAAGACTGTGAGAGCAGGGAGACACCTGATCTAAACTTAGGATAGCCCTTGGACATTTTATAAAGTAATTTCACGTCTATGTGATGCTTGAAAGAAGGAGCAATTGGTATGAAGTTATTTCAGAGGGATCACATATTCTTGTGTCTTATTCCAAGCCAAACCCATGGTTTGAAATTCTAGCAAGGTTGGGAATGGCCTGACCACTGCACAGTGTGGTGCCTCTCTTGAAGCTTCTCCTCCAGGAATTATGGGCTTCCGTCCTCCCTAGTCTCTGCCCCAGGCTTGGTGCAGATGCAGTCATATCTCCTTGACTGGCAGTCTCCACACTCTTCAGCCAGCACTTAGCTTGATCCTGGATATGGCAGGAACAGGAACACTCCCAATAAATCCCATGTGCTTCCCTGCATTTCCAAGCCCTGCAGCAGTTAGGGGGAACAATGTGACTGACTCTGGCCAAGGGGTTATAACCAGCAGTAATATGTGTATCGTTTATGACACAAATTTACCCTTAGAGAAATGAGTATGCCTCCAGCAGTGTAGGTCAGTCCCCATTCCCTACACCCTCACTTTCATTGGACAATATATTTATCACTCAGGGTCTAGTTAGGAAAAAGGAAATCATGCTGGTTATTTTGACAGAATTTAATACAGGGGATTGGTTTAACAGGCATCGGAGGGCTCCAAAGCAAAATGAGAACAATGAGATAACTCAGAGAGAGTAACAATAGGAAGTGTGTCTCACCCCAGGGCTGTAAGAACACAGGGAAAAAGTGGACCTTGTTGAAATCTGCAAGTTTGAGGCAGGAGAGTCCCATGGTGCTGGAATATAGGTCTCTGAGAAGAGGGAGCTGCTTGTTGCTGGTGATGCTGTGGGAATTCATAGGAAAATCCTTGCAGAGCTGAAACTCAGACCTCTGAGAAGTAGATGTTCCTGGCTAGTGTTGGTGCCCCTGAAGGGTATGTTGAAGCTTTTTCTGGTTATGCAAAAAAAAAAAAAAAAGAGAGGTTAAAAAAAAATTGCTGGAGATGCCAGAATGAAGACCCGTCACTGAGAAGACTCTGAAAGTATCAACAAGCAAATCCAAAGGGTAGAGTGCGTCTCCTCACTCCAGGCTTGCAGTCTTTCTCTCTCTAGTGCCCCCCTACTGGCAGGTCCCAACATGGAGCCAACTGATAAGAGATTAAGAGTTTGTACAGTCCCATCCCCAACCTCATAGAGCAGAACATTGAAAGATAGATGCCTAACTACATAGGCATCATCATATTTTTAATTTTTGATGTGTGCTAAGTCACTTCAGTAGTGTCTGACTCTTTGCGACCCTATGGACCATAGACCACCTGGCTCCTCTGTCTGTGGGATTCTCCAGGCAAGAATACTGGAGTGGATTGCCATGACCTCCTCCAGGGGATCTTCCCAATCCAGGGATCGAATCTGCGTGTCTTATGTCTTCAGCATACTAGTGATTCAAAGTAAATTAAACAAGACATTGGTTAAAATAATATTTTGGTGATTTAATAGCTTTAGAAAACATATAGTTCTGATTTCAGATCAAACTGGGACTTCCCTAAAAACAAAACATCAAATCACCATCAACTGACCTTTATTTAAAGTGCTCCCTCTGTGCCAAGCACTTCACTCAGCTGTTCTGTGGTTATCTCAGTTACTCTTTATTTTAAAGATGGGAAAATCTGAGGCTTAGAGAAGTGAAACACCATCCTCAAAGTCACAGCTTCAAAGCAATGGAGATGATGAGATTTGTATTGGCAGCCCAAGGTCAGAGCCTGAGCTCTCAGTCATGTCTCTACACTTCTCCATCCCCTTTACCACTTAGATGACATACTGGTTCCTCCTTTCACCATCTCCTGGGGGTGAACATATCAATCCCAGACTCTTGCCAGAATGTTTTGCTTATGCCATGCTTTGGGGCCAGCTGGTATTCTCACATGAAGCATTCAGCACTTCAGTAACCAAACACCCACCAGTGAGGGCCACAGTGGACTCTCATCCTCAGGCGAGCAGTCACAGCACACTGGAACAGCAGAACTGCAGTGAAGGTCTAACCAGATGTACGAATCCCTTCTGAAACATTTCAATAAGCGGTTGTCTGGACTCTGCTGAAACAAGTTTCATGACTAGTAATATTTCACTGTGCAATGTGGCCTCTCTATTTTTAGCCAGCCCTAGTAAATAAAAAGTTCTTACTTGCAGAGAGTTAAAAGCTATTACTCTGCAAATTCAATCTGAAGATTTTTGATCTTTCTCTCTTAAGCAACACAGGCAGTTTTGCAAATGTTTGAAGGAAGCTGGCACATCCCTTTTCCCTGATATTCTGGTGAGGAGCTCATGTACTTGAAGGTAGCAACAGTCTCAAATATGGCAGAGTGAATCTTGTTGTTCAGTCACTCAGTTGTGTACGACTCTTTGGGACCCCATGGACTGCAGCATGCCAGGCTTCTCTGTCCTTTACCGTTTCCCAAAGCTTGCTCAAACTCACGTTCATTGAGTCAGTGATACCATCCAAATCTGGTCCTCTGTCGTCCCCTTCTCCTCCTGCCTTCAATCTTTCCAGCATCAGGGTCTTTTACAGTGAGTCTGCTATTTGCATTAGGTGGCCAAAATATTGGAACTCCAGCTTCAGCATCAGCCCTTCAATGAATATTCAGGATTGGTTTCCTTTAGGGTAGACTGGTAGGATCTCTTTGCTGTCCAAGGGACTCTTTTCCAACACCACAATTTGAAAACATCAATTGTTCAGCGCTCAGCCTTCTTTATGGTCCAGCTCTCACAACCATACATGATTACTGGAAAAACCACAGCTTTGACTATATGGACCCTTTTCGGCAAAGTAATGTCTCTGTTTTTTAATACACTGTCTAGGTTTGTCATAGCTTTTCTTCCAAGGAGCAAGCGTGAGCAGAGTTTAGATTTGCCAATGAGGGAGACACATGTAGAGGATGGCTTCTTGGTAGTTAAAGCACAGGTTTTATAATGAGATTAAATTCAATAATTTCCTGTTGATTAGTTCTGTGACCCTTAGCGAGTTGTTAAACCCAGTGGGGATGCTAGATAGTGTTGTTGTGGGATTCAATTAGCTAAGCTTGTAGGTGCTTGCTATGGCCACAGAGTAGATGCTCGGAAAATGAGATCCATGAAGTGTATTGATGAAAGACACTAATTTTATTTTGCACATAAAGTTTTGAAAATGTCTCTTTGTGGCAGTAATTCTCACCTAAAGATCATCCCATTTCATCCCATTGATTTTAGGCTTATATAACAGATTACTCAATCTCCTGAACAGACAACCTCAGTCTACTGAAAAAGCTGAGATATATATCATTTGGAACCTGAAGACTTAAATCAAGAGCTGGTTCTGCCTCTTGTTCTATGATCTTTAGTACACTGAGCGTTTGTCTTATCACTTATAAATCCACCAGCATAGCTGAAATGCCCACCATGAAATACAATGGAGCAATCAGAGGCAACAGATTGGAACACAGAGTGAATGGATCTGAAAGCAGAGTTCTGAGTAAAAAAAAAGAAAAAGTAATCAGCAGGATGGAAAATACAACATTGCCATTTATGCAAAATCAAAACAACCACACACAACGAATAACACCCTTGCAAGCTATAGAAATTCAATGTATTGCAGTGAGAGCAGAGAATGCAGACTATTCAGGAGATTTTAAAAATCATCAAAAATAAAGACAAGAGGGGTCTAAATAAATCTGTAATCAGTAAATTGATTAATTAATTAATAACATGGGAAGAATGATGCTTCCCTACCTTCCTCACAAAGTTATTCTGAGGATTTGATGAGATTATGCATAGGAAAGCCAAAGTTAATTTACCATTCCCATTATGATCCCCAGACTGGACAAATGAACAGAGATAGCAGTTCCCCCTGGATCTTGGGCAGGAAGCCATGAGCAGGGCAGGGCTGGGTGGGATGGTGAGATGACATCAGGGCTCCTCGTGAAGGAGGGGCAGGCTCTCCCTCTCCACTTGATGGCACAGCCAGAGGCAGCATCAGCTTCTTCCCATGGATCCGCTGTGCACAGCCTCCTCAGGCCCTCGGAAGAAGAGACCCAGGCAGGTGGGTGCCTCGATGGCCTCCCCTCCTCATGACATCAAGTTTCAAAATTTGGTCCTCTTCATTTTGGAGAAGAAAATGGGAACCACCCGCAGAAACTTCCTCATGGAGCTGGCTCGAAGGAAAGGATTCAGGGTTGAAAATGAGCTCAGGTAAGACATCACGAATTTTAGCTTGTGAATAAGCAGGGCGTTTGTGAACAGCTTCTTTGGGAACCCAAGGAATCTGTGTTTTCCTCCGCAAACAGAAGAGGTGATGTTCCCACTGGGAGAACAGGTATGAGATCAAAGAACAAATCTGAGGCAATCACTTAAGGGAAATAAGATCAGTGGGGATTTGATACAATTATAATGAAACCAGTTGGCACCAAAAGATAAAGTAATTTTTTTTTTTTGCCTTTCATTGTTATGAGATGAAGTATCAAGGAATGATAAACAGAAACCTAGTTGGAAAGTTCAGTGCTGAAACCACCGAGGTTTACTCTTGACTGAGCTGAACAAAAGCACCACTGAGTCCAAACAAAAACTGTCAGCTGCTTGGAGGCAGAAAGAATGGTTTGGTTGGTTGGCCAGCAAGCTGCACATCTGGCTGGGCTGAGGTGGGGAGTGTCTGTGCTGGGCTAGGACTGTAGTTGGCTCACCACAAGCACCCAAATGTGGCTTTGATCATGCTTTTCTGAACTGCAGTCTGAGTGGGATTCATAGAGAGAGGGATGCTGGTTAAAGATTCAGGGGTGGCTCTGTCCAAGGGTGAAAGACACCTTGATGAGAGTGATGAGCTCAGAGCCCAAATAAGAAAGCAACTGAAGCAACCATGCAGGGTTATGTAAGCTCTTCACGGGTCTCAAATAGATGGAAGAGAAAACCAAACAAAATCCAGACACAAATGGTTTTAGAACCTTCGCATAAATAATTCCAAACAGAATTGCCAGAGGGCTTGTAGTGAATAAACAATGAAATTGATGCAATTGGCTGGCCTTGATTGTCCAAGGAATAGATTGATCATATTTTTTTTTTCAGGAAAATGTATAAGAATTCTATGTGAAAATAAATTTTTGTCTTGAAAAAAATAAGTAAAACTGACAAGCATATCCTGATGAAGTGTCAGTTACAAATTGCTAGGGAAACATATGTCAAAAGTCAATCATCAAATATAAGTCAAATCTCACAGAAACACTTAATTTTTTTTACTAAAATGCCCCATTCAGAAATTCCTGAGTCTCCCATGGATTTCCTCACCCAATTTCTCTACACTTCCAGCAAGAGCTGACTGGTTTAGTTACAGGCACAGCTACGAGTAATGCACACGGTGGCTGAGGCAGGTAGGTGGAGAGACGACTGGAGGCAAGTTTCTTCTTTTGACAAGAAAACCCAAGAGGCAGCTCTGCTGCCAGGGACTGAGCCCAGCTGCTAGGGCGACAGAGGAAACTGGTGCACAGCAAGCCAACTGCTGCTGTGATGTGACTGTGGCAAAGTTCCCAGGCTGGCTGCTCAGAAGACACATTAAATACAAATGTGTTTTATGACACAAATATAAACCACAGGAAGCAGAAGTTCTAGCTCTCAAACGGAATTTCCATAGTTAGCTATATAGACTTTAATTGGAAAGGGCAATGAAGATTATTACAGGGGAAAATCTCTAGATAAAAAAATCTCTAGACCTCAGAGCCTGACTCTGACCCTTCCTAGCCGTGTGATGTGGGCAAGACCCCGCTCTCTCCTCTCTGACCTTAGATTCCTGACAAATGGTCTAGTCTGCCTGATGTGATACCAGATGCCATGATGGCTCTCAGTGTACCTGGATAAATTAGAACAGCTATGTAAATGTAAAGTGTGGCTGTTTTCTCCTTACTTAGCTGAATCCATTGACCTTTCCAGTAAAATCCTAAGTAGAGGACTCTCTCTCCACAATATGAACTAGGTCAAGTGACATAAACCAATAGAACAAAGACAGGAAGGAAACCCATCAAACTGGTTATTTGTGGGCATGAGGGTAGTAGTGAGAGGTTATGGCTGCTTTTATGCTCTCTGTTTTCCAAATTTTTTACAATGAACATATTTTTAAAATGAAAATAAAGGAAATTGTTATTTTAAAAGAAAGGATACTTCTCAAGAGGAACAGCTAGACCTCACCTTTTGATATAAAAGATTCAGAGAAAGAGGAGCTAAAAAAAGTTCTGAAAGGAGACAGTAATCTCCATAATTTCTAGTGCATTCTTTGGCTGCCAGGAGGGTTAAATCTGAGGAAAAATCTGATCCTTGCTTTACCTGAACCTGAACATACAGCTTAGAATTGGTTTGCCTGAATGTATCGAGCTCTCTGGAACTATTTAGTTTTCCAGCATATGTATACTGTATCTTTATAGTTGGATTGGACTTCATTAATATTTATGTTATATTGCCAAAGACATGCTATTCCAAGTACCATAGGAAGCTGGTTCTTAAAATATAAATAAAGGGCGGTATCAAGTTCTCTGAGGCATTTTTGCACGTTAATTTAAAAGGTTACTGAATTTTATTCCATGGCCAACACCCTAAACTTTAGAGCAACTTCGTAATATTCCAGTTCTCTAGGACAAGGTAGAGAAGGGTCAGAATCTAGTGTTTGTCACGTTCTTCTTTTATTCTTGATTCCAGTACTTTGAGCTGTTTCAAAACTTTATCAGTATCAACTCTCCTCTTTTTACATACTCACTAAGCTTACCATCTCTGTCTTGACCTAAATCGTTGATGCTGAAGAAGAAAGAGCCAGATAGGAAGGGTGGCTTCCCATGGTTACATCACCCAGCAGATGATCACTTTTTCTGAGTTCCACTGTTCAAGTAGTAGAAACCCATCAGAGGATACATTTCCCCTGCTTGCACCACCATAGTTTGTCTACAAGGCTATCTTTGAAAGGCACTGTTTGAATGAAAGCAAAATATACCACCATGCCATCACATGTTAAGTGTTCTGCTAGTACCCAAGTAGAAGACTTGAGCCTTGTGAACAAAGAGTTTAAAATCAGACAAGAGAGCCAGGAACTGTACCTTTGTTGTCACTTAGCATAAAAAGATAGCATAATGTATTTTCCTGGCATGTACTCATTTTCATCTTTTTAAAAAAATTAGAATTTTCCTACCCAATACTTAACTTCGAGCCTTCTTGGGTTTTTCATGCTGAACCCTCTTCCCTTTTGCAATAGTCATTACTGAATAGACTCTATTCTTACTGCCTTAATGAGTGTCCAGCTTTGTTTATCTTTGACAATGCCCTATCACTTCAGATTTTTGTTGTTTGAAATAAAAATATTAAAAGTCATTGTTTGGAAAATGAACACCAGATGAAAGAGCTATTATCTGCTTCAGAAAATATGATATTGAACTGGTCCTTCTCTAGGCCTCTTCTAAGTTTAGTGTCCAAACATATCTTCACTGGTTTCTCATTATGTTTTCTCACTCTTTCTCCTCCAACTTTGAATGTCTTCTCCCTACACTTCTCTGCATGTAAGACCTAAGACCCCTGGAAGCCTTTCTAGGGGAGGGAACTTCCTTCCTGGAACACAGGGTGATCCATGGCTTAGGGTTGGCCCCTGACTCTTCCACTTGGCTTTTGTCCTTATCCCTCCCCAACTCCACAAGGGAAAGGGTGTCATCTCGGCCGTTGTGTATACCTCATCTTCATACTTTGGACAATTTTCTTACACAGAGCAGGCTTCAGGAAATATTTGCTCAAAGAATACTTTATCTGGAGAATATAAAACCAAGCAAAGGAACTTATGACTACCAAGAGTAATTTTTGTCACTGAATTCTTTTTACAATGTTTGGTTACCTTTTGGTTACAGTATTACCTTTGTAATCAATGAAATAATGAAGACTTTATTTTTATAAGTTCAAGAGCATGCAGTGTAGACTCTAGTCCTGTTGTTGTTCTTTAGTCCCTAAGTTGTGTCTGACTCTTTGTGATCCCATGAACTGCAGCACGCCAGGCTTCCCTGTCTTTCACTATCTCCTGGAGTTTGTCCTGCTTTGGTTCAAATTACTTATTTCAAAATTTGTGAACTTTAAATTAATGTAAATGTTCATGGTCTCATTTAATGTGAGCAAAAAAATCAAGGCAAGACCCTCTCGGTCTTCAGTATATCAAGGACTGGAAATAAAAACTTGTCTTTACTGGTGCCAGTGTTAGTCACTCAGTCATGTCTGACTCTTTGCAACTCCATGGACTGTAGCCTGCCAGGCTCCTCTGTCCATGGAATTCTCCAGGCAAGAATACTGGAGTGGGTTGCCATTCTGTTCTCCAGCAATCTTCCTGACCCAGGAATAGAACCCAGGTCTCCTGTATTGCAGGCAGATTTTTTTTTACCATCTGAGCCACCAGGGAAGTCCCATTAGAGTGTGGGATAACACCAAATAAAACTACCTTGATTTTTCAGTGTCAGGGATTCTGAAACAGATCAGTTGCTAAGGAAATTGGCAGGAGGATTTTTTTTTTAAAAACTGTAAAAAACAAACAAACTGTAAACATCCCAGTTCAACTGTAAATAACTATTTTTTAAGTTATTGTTGACAAAATAAGTCCTATGTCAGATGGGAAGAATTAAGAATGACTTCTCCAGGGAAAGAAAACAGTTTTAAAGACAAAGAAAAAAGCAGGTGACCATCCATGAGAACTGGGGGAATCAGATAGAGATAGCAGTCTGGCTTCTCAAAAAAAAAAAAAAAAAAAAAGATGGCTGCCTATTTCTCCATGACGACTTTTTCTAATTGTGTCAAGAGGGGAACTAGAAAGAGAAAGAAAACTAGCAAGAGAAACTAGGGGAAGAAAATAAAAAATCAGGGATACTGGTATCTCAGAAAAAAAAAGTCAAAACTGAGATTTGTGAGTTAATCTCTCAACTTAGAGCTTTCTGAACATCTAAGGGTCATACTCATGATTCTTGTGATATCTTTTATCATGTGTATTATTATGTAACTACTGTGTTTCTTTTAACTGCCCCTAGTCTGAGTCATTATAATTTATCTCTAGCTTAAGGAATAAAAGCCATAAAATCATGGGTCTGATATACATAACTTAAAAATATAGATTTAATTAACACATAAACTTCTAAGATGTTCTGTTGTGTACTCCCTAAAATTGTCTCATGTACCTGCGGAGAAATGAGTGCTGCATGGGGGAACATTGCTGTAACTGAGCCCCGAGTCCAGCATGGGGATCCCATCTAAGCTGGGGCAGGTAGAGTGATCTTCCTCTCCAGCACTATTTCACAAGGTAAGAAGTCTGAGCTGCCCCTGAGAGAGGCCACTTAAAGGTGCTCAGGCGGCAGATGCTGCTGAGCCCAGGCTCCCAGCCACCCTCACCAAGGTGCCAGACTCTTGGGCTGCATGGAACATCAGTGTCTCCATCAGCTGCATATGGAACAGAAGGATTGCCCAGCTGAGCTGCCTGAATTCCTGACCCACAAATTGTGAGACATAACAAAATTGTTGCCTTTTAAAAGCTACTACATTTTGGGATAGGTGGTGTTGCACCAATAGATAACTAGAAGTGACTGACTACCGTACGTCAGAATCACCAAGGGAACTTGTCAAAATGTGCATTTCTGGGACCTAGGTGAGATTTACTGAATCTGAATCTCTGGTAATAGGACCCAGGCATATGAATTTTAGGCCAGCATCCTTGGTGCCTCTACAGACACTAGAATTTTAGAAACATTCCTTCAGAGCTATTCAGTTCAGTTTAGTCACTCAGTTGTGTCCAACTCTTTGCAACCCCATGGACTGCAGCACACCAGGCTTCCCTGTCCATCACCAACTCCCAGAGCTTGCTCAAACTCATGTCCATGGAGTCTGTGATGCCATCCAACCATCTTATCCTCTGTTGTCCCCTTCTCCTCCTGCCTTCAATCTTTCCCAGCATCAGGGTCTTTTCCAATGAGTCAGTTCTTCACATCAGGTGGCCAAAGTATTGGAGCTTCAGCTTCACCATCAGTCCTTCCAATGAATATTCAGGACTGATTTCCTTTAGGATGGACTGGTTGGGTCTCCTTGCAGTCCACGGGAATCTCAAGAGTCTTCTCCAACACCATAGTTCAAAAGCATCAATTCTTCGGCGCTCAGCTTTCTTTCTAGTCCAACTCTCACATCCATGCATGATCAATTCATTGTACCGGTGGTCTCTATGTTGACCATTACTATGAATATTGCCATGAGCTGGGCACCAGAAATGATTATTACCTGGCAGATTATAACACTGTCCCTGCCCTCAAAGATGCCAAGGACCAAGCCAAGTACATTTCAATTCAGCACCACTTAAAGAAGAGGGCTCTGCATGGTTTTCCCTGGGGGAAGCTGAAGGCCAAAGTCTAGTTCAGAATCTTTGTAATTGGTTCACAACTTCCCAAGCCTAGTCCAAGGCACAGTTAACAGGTCATGGCTAAGAAACTAGGTGACTTAGAGAAGGGAGATTTCAGAAACGGCCATCTCAGCAGGGCCTTGGGGTCTTTAGAAGACGTTGAGGATGGCTGCCTGAAGCTTGCTGCCACTTTTATCTTAAGAAGAAAGCTCAGGCCTTCAGGGGCAAGGCAGAGACTACCTCTGCCCCAATCTCAGGTTTATTTGCCGTTGAAAATTACATTCATGCATATTTGTTCCCTTACACAGAAAACTAACAAGAAACAATTCATGACAGAAAGTGAGAAAATATAGAAAATTACTTAAAACAAACAAAACCTCACGCAGGGGTCTAACCACAATCTAGTAGAACGTTAAGAGATTGCTCAAGTCATGCACACCTGGGTTTGAATCTTGCCTTCATGTGACCTCTGCAGGCCTTGGTTTTCTCATCTTCATTGTGATGATGATGGTGATGTTGATGATGATGATATTCACTCTGATGTTAGTCCTTTTGAGAAAAGGAAATGTTCTCACTGGAAAAAGCACAGAGTCACAGAGGGGTAGCTCAGTGTGGCTCAACACATGGGTTTTATTTTATTTTTTGGCCATGCCACGCAGGATATGGGATCTTAGTTCCCGACCAGGGATTGAACCCATGCCCCTGCTAGTCTTAACCACTGGACCATGAGGGAAGTCCCCAGAACACAGGTTCTAGATTAAAATGGACCTCAGATTAAATCTTTGCTCCACTAGTTATCAGCTGGGTGAATTTTTAATGTCTCTGAAGCTCTCTTTTCTTCTTATTAGAGATAATCATACCTACCTATCTCATAGAATTATTTACAATTAAATCAAGTAGTGTATGAAATTAATCTACAATGATTCTGTCACATGGTGATGTTCTATTAGTATCTTCAATACCAGAGTGCTCAGGGCAGAGAGAAAACCATTATACCAGCAAATAACTGTCACAACACAGCAGTAAGACATTGTGTGCAGAACACACCAGAGCAGGTGACCCTCCTTGGTAATGCTGTCTGCTAATGGCTCAGCATAGACAGTGAAAAAATACTTTATTGTGGTGGTCTGCAATGGAACCCACAATATCTCTGAGATACACCTGTACAATGATGTCAAAGTTTCTAAGACTGACTTTCAATCTCTTACTTTGTGGGAACCAGTGACAAACTGTAATAAAATCTGAATAACACAATGTGAATGTTTGTTTGATTTTTTTTGTTTTTGTATGTACTTGATTATTGTTGTTGTTGTTTTGTTTGCTAGTTGCTTAATGAGCAGAGGTTGGAAATCCAAATCGGAATCTTCTTTCATACTCTGCATAGCTTATATTCCTGAATAAGCTTATATGAATTCAGTAGGAGATGCGCATGGTCCTCATCCAATAGGGTGAGCTCAGACACCCCCACACTGTCCTGAGGAGTCCCAGGTGAAGAGGGACTGAGGGTGGTGGTACATGACTGGATGATGAGGGGCCTAAATTTAGAAGTTGAGCCCCAGAGCTCTTCCTCAGCACACCCATCCCCCTCTGAGGTTTAGACAAAACCTTATTTAGAAGAATAATAGTACTAATAAGAATAATAAACAATATAATAATATCATTTCTCTTCAAAGGGCAGAAACATAGAAAGAATAATACTGTCTAACCCTACTGATTCTTCTGTGGTTTTCTTCAAGTCTTGAGATAGACAATATTCCAAGAAGTTTACCATAAGTAGTCTTTGGAATCATACACACCTGGAATAGGGAAGCAGCTAGCCGTCTTCCCTTGGCCCTTTTAAAAGGTGGTTTTATCTCGACTATCTTCTGCCTGGGCCTGCTGCAAAACCTTGCCGTCTAGATGGTCTCAGCTCTGGTTTCCAGTCCCACCTCCCTCCCAGCGCCAGCCCCAGATCCCAACTGTCAGCCAGATATTTTCACTTGGGTCTCCAGCCATCCTTTCAAGGCAGCTTGCCTAAAATAAATTTCAATTTTGTTCCCCCACTCCTTCCTCCAAAGATATGGAACTTCCTAAATCCCTATTCCTACCAAAAGTGATAACACTTGAGTGTGATAGATAAGCTGGAGTAATAGTTGAGTCTATGCCCCACTTCACCTTTTATAGGTGATGCCAGCTGTCCATCATATGTCTTCTTTGCCTTCCTTTCTAGCACTGTAGGAACCAGACTAAGGTTTAAATCATCTTATATCTGGTCCAGTGATTCATCTTCTTAAGTAGCTCCCCAACCCATGATTCCCCCTCCAAATCATTGTATATACCAGATTAGTCTTTTAAAATAACACTGCAATGCTATCCATGTCCTGCTCACAAAACATTTCAGTGGCTCCATAATCCCAGAACATAAGATCCAGCTTTCTCAACCAGGCTTCTAAGACCCTCTGTAATGTAGTTACCCCACTTGCTCAGCCACATCTACAACTGCTTCCCAACAGAAATGCTTCATTCCAATCCAGGCCACTCTCCTTCCTTTGCTCTGACCTTTGAACCTTTTCTTCCAGGAGGATCTAAAGTGCTACCATCCTGGTACCTTATCCCTCCCATGCATCCAGACTAGGCACAAACAAATTCTACTTTTCTACAAAGCCATCCACCTCTCCCAACCCACACTAAATTATTTTCCCTCTTTGTAAAGCACTTGAAGGTCTTGACTATGTCATAATTTATTAACCAGCTGTTTCACAGAAGATGCTGATGCCCAGAAACTTTCCTTTTCTTGTTTGGTACCCAACCCCTTCCCATCACCACCACAGGGAACCTAGGACTGTGAATAGAACAGTGAACCAACAAATGCTCAGTGAATCTAAGAGTCAATCAAGAAAAGGAGAAGGAGGAAGAAGAAGTCAAGCAAGAGAAGTGGGAAAAAGAAGAAAAAATAATTCTATTTTTTTTCTCTTCAATGCCTATATATGCTATTTGCTTTTGCTATTTCCCAGATTTATAGACCATTTAAACTGAAGGAGCCCTAAAAATTATTAGTTCCAGTGATATAATGCTGATTTCAAAGACTTGTTTAAAAATAGAAATAACATATTGACCAGAAAAGACAATCAAAAAGGATAAATATCATTTACCAGCTGTGTGACCTTCAGGATGTCCTTAACCTCTCTGTTCTTCAGTTTCCTCATTTTTGAAGTGTGACTAGTATAATATTTACTTAAGAAGCTATGTGAGTATTAAAAGAGATGGTGTATGTGAAGTACTTGGACAGTGCTGAAATATGCTAAGTGCTCAGTGCTTTATTAGGGAAAAGATACAGGGTCTTACAACACAGAGTTGTGCTTTGAAAAACATTCAAAGCGCTATTTCCCAAAGGCTGGTCACCACCTATTAATGGCTTGTGAGATCAATTTAGTGGGATGTTATATCCATATCAACAGCTACATCTATATCTATTTTGGGTCATGGTATAGAATGTGTTTCTAACTGTGGATCACATACAAGTTTGAAAGGCACCAGATTAAAACTCTCTGCAAAATAAAAAGGAAATGGCACACCAAAGCCACAGGCAGAGTACAAGTTTCTAATTTAAGAATGATTTCATCCTCCATCTGCTCTGGACCTTTGTTTTCAACTAACATCACAATCTTACTAATGTTTTCTCAAGTTTTCTTGCATCTGATATGTAACATAGACCACGTTGCTATACTAATTGAAGTCGAATTCCCTGGCATCCCATGGACGCCTAGGTTCTCCATGCCTATGGTCAGGTCTACTGTGCATCTTTCTCCATCGGATGGAATGCTCTGAACACCTCAGGGAAAAGAGGAGAGGTTCTCATTTTGAAAGTCTCTGTCTTATTCTGCAGTGCTTCTGTCACCCACGTTGTAGCAGAAAACAACTCTGGTTCAGAGGTTCTCGAGTGGCTTCAGGTACAAAACATAAGAGCCAGCTCACAGCTAGAACTCCTTGATGTCTCCTGGCTGATCGAAAGTATGGGAGCAGGAAAACCAGTGGAGATTACAGGAAAACACCAGCTTGTTGTAAGTGTCCTGAAAGTGGTTGTATGTGGACTATAGACTCAACAGACTTGAGTTAAACCCCAGGTTCCCTGCTTGCTCCCTGTGTGAACTTTGGCAAGTCACTTAGCTCTTCTGAGCTTCGGTTTCTTTCTTTATGTTATGAGAACAGTATTGCCTGCCTATCTTGTAAGATGGCTTATGAGGATTAGAATAACACACATGTAAAGTGCTTAAGATTGAGCCTGATCTATATATGCACTTAATAAATGGTAGCTATTTTTACAAACAAGTCTATACGAAAATAATTCAAAATATTGAAGTCTTGATGTTCTAGCAGCCAGAAAAGTAGAAGGTTCTTATTTTTTTTCTTACCATGATCATTTATAAAGAAAAAAATTAAACTCTTAGTTCCAAACCCTTCACCAATGGATCCTAACTATGTAAGTTCACAGAAAAGGAAAATGATGTTTAATCGGTAGTTCTTTTTCATGTTACTTTTTCAGATCACAAAAATAATACATGTTAATTATAGCAATTTCAAATGTTAGAAATGCATATAACATAAAACTTGAGCCTCGATAGTATTATTCTCTTTCCAGAGACAATTACCATTGAACTGCCTCTTATTTTTCTTCATACACATCTATTGCTATTTTTTATTTAAAATAGATGCTTATACATTTGTTTAGGTGAGAACAGACTATTCAGCTACCCCAAACCCAGACTTCCAGAAGACTCCGCTACTTGCTGTAAAAAAGATCTCCCAGTACGCGTGTCAGAGAAGAACCACCTTAAACAACTATAACCACATATTCACGGTAATGGAGCTTTACAACAACACCTGTAGCAAACGTAAGGCTTGCTGCTTCTTTCTGTGGATCTCCAATTAAATTATGAATTTTCTTGAAAATCTAGGAAGGTTTCCCCCATTCTTACCCACTCCCCTAACATGATCTCTGGTTCCTCTTTCTGTCAAGAATGGGTCTCCTTCTATTACGGAAATAGATAACATATTTAGAGCATATTCTTTAGAGAAAGTAACCTACAATTTATTGGGAGTTGTCATTAATGGATGCAACACTTATCAAAGGCAAATATTCTGAATAACTAAATACATACTGTAATTAGTCCACTACATAGTAAGAGCAAATTGCATAGAAATAGCTTTGTGCATAAACAGCTTTGTTGGGAAGACATAAGATTGAGAGTCAGCAGACCTGGGTTCAGCCTGATATTAACTATCTTGGGCAAGTCAGTTCCTATCTCTGAGCCTGTTTCCTCATCTGCTTAATAAAAAATTAGGTAGATCATCTCTAAAACCCCATTCAGCCCTGAAGTTTCATAATTATTCTTCAAAATGACCTGAACAAAACCATAACTGCTTATCTTCCAGCCTACAACCAGTAGTCAAATGGATAAAACATGCATTAGTAGATTGAATACAGAACTTCTCCTTTCTAAAATTCTAGCCCCAGGTGTGCAAGGAAGACCAGGAAATTGCAGCTACTGGGCACCCTGAGGATCAAGCCACACAGCTGTAGCTACTTCCTCCTCTGCCAGAAATGCAAACATGCCCTACCTTAAATAACCCCCTACCTTAAATAACCCTGCCTGCGGGTTTGTGCTACTTCTGATCATACCCATTCACTCAACAAGTCTATACTAAGTGCTGACTGTTTCACCAACAAGTTAAGAGATAGGATTTTCCAGTGATCCAGGCAGACTCCTGGCCACAGGCTGGTGGGAAGGAAAGTCAGCAAACAGGGAAGGATCTTGTCAAGTGATAACTAGGAAGATGCAGTAAGCAAGAAGTCATTTTTCAGTTAAATCATTCCTGAATATCTAATGGCAGAGAATTCCAAGTTTCCTTACGAAGCATGCTGTGGTCTGTCTTTTCAGCTCAACTCCCCTCATCCAACCAGGGAGGAGTGAAAAAGTATAGGACATCCAATCCTGACCTTTGAGGAAACAGTCACGAGGCATTCTAATATTTAACAGAGAGCAAGAGGCATTTGCAAGGGACTGCTGGCTTGGAGGCTAGGGGCTAGGAAACAGACTGCATTTTGCTCATCTGGTTTTATTCTTTAGGATGCCTTTGAGATACTGGCTGAAAATTCTGAGTTTAAAGAAAATGAAGACTCTTATGTGACATTTATGAGAGCAGCTTCTGTACTTAAATCTCTGCCATTCACAATCATCAGTATGAAGGACACAGAAGGAATTCCCTGCCTGGGGGACAAGGTGAAGTGTATCATAGAGGTAAGGGTGAAAGGTGATTCGTTCCAGCTCCTAATAGGTAGCTACCAAGGGAGGGAGAGAGATGCAGTTAATAAATTTTCCTGTTAACTATATAGATGTGGTATTCATTACTTATTTTCATTTCTAATTTAAATTATATATATATATATATATATAATATATATATATATATATATTACATAAATAGCTACACATGTATATGTATCATTCATACCCCAATATTATCTCACCTGGAGCTATGTGGGGCCAGCTAGTGAGAAAATAACTCTCCTGCATTATTAATCACAGTGAAAGTCTCTAATGACCTAAAAGCTCAACAGGAGGGGATGCTATGAGTTAAAACACAGGCTGTGTGAAAAACCTCAATTCCATTCAGCAGCCATTGCCCTCCAGAATAGTAGTGGGTATGAGGGATAGTGGAGCTGATTCTGTATTTCTACCTGTGTGTTCTAAGAGGAGAGCCAGGGATAGTTAGTTATTAAATAATGTTTAAGGGTTCCCTGGCAAGGCAAATTGGTCATCCAAGAGGAAGTTTCAGTGTAGTCAGATGCAAGGCAAATTATTCAAGGGAGGAAAATTAATCCTAACTCCATTTAGAGGAGGTTGGATGGCTCTGGGGCTTCCCAGTTGGCACAATGGTAAAGAATCCACCTACCAATGTAGAAGACACAGGAAACGTGGATTTGATCCCTGGGTTGAGAAGAACCCTTGGAGAAGGAAATGGCAACCCACTCCAATATTCTTGCCTGGAAAATTCCATGGCCAGTGGAGCTGGGCAGGCCATAGTTGACGGGGTCGCAAAGAGTTGGACATGTCTGAAGTTACTTAGCATGCACGGGTGGCTCTGAGCTAGACATCATAAGGACTTGAACTTGAATTATCTTTTCAATAGGTCCAAAGTTAACCCAATCAGATGAAAAGTCCTCTTGTTTCAACTAGTTCATATCCAATAAAAAGAAAATCATCTCAAATATTTAGACACCCCTTTGTCAGTGAACATTTTCGTTTGGTGTTCCAATCATTCTGTACCTTCCTCCCTGAGGATTATAAAGAGGTCCTTGGAAATATAATAACCCGAGATTTTAACTGTCTTGTTTTCTCTAGATCAGCTAAGAAAACATCCTTTATGCCATAGGTATATTTAGTGAAAAATTAAGCTACTATATCTGGGCATTTGAAAATCTCAGATTGCGATTAACATCACTAGTGTAAAATGCTTTTCAAACGTCCATGCAGGAAATTATTGAAGATGGAGAAAGTTCTGAAGTTAAAGCTGTGTTAAATGATGAACGATATCAGTCCTTCAAAGTAAGTGATTTGTACATGTATTTATAAAAAATGGGTTTTCAGTTGATCCTATTATTCCAAGTAGTTATACTGATCAGCTTGAGGTGCCATAACATAAAGCCACAGACTGTGGGACTTAACACATGATTTTTTTTTCGTAGTTTTAAAGGCTGGAAGTCTGAGATCAAGGTGCTGGCATGACTGGGCTCTGCTTAGGGCTGTCTTCTTGGTTTACAGACAGCCTCCTTCTCAACATCCCCTCATAAGACACACACAAGGAGAGAGCAAATTCTCTGGTCTCTTCTTATAAAGGCACTAATCCCAGCAGGAAGACCCCACCCTCATGACTTCATTTAACCTAATTACCTCCCCCAAACTCCATCTCCAGATACCATCATATTGGAGGTTAGGATTTCAACATATGAATTTGGGAGGAAGGGTCACAACTCAGTCTATAGCAGTGATCTAGGAAGCAAATGCCTGAATAAATACAGGTGCTTGAGCTTATTGCCCTGCTACCGTAAGCTTGGCAATATAAATGACCTTATCTCCTAGAGGTTGTCACTCCTGGGTACACTAGGACTGAGACAAAGCAAACCTGCTCTTAGAGAATCAACCTGTGCTGGAAAACTCCTCATTGCATCTTGTCTACTCTGAAGCAGGATTTATTACCTCCCAGTGTTCCCTATCTCTGAGTTGCAGTAGGCAGAGACTCCTACCAATCCCTTTGGTTCAGAAGTGATACTCATGCCTCAAAGGTAGTTGAGAGCAGAAGCCCAGGCTCAGAGTACAGACAGACTGGGTTGAGTCTGGGCTCTGCCGCTTACCAGTTGTGTGATGGTGGGGAATTTATGCAACCTACATGTGCATCCCTCATTAAATTGTGAGGGTGAACATGCATGAATGTGTGTGACAGACCTTTGGCAGAGGACGGGTGTGGGTATGGATACCTGTTGTCATGCACTGACAGTGAAGGCAATCCTTATTGGAAATACAGAATCCCTGGGTAGTTCCAGAAGCTGCTTCCGACTTCTGCTTCCTTTAGTTATACCATATGTCCTGAGATAGAAACGCCTCTGAAAAATTACCATTGCCCCCTGCTTGTCATATTCAGGAGACACTAAGTCAGAGATTTGTTTATGCTTTTTATTAATTGCTTGACCTTGAAAAGTATCACTTTGTTGTCATAATGACTGTTTTAGAAACTAAAGGCACATCTTTCCCTTTGTTTCAGCTCTTTACTTCTGTTTTTGGAGTGGGACTGAAGACATCTGAGAGATGGTTCAGGATGGGGTTCAGATCTCTGAGTAAAATAATGTCGGACAAAACCCTGACATTCACAAAAATGCAGAAAGCAGGTGAATTGTCTCTCCTAAAGATCTCCCATAATTGCCATGGGCTGGTCAGGTCGTGGTAAAGATCTGTCAGCTGTATTTCATACGTCACCTCCAGTCTTGGTGATTTGGTCACTTGCTTGGCCTCTCTTCATGCTATGGCTAAAAGCCCAAGCTTTTGGAATCAGATAGACCTGGATCCAAATCCTGGCTCTTGCACTCTCCAACTGTGTGATCTTGAGACAGTTATTTAAAATCTTTGAGCTTTCATTACCTCATCTATACATCAGTACGTAAGTAGGAAATAGATCAGATCTTGGAGGCAAAACAATTAGCTTGGCACAGAGCAAATAGGCCCTGTCGGGTGGCTGTTGTCATTTCTTTATCCAGATGTCAAAACTGGTTGCACCATTGATCTGTTCTTACTGAACTGACCCTTCCAGATGTTTGGGTCCGAGCTGGGTAAAAGGCATGGGTAAGGAATCCAGGTCAGAAAGTTGACATAGAGAACTGGGGAGTAAATAATATTTGAACAAACTAGACTTGTTGCTTGGCACAAATAGGGATCAGTTTCAGAAACTGTAAAACACCAGGACATATAGGGGAAACTGTGGAAACCTAGACATGGGTTTGTCTGCCCAGCCAGGACGTGTTAACCTAGAAGAGAGTAGAGAGAGATATCTGAAAGACAAGGCTTCCAGGAGGTTGAAGATGACTTAGTTACTTCCATTTATACAGGGTTCTTGTCTTTTTTTTTTTTTTAATGACAAAATGTCTGGAACCAAGGTAAAAAAATGTACATCTTTTAAGTATTTACTTTTTAAAAAACATTTATTTTTAATATGCAGTAGAATATAATATTATTGGGATTTGAAAGGAAGTCATAGCCACAGTTCTGAGGACTGTGGCTTCTGAGTTATAAAGAATGCGGAAGTCATCAACATTTTTAATAATATTAAAAAAAGGGGATCTTCTACAAAAGCAGGCCAGAAAAGAACAGCAACAATGAAAAGAAAACCTGCTCTCTTCTGTTTAAGTGATGGAAAGAAACAAGCAGGAGGAAACAAAGAAAGCATTTTTTGGTGGTTCACATCAGTGCTTATCAAGCATGAACTTTCAGGAGTCCAGAATAAGAATATGGGTCTTTTTTTTCCTTTAGATTCCTTTAGTTCTTATGTGGCATCTTATAAAACTTATTAGCAATCTTTTAGAGGTTAGCAACTTTATGAAAGATGACTAGGGAATTCTATGACTGTGTTGATGTATACTGTACAGTGTTATTAACTGTAGTCACTATGCTATATGCTAGATTTGCAGAACTTATTCATCCTGTGCCCTCTGACACACATCTATCCATTTCCCCCACCTTCCAGCCCCTAGTAATCGCAATTCTACTCTGCTTCTAACAGACATTGTGTGTGTGTGTGTGTGTGTGTGTGTGTACTAAGTTGCTTCAGTCATGTCCGACTCTTTGCTACCCTATGGACTGTAGCCTGCTTGTCTTTCAGTCTGGTTTATTTCACTTAGCAAATGCCCTCTAGTTCATCCTTGTTGCAAATGACAAGATTGTCTTCTTTTTTAAAGCTGAAAAACACTCCATTGTAGGCTAATTAGTCGACAGTTAACCATTTCACATATATCAAAACTTCAGGTTGTACACCTTAAATTTATACAGTGTTTGTCAACTATACCTCAATAAAGCTAGAAAAAAGATAATAAACTGCCCCCCCCAGAGACCTTACAATTAGGAAATGGGCAGTCTCTGTAGGTACCCAAAGCCTCTCATTGTTAGAAAGATTCTGGCAGAGTTGGAACACTCCTCTGGGGATCCTAGAGAAGAGAGCAGAGCCTTGTATGGAAGGACCATTAGCTGGCTCTAAGACTCTATGGGTCTCCCCTGCGCCCTGCTCCCCACCCCTACTATGCTTCATCCCAGTTCTTGGAGATACAGCTCTCATCTCCGTTACTCCTCCACTCTATGCCTTCCTCTGTGGATCTGTGGGGATAAACAAGTCATTAAAACATCTCTTCATCATAACCACTCTGTCGGAGCTCTCATTAATCTGTGATGGTCAGGCAAAGAAGCAATAAACCAGACCACCAGTGACATTTCCTAACTCTCCTCAGATGCAAATCTACTCTCTTCCTATTCTTGACTTTAGTTCTTTAATTCATCTATCACCTTCCAACCCCAAATCTTCCCATCCCAAATCTTTGGAGCTTATTGATCAAGAGGGCTGGTTCTTCAGTAGGAAGCCAGATTGGAATAGCTTGGTTCTAGGATATAATATTGCCTCTTTCTCAGTCAGGAATTTGTAGGAAAATAGGAGCCATTGTTCACATGAAAAATTCACAGCCAAGAGAACACAGATCACCCAGTCTCTGTGGAACCGTTTGGGGTTGATGTCTGTGGCCCCGTCAGGTGTGTGTGAGGGCCAAGTCCCCTCCCAGAGGGCTGGTCATTTCACATGGGGCGTGTCCCTTTCTCCACTCACCTGTCTATGGCCTCTCAGGATTTCTCTATTATGAAGACCTTGTCAGCTGCGTGACCAGGGCCGAAGCAGAGGCGGTTGGTGTGCTGGTTAAAGAGGCCGTGTGGGCATTTCTGCCAGATGCCTTCATCACCATGACGGGAGGATTCCGCAGGTAAATGATGATAAAACCTGCTTTTGCCTCCCCTTCAGGGCCTCCCCATGCTCAGGAGTTGTGGCACAAAAGGCGTTTGGAGGTCTGTCTCTGCGGCCTCATCTCCCGCAGCTCATGTTTCACTCCAACAACCCAAAGTGGCTTGCCATTCTCTGTACACACAGAGCTCTTTCTTTCCTCTGTGACTTTGCTCAGTCCTACCTTTCTGCTTGGACTGGTTTTCCTCAATTTGTCACCTGGCTCACTTCTCCTCATCCTTTAAGCATCAATTCAGATGCCACCTCCTCCAGAAAGCCTTCCTTCTCCCCATGCTGGGTGAGACACCCCTCCTCAGCACTCCTTGGACAGCTGTCAAGTAATTTGTTTGTATTGCTTCTGTGCATGTTTTCCCCACTATGTTTTCAGGACTTAGTGCTTGATGAGAGCCAGTGCGTGGTGCCTGGCACAAAATAGGCATGTGAGAAATATTGGTGAAGTCAGTGAATGAATGAATGAACTCTTCACAGAGATGTATGCAATTGTTGGATAATGAAGCCTCCATTTCAGAGACTCTTTCCCTCCCACACCCTCTTCCATCTCTCCTTGTGGCCCTCTTACATGGGGGCTGTTGACTGTGGAAGGTGACAGAGAAAGTGAGAAGAGAACACGGAATCCAAGAAGATGCCTTTAGTCCAGGCCATAATTTCAAGAGTCCTATCTTGTATTATGCGAGTATAGTTCTTGGTTTGCTTGTCACACTTGTCTCTATGTGAGTGTGTGTGCACATGTGGGCATGGAGACGAAATAATCTTTGTCAGTTTTTACCCACCCATATATAATCATATGGGCTCCCCCGGTGGCTCCGTGGTAAAGAATGCACCTGCCAATGAGGTGCAAGAGACGTGGGTTCAATCCCTGGGTCGGGAAGATCTCCTAGAGAAGGAAATGCCAACCCACTCCAGTATTCTTGCCTGGGAAATCCCACTGGCAGGCTACAGTCCTTAGGGTCTCAAAGAGACAGACAGGACTCAGCACGAAACAACAACAATACAATCACATACATACTATATATGATTTAAAATTTTTCTGTGTCATAAATTTATTATGTAAGGAGTAGAGTCATGTAAACAAGGATCTTTTGTTTAAAAAGCATCTCATGAGCATTTTGTGTCACAAACCTGAAGTATGGGGTATAGAAACACAGGTGACTTTTAAAATTTGAGAGCTAAAAATCTAATTTATTTCCATCTTATGCTATTTTTTAAAATCAGGGGTAAGAAGATCGGGCATGATGTAGATTTTTTAATTACCAGCCCAGGATCAGCAGAGGATGAAGAGCAAGTTTTGCCTAAAGTGATAAACCTGTGGGAAAAAAAGGTAAGAAGAAAGATGTTTGGACACTCAGGCATTAAAGGAGTACTGCTGAATTTGACACACTTATCCATCTTGTAATTGTGTCGTGAGCATCTAACCCAGTCTCGGTGGTTTACAATAGTTTGCACAGCACCAGTGACATGCAGTGAGACTTACCTGCTTTGGGTCCTGAATCCAGATTATGAACTTGTGTATATGCATGCGTCCTGTTACCAAAAGGCAGAGGGCAACTCTCTGTGCAGGCCATGCAGATGGCTCAGAGCCCTAAACAATGTGAAGAGCATGTGCTGCGAAGTCCTGGGAGGGGTGAGCCGGGCAGAGCAAGCTACGGGGTGGGGATCAGACTGGGATAAAACCAGTCTAAGAGGTGTCCCTGCTGCCTTGAACAATATGTTGGTTGATAACCACCTTGACTTTGTGCTGAGAGATGGGAAGAAGGAAGCTAATGCCGGTAGGCTGGGTCCAGCAGAGGTCATGGCTCAGGGCCCCCCACTCCCTGAGATCAGACTTGCCATGGGCCACCTATTGCCCAGTGGAGAAAGCTAAGGATGACCCTGCAGCCATGGCCGCCTGCAGGTCCCTGATTCCTGCCCCACTCCAATGAGAGCTTCGCTTCCCAAGCAGACCAGAAGGCCCTTATCCAAGGACCTACAGGCCTGGTTGGGTTGAGGAGGCTGAGGTTGGTGTTTTTCTGGCATAGCTTTATTTTTCCTGAGTGATCTAGCATCTTCTGGGTGTGGACAAAGCACCCTGATATATCAGAGAGAGAAGACTTCAGATACAGTGAGAATAAGAAACACACAACCCTGGTGCCAGGAACACTAGAATTACTCATAAAGACCCAGCTTTGGAGCCAGATTCAAATTCAGCCACGAGCCAATCCTCCCACCCCCCATCTGTCGGGAGAGTGGATCCAGGTGGCCAGGAACCCTGAAAATGAACATCATAGGCTGAGCCAGGGAAAGGCTGAATGCGGAAGCATTAGCTCCACTGAGGTTGGCCCCACTGCTCCACTCAAGCAGGAAAGCTAAGAAACTCTCGTGGACAGACATCACTCTGATGCACCCTGTCAGCCATGGCCTGGACAGAGAGGGGGCTGCCTGGCCTCTCAGTCGGCAAGGGTGGACCAATTTGACCTCGGTATAGAGGCCCCACCATCCCCATGCTCTGAGACTGTTCCAACCCAAGGTGGGGTGGGGTTGGGAGAGGGGGACAAGGAGCCTCCTTTTCATTGGTCTTTCTTTAGTCACCAGGCAGCCATCCTGCTGGTCACCAAGCAAAGAGATGGGCAGGTGAGGGTGGAGACGGGCATTAAGCATGGGGGATTTTAGATTTGGGATTGTTCAAGCACAGCCCTTCTTCCACTGACTGGCTATATGACCTGGAACTATGCTTTTATCTGTGCAAGTTTCTCTTTCCTTAACAGGGATAGCAAGCTTCTGTCATTAGTCAGAGGATTAACTGAGAGCATTAGATAAGGCCCTTGGCACAGCGCTTGATAAATGCCTATTGTACAGTGGCTTAAACAGTGGCCGGAGTTTGAGCAAGCTCCAGGAGATGGTGAAGGGCAGGGAAGTCTGGTGTGCTGCAGTCCATGAGATCGCAAAGAGGCGGACCCGACTGAGCAACCGAACAACAAAACAGTGGCTGTTGTGATCTCTCCTGCATAGTCGCATATTGAATGCTGCAGAGGGCCAGGCCTGTGCCGGGTGAGGGGACCCAGGCGAGAGCACAGGCAGCTGCTCCCCTTGGCTCTCTGACAAACAGGACCTCAGGGAGGAAACGGGGTGGGGCAGTGTATGTCTCAGCACTACCTGCCTGCCCCCCGCCCCGAGCCCCACGGCTTCCCCAAACACCTCAGCTGTGAATCATGGTGGTTAATTTCCACCTCTGCCTCACTCCCTGTTCCCAATACCTCCCACCGCTGCCTTTCTTACAAAAATCTGTACTTTCCAGATTAAATTGATTCTATTTCATGCAAGTGTTACCAACTAGGGTTCTTGGCCTTCCCTAACCCATAGAAATTGATTAAGGCCAAACAAGAAATGTAGGCAAGGCTATACCGGGGGCCCTGCAGCAGTACAGGGGATCAGGAACAAACAACAAATTCCCTTACTTGCTCACTCCCTGAGGGGGGCGTGAGCTTGTTCCTTGTGTGGTGTGAGGGTAGGGGTGTGTCCAGGTCAAGCTCAAGGGGTGGTTTAGGTGGCTTGCTCACCTCTTAGGTGGTGGTGTGTGCAGGGGGCTTGAGCAGTATCCTACTTTTGCTCTTTAGCTCCAGGCTCCTTAAAAGTGGCAGTTGTGTTTTTTTAAAGTCTCTTTGTATCTTTTGGATCCAGAATCTGCCCAACTGTGCATGCACGCAATTATTTTTAGTCCTATATAGGAGAGGTATGTCCAGGCGCAAGCAGTGCAGCAAAGGGTCCCAGGTCCCAGCCTGTCTCACAGGCACACTCTGAGCGCATACTCACACAACACACATATACACAACCAATGTTTTAAAACACCTGAAGAACTAATGAACAGCCAAGGATGGGTATGAGTTTGAGTCTTCCACCAGTTGAAAGATCTCTTGTGGGAGGAAAAGACCTTGAAGATACTGATCCTGGGGGGAGGGTACCATCCAGAAAGCTCCACTGGCTGCCAGCAATTCAACCCAAAGAGGGGAGGGTTGACTGAGTGTGGTCCAGGTTTATGCCTGGTGGGTGGCCCTTCTGTCTATGACCAGCCAAAGCCTGACTACTGTGTGGCCACAGTGCACCCGCAGTTTACAACTTTTAGGAACCCAGCTTTGTGATTTTTTTTTTAAGGGGGAAGGGTTGTTTTATAAATTTGGCTCCAAGGTGAGACTGGTTGATATTTTAAAAGCTTCCTTTTCAAATTTACATAATTTAAATAGCCAGGAAAGGCTGCTACACTGACTAATCTTAGTAAGTTTCATTAGAAAGCAGAATTGTGTCTTCCCCAGAGCTGGTTATCAGATTTGTTTAGGGCAACAGTTACCTCCTGCACCAGAGGCTCTTCCTGACATTAGTGCTCCACCCTGCAGATGGGTTGATTCTTCCTCTCACCTTTTCTGGAATAGGCCCTGAGGGCAGGGTGCTCCCTCTGCTGAGATCCACAAAAGGAAAAGTAGCCCCTCCTCCAAGTGTTGAGTCCAGTGGAAATAATGTCTCTTGTGGGTGGGGGTGGATTGCAGAAGAGATGTGAATGTGTCTAATAATAACAGTAAAGGGAACCAGGCCTGCTCCAAGTGTGGTCCCTGGATCAGGAGCATCAGCAATACCTGGGAACTTACTAGAAATGCACCACCCCCACCTCACCCCACCCCATCCCACCCCACCCCACCCCACACCCCTGTGTGCTAAGTCACTTTAGTCTCTCTGACTCTTTGCGACCCCATGGACTCTAACCCACAAGGCTCCTCAGTCCATGGGGATTCTCCAGGCAAGAATACTAGAGTGGGTTGCCATGCCCTTTTCCAGAGGATCTTCCTGACCCAGGGATCAAACTTGCTCTCTTTATGTGTCCTGCACTGGTGACTGGGTTCTTTAGCAATAGCACCACCTGAGATGTTCCCCCACCCCCACTGCCCATGAATCACTGGGGTCAGGGCCTCCAAAACTGTGCTGAAACAAACCTTTCAAATGTTCCTGATAATATTTGAGAAGATCAGAACCTAAAGAACCCAAGAACAAATCCTACATCCTAATAGCTGTGATTAGATTGTTTTAAGGCTATTTGTTCTTTTAGTTACAACTCAGATTTAGCAGTTAATTGCATATTTCTGCTTCTCCCTACCCCACATCTGCCCTGTGCAGTGAGGAATTCCAAAGGAGCAGAAAAGCTGGAGGGTGGCAGATTGCTGGGTGCGACCTTCTGACTAGGCAACGTTTAGAGATGTGCCACTAATTTTGTCCCTGTCTCCAAGGCAGGCAGAGTAACAATCCCAGAGTGCTTGCTAGAAAGAGTGAGTCATCAGGCCCCAAAGCAGGCTGAGCCTCCAGTCACAATCCTTTGGGCCCAAGTCGACCTAGTCATCAGTATAGTATGGAGGGACACTAAGTCAAAACAACTGCATATAACAGCTTGGCTTTTTGTTCAAGGTTGGTTTGGGAGTGAGGCAAGTTTCTGAGCACTGTCTGTGATCAGATGTTTGGGGAATGGATTCTCTGGCAGCTTTGCCATGAAGTGGCCTTGGTGTGGCCCCTCTAATCGTTAAATTCCTCTGCTGCAGAAGGAGGGTAATGCACCCACTCCTTGCCTTCCTCTGCTAGAGTCACCAGCTGGGCTCACGATGCAAGGACAGACATACCCATATCCTCAAATGTGCAAAGCTTTCTTTAAAAGCATTCGTTAAGAGCCCAGTATAAAGTCTCTGACCCTCTGCATCAGGGACTCTTCCTGACGTCTTTCTGTTTATTTTCAGGGATTACTCTTATATTATGACCTTGTGGAGTCGACATTTGAAAAGTTCAAGTTACCAAGCAGGCAGGTGGATACTTTAGATCATTTTCAAAAATGCTTTCTGATTTTTAAATTGCACCATCAGAGAGTGGACAGTGGTAAGTCCAATCAGCAGGAAGGAAAGACCTGGAAGGCCATCCGTGTGGACCTGGTCATGTGCCCCTACGAGAACCGTGCCTTTGCCCTGCTAGGCTGGACTGGCTCCCGGGTAAGTGCTGCCTTCATCCCTGGGATGGCCTTAGCTTTCCATAAGAGGTAGACTAGCTCTACCTGGGGCCAGGAGAGAGACAATGGCGGGGGTGGTGGTTGCGGGAGGATGGACAGGGAAGGAGGAGATGGCGGACAGGAGAGAAGAAAGTGCCCAGAAATCTCTGAATCAGGGCATTCCACTTGCACACGGTCAGCTGAGACAGATGCCTTTAGAATAGGTATTTTCAAAATGTGATCCCCTGACCAGCAGCATCAGCCTTGCCTGCTTACCAGGTTAGACCTGTGAACACTCCACCCCACCCCAGACCTACTGAATCAGGAACTCTGGGGGTGGAGGCCAGCAATTTGTGTTTGAAAGAACCCTGCAGGTATGAGAACCATTGAAGCAGAGAAAGCAGCCTGGTGGCTAAGGGCACAGGTTTGGCTTATCCCAGACCTGGTCACAAGCCCCTGCCCTGCCTCTGACCAGCTAGGTGATCTTCGTCAAGTTCCCCTGGCCTTTAAGACTCAGTTTTCCATCAGGAAAGTTAAGGCAAAGACAACGCTACCCCCCTGGGTTGCAGGGATCCAGTGAGATGAAGCTGGCAAAGCCCCTAGCATCACGCCGGACATGGGACCAGTGCTGGCCAAGCCGCAGTCCCCAGCTCCCACCATGTGATATTCACAACCATGGTACCTGTGATCTGTTCCATTAGCTTATGTTCCACCCTCCTACTAACACCCAACTCTGTTTTCCTATGTAGCTAGCTGTTGCTTTGAGTGGTACACATCATTAGAGGATTTTGTAAGATAAATGACATAGAAATTAATTGTCCTTAACCTTGAATTAAATGTCAAGTGTGTTTGCTTTGGGCTGGAATTATTTCAGCGCACAATCTCAGTACTAGAACTTCTTACCCTTATCAAAAATATTGGCTGGCATCTTTCGTTCATAAAAAGTAGGAAAGCTGATGAAGCAATACATCATGAATGCAGCTTGGGAAATTTAATTTTGCCTTTTTCCCAAAGATTTCAGGGCCTGGGAAATGTCCTCAAGCCAATTATCTGTTAATCTCACCTCAGTTTGGGTTCATTAACTTCCCAGGTTGTTTCGTCTACTAAGCTGACAAAGCTTCCTTCACACCTTTGTGCACTAAAGATTTCCAGAGCAGAATACATCCACAGGGATACATTAAGCTGAAATTTTTCTAGAGCCATCCAAGTACGGTGCAATTTATGGACTGGGTCCAGAGTTCATTAGGTTTTTGTTTTTGTTTTTTAAAGAAGCTTCTGTTTTCCTCTGAATCTTATTTCTTCAAACTCGAACTGTTTGTCAGCATGGATTTATTGGCTGAGGTTCCTTCAAGGGTGTTGTCCTTGTTTGTGTCAGATGCTGAGAGGAGGCACACTGCTTTGGAAACACATGGATGATGGTGACCAGGTGCCCAGGCTAACCCAGCCTCGTTACTAGCCCGGATAGCTCCCTTTCACCAACTTCAAAAAGCATCTCCTCCTTAAAACACCTTACTGCCATTTCCCAGAAAATTGTCAGAAGAAACATGCATATTTACAAAGCTACACATGTGAATGGCGCCCTCTAGAGTTTTTCAGTGCCCAGCTTGCACAACGGTATGCAGCAGCAGTAGGCTAATCTCTGAAGTCTGTTGTGACCAGTGAATGATACAGCCAGACTTAGTGCCACTGCCCTTCTTTATCTGAAACGAAAGACATCCTTACCCTTCCTATTTCACAGGGTTGTTGAGAGAAACTAAGGAGCTTGTAAAGCAGAAGGCAGAAACATCCAGGGTAAAGAGTCTGGGATTCAGGAGTCTGAATCCTAGCTCTATGGTTGGTTGTGTGGCCTTGGGTAAATTGTTGAGGCTCTCTGAGCTTCCTTTCTTCATTTGAAAAATGAGGTTAATTACAGTACCAACCTCATGGGATTGTCAGGAGAACTGAATGCGACAGTGCCTTCATCTTAACACAGTTCTGAGGCTAACTGTATACGTAATACTGTTCTTTTAGAGATAATGTTAAACTCTTTTATAAGTTGTTAAGTACTAGTGATAATAGAGCAAATCAGAAATTAATATAAAGCAAAAGATCAGCCCAGCGCCCAGCACAGGGTAAGCACTCTGTAAACATTAACTAGGATATCATTGCCTGGATTATAGCCATGACTGTTCTAAATTGTTGTTTGCCCCCTGAGTGATCCTGTCATCATAAGTCAGATCATCACTCCCCTGCTCAAAACCTGGCAGGGGTTGCCCATTCAACTCAGAGTAAAAGCCTTCCAGCAGTCACAGGCCCTACGTGGTCTTCCTACCCCCTATCTCTCTGGACTCCTCCCTCTGCTCTCTCCCTACCCCGGCCAGGCTCACTCCTCCCTAAGGCCTATGTTCTAGCAGTTCCCTCTGCATGGAGTGCTCCTTCCTGAGTCCACCTGGCTAACTCCTTCACCTTGGGCAAGTCCCTCCTCAGATCCTGTGTCTTTCATGAGGCCTGCCCTCTACCCAGCATCATCTGTTAACATATCAGTCAGTTCAGCCACTCAGTCGTGTCCGACTCTTTGTGACTCCATGAACTGCAGCACACCAGGCTTTCCTGTCCATCACCAACTCCCAGAGTGTGCTCAAACTCATGGCCATCATGTACTTTACTTATGCTGTTACCGTGTCTTATCTGTGTCCCCTGCTCGTGAATCCAAGCCCCACCAGGGCAGACATCATTGTTTTCTTTGCTGTTATATTCCAAGCACCCATAACACACCTGGCATACAGTAGGTGCTCAATAAATGTTGATCTGATCAATATTATTACCCTCCAAATGGAAGACATCATGATAATCCCTAACAATCCATGCAAAAATGCTTCAAGGGGGTTGGCAAAGGAGTTCAGGAATAGATCTCTCAGCACACAGAACTGAGGAGCCAGGGGCAGCCTTTGACTGCTCCAGTTACCCCATCCTCTCCAGCCTTCCCATGCCCAGTGTGAGCAGCCATTGATGTAAGTGCTGGGGGGACTTAAAGCCCCGGGCTGTGGAGGCCAAGTGCTAAGCAACACTCCCATACTTTCACAAACCAGCAGCTACTACACCCAGAATCTGCTTCACCCTGACTCTTCCACAGCCCTAGCTCCCCCTCCACTGCCTTATAAAGACTTCAGGTTGGAAAGTCTGTCTTCACACATCCAGGTCAGGAAGGGCAGGTCCCAGTCTTCGCCAGCTTTCCCATACTCATCACTTCAGTTCAGTTCAGTTCAGTCACTCAGTCTGTCTGACTCTTTGAGACCCCAAGGACTGTAGCACGCCAGGCCTCCCTGTCCTTCACCAACTCCTGGAATTTACTCAAACTCATGTCCATTGAGTTGGTGATCCCATTCAACCATCTCATCCTCTGTCGTCCCCTTCTCCTCTTGCTTTCAATCTTTTCCAGCATCAGGGTCTTTTCAAATGAGTCAGTTCTTCACATCAGGTGGCCAAAATATTGGAGTTTCAGCTTCAGCATCAGTCCTTGCAATGAATATTCAGGGAGTGAGGGAATGAAGTCGATCAGTCGTGTCTGACTCTTTGCGACCCTATGGACTGTAGCCTACCAGGCTCCTCTGTCCTTGGGATTTTCCAGGCAAGAGTACTGGAGTGGGTTGCCATTTCCTTCTCCAGGGTATCTTTCCAACCCAGGGATGGAACCCGGGTCTCCCACTTTGTAGGCAGATGCTTTACTGTCTGAGTCACAAGGGAAGTCCAGGACTGATTTCCTTTAGGATGGACTAGTTGGATCTCCTTGCTGTCCAAGGGACTCTCAAGAGTCTTCTCCAACACCAAAAGCATCAATTTTTCAGCGCTCAGCTTTCTTCACAGTCCAACTCTCACATCCATATATGACCAATGGAAAAACCATAGCTTGACTAAAGAGACCTTTGTTGGCAAAGTAATGTCTCCGCTTTTTAATAAGCTGCCTAGGTTGGTCATAACTTTCTTTCCAAGGAGTAAGCATCTTTTAATTTCATGGCTGCAGTCACCATCTGCAGTGATTTTGGAGTCCAAAAAAATAAAGTCTGCCATTGTTTCCACTATTTCCCCATCTCTTTGCCATGAAATGATGGGACCAGATGCCATGATCTTAATTTTCTGCATGCTGAGTTTTAAGCCAAATTTTTCACTCTCCTCTTTCACTTTAGTGAAATGATTACATGTTGTTGTTGTTCAGTTGCCCAGTTGTGTCTGACTCTTTGTGACCCAATGGATTGTAACACGCCAGTCCTACCTGTCCCTCACCATCTCCAGAAGCCTGCCCAAGTTTATGTTCAATGATTCCAGGTTTGCTCCCTAATCCTACATGGAAAGGACATTTCTAGATCTGTGCTTCTCTCAGGAAAATTAATCTCAACAACAACTTCATTCATTGTCCTTCTTTTCCCAAGGTTTTCCTGTTGTCCTTCTAAGGCTTCAGGTTTTTCTCCCTGGAGCCTCAGATCAGCCCATGCTGATCATAGGAGATGCTATTCTGAAGTAGCCAGCCCAGACCATCAGTTTTATAGAGGTTCACAGAGGATGTTACAGCCAGAGAAGACCTTACTCACGCACTTCCTCCACCTTCCTATTTAACCAACCAAGATTCAGAGAGGT
This sequence comes from Muntiacus reevesi, assembly GCF_963930625.1. Classification (NCBI taxonomy): domain Eukaryota; kingdom Metazoa; phylum Chordata; class Mammalia; order Artiodactyla; family Cervidae; genus Muntiacus; species Muntiacus reevesi. The sequence continues at coordinate 140,479,630 of NC_089250.1, forward strand.
TGGGTGACTTGCAGAGAGATACAGAGCCAGATAGGGACCAGGCTGGAAGCTGGTCTCCTGACTCTTCATCCTCATTTACAATAGTTGTATTCCAAATAGAAAACAACACCAAACTATTATTTATCTAGCATTTACTCTGGACCACGAATTATTCTGGACACAATCCTCACAATACCTGTTTATTCACTGAGCAAACATTTACTGTGAATCATCTGTGTGCCAGGCACCATTAGGAGGGAGTATGGTTATGAACAGAACAAATCAGTTCTTGTTTTCATGGAGCTTACAATCTAATGCCTACGTGTGAGCATGGTGCTTTGTCATGGTGGACTGTTGCCCTGGGGGAGAAAATTCACTTGGAGAATGTTTAGTGGAGATAGATATTTCATTGTTGTTGTTGTTTAGTTGTTAAGTTGTGTCTGACTCTTTTACGACCCCATGGACTGTGGCCTGCCAAGCTCCTCTCTCCATGGGGTTTTCCAAGCAAGAATACTGGAGTGGGTTGCCATTTCCTTCTCCAGGGGATCTTCCCAACCTAGGGATTGAACCCACGTTTCTTTCATTGGCCGGGGGACTCTATCACTGAGCCACCAGGGAAGCCCTAGATATTTCATTACAGGGATTTAAATATCTTTAGACAGATAATACTGAAGACATTCTAGACTTGATAGTGATTTTATTTTAATGATCTCTTATCCAGCAGTTTGAGAGAGACATCCGGCGCTATGCCACACACGAGCGGAAGATGATGCTGGATAACCACGCTTTGTATGACAAGACCAAGGTAGCTCTGTTTCCCTGAGATGGGCCACTTTGATCCTCATCCCCAAGTCTGGCTCCCTGAGCACTTTTCCTCAACTGATTCTAGTGTCCAGGTTCAGCTTCCTTTGCCCCAGGTGCCCCATTCCCACAGATCACAGCTGAGGGCAGCTGGAAAGATCCTGACAGGAGCACAACCCTCACAGGGCCCAGAATGCACCTCGGAGGCTCTGGGCCTCAAAGATGCTGAGCTAGCTGGGTCTCCAGAACCAGGCCAGCAATGAATTTAAATTGACCTTGATATATCCTTGGTGTTTGCAAAGAATAACTCCAAAGAAAATCAAAGATCCCCCCAAATCACAAATATCACTCAAGTATCCTTCAAATGCAGTGGGAAGCAGAATTCTGAGTGACCACATGGGTCATTAATGAGAGGCAACTGCAAGGAGAGCAACAGAGGTGTCCTGAGAGGTGGATGAGAGGTCAGCTAGACTCACACACCATAAGAGACTCACTTGGTGTGCGAGTCCTACAGTGGCCATGATCCAAATGCTGCTTCAGCAAAATGATCGCTGCAGGAATTAGGAAGAGTTATTATAAATATTCAATTGCACTTATAGTGATCAAGGACACCATAGGAAGCTCCGAGTAGGAAGAAGATACAAAATAAGTAAAAGTAATGGTTTTTATCTTCTGGGAGTTTAGTCTAAATAAAGTGTATTTAGTTAGAGCCTGTCTCACAAAAAATCAGAAACCCAATACAAAATGGCAGTGGCAAAAAAAAAAAAAAAATTGTCTTATGTACTGTGGCATCTGGGGTAACTGAGCTTCAGGTGTGACTGTATCCAGGTGTTCATGCAATTTTTCCCTCTGTTGGTGTCACTCTCAGGCAGGGTTTTCCCACAAATCCTATCCTTCTAGCTTAGCTATGCCAACAGAAAAGAACTTCCTTCCTAATAGTTCCAGCAAGCCCTAGCTAATGTTCACAGGCCAGACCTGGGCCATGTAGCCATCCTTGAACCCTTTTCCATGGCTCTGATTGATCAGGCTTGTGTCATGTGCCTCTCCTTGGAGGTAACCCTCAAAGACTGAGAATAGGGAGGTGTGGTTTTCCAAAGAGAAATCAAGGTGCTGCTGTCATAAGAGAGGGCTGTGGATGCTGGCAAGAAAGCATCAATTATGTAGCATGTGAGTGGAGGCAGCTTCATCTAACATGATCTAGGAAACTTACAAACTGATACATAACAAATAGTTCAAAGTAAGCAAGTGCCTCCAATGTGCCCAACAATAGTTGTGCTATAGACCAGAAGGACTGGAGGGAAGTGCTGCTTGATGTAACAGACGTGGCGTGGGCTTGGGAGCCTGGTGGAAGTGGGGCAGGGTGGAAGGCCAGGAGGAAAATCCGGCATGTACAAGCATCCCATAATTGCCACTGCTCCTTACCAATGGCAGCAGTATGTAATTCTGGCTGCACGTGAGAATTTCCCAGAGCCTTTAAATAGATGAATGACAAGACCTCTCTGGATCTTCTGATTTCATTGGGCTGGGTTACAGCTCCATTTTCAACATTCTTTTAAAAGGCTCCTTCAGGTAGTTCTAATGAACACTACAGACCAAAAGGAAAAGTATCAAATGCCTCTAGTTGAATATATAAGGCTGTCATAATTTTATCTTAATTTATTAAGTTTTTGGGGGGTGAAAATATAAAAATTACAGAAGTCAGGTAAGATGAATTTTTATCCTCAGAAGCAGGGAACTGTGTTTTGGCAGTAATTCATTCTGACAAGACAATTTTACAAGTAACATTTTTACTATGTCAGCTCAGAGATACTTAACAAAAATATCATAGTGCACATATGTCTTCTTATGCTTTCAGAGGATATTTCTCAAAGCAGAAAGTGAAGAAGAAATCTTTGCACATCTGGGATTGGACTACATTGAACCATGGGAAAGAAATGCTTAGGAGAAAGTTGCCAACTTTTTTTTTTCTTTTTTTTTTTGGGGGGGGGGGGAGGTTAGACAAATTATGCTTCATATTATAATGAAAGATGCCTTAGTCAAGTTTGGGATTCTTTACATTTTACCAAGATGTAGATTGCTTCTAGAAATAAGCAGTTTTGGAAATGTGATGAGGCACCACCTGGGTTATGCTCTAGCAAGCCATTTGTAAGACTGTTATGTAGAACTCGCAATGCATTTTCCATGGAAACGGTGTTATAATTGGTGGCTCATTTCCAGGGAAGTTCATCAAAGCCCACTTTGCCCACAGTGTAGCTGAAATACTGTATATTTCCAATAAAAATAGGAAAAAACAAGATGGTCGAGTCTTTTTTATTCACTCACATATTTTAAAATATTCTTAAGCAAAAATGTAACAAAATGAAAGAATTAACGATTGTAAGGTTTACCTTGAGAGGAGGAACCGGTTTAATTAGAAGGTCAGAGAGTCTAAGGGGGGTTTGAGTCCCTCCAGGAGCTTCTGGAGGAAAGGGACTGACTCTCAGCTCAGGTCAGAGCCTGCTTCTCCTCTGTGACCTGCAGCTGTGCCCCGAGGCATCCCGGCAGGAGGCCGAGGATGGAATGCATTCTCACTGCTTTCACACCGAAGGAAGAACAATCTTCCAAACGGCCATTTCTGAGTCTTTCCAAGGAGTTCGTCTCTCTTGCCCTCTTCACCTTATGGTACCCACGGGAAGGGAGGCAGCCTTTGGAACTGCAAGGTTGCAGACCAATTTGGAACACCGGCCTCCTCTAGGAGGGCATCGACTCCATGACTGGAAAGGACCCTTAAGACCATCTGTTCCAGCTGCTTCTGTGTCCCCAGTCTGCTGGAGGACTGGAAGGCCTCCCTGTGGTCCTAGCCCTTTCCTTCTAGCTCCCTCAGAAGAGAGGATGGTGAGATCCGGGGCCCCCTAGAGAAGCCAGATGCCCTGCCCTGGGCACAGGCGAAGAGCCTCCTTCCCTTCCTGGTGCTGAAGGCTGGGGGTGGGATGTGTATCAGCTAGTGTTGCCCCAAAAGCAAACCATCCCCAAACTCAGTTGCTTAACACAGCACAGCTCTGCACACGAGCTGGGTGTTTGGTGGAGCTTAGGCGGGCTTCTGCTCCTCCGATTCATCCTGCTCCTCCCCCTGGGACCCATGGGGTAACCCAGGCCTCTCCTTCTTACCTTGCCAGCCGAGACTCGGGAGCAAGCAAAGCCCAGTGGGCAAGTGCTTTCCAAGTTGCGCAACTGTTGTCACTATTCATTTCCAGAAATGCCTCACCACCCTAAACAGAAACTCTGTGTTCATTAAACAATAACTCCCAATTCCCCTTCCCCTGGGCCCCTGGTAACCTCAGTTCTACTTTCTTTCTGTATGAATTTGCCTCTTCTGGGTACCTCATGTAAGTGGAATCATACAGTACTTGTTTTGTTTCTGGCTTATTTTGCTTAGCATAATGTTTTCAAGGTTCATCTAGGTGTAGCCATCATCCCTTTGGTGGTGGTTTAGTTGCTAAGTCGTGTCCTACTCTGTGTGACCCCATCGACTGTAATGGGGTCCTCTCCAGCAGCTGTGCCCCTAGGCATCCCGGCAGGAGACCACATATGGAATGTATTCTCACTCCATAGGATTTTTCCAGGCAAGAATACTGGAGTGGGTTGCCATTTCCTTCTCCAGGGGATCTTCCTGACCCAGGGATCGAACCTGGGTCTTCTGCACAGAAGGCAGATTCTTTACTGTCTGAGCTACCATGGAAGCCCATCATGCCTTTAGAAGGCCGAGTAATAGTCTATTGTATGTCTAATATGCCACATTTTATTTGTTCACTCATCAGTTGATGGACATTTGCGTTGTTTCCACCTTTTGGCTATTGTGAATAGTGCTCTGTGAACATTGGTATACGGTATCTCTTTAACCCTGCTTGCTTTTAAATACAAACCTAGAAGGGGAGTTGCTGGATCACAGGGTAATTCTATACTTTTTGGAGGAACCACTTACTCTTTTCTGTAGTGGCTGCACCATTTTGCCTTTCTACCAGCGGTATACAAGGTTTCTAGTTTCTCACATCCTTGCCAAGATTTATTTGGTTTTCTCTTGTTTTTTGACTTGTTTGTTTTTAATGAGAGTGATTTTAGAGGATGTGAAGTGGCAAATGAAGACTTTTTGCCTCTCCTGACGGTTCAGGTTGAACACAGTTGTACACTGGACCTGGCTTCAGGTATATGCACCTGGGGTTTCTGGCAAAAGTGAGCTGGGGAAATGGTGGTGGGGTGGGGGGTGAACGTAGCCACTCCCACTGAGAAAGGCCTCATGGTCTGATCACATGGCAGGTCATGTTCATCAGCCTCAACTCCCCAAATCTACCAAATTTTCTTGTAGTCTCTTCCACTGCTCCAGTATTGCCCGCATATATTTGAGATCATTTAGGTAGCATCTAGATGAATATCTATATGACCTATATAATTTATATTCACTGAGTGCCTACTAGGTAACTCGTTTTTCTAGACATAGGACATGGGATAGAACATAAAAACCTCTCTGATTATAAGTATGGGACTTATATTCTAGAAAACTGGTTATTTTCATATGTGTTACAAAAGTAATGCTTTTCCATTTATGGTAGTGGCAGAAAGCTTCCCTTCTGAGTACCCGTAAGTAAGAAAAAAAGAAAATCAATGTAAGGGAAAACATGTAATAAACATTACTAGTGGGATGGGGACATGGCAAGAACAGGGAGAGAGGATAGAGGAGCACAGGGAGGAGGCGTGGATGCCTGGGCAACGTGCAGGTGGGCTGCTTGCCTTAACACACCAACTACCCAGTGCTGAGGCTCTCACGGTCCTCATCATGCAAAAGCCCCAGGAGGTCCATGAGGGAGGAGTTACCCCGTGAGAACAGCAAAAATTCTAAGGGGTTTCTTAAGCTAATTTTCTTATTTGGAAGGCTTGTTAAGAATTCCACAAATTCCTAAAGCTGCATAGGAATTTTTTGTTTTTGATCACAATTTTATCAATCAGAGTGTCAACTATTAACTGGAACTCAGCCTTCCCCAGTGCCTCCTGCTTTGGGAGCAGAGCACCCTCTGGTGGCAGAAAAAAAGAATCTTCAAGTATTACTACAATAAAAACATGTCAACTCAGAAGTCCAAGAATATTAAGCAGGAACTGGGAAACACCCTAGTCTATCCTTTTTGCTGTGCAGGTGACGAACAAAGGTCTGGTGAGAAGACTTGGCCTGCCCAACGTCACACAGTTAATGCCAGAGTTTCTGTTGATTCAGCAGAAAATATGCACACAGGCCGGGCTTCCCTAATTACTAGCTGTGTGATATTGAACAAGTTACCTAACCTCTCTGATCCTCTATTTCCTCTTTTGTGAAATCAAGATGATAATGGTTCCTCCCTTTGCATCTGCTGGAGGATAGATGAGCTAACACTGTAAAGTGCTTCATCTGTGATCCCTTGGACTAGGAAGGACACCTCAGCGGGGAGACACAGGTTTGATCCCTGGGTTGGGGAGATCCCCTGGAGAAGGAAATGGCAACCCACTACAGTATTCTTGCCTGGGAAATCCCATGGACAGAGGAGGCTGGCGGGCTACAGTCCATGGGGTTGCAAAGAGACAGAGTCGAACACAACCAAGCTACTAGATGACAAGAGCAACAACAAGGAGCAAGTTACTTCCCTCAGGGAAAGTAACCTTTCTGTACCCTACCAGGACTTCACATGCAGTACTTTGTACCAGTAAGTACCAAGCCCCCGAAGCCAGAACGGGAGGTAGGAAAGATTAGGACCAGTGTGCTGGTTCTTGGACTCCCAGACCTGAGACTGTCTGGATCTGGCTGGGACCAGCTATACCAGCTGAAACTCTCTATGCCCGAGCCTGCCGGTGATGGGGCAAAGGCCCTGTCCCATGACTTCAGTAGTTTCTTGGAAGTCAAAGGCTGCTTCACAGGGACTTTCGGGTACTCACTGAACTTCATCTCTTAGGGAGAGATGGGAACCATAGTGGGAGTCAATTTTATCTGTGTTGAATGCACTTTTTATCAATTAATTCACACTATCATGTTTAAACCCTTCCCTGCAACGCGTATATCAAAGGACCCAGAACAGTACAGAAACCTGCCTCTATTATCAATTAAATTCATTATTCTTAACTCTTTTTGCAAAGTCAAATCATCTCTCAAAGCAGTTTGCTTTACAATCTTGAGGACCAATAAAATTATCTTTGTAGCGTTTCAGTTTTCTCATCTGTAAAACAGGCTTGAATAACACCCACACTACATTACATCCTGGATTTGGTGTAAAAAGTCAACCAAATTAATGAATGAAAAGTGCTTTGAAAACTAAAAAGTACTATAAATGTAACAGGGATTAGTCTTTTTCATATAATCTGGGCATAGTTCAGGAACCTGAGGACTACTTCCCAGAAAAGCGGGCATATTTTTTTTGGGGGGGGCATATGATTTAAAAACCCAAATCAGTCTCTCATGGACTGACGTAAATCCAAGGACAAGAATATTCTATTCTTTACAGAAATCCAGCTCCTTTACTGCAGCTGGAAATGAAGAAGACTCTTCATGACCCTCACTGTGGTCCACTTGGATTTGAACAGAACTGCAATGCGTTTTACATCCTACATGTCGCTGGTATATAAAGTATAACATTCTCACAAAAAACAAGTCCAAAAATGTGTTTAGCCTTCCCTAACCCAGGAGCAGGAAGCAGAATGAGGCGAGGTTACTTTTACCATCTCTACCTTCTTGCTGCAAAATTAATGATGAAGATGATAATGATAATGGACAGAATCCCCTTTGGAGGCTGACTGAGTTTCCAATGTGACACATGTAGTGTGAAGTACACTAAAACCCACACTCAGCCTTCTTGTCTATAATTCTTATGAGGTATTCTTAACAAATAATCTCCATGACTTTCATGTAAACAGGCATCTCCATAGGAAAGTTTAATTTTTTTCACTCCATTTCCTTTTTCTATAAAACTGAAAAGGCACAACCATTACTAATTTCAAGTCAATTTGTATTAAAAGTGTGGCAGCAAGTCACTTAAGAAAGGTTGAATTTGACATCTTTGTCACTAACCTTCAGTTGTAATTATCACTGTTTATATTTAACTGTTGGTAGGGGTATTGCAGATCGCTTTGAGAATCGGAAGAGATTAATGGAATCTCATCCCATGAGTAATGATTATTCATATAAAATTTGCATACAGCTTCAGGGAATTCATATTTTCTTAAACCTAGGTTTAAAGGAATTCTAATTTTGCCTCCAGTTTTGGTAATTCACCCATCATTCCTTCAGGTAAAATGCTTCTACAGTGTGTGTGGTTTGGGGAGTTTTTCAGGTCCTCAGTTTGGGATGATACTGAAAGTTCTTGAGAGTGGATTTCATTCCACCTTTTAGGCACTGAGTACGTGAATCTATTTTTGTCTAATTCCAACTACTCCAGAGAAAGACTGTGATTGTCCTAAAAAGGACACCAACCACATTCCCATATCCTCTTGTTCTCCTGGCAAAATGTAGAATAAAGAAAGAGAGGTTGGGATTTACCTGGTGGTCTAGTGGTTAAGACTCTGAGCTCCCAACCTAAGAGGTTTGTGTTCGATTACTGATCAGGGAACTTGGATCCCTCAGGCCACAACTAAGAGCTTGCCCTAGGCAATAAAGATCCTGACTCCATCTGGTCAAATAAAAAAAACAAAGCAAAACCCCGCGGGCAGAGATTATTGCTCTGTGTGCCATGGATCCTTTTTTTTTTTAACAGCTTAAATGAGGTAAAACTGAGATAGAGTAATTGTATGTTTAAAGTGTACCATTTAATAAGTGTTGATGTGTGACACACCCATGAAGCTATCACCACAATCAAGATGGAGAACACATCCATTACCCCCCAGAGTTTCTTTGTGGCCCTTTGGAATCTCTCCCTCCACCCTTCCTCACCCCAGCATCCCAAGGCAATGGTTGATATGCTTTCTGTCACTATTCATTCATTTGCATTTTCTAGAATGTGACTGGCCAAGGCCATCCCAATGCTAGCACAGGCCCTAGGCTGGGGAGCCAGAGCGTCTGACTTCCAGTCTCAGCATTTTGCTCACAACCTGGGCTGCCCTCTGTGAACAACTTGAACATCGCCAGCACCAGCTGTATCCTGGAGGTGACCTTGATTCCCACTCTAGGGCCAATGGCCTATGCTCTAATATAGGCAAAGAAAAACCACAGACATGCTGGAGGCCCACAAGAATGCTCATTTTTGTTTTTCACTTTATTCCAAAATAAGCTCTTGTGCATCACAGCAGAAAAAAGGTGACAGAAATATTGAACCTTGATAGTTTAGTAGCAACCATTTAAAATAAGGTAATAAGCAATGGATTGTAAGCAGAATTACATGAACTAAATGGTCCAAAATATAAGTCACACCTTACTTTATAGACTAAGTCGTGTTTCCGTTCACCCTCGCAACACCCCTAAGGGTAGAAGGAAGAAAGTGACAGTCTCCATTTTGTACCTACAGAGCTAAGATCCATGATCTGCCCCAGAGCTCACACCTATGAGTGTCAAGGCCAAGGCCACAGTCATGTTCTCGGCAAATCCAAGCTCCTTCTCAACAGGTAAAAGAAGTAGGAGCACCTGGATAACAGCCAGATCTGCTTGTTAATGGGTCTAGACTCAGGGGTCTTAGCACAAAACTGAATTTCACAAGGAAAGAGCACGTGTTGGCATGGCAGTGATGGGGTGTGAAGAATCTGTCCTGACTTGTTTGAATCAGAGGAGCCATGTTTCTGAGCATCTAGGGGCCCCGTGTGAGAAAGGAATCTCCACAGCTCCTTAAGGTGGCCCGTGCAGCTGGTGGGTAGACCCGAGATCTCCTGGACCCAGGTTCTCCCATCAGGGGAACAATAGACCTGTGCTAGGGAACCAGGACTCCCAGAAGCCTCCTCCCAGGAGCGATGGTGAACACCTCGCCTGATCCAGCTGCCGCTGTTCATGGGCTCCCCTCAGATGACAGTCACGTTGGTACCTGGATCATCCCTTTGGTCCTGTGTTCACCCACCCAGAGTCCTCTTGACCTCTCTTCCTGCTCATGAGATTTTCCCCATTGATGGTCCAAGGACTTGGACCTTTCTCTCTATTCCCACAAAATAAGTACAGCCCCTATTTCTAATAATCTTTTGAAATAATCTCTGTCTTCCTTCCACCCTCTTTACCCTCAGCACACACATGTGCTCACCACCCCCCACAACACACACTTTGAATACCCTCTGACCACAAGAGAGAGTGATGAATGACCCAGCCACGGGCTGCCCCTGGGGTCAGGGAACGTGTGGCTCCCCCTGATTTCTACCCTGAGGTGTTCAGAGATAAAGAACTGCTCCTCTCACACGTCCCCTTTGAGTATCATTTATATCTCAACCTGCAACATGTTAGCCTTGGCCAACCTGTCCATGGAAGCCAGGTCTAATGGCTTTTTTGAGAAAATGGATGTGAAAAAAGAAGAAAAGGTGAGCCACTGAGAAATCAAACTCCTTTCCCCAAATCATAAAGAAAAGCAAATCCCCACTGGGGGTCAGGAGCAAGGTTCAAGGGCTTCTTTTGAATGCACAGTGACTTCACTGATTATTAAACCACAAGGTCTGAGAGTCAGAATGCACTTTATCAAATCAGTTCCTTAAAGAGTAAAATCAACCCCGAAGTTTTCCAGATCTGCAAATGAAGTTTGGAGTGGTTAAGCAGCAGCTTGGCTTCTCTGCTCGCTCCGGGCACGATCGATCCCTGTATGTTCAGCTCTCTCCCAGCTCCAGCCCTGCTGCTTGGCTCGCCGCCTCACTCCAGGCTCAGTCTGGGAATAAGCCACCACAGGCCCCTCCTTCTCTCCACTTCGACAGCAGGGCGGTAGGTGTCACGCATGGACTCCTCACTTCCTGATACTGTCTTCACATATATGTGGGCTTCTTCTCCTCCCATCATATTCTTCTCTTGGGTAGGTAACCTCCTAGGATTCTTGAGAAAACAAATAGGTTTTAAAAAAAAATACATCAAAGACTTTTGCTTCCGGCCAAGTTGGAGAAAAAGCAACCAGATCTACCCTCCCACCTGAAACAACCAACCATAAGACAAAACATTTGAAACATAGTTTTCAAGACATTGAACATTATCCATGTGATCATTGGATGGGTTTTAATCTATCATCTTCCTATTTGTTTGCTATTTGTTCTATCTGTTTTTGTTGGTACTTAAACTGTTCCCTGACTTTTTTTCTACATGTATTTTAGAAGAACCCTATTGAGTTCCATGAAAAATACCTGTTGAAATTTATATTGTAATTACATTTATTATACAGATCAATTTGAAGTTGTTTGATATATATATATATATATATATATACATATATATATATATACTATTGAGTTCTTTGATCCAGGAGCATTGTATACAAACTCCCATTATTTAGGTTTTATTTAAATATCTTTCACTGAAACTTTATTATTCTCCATGAAGGATTATATGTTTTTGTTAGATTGATTCTTCATCATTCTATATATTTTTATTACTACTATAAAATTGTGTTTTTAAAAAATTACTTTTTAAAATTAATTGTTACTGATTTTTAGAAACAAAAATTACTCTTTAATAATGACTTTTACCTCCAGTAAACTTGTTAAAATACCTTGCTAATTCTAGCAATATATCTGTAGATAATTTGGTTTTTTATGTAGATAATCATATTACCTACAAATAATGACACTTTTCTTTCTTCTTTTATAGTTTTATGCTTTCTGCTTCTTTTTTCTTTTCATCTTTGTTGAGGTATAATTGACAAATAAAGGATCTTTAAAGACTACAGTGTGATTATTTGACATATGTATACATTGTGAAAGAATTCCCCTTCATTGAATTATTTCTACTTTTTTTTTTCTCAACATGCTGCACTGGCTAGGACCTAAGTATAATATCTCAGTAGAAATGGTAACAGAGTGAAGTAAGCCAGAAAGATAAAGATCATTACAGTATACTAACACATATATACGGAATTTAGATAGATGGTGGCGATAACCCTATATGCAAAACAGAAAAAGAGACACAGAAGTACAGAACAGACTTTTGAACTCTGGGGGAGAACGTGAGGGTGGGAGGTTTTGAAAGAACAGCATGTATATTATCTATGGTGAAACGGACCACCAGCCCAGGTGGGATACATGAGTCAGGTGCTCGGGCCTGGTGCACTGGGAGGACCCTGAGGAGTCGGGTGGGGAGGGAGGTGGGAGGGGGGATCGGGATGGGGAATACGTGTAACTATATGGCTGATTCATGTCAATGTATGACAAAACCCACTGAAATGTTGTAAAGTGATTGGCCTCCAACTAATAAAATAATATTTAAAAAAAAAAAAAAAAAAAAAAGAAATGGTAACAATGAGCACCTTTGTTTCGTTTCTGATCTGAAAGAGAATCATTAACATTTCACGTTTAGGTATGATATTTGCTGTGATTTTTTTAAAAAGATGTCTTGTTTCAAGTTAAAAAAATTCCTTTAAAATTTTTAGTTTGTTCAGAATTCATATCACAAATGGCTGTTTAATGTTTTTGAACTCTCGTCTCCTCTGGAAATGATCACACGGTTTTCTCTTTTGTCAGTGGAACAAATAATAGTAAATTCATTTTCTAATATGAATTCAATCTTAAATTCCTGTCCAGCCAATAAAAGTATAATGAGAACCTCCTTTGTGCTCACACTGTGCTCCTGGACACGACAGGCTTGAAGACCCTTAGCTTGTTTGTCGTGTGAATGACGTATAGTGACTATAAGCAAGAGTTCTTACCTCAGCTATCCTGGGGCTATCATAGATTTCTGTAATTTCACAAGGCTTCTCACTTTCCTAAGTTGGTTAAGAATAAAATAAAAAAGAAGAAGAAGTGAAAGGTTACAACATTTGCCCATGACCATGATTAAAATCAGTGGTTCTTAAACCTAGCCACACATTAGGATCAGCAGAGTGCTTTAAAAACAAAACAAAATAAACAAAAGGATAATAACTGGCCCCCTGAAAAAACACAAACAAGAGATACCACTGTGAGTTACTTAAGAAATAATACAGGTTGACACTGTGGAGAAGTGGGTGGGAGTAGAAATGAAACAAGATTGGCCTATGGATAACTAGATTCTTTATACTATCCCTTCTACTTTAGTATCTGTTTAAAATGATCCATGATAAAATGTTGAAGGTTTTTTGATACCAATGCCACAACTCTATCTTCCAGAGATTCTGATTTAATTGGAGTTATTTTGGAGTTGAACTAACCAAGAAACAGAAAATGTTCTATCACTTGCCCAGGTTCACATATAAATTGTAAAGTGGCAGACCCACTTTACAGACCTAGATTTTAGGTCTTTTTTACTCCCTGTTAACACTTACCAGTGTGAGAACAATCAGAAATGCTCATAAATAAGGATGCAATTAGAACACAGAGTCCACACAATACCGCTGTATCACAACCATGGCCTCTGGTTGGATATGGGTCAGAGTGGCCCTTGAATTCTGAGCCTGGTCTGCAGAGAACTCTGGTATTTGTAAGGGGTGGGGTCAGAAGATTCCCTTGTGACCAATGTGTGTTAGGATGTAGGAAAAGTACAAAGATAAATACAGTCACATGCTCCTGGACATATCCTTGTGATGGCCATCTCAGCAACTGTCTCCCGTCTTTCATAAATTCACCTCCATCTTCTCTGAGAAGCTTGTGTCCTTGTTTCTCAAGGTTAGAAAACACACTCACTGCACAGACGTGTTCGCCATGGCAACAAACATCCCTCTCTGCTCCTACTTGCGCCACCCCCAACACGGTCCTCAAGTGACCTGAGGATTGGATGATATATCAGCTCTGCCTGGGGGGTAGGGTCATGAGTCTGAGACAGAAAATGAGTCACAGAAACACCCACCCTTTTGTCCTCAGAAAACAGACACAAGTCCTGACACCCCCAGCCCAAAGCCTGTTCGTTGAATACTGATTCCCACCAACATGTCCCAATCCAAAGAAACTGCCAGTCACCTCAGTGGACTCACTGCTGCTTCTTCTTCGGTGAATCAGAATAAACAGCAAGGCTACCAGCAGGGCCGTGGCCGCCAGGGATGGGATGCCTGCTGCTAACCCGAGAGAAGGCCCACAGTCCTGCACAGAGAAAACAGTCAGATTCTCCCAGAAAAAAAGGGAAGTGTTCAAAAGATTAAAATTAAAACAAAACTCCGCATGGATCCTCAGTGTCCTACACAAAATCAAAGGGGTAATGAAATACAGTGAAAAATTGTTTCCAATGTACATGACAAATGGCTCATTTCCATCGTACTTAATGTATGTTGTTTAAATTGATTGGAAAAGGACAAGAATTCAGTAGAAAATTGAACAAACATATAAACAGGCCATTCCTAGAAACAGAAATGTGTGTCGTATCAATACAGGAAAAGCTGAAAAACAATTCAAAGCAACAATTAGCATTCTTATCTGTTAGTTCAGAAAAAAGTAAAATATATACCAAAAAGTTTTACTATATACCATACCATATAAATTTATGAACAATAAATGCATGAACTGATTAATTTCAAAATTCACATTTTCTTTGATCTGAGTAGAAGTTACCATGCTCGTAGCCCCATAAATTTTCATATTTGTAATTACTTGCAGAGAGTATTGAGAATCCCTATAGATGTGCAACTATCATATAACACTGGAGTGTTCGTCACTTTTGAGGGGGTGATTTTGTTAAAGAATGACAAAACACATAAAAGTATATAAATTATAAATATGCAGCTTGATGACTTCATATCATGAACCCATCCAGGTAACCTGCTTCTGGATGAGGAAACAGAAGATTGCCAACCCCTGAGAAGCCCCCTTGGGCTCCTATCCAGCCACTGAATGTGTATCCTGAAATCTATCACTGTAGTTTAGCTTTGTCTATTTTTCAGAGTTATCTTAATGAAAGTAGAAAGTATGTACTCTCTCATGTCTAGCTTCTTTTGTTCCAGACTTTGTGGAATCATCTGTGACTGTTCATGTTCTCCTTCCCTTTTGAACTGAGTTGATTGTAAGAAAAACAGCTGAGCATGTTATTTGCTTGGTGACAGTTCACATAGCAAACATCATCTAATCTTCAAAATGAATGCACAAGATGGGTACAGCATTATCCCATTTCTAAGTGACTGAACCAAGGCTCCATAATTTAAGTGGTATACTTACGGTTCCTTTTCCATCAGTCACAACTGGAGAGGAAGTCTGTGTAGAAAAAGAACACACATCTTAAGATAACAAAATCTATAGAATGCACATCATTTAAGATTGTCTGCCCAAGGTTAAGCTGTAAATGCCTAAAGTATATCCCTTTGCTAAACTTTCTATTAAAAACAACAGATGACAACAACTGTGGAATACAGCCTTCCTCAATCCTTCCCAGGTAGGAAGGAATAAGATTGGTTATAAGGCACGAGAAATCAGAAACTCAGGTGAGAGCTTCGTTATTCACCCTGTGGATTTGCCATAATACATTTTACAACTCCAAAAGGCTTTATCCTGTCCCAAGTCCTCACACCCTTCCCAGCACACTTTGGGCCTACTTGTCCCCATTGCTAGAAAGGAAAAAATATAAATACCAGTGGAGCCAGGCTCTTTAAGAAGACCTTGGAGGAAGGAAGTGTAAGTCACTCCGTTGTGTCCAACTCTTTGTAGCTCACAAGGCTCCTTTGTCCAGGCAAGAATACTGGAGTGGGTTGCCACTTACTCCTCCAGGGTATCTTCCCAACCCAGGAATTGAACCCAGGTCTCCTGCATTGCAGGCAGATTCTTTACCATCTGAGACACGAGGGAAGTCTACTTGTTTCTAAGAAGGCCTTCCTTGTTCCCTTACTGCAATGAAGCAGATGGCTTGGGCAGGTCTCTGAAGTTGTGAATTATCCATATTTCTGGCATAATTCCATGTTGAATGAATACATGTTTCTAGTTCACAGATCCACTCAAAGAGGGGCACTGAATTTTACCCATTTATAAGATATTTCAGATGAGAGTCTTATCTGGATGGAGAAATCTCAGGGCACAATGTTCCACGTTAGCAACTAACTTGTGTAAGCTATGCTAGGTGGTGTAGTGTGGGGTTAAGAGCATGGGTCCGAGTCTCCCGCTGGAATGGGGTGTTGATTTCTCCACTCACGAGCTCATGGGCCTCATTTCTTCATCCATAAAATAGGACTGTGAGCACCTACCTCTAGGGTTGTTTGGAGGATCAAATGTGCACCAGGAGTAGAAGCTTTGATCGTTCCTTTAAACTTGGCAAAGTTCTGGCCAGACCTGTTATTTGTTGAATATTCTCATCAATCATGGGCTTCCCTAGTGGCTCAGACAGTGAAAAGTCTGCCTGCTATATGCAGTAGACCCAGGTTCAACCCCTGGGTTGGGAAGATCTCTTGGAGAAGGAAATGGCAAACTAGTATTCTTGCCTGGAAAGTCCCATAGACAGAGAAGCCTAGCGGGCTACAGTCCATGGGGTCATAAAGAGTAGGACATGACAGGGGGACTTCACTTTCACTCATCAACTTCAGTGAGTACATTGGAATTCCAGTGGCTTCGTCTTTTTTATTTTTACAAAAAAAAGGAGGAAAAAAAAATGATCCGGATCTCAGAGAAGTTATGGGTCTTCTCCCAGGCTTCACAGATAAATTTAACTTGAACTTGGATGTTTGCATTCCAAGCCTGGACCTCTTTCCCAGAGGGCTCTGATCAAAGAAATATTTGCTTAACTTGGTATTGACACTTGGTACTTAAATGGTTTTAGTTTTACTGAGACACAATCTCACCACCACCCCACAATATGACCTTAATGCTGTGTTTGCCTAACGTGTTCTGCTTCTCAGGGTGATGGGAAGAGGCAGATATTGTTTCAGGTAAGATGTTCTGCCTTCAGGTTACAGAAATTCATTTGAGCTGGCTTTGGCCCCCCAGAATGAGTTAACTCTAAAAATTCAGGGGTTCCTCGTGGAGCCCACGGGTGGTGGGAATACGGCTTCTCCAGGCACTAAACCTGGGGCCTGAGACTTTGTCATGACCAAAGATCCCTTCCTCCTGGATCTCTCCATCACTCCTGGACGGCATGGCCTCTCGTTTGTGCTCGTCTCTGCCTGTTTACTCGCTTCTTTCTCTCTCTGGATGGATTTTTCTGCCCTCGTGAACACCTGCTAACTGTACCAGCTAATGCGTGTGAAACACTTATTATGTGCCAGGGTGTTCAAATACTTTCCCTCTATCAGCTCATTTATTCTTCACAACAGCCAGTGAAGCAGGACCAAAATGATCCCCATTTTACAGTAAAGAAGAGTGAGGCACAGAGAAGTGCAGTAACTTGTGTGAGGTCACACAGCCCTCAGTGGTAGATGCCAAGTGGTCTGACTTCAGGGTCCAAGCTCTTAAATGTCATGCTGCTCTCCTTTCCATGACAAATGCAGTACCCAATCCCTAATTTTCGTACTTGACCATTCAGTATGGCCCAGCAGGGGCTGACTTGTATATGTGGTCCTGTTCCCCACTCCCTGCAGAGAGGCTGTGATGCACCTGGCATCCACCTCCCCCCCACTTTCCAGGGCATTCAGCTGCACCAAAAGGGAAGGATTATGTGGCAGAAATATAATCACAGATAGGGTGGCCAGATGTCCTGGTTGTTCAGAAAAGTTGCCTAGGTTGCAACACATCAGTGCTAAAACCAGACAGTCCCAGGCAGACTGGGGTGGCTGTCGTCCTACATAGATTCAAAGGGAGGAGGGACAGTTCTCAGAGAAATAGGCTGTTAACCAAGAAGACGCTCCAAAAGGTGATGACTAGCAGCATCAGTGCCTCCCTCTCACCCCCTCACCCTCATGGCTCTAAGCAACGACTCCTTGCTTCTCGGAGTTACCTTCCTAGGCTGCGCCAAGCCAGGATAAGACAGAACCTGGGATCTCTACAGACCGGCTGGCTTCGAGTAGCCAGGAGGCAAGTGCTGCCAGTCACCATATTGAAAGATTTGGACAGGGAAGGAGAAGGATAGGGGAATAGGCTATTGACAGCATTGACAATAGGCTATTGTCAGCCTCTGCAGACAATAGGCAGAGGCTGAAGCAAGGGCTGCGTGAGTCAGGGAGGTTCAGAAGACAGGGCCCTCACCAGGAGGTGGAGCAGGTGCCGGGAAGTCAGGGGCAGGGGCAGGGTGGCCAGTGTGGGCAGCAAAGGCGGCAGTGGGCCACTAGGGTCTGCATTTCCGCTGCTCTCCAGGACGCTGCCCTGCATTTCCGCTGCTCTCCAGGACGCTGCCCTGCATTTCCGCTGCTCTCCAGGACGCTGCCCTGCATTTCCGCTGCTCTCCAGGACGCTGCCCTGCATTTCCGCTGCTCTGCAGGACGTTTACTGCTTTACAGTAAACGGGAGCACCGGCTTAGGCGTCCTCTTTCCTGGCAGTCAGTCTGTTTTCTTTAAATAACTATATGACTTTTTAGAAAAACTTGGCATAGCCCAAACCACTAAAAACCTGGGCCAGGAAAATGCCTAGCTCCATCAGAGCAGCAATTCTGGTCAGAAAACAATCCTGGCGTGTTATCTTCTAAACAACAGGAGAACAAAAGCCCAAGGATCAATTCTGGATTGAAACTGTCCGCCATCATCAATTGAAAATCTCCATGTGGACTTGCAACTGTCATAATCCACAGACATAAGATGTTCATTCATCTTGACCCAATGATTTCCCTTCTGGACTTCATTCTAAGGAAATCAGGTTAAGTGCCAACAAGGATTTATTTATACCTATGCTTATCACAAAAGAATTCTTAATTGTGATTGGTCATTTAGCTAAATAATTCGCTTGAAGAAATGTCACGTGACCACCCTCAGTTACTTTTATAAAGGCTGATGGAAAACATTTGTTATATAAAATTACAGGTGAGAAGACCATGGTATGAAGACAACAGAAATCAACATTTATGTAGGGTCAAACAGGACTGGAAGGAGTGACCCCAGTGTTTTCTACTGATGGCAATTTAAGTGTTTTTTGGTTTCTTGCTATTTTCCTTTTCAAAATGTTTATTTATAATTCTTATCATTGAGAACATGTCTCTCAGCACCCCCAACTCTTCATAGTGCTTTGAAACCTGTGTAACATTACAGCTTTACATGAGGTTTGTGTGATGGTGCCCTGGAGGCCCAGTGTCAACTCTGCATTGATCTCTGCTCACCTACCTGGTAAGCGGGGGCCGCTGTACCCACCGTGTTAGCCGGCAGTGTGAAGTTCAGTGAAAAACTCTGCAAAAGAGAAGGAAACCTTAAAGCTTCCAGTAATGGTCAGCCAGGCCATTGTCTGACCCGTCCATCAAATGCCATAGACCCTGGCAGACTTCAGGAGAATTTACTGACCCCACAGGCTTAGTCAGCTCCAGCCTTCCCTCCCAATCTTGGCCCCCGAAGAGGCAGGGGAGCAGGTGAGTCAGGGGTCATGAGATTCCCCTTCAGCATCAAGGCAGTCCTACCCTTCCTCCCCTCCCAGGTCCTCAACCACGGCCAGTTTAAGGGACCAGCCAGTCAAGCTATTTCCTGAGAGGTCCTGACTCAAAAGGGCAGCAAAGACATTAATAGAAACATTGAGCAGAGTGCTGAAAGTTGTTTTTTTTTTTTTTCTTTCTCTCCCTGGAACTCCTTTCAGGAAGGAACCTGTGTAGACTGATAGCACTTTCTCCTTGGGGTGGGAAGTAAGACCCCAGGGGCTCCCACTTCAACTCCCTCACAGGAGGAGACTCTGAGAAAGACAAGTTTCCCTTTATACTGAGTCCAAGGCAGGGGTTTCAGGCTGGAGCTGAGCTGGTCGGGATGACAGAGGAAAGAGGCTAATGCTCTGTGACCTCCCCTCACGTAGAAGCCAGCCTCATGTCTCTCTCAAATATGGGGTCAATATTTAAAGATCGTGGGCTTTATACACACTACCAAGTATAAAATGACCTTTGCAGGTGGCGCTAGTAGTAAAGAATCCACCTGCCAGTGCAGGAGATGCAAGAGACACGGGTTCGATCCCTGGATTGGGAAGATCCCCAGAAGTAGGAAATGGCAACCCACTGCAGTATTTTTGCCTGAAAAATTCCATGGACCGAGGAGCCTGGCAGGCTACAGCCATGGGGTTGCAAAGAGCTGGACATGACTCAGTGACTGAGTGCATGTATAAAATAGATAATTAAGAAGAACCTGCTGTGTAGCACAGAGAATTCTACTCAATGCTCTGTGGTGATTTAAACGGGAAGGAAATACCAAAAAAAGGGGATATATATATATATATATATATAATTGAGTCATTTTGCCAGAAACTAACCAACATTGTAAAGCAACTATACTCCAATAAAAACTTCAAAAAGAAAAAAAAATCATGGACTCAATGGGGCACCAACTTGTTAGCCTACCCAGGTGTCCACTTTCCAGGATTAGGTCCTGCCCAGGGCCTCTGGCAGCTCTTTCCTCCTCCCTGTTCCCATCTTCCATCATTCCACTTTGGGCTCTTTTATGTTAGTTTCTTCCAGCTGCTCTTTCCCTAGTGCCTTCCCTGCCTGGATGTGAAAAATGGGTGGACTCTGCTCCAGCTCAGCTGGTGACAGTTTCTGCCCCTGGCTCAAGGGGCTGGAGAGGTCTTGTTTCTACCTGACTGGCCCCTCGCTGTGTCCAGTCACCCTTGATTCATGCCCCCTGGCCGGGCTCTCTCTCATTCAGCCCCAGCCTCCCCAATCCCCGACAACTTGGCTGAAACTCCAGCTCCTGATCTTCCTGAAGCCGCTGAAACCTGGTTTTTATCATTCTAGAAGAAATGTGCTTACTAAGATTTACTATTTTTTTTCCATTTATTTTTATTAGTTGGAGGCTAATTACTTCACAACATTTCAGTGGGTTTTGTCATACATTGACATGAATCAGTCATGGATTTACATGTATTCCCCATCCCGATCCCCCCTCCCACCTCCCTCTCTTACTAAGATTTAAAATAAATTTGTTAGCCAATAATGGGGAGATTGGGATGGATCAGAGAATCCTAAGATTTCAGAGCTGAAGTGCCTCCAAGACTGTCTACCTCAGACCCTCATTTTACAGAAGAGGAACCTGAGGCCCAGGGACTTCTCAGAAATTCCCTCAAGGATAAATGAGAACAGTTAGGGCTGATCTCTTAAAACAGACAAATGAGATTGGGCCATGTGACTCAAATCCAACCTGGAAGATGGGTCTAGAGGCGATAGTACCAATATATGCAAAATTGATGAAACACCTATTCTAGCTAGCTTTCAGGTAGGATGGAATTCAGAGAGGTCAATGAATGAGAAACTCTTTTGTGAACTAAAAATGTTTCAAGCACCTACAAGGTATAGTTAGTTCCCACTGCCGCCTGCCCCAGAGATTGTCTTTCAATTAGGATGGCCCCAGCAGGCCAGCACCCTTCTGTGGCAACTGTTCACTTCCCTGTCTCTTAGCAATAGGAAACCCTTACTTTATAGAAAGGAAAATTGAGGCAAGAATTTGAATGGATTGCCCAAGTTCACATGATTAGTTGGCTGTCACTGGGACTTGGGTCTTTTGGTGAAAGTCTGTTTCTTTCTTTTTTCAGAAAAAAAAATTTATTTATTTACTTATTTGGCTGTGCTGGGTCTTAGTTATAGCGTGCAAGATCTTTAGTTGGGGCATTCAAACTCTTGGTTGCAGTATGTGGGATCTAGTTTCCTGACCAGGGATGGAACCCAGGACCCCTGCTTTGGGAGTGCAGAGTCTTAGCCAGTGGACCACCAGGGAAGTCCCAGCAGCCTTTCTCCCATGTCACAGGCTTCCTCAGGACTCCTAGAGTTTCTTCAGAATAATTGGAGCCCCCAGGCTCACAGCACTTTGCACCACCTCTTCCAAGACAGTATTAGAAAAACATCTGAGCTACTTAGGTCTTTTTGCTCAAGGGACCTACCTTCATGCTAACATCAACCAAGCCCACAGAGGATGCTGGCTGGTCACGGCATCAAATGCAGCTGCCCAGAGCCTTATCTCATCAGCAAACACTAGCTACTGAGGTCAGCAGCCCCAGGACAAAGCTTTCTTTGGGGGACAACAGAAGGGAGGAGCAGCAACAAGTTGGCCACTGCACGTGCTGTTTATCAACATTTGGATGACGAAGATTTTGGCCAACTTCAGAAAGACATTTATATTTTGTAGAAACACACTACAGTACTCTCATGGAGAAAACAGCATCACGTACATGTGGGTGGAGAAGAATATGATTCAGTGTCCTTTAGAGAGAAAGCTGAGTGGGGCAAGGCAACTCTGGCCTTGGAGACCCCTGATCTGGATCCAGCTCCACTTAGCCACTCAGTAGCTGTGTGGCCTGGGGAAAGTGACTCAGGCTCTCTGGTCTCCATTTCTTCATAACAAATCTATTCTTCCAGGCACAGTTATTCCACCCTCACAACTGGGATACTATTAACTTGCCCTGCCTGTCTCACGGGATAAACTCAAAGGAATTAATGTCTGTGGCAGTTCCTTCAAAACTATAAATTACTCCAGGTGAGGGATCCCATGGTGTCATATTCTTCATGGCCTGATCAGCATGGAACAAGGCACAGGGGAGCCACTAGGACAATATTGCTGGATGGAATTGTCTGCATGAACTTACAATATTCAAAGTACAGAAATTTGGTACAAGACACTCATTGCTAGTCTAAGCATTATGTTGATATCTACATAGTGGTTCCAAAGGGACATCAGGGTCTCAGTGGCTGAGTGCCACTCATTATGAGTCTGCTGTTTGCGATGGGAATGAGGGGAGACGGGTTAACTACTCACGGTGACTGAGGATACCCCATGTGTCACACACTGTTCTCATCCCCACAAGGGGCAGACTCTTACCCCTACATCATAGGTGAGGGAACTAAGAGACCAAGACAGGTTTCTCAAGGTCCCCAGCTGGTCAGTGGGAAGAGACTGGAGAAGAAGAGGCTGGATCTTCTAAATAAAAAAATCTTATTTCACAGATCTTCCTAACTCCAAATCGGAACAGCCCCTTTTACTAATCTCTTTAATGAAGGAGTCACAGAAGCCCCTTCTAACACAGCAAACTTCATTTGATTGAGTCACAACCAAACATGTACCACAAGTCAGTAAGAAAGGTGGACAGTTCTGATGCAACTTATGAGTCTCTCTATTGTGGATCACACAGCAAAAGGCAGACTGAACAAATGATAAAGGACTCATTGCTCCACCTGGGAAATGAGGTTAGCTGAAACATTTTCTTTGCACCCTTGTAGGTGGGGTTTTAAAAACAAAACCTTAATATTAAAATATAGAGACATCAGCAAATATCAAATGAGAATTTTTAATGATTAGTATTTTGCACTAGTAGGAAAATAATTTCCTATTTTCATGATTAGCATTTCATACTAACAGGAAAATAATTTCATACTAATAGGTAAATAATTAAAAGCCAAGCTCCTTAACTTCCTTTCACTGCAGGTACAGTTATATTTGAATTAGAAGATGTGAGCTTTAAAAGCCTGGGTATTATTGTTTATAGAAAGAAATGAAGGCTAGGCAGAGGAAAGACGCTCACTCTCACTCACCATTTCCAACAGCTTCCCAAGAGCCTTCTCTAAACGCTGCCCTCGGCAACCTCGACTTTTTGCTGGTGTTATTGGCTTGTGTCTTGCATTTGTAGGAACATCCAATTGGGAGAGCAAGGGTGCCAACAGAAGAGGTGGCTCCAACAGAGCTCTGGCCAAGCCATTTATGGTCAGGGGAGTAGCCGAGTCGTTGGCCCATCCCTCAGGGGAGAAGCCCTCCTGCTCCACGGCCACGGTGTATGGCTCGGGTCGCCTATGCTCTCTGCTTTCATTTTCTGTCCTTTTTTACTTTCAAGCTCCTTCCTTGGTTACACCTTCATCTCAGCAAAGAACTCAGAGCTGGCCCAAGACCTTGGTGGCTCCTACAGCCAGCAGCTCTTTAGAAACAATGGGTTACACACAGGCTGAGTGAGGCTGGGCACTCCACCCCCAGTGGGCAGACAGTGGCATTGATCACTGTCCCAGCAATGAGGGAGTCAACACATCACCAGCATCGATGCAGGGGGTGCCTGGGGAATGGGGGCTGGAGCCTGCTCTGTGTTGGAGGCAGGGCTGCAGCTGCTTTAGGTGACGAGCATGAGTTTAGCCTCACCCTCATTCTTTTCTCACATTTTGATGCAGAGCCCCACAGACCAAGAGTCCAAGCCGTTGACATGGACTGCCTTGTATTTCTTATGAGTTCTCTGTTAGAAGTTTACTTCTTTAAAACAATGAAGGGGTCGGAATCTCATGTCAACAAAACAACAAAATTAAAACCAATGATTTGGTCATTGCAAAGAGTGCATTCATTCATTCATTCCCTCAACAAATCTTTAACTTCTCTAGGCCAAGCATTATTCTGGGCTCTGTTCCGGGCTTGGTGATAAAGACAAATTCCCAACTCTAAGGGAATGTATGTTCCAGTGAGGCAGATGGACAACAGGACAGGGGAAATCATTATGGAGAAGCAAGTGGGGTGTATAACGGAAGAGGGCCTGGAGTAATGGGGAGGCAGCTGTCTCTGAGAGATGACATTTAAGATGCATGTGAGAAAATGAGAAGAGGCTTACAGGCAGAGGGAACAGGAAGTTCAAAGGCCCGGTTCTAAAGCAGACTTGGGGTGCTGGGACAGGAGGGAGGCCAGTGAACCTGCTGGGAGGGACCTGGAAGAGGTTAAAAGCAGAGTGAGTTAGGGGCCTGTGATGTGAGCAGCAGGGCATGGTAAGACTTCCACAGTGCAGCAATGGGAAGACTTTCGGGGTTTTGAGGAGAGGATGATCTAAGTGGGGCTGACAATGATTACCTATACTGCCTGGATTACAAGGGATACAAGGGTTAACCCAGACTCTGGTTAGCAGAGTCCAAGTGAGCGGTGACACAGGCTGCCCTGGGATGAGAGTAGTGGAAATGGAGAGCAGCGAAGGGGTTTGTGGCTTATTGAGGAAGCAGAGGCAGTGAGACTTGATGTTGGAAGAAATGTGAGGTGGGGAGGGAAGAAAGGGAGGGGAAGATTGGAATAAAGCCAATTCCTGGGGTTGGGATATAACAGGGGTGGAGACACCATCTGTTTAGGCAGATGATCCTGGAAAATGGGGTGTGAGGATCCAGGCATTGTATGCCCTGCTTAACAAGATCAGCATGGCCTTTGCCTCATGGGGCTTCAGGTCCCCAAGACTCAGTGAGGCTTAAACTGAATTCATCGGTGTCCAGAAGTCAGGGAGACAACACAGCTCAGAGACGCCTGTTTGGAATGCCTTGACCACACTTCTGGACCCTGTGTGGTCTTAGGCAAATGAAGTAACTTCTTCCAACCTCCGTCTCAATTTATAAAGTAGAGACAACATGTTTACAATACAGGTTATTAGATTATTTAAATCAGCGCAACTGGTACAAACTGTGCTTCTATCTTTGCTTGGTGGGCATGAAATTACACCTGGACCAGAGATCTGGACCAAGAAACTGGCGTTGATGGCCCTGCCCCCTCTGGCTAAGCTGTCTGCAGATGGATAAGGCCAGCAAGGGCCTTTTTAACTCTGTCTTTGTTTTGCATCCACTGATCACCAACTCGTCCTCCAATGGACATGCTACTCCTTTGGAAGAATTGCTAAGAAAGTCAGTCAACGGGTGCTCTGGCCTAAGAGTCTGGGTCAGTCATGGTTTTCCAGTCATAAGCATCAAAAGAGAAGTCTAATTTTTTTTTTCAGATGCCTAATCTTTAAGAAGAAATGAAATTGGTTGGGGGGTGTAGGGATGCCAACAGAAAGAAGAGAGGTCGGGGACCCCAGCTCTCGGTTGCTCCTGAGGCTTCAGCAGCAAGAACTCCTAGATGGTGCTCTCAGGACATCCTCCAAGGGAAAACAAGCCCTGAAGAAGCTCAGCCCTCTTACCCCTTGATCAGGACTCTAGTTTCAGAAGGAGAATCTGATGTGTCTTGAGACAGGCTGGGGTCTGCGACCTGGGACCCCTTGTTACAGTGCTTGCTTGCACCTGGACAAATGTCTCCTTGAGCAACCAAACACAAAGAAACTATAAGGAACTAAAAATAACTGTGTGCATGGGCAGCTGGGGCAAATCATGAACAACAAGATCCCCAAAGACCAAAAACCCAGTTGCCACGTGTAAGAGAGCCCCCTTGTAAGAACTGTGACCTTCAGTTTTCCAGGCCACATGTGGTCCTCAGGCTCAAAACCAGATGAAGAGAATTGCTGGGGGACAAAGGGAAGACGGCTACCATGCCTACGCTGTTACAGTAGCAACCATCTCCGCAACGTTCATGTTGTTAGATTTCCAGCCTGTCTGGGTCCAAGAAGGGGGACGACTTTGAAGCCCTCTTCAGCTTTGCTCGTGACTTTCTGGATCCAATAGGAGCCCTGTTCTGGAGCCAGGCTCTGGGTATTCACCAGATCACCGAAGGCCAGAGAGAAGGCCCCCCTTTTGTACATACTTCCCAAGTTCCTGTGATATTGGAGAAAAAGATCACCAAGAGGACTTGTCATACAAACCCAGGACGCGTCGATAAATCCACATTCTTTAATGAAACAATTCTTTCTAGACATATGTTAGCTCCTTTCCACTTTCTTTTTGAAACTGACATTTCATGAAACGTACCATTACACAAGATAAAAAATACAGTATATTTATAGATAATGCTCTAAATGGTTTTTCTTTCCTTTTTTTTTTTTTTTAAAGAAATCTTCTAGGCATTTGGGATTATTTTTCAGAAGTTCAGTCTACAAAGGAAACTTGAATACCATCTGCTGAAGCCTAGGGAACACTTGCTCACACATTGAACAATAACAATACCACAAATTATCTGATATTTATCAAATGGACCAGATTGACGGCAAACCCCAGGGTGATTCGCTAGTTAACAAGATTCTACAAATGATGTAACCAGGTTGAGCATTTCATGAGTAACATAAAACTTAACTTTAGAGGAAAACCGTCTTATGGTGAATCAATGCACAGCCTCCTTCTCTGGTTGGAGAAATTCCACAGGCTGAAGTTAATTCCAGATCCTCACCCTGCCCTGGGATCCAGGTTCTAGCATTTGCTAGACCAGATGACACTAGAATTGGAACAGGCTGAAGACCTGGACCCCAAATGTTTCACCAGGTCATCAAGAGAATTCTCTGAGTTGAAGTCAGCCTGTTTGGAGCTTTGCAACAGCCCCAAGGACAAAGCAGGCAGGGGTAACATCCCGCGGGATGTGTACAGAAAGGTCACTGAGCATTTGGAAGAGCCAAGGCAGGGGCCTGGGTCTTTCTGCTGAGTGGACTTTCTCTCGTGAAGCCATCTGTTCAGTTCTTTGCAGAACCTGCATTGTGTGTATGTCCCGTGAGTCTGAGCTTCCAGGGGAGCTGTCTGGCCAGCCCCAGCTGAATCAGAGCTTATCTTTTCTGGGAATACGTCACCCACAGAAGGCCTAAAGAAAGGTTTTCATAAGCGTCTCATTGTTTCCAGTTGGCCACAGGTTGATAATGGTTGAAGCTGTGTGTTTTTGAAAATCATACTAGACAGAGAAAAACAAGTACCATTGTTTCACGAGGGCAGCAAAGACAGAGGTAGAGCTGACTCTGTTTCTGACTCCCTCTCACTTTTCCAGGGAATTCATCAGTCTTATTCAGACTTCTAAAGGCTGAAACTACAGAATTTTCAGCCTTAACAGCCACCTTCTGCATCCTGATTTCGGTGTCAACTTTGAAGATCAGATGGGACAAAATAAAAGCCCCCAAACGAAAAATCAGAGGAATGGAATCTACCCTATGAGGTGGGTAAGACCTGAACCACATGACAAGCTGTTCCACGTGCTGAATCAAAGATATTCTGGGACAGAGGCTGCGAAAGATCACAATATAAGAATGTAGGCTGAACCTCCCTCCAGGGCCAAGAAAGGCCAAGAGAGGCTTGGTATAAGTAGACCCATAAAACACAAGGCCGGTCCAGGAGGGCCTATTCAGTCAAGCCTGTGGGTCAGCATTTATCACACTGCACTGATTAAGGCTCTGACAGTGGATCCTTTACATACATACATATATACAGACATATATTAATATTAATAATAATACTTTGATTTTTTTCTGTTTTAAGGAAAAAATATTCCCATGCATTTTTTTTCTACCTTTCTTTGTATTCTTATTCTTTTATGTCTTTTTGTTTTAACTCCCACCAATCTTTTAAACTAGACATAGTCCTCTGGGGCCATATTCTGATTTTCAAAAATATCACCTTTAAATGTTTTGCAAATATTTTGTTTCAAATGATGTTGATTCATCCCCAAGGAATTCTGGTGCTTGGGAGCAATTTCAACTATCACCAAAAACCTTCTCGTGTGCGATCCTGTGTTCAATACCAACCACACAGGACTTATAGCTATGTAAACATTATTTTAAAATTATTCCAACATAAATACTCTTTTTTAAAGCTAACATACCACAGCTTTTAGCTCATAATGCCCATAGATGCCTTAATGAAATGCCATTCAAAACTACCTCACTGTTTAAAGTATACCTGGAGGTTCTAAAATTATGTAAACAACATCTCTCCACTTCTCCAAAGCGAGTGCCAAATGTGATGAATTCTAATTGAAAGCTGGTGACTGAACGCTAGTTAGTCTGAGTAAGTCACCAATGCACTCTTTAACCCAACCATTTTCAGGAAGTTAGTCACAGGTAGACTTGTTCCACAAAGTGTTGATTCTTACATAACTTATAATTAATCAGTTTTCAATGATGTTCATGAGGGACCTGAATGGTCCCCCATAAGATGTCTTTGCACGTTTTGCAAATATAGTTTGAATTGGTTGTCAGGAATGAAAGTCAACCACAGCAAGGGCCTCCAAGGCTGGAGAAAGAGAGATTACTGGCCCATGGAATCCCAAGGCCACGGGGAGTCTTCGCCAAGTCAGTGAGGGCAGGAGGACAAGTCAGGATGTCTTCTTTTCGGAAGACTAGGGACTCTCACCAGCAAATGTTCTGCTGAAGTCACAGGAGATGCCTTGGACCCTTCATGCAATTAGGGATGGAGAAAACCCAGCATGGGCAAGGAGAGCTGAAGACACAGAGGACAAGTTGGGGGTCTCCTTGTTATGTGACAGTGATCCTCAAACACCAGCTTCCTCTGTACGATGCTTACCGCGTTGCCTGTTTTAGTCCCAGCGCCCATATTCTCGGGCTTCTTGGGTGATGTGTCCCTGGCAGAGAGTTAATGTCTCCAGTCAAAGCTGTGAGGATCACGTGAGCTATGGCCAGTCTTTTATCCTCATTGCCCAGAGCTGATGGAAGATGACCTGAGTCTCTGAGACATGGTCAGCCTGCCTTACACCTATGGAAGCACATCCAGAAACAGAGCCACCCAATGGTAGGCTTCTGCCTCATAGGAGCAAAGGGCAAAGAGAACAAACAGGCCAAGCTTAAATAGCCAGGGACACCAAATCTTAATCTTTAAAACTGCATGATTGGTAACACCGAGGCCGGAATCAAAGAAACATCTTCTCCCCTCCTTATTCTGGCCAAATTCATCAGAAACACACACTTCCAAGGCTAGATTTTGAGTTTTTGTTTGAGAATAATACTGTACACTGCTTTAGGGCAGATTCACAAGGTGCTGTTGTTATAAAAACATTCTCAGTTCCTGTTTTTCAAGAACAACATTATTTCTTCATGTGTAGGGCATCCTGGAACTTGGTACTGGTATACCGGGCATGAAAGCCTTTCTTGTTAATGGTGTCATCAGTGTAGAATCGAATCATCAGAGAATCCCCTGCAGAGTAGATTTCTTCCAATGGCTGAGGGAGGGAGAAAGGAAAACCAGGGGGACTTTAAGCCAGTTGGCTATGGTTGGAGTATTAAAATAAGGAGGATGAGACAAAGACACAGGAGAGATGCTGAAGGACATCAAAACAAGCTGCTTTTCAAATAAAACCTTTTCAAATTCTGCTCCCAATAGCACCCCCACCCCCTTGCCCTAGCTCTACTTTTCCAAAGACAATTCTAAATGCACAGCTCATATAGAATCTATTATTATTAAGTGCATCGGTTAATTAAGTGCATCTAAGCACTTTCAGGGTTTCCCTGGTGGCTCAGATGGCAAAGAATCTCCTGCAATGCAGGAGACCTGGGTTTGATCCCTCCAAGATCCCCTGGAGAAGGGAATGTCAACCCACTACAGTATTCTTGCCTGGAGAATTCCATGGACAGAGGAGCCTGGCAGGCTACAGTCCATGGGGTAGCAAAGAGTCGGACATGACTGAGTGACTAACACACACACATGCTGAGGCATTTTCAGATTTCATGTCATGTAAAGTTACATTCGCTTTATAAGGCAGGCACTATCTCCATTCTATGCTTGAGAATCCAGTTGAAAATCTAGTTCACAACTCAATAGTTCTCAACCTCAGGTCTTCTGACTATATAGTGTATATCACGAATCACCCAGCACTGGGGTCACTGCTGTGATGTTCTCCCAGGAGATCTAAGACAAAGACCATCGCTGAGGCCTCTGTCTTGTCCAAGGACAAAACTGGGATGGAGTTGCTACATTTGACAGAAAGGTTTCGCCAGGTGGTAGGTGAAGGGGAGCCAGGATCCCAGGCTGCCATCTGCCAGATTCTAATAGAACCAAACTGGGCTTCCCATATATTTCACTGCTCAGGACCCTTCAAAGTTCTCCTCCACGTGTGGACCCCACAGTTTGAAAGCCTTTATCTCTCAAAGGCACTGCATCAGCTAAGCCACACTGTGTCATCCTTTCTTTTTTGGAGGATGAGAGAAGATGAAGGGATATTATTCAAAGATCCATACAAAGGCCAGTTTGAGGCCAGTTTACCACATGCACTAATGACTCCAGAATGATTTATTGTAAGTTTGGCCAGTTGCAAAGAGGCTTGAGTGATCAGCTCTGCAGGTGAAGGAAAAGACAGAGCTGGAAGCCCAGTGTGGGCAGTGCTCAGCATGATGCCGATGGAGGAGGACCAGGACGCCGATGGAGGAGGACCAGGACATCGAACTGGTCTACGCTCTCACTGAGCGTCAACTCAGGGCCTATGGCAGGTGCTGGGGAAATGGTGATGAAAACAGGCATGCCCTGTCCTGAGGAGGTGGCCCAGAAAAAAGATGATAACGAAAACAATCATAATGACCTTGAACATAACTAATGTTTATAGTTAAAAGAGTGATTTGTAATTTGTATAAGCATTTGGTTTCTACTGGGGGAGAGAATTGGGAGTATATAGACTACACAAGAGGATAGTTAAAATATTTTCTTAAAAAAAGGCCTGAAGGCTAAATAAAAATGGGGGTGTGGGGAGACAAACCCTCTGCAAAAGTAAGACAAACTCTCTGCAAAAGCGAAGTGAAGTGAAAGTTGCATGGGACTCTTCGTGACCCAATGGACTATACAGTCCATGAAATTCTCCAGGCCAGAATACAAGAGTGGCTAGCTGAGCCACCAGAATACTGGAATGGGTAGCCTATCCCTTCTCCAGGGGATCTTTCCCACCCAGGAATCAAACCCCGGTCTCCTGCATTACCGGTGGATTCTTTACCAGCTGAGCAACCAGGGAAGCCCAGTCTGTGAAAACAGGGAGCACTAAAAGGAAGATGCTCTTCCCTAGCTGGCCTCTGCATCAGGCCTTCCTGACCTGGTCCCCGTTACCTCCCAACCTCCTCTCCGCTACCCTCCGGGTTTCCCTCTCGGCTCCAGCAGGACGCGCCTCCTGGCTGGGGCCCTAAGCAGCCGCAGGGGCCGCCAGGGCTGTGACCCACGTGTGTCTGACCGCTCAGTTCATGCTCTGAGTCCCCGCGGTGACCGCCCACCACCACCCCCAGCATCCCCAGGACTCACCCCGGAGCCGCAGAAGCGGCCGAGCCTGGGCGCTGTGCTGTCGTAGCCGTCGAACGCCTCCATGTAGTCGTAGCCGCAGTCGGCTTCCTCCTCGACCTCAAACGTGCGGAAGATCAACTCCACGCCGTAGCCGTCCTCCGCCACGATCACCCAGTCGCAGCGGGCCTGGCTTGGGTAGTTGTTGTCCCCAAACTGGGCATGGGAATAGAGCTCTTTGGTCTGCACTTCGGCCTTCAGCCTGC
The DNA here is from genome assembly GCF_963930625.1 of Muntiacus reevesi. Classification (NCBI taxonomy): domain Eukaryota; kingdom Metazoa; phylum Chordata; class Mammalia; order Artiodactyla; family Cervidae; genus Muntiacus; species Muntiacus reevesi. Next base: position 140,511,572 of record NC_089250.1, read on the forward strand.
CCCCACACTCTGGAGCAGAGAGAGAAGCGCGATGCCCCCTCGGCACAGACGGGCCGCGCTCCGCGCCGCGCACCCCACCCCCAGCGACCCCGGCTCTCTTCGCACCCTCTGTACAGGCCGGTTTTCTCTGCAAAGCCGGGTGTTGGCTCTGTGCGAAAGGCCAGGCACGTTTCACCGCCCCATTTTGTCAGTCACTCAGTTGTGTCCGACTTTGCACCCACGGACTGTAGCCTGTCAGGTTCCTCTGTCCATGGAATTTTCCAAGCAAGAATACTGGAGTGGGTTGCCATTTCCTCCTCCAAAAAAACCCCATTTTACAGAGGAGTAAAAGAGATCCAGGACTTTCCAGGGTTCGCTGGGGAATCCAAATTAGCCCTTACACACAAACCCAGGACCTAGGTGCCCAGATTTGGCTATAGGGAGCCTCGGGGAACACCAGACATGCCATGATAAAAGCCTTTCCTTCTCTCCAATTATGGATATATGGGGCCAAGGGATGGTTTGCCCTACTGGTCGCCGGGATGTGGTTGGATCTTTACCACTTTGTTGCCTGGAAGCATCTGAAAAGGGCTCACTCCTGCCGACAGACTTACCGTAATCTGTTCTTTTTGCCAGCAGAGGGCGCCAAAAGCGCATCAAAACTGCTGGTGAGGGCTCAAATCTGAAACCTCAGAATAGATCTGGCTTGCTCCTGTATCTCTGGAGAGGGCAATGGCAACCCACTCCAGTACTCTTGCCTGGAAAATCCCATGGACGGAGGAGTCTGGTAGGCTGCAGTCCATGGGGTCACGAAGAGTCGGACACGACTGAGCGACTTCACTTTCACTTTTCACTTTCATGCATTGGAGAAGGAAATGGCAACCCACTCCAGTGTTCTTGCCTGGAGAATCCCAGGGACGGCGGAGCCTGGTGGGCTGCCGTCTATGGAGTCGCACAGAGTCAAACACGACAGAAGTGACTTAGCAGCAGCAGCAGCACCTGTATCTGGACTTCCCTGATAGTTCCGCTGGTAAAGTATCTGACCCCAATGTGGGAGACCCCGGTTCGATTCCTGGGTCAATTCCTGGAAGATCCCCTGGAGAAGGGGTAGTCTACCAACTCCAGTATTCTTGGGCTTCCCTGATGGTCCGGATGGTGGAGGAGGGCATGGCAACCTTCTCCAGTATTCCTGCCTGGAGAATCACCATGCACAGAGAAACCTGGTGAGCTATACAGCTCATAGGGTCCCAAAGAGTTGGACGCGCCTATGCAGCAGCAGCAGCACCTGCATTTGAGAGCCTGACCACAGGCTAGCTTTCAAAAACCCTCTGCGGGTGTTACAGGTGAGCTATGCCTCAAACTTTGGTCTTGTATTCTGTAGCTTTAGCTTCTATTTTTTACTAGGATGGTAACTCTGGTTGGCCTGAGCCCATCCTACATAACACATGATAAAAATAGTACATGGGAGTGATGGGCCATTAGAGAGCAACGGAATTTTGAAGGTAAATTTCCCCACTGCAGTTCTCAGCGTGCTCCATGCCTCCTCCCCATGGTGTGGCTTCCACGCTGTGCAGTAACATTCACTTTGCCCCGAGGTCCCCTGCCCGCCTTCCCCCCCGCCCCGTGCTGTCCCCCACCCAGGTGGAGCGCCACATCCAGCCTGGCCCCAGTCCTGTCCAACTGCCAGCTCTCAGTCCTGAATGTGCTCTGGCTTAGATTTTCTTCCAGGTCTGAGCTGTCTTTGGAAAATTTCAAATTCTTGCGATGTGGCTGGCAATGAAATGAGGGCTGAGCAGGGTAGGATGCCTCCCACCCATCCTGCCAGATCTCCTCTTCTCTTCCCACCTGCCCTGGCCCCTGGAGGCAGACCTCTGGGTCTACACGGACGAGCCCCTTGGCCCCATGATCCGGCCACAGGCAGCACTAGCAGATCAGGGAAGACAGAGGTCAGGGCACTAGTCCCAGGCCCCTCCTTGCCTGGTCACCACAGGCTGTGTCCTTTGACGACAAGTCGCAGCTCCTGTTTGGGGGCCCTCTGCTTGCCTGCTTGTGTCTCTAGGCTTCAGGAACTGATCCCCCACCTCTGTCATTGAGGCTGATGAGAGTGACAGCCTTACATCTTAGCCATGGTTGCTGCACTGTCCCTGTGGTGTCCCCACATCCTGTCCAGCCCTCTGCAAACAGTCCCTTAGGAGCTTCTCAAATAATGACTCCCCCTGAGTGTGCCCTGTTTCCTGCAGGACCCTGAGCACCCTGATCACCCACACTCAGTCTGCAGGGACAAGAGGGTGAAGTCACTAGTTAGTGACTTTTAAAAATCACCAGGGAAGTGGTGATGCAGCCGTGAACAGTGGGGAGTTCGCGGCCAGGGTCAGCCAGGCTTCGAAGATGCTGGCTGTCGCTTTGTCTCGTCTGATTCATATTTTCTGGCTCTGGGAAAAAACTGGGAGAAGGGGCTGTTGAAGGGATCAGAAAACCTCACAGAGGTCATGATCATGATCACAGACTCTGAGTGAGCCTCACTGCCGCTGCTTTGTCAGAGGGCGAGGATCAGAAAGTCAAGGTTGCTTCATGGATTCTAGTCCCAGGCTGTATGAGGGCAGGAGAAGGGGGCGACAGAGGATGAGATGGTTGGATGGAATCACCAACTCCATGGACGTGAGTTTGAGCAAGCTCCCGGAGATTGTGAAGGACAGGGAAGCCTGTCGTGCTGCAAAGAGGAGTCGCAAAGAGTCGGACACAACTTAGAGACTGAACAAGTCCCAGGCTGTATCCTTTAAGTGGCTAAAGAGCAGAGCCAATGTTCTTACTGATTTTCTTCTATTTAACATGGGGTAAATAATGTAAGTTATAAGCATAAACATTTTCCGCCAAAGGGCTAATTAAGGCTGTTTATTTCAAGTGAGAAAAATAACGGGAAACAGAAACACTTTTGGTTTTTTGGAACTGCTTCTTGAAGGGTACAGAGGATTCTTTCCACCATTCAGCACCCAGACACAAACCAGCAAAATTACAAATAAAAGTTTAAAAGGAGGGCAGGAGGAAGAAAGGAAGAGAGGTAAGAAGTCTGGCACTGAAAAAGGGTTGCTCACTTAATAGGTTGTCAAAGACATTAAAACAGCCCTTCCCGCATGGCTGCTCGTGTTTCATTTTAAAAGGGACACATCATCACACACCTCCCGTCCCCACAGTAATCAGAATTAAAGGTGGTCCTTTTCCTGCCTTCATCACTCATCTATCTCGGGTCCACATGGGGATTAGCTGAAGGCCAGGGCCCCAGCCCACACACCTGTGCTGTGCACGGCCTGGAATCCTCTCCTCTGCACCGAGGCGTCCGAATAAAACCGGAGAAACAGGCTGCTGCCCGAGGCCACCACGGGGTCCGGCTTCTTGCTGCCGCAGAAACGGCCGAGGACGGGGGCCTGGCTGTCAGGCCCATCGTACAGTTCCAGGTGGTCGTAGGCACATTCCTGGTGCTGCTCGATCTCGAACTCATTAAACGTCTGGGGATGAAAGAGCAGCGAGTGAGGCCAGATCCTTTCAGCCGGGGTGGGTGCAGGCCCCCTCTCCGGGGACACAAGGACATGCATCTACCCAGCCAGCTGTGTGGGGGGCGGGGAGCCCATGGCGATGGTGGCCACACTTGTGGTGAGGGTCACCACTTGGCCTCTTTTGGTCTCCAGAGCAACCCTGTGAGCTAATTCCACCATGACCCCGTGGCGGATAAGACGGCTGGGGTCAGAGAGTGTCAACGCCTGTTGATGTCTGTGCTCCTCGGTCGTGTCTCACGGAATCTCCTCGCTTAACCATGAGACCACGGAGCTTCCTCTGGGCCAGGTGCTGTTCTCAGGGTTTGGTAAGCAGCAGTCCTCACGATCTTGTGAGGTGTCTACCGTGATAACCCCGCCACTTTACAGATGAGGAAACCGAGGCACAGAGCTGTCGCATAACTGGCCCAAGGGTCACCCACTGGCAGAGCTGGGCTCGGGCCAGGAGGCCAGGAGCCCCTGCCCGCAACTTCTGCAGGCACTGTGCAGGCGCCTCGGCACAGATGACGTGAACGGCGCTTTTGTGAAGTGCACACTGCTCCACGTGCTCATGATCAGAGAGGCTGGCCTGAGGTGAGTTTTCTTTCCATGCGGAGCCCTGCATTTTGTTACTTAATTCTGATGATGCTGTCAGGGAAGGGCTATGAGTATCCCAAGTGTGCAAAAGGGGAAACTGAGTCTTAGGGAAGTTAAGGGACCTGCCCACGCTCACCCAGCTGGAGGATGGAGCTGAACTTGACTCCCAGGCAGCCTGACTCCAGACCACACTCCTAACCATCACCAGCCTGTACGGCCTCTCTTCTTCTTGTCCCCCCAAGCCTGTCCCTCAAAGCAGGCCAGGGCAACCTCATAATTTCAGGCTGTGCACTGGGCTCTGCAGCTCCAAATGTAGGACTTCTCAGGCTCTGGGCAGATGACTGGTTGATGGCCTGCCCATGGCTACCAGGGGCATTTAAAGAGAGGGGACACTTTAAATGAAGACTTGGACCAAATGACAGAGAAGGAGAGAGAACATTACCAGGAGGCGCTGGGAAGGAGCCTCAGTTCACAGCAAGGGAGCTGGGGCAACAGGTCAGGGATGGAGGTAGAGAGGCACAAAGAGAGGGGCCACTGGCTTTTGTAAGGGTGTTAAACACATTTGAAATGGGAAAGACTCTTCACACTTACAGACAAGGAGGAGGGGCAGAGAGTGGGGGTAGGGCTGTGGGCAGGAGTGGGAAAGGGAGGCCGGTGGAAACAGGGTGGGCAGGGCAGTGGGAGGCGGATGGCGGGCCAGGGGGCTCCCCATCACGGGATGCCCCGTGGCTGTCCCCATGCAGTCAGACCCTAGCTTCTTGGTAAGCATTCAGCTCATGCTCTGTGGCAGCAAAACAGTAGAGCGTGATCAATACCCACTACCCACTTCCAAAGGACATATTTAAGAACTATCACGTATGTATGAGCCCTAGATAAACTGGAGGTCTGGGCTCACTCTGGCCACTGTGATCGGTTGTTTTAGTTCTTCAGCACTGCAAAGAACAGGAAAAGACTTTGGGGGCAATTATTGAAATCTTATGACCCTTCCACCGAAGCGCAGGTTCCCAACCCCGGAGGGAGCCATTCCCCGGCTGCTTCAGAGATTTCTGTTGCCATGATGAACATCCTCCAGCAGATGGCAGCCTTTCTCCAATGCACTTGCTTTAATTCACCCTTGCCCAGATTCAAGGCTTCTGACTGACCCAGGAGAGCAACTCAAAGTGCTTACTATAGGGACAGCCATGCATAGGAGGTGCCCACATGAGCACCCTTGGTCAGGGACCCTGACTTTACCCCCGATGCCCCAGGCCTGGCACAGAGAGACACCAGCACCTGCTGTCCAGCTTGGGCGCGTGTTCACCCACCTGTCCTCCTCACTGCTCTCGCCAATAAACACCCATGTAAATCTCCAGCTGAGCATCTGTTTATCATCACCTTCTCCTATGTTATCCCCCCTTCTCCCTGGAGATATGGTTCATAATTCAAGGGGACACTCATATATATTAATCCAAGGGGTCCATAATTCAAGGGGACATCCATGTATATTCTAAAGAGTTTAGCAATCTCCAGAGTTAGAATGACCCATTTAAAAACTGTTTGTCTGCTGGAATACAGTTTCTCCAGAAAGCAAGAGGGTTTGTCTTACACTCCAGGATCTGGGAGTCCCTGGTGGTTGAGAAGCAAGACTTGTAGAAAAAACTCATTTCTCTTTTGCAATAACCGAGCATGGTATGCAGACTACCACAATCATATGCACGGATAGGACTTTAAAAAAAGGCTTGTGTGTGAGTGTGTTAATCGCTCAGCTGTGTCTGATTCTTGTCGACCCCATGGACTGTAGCCCACCAGGCTGCTCTATTCATGGAATTCTTGAGGCTAGAATACTGGAGTGGGTTGCCATTCCCTTCTCCAGGGGATCCTCCCAACCCAGGGATCGAATCCGGGTCTCCAGCACTGCAGGCAGATTCTTTACCACCTGAGCCACCAGAGAAGCTCAAAGAAAGGCTTGGAAGATATATATGTTTAATGCAAGAGAGAATGAGCATACATAACTTAATCTCCTATTGTTAATTAGGTAACAACAGTGAGGTGCTACGTGCTTAGTTGCTCAGTCATGTCCAACTCTTTGTTAATGGGGAAAATGTTAAGTTGTAGAGGAATATGAATAATAGAGTACTTTTGAGAAATGTGAGCAAGAAAAGGATATATGTTTTTTTTTTCCTGTGCATACAAACGCAGAAATTTCTGGAAGAATTCACAAAAAAATGTTCAGAAAAGTAATTTCTAGAGTGAGCATGGGGGTCTGGAAATTTGGTTTTCACTTTCCAACCCTCTGACTGACTATATTTTTTTAATATCTTGAGAATGTATCATTTGGTAAAATATTATAACTGCAAACAACGGAATCACAAACAACACTTAAAGTCTGTGTAAAGGGTGCCAGTTCAGTGACACCACTGTGAACAGATGCTGTTTGCACAGTGCTGCTCACCCACCACCCTGTGCTGATGGCTTCAGGTACATCCTCTTTTCTAATCTGCACAACAGCTACAGGAGGTAGGTTTTACTAGCAGCCCCGTTTTCCCGAATACAAAACTGAGTCCTGGAAACGTTGATTAACATCACCAGGTTTCAGAGCAGAGACCCAGACCCATGTCAGCCTGATACTGAAATCTGTGTCGTTCATAGACTTTGAAAATAACTCACGAGTTTCACCCTGTGGCCTGCGGTTGAAGAGATGTTCCAGGTGCACTCCCTCCGGCTCGGGTATTTGTCAGGCCAGTTGGGGCTCATCAGGGACCCCTCTGCGCTGCTGATCTTGTGTACACAGCCGGCTGGGGACAGGCAGAGAGAGACAGCGTGAGAGAGAGAGAGAGGTAGCTCACTTTGGGCAGCAGAGGGGGTGTTCTGGAAGAGTCTCCTCCAACTCTCCGAGCCCCTGTCACATGGTCATTGAACGTCGGGGCAGAGGCTGGCCTGAATCAAGGGTTCCCCGGCTCAGAGATCTGATATATTTTTCTTCGCTGCCTTCCTGGAGCCGGGTCATCTTTCTAACTATTGCTATTTGCATTGCAGTTGTCATTGGAAATACGGTAGAGTTGGTTAAGACCACAGGCCCTGGAGCCAGATGGGCCTCAGTTCAAGTCCTGGTTCCACTGCATACAAGCTGGGGGACTTTGGGAGCTTCTGTAAGCCTTGGTGTCCTTGTTTGTAAAAGGAGTGGGGTGTGTGCATGGATTAAATGCACACCCTTTGGAGGGGGGTGTGTGCACGGATTAAATGAGATGATGCATGTGAAAGGCGCGGCGAGTGCTAACAAAGGTCTCCATCACCATGCCTCCAGTCTTCTAGTTTCCAAAGTAGTTTCAGTTGGAGGCTACAGATGTTGCCCTGGTTACCGTGCTATTTGCAAAGAGTGGTGCCACGACTAGCTCAGTAAGTAGCGTTTGGGCCAATAGCTAGAATTTGTCTCCCTCTGTGTTGAGCGCTGTGGTAAGCACTTTGATTGCAACCTCTCATTTAATCCTTTCCACCTTCTAATTGAGAAAATAAGCTGAGAGAAGGCAAGCGACCTTTTGGTCAGGGGTGGAGCCAGGACTGCCTTTGCCATTGCTGATTAGGAAGGAGAGGACCCCGAGGAGGTACCACTGCTGTCTCCCAGGCTGCAGGTTGTGGTGTGTGTTTGTGGGGAGGGGGCAGTTGAGGGCAGGTCAGGGTGGGGGGCAGCTGTGTGGAGGTTCCACCTCCTTGCTGCCTCTGCTCTGCAGCCATGAGGAGAACAGGTGCCAACAGGGCAACAATTCAGATACGGGGTGTCTGCTCCTGGACGCCACACCCCCCAACGGGGACCCATTCGGTTCACCCGATAGAACCTTAGCTGACTTTATAATCCTCCTGGCCTCCCCTGCACCGCAGGGGCTAGATGAAAGTGTGTGGTTTTTGTTTTTTTTTTTTTAGTTTTTTTAAGTTCCAGAATGACAGCTCCTTCTTCCGACCCAACTTTCAACCCAACCTGTGACTGCCTGTGTCCAGGTCAGAACGCTGGCCTTGAGGGTGGGCTTCGGAAGATGTCTGAGCTCCTTCTTCAATTCTTAATTAGCTCATTTTCCAAGGATGCCCTGGCCAGCCCGAATGCCCTAAGTCCGAAGTGCTTGTCCCAGGTGGGGCGTGAAGTCTTCACCTCTTCCCTTCCCTGCTGTGCATGCAGGGCTTTGTGGTGGGGCCAAGGCCAGCAGGCTTGTGTGTTTATCGAGATGCTCAAACCCCCTTTGCAGGGTGGAGTAGGCACACACGGAAGGCCTTTCTCAGGGTGGCTGGACATCAAAAGCCATCTGGCTCTGAAGGACTCCCAGGAGCAAACGGAGCAGGGAACAGAGTCTTCCCCAAATTCTATTTTACTAGACTCGTGCATGGTAAATAAGATTACGACATAGATAACTGATATCTACTGACATTTCAAGTCCTTACTATGTGTCAGCCTATATGAAATACTTGCTAAGCATTCTCTTATTTAACCCTCACAAAAACTTTAAGAAGCAGGTATGTTTAGTCCTTTTTATAGGGAAGAGGAAACTGAGGCTCAGAGAGGTTAAGTCACTCACCCAAGGTCACACAGCTAGTAAGTAGTGGAGCCAAGATTTAAACCTTGGGGGTCTGATTCTGAAACCTGGGGTTTAACTTCTTTGCAATAATAAGTGTAGAAGAGCACTTGAGGGCCCATACAAGCCCCCTGAGGGAGTGACTACCCTGGGGGAAATCACTCATGAGCAGGAGGCTGGGAGAAGGGAAGGCAGGCAGAAGCTGAGCCTCATTTCCGGGCTTGGCCAACCGGGGAAGAAGCGCCCCTGGCTGTTGAGCATGGGTATACTCGGGCAGCCAAGGTGACCCCCCACGCCCTGACCCCGGCCGCAATCCAGCCTCACCCTCTTTGCAGTCCTGCCCGTTCTCATGGAGCCGGTAGCCGTTCCTGCACCTGCACAGGTAGCTCCCAAACGTGTTGACACACTCGTGCTGGCAGCCGCCGTTGTCCTTGGCGCACTCGTCCTTGTCTGTGGAGATCAGCGGGCTGTCCTAAGGGGAACCACCAACATGGGGGCGCTCCTCACAGCCCAGGGCCCCGCTCCAAAGGAGCCTCTGCCAGGAAGCCTCCCTGATCATCCCCAACGCTGATCATTCTTCTCCGAGGGGGAGGGTGGGGCGGCATTCCTTGGGCATGACCTGGCCCTGTATATTCCCCATGCTCCTAAAGTACTTTATGTGTACGTGTGGCTCCACCCCTGCTCCCCACCCAAACCAAGGAGCTCCCTAAAGGATAGGCTAATATTAGTAATAATATTAACAAGAAAAAAACAGCTACCATGAATTATTTACTATGTGATGGACACTAATCACTCTATACTATACTCTCTGGGCTTCTGAGGTGGTAAAGAATCTACATCCAATGCAGGAGACATGAGATGTGGGTTCAATCCCTGGGTAGGGAAGATCCCCTGGAGAAGGGTATGGCAACCCACTCTAGTATTCTTGCCTGGAGAATCCCTTGGACAGAGGAGCCTGGTGGACTACAGTCCATAGGATTGCAAACAGCTGGACACAACTAAAGCAACTTAGCATATACTGTCTATATTACCTAACTTAATTGTCACACATCCTTAGGAGGGAGGTGCCTGTGTCCCCATTTTACAGGTAGGGAAACTAAGGCTACTGAGACCGCTAACGTGCCCAAGGTTACTCAGTGAGCAAGCAGCCGGTGTGACCTGGAGGCCTGGGCTCTTATTCCACGACTCCACGCCTCCTCCTGCCTGCGGAGCAGATAAGCATGTGAGCCAGGAGCCAGACAGCCCAGTGCAAGCCCTGCTCCTCTACTTCCAGCTATTGTGACCTTGGGGAGTCCTTGACCTCTGTGCCTCAGTTGCCTCACCTGTAAAATGGAGTCAGTCATGGTGTCCTTACCTCACAGGGTTGTTGAGAGGAGAAAATGAACTAGTATAAGAAAAAAACACTTAGAACAGTGTCCAGCCCCATGTCACTGTTCAGTTCAGTTCAGTCGCTCAGTCGTGTCTGACTCTTTGTGACCCCATGAATCGCAGCACACCAGGCCTCCCTGTCCATCACCAACTCCCGGAGTTTATTCAAACTCATGCCCATCGAGTCGGTGATGTCATCCAGCCATCTCATCCTCTGTCGTCCCCTTCTCCTCCTGCCCCCAATCCCTCCCAGCATCAGGGTCTTTTCCAATGAGTCAGCTCTTTGCATGAGGTGGCCAAAGTACTGGAGTTTCAGTTTCAGCATCAGTCCTTGCAAGGAACACCCAGGACTTATCTCCTTCAGGATGGACTGGTTGGCTCTCCTTGCAGTCCAAGGGACTCTACTGTTAGCTTTTACTTATTACCATGGATGGACTCAAGCATTAGCTGCTGTCATCACTGTGGTTCCTGTGCCTCAAGTGTGCAGCCCTTGCCTAAGCTTAGCAGCTTTCTCCCCTACTAACCGAGGGTCAGCCTCCACCCCCAGCCCTCCCCCAAGAATAACCTCGGGGTTCAGGTGTCTCCCTTCGCTCTGCCTACTGCCGGTAATGGGTCACCAAACACTCGGTGTTTTAGCCTCTGATTCCATGAGGACAACTAAGAATCCTTAAAGGACCCTTAACAAATAAAGAATTGAAGACCACCCAGCACTTCACTACTGGAACCAGGGGCTACAAAGAGACAACCCAGGCTCTTCTTCAAGCCCTTTGGGGGAGTCCAGCCTTTCCCACACCTCAATTTCAGACCTCTGGTCCCCAGAGCTGTGAGAGACAACACTTCTGTTGTTTTGAGCCACCCAGTGTGTGGTCATGTGTTTCGGCAGTCCTATAATAATATAGCTACCACTATATAAAACCCGGACCGAGGCAGACTGTGAGGGCAGGGGCAGTGGACAGAGAGGGGTAGGCGGGTGCCCTGAGGCTGGGAGCCTGCAAAACCCTGTCTCCCTCAGTCTGTGGTCTTGCCCCAAAACCCGCACACCTGAGAAGAAGTGGGCCCTGAAGCCGCGTTTGGAGACCGTGTTGTCGGACTTGAACTCCACGCGCATGTTGTTGCTCTGCGAGGTGATGACCTCGGGCGTCTCAGAGCCGCAGAACGTGCCGTGCAGCCTGGCATCAGGGGGCAGGCCGCTGCGCACCTCCACGAAGTCATACTTACACACCTGCAAGGGAGCGCCGTGGGGAGCCGCTGGGGGCTCCCGCTTCCCTCCCCCCAGATCCCGGCACCCTGCAGGACCCCTGCCTAAGAGCTGCACCCTCCAAGTGAGCAGATGGGTTTGACTGGGTCCGGCAGGAGGGTCCTCTCGACTCTCACTGGGATCCTTCCAGCCCAAGGTGCAGATGGGGGCACTTCGGACCTGCTGTCTAGCAGTGGGCTCTGCCTGGGCCTTGGCTGGCTGATGCAGTCATCCCATGACCACTGCCCACGGGAGGGAATGGGCTGTTAATGCCATCCTGGCCCCCAGATGCATCTCACCCCCTCCATTCTTCCCAGCTGGACACTAAGCCCCAGATTCCTACCCCAGGGGACGTACCTGTCCTGACCACCTCCCACTCCCTAGAACCCCCTCCTCCTCTCTTCTCCTGCTTCTCCTTGGATTTATCGGTGATGAGAGGACGAGAGCACTCCATCTGCTGAGGGTGTGCAGTTGAAATCGCCTCGACAAACACCCCAGATTCTGCCCAGCTACAACGCCACAACCCTTGGAGGCCACCTCCCTGCCTGCTGATCCCCTCCCGAGTTCCCAGCCCTGGGTCACATCCCAACAGCATTCCCAGTCAATCAGAGCCTGGACACATACATCATTGCCTTCCAGTTCAAACACTTCAAACTGAAGGGAGATCCGGTACTGGGCGGGGGCCACCACTTGCCAGACACAGTTTTTGTTCGTAGGGTACTCCTTCGGCCACCCGGGACTGGTGATGGTTCCATTCAGCTTGGTAATGAAACCGCCACAGGCCACTGCCCGGAGGGAAAAGAAGCAAAATTCATTTGGTTTTAGTTCCAAGTGACTGCGATTTCCCCCAAGCAGCAATAAGCCCTGCTGTTCTTTAATAACATCAACAAAAACAAAATATAGACAATCTGAACTGATTAATTCATGTCCTTTCTTCTGGTCTGTTTCAACTGAGGTTTTGGAGGGATGGAGTTGAGGACAAGTCTTTACTGCTTTTTAAAAAGAAGATGAGGCATCTGTGCTTAACCTCTCAGGGGCATAGTTGGGGACTTCATATGACTTGGGCTAAGAAATGTTTGCACCAAGCTATGCGATGTCCCTGTTTTCCATGAACAGGCAGAGTCATGCAGGTGGCAAGGGAAACACCACCAGCCAGGTTGGAATGAAATGAATGAAATGCACTATTTGTTGTGTCACACTGAAGTGCTCACAGTTATTCTTTGTTTTCATTTTCCATCTTTATAATCATGTGAATTTCACATGGTCACAGAAGAAAATGAAATTCCATGATTCCATTTGCTCAGTTGCTGGGGTGGAGTCCGATAAAGTCATCTCGCGTTTGTGGCCTTATCACGTTGTTTTTCCCTCCAGAAGGGAGGTGAATCATCCCCCACAATTGTTTATTCACAGCCGACCGGCTGCCCCATCTCCATCTGTTCCCCTTCTCCTAAGACTTGTCCCCCATCCCTTCTCACTCCAGCTTGGCAGGTCTAATACTAACCTTCGCAGGCCTTCTTGTCAGCGGCCAGCTCGTAGCCAGGATCACACATGCACTTGTAGCTGCCCAGAGTGTTCACGCAGCGCTGCTCACACCCACCGTGATCTGGCCAGGAACACTCATCCACCTCTGTTGGGGAGGAAGGTGACCCTGGTTAAGTCATCGAACAACTGTCAGGTCTGTTCCCCATTGTGGTCCACATCCCAGGATTCCCTCTAAGAACAAGAACAACTCCTGCTGCCCGCCTTCCAAGGAGTCCCCCGTCCACAGAAACTGGCAGCAGCGACAGCAGCCAGTGAGTCTTGACAGCACACGAGAGTAACCTGTTAGCAGGAAACAGGACTCCTCCGAGAGATGATCGGGCCTGGATAACTTGGATAACTGTGCTCTTTGAAGAGTTTAATCAGCAGTGTTCGTTTGTGACCTTAATAAATCTCAAAGCTTCCATACCAAAGATGATTGACTTCAATGCCATAAAACTGGGGCTCCCTCCATAACTGTGGAACTTCTCAGGACACTAAGCAAAGGGTAAGGACCAAGAGCAAGGTGGAGCAGTGGTAAATAATCCACCTGCCAATGCAAGAGAGACGAGTTTGAACCCTGGGTCGGGAAGATCCCCTGGAGAAGGAAACGGCAAACCACTCCAGTATTCTTGCCTGGAGAATTCCATGGACAGAGGACCCTGGTGGGCTACAGTCCATGGGGTCACAAGTAGTTAGACACAACTGACCATGCACGCATGTGTGTGCGAGCATGCACACACACACATACAGGGACAAAGAGATACACTCCTAGATGAAGATATATAATGATTCTCTAGGGAGACAGCCAGAAGCTATGAGTTAAATTTTTATTACTAATTTGAAGATGTGTCCTGGGTGATCGTCAGGTTTACAGAAAACACTGGCTCTTAGATGAGCCGATGCTCCCAGGAGAAACTGCAGGAAGAGGCCACAGTGAGACTGAGTTAGCAGGGGAATTAGATGGGGTTCACTGATGTGCTGGGGGCAATTAAAGAGCAGCAAGCAGGATATTGTCCAGAGAGAGAACACAGAATTCATTGGAGAATCACCCCAGCCTGTCAGCCCTGCACCACTGAGGAAAGAAAAACTCAGGCACTGGATGTCTCCAAAACGAGTGTCAGACGTAAAAGAAAAAAAATCATAAGTTTCTGTGATCAATTTGTGGTACATTTATCCCTAAAGAGCATGCAGATTGTGGCCTAACAGAGCTGCAGTCTAGTGAAAGGACGATGAGACACGGAGAGATCTTCAAACAACAACAAGAGCCCAATCTAGGAAGAAGAAAGGGTTGGGGAGTAGGTAGAAATGTTGGTTTCCTAATACCAGGGAAGGTAAGAACAGAGCAAGGACGGAGTTCACAAAATCTCAGAAGACCTCACATCATACATAAAATAAAAGGAATGAGGACATTTTCAAGTTGATAAAAACTTGAAAAGATTCCCAGTCCTGCCACCTCAGCACGGATCCACTTAATAAGATTTCTGGTAGAGAGCTTTTCAGACCCTGCTGGAAAACACCCAGAGATAGAACTCTTACTGTTTTTAAGTATTTCTAGTCCTTTGAAATTTGAATTGTTAAAAACTCTGACTCCTGGCAACTTCTAACACAGTGGTCCTGCAGAAAATGCAAAACTTTCAACCGTCAATTCTCCTTTTTTCAATTCAAAAACTCCAACTCAAATAAACTCACTTCCTTCCAATCTCCCTGATCCACGATGCACAAAACACTCATCAACCTGGTGGCTCATCACTGGGTAAAGGACAGTTTGTAAATCTCCCATCATTTCCTATAGTGGGAAGCAGATTTAGGCGGTGACTCTAAGAGTGATGTGTCCTTGGGTTCAACAAAAGCTCAAATAAGTTGGGCAGTAGGGAGGATTGGGTTTAGGGAACACCCTGTAGGCAAGGGGTTGAAGTTGTCCTTGTGAAGTGAAAGTGGCTCAGTTGTGTTTGACTCTTTGTGACCCCATGGACTATACAGTCCATGGAATTCTCCAGGAGAGAACACTGGAGTGGATAGCCTTTCCCTTCTCCAGGGGATCTTCCCAACCCAGGGATCAAACCCAGGTGTCCTGCGTTGCAGGCAGATTCTTTACCAGCTGAGCCACAAGGGAAGCCCAAGAATACTGGAGTGGATAGCCTATCCCTCCTATCCCTCCTCTAGCAGATTTTCCCGACCCAGGAATCAAACCAGGGTCTCCTGCATTGCAGGCAGATTGTTTGAGCTATCAGGGAAGCCCCATAGTCACAAACAAATATAAGTACTAAGTATGCTAAAATAGTAACAATCCTACAATTATTTACTACTTTATAGTAGGCAAAGCACTTTCCTAGACATTTGCTAAAAAGTATAAAATAAGAAGCATTAATAATGAGAAAAAGAAAGAGTCCAGTCTTTAGCATGAGCCAAACAGACCTGGGTTTGATTCATCAGGTGAATCATCCTTCAATAAACTGGGTGATTTGACCTCTCTGAGACTTCTTCCGGTTTTAAAATGAGGATAATACCTGGTTTCAGGGTTGTGGTGATTGAAAATGATGCCTGCAAAGTACCCAGCATAGAGACTCTAGGTACACAGTAGTTACTGCTCTAGACAAGAGCAGGGTTGCTTTTGAAATTTCAGTGGGTGGAGACACAATGATGGGAGTGGTGAAAAGGATAAGGTCACCAGACATCTGTGAGTCAGGGCAGAGTAGAGTAGTGTGGCCTGGGGAAGGAAGAGAGATAGGAACAGAAAGAAGAAGAAAGCACCAAGGATGGGCCAGTGAAGGAAAACTAGATGGCCAAGAAGGCAGAATAGCAGAGTCAAGAAACTGGCTGGAGGGCATAGGAGGAAGGAAAAGAGGAACCATGGAAAGAGCCCATCAACCTAGAACAAGTTAAAGGGCCCAGAAGGGTGGCCGGGGTGGGGGGAGACCAATGCCATAATATGATATGCCCATGGAAGGACACACATATGTCATAGGCAAGAAAGGAAGACCACTGTTAGGTCTCCTGGCATCCTTAGCCATGTGGAGGGCAAGAGGCTGGTGGGCTGGGTTTGTACTTAAGCAGAGAGAGTATAGTTCCCCTGAAGACTAGAAGGGTGATGGAATGTTTGGCCATTTCCACCCCTGCTCCAACTCGGGTGGGTGGCATGGAAGTATACTAGGGCCCTGCCCTTGAAGGGGTGGGCCTGGGTGTACTCTGCGTCACCTCCCACTGTACTGAAGTAGCACCTATTTGAAGTCAACAGGCTCGTGCTTGCTCTGGGCTATAGTGGTCAAGACTAAGTACCCCAGGAAAATTTGGGGGAGTAGGGAAGGGTGGTGGGAGAAGAGGCTGAACCAGGTACCAGCTTCGCAGAGCGGGATTCTGACTCTTTTTTGCCTTCTCCAAGTGGTACCAGTGACAGAAGGAACCATTCTGAGGTTAGATAATGAGAAGACTCAGGCAGGATCCCAAAGCTATTTCAGAGAGAGTTAAGGAAAGGGAAGGCAGGGCACATCCCTAAGCTTCTAAGGCACCTTGAAGAAAGCCAGCACCCCCACATCAAACACTCCATGGTGGGCCCGCAGCACTGGGACTGGGGAATGTGGGGATCAAGGTGGGAGATCCTCCCACCCTTGATGTGGGGAACGTATCACCAAACTGACCCTGCCAACCTGCAAACGCACTCGCTATCTCCCCAAGTAAGCAGGGATGTGAGGTGCTCTGCCTGCTGCCCTGCCAGGAGGCTCTGAGCGGGAAAGCCATCTGGCACCAGGGGAGGGCTGCAGAGGCCAACTGGCACCCTGGACAGAGCCATGTGCCAGCTGGGCCCTGGGCAGAGATTCCTGCCAACTGGCACCAAGGCCAGAGCTTCGGTGGCTGGTCCAACTCCTCTGCGTGGCCTCTGTAGTTTCTCTTCTAGCTTCTTTAACTGGAGAATTCCTGATACACGCGAGAATTCCTGGCCCCTGTGTGCTCACAGGACATCCTACTGATGGCCTTGTAGGAAAAAGGCTGGCAAAGGAGCTGGCTGTGTCCAGACCTCTACTAACCTGTGCTAGACGCCACGTAACTGCAGAGCTCTTGAAACACAGCTAGTCTAAGTTCAGACCTGCTGTGAGGGTAAGACACGCTGGATGTCCACTTAGTGGGGAAAAAAGCCATAAAATCTCTCCCAATATTTGTATATTGGATCCGACCCGGTGGTCCGGTCCAGTGGTTAAGAACTGCCTGCCAATGCAGTGGACAAGAGTTTGATCCCTGGTCTGGGATGATTCCACATGCCACGGGGCAACTAAGCCTGTGTACCACAACTACTGAGCCCGTGTACCTAGAGCCTGTGCTCCGAAACAAGAGAAGCCACTGCAACGAGAAGCTTGTGCATCGCCACTGGAAAAAAAGCCTGTGTTGAGCAACAAAGACCCTGTGCAGCCAAAAATACATAAACAAAAACATTTTAAAAGTTTTAAAACTTTAAAAAAATACTATGTATATTGATTACATGTTAACATGATAGTATTTTTGATACATTGGGTTAAAAGAAACATGATATTAAAACTAATTTTGCCTCTTTCTCTCCGCTTCTTCTTCTAAGTGTTTTGTAAGGTAGCTGCTATAAAGTTTAAAGTTACATCCATGGCTTGCGTTTGTGGCTCGCCTCCTATTTCTGTTGGACAGCACTGCTCTGCACTGTGTTCTCTGGCTCCATTCATCCTCGTGGGAACCCTGAAAGGTAGGCAGAGCAGGGAGCAAGAAGCCCAATCCACAAGTGAGAATCTGAGCCGTATTCATTCATCCTTTGCCCCATAAGTATTTATTGAACTCACTCTGGGTCTGGCACTAGGAATACGGTGGAGGACAAAGCAGGCAGGATTGAGTCTCAGAAAGGAAAACTGACCTGCCTGAGAGCAGGGAGCAGAGAAGGGGTGTGGGCAGGACCCCACACTGCAGAGGCTGAAGCCAGGGCCCTTTACCCTATACTCCCACGTGTAGAGAAGGCAGAAAGGCGATGAGCATCAGAATCAAATGAAAAATTCAAATCCCTTCACTTTACTTTCCTGTGGCTTTCAGGTCTCTGTAGAGGAAACACAGTGAGCTGTGAAATCCTACACATCTGGGGTCTAGTTCTAGCTCAGCCTCCTTAGAGCTTCAGTTTCTTCTGTTTTAAAATGGGGGTAATAACACCAAGCAAGCAGTTTTCCCAAAGACAAAGGGAAGTAACTAATGCAGCTTCTGGCACTCAATAAATGTCTTTTCTGTCTCCTTTAATAGATAGGTCCCAAAGAGGCTTCCAACAGACCTGGCTCCTCGATGAAGACTCAGGGTCAAGGTCAATGCTGTATAGTTCTCCTTTTCTAAACGTGGTTCTCTGCGGCCCTTCTTGACATAAAAACGAGCTCAAAAAAGATGTCTTAACTGTGCACTAAGTTAGTGTTTGTGGGCCTCAACACCTTGATGGGCATCTAAAAGGATGTCTGCCAACTGAAATGTCTTTGAAGTAGCTCGTCTGGGTACTCACTCACCCCACCCCCACGCTGAGTGAGACCCTCCTCTGATGTCCACACTTCATACAACATCACTGCCCACTGGCTTACAGGTCCCCTTGGTCAGCTTGAGTTCTTGAAGACAATGACCATGTTCTCTTCTGTCCCACAGCCCCTGACACACAGTTTGATGACTGCTGAATAAATGTTAAATGTGGAGTGGGGAGATGATGGCATTTTCTAACCAGCAAAACAGAGCCAGTTATCACAGCTGGTCAGAGCAGGTCAAGGTTCTCGACTCAGTCCCTTACAAACCGGTTTAGCATCATAGAGAGGACCCCCCCCCCCTCCATTGCAATGCCTGTCATCTCCACTGCTGCTGCTGCTGTTGCTAAGTCACTTCTGTCCTGTCCGTCTCTGTGCGACCCCATAGTCGGCAGCCCACCAGGCTCTGCCATCCTTGGGATTCTCCAGGCAAGAACACTAGAGTGGGTTGCCATTTCCTTCTCCAATGCATGAAAGTGAAAAGTGAAAGTGCAGTCGCTCAGTGGTGTCTGACTCTTAGCGACCCCATGGACTGCAGCCTACCAGGCTCCTCCGTCCATGGGATTTTCCAGGCAAGAGTACTGGAGTGGGGTGCCATTGCCTTCTCCAGTCATCTCCACTAGAGCTGCCACAAAAAAAAAGCAGAAAGTTCAGTTAAAGTTGAATTTCAGATGAACAATTATTTCTTAGTACAGTATGCAATATTTGGGACACACACTAAAAAGATCATTCTTATCGGGATTTTGAATTTAACTGGGCACACTATTTTAACTTGTTCAATTTGGAAACCCTTCTATTTTAGCTATTTTGATCCTCTCAAAATTATAATGCTGATCATCAGTAGAACCAGGAATGAGGTGTGGGTGGACCAGTGCCAACTGGTTATCAGTTATCTTACTGCAAAGAAGTCCCAACACCTAAGACCTGGGGGTGGAAATCAGGGAAGAAGAAGGACAGGAGAATTAGGACAAAGAGAATTAGAATAAAACCTCATGATTATGGGTGACAGGTTAACTAAAATGAGGTCTCCCAAAGTCATTCATATCACAGTCCTGGAACCTAGAATCTGTCAACTTACCCTTACATGGCAAAAAGGACTTTGCATATGTGATTAGATTCAGGTTCTTGAAATGGGAGATTACATTGGATCAGCTTGGTGGGCCCACAGTAACTACAAGGGTCCTTCCAACTGACAGTAGCAGGAGGAGAATCAGAGTCAGAAAAGGAAACAATGATGGAGACTGAGGTCGATGATGCAGCCTGAGATGGTCTCAGCCACCCTTGCTGGCTTGAAGACCAAAAAGCACCACCAGTCAAGAAGTGCAGGCGCCTCCTCCCAGAAGCTGGGAAAGGCAAGGAAGTCTGACCTTGAGAACTGTAAGGTGATCACATTTGTGGTGATTTGTTAGAGCATCGATAAAAAACTGATACATGAAAAAAAAAAAAAAACTGACAGCAAGAAGAAACGGTCACATCATTTTTTCCAGGGAAAAAAAATAACTACTTCAGAGATCCCTTCCTTAGCAAAGACAATTAACAGGACTAAACAGGATACCATGTCTATTCGCTTAATGCCATTTCATTTTTTCCTGACAATAACTCCGAGATAAACTAGTAGTATCATTTCTATAGGTGGAGAGACTGGGACTCAGAGAGGATTTGTAACTTGCTGAAGACCACCCAGCCACTGTAGCTGCTAAGTCATACGGGGGTGTCCCCAGGCTGGGAGACAGCATGTGCAGTCTGGGCTAGGGTGGGGCGGGGGCTGTGACTTTCCTGGGATCTCTACTAAGACCCCCACATTCTTCTTTCCACTATGATCACTAACCTAACTGCATTTGCAATCCACATGCTATGGCTTGTTTTTTTCTGTGCTTTTTGCTTTGTTTTTGCTTGGGAAAGTATTTAACTTTGTCTCCAGTAATTCAGAATGCTATGCTTCTTGCTGTTTTGGTTTGCTGTTGTCAGACGCCTCAAAGCAGGAAAAAATAACATTCTCACACACTTGTGTGGCACTTTTCAGCTTATGAAGTGTCTCCACAGCCATTAGTTCATTGGGGCCTTACAGCTGGTTGGGGAAAATGGGCAGATTTCCTCCTCCTTGTTTTAGAGAGGAACACTGAGGCTTCAGTAAGGACAAAGGGATGCCGGCTCAGGTCACACAGCTGGAAATGGGCTCTTCTGACACCATCTGCTCACCTAAAACCTGGGAGAAGGGGATAGAAAGGGGGCAGATGGGGAGACACAGTAAGGGACCAGGATTTCTGGGTCAGCGCAGCCAGAAGCCCGGGAAAGGAGGGAAGAGAGAAGGAGTTACTGATCGGTCATTCCAGTTATAGACTGGACATATCCATTCAGTGGCTGCTGGTGAGCTGGTGGGTGCCCAACCCAAAGGCACTGCGGAATATCCTATGTTCCTTCTTAGCAAGTGGTGTGAGGAATTCCAGGGCGCTGAGAGTGGAGAAGGCAGACTTGTCCATTCAAAAGAGTCTTAGGAAGCTGTTCTGCTGGGGCCAGGAATGATGGTCTTCCATGCCACTCTGGGCCTGATTTTATCAAGAACTCGGAGAGCAGTCAGTCCCTAATGCAGCATGGATATTTGTTTCCTGAGCACCAAACCTTCTCAGTGTCCCCCACAAGCCCTGCCCACTTGAGTGTAGACTTGCAGGCTGGGAGCTGATGCTTCAGGAGCTAAAGACCTGGGCTGCCTCTCTACCCCATATCAGGGAATGCAAGGCAGTGTTCTGGAGAGAGTTTGTTTAGGAGTCAGACTGTGACTAGATTCTTGGTCTGCCGCTTAACTATCTGAGCAACCCTGAGCCTGCCTTTTTCAACCTTGATCGAGGGCATTAAGTGACATACTGTAAATCAAGTACTTTGCGTGGTTCCTGACACAATAGGTGCTCAATTAATGATAGTGACTACACAAGCAAAAATTGTTATCAACGCTCAGTTTCACTAAGGTTCATGAAGCTGACCTTGTAAACCGATAAATCTAATTTCCAAGCACAGCAGCAAAACTTTCTGCCACAAAGACAAGCCAAGACTAAGCCTGTTCCTGAGTCAGTGGAGAACTCTCTCTATTGGGGAATTTATGCACAGCTCTTTGCATAAACAGATCGCTGCCTCCCCACTGCAGGGAGCCTTGTTTGGTGCTAAGGTCTGTGGGTTTAGTGATTCTTAGGCCGGGGGGCAATACCTCTTCCTGTGTCTAAAATGGAAACAACTGCTAATTCATACCCTTGAAAAAATTGGCTGCAAAGCCAGCTTTATTGATAGAGCCGTCGGACACGAACTTCATCCACATTCTATTGGAGCTGGACTTCACATCGTCTGGCTTCTCATAGCCACAGAAGTGGCCAATCAGGGCGCTGTCTTCCGAGAAGCCGTCACGGATTTCCAGGTAGTCGTATGCACAGCTGTCATGCCTTTCAATCTAAATGGAGAAACAGAGGCAACGTGGAAGATAGCAGCTCGGCCTAAAGGTTTTCAATCTAAGAAAGGAAACTAAATATCACTCTCAAAAACCTAACCAGGAGGCCCAAGTGTGTTCTGGAACTTTTCCAAGCTGTCTCCTACTTGCGTAAGGCAAGGATGAATCAAGTTGCAAAGACATTAAGTCATGATAAACTGGGAAGAAAGAGTCAATAAAACGCCCTGGGATCCCATTCTGGACTTTTGCTTCAGTGATTTCCCCCACCCTCTCCAGCAGCCTTCAGAAAGGAGGCAGATGCAATTTCAAAACCTGCAGAGGTTTTGATACCAGATGTCCTGGCAAAATGTGCCTTGGACTTGAAATAGCCTCTTGGGTTCCTGTCTTCAATCCCAAACTGGAAACTCATCTTTATAGAGCAGTGTCTAAGACCAGCAGTACTCACCTCAAAAGCTTGGAAGGTAAGCCCCACGTGATACCCCTCCGAAACGGTAATCCTCCAAACACATTCCTTGGAAGGTCTGTAATCATCCGGGTAGTTAGGAGATTGAATCTGACCGGCATCTTTGTTAATGTCTCCCCCACAGGTAGCTTTAGAAAAAGAGCCAGGAGGAAGGGGGTCCCCCGTCAGAGCTTACTAAGGAAGTACACCGCTAGGTGGCTCCACTTGCCAACATTTTCATTTCCAATGGACTGATGCCTCTGGAAAGGCATAGTTCCGTGTTTGCAACTCTGAATTTTTCTCATATAAAGAAAATAACCATGGAGAGCAGTGGCTCTCTACCTTTGCTTGGCATTACAATCACTTGGCATATTTTTTCAAGCTGTGGGAACAGGGGCCACACTTTCAGAAGTTCCAATCAAGTGTGCGGGTATGAGGGGTGGGGCAGTGTTGAGGGAGGGGTCCCAGCAGCAGTGACATCTGACTTCCGCCTGTAACCCTGATGCAGAGGAAGGAGGGCCACAGGTAGAGACTGATGTGTATATACGCACACCCATGCTATTTCCTTTATAAGAACAAAACTTGGGACTTCTTGGTGGTCCAATGGCTAAGACTCTGAGCTCCTAATGCAAGGGGCTCAGGTTTGATACCCTAGTCAGGGAAGTAGATCCCACATGCCACAACTAAAAATGTCCCACATGCTGTAACTAAGACCCGGTGCAGCCAAATAAATAAATATTAAAAAAAAAAAAAAAAACAAAACTTGGGCCTCTCCAAAATCACAATCTAAGTCCCTAAGGGGAGGGAGGGCGCAGGGTTATTTAGCCAGAGAAACCCAAGATGTAGAATAGACAGAAGCAGAATTGCCCTTGGTGGCAGCTGCCTAGAGCCCAGACTTCTTGGTTTCCTCAACCACCACCCTTCCAAGAAATCAGCTGGAAATTCCTGGACGTTGTTCAAAGTCCTCGTTTCACAAATGAAACTCAGAGACGTTGGGTTCTTTGCTCAGCCTCACACAGCTCCTCAGAGGTGGCTTGCATTTCCCCAGGGTTCTCTAAGCCCCCAACACCGTCCCTGCTGGACTCTAATGGGGTTGAGCAGGGTAGTGACAGGTAGCCTGTGCTGAAGGGAGCCCAGCTGGCCTCTCTGCTTCCAGACATGGGGGAAGGGGACGGCGGCTACCCCACCCTCATGGCACCGGCAGCTGCTGCCCGGGCCAGGCTGGGAAGGACAGAGGCATGCCAGGAGCCATACCAGCGGCCTCTCCCCTCCTGAACAAACCTTCATATACCGCGAAGAAGCCCTTGCCCAGGATGTTGCTGCTGCTTCGGAATTCCACCCAGAGCCGGCTGTCCGTGGAGATGAGGGGCTCTGGGACTTTGTCGCCACAAAACCTACCTGGGAAAGGGAAAAGACTTGTCAGGCTGCTGGCAGACAGCAAGGAGGGGGCTCAGCACAAGCAGAAAGAGAGAGAGAGCAGGCAGTGCTCTCAGATGAGGTTCAAGGGGGGCAGTCCTCACCGGGTGACCGACTCATCCTATAGCACTGAAGGATGAAAAGCTGGAACGGAACCAGTGACCGCCGAGTTGCCTCCTTCCGGAGAGTCTCAGATGCCAATCAACCGAGTACCCAGAATGTGGCCCCTCCCCTGCCAGGGGGTCACGACAAGTGCCGAGGGGGAGGAGGAGGTGGTCTGAGCGAGTGATGAGGGTCCCCCCTGGTATTTCTACTACATACGTAGCCTTCTATTTGAGGGGCATGCCTTATACCTTCCTTGCCCCAGGAAGGGTTGCCAGAGGACACAAGGTGATGTGAACAGATCTTCTTGGCTTTTGAATCCACTAGTCTGGTCACAACACAAAAAATTTAGGAAAGTACACAGTGAAAAAGAGCACATTCCCTTCCCCTTGTTGTCTTAGAAAGATTCCTGGGATAGAGGAGCAAGGGGACTAGGGGGACAGAAAATTGGAGAGGGCATCATGGGACCCCTGGAAAGACTTGGTGCCCCAGGCGGACAAGGATGATAGATGCCCCAGGGAGGTTTAAGGAGTTGTGAAGCAGAGAGCTGTGCTCCCGGGGTAAGTTCCTGGCAGAGCCTTGAGGCGTAACAAGACCCTGGATCCCCCATGTCCCACCTGGGCTCAGAACAGGAGTGTCTATATGGTTTCTTAAGACATTAGGGCAGGAGACAGGCAGGCAGAGTTCTTCATGAAAAGCAGGAAAGGATGGCAGCAACAGGACTCTTTCCCATGGCCCAGAGGGCCTGGACAGCCATTGAATGCCTCCCATAGAATGTCTTCTAGGGAGATGTGGACTTGGCACTGATCTACATGGGGCTGGAGAAGTTGAGACAGGATAAGGCACAACAGCCACTTAGATGCCAGAGGACTGGAGACCAGAGGGGGATGAGGTCGAACCAGGAAAGCCAGTTGGGACAGAAATGCAGATGCCCCTGGGACACCAGGCCCTGGCACAAAGTGTGCCCCTTACTGGCAGTCTGGGGAGGAGGAACACAAATTGACTTCAATTAAGTTCCCACTATCTGATGCAAAGGGGTTCCTAATTGTTATTGAACTTGCATTATTGAAAATACAAATAAATGTGTATTTTTTTTTTTTTTTTAGTTCTACCACTTTATTGCTACCAACCCATCTCCCTCCTCCCTCGTGCACACATGCTCAGTTATGTAATCCCATGGACTTCAGCCCGCCAGGCTCCTCTGTCCATGGACTTTTCCAGGCAAGAATACTGGAGTGGGTTGCCATTTCCTTCTCCAAAATGTGTATTTTTTAAGCTGATGAATACATTCTATGAAATTTGGACCTTTTACAGAGGAAAAGGGGGAAGGTCAGGCCTTCCCAGAGCATGGTCTTCCTTGACTATGATCACTTCCAATGCCATATAAGGATAGCAGCACAGCAAGAATAGAGATGGGGTGGGGTGGGAGGTGAGCTAAGTCACACTGATCAGCTCACAACACAGACTAGTCAAGGTCTATTTGGATGGAAAGAGCATGGTTTTGCCAAGTGCTAATAGTATGAATCACTCAAAAATTCATTTAACATTGTGGGGGAATGACTGTGAATGGGCATGGGTCTTCTTTGAGGGCTGATGAAGATGTTCTAAATCTGTGGTGATGGCTGTACAAATCTGTGAGCATCTGTGAGCATGCCATCACTGCTGACATGCATGCTTTAAATGCAGAGTTGTATGGTGTGTGAATTTCATCTCCAAAAACCATTTTAAAGTTCATTTGACAGGTATTTAAAAAATAGGTATTCTCTTACTGCCCTTCTGAGAAATGTGGGAGTGAGACAGGGAGGAATAAAAGCCACTATATAATAAAAGACACTTGCTATTGGCCAACGGGGGTCAACATTCTTTAGGGGTGACTCAGACGGTAGAAGCTCCTAGTTCAGTTCAGTTCAGTCGCTCAGCTGTGTCTGACTCTTTGCGACCCCATGGACTGCAGCACACCAGGCTTCCCTGTCCATCACCAACTCCCAGAGCTTGCTCAAACTCATGTCCATCGAGTCAGTGATGCCATCCAACCATCTCATCCTCTGTTGTCACCTTCTCCTCCTGCCTTCAATCTTTCCCAGAATCGGGGTCTTTTCTAATGAGTCAGTTCTTCACATCAGGTGGCCAAAGTATTGGAGTTTCAGCATCAGTCCTTCCAATGAATATTCAGGACTAATTTCCTTTAGGATGGACTGGTTGTATCTCCTTGCAGTCTAAGGGACTTTCAAGAGTCTTCTCCAATACCACAGTTCAAAAGCATCAATTCTTCAGCACTCAGCTTTCTTTATAGTCCAACTCTCACATCCATACATGACCACTGGAAAAACCATAGCCTTGACTAGACAGACCTTTGTTGGCAAAGTAATAATGTCTCTGCTTTTTAATATGCTGTCTAAGTTGGTCATAGCTTTTCTTCCAAGGAACAAGTGTCTTGGAAGGCTTCTAACCTTCCAATTCTGGCCCCCTGCAGCCTTTCAGATCTGGGGAGCTTAATAAGATGAGCTGAAACTGTTGTTGAGAATTGAGCGGGGAAAAATCCATCAGATGCTACTACACTTCCAGTAACGGCTCCTTCAGCATCACCAATTAGTATCAATTAGTTTTTGGAAAACAACATGTAAACCTGGGGAGGTATTTCTCACCAGTGAGGAGGAGACAGAGCCGCTGAATGCTGGTTCACAAAAAGAACGGTCTCTCAGCCAAACCCAGTTTCAAGTCCAAATTCCTCCTTTTAAAATCCCAGCTGTCACAGCTGCTGGGGATGTTTCCAATAGAGAGAGGGACTTCCACCGCCTTGTTGCCTAAGAACCCAACCAGATGAGATTGAAGCACCCACCCTGGGGCCACAGGACAACCTGCCTCTGCTCCACTATCCGGGAGGAGGTAGGAATTACAGGCTCAGCTGGATTTCACTGCCTTGTGCTCGTGTCCTGAGTCACTCAGTCGTGTCCCACTCCAGTACTCTTGCCTGGAGAATCCCATGGACAGAGGAGCCTGGCAGGCTACAGTCCATGGGGTCACAAGAGTCAGACACAACTTAGCAACTAAACCACTACTACCATACTCAATTTAAGTTATACTCAAGGTTGTAACCCTGGAGTAGGAAATGGCAACCCACTCCAGTATTCTTGCCTGGAAAATTACATGGACAGAGGACCTTGCAGGCTGCAGTCCACGGGGTCATAAAGAGTTAGACACGACTGAGCGACTGAGCACATTGGGACACACTCAAGATTGTAGGTGCAGCAGGATTTGAACCTTAGCAGCCTGAGATCTTGACCTTCATCCCCAGTCCAACCCTCTTCATCATGCTCACCATTACTGCCACCCACCATCCAAAGGAACATCTCTGTTTAGGACTTGGTTCTAAATACTGTACATTTTTGGATCAATAGACATCAAATCTGTTCTCTGGGAATGTAATCACTATTCCCATTTCCCAGTTTGGAAACAGACACATTGGAATGACGATCAAAGACTCAAACCATAGAGCAAGCCTGTGGCAATGCCAGGCATGCCAATTTGCCTCGTGGTATGGGTTCTGCTCATTTGGGAGGCTGCCCCAGCCCAGGGAGCCCCCAGTAGTGGGGCCACGCGACACTGATTGGCCGGCCTGGCCTTTCTGAACTTCCCTCCCCACTTCAGGGAAAGTGGGGAAAAAGGCTTTTGTGTGCATTGTGGTGGTACAGAATGCCCAAGGATGGTTCTGCATACAAAAGTGCATTGTTAGAGTAATTCCTCTAGCAGAAAGAAGAGAGGAGAATCCAATTAATAGGCCAGCATTTCAGGTTACTGGATGAGTTCTGTGCAGCCACCTTTCTCCCCTCTCTAGGTGCAAACTCATCAGTGACCCTCGAAACTGAAAAAATTAATCTGCTACCTTTAAGCAGGCGTGAAATGTTCTCAATCTACTTACATTTCCCTTTAATCAGGATGTGAAAAGCTGGGTCCCAAACAGCCTCCTCCCAGGGAGACTAACAGGCTGGAGAGAAATTGGATGAGAGAAAAAGTGTCAAATTCCTAAACTGAACTCTGGTTCCCGCCTTTGGAGGAGGAGTTTAATAAGGATATCAAGAAGAGGAAATGCAGATGAGGACACTACAAGAGGACTCCATGGGGAGTCATAAAGGGTTCATTCATAAAAAGTTATGCGTCCATTATGCCTGGAGTTTCACACACTGCCCTGGGAAAATATGCAATGCACAGTTTTTCAGAGCAAGATGCATACTTTCACAATCCACTCTAATCCGCTCTCCCTCCTGCCAAAGGGGCATTGACCTGCCTCCTCCCGGCAGATTTCATGGCACTGACCCCTCCCAGGGACCAGCTCGGCCCACACAATGCACTTGTTCCAAACACAAAAGTTCACTAACAACTGCATTTGGAAACATCAGAGCAGGCCAAATAGTTGGCAAAGAAGAACTCCTGCAAATGAAGAATGACGGTTACAGGCGCTGGGCCATGCCTTGGCTGCAGCACACTTGGCACACACACACACAGACATACACACACAAATACCTACACACACTCATTGCAAAAGTGTAAAATCTGAGCAAAACAAAAAACCCACACACAAAAACCATCACTGACAATGACGAACAGCAAAAGCCCCATCGAATCAATGAACGTGTGGTCAGAGTTCCCAGGATCTGTAGTGAGAAAATTCTTGTTTCAAGTTCAAGGGGTGGCTGGAAATCCCTCTGTCTGTGCCCATTTTCAGGAGCGTGCCTTGGCCCTCTCCAGGGAACTTTAGGAATAGAGAACGTCCCCCCTCCTGAGCTTTTCAAGTCTATCACGTTCCCTAGGGGGTATAGGGTGCCAGATTTAGCAAACAAAAATACAGGAAGCCCAGTTCAATTTAAATTTCAGATAAACAACGAATCATGCATTTTTATCTGGCAGTCCTATGGGGAGTCCCTTCTAGATTCACAGTCCCCTCACCCCATCAGCGGGACTTCTAAGTTCTGAACTGATCTCAAGCCACTAGCAGGCTGTGTGGCCCTGGTGAGTCCGCCTGCTCTTGGGGAGTGTGGGTTTCTCATGAAGGTGTGTGATGAAGTGACTCAAAGGTCCACACAATTCCATGTTCTCAAGAAACTCCTCCCACACAGCGTTTTTTTTGTTTTTTTAAATTCAATTATGAAATATTTGGATGCATTCTTATCAAAAAGCCAAATAATCCAGAAGTACACAAACCAAACCAGGAGGTTGCCCCCCTCCACCATTCTTTCTTTCTCCGAGGCAACCACCTTCTTTAGTTTGCTGAGAGCCCTTGCAGTCCATTTCTGTGTATTTGGTAGTAGACAAGTACACATGCACAAATATTTATCGGTAAGGGGGATCATTCCCTGAACCACCACGTGGAGATCCTGATTCAACAGTTTCCCAGGAATCTCATAGAAATCTTCCCCACTGATGCTGGGGTGCAGCCAGGTTTTGGAACCTCTGCGGCCAGGAGAGCAGCCCTCTGTTTTTATTTTGTTGCACCCAATCGGTGCTACCTACAAAGCCACGCCGCCCCATACACACTGCGTCTGCTCACGTTGGACAGGAAGCAGAAACCCAGAGAGTGTCCACCCTGCCATCAGGTGGCATAACCCATCTGTCCCGAAGTGCACACACTCCTGTCTGTCTGTGCCTGGCCTGGGAATCAGTTTCTTGCCTTGCCTTCCTGGACCACCGACTACCTGACTGACCCCCTACCAGTGATAACTTGGCACCCTCCACTCAAAGCCGGCTCTGGCTATGTTCCCACTCCAGAGGACACAAATTCCTACCTATGTGTACCTCTAGGAAGTTAAGCTCATGGCCCTCTGGACTGAGAGGACTTATGTGCCCTTCCCAGCAGTAGCTGATCTGGCTGAGACCCTTTGTCCATATGGAAGTTTAGTACCTGCCAGGCCCCCTGGGTCCAGCCAGACCTTCCATCCCTGTCTCTCCTGAGCTATTCCGGAATCTGACAGGAAGTTGGGCTTGGTCTGGCAGGGAAACTCCCCACCTTAGCGCTCTCCACTCTTTCCTGCTTCCATCTTTAGTCAGCTGTCATACTCGGCCCAGTCACTGGAAGCATCACAAGTATGGCTTTTTGCCCACGTGAAGATCTGCCAGGGACAAAGTTTGCACAGAGAACTTAACAGTGGTCCACCTCAGAAGCCCACCCTGAACAGCTGTCTATAAACAACCCACTCTCAGTGGAGACCCTCCCAACTGACTCCTTAGGCTCTGCTCCTCTTTCTGGTTCCACCATGGTTGACATTCCTGGGCCAAACAAGTCCCCATGTCCATTGTCCCGACACCGATGCCATCAGGCCTCTATATGACCTTAACTTTCCTTGGTCACCCTTAAAGATCTCTCTTCTGGTGATCAATCCTGAGTGAACTGACCTTTCTCTTTATGCCACCTGCCCACTGCCTCTTACTCAAAGGCCCACCTGCCTTTTCATGGGTTCATGTACTGTTGAGTTCATGTATTGTTCATCTTCCCAAAAGAATACATTTTTATCAGAGAAGAATTAGATAAACCAGGAACAACAAGAGAATAAATTTTATATCCATCATCTTGAAATAACCACGGTTATTTATTTATATTTCTAACTTTACTTAATGTTTATATTGTAGGTCACAAAATGGTTCCTTCCAGTTGAATCCAGCCTGCATGATTGTTTTCAGTAATTTTGCTTTGGGTAACTCGAGTCAGGATATTTACTGTTTAGTTTGCCACACTCTCCACCACTCCTCACTTTATTATACCAATGCCATCTCTCTCATTTAAACCTTATCCCTGCTGCTGCTGCTGCTAAGTCACTTCAGTTGTGTCCGACTCTGTGCGACCCCATAGATGGCAGCCCACCAGGCTCCTCTGCCCCTGGAATTCTCCAGGCAAGAATACTGGAGTGGGTTGCAATTTCCTTCTCCAATGCATGCATGCATGCTAAGTTGCTTCAGTCGTGTCCAACTCTGTGCGACACTATGGAAAGCAGCCCTGAAGGCATCTGATTTTGCAGTGCTTCATAATATATATGCTTTTGTTAAAACAGAATCTTACTGCATATCCATTTTGCAACACCTTTTGCATAGCAATGTACAACAAACATCTTTCTCTATCAATAAATAGTCCAACTTTGTTTTTAATGGCTGGATAGTTTTCTATGGAAAAGATGTATTATAATTTATTCATCTAACCCCTACTGTTGAATATTTAAATTGTTTTCAATGTTTCCTGCTTCAGTGAATGTCCCTGTAGCGAGAGCTTTGCACACTTCCTTAATTAGTTCCCTAGGATAAATTCCAAGAAGTGGAACGGCTGGGTCAAAGAGTATTCACAGTTTTAAAAGCTTTTAACATGTGTGGCCAAATGGAGTGTTCAGAGTTTTACAACGACACCAACCCGTGAGAGCTTCCTGTGACTGGTGGATGGCCCCTTCCAAACATTTAAGAGCATCGCAGAGAGCATCTAAGCGCGCCCCTCTTAAGGCTCTCTGAAGTCAACTCACCCAACAGGGGGGCTTTTCTCCAGTAACCATCCCGGACCTCCACGTAGTCATACCAGCACAGGCGGCTTTTAAACAAATCCATGGATGTGAAGTTTAAGACGATCTGTAAAGAGTTACCGTAAAGTGAGTTTTGGCAGCCAAGTCTGAAGAGTTTTGAAGATACATCTTGCATAGCGGTGTTCTCACATTACCCTTTAGCATACAGAGCTCTCAGACCACAGTAGGAGTGTCCTCTCAAAAATGCATTCACAGGAAACCTCATGACATTAAATAATAAACCTTAAACAGGATGAGGAGTAAACAGAGGAGATGGGTTC
The DNA here is from genome assembly GCF_963930625.1 of Muntiacus reevesi. NCBI lineage: Eukaryota > Metazoa > Chordata > Mammalia > Artiodactyla > Cervidae > Muntiacus > Muntiacus reevesi. The sequence continues at coordinate 140,543,043 of NC_089250.1, forward strand.
TATGGTTCTGTCTGGGGAATAACTTGAGCTTTTGAAGTCACTTAGTGGTTTACAGAAAGCAAGACGCATTAAAAACACAGGCCAGGATGCGTTGAGACTGGGGATTTGGGAGGAGGTAAGGGGTCAGTGAAGTTTAGAGATACGAAAAGATCTTAAAACATCGTCAATCATTCTAAAGGGCCCGGGGTGAGCCTGAGTGCATCCGAGCATCTCTGTGATCAATGTTCCCCTGGTCATGACCTCACTCTTCTGAGGTGTGGTGTGTTAATAACCTTCCAGCAGTTTCATTCATTCATTCATTCATTTCACCATTGTTAGTTGACCACCTACTGTGTGCCAGTCTGTGTCGGCCAATCAAGATAGAAAGGTCAGTGAGACAGATTTCTTGCCTGTAAGAAGCTCAGAGAAGGAGAGGAGGACAGATGTGCTAAATCAATGAAAACACTATGGAAGAAATGCTGAAAAGACAGGGATGAACAGAAAGGCATTCTGGAGCCTCGAGGAAGGAGAACTAGATTCTGCCCCAGGGACAAGGAGAAGGTTTCTTGGAGGGGGTGGCATTTAACCTAAGGGGAACGGGGATGCAGGGGTAGAGGAAGGCCAGACAGAATTTCGGTGCGAGGGCTTGACACAAGCAGACCAAGGAGACACTTGGAGAACTTTGCTGAGCGTTCTGTAGAAGTCATTGTGTGCATGTCTGGAGTGAGGGGGCAGGAGAGGTGAGAAGGGAGGTGGGTTCCGAGGGACTGGGAAGGAGGCTTCAGTTCCTTTGGACAACCCTGAGACCCCCTGAGGCCATTCAGTCGGTGCCTTAGTCCACAAGTGATGGAAGGGGCTGGGTGGCCCTGCAGGCTCAGCACATGGGCCCTGCACCCCTTCCAGCTCAGCCAGCCCAGACCGAGGTCAGGCTTGGCCTCTCCCCTCACCCCCGCTTGGAGCCCACCACGCACGTACCCAAGACTGTCTGGCTGCAGCTCTCCAGTGGGCTTCTTGTCTGCGCTTGGCGTGTCCTCACCTGTTACCTCTCAGCTCTTCTCTCCAGGGTCCTGCATAAGGGCAATGCCCCAGTCCCTGCACCCCTGACGTTTTCCCGCCCAGGGCCGTGGGGATTTGCTCACCGTCCATTCATCTTTTTCTAGCATCTTCACTCTCCTGCCTCCACTGACCACTTTCTTTTCTGTTCTTATAGCCCCGGGTCTTACGTCCCTAGGTAAACCTTGGAGGCTCTGCAGTGCTCGCCTGGTCACATGCAAAGGACTTGGGTCTTGTCCTCATTCTCTGGCCTCTCTGCTTGGAGTCTCTCCTCTCTGGTTTTTGCCACAGCAGCCTGTGCTCTGCCCACTGTTCTCTCTCCTCTGCTGGGTGCCCATTAACTGTGTTGCTAAGTTGCCAAGTTGTGTCTGACTTTTCGCGACCCCATGGACTGCAGCACACCATGCTTCCCTGTCCCTCACCATCTCCCAGAGTTTGCTCAAACTCATATCCACTGAATCGGTGATGCCATTACCTCGAGGGCACCTCAAAAGAAAAACATTGTCCTCCTAGCTTCCCTGTCTGTAGGGGACAGCCTCACCCCAGTCACTAAGGTGCTCTAGCTTGTGGTTAGTTCCCCTTGGCCTCCATTGTTTATGCCAGCACTGATGGACTTCCTTCCTTTGAGATGTCGGAGTCCCTGCTATGAGCCAGTCTCGCTCCCCTTCAGGCCTGCTGCACCCCCATCCCATTCTGCACACCAGGTCTTCTGGATCAATCCTGCACATACAGCTCATGTTTACCAGATCCCTCCTGTGCTCAGAAAACTTCGGCTCTCTATACACCTGTCTCATAAACTAAACTTGGCTTACTTTTCAGAGCCCCCAGCACCCAGCCTGCCTGACCTTGTTTTCCAGGTGCACCCTGATGTATCTGTGCTAATGGGTCCTTCCCAGACCCAGATCGGGGGCCCCTTCCTCCTCCCTGAGGCCTTCCTTGATCGTCCAGATACACTTGACTTTCCCTCTTTGGAACTTTCCCCCTCTCTTAGAGTGATTCTAAAGCAGGTGAACTCCCCCCTCTCTCTTAGAGCGGTTCTAGAGCAGGTGAACTTTCCTCTCTCTCTTAGCAGGTGTTTTTAGAGGCAGGAAGGTCTGGATATCCTCCCAGCTATGAAATCTTGGGAAAATACTTTCCCCTTGGGCCTTTAGCTTTCTCAGCTGTAAAACAACATGCCCACCACTGGGTTTTTCACGAGACTGCATGAGAAACTGTATATGGCAGGTATCGTGCCGTGCCTGGACATAATAGACACTCGATAAAGGGTGATTTAATTCAAGCCACACTGAGCGTACATCGTGCACTAAGTGCTCTTTGCATAGCCTATCTTGAGAGTGCCCACAGCTCCACAGTTCAGGTCTCAGGACAAGGAGCACCATCTTCAGCAGAGCTCTATAATCTCCTAGGAAATGAAGTCAGCACCGGAAAATAACCGGCCAGCTCACCTCCTGTGCTGTAGAGTGTGTGTGTGTGTGTGTGTGTGTGTGTGTGTGTGTGTGCTGTTACTCTTCTTTCAATCTGCCTGTGGATTGGAATCACTTCAGAAGTTAAAAAAAGTACTGGTGCTGAGCAAATGCCCCTCCTTCAATTAAATGAGATTTCCTAGGGGTGAAGAAAGGACTCTCAACTCTAAGTCTCTTGAAGACAGAGGTTATACCTTAGATTTCTTTCGTCTCTCTCACAGTGCTGGAATTCAGGAAGGAAGGGCTCGGTAATCCTTGCTAACTGTTTGCAATATAATTCTTTAGCCTTTGCTTTGTAAAATTGCAGAACGGAAATGTTATTACAACTTCCTCGGTAACATGTTCACAATGTAAATGAATGGATAATTATTCAGGCTAATTATTTAGGTCTATTAGTGAACCATGAAGACCACAGGGGAAGAGGTTGATGCACAGGAGGCGAAACTCAAATCAATCAAGTTTGCTGATTACTAGCACCTCTGGAGAAGGCTGGATGAAGTCAAAGTTGAAATAATTGGGGCTGGAATTTCAATGATATATTCTCCCTGCTCCAGTCAGCATATATAGTCTCCCTGCCCCAGTCAGCATTTATAATTAGGGCTTGGTGAATCTTCTGCTGTTCACACATACCACATAGCCTCTGCTATTCAGGGCAATTCAACAGTTTAGGGATTACCACATCCCTTCCTCTTCCTCCTTCTCCTTCTTCCTGCCTCCCTCCCCTGGAAGCCTCCTGCAGGTACAAGCACAGCAAACCTGCTCAAGGCAGACTGGTCTGAAGTCTCTTAGGTTCAAGATGACAACCACACTGTTATAAATGCCTAGAACCAAAGGAAGGATGTGAGCATGTGGCTGTTTGTGTGTGTGTGCATGTGAGTCTGTATGTATGAATACATGTTTAAATGTCTAGCCTGTCCCCTTTGTGGAATAATTTAGGATGATTAACTATCCAGACTCTCCAAATCAAATTGTCTGGGGTCAAATCCCAGCTCTACCACAAACTGAGTAGCCTTAGGCAAGTTCATTTCCTTACCTGCAAAATGAGTGTGGTAATAGTCACAGGAAGTGAAGATTAAATGAGAGACTCCACATGCTATGCCGAGAACAATGCCTAGCCCATAGAAAGTGCTCATAGTCGTTCCTCACCATCATTTCTCTTTAGTTATCACAATATGTTTAACTTCACATTTAAGTGGACATTTTTTTGAAGTGATGAATTAGGAATATTCTGAAGAATGGCTACAGGTACTGGAAAATCCAACACCCCCCCACTGCACCCCCAACTATTATTTTTTCCATTCAGCCACTCATCTATCTACACGTCCACAAATACTTCTTGTGTGACTCTGTGCCATGGGCTGTATTGAGTGTTGGGGGTGAACCACGTCTGTACTCAAGGAATTTAGGGTCTAGAAAGGGAACAGCCATGTAAGTCAGCAGTCAAGATACTGTGAGACAAGTCACGACAGGAATGACTGCAGGAAGCTAGACACAAGGGGCAGAGAGGACATTTCACAGGTAGCTGCATCTAGGTTGAGAGGACCTGAAGGACCTGTGGTTTTATAGAGAGATGTAGGGGAAAAAAACAAACTTCGAGGTGCAGAAGCCCCAGTTCCCAGTTCTATATCTTGTAGTGGATGGGGGCAATTTTTTAAATGTCTGAGATTCAGATCCTTTGTTCATATAATGGAGATAAGAAGATGAACCCTGCAGAAGGGTTAAGAATATACCACTCCTGCACCAGGGCAAAAGAGACCCCTGCCCTGGGCTCAACTTTAGAGGGTTGTGGAATCTTCAGAACCAAAGGAATGTGCCTACCCAGGATTTCCCCAGATCATAAACCCTAAACTGCACCCAGGACAGGAATTCAGGGTGTGCAAGGATCTCTGCCTTGGATCCATCCTCCCAAAGGTGGACAACACAGATGGCCAGTCCACCTCCACTAGAAGGGGAGCCCAGCAACAGCTGTTTGCAAGGTAGGTGTGGAGAATGCTTGGGACTGTGGGCTGGGTGTTGCCCTGGTTGCTCCTAGATGGAACTGGGGCTGGGAAGAGGAGGAGGGGACAGCCATGGTTGGGGGCTAACTCTCCTTATAGTATCACTTTGATACACAGCACTCTAAAGTGTCAAGAAATTCTAAGTTGGTCCCTTGCCTTCCAGAGCATCCTGATGGTGTCTTTATCAAGGTAGGAGGATAGTGCCTACTTTGTTTTACCAGATGTGAGCTTGATTTAGAACTCCAGTGGACATGTAGTACATAGGCCTCTATTTGTATGGGGGAGGCGGGTGGGAAAGTCCAGAAATCATGAACGTTCAGCAAGTTTGCCCAGTAACTGGCACATAGTAGGTGCTCATAACAAAACATAACAGATACCATTACTGCTATGAAAAATAACACTAATTCCTCATGCCTCACCCAACTCAAAGAATGCAAAGCATTTCCTGAGGTGGTTTCATACCTACCTTTTCCCCTGGAGTGACCGATATCCTCCATACACAGTGGGAGTAAGAAGGGTAGCCATTCGGGAAACCAGGTGCAGAAAAGTTCCCCATCGTGTCCTGCAGGGTCTCCCCACATGCTGCGCAAGCAAAACAACACGTGTGATTCGGGCATGTGCACGCGCTTCCCGCCCATGGACAGGACTGCTAAGCAAATTCACTGTTAACCAGCCAAAGCCCCAGGAACACCCTGCCGAAAAGCATGGCAGGCAGATTGACATTCTTCTGACCAATAAAAGCAAAAACTAGGCCTGGGGGCCAAAAAGTAACACCCTAAATGTTTCCTCTGAGGCTCTCAGGATTGAGCACAGCCTAGAGCTGGCTTTGAATTCAGCTCTCCAGCTGGCTGTTTGGTGGTGGGCACATGTCCCAGCTTTGCTGGGCCTCAGTTTTCTTTACCTGTGAAATGGGTGGGACCTGCTTAGAGGATTAATGAAACCATCTGCTTTACATGAAACGGCTCAGCACAGTGCTTGACACAGCATGAGTACCCCCTACATAGCAGCCATTATAATTACTGCTAATAATATCTGTGGCAGAGAAAATACAAAAGGGCATGCATGTGAAGCAAAAAGAGAAAACAAAACACTTTGAAATGTACACCAGCTGTTAAGTGAGATCTTGTCTCTTCTTTTTCTGCTACCCACCTCTGAAAGAGCATGGAATAGTCAAGAAAAGGAAGGAAAATGACCAGCAGCACAGGAAGCTGGCACATTCTACAGTGGGATATTCTTCCCTTGAATGTTTGAGGGCTGCCTGGAGTCTGGAACCTAGTCCTATGTATGTGAGCAGTATTTCTCCTAATCTGTCCTCAAAAGAAACAATGTCTGTAGGCATAAGCTTGGAAGCTGTGCGTTTCATATCCCTTCACCTCTAGGGATTCAGAACTCAAAGGCAAGAGCATTGGTTTGCTGAGCGCCCCCCGACTCGTGGGGCCACCTCCAAAGTGTGGGACACACACTTCCTTAGGCTTCTTTTCCTCCATTCAATGCGGCCTCCGCATGGCAACCACCTTCACTTTCAATGACTGCTTGAAACTACTTGAAGATGCAGTTTGGGGAACTTAGGAAGGGATGGCTGGAGAACGGCCCATCCTTGACCTCAGGAAATCCTGGATATCGGGGCTTCGATATCATGTTACTGAACAACTGCCAGGCATCATGAGGATTACGCCCAGCAGTCAACACCCCTGAGGGTTCTGTGGAAATTATTTTAGAATAATCATCAACATTCTGCAGGGACAGACACATTACTGTATGGCTCCATGGTATTTACCAGCTGCTTCCAATCCTTCAGGGGGAAGTAAGAGGCATACATATACACATTATAACTAAATAAATACTATGGCATTTCCCAGGGAATGCTATAAGATTTCTCTTTCAATGCAGCAGGGTTATATGATACATGTGTCCTGTATTTCAGCCCTAAAACACCCCCAGACGACTAATAGTTGGATGGACACATTTCCTAGAGTTTCATGATGGAGCAGTCCCACACGGTCCTCTGCACACAAGCTGGGGCAGCCAGAGGGCTTTCCTGGGCAGGTTCAGGACACAGATGGTCGGGAAGTGGGTTGTAGGAGGAAGTGAGTCTCCCAGAACGGCGGCCTGGGAGGGAAGCAGCGCCAGCACTGCCATCCTACAGGGACCAAGTAAGGTTGTGGCTTTATGAGTGAGTGCATCCTGCCGGCAGTATGGTTAAAGAAAAAAGGTGACAGGCCAATTTTCAAAGACTGCCCCTATTTCAAATATTCTGTCCTATGATCATATGCAGGTCTGGTCTAAGAGTCTGGAAAAGATAAGCAGACCTTTCGGTAGCGGAGTTTCCTTTTTCCTCTCTAAGCCACCAAATTGCCTTTTCTCCTATCACTGGTGGAGACGTGCCTGCTGTCAAGTCGTGCTTTCCACTGAAGCTCAGCAACTTAAAGGGGCTGACGTGAGTTTCTCCTAGGGTGGCAAGCAGGTGCGGTGGGGTGGTGGGGGGAGGTGATGATGCTGAAGACCATGAGATAGAAGCAAAGAGGGCAATCTCAAGGGGTGGGGCTTCTGAACCGGAAGAGAAACAGACATCTGCTGGGATCCAGTGTCCTGTCCGCTCTCCAGTGGCAGAATATTGGCCACCGATGAGCACCTTGGACGGTTAGGAGAGCCTGAGATCACAGAAGTGACTTCATTTACAGCACTGAGATACCCTCTGCCTTCCAGTGTTTGGGAAGCCGGCTTCCACTCTTCCAAAAACATGCTCCCTCACTCTGCCTTTCTGCAAAACCCTGGGTTATTGTTTTACTAAACCCACCTCCCTGACTCCCTTAGCAAGGAGAGCACTTTCACACCTGTGGCACGCACACCGTGTTGGACCCCCGTTCACTGTTGTTCCACTATGACTTCTTCCTCTTCTGACCATCAGGGCTTTGCCAGAGAGTTCCAAAGCTTCCCACAAGTTAAGTTGTGGCCTCTAAGAGCCATCATTTGCTTCATTGCCTGCAACCACTCCACCGGTTGGGCTTTCTGCACTGTCTACCGCCTCCTAACAGCAGCACACTGGGAATGACAGCTGCCAAGGGAGAGACTCTTCACACTCCCCGAGGTGTCTTCCCAGCCCCGGGGAAGCTTGCAAACAGTGGTTGAGAGGTCTGTGGTGCTCCAGAGGCCCTGGAACCCCGTGATTTACGGTTACCTGGGCACTTGTATAGCTTCCTGGCTTGAGCTATGTCTCCCTGACTGAGCCGCACCCGCTGGCCGATGGTTGGCCTGACACCATTGTCATCTCGTCGGGGGAGGATGGTGTCCAAGAAAACTCCTCTATAGGAAGAAAGGAGAGAGAGAGAAAGAAGAATGAAAAGTCAAGGCTGTCAGGCCGTCCGTGTGGGGGTTTAGAGTCTTCATGTCCTTGTCCACACCCCATCCACATTCCCACTCCCTGGCCTGCCCACCCTTGGTGGTGTGACTCACGGGGCTGCCTTGCCTGGCGCTGGCATGTTAGCATTCCATTTCCTCAGCTGCCAGCTCCCTTTCCAATGGGAAAATGACTCTGCCAAGTTTAAAAATATGCCCTAGCCCAGTGGCCCTGAGGGCTTCCTTACTGAAGCGTCCTGAGCATCTCCACAAATTCCCTGACAGGTCCAGGCCTCAGGGTCCCCCCCACCACTGCCCCCACTGCACAGTTGCAGGGAGCACCATTCAGAGATGACCATGTGAGTGGCGCCCTCTGGAGTTGTGCAACGGGCAGCTCCCAACGTGGACAGGTCTTGGAGAGGCTCCAGAGAGAGCTTGGGAACCAGTACAGTGAGAGGTTCTCAGGGAGGGGCTGGTCAGCAAGAGCTGGTTGATGGGTTGGTGAAAGAAGGCGTTCAGGGTTTAGGGGCCTTGCTGGCAGGAGGGATAATCAGATGGAAAATGGGCTGAATACAGAGGACAGGAGGTAGTCAGGACAGCTCTGGCCTAGAGATCTCTGTCTAAGGCCTGACTGCCACCTGGTGAGCTCAGACAAGTCCCTTCCCTCTCTGAGCCTCAGTTCGCCCCTCTGGACAGTGAGAGGTTGGTTTAGATGGTCATGGCAGTCTCTTTGAACTTAACCATCTCGTTCTGCTCCAGTGGGAATGAAAGCTAAGAGGAGCAAAGCAGACAAAAGCCCACCAGCCTGCCTGGATGACACTGGCTCTCTTCACATCCCCCTGTCATGGGCGTGGTTAATCCCCTGCCTGACCCTCCCACTCTGCTTCCAGACCCCAATCAGGGACCTCTCCTGGAGGGCAGGGCCTTCTCCAGTTACCACCCTGTTCCTTTCCATCCATTCTTCACCAAGAATCTGGAAAGAACCGTCTCCACACTAAGCCTGGCTGCCTCCTGCTCCATCACTCCTCAATCCAGCTGCGACCTGACCTCACCAGCAATGGTCACCAGTCACCAGCCAGTGACCAACGAGGTGGGTGAACCCTTGTCAGTGCTCAGCGGCTCTCTCTGCAGCATGATCACCTTTGCCGGCCGCCCCCCCCTTCTCAGACTCTCCTCTCCCTGGCCCCCCAGGCACTGCTCTCTCAAGTTAGGATCTACTTCTCCTGCCTCCTGGAAATGCTATTCCTAGGATTCCGCCCTCTCCCTCTTCTCTCCTCTCTCCTGCTCCACCTGCTCTCTGGGTTTTAACCAACATCTATAGTGTTAGTCGCTCAGTCGTGTCTGACTTTTTGCAACTCCATGGATTGTAGCCCACCAGTCTCCTCTGTCCATGGAATTTTCCAGGCAAGAATATTGGAGTGGGTTGCCATTTCCTTTTCCAGGGGATCTTCCCGACCCAGGGATCGAACCCAGGTCTCTCACAATGCAGGCAGATTCTTTATTGTCTAAGCCACCAGGGAATACCTATAGGCTGACAGCTAATTCTAATTCCAGTTCTAGAACCATCTGCTAAGAGATATGTCTAGTGACCCCTCCACTGCACTGTCCTATGGAGTTCTTAAATCCAATTCATTCAAAACCTAATGCACTCCATTTTCCTGCTCCTTCCATGAACCTGAGACTGAATTTGAAGGTGCCCTTGGCTTTGTCTTCTCCCTCTCACTCCCTTGTTGAAACCAGGAACCAGGGCCAGTCTGTAGCACGCTTTATCCATTCTTTGAATCTGTGCCCTCCTCCTCATTCCGGACCACTGCCCTAGCTATCAGCATTCCCTTCCTGAACTCTTTCCAGTAGTCACCCCACTGTAGGCTCAGCCACTCTTCACTCCCCACCCAATGCAGCAATGTGATCATCCTGGATATAAGGGCAGGCATGTGTCCGCTCCGCTTGGAGGCCTTCACCCACTTCAGACCATCACCCACTTCAGCTCCAGGCCCAGGACTCGCTGGCTTCAGCCTTCTTCTGACTCCTCCACCTTTACCATAAACAACCTCATCCTCCTTCTTGCCCTAAACATGCCCCTAAGCAAGCTGTCCTCTGCCAAGGCTGCCCACCACCCATCTTCTTCACTACCAAACTCCTGGTCATTCTTCAAAACTCCAGCAGATGGCTATCCCTTTTAGAAGTCTTTCCCGAGCACTTTCTATCCCTCACATCCTGAGTGAGTCGTTCCCTCCTTTGGGTCTTTCTTGTCTAATTCGATATGATTCTTCTTATCAAACTGTATTATCTTTTGGGATTGATGATAATTATCTTCTGTGCTAAACAGTAAATTCCTCCAGCAGAGAGACCAGGTCCTTCATCTCTGCCCTCAAGGGAACTGTAGCAGAGCAGACCTCAACAAAGGCTTCTTGAATTAAATCCCATAGCCAAGACAGGACACTGGCATCAAAAGGTTTTGCAAAATAGCTATGTAGACTCAAAAGGGAATGCAAAAAATGCCTGCTACCTAGTTAGTAGCTGCTCTCTCCTTTCTCTTCTCTCTCACTTTCAAATGTTTTCTTTTCCCTAAGGTCAGCATTACCTTTGAAAATATATATTAGTCCTTGTTTCTTCCTTTTTGTTTTGTTTTGTTTGTATTTCTTCTTTTTCTAAATCATATTTCAAGCTCACTTTCTTTTCATTGTTAACCAGGTTGTCTGCCGATGTCCGTTTCAGAATCGCTTGCCCCAACATTTAACCACCTGGCCTGTCTCTCACTATTGCCTCATCTCTGGGTCCTTTAGAGAGACTTTTGTAGAATCCCTGGTCTCCCTCACAGACCTCACCGGTTTCACCAAGTGTGAAACCACAAAGGATGGCTACATAAAGTTCTAAATTCAGTCACCTGTGAATCTAAAAATGTGTGCTTCTGCTCCAATATAAAACGTATTTACTTGTAATTGTTGTCTTGATTCCCCTGGAGAAAGACATTTTGCAGCACAAAATGCAGGGCTCGGTATAATCTCTTGGCAACTCAGGCTAACTGACACTGTGGAAACTCACACGGGGCAGGCGACTCGGCCAGCAGCCTGCTGTGTGGGCAGTGTGTGTTCATACACACTGTCCATTCATGGGAACTGCCTACGTGCCAGGACCTGGCTGAACCCTCTAAATGCACCCTCTCATTTAATCCTCATAACACCCTAAGAAGCAGGTGCTGTTGTTATGCGGGGTCCTCTCTGCGGGTGAGAACACCAACCTGCAGAGCCTCAGAGACTCACCCGAGGATAAAGCTAGTGATGGGGAGCCAATTCTGGACCTGAACGCAGGCAGGCCTGGACACCCCCTCCTGACATCGTCCTCTCTCCAGCTGGTGTTTCCCACCACCCAAGAAACAGATCTTCAGGTGCGTTAGACTCCTGATAGAGTTAGGAAGTGAGGAGACTTCAAAAACCAAAGAAGCAGGAGCAACCACGGCTCACAGTCAGATGGCTCTGCAAGCTGAGAGCCCTTCCCACCTCCCCCCAAGCACATCCTGGGGCGGGCAGCACTGCGGTGGGCTCTGGAAGATGTTTACCACAAGAGACGTCCCTGTGTAAACCGCTGCAGTCACATCCCCCCTTTTATGTAGGACAACCCTTAGCATTGACATTCTGCTAAACTAAGAAAAGCTTTGGCAGATGCCCTTAGGGAATAAAACTGTCAGCTCGGAGTTCTCCAAACAAAGACGCTTCTGTACCAGAGAACTGTCTCCTCATCTCTTGGACTCTTGCCCACGAAACCTCCAAAGATATCACTCCCCACAGCCTGGGTCCAACCAAGGGGAGGAGGCAAGAACTGCAATAAACTAGAAGGAATGAAGTTGGAAGCAGACAGCTCAGTTGTAAAGACACATGAAGACTGAGTTTCCCAACAGCAAGAATAGCATTTGCCCCAGAGATGAGAGAATGTTCTGTAGGCATTTTTTGGTCTTTGGCAGAATCAAAGATGATAGGTAGGCTAGATCCAGGGGACACCTGAACAAGAGTAATGCCAGAGGGCTAAGAAGGGGGGGGGGGGGAAATTTAACAAAAAGTAGATCAGGAAAGACCCCTAGTTAAAGACTCCATTGATAAATATCCCCATTGAACAAAGTAGTTTTCTGAAAATCCATAAAGAAAATTAGCATAGAGGACACGGCGACAAAATAGATCTCCTGGGACCATTCTCAGTTCTGGGGCAGGGTGTGAAGGTAACTACGGTGGATTGTTAAAATAACAAATTGTGCCTCCTAACAGCCATATCTCTTGGCAATGTGAAGTTACAAGTACTCCCATTAAGAGGTAGAATGTCTTTCATCATCACTTGAATCTGGGCTAGACTTGTGCCTTGCTCTGGTCAATAAAATGTGACAAAGATAATGGCATGCACATTCTAAAGCCTATGTCTTAGGAGTTTTAATGGTTATTGTCGTGGCAGTAATCCCAGGCAAGACCAGCAAGGAATGAATCAGGATGACCCACACAGTGTCATTAAAAAAATAAGCTGTTATAAACTGCCAAGTTTGGGGGTAGATGGTGCTGTGACAGGGTTTCCCAGGTGGTGCTAGTGGTAAAGAACCTGTCTGCCAATGCAGAAGAAGGAAAGAGACTCGGGTTCAGTCCCTGGGTTGGGAACAGTCCCTGGAGGAGGGCATGGCAACTCACTCCAATATTCTTGCCTGAAGAATCCCATGGACAGAGGAGCCTGGCAGGCTACAGTCCATAGGTTTGCAAAAAGTTGGACACAACTGAAGGGACTTAGCATGCATGTCAGGTACAGTGACAATAGGTGACGTCATGGTAGCAGGAGGGAGTGGGCTTCCCTGGTGGGTTAGAAATTTTAAAAAAAAGAAAGTTTTTTTTCTGAAAAGACAAGAAAAGAAATGTTGGTGTCAGAAGAGAAGATTTGTCTGCATTCTTGCCGTGGGCTCTAGTTACAGAACTTTGCATAGTAACTGGTACATTGCAGGCATGGAGAAGGCAATTAAGCTTCTACAATCCATTAGTAGTAATCTATCTGAAATTTCCTACATAATAGAAATGTGTAGATTCTTCTTAATGAAGTGACCACTGTATCTGTATATGGGAAGAATTGTTGTCAGATGATGGACATTTATTCCCTCACCAAGTCCCCAGCACTACAGATTTCCTGTCTCCTTGGACTCATTCATTAATTTGTTCATTTGACAAATATTTATGGAACAGCTACTCTGTGTCAGGCACTGTATTGAGTGCTGGGGAATAGAAGAGAATGTGGTGGTTTCTATCCACAAAGACCTCAGTTCAGTGAGGGAGAGAAGAATACAACAGATAAATATTTTTTTTTTGATGTGGATTATTTTTAAAGTCTTTATTGAATTTGTTATGATGCTGTTTCTGTTTTGTGTTTTGGTTTTTAAGGATCAAATCTGCACCCTCTGCATTGGAAGGTGAAGTCTTAACCAGTGGACCACCAGGGAAGTCCCAACATATAAATAATAATAAATGAGTTTATACAAATAATTAATAGATAAGTTAAAAAGCAATATGAAGAGTTTTGGCATCTATAAAAACAAGACCCAAGGTACAAGGACATGGAACAATGGATTGGTTCCAAATTGGGAAAGGAGGAAAATCAAGGCTGTATACTGTCACCCTGCTTGTTTAACTTATATGCAGAGTACATCAGGTGAAACACTAGGCTGGATGAAGCAGAAGTTGGAATCAAGATTGTCAGAGAAATATCAATAACCTCAGATATGCAGATGACACCACCCTTATGGCAGAAAGTGAAGAGGAACTAGAGAACCTCTTGATGAAGGTGAAAGAGGAGATTGAAAAAGCTGGCTTAAAACTCAACATTCAAAAAATGAAGATCATGGCATCCAGTCCCATCATTTCATGGCAAATAGATGGGGAAACAATGGAAACAGTGAGATACTTTATTTTCTTGGGCTCCAAAATCACTGCAAATGGTGACTGCAGCCATGAAATTAAAAGACTCTTGCTCCTTGGAAGAAAAGCTATGACCAACCTAGACAGTGTATTAAAAGGTAGAGACATTACTTTGCCAACAAAGGTCCGTCTAGTCAAAGCAATCATTTTTCCAGTAGTCATGTATGGATGTGAGAGTTGAACCATAAAGAAGGCTGAATGCCAAAGAACTGATGCTTTTGAACTACGGTGTTGGAGAAGACTTTGCAAGTCCCTTGGACTGCAAGAGGATCAAACCAGTCAATCCTAAAGGAAATCAACCCTGAATATTCATTGGAAGGACTGATGCTGAAGCTTCAATACTTTGGCCACCTGATGCCAAGAGCTGACTCATTGGAAAAGACCCTGATGCTGGGAAAGATTGAAGGCAGGAGGAGAAAGGCATGACAGAGGACAAGATGGTTGGATGGCATCACCAACTCAATGGACATGAGTTTGAGCAAGCTCCAGGAGACGGTGAAGAACAGGGAAGCTTGGCGTGCTTCAGTCCATGGGGCCGCAAAGAGTAGGACACGACTGAGCAACTCAACAACAACAAGGTACAAGCTTCTCAGTTGGACCAACTTGACCTTGATTCCCTGAAAAAAATCAATACTTTGGCTCCACTTAGCAACCCCCAGAGCTAATGTGGTGCAAGTTGGCTATTCCCTGCATCACTTCCCAACTCTGTGAGTCAGTACCACCCCCACATCCAAGCATCCCACCTCCAACATCTGCAGAGGGGGCACTCATCCTGCCTCTCAGAGCCCCAGGTTAGGTCCAAAGTCTCCATTTCCCAGGCTGGAAGAGGAAGCCTCAGATTCCTATATGGCAATGTGCGAGATCATACGCGTCAATCCTTCACCCATTCTGGAAGGGCTCAGAAAACATCTGTTCCAACTCTGTCATGAGGGAACTGAGACCCAGGAAGGTGGAGATCTGATCCCAAACAAAGCTGCCCCTAATTACTATCCAGACCTCCTTCAACAGCAAGGTGCATGGTGAACGAGGGCTAGAATTCAGCCTTCGATTCTCAGGTCAGTGGTCTCTTCATTACATCATATTGCCTTCTGTATCTTCTGATAAAGAGCCAGAAGAAGAGTAAAGAGTAAAGAGAAGTGGGTAGGTCATCTTGGAATACCATGCCAGGTATTCCAAGATGCTGACTTTGGGCCAAACGCCACCCACTAAAGCACTGGAGAGCTCCTGCGTGGATGCAGGATGGCGATCATAACTAACTCGGTTATGTGGCCAGAGGACCAGTGCCCCCTTGGAACTTGGGATGCTGAGATGTGGAGGATGTCACCCATGTCACCTTATCGACAGGATGCTTTCAGAAGCTGTACCCAAGAGCCTAGAAGTCTGGGTAAACAATGTCCTTTCCACTCCCAAGAGCTGTACGTCTCTTGAACTAATGGTTTCCTTTGATCTTGATGGACATAGAGACTCATGAAATAGACTGTTTCCCTCTTTGCTATGACCTGCTAGGAAGCATGGGGCAGGATTTGCTGCCAACCCCACAACCCCACAGAATATGGCTTATATTCTGAATACCAACTAGATTCCAAGCTTCAACTTAGCTATCTACCCTTATTTTTTCCCTCTTCACACCTGCAAATCTCCTCACCTAATTTATTTTTCTTGTATATATTGGAATCACCTTAAATCTTATTTAATGATTAAATAAATAAAAAGCTGATTTTAGGTTGAAACTAAGGGGAAAAAATGCCAAGAGAGAAAAATAACTCGAGTGGAAAGATCTACAAAACTGGGACGAGCAGTGAAACACTTCTCTATACAAAATACTTACATGATAAGAGTGGGATAATACGGTAATATAGAAGCAAGGGTAATATGCAAAATACTTAACACTGGGTCCAGCACAGCATGAGCTCATCAAAACTGATCCTGCTGAGGCCAGCCATAAATAACTGGCCTGCCCAGGCTTGAGGACACCAGCCACCATCACATGTGGCCAGCAGGCAGGAGTCCTGGATTTTTGTTCTCATTCCAACCTCCGCTACCTGTGAGCCCCCCAACTGGCTGGAGCCCCACTTTCTTCTAAAATGAACCCCTGATTTACCACCCTCCCCAGTCTGACACAGTCTAGCTTCCAGTAAACCACACCTCTTCTAGGAGACCTGGTTGGATGTACTTTAGAAGAGGGCCCCACCCGCTGGAAATTTTACGCAGAGCCTCTAAGTTGTGATTCCAGCCAACCCCTCAATAATTTCCCTTTTCCAGTTTGCTGCTTGTGACATGAGGGCATGATGAAACACCAGCTTCACAATGGGATTCAATCTTATTAGCAGGAACCTGATTAGATTATATTTCACTGCAGCCCAGAGGCCACCGTATTTCAAGGACAGACAGGCCCACTGTGCTAGGAACATGCAGAGACCTGCTCTCCGCAGACCTCCTGGAATCCGACCCCCGCCTGCGGCAGGCACAGGACCACACAGATGAGGCGTAACCATAGATTCCGACCTTGAGAAGGTGTTTCGGGCGTAGTGCATGATGCTGTCGAAGTCGTACATCTCTCCCAGAGAGCTCACTTCCCCAGCTTCCATTTTTAAGAAATTATACTCCTGACCTGTGACACAACACTCTGTTAAGGTCTTTGAAAACCAAGGCAGGCACCTGAAAGGAGGCAGAGGAGGGAGAAGGAGGGCCCATAGCAACTTCCGAGAGCTCTGTTAGTCAGTCAAACGACAGGCTTGGTGGTGGTTCTTCTTGTTGTTTTTGACAGATTAGAAATTTGAAACTTAGAACAGCTCTATGTGGTCCCAACCCCACCACCCAACACCCCTCCCAATGCCTCTCAAAACTCTTAAGGTAAGTTAATAGACAGGTTAGTTATGAAATTTAAAAATTGCCTTTAAATCTCTAGTCTTGCTATTGAAGGAATAAAGAAAAGAAATTCAATATTTAAGTTCAACCTCAGATTCACTATTCAGACTCTTGAAAGCATTTTTAAGTCAAATATATGATTCAATCAGTGACTTTCATGTTCAATATGAATTTCTGTATAAAACTGTTTAACACAGGGAGGTATTTTTAAGAAATCTAGACAATTTATCTGCCTTGGGATAGGCAGAAATACTGTTTTTCATGTACTTGTGTCCTAATTATATTTCAGTTTCAAAAATATGTGTTGCCTACATCAGCAAAAATGAGCCTTAGAAAAGCAACTGGGAGAACTCTTTTTTTGGATGAGTAGCTTTGATGCTGCAACAGTGTTCTGGTCGATTCTGTTCCTGTTAGGAAATGGAGTTGGATTTCACAGTCCGTTACGACATGGAATCATTTTGCTTCTGCTCTAACCTGAAAGCTCTAGCAGATGACCTCCCAGGAAGGACCACAGATGGACAAAGGACAAAATGCTGGTGGCAAAGGCCTCCATACTTACAAATGAGTGTCAGTCTGCCCTTCTCTTTCCTCCTTCCTGACCCCATGATGCTACCTGCCTGACTGCTGGCTTCTCGGCTCCATACAGACTCCTTACCTGGCTGGATGTTTTCTCTGATGATGGTTACATGCTGGTCTCTGTCTGGCCGGGTGTGTTCATGCCAGAACCCAACCACATGGCCCAGCTCGTGGGCCACAATGCCAAACTTGTCACAGTTTTTTCCAATGGATATGGCCTGTGGGCCTCCACCTCGGCGCCCAACATAGGAACAACAGCTGGACAATTGCAGAAATACCCAGGTCAGCAGATCAGGGAATGAAGCTTGAAAACAATCTCATTGTCCAACTTCCCTCCCAAGGCAGGAATTCCCTCCAAAAATGGCTCTTGACCTTTTTGGTGGCCTGGAGAATCCTTAGAAAGATACGGCCTCTCCTCCAGGAAAAAAGTACATACCTTCCCCACCCTTCTATCCCTGAGTCTCTGATGACAAGGCAGAGACAAAGGAAGGAGCCCCTGAGTTTCTGTAAAGCATGAGTCTTTTTGCTATTATCAGAGGAGCCTTAGAGATGACTTCCCTTCTGGGCACAATTATTTTTTAAAATATATATTCATTGTTCCTAATATAGAAAGCTGTAAAAAGTAAATTAAAATGGCCCATAATCCCACCACTCAGATAACTTCTATAAAATGTTTAAAAAATACATGCCCATGTCACAAAAGATTTAAGTACAGTATTAAGGTTCCAAAGATAACTATTGTTGACAGCTTCTCAAATTCTAGTCCAAAAAATGTAATACATCTGTATATACACATATAATATTTTTAATTACAAAATACATCATGTATATTGTCCTTCATCTTGCCTTTTTTCCTCCTTAATTCATAGATATTTTCATAACAGTAAATGCTAACCTAATTTTTTTCAAAGCAACATATATTAAAATTTATTTAGTCAGTCACTTATTAACACACATTTAGACTGACTTCAGTTTTTTCTATTTAACGGAAGCCTCAGGGAAGAGGGAGACAAAACAAACAACAAAATACAAAACAAAGAAACCGCTGGAGTCTTACTTGCTTCTGTTTGGGTAAATTCCGAGCAATGGAATCAATGGATAAAAGGATATGTGCATTTGATATTTTGATAGATACTATCAAGTTGCAATCCCAAAATGTTGTGTTTTTTTATATGCCCATTAATACTATGTTAAATAGCCCTATTTCCCCACAACTGGGCCAGCCCTGGTTTTGCCAAACTACTTTTGCCAATTGGATAGATAAAAAGTGGTATTTCACTGAAGCTGGATAGTTTTCCATGTTTTATGTGATGTTTATATTTTTTTCTTGTGAACTATGAGATCACATCTTCCTCCAGTTGGGGAGGGGGGAGGGTTGTCCATCTTTTTATTACTGATTTGTAAGAACCTTTTGAAAACTAGGGGATTAAATCTTTGACTCTTAAATGCATTACAAATGTTTTTCACCCTTTGTAATTTTTTTGTTATAGCCATATAAAGGTTTAAAATTTTAATGCAATGTCTTTATTTTCTTATGTGCTATTTAGAAAGGCCATCTACACTGCAAGATTATAATTAATATGCAATCTTGCTTCCTTCTAGTACTTTTCACATTTGTTCTTTTTCTTTTAAAAATCCTCACATCTTTGGACTTCCCTGGTGGCTCAATCGTAAAAAATCAGGAGACATGGATTCAATCCCTGGTCTGGGAAGCTCCCACATGCCATGGAGCAACTAAGCCCATGTGCCACAACAATTGAGCTTGTGCTTTAGAGACTGCGAGCTGTAACTACTGAGCCTGCAAGCCCCAGAGCCGGTGCTCAGCAACAAGAGAAGCCATCGCAATGAGAAGCCTGTGCGCCGCAACTATAGAGTAGCCACTGCTTGCTGCAACTCAAGAAAAGCCTGCACAGCAATGAAGACCCAGCAAAGCCAAAAATAAATATGAAAATACATTTTTTTTTAATGCTTACATCTTTGATCTGGCCAGAATCATTTTTGGTATATGAAGTATGGTAGTATCCCAGCTTTATTTTCTTTAAAATGAGCTACTGAATTATCCCAATAGTCACATATCCCTGACTAATCCATCTTTCTCTCATTTAAAATACTACCTAAATTAGTGTATAAACATATTCATTTTAAGCTCTTTCATTCCATAGATCTACTTTTTTCTTGAGTTCCAAATGGTTTTAATTATTATCTTCATTTGCATTTTAAAAATAATTTTATTTATTTATTTTGGGCTCTGCTGGGTCTATGTTGCTGCACAGGCTTCTTTCTAGTTGTGGTACGTGGGCTTCTCATTGTGGTAGCTTCTCTTGTTGTGGTTCCCAGGCTCTAGAGCACAGGTTCAATAGTTGTACACTGGCTTAGTTGCTCCGTGGCATGTGGGATCTTGTCAGGGATTGAACCCATGTCTCCTGAATTGGCAGACTGATTCTTTACCTTACCGCTGAGCCACCAGGGAAGCCCTTCATTTGCATTTTGATATCATATATATTGGGATAGAACATCAGACCTCTTCTCCTCCCCTACCTCTGTCCCTATCACTATTGTTTGTTCTCTCTGTTATTTCTACATGAAAAACTCTACTATCATTTATTCAAGCTCTTAAAATATATGTACATACACACCCACAAATACATATATGAAGATGCTGTTTAAATCAGAATGGCATGAATTTATAGGTTATTTTAGGAAGTCCTGACATCTTTACTATGTTGGCCATTTCCATATGAGGAAACAGTATGTATTTCCATTTTTACTTCTTTTTTTTAAAGTTTCCTTAGAATTTTGTTGTTTTCTTCCTATATGGCTGGCATATTTTTGCATTTTTGTTATGATTTATTCTTAGGTATATTATCTACTATGTTTCTACTAAAGTTATGATTTCCCCCATTATGAAAGTATTACTGTATCAAATTATTTCATTAAGGCAAAAGTTATTTACTATTGATTAATTTTGTAGTCAGTTACCTTAATAGAGTCTGCTTTTGTTTCTGACAGTTTTCCTATTGATTTTCTGGGTTTTTTCACCACATGTCACATTAACTTCAAACAATAGTTGTTCTTGCCAATATTCATTGTGTGTATCTTTCTCATGTCAAATTACATTAGCTAGTATTTCCAGAAAAAAAATGTGAAATAACTATGGTGATCATAAACATCTTTTGTTAATGATTCTAATAGAAATGCTTCTAGAATTATCATTGATAAACATGTGGGCTTTTGGGATATATATATATTTGATTTGTGTGTGTTATGTTAATGTGTATATATGGGTGTGTTAAGTCAAGGATCTATCATGATGGTATGCTGAAATGTGCAGATGCCTTTTTAGCACCTATTGAGACATGAATATGGCTTCTCTCCTTTGAGCTATCAATATGTTGAATAATGCAGATAGATTTCTTAATGTTGAACTAGTCCTGTATTCCTTAGATAAACCTTTTTGGCAGGCTATTCTTCTATTCTTTTACTGCTGTGTTCTATGTGCCAACATTTTAGTTAGGATTTTGCATGGCTGTTCATAAGTTAGATGAGTTTATAATTTTCTCTTTTTAGTGCCATCTTTTTCATTTTGAGGTAGCAACACCATGATAGTTTATTAAAAGTAAATTGGAAGAATGTGTTCTTCTATGCTCTAAAAAACTTAAATAGTACCAGAGTAATCTGTTTCTTGAAGTTTTGAAAGAATTCATCTGTGAAACTCTAGGTTAATGGTATGGAGGAGAAAGTTTCTCCATCAATTTTCCAATTTCTTTCAAAGTTACTGGTCTGTGTCAGTCCTTTATATCTACCTTGAAGTCAATCACATCATCCAGGTTTCAACATTTCTTTCCCTAGAGTTTATAAAGTCCTTTTTTATGATTCTGCTGAATCTGTGGTTACTTCTCCCTCTTGCATGTCTAACTCTGTATGTTTCTGCACTGTCACTTTTTTGTCTTAGGCTAACAAGCAATTAGTTTATCTACAGTTTTTTGTTTGCTTATTCGAAGAAGTCAGTCTCCAATTTATCAGTTCTATAATGTGTTACCTTGTCCATTTTCTTGCTCTCGTGAGGTTTATTTTGTTGTGGTAGAGGGTTTTATGTATTCATTTGTTTTGTTAACTTCTTCAAATTGAATATTTCACTGTCATTCTTAATTCTCAGATTTGTGGATATCTGAGGCTATGTGGTTTTTTCTGGACATAGCTTTACCCAGATCTCTTCAATTTTGAACCGTGGGACTTTTGCTATCTAGATGTCTTGTAATTTTAATCCCAATTTCTTTAAAACCTAAGCGTTGTAAAAAACAAGGGCGGGGGGAGGGGAGGTCTTAACAGGTAATGCAGGAGCATTTATTCTATTTTTGTTGTTGTTATTATGTCCAGTTTCATTGCTTTACAATCAGAGAATATTTTAATTTTATTTTGGACTTTTAGAATACATTGTGGTGTTTTTAACACTTAATAGATAAACCATGTCTATAAACGTTTAAGAGGCATTTTTAAAATGTATTACAGGTTATAGAATCTGGTAGACCCAGAGGCTCAACTCTGTTAATTACATTTTTCCAGTCCTCTACAAATCTCTACTTATTTTTTGATTAACTTGACATTGATCTACTTGGGTTGACAGCAATGAAATAAAGTCTTCTGCCGTTGGTGTTTCTGTCGATTTCCCCTTGAAACCCTTGGGGCTTGTTTTATGACTCTTAACGCTATGCTATTTTGTGCATAAAGATTTATGACTGTTACATTCTCACTATAGCTTGTACTGTTTCTCATTATAAAGTGTCTCACCTTTTTTTTTTTTTCTTTTAGCACTTTCTTTCTTTAAAAATGAATTGAAGAAACAACAAAAAAGTGTTGTCTACAACTAGCATTGTGATCTCAGCTTTCTTTTTGTTAGTATTTACCTGTATGCCTTCTTACCTTTTACTTTTAAACCTTTCTGGATCATTTTCTTCAGTAGTCCTCTCACATATATAGCATGTAGTTGGGTTTAAGATTTTGAACTAACATGAGAACGTTTTTCCTTTCAGGAAAATACACCACACTTATATTTATTGGCATAACAGATAAGTCTGGTTATAATCCAATCATCTTATTATTTACCATGTTTTCTGGAGGAAGTCTGTAAGCCCATGGAGCTCACAAAATTACGTGCAGAATTTTGCATAAATGTACATCCATCATGAGGGAGCCCATAGCTCCATCAGATTCTCAGTGGGATCACTGGCCCCAAGTTGGTTCAGAATCACTTCTCCATATGAAACATTCCCAATTCCTTCAGCTTGCTCCCATGACAGGAAACACAAACACCTTGTCATTCTGGAGTCTTCCTCTTAACCTACCTACTTTGTCCCTGGACTGTGAGTTTGTTGAGGGCAAGAAGAGTTTCTGACAAGTTCTGGACTCCTATATATTACAGCATATTAGAACACATATTGTTTTAGAGAGAAAATTCAAGGCTCATGGGCCACCTGACTTGTCTGACTCAGTCTCCACTGAGGTGAACTCACTTTCACTTACCCACACGTTCTGTAACTGAACACAATGAAGCTTTCTTCATCTGTCCTCTCTATGAAGGTCACGCAGGTGTGCTTCTCCCAATGTCTCATGGCCTGCTTAAAAATGGCCCTCTGGCTTCCTGAAATGACAGGATAGATGCTCATCAATTCACTCATGGGTCCACAGCTTCCTTAGATGTTCTAGAGCATGCTGGTTCATTAACAAAGCTTGTTCCAATGATCAAAAAAAAAAAAGCTTGTTTCAGTGACCCAGAATTAAAATGAACTAGGATTAAGGATTTCCCTGGCTAAGAATACAATATAACTTTCCCAAATAACCAAAACTTAGAGAGTAGGAGTTTGTGAATTGGAAGCGAGGGTAAAAATACATTTTCAAATGTCCCCAGCCTCCCAACTTTTCCTTTGTATTGAAAGTACTTTCCTAAACTTTAAAAAAATGTTACTTAGGTTATTCAGTTTGGAAATTTTTGACCTTTCAAGTAACTCACCAGTACTGCATTCTACCCCTTCGTTTTACTTTCTACCTATAGGAGAGTATATTCCCATATGCTCTAAAAATTCTATTTGTAGGTACTTATGATATTTTTGCATTAGGGTTCAGTGTTTGCTGGGGGATCCTTGAGCCTAATGTTCTACAAGGCCTTTGAGAACAGATGAATTCCATACTTCCTCCAAACCTTTCTTCATATTTCCTTGACTAGACATTGAAAATAAAGCAACAAGTAAATTAGGAGCAAGAAAAAAGTAGTTGCAAACTCTAGGCTGATAGTTTCATCCAGTCAATAAGTGTTCTTTTAAAAATCTATCAGTCTGAAATAAATAAGATAACTGTACTTTGATTTTGGTAGAAGGAATGAGAAGGATCTAGAAAAAAAGAATTGTTTGGGAAGTACACAGGAAGGTTGGGGATGGGATCTGAATTCTGGAATGACTTCGTTGCAGAAAACCAACAAACCACTATGAGGTTCCCATGATGATCTAGAAGATGTGGGTGTGGTGTCATTTCACTGGCCCCCTAAAGCATATATACAGAATAAAGAGTAACTTAGCTGTCCATTTTGGGGGAGCCATCTTGATACTTTAAGTTAAAATTGTTTATAGAACAATGATTCACCAAAATAGCAATCCTACTAATTATAGAATAAAAAATCTCTTTGTAAAGAAAGTTTTCTCTATAAAATTAGCTAATTTTGATGAAAGTTATATAAATCTTTGGCAAAATAAGCACACTAGATCTGAAAGAACATGGTTAAGATGCCAAGAAACAGGACTTCCCTGGCAGTCCAATGGTTAAGACTCTGGGCATTCACGGCACTGGATATGGGTTTGATCCCTGGTCAGGGAACTAAGACCCCCACAAGCCACGTGGCAAGGCCAAAAAAAAAAAGAAAACAAACAAAACAAAAAAGATACCAAGGAACTAAAGCTAGTAGCTGATGACAATTCCTACATTTTAGTTCTTTAAGAACACACATCTCTTTCTCTCTCTTATTAGAACTGGGGACTCCTTGAGGGGCAGAGTAACATCGTACTGGAGGCTCTGGGATAATGCCTCAGGGACCAGGTGACCACCTCTGAGGACAGAGCCCCAAATGAGACTGCAGTTTCCTTAGGCTGAGTGCATTAGACCCTGTGGTCATGAGGAAGCTTGAAGCACGGGGACTGCTATGACCCCAGCATCTGTTCCACCCCACCTGAGTCCTTGCAGGGAGGACTTTGCCCACTAGGGAAGACAAAGCCCCCAGCCCCAAGCAAGCTTCATCTGGAGCTACTGACCAGTGAAGTTCCCTCCAATGACGTACGGGATGACCCCTCCCGGCCATATCCTCTCTGTCCTTGAGGTTGTGGCTCTTCGGACCCGGGGAGAGAAGGTCTCAGCTCCAGCATGCAAGGTCCCAGGGCTCTGTGGAAGCAGGGCATTCTCCTTTCCATCTGCAAGAGAGTTGGGCTGCCATTTACTTTGCTTTTAATTCCTCCTGGGCATAAAGTGAAGATTATATCACCCATGAATCCACAAAAGGAGAAATTCAGAACATGTATTCTAAAGGGGATATTGGATCTGTTCAGGGTTTTAAACCTGAGTAGAGGAAGAGAAAGTGTAGGGCTTCCCTGGGGCTCAGTGGTGAAGAATTCACCTGCCAGTGCAGGAGACACAGACTGGTTCGATCCCTGACCCAGGAAGATGCCACGTGCCTTGGAGCAAGTAAACCCATGTGCCTGTTGAACCTGTGCTCTAGAGCCGGGGAGTTGCAAACTCCTGAGTCCACGTGCTGCAGCCACTGAAACCCACATGCCCTAGGGCGCATGCTCCACAACAAGAGAAGTCATTGCGATGGGCAGCCTGTGCACTGCAATGAAGAGCAGACCCCACTTGCCACAACTAGAGAAAAGCCTGAGAAAAGCCCACACAGCAGTGAAGACCTAGCACAGCCAAAAATAAAGAAAAAAGAGAAATTTTATTTTTTTAAAGAGTAAGTGTAGTAAGCATCCTAGACCTAGTATAGAAGTGGGTCTGGCTTGTAGGAGGTCTTGAAAGAAGCCCCATGGGACTCAAGGGCAGCCTGTGAGCCACAGAATTAAGTGACTAGGACAACTCACAGCCCTTTAAAGTGGAGCCAAGTTAGGGATGTACTCTCTTCTCAGAGCCACAGACATTGGCGAGAACAAGCTGCGTCAGTCCCCTGCCTTGACCAAATATTGTCAGTGCTACAAATATTGGAAATAATTTGGCCAGTGTGACAAATAAAGTGAATGAGTCTGTGATGCTGGGAAAATAAATTATTTTCAAGATAAACCAATAAATTATTTGCAAAATAAACCCCTGTAAAATGCAGAGCCCCATAGAATCCCCAGCTCTTCTGGATTTCTCTGTACATCTGGACCTTGATGGAAGAATATGGGAAAGAAATGGGGACTCTATTTAAGGCTCTGAGTTCAAGTTATGATCCCTAGGAACAGCAGAGATAGATGGGTGGGTAGAAACGCTTAACCTTGAGGCAACTGAATAATTGAATCCACATTTGTTTTATTCATCATTCAGACAGTTTAAGGTTTTGTTTTCAATCTACTTATTTACACTCAATAAGCTCACTTTGGGGCATTTTCTCTTTTGTTTTTATATTTTTTCCCCTAAAAATTAGATTTGGTTTTGTTTATTCTTTTTGTTTTCATTATTTCATTAATTTTATTTTATTTACATCCTTCTATTTTCACTTATTTTATTCTGATGTTTCCTTTCTACCTTCTTTTCTCTCTTTTAAAAAAACTGAGATACAGTTCACACATCATAATAGTCACCACTTTAAAGTGTACAGTTTACTGGTTTTTCGTATATTCACAAATTTGTGCAACCATCACCTCTATGGAATTCCACATTTTCATCACCACCAAAAGAAACCCTGTATCCATTATCAGTCAATCCCTCCAGCCCTTGGCAACCAGTAATCTACTTTCTGTCTCTATGGATTTGCCTATTCTAGACATTTCATATAAATGGAATCATGCAATACATGGCCTTTTGTGTCTAGCCTTTTTCAATTAGCATGTTTTCAAGGTTCATTCATGTTGTAGCATGTGTCAGTACTTCACTACATTTTATGGCTAAATAATAATCTGCTGTGTAAGTATATCACATTTTGTTTACCTGTTCTTTAGTTGGTGGACATTTGGTTTGTTTCCACTTTTTCAGCTATCATGAATAATGCTGGTCTGAACATTAATGTACATATTTTGGAGTGGACATATATTTTTCAGTTCTTTTGGGTATATGCCAAAGAGTGGAAGCATCCCAATGGACATAATAATTCTATGTTTAACCTTTTAGAGAACTACCAGACTGTTTTCCAAAGGAGCAGCACTATTTATATTCCTACCAGCAAAGTATCAGGGTTCGAGGATCTCCATATCCTTGTCAACATCAATCTTTTTTATTATAGCTATCCTAAGGCTGTGCAGTGGCATCTCACTGCGGTTCTGAATTACATTTCTCTAATGACTAATGATGTTGAATATATCTTTGTGTGCTTATTAGTTATTTGTATATCTTCTCTGGGGGCTCCCCTGGGGGCTCAGTGGTAAAGAATCCGCTTCCTAATGCAGGAGACTCATGTTCGATCCCTAGGTTGGGAAGATCCCCTGGAAAAAGAAATGGCAACCCACTTTAGTATTCTTGCCTGGGAAATCCCATGGACAGAGGAGCCTGGCAGGCTACAGTCCATGGGATCAAAAAAGTCAGACATGACTTAACAACTAAACAACAACAACATATCTTCTTTGGAGAAATGTCTATTCAAATTCTTTGTCCATTTCTCAACTGGGTTGTCTTTTTATTCTTGCATTATAGTTACTCTCTGTATATTCTGGAGACCATATCCTTATCAGACAAATTCAAATATTTTTTTCCAATTTTGTAGGTTGTCTTCTCATTTTTATGATGGTATCCTTTGAAACACAGAAGTTTTTAATTTTGATGCAGTCCAACTTATTCATTTTTTTCTTTTGTTGCTTTTTGTGTCATACATAATAAATTACAAGCATACTTTGTTTAATTGTGCTTCACTTTATTGAGTGTTTTTTACAAATGGAAGGTGTGTGGTAACCCTGATTTGTCAGATATGGTTAGCATTTTTAGCAGTATTTTAAAATTATATACATTGTTTTTTCAGATGCAATGCTTTTGCAAACTTAGTAAACTACAGTATAGTATAGACATAACTTTTATATGCAGCAGGAAACCAAAAAATGTGTGCAACTTACCTTACCAGTAGTCTGGAGCCGAGGTCACGCTATTCCAAGGTGTAGCATAATCCAACCTCTTTACAATTCACATCTGTATTTTCTTTTAGAGTTCTATAGTTTTATCTCTTGTATTTAGATCTTCAAACATTTTAAATTAATTTTTGTATATAGTGTGAGGTAGGGGTCTAATTTCATTCTTTTGTATGCAATATCTGGTTGTACTAGCTAGGGTCACATAGAGTCGGACACGACTGAAGCGACTTAGCATGCGTGCATGCGTTGGAGAAGGAAATGTCAACCCACTCCAGTATTCTTGCCTGGAGAATCCCAAGGATGGAGGAGCCTGGTGGGCTGCCATCTATGGGGTTGCGCAGAGTCAGACACGACTGAAACGACTTCGCAGCAGCAGCAGCAGCAGTACCATTTGATGAAAAGACTAGTTTTCCCTCCATGGGATTGTCCTGGCAACCCATAAAAAATCAATTGGCCATGCTTTTCCAGCTTCTTGAGTTAAATGTTTGGCACATTAAATTTCAATTGTTCTTATATTCTAGTATTACCATTTTTAACACTGAAATTTCTCTGAGTTCCTTTCTATCTACATCCCGTCTTTTGACATGTACAATTCTTCAAAAATTTTTTCTTCATTGAATTTGTTACAATATTGCTTCTGTTTTATGTTTTGGTTTTTTGGCCAAGAGGTATGTGGTATCTTAACCCCCTGACCAGGGATCAAACCTGCACCCCCTGCATTGGAAGGTGAAGTCTTAACCACTGGACCACCAGGGAAGTCTGACATGTACATTTCAATGTTAGACCTTGATACATTGTGTAAGTTCCATTTGGACTTTCTTCTTTGGTCCTTGAATTATTTAGAGGTGTGATTTTTAATATCTAAAATGTGTGTGTGTGTGTGTGTGTGTGTGTGTGTGTGTGTGTGTGTGTGTGTGTGTGTGTTATTGATCTCCAACATTGCTTTATGTTCCAAAGACTTATTCTCCAAGGCAGGGGTCAGTAAACTTTGTCTGTAAAAAGCCATATAGTAAATATTTTTACATTTTGAGGTTACTATATTCTCTGTTGCAACTACCTAACTCTGCTACTGTAGTGTGAAACCAGCCATAGACACTATGTAAATGAGTGGGTATGGCTGTGTTCCAGTAACGCTTTATTTCCAAAAGCAGATGGCAGGCTAGATTTGGCCTTCTGGCCATGGATGCTGGCCTGTGCTTCAAGGCATCAATTCTTTGGTATCTTGAGCTTTGCTTTATGGAAACAGTGACAGACTTTATTTTCTTGGGCTCCAAAATCACTGCAGATGGTGACTGCAGCCATGAAATTAAAAGACGCTTGCTCCTCGGAAGAAAAGCTATGATAAACCTAGACAGCATATTAAAAAGCAGAGACATTACCTTGCCGACAAAGGTCCATATAGTCAAAGCTATGGTTTTTTCAGTAGTCATGTATGAATGTGAGAGCTGAACCATAAAAAAGGCTGAATGCCAAATGCTTTTGAAATGTGGTGTTGAGGAAAACTCTTGAGGGTCCCTTGGACTGCAAGGAGATCAAACCAGTCAATCCTAAAGGAAATCAATCTTAAATATCCATTTGAAGGACTGAAGCTGAAGCTGAAGATCCAATACTTTGGCCACCTTATGCAAAGAACTGACTCACTGGAAAAGACTGATGCTGGGAAAGATTGAGGGCAGGAGGAGAAGGGGAGGGGATGACAGAGGATGAGATAGTTGGATGGCATCACTGACTCAATGGACAAGAGTTTGAGCAAGCTCCGGGAGTTGGTGATGGACAGGCAAGCCTGGCATGCTGCAGTCCATGGAGTTGCAAAGAGTCAGACATGACTGAGTCACTGAACAACAACGTGATCGCTTTTTATAAATGTTTCATATATCCTTGAAATAAAGGGCATCAGTTTCCAAAACTGAAGGTTGAAGGGTGCTACATATGTTGTTTAGATATTCTCCTTACAAATACTTTTGGCCTCTTGGTATATCTGCTATCAAGAAAAGTGCTTTAAACAACCTTGAGAACTGAGATTGTGAATGTCATCTTTATTTTTAATTTTTGCTTTATATTTTTCAAGGCTATGTTGGTTAAGTAATACAAGTTAAGGATTGTTAAATGTTCCAGCTAAACTGTATCTTTTATCAATAAATACCCTCTTTATCTGTAATAACATTCATCCATAATAAAGATATTTTGACTGATATTAATATTGCTATGCTAGTTTTATTTTGATTAGTGTTTGCTTCGTATAGTTTTCCTTCATCATTTACTTTCAGTCTTTTTGTGTAATTATGTTTTTTGCTTTAAATGAGTCATTCAACAGGTGTTTTCTGTAGGCAATACATTTTTCACACAAACAATGAAATAAGCTTTGCAATGGTCATACTATTGAGATTCAATTTTTTTTTTTTTTAATGAAATGTGTGCTAAGTCACTTCAGTCGTGTCTGACTCTTTGTTACCCTGTGGACTGTAGCCCCACCAGGCTTCTCTGTCCATGGGATTCTCCAGGCAAGAATACTGGAATGGGTGGCCATCCCCTCCTCCAGGGGATCTTCCTGACCCAGGGATCAAACCCACATCTCTTATGTCTCCTGCATTGCCAGGCAGGTTCTTTACCAGGAAGTATATGAAATAATTTTTGTAAATTGAAAATTTTTTTGGAAATAATTATAGATCCATATGCAGTTGCAAGAAATAATACAGACAGATTTTGTGTACCCTTGACAGTTTCCCCATTTTATAAAACTATAATACAACACCACAACTGGGATATTGACATCTACTGATCTCATTCAGATTTCCCCAGCATTATATATACTCATGTGTGTGTGTGTGTGTGTTCTACACAATTTATTACATGTACAGGTTTGTGTATACACCATCCCATTCATGATAATAAATAGTGCCATCACCGTAAGGATCTCTCATGTTGCCATTTTACAATTACATCCACCTTCCTCCCCCCTCCCTCCCAACCCATTCCTAAACTCTCAACCACTAATCTGTTCTCCATTTCAAAAATGTTCTCATTTGAAGAATATTATTTAAATGGAATCCTACAGTGTATAACCTTTGGGAATTGGCTTTTCTTCCTCAGTGCCATTCCCTGGAGAGTCATTCAAGTTGTTGGATGTATCAATAGTTCCTTTTAATTGCTGAGTAGTACTTCATGGTATGCATGCCCCACAGCTTGTTTAACCATTCACTCATTGAAGGACATATGAGTTGTTTCTAGCTCTTACAACGTTAATGTACAGGCATTTGCACAAAGATTTTTATTTCTTTGTAATAAATACTGAAGAGTGGAACTCCTGGGTCATACAGCACTTGGGTTTATTGCTGCATTCTCTATTCTGTTCCCTTGCTTATCCCTCTGTCAATATAACACTGTCTTAGTATCAGCCCTCCGTATCTAAGTGTAGTTAGCTTTAGGTATCTGTCATTAAAAGCAAATAGCTATTCCTTCCTGATCATGACAATTTCCCTTTCTTTTATTTGAGTGTAACTCTGTATTTTTAATTTGGGGTAAGGGGAAGGTTTTATTTTTTTTCCTAGTAATTCTCCGTTTGTAAAAGGGGTCCATGCCAGTTCAGTCGCTAGAGCCAGAAAGTTGGCATGTAACACATCTTTCAGCTTGAACATAATGACTTTACTGCTAGGATTTCTAGATTGGGATTCACACACTTGCAGCTCTTGGTATAAACCCAACCCACAGATGTGTTTTGTTTGGCCTGGATGCTTTTGGACCACACTTTGTTTTGTTTTTTCTTAAATCTCACTGGAGAAGCCAACTTTTAAAAATCAAGGACTTTCACATAGAAATCCCAATTTTCTAGTTGTTCTTCAAAAATGGGAAGATGTGGCAACAGTGGCCCATCTTCCATCATCTGCAAGCCACAGCAGTTGAGTAGCATCTGCTCCTCACAGTCAAGGCACATGTTTTCCTGGTTGCTGGAATCTATCTCCCACTTCACATGGTTCCATCCAGCCACTTCACCCATTGACATTACCTGCTTGGCCTCTACAGATACTTTAACTTGCTATCCCAGCCCAGGACTACAAATTGCATCCAGATTCCAAACGTATGTGTGCTCAGTTGTGTCCAACTCTTTGCGACCCTGTGGACTGTAGCCCACCAGGCTCCTCTGTCCATGGGATTTTCCCAGCAAGAAGACTGGAACAATGGCCCTTTCCTCCTCCAGGAGATCTTCCAGACCCAGGGATCAGACCTGCATCTCCTGCACTTCAGGCTGATTCTTTCCCGCTGAGCCATTGGGAAAGCTTCAAATGTGAGTTGCCCCAGTAGGCTGGAAGCTCCATGGGGGCAGGGACTGTGGCTGGCTCATTTACCACTCTATTCACACCCAGCACAGTGTCTGGCCGGTGGTAAGCATGGGGTGCTTTTAGGTTTTCAATTAATTAATTAAAGAATGGATGAGTTATTCTAAAAATAAACAACCAACAGTCCAAACAATTCTGCGGCGGAAACCTCTCCAAACTGTTGGCAGCCCTGAAGTCCTTAATGTTTAAATCCTGAGAATCATCCTGTCTTAAGTAATCACAGGCAGTGATGTAGCAAGTGGAAGTTTGTTATTCATTTCCCATATGGTTTTCAACAAGTCTCTTAATTTTCCTCTGCCGCCAACTCCCCCTTGGAGAACAGGCAAAAATACTTCTCTGTTTGAGGAACTAACACTAAGGAATCCGATGTTTCTCAGAGAAGCTGCACTTATCCATATTCGTGACCTGGTGTTATAAGGGCCTGTGTGCAGCCGAGTCAGTATGGGAAAATCTTAAGTGCACCTGGAAAGAGGCTGGAGTGTAATTTTCAGAGATGGGTTATTGAATGACAGTTTCCCCCTCGGTCCAGTGAGAAATTTAATTTGCTGAGGACTCAACACAGGAAGCATTTGCCGATTAAAAATATGTCTAAACAGATGTTCTGCTTAGCCTGGAAGAAGGATCTTAATGCAACTGTCATTATTGGATTTTCTTGGATTACTACTATCTGGAATCGGAGTCCAAATAGAAGGATGTAATTATTTATTATGGTCCAAGAGTCCTGCATTTGAAGAGGAGCACAGGGGTGTCTGAAAGGATTTAACACGCTGGGGGTTGGGGTGGGCTGGGGGATAAAGTCCATTTAAATTCCCTGGCTCTGGGAGTGTACCCTCTCCTCTCTGAAAAGGCAGAGCGGCTCTAGCTATTCAATGTTCCGTTTCCAGCTGAAGGCACAGCCGCATCATAAACAGAATCAGGCCTGACCCAGACTTCTCAACCGAGGAACTGCAGATTTTCGATTAGTCAACCGGTCCCTCCCACACTGGAAGTAAACACCCTGATGGTCCAGCCATCTGCATAACCATCACCTCATGGGTGATGGGCAAACTCACACCTTGCCTGCGGTGATTCTGAAAGGCTGGGTGAAAGTGGAGACTGTGGCTTCTTCTCCACAATGGTTTGATCAAGGAACTTTTAAAAAATTCTGGTGTCCACCCCCCTGCATTGAGATTGGGAGACTGGGACTCAATTAACCTAAAGGACTGTCAAGACGTCTGTGCTTTTTTCAAGCTCCCGAGGTGATTCGGACACAAAAGGAAGCTTGAGAATCAATGAGGTAGCCCAGAGATTAAGAGCAAGAGGCCTGTGGTCCGGGGCACTTAGGCTGAAAATAAATGCTGCCATTCACTACCTGTGTGGCTTTAGACAAGCCACTGTCCCCTGAGCCCTCCTGCCTGCTGTATGGTGGTGTCATGGGAGTGGAGCCAGGCGGTGAACATCAAACTCCTGCCATGGTTAGAACTCAACATGAGCTGCAATCATCACCATCATGTTTGCATTTGGGGATAGGCTATAAAGAATGTCCAAAGTCAGGTTCAGTTTACACCCAGATATGCTGACCTGAGTGACATTCAGGGGTCTGGATGCTCTGTGCCCAAGTTTGAGGGATCCCTATTCTCTGGGACAACTGAATCAGGTTGTTCAGACCAAAGCCCTCAAGGGACAGCTACAGAAAGGGAAAAGTCCCTTCTCTTTTATGAATATGGTTCTGGAAATCAGGCTCTATCAAAATAGTCACAGCTTCATTTGAGGAACAGTTACACACCTCATTTCATTAATCCCATTATCAGCCCCCAAATGTATGCTGAGCTCTCATCTCCAGAGAAGGAAGGCTCCTCAGACCAAAGGGTCTGCCGGGGGGTGCCGAGTGAGTAGTTCCCCAAGCTCCCCAGCACTCCCCAAGGCTGGAAGCACAAATCCCCGCCGTCAAGGCTGAAGAGAGCCACATAATGCCAGGAAATAAACCTGCTGCCGCAGCTGACCAACCAGAGACTCCCTTCAGATCCTTTATCCTGCTTGGGCAGTCTCTTTTTCTGGGGGGTGGCGGAAGGGGGGCGGGTTGTGATTAAAGGGGAATCTGAGATTGACACAACTTGTCTTATCTTTAATTCAAACAAAACAAGAGGTACCCAGTTTGGCGCTTGACAATGCCCTGGAGGGACAGATGGGAGGGCTGGAGGAACAAGCTAGAAGGGACCATCCTCACCTCACCTTGGGGGTCTCCTTCCTCCTCCAGCTCGCCCTGGATGCTTAAAGACTTACTCGTCTGCTGTGATAATACTGGAGGGATTCAGACTGGAAAGACTGGCCTAACCTTGACATTATCCCCTTCAAACACACCAGGGTCATCTGAGGGGCTGCAGACTGTGGATGTAGCCAGCTGCAGGGGCGTGGGGTGTGGGTGGGGCAGTGCTGTCATCCTCCCTAAAACACCCGAGAAGATCTCTCATCATAATGTGAATACCATGTACAACCCAATCAGAGGCAGAATTTTAATGGGTGGCGGCAGCTTTATTCCTTCCTGTCCTCCTTAATTGTGTTTCTGTGCAGCTGTTGAACAGCTGTGAAATCCCAGTCCAGAGGTGGACAACGCACTTCCACTGTTGGGTCATATAATTCTTGGAAGTGAAGGTGGAGAGAAAGAAGTGGAAGGGCTACGCTCATTGAGTACCTCTTATGTTCCAGACACATGGCTATGTGCTTTGCATAAATATTGTTTCTAATCCTTGCCAAACCTTAGATGAGGAGCTGGAGAACTTATCCAAGATCGTAGCTACAAAGTGGCTGAGCTAGGATGCAAACGCAAGTGTGCCTGACTGTTCAAGTTTATTTGATTGGGTCATTTTACACCCAACAAACTAGCAAATATTAAAAATCTTAACAATAGCTATTGCTGGTGAGCAGACAAGATACAGTGAGGGAAGACAGTAGATGGTCTCTAAATATGGCCACAGCTCTCATTTCTATAAGCTCACACCACTTCTCACACAAAGGAGTGAAATCTATTTTCTTCTTCTTGAGGTTGAGCTGGCCCTTTGGCTTTCTTTGATCAATACAATGTGGCAGAAGTAGCTTTCTGAGAGTTCTGAGTCCCAACCTTAAGTGGACTGGTGGATTCTGTCTCCTTTCTCTGGGAAGCCAGCTGCCATCTGTAAAAAAATCTTAGTTAGACAACTAAGTTAACAACTTAGTTAGACTACCTAAGTTAGGGCTTCCCTGGTAGCTCAGCTGGTAAAGAATCTGCCTACAATGCAGAAGATCCCAGTTCGATTCCTGGGTTGGGAAGTTCCCCTGCAGCAGGGATAGGCTACCCACTCCAGTATTCTTGGGCTTCCCTGGAGGCTCAGATGGTAAAGAATCTGCCCGCAATGCGGCAGACCTGGGTTCGATCCCAGGTGAGAAGATCCTCTGGAGGAGGGCATGGCAACCATTCCAGTATTCTTGCCTGGAGAAGCCTGTGGACCCAGGAGCCTGGCGGGCTACAGTCCATGGGGTCCCAAAGAGTTGGACATGACTGACAGACTAAGCATAGCACATACAACTCCATGGCAAAGGTCCACCCAGAGAGAGGAGCCGTGTAGAGGCACGCTGGGGTGCTAAATATGTGACTAAAGCTTTTTCTGGACCTCTCAACCCAACTCAGCTGCTAGATGAATGTAGTCAAGTGAACGACTTTGGCTGAATGATGTCAGCCAAAGACCCACCCCACGAAGCCTAGTCAACACACAGAATCATGCAAGATAATATATCACAATTTGAAGTCACTAAGTTTGGGGATAGTTTTTAATGAAATAAGTCACTTAAATTAGATATGGGGTCTACATCACTGAAAATGAAAAGTGAAAGTGTGAGTTGCTCAGTCATATCCAACTCTTTGTGACCCCAGGAGTATAGCCCTCCAGGCTCCTCAGTTCACAGAATTCTCCAGGCAAGAATACTGGAGTGGGTAAGATGTTCCCTTCTCCAGGGGATCTTCCCAAACCAGGGATCAAACCTAGGTCTCCTGCATTAGAGGCAGATTCGTAACCATCTGCGCTATCAGCAAAGAGTAATGGCAAATCCCTCTGGTTCCACCCTCATACCCTATGCATCACTTTTACCATTAAGGGCTGGTCATCTGTGGCCAAAATGAAGTGACACTGAGTTTATCAGGTGTCTAGGAGCCTGAAAACGCCTAAGTCAAAATACCTTCAAGAGTGCAAAGCAGAAAAATACAGATTTTTCACGTGACTAAGAATCGGATGTACATTTGTTAAATGGTGGTGGTGGGGAGTGGGAGAAGAATCTGCCTCTCTCTGAATGAGGTCAGATGGATAAGAGGGGGTCAGCAAGCCAAGAGAAAAATGACCCAAAGACAGCAAGAGGTGATTCACAGAAGTGCACCCCCGAGTCACTGGTGAAGATAAAAGATGCTGAAAGTCACCAGGAATAAGAGAAATACAAATTAAATAATAACAACTACTATGCTTTTGAACTGTAGTATTGGAGAAGACTCTTGAGAGTCCCTTGGACTGCAAGGAGATCCAACCAGTCAACCCTAAAGGAAATCAATCCTGAATATTCATTAGAAGGAATGATGTTGAAGCTGAAGCTCTAATACTTTGGCCACCTGATGCGAAGAGCCGACTCATTAGAAAAGACCCTGATGCTGGGAAAGACCTGAAGACAGGAGGAGAAAGGGATGACAGAGGATGAGATGGATGGATGGCATCACCAACTCAATGGACCTGAGTGTGAGTAGGTTCCGGAGATGGTGAAGGACAGGGAAGCCTGGCGTGCTGCACATCATGGGGTCACAAAGAGTCAGACACAACTGAGTGACTGAACAACAACAACAAAAATAAATTGAGGACTTCCTTGGTGGTCCAGTAGTTGGGAATCCACCTGTTGGTGCAAGGGACATGGGTTTGATCCCTGCTCCCAGAAAATTCCACTTGTGGCAGGGCCACTCAGCCTGTGGGCCACAATAGTTGAAGCCCACTTGCTCTATAGCCCGTGCTCTGCAACAAGAAAAGCCATCACAATGAGAAGCGCACGCAGCACGACTGGAGAATAGACCCCACCTGATGCAACTAGAGAAAGCCTGAGAGCAGCAATGAAGATCCAGCAGAGGCAAAAGTAAATAAGTGGATAAATAAAATTTTAAAAAAGAATAAACTGAAATTGTAACAAGGGTCTTAGGTTTGCCACGAAGTAATGATGATTGAGAAAAACATAATGCATAAAAAAATGTATCAAATATAACCCCATTTATTTTTAACCAGTGAGAAAGTATATCTGTATATATGTTTATGGGTTTATATGTATATTTATATATGTGTGTATCTCTGTATCAATGTATATGTGAATATATGAGAATGGAGAAACACATGGAAGGGTGCATTCAAAGTTATTAGCATGCATAACCTGGTGAAGAGAGAGTGGTAATTGTGGAAAAAAAGAAGTGAAGAAGGTAGCCAAATTAAAAGGAAAGCAAAAAATCCATGACACTAGTGAAAGTATATGATGCTATCATGCACTTATCATGTACATTAGCATGAAATTATACTATATATGTGTGTATGTGTAAACTATAAAATAACATTAAAGAAAAAACATAAAATAAAGCAAACAATGATTTGTATTTCATCTCTACACAGGCATCCCTAAAACACAAGATTCTAGCATTTTAAATGATTCCCTTTGCTCTGCGTTGATTTTATATAGAAGAGATGCTATTGTCGACAATAGCCTTGATTCGTTCAGGATGCAGGCCAGACGCAAGCCCAGCAGCCTTTCTCCTCCGCCACACTTTCTGAACAGGAAAACCTTCGTCCAAAGTGAGATGTTTGCAGTAAGGCGCCTCCTATAATCTCCAGGCTAGAATCTCTTAGAGTGCATGCGTGTCTGGGCGCTGGTGTGCAGACAGGCAGAGGTGGTACCTCCAGGCAGACCCTTGCTGACAGTGGCCCTGCCCACAGCCAGTCACTCCCACAGCACCCCCACCCCCAGAGAAGCCCACAGGGGTCTCTACACCTGCCTCTCCGGCAGGTGTATTTTCCTTCCTTGCCTTTTCAGCCCACTCATTCTGTAAGACCGCCAGTACCCATAGCCTCATCATGCCACCTCTCCATTCTCGGAGCCTTCAGCCCACCAGCCAAGCACCAGAGAGAAAAATCAAGTCCAGACTGTAGGGTTTGACTGGAGGTTATCCAGTCCCCGAGCAACCAAACCCCATCCTTATACCCTTCTCTGGCAACCGGCCCACCTCACTCAACCACTCACTCACTCTCTCACCTACAGTCTTTGCTGCTTCTAGTTCACTAAGGTTGAAAGTAAAAGGTACAAGACGAGGTTCCCAAAGGGCTTCCCTGGTAGCTCAGATGGTAAAGAATCTGCTTGCAATGCCGGAGACCGGGGTTCGATCCCTGGGTTAGGATGATCCCCTGGAGAAGGGAATGGCTACCCACTCCAGTATTCTTGCCTGGAGAATTCCATGGACAGAGGAGGCTGGCAGGCTACAGTCCATGGGGTCACAAAGAGTCAGACATGGCTGAGCTGCTAACACACATGAGGTTCCCAAAGCCAGCATCAGGGAGGCAGGAGAGATACGGGGAGTGACAGAAATTAGATAGTGGTGATGGTGGCATAACATTGTATAGGTAATTAATGCCATGAAATGGGACACATTAAAATGGTTAAAAATCTTATGTGAAATTTACAACAACTGAAAGGAAAAAAGTACCCCCAGGCCTGGTGGGGTCTCACATTACCCTCTCTGGCTTCTTCGCTGCTGGCATTTGTGGCTGTAGCATTTGGCCAGCTCCCAGATGGCTGCTCTCCAAGCCCACCTAAAGGAACAAAGAAAAGACACATGAGGACATACTAGCCTTCTTTACATCAGCACCATGAAATGAGGGGACAAACCTGGTCACCTAGGGAATGATCAGAATCATCAGTGGATCAGTAAAGACTTGTGGGGTTGTTTTTTTTTTTTTTTTTGGTTTGTTTTTCTTTTAAATATATATTCATTTAGATGCTTCTGGTGTTATTCGACTCGTGTGGGATCTCTCGTTGTGGTGCATGGACTCTCTGGGTGTGGTGCAACGGCTCCGGGGCGCTTAGGCTTAGTTGCTGCATGGCATGCGGGGATCTTAGTTCCCTGACTCATGCATTACAAGGTGAATTCTTAACTACAAGACCACTAGGGAAGTCCCCAAAGATTTGTTTAACAAAGGATATCCAGGCTCCTACCACATGTGGGGGGCTGTTCTCAATGCTGAAGCTAAAAAGAACTTGCTTTCCTATAACCATGCACATAGTTCACAAATTATTAATAAAGTAGCCTTTCCTCAATCAGTTCAGGGTACTGGGAGTGAAATATACAAAGTGAATGGATGAATACTATCGTCAGCTTCTTCACCCTCGCCTCCCTGAGAAAGCCCAGTACACAAAGGATGCTCTCTGATTCTGAGGCCCCTGGTGTGGGATGCAGGGAGAAG
Organism: Muntiacus reevesi; assembly: GCF_963930625.1. Lineage (NCBI taxonomy): Eukaryota > Metazoa > Chordata > Mammalia > Artiodactyla > Cervidae > Muntiacus > Muntiacus reevesi. The sequence goes on from NC_089250.1 coordinate 140,582,355, forward strand.
TCACCAGTACTGCTCCTGACTGTGTGATGTGACAGTGGCTGCTGCCTCACCTTAAACTTAGGTAACCTGGCTTCCTCTTTGGGATGTTTCCTTTTAGAAACTTCCCAGTTCACTTTATAAATCAGACTCTGCAGACACTGCCTCAGTCAAGAGCAGTGATGCACAATCTCACTGGTTAGTATCATCTAGAAACCAAATTCCCACCTGACCCACCAAGAAGATGGTCTATCATTGTCCACTATTAGACCTACTGTGGACCAGGTACCACTCCAGGGAGCAGGGATCCAGCAGTGAACAAGACAGATGGTGCATCAGTTCCAAATTGGCAGCTGGACGATAAATGGTAGGTAAGAAAATAAAGGAATGATACAACTACAGGTTCAGAAAATGCTCTGAAGACCAAATGCAGCATGTGATAAAGTGGACTGGAGCAGCCTCTTAGAAAGTGGTCAGAGAAGACCCTTCAGGGAGGTGACATTTGGGTTGAGACTTGGAAGATAAGGAGCCAGCCACATGGAGATCTGGGCCAGCGCATCCCAGCAGAAGGAGGATCTGGAAAAGAATCTAGTTCGGGAATGGGCATGTGGTGTCGAGGTGCTGACCATGGTAGGCAGGCAGGGAGGCTGGATCCGCAGGGATATTAGGAATACATTAATAGCTGGAGGCAGAGCAACAGGAGAGGCTGATGGTTTAGACATGAGGGACTGAGAGGGGCCCCTAGTGTCTCCTGCATTTGGTGGTTGAGCAGCTGGGTAGGTCAGGATGCAACAAAGCAGATTTAAGGACAAATCCTGTGTCCAGTAGACTACAAAACCACATCAAAACATCTACAGAACAAGCTACTGGTGCAAAATTATTTCTTCTTGCATCTGTTTAGAAAAGCACAGCTTACAAAACAGTTTCTCCATCTCCCCTTTGACTTTGCTTAAAAAACTCTATGGGCAGAAGTGTAACCCCATTTTACAGAGGAGAAAACTGAGACACAAAATGATCAGCCCAGGGTTGCCAGCCCATAAGGGAAGCTGAGGGCTCAAGACAGTTTCCTGGTCAGAAGCTCAATGATGTTTCCTGTGCCCCAGAGGTCACAGAGGTCACAGGCTTCCAGTGCTGCCCAAAGAAGGGTCCTAAACATGGAACCTAATGCCCTGGCCCCAGACAACCCCGATAGACTGCTCTGCTGCTCCTGAATCCCAACTCCTGACTCACAGACCACCTCTTTCCCTCTGGTGACTGACGCGGGCGGTGGCCCAGGCGCGCGCGGATATTTTTGCATGCCTTCATCCTGCTGTCCGCTGCCTTTCTGGCCAACTCTGAATCCACTCACACGCTCCCTGCAGCTGCTGGGGACTTCGCTGCCAGCTCTCAGCCCTCTGGGTATTCTTTCAGTTGCAATATCATTTCCTCTTGGGCTAAAGGTCAGGGGAAATCCTGATGGTATGAAAATCTCTGGCCAGCAGAGGAATGTGCCGGTGAGCAGACTGAAGGAGAGCCTGAGGCCAAGGCTAGCTTCGTCTTTACTCCCTGTGTGAGCATAGATGGGACCTTGGGCATTAGGACTTTTCATCTGTCAAATGGGCCATTGCGAGTTTCGAATGAGGTAATGGTTTGTTTAGGCATTCGCTCATTCAACAAATATTTATCTGACACCTGCTACATGCCAGATGCTGTTTCTGCTGCTCAGGATATGACTGAACAAACTCTACTCTGACCTCATGGAAATTATATTCTGGTGGATAGTAGAAGAAGTGAAGTGAAGTGAAGTTGCTCAGTCGTGTCCGACTCTTTGCGGCCCCGGGGACTGTAGCCTGCCAGGCTCCTCTGACCATGGGATTCTCCAGGCAAGAATACTGGAGTGGGTTGCCATTTCCTTCTCCAGGGGATCTTCCCGACCCAGGGATCGAACCCAGGTCTCCCGCATTGAGGAGATAACAAATAGAAGACTCAATATATGTCAGTTGTTGATAAGCTCTATGAAGAAAAGGGTGGAGGGGAACAGGGAATGCTAGGGGTGAGGGGTTGCCATTTCACACAAGGTAGAAAAGCAGAACCCTGAAGAAAGTGAGGGAGAGGGTCTGTAGATATTTGGGGAAAGGCATTCCAACTGAAGGAACAGCAGGTGCAAAGGCCCTGGGGTGAGAGTATGCTTGGCAGTAGGGAGGTGGGTGTGACTGGAATGGAATGAGCTAGGCAAAGAATAGCAGACACTGAGGTCAGTGAGCAGTGGAGGGTCTGGAGCTGTGGGGGACCTTGCAGGCCATTTTCAAAATAAGGGCTTTTATTCTGAGAGATCTAAATGGGAGCCAGAGGACATGAAAGGATTCTGTAACTGCACTGGCTCTGAATATAATCAGGGGTATTAGTAGTGGGCAGTAGGGGGCACAGAAGCTGGGATTTGAAAGATGTCCATGTAGTTCCAGTCTAGCATGGAGAGTTACAATAATTAGACCTGCTTGGCTCCTACAAATATATATATATAGTATACTATATATGTGTATATACTATATATATAGTCCTGTAAGGATAGCTGGGCACAGCCCGGTTCAAGGTTAGCTGGAGGCTGTGGCTGAGGAAGTGATGGCTGGGAGAGATTGCTATGCAGTTCTGCAGGAGGCCAAGGAGGTGGAGGTTGAGGACTTCTGATTCCTTTGGCCCCTTGGTCCTTGGTGTTACAATAGAAGCTCTGGAGTTGAGGAGGAGACCAAGTGCCCATAGCAGATGAAGGTGGGGAAAGCATCACTATTTGCATGTGTGTGCACTAAGTTGCTTCAGTCCTGTCCGACTCTTTGCAACCCTGCCAGGCTCCTCTGTCCATGAGATTCTCCAGGCAAGAATACTGGAATGAGTTGTCATGCCCTCCTCCAAGTGATCTTCTAGACCTAGGGATCAAAACTGTGTCTCTTACATCTCTTGCATTGGCAGGCATGTTCTTTACCACTAGCGTCACCTGGGAAGTCCAGCCTCATGAAGACTCAGTGGCAAAAAATCCAAGAACATCCCCATCTCACAGATGAGGAAACAAGGTTCCAAAAGGTGAAGTGACTTGTCTGCCCTGATGGTACAGAGATGGTTAGTAACAGAGAAGCTGAAGGTGGGTCCTGACGGACCCCCCAAATTTGAGCTCCTCCCCCTCTGCCTCAGACCCAGAAAGAACAAGAGCACAAGTCGGGTTATCTGGGGGGGGGGGGGGGGGGCGCTGCCTGTTCCCAAGGGACCTAGGGCGTTTTCCAGGAGGTCTTGAGGGTACATCCAGGGTCACCATTGAGACTGGGGTCACAGCAGTTAAGAACACACATCCTTCCTCCGTCACCCTTACCAGCAAGAGATCGGCAGGTCTAATCTTTTCTCAGAAGGGCAGCCAAACTCCTGCTTCCACTACAGCTAAGCCTGGGGGTCAACTTGGAGTGAATATGGTTTGACTACTCCCCTGAGGAAATCTCTCCCAAGGTTTCCCACTACCCCCTGGGATGAGTTCTAAACCCCGGCAGGACCCCTGAGGCCCCTGTGATGTGACTCTGCTGGCCTCTTCCACCTAGTGCCTCAGGGCTTCCTGCTCTGTGTTCAGTCACCTCAGCTACTCAGGGTGCCTGGGATTTCCATTCTCTTCTTGCTGATGCGTCTTCCTCTGTCACACCCACCTCTTCGCCTGGCCAAATCCTTCCAGATCTTCAAGGCTCAGCTTGAACACCACTTCCTCTGGGAAGCCCTGTTGCTCCTCTTGAGATAGAAGCCCCCTCTTCTCTGTCTCCAGCGCCCTGGGCTTAGTCACATACCTCACCACAGGTCATTGGCATCTCCTCTCTATTTGGCTGATCCCCTAGTCTAGTTTTTAGCATCCTGAAGAAGAAGGACCTTGCCTTGCCCAAATAAACACCCAGCACTGCCCTTGGCACATCATAGCAGACACCCAATAAAATATGTGACTGATGGATGGATTGATGGATGGATGCATAGGTAGATGGATGAATCAGGTAGACAGTGCTTAAAAAGAAAACCCCAATCATTTCTAACTCAGCATCACTGATGAAAAAATATTGTCTTTTTTAGCTTACAGAGAGAGGGGAATAGATATTCTTGGAAAAATGGCTTTCAACTTTAGCTGCACTTTGGGATCACCTTGGGAAGCCTTTTAGAAAAATACCAATGTATGCATCCCTCTCCAGAGATTCTTATTTGATTGGTCTGAGGCATGGCCTGGGTCTTGGGAGTTTAAAAAGCTCCCCAGGTGATTCTAAGGTGCAGCCAAAATTGAGATTCTTTACTGAGAGAACCCTGTAAAAGGTAGCCTCATCTCATGATGTGTTCTTATAACCAATCTCTTTCCTCCCAGGCTCACCAGGAATGGAAAATGTGGAGCTGGAGACAGACATTGAGTACTAAGAAAAGTCATTTCTCACATATATTTCAGTAAAAGCAATCAAATGAGTGAGACAGGTGTGGCTGTGGTTATAACTGCAGCCACAAGCACACAGAACAAGGCAGAGAGAAATACAGCTTGATGCAGACGAAGATTGGGGGCAATCAGGACAGGGAGTATTCAGAGACTGAGGATATATTCTCCTTGCATGTGACTCCAAGACAAAAAAAAATACTTGAAAAAATACATATATATGCCCATATTTGATCTTTGGTTAATTACCTCTTCAGTAAGAGGCTATGCAAAGACCTTGTAGATTTCATTAGTCACAGGGGTTTATTCAAACGTCTCCTTTGCATAAGAAACCCAGGCTTACAGCTGGTCTCTGGGAAAGAATGCCCTCCAATGCCTTGAAAAGAGAGCTCCAGGCCTGTTCACTGCTCTCACTGAAACAGCAGAGGTCAGCGGCCCGTGATGCATGGGGCCAGGCTGAAATGTTTCCATCCAGCATTTGCAATTCAATCCCACAGTTTCCTTTATGGAACAATTCACTAAATTCAGAGTTGTTCTTTTTTCTAATTCACCATATAATTCACCTCCCAAGTTCAATTAAGAAGCAATCTGTTAGCAACTTTGGGAGCAAGCTGCTTTTCTTTGGGAAAGCCCAATTTTCTTCCGCTCCCAACAAAAAGTGGCTTAATTATATGCATCATATGAGACACTGATGTACACACAACGCCCCTCCACCATAATTAATGAAATATTAACCATATATATCCAAAGACATCTAGGTAGAAAGGGATGGGCTTTTCCAAAACCCAAGAGGACAGAGTCATAGGTCAGTATTGTTTATTCAAATAAATGATCACTCATTGGGACTATGAATTAATATTCATGAATATGGTAATTAATAAACAGAACCTCATAGTAATTATTCCTTCTGTATCATTCTCAGAGCCCAGCATTACTTGGTTCTTGCTTTTCTTAAACGCAAAAATAACTACCAGTTTTTAAATGTTGACTAGGATTTTGCTGGAGGTCCAATGATTAAGACTGCCATCCAGTTCAGGGGGCATGGGTTCAATCCCTGGTTGGGGAACTAAGCTGACACAAGCCCATGAGGCCAAAAAAAAAAAAAAGTGCTTGCTTATTTCAGGTACTCACATGTTACCTGTATTTAATCCTCAAGCTAACCCTCTGAGGTGGGTGTTATTCTCATTTTACATGCAGGGTAACTGAGGTTCAGGGCAGTTAAGACATCACTGTGGACACACAGTCACTGGATGAAGAGGCTGAGAGTCTCCCAGATCAGTCAAAACTTTTATATCTTAAAACTTTTAAGACATAACATAACCTTGCCAGAACAACGTTAGCTCTCACATTTTTACTGACTTTTTAATATCTGTATTTCCAGCTCTGACCCATTAGAGGTAAATCTAGCAGAAAACTACTTTGCTTACTCTAAGGAAAAAAAATAAAATCTCTAGCACAAGATCTTAAAAATCACTTTATTGCCAGTCCACTCCATAAGTACTGATTGAGTGCCGGCTTTGGGCAGCACCACGCTGGGTTCCTGAAGGCAGAGACAGGCAGTGTTTCTCTTCATGGTGCCTTCCTGGTGCCAGTGGAGGAAAGAAAATCCACACTAAACAATGAGATCATGGGGCTCCCCTGGTGGTCCAGTGGTTAGGACCGACATTTTCAGTGCCATGGGCCTCGGTTTGATCCCTGGTCAGGGAAATAAGATCCCGCAAGCTGAATGGCACGGCCAAAAAACAAATAACAAAACAAAGCGAAAAGGACCATTCCATGGAAGGATTAAGCACTCTCAAGAAATTAAAAGTTTTTCAAACAACAATGGGGGATGGGATCCCAGGAAAGATCTGAGTTGGTGACATTTGAGCTGACACCTAAATGATGAGGTAGACAGACATCCATCTGGGGAGAGTATTCTAGAAGGAAACAAAAAAACAAAACAGCAAGTAAAAAAAAGTCCAGAGGGAGGAAAATAAGTGCCCGATGGAGCTGGAACTGAGGCTAACACCTAAGAGATGTAGGGTCAGTTCGTGCAGGGCATTAGACTCTTACCCTTACAGTCAATTTGCCATGCCCTTTGGTCATATGTAATACACATGGCAATGCTATGAATAAGTAACATCATTCCTCTTCTACAGAAGAGACAACTGAGGTTCAGGAATAAGTTGTCCAAAGTCACCCAGCTGGTAAGTGACTGAATTTGCCTTGTAAAGCAGGCCCTTCTGACTCCAGAATCCATGCTCCTAACCCTGCTCTACACCTGTATAGGTGGGGTCTAAACAAGCATCCCAGTCAAGGCCAATGGATGAAGCATCTACATACCCTGTTAGAAAACTACTGGCAAGACACACCTACTCACCAGAGCTTTTATTTATTTATTAGGAAAAAAAACAGCAAGGCAAAGTCCCTTTAACAGGTTGATTTAGGAATGAACTAGGCAACCACTACAGTAATCAATGTGTAATCCTAAGCAATTCGGTGCCAAGTAATTTTATATCTATGCCAAATTTCAAATGCTACAGAAGGGAAAGGGAAAATAAGTTAAAAGATCACCGCCAGTTTTTGTTAATAAAATGATTTACTACTGGCAAGTGTATAATAAAACAGGAATTCTTAGATACTGCTGTTGGTGTAGAAATATAAATTAGTAACATGTTTTGAGGTAATTCAGCAAGATGTATCAATGTCTTTTAAAACAAGCAATAATAATGACTTTGACCCAATAATATGACTTCTAGATATCAGTACAAAGAAACTGACAATGAAAAACAAAAGATGTTCATCCCCAACATTTTAAAGACAGACTGTATCAATCACACGCTCCACAGTGGGTAGTAAAGTAATTATGATATAAAGGAAATATAAAACAATGTGGAAAATATACTGGAAGGAAATAACCACAGTGTCCATTGTGATGATCTCTGATGGGCGATTTTTGGACAAATGTTCATTTTTTATGTACTTTCTGTAATTTCTAAATCTTGTTCAACATATTACTTTTACAATCAGGAAATAAAAAGATTTTCGAATGAAGAACTAGATTACATCACACATTTTGCCTAAGAACATGTGCTCTGCACTTAGTATATGTGTGCACACACATACACACACACATACAAACACACAGTTGCTGGGAAACCCTTTTCTGATGAGAAAGAAACATACTTGTGTTTATGCAGATGGAAACGTTGTAGTCCAGCCTTTTTTTTTTTTCTTTCTGATTTTCTGCTCTGACCGTGGAAAGAGAAAACAATGAGCCCACACCTTGGCAAGATGGGAGAGAGGAAAGCTCATTGGTGAGAATGAGGGAGGGCTTGTTGGAACCTTCATTTAGACAGAGTTGAATGGGCTCCTGGGAGACCCAGTCCGCCCTTCCCCGCTCTGTTCACTGACTCCCACCTGTGTCCTGCCATTGGCTGAAGAGGCCTTGGAATTTGCTCTGACCCCAGGCAGAAGCTCCTGAGAGCCTTCTTATCATGCAAATTTGAGCTACTCTTTCCCGGAGCCTCCAGCCAGATGTCCACCTTGCCTGGTATTGGGCCCTCCGCCCATTGTGAGTGCCTGTGACTGCATTTTTCCTAGTCCCTGACAGTGGGTGGAGCTATGTCAGGCCTTCTGCTTAAAGATGCTCTTGGAGTACTTGTTGCTCACCTGGTTTCAAACCTCCATTGATCTCTTGAGCCCTGGACTCTAGGTATTCTTGTGCACTTGGCCCACATCTTTCACACAAGCCTGGCCTTGGCTTCTTGGCCATTTCCATCATTTATGGAAATCATTTCCATCATTTGTTACTGTGCAACAAACTATTCCTCTAAACAGAGTGGGTTACAACAACCACCATTCTAGCTTTGCTTCTGAGGGCCAGGAGTTGGGGTGAGGAACAAATGGGGCTGACTGGTCTCTGCTCTGTGACCTGAGCTGGGACGAAAAGGTTGAGGGATGGTGGAGGATGGCTCATGTGGAGGCAGCATTCCAAAATGATGAGCCCCACTGTGCAAGTGTTTTTTCAGCTTCTGCTTACAGTATAATGTAATCTTCCTAATGTCCTACTGGCCAAAGCCAGTCAAAACCAAGCCTAGTCACGAGGAATGACTATGCCAGGTGAGGTTTGTCAGGGACCACAAATGGAACAGCCTATCCCTAGACTGATCTCTAGGTGCTTAAAGTTCTAGCAAGTCAGGTGGTTTGCAAGATGGACCTCGAGGGCTAGCTCTGGAGTCAGACTGTCCAAGGCTAAACCTTTACTCTGTCACTTACTAGCCATGTGATCTTAACTCACTTCATGTCTCTATGCTTCAGTCTCCTCATCCATAAAATACGGATGAGAGTATTCACCTCATAGGGTCATCATCCAGATTAACAGAGATGATGCCACATGCTTACATATGCTCTATGTAAGCCATAGAGCAATGCCTGGTTCAGAGTCAGCATTCACTAAGTTAGCTATTATTACTATTGGTTCTAAAACTATTCTGAAGTCTGAAATGGGGTGAAACAATAAGCCATGGAGACAAGACATTTTACACCAGAAATACCACAAATTAAGTAAAAAGTTCAAGTTCTCCTTAAAGCACACTTAAGAGAACCAAGTTTAGGCTGAGGATCCATTGATAGTCAATGGAAGTCAGTGAAAACCAGACCTTCTCTGTACCCAAGCATGATATTTCTTTAAACATTGCTCCATAACAACTTGAGACATCAAACAACTAAAAAATTAACCAAAGATATACATTAAGAAGATATACATCCTATTAGCCCATGGACTGTAGTCCACTAGGCCACTCTGTCCATGGGAATATTGGAGTGGGCTTCCCAGGTAGCGCTAGTGGTAAAGAACCTGCCTGACAATGCAGGAGATAGAATAGACTTGGGTTTGATCCCTCGCATGGCAACCCACTCCAGTATTCTTGCTTGAAGAATCCAATGCACAGAGGAGCCTGGCAGGCTGCAGTCCATTGGGTCGCAAAGAGTCCAATACGACTCAAGTGACTTAGGCTGCACACATACATTAAGAAAAGACTCAGGTGACTAGCTTGTGTGTTGTCATCCTGCTATTCCTGGGAGAGTAGAATGGATTGGCCAAGATAAGTAAGTGTCATTCACTGAGTTATTGTTGTTGTGCAGTTGCTAAGTTGTGTTCGACTCTTTGCAACCCCATAGACTGCAGCATGTCAGACTTCCCTGGAGTTTGCTCAAACTCATATCCATTTAGTCAGTGATGCCATCCAACCATCTCATCCTCTGTTGCCCCCTTTTCCTCCTGCCCTCAATCTTTCCCAGCATTAGAGTCTTTTCCAATGAGTTGGTTCTTAGCATCAGGTGGCCAAAATACTGGAACTTCAGCTTAAGCATCAGTCCTTCCAATGAATATTCATGGTTGATTTTCTTTAGGATTGACTGGTTTGATCTCTTTACTCTCTAAGGGACTCTCAAGAGTCTTCTCCAGCACCACAGTTTGAAAGCATCAATTCTTCAGTGCTTGGCCTTCTTTATGGTCCAGCACTCACATCTGTATATGACTACTGGAAAAACCACAGTTTTGACTATACAGGCTTTTGTGGGTAAAATGATGTCTCTGCTTTTTAATGTGCTGTCTAGGTTTGTCATAGCTTTTTTTCCAAGGAGCAAGCGTCTTTTAATTTCATGGCTGCAGTCACCATCTGCAGTGATTATGGAGCCCAAGAAAATAAAATCTGCCACTGTTTCCATTTTTTCCCCATCTACTCATTCACTGAATAGTGGGTCCCAAATTACAAGTTAGAGTTTTGCTGAGGGAAATTATTTATTGGGGACCTTGTTTTCCAAGGACTATGCTTGCTGCCTTACATGTATTTTCTCATTTAATTCTCAGCATAGTCCAGTGAGGTAAGGACTATTACCGACTACTTACAAATGAAGGAACTGAGGCATCGAAAACTTTAAATAATTCACCCACAATCACACAGCTTTCTGGGCACTGAGGCAGAAAAGGAAGGGGAGTTTAAGTCTAGTCCAAGTCCCAACGGAGTCTAGTCCCAACAAGCCTTTCCAGCTTCCCTTCTCCCCCGAGTCCTACCTCCTCATCCACCTGCCAACCGCCCGGAGCCACTCAGTTCTCACACCAAGCTCCCCACTCCATGACTGTGATCAGGCTCTGCCTTCCACCTGCAATGCCCTCCCCACCTCAACCCTAATCAAAATCCTCCACAGCTCAGCTCAGCCTGCTCTGTGAAGCCATCTCTTGTCTCTATGTTTCACCTACAAACCCCTAGTGGCCCTTTACTCATTCACCTGTTCATTCATTCTGTCACTCAGCAAGCTTCTAGGGGGCACCTCTCAGTGCCAGGCACTGTACCAGGTGTCAGAGATAGAAAACCAGATCAGACATGGTCCCTCCTCTCAAGGAGCTCCCAGCCCTGATCATACCACCTCCGGAATATAACAATCTGCAGACCAAGTCTGTTGTTCCTATGAGACACTTAATTCCTGAGAACTGAGACAATATCTTGTCTATTTCCATTGTGCGATTTCATAGTAGAGGCTTAACAAGTATGTTCATTTGAACTGGACTGAAGAGGACTGACTGATACTTGCATGTATTATCTCAATTGTGTGTATTCTCGTTGCACCTGAGTGGGGTAAATTATTATGGCTACCCCCATTTTACAGATAAGGAAACTGAGGCTCGAGGAGGTTAAAGTACTTGATCTGTGGTCACCACCTGGTATGTAGCAGAGCTGGGAGGGTCCAACTCTACACCTTTACTCTTTGCCTCACTGCTCTGTCCCTTGGTATCTGATGGGAACAGAAAAGGAAGGGAAAACCCCTGACAATAAAGAAAAGGTAACTGACACCCAAGGGTTAAGTCTTTCTCACTACCTGGTATAACATTCCTTGGAAGAGACACACATTTGTCCTCACTGAACATCTTAGAAGAATTTTAGCATGTGACCTTTGCACAGGTGACCAAATGACTGATAAAGATTTACAGATCTATAGATGTCTCAAAGGACAAACCCCATGAAGTGGGTCACAGGAAGAGTATCAAGGAACTCAGGAATCATGGAAAGGAAGACCAGCCCAAGCCCTCTTCAGGGAACTGGAGGAGAGAAGCAGAAAGAGGACCATGGAGCCCCACAGCCTATCTTTGACCTTTTGGGACAGAAGTCAGCTTAGTTCAAGAAGTACAGAGCAAGGACTTCATCTTTAAGAGATAACCTAAGTGAATAGAGATTAGAGTGACTAGTCTTTTTCTGGGTGGTGGTGTATGTCAGTGATGTGGAATGAACCCTTTGTTTCAGAAAGATTATTACCTAATGGTCCCATTCCTCTGATTCCCTGGGCCAGAAAGAATGTGTTCTGATGCCAAGCAGCACATGCTGAGCCATAAACCACCTGTTGCAGGACACGATCCTGTTGGCACCCTAATGCCAACCAGAGCCTGGAATATGGCATGCTGTGCTGTGGGGTAAAGAGGGGATGGGATGAGGACTAGGATGAGGACTTTGATTGAAAGTTCAAAGAAAGGAAGAAAAGAGACTCCAGGAAAAGGTTGGTCTTCCAGACTATCAGGCAATAGTTAACGCTTAGGACCTCCTCCCTTGATGGAGCAGAGAGGCGCAGCCCTGGCTGTTGTCATGGGACTTGAATTAGGGCCCAAGGATGTTGACCCTTACCCACTGGCCCAAAGTGCCAACTCCAATGCCCAGAGTTAGGAGCCAAGGCAAGTAATACAGCAGGGTGTGAAAGATGCTTGGGGAGCAGTGAGGTCTGTGGCAACCGCAGAGCACCTGCTCCGCCACAGTCCAATCCATTGTTACGCAACCCCTTTGGTTGTTGCCATGTGGGACTGCTGGACCAGTGGGGCCAGAACTTCCAACTTTTCAAGAGAAGCCAGAGTTCTGGGTTTTTATGAGAAATTTGATTTTTAAATTTTGGCAGTAAATTTTTAAAAAATGTAAGCTCTACAAAACAAACAAAACACATCTGCAGACCAGATTTGGCTGGTGGGTTGACCGCTTAAGACCTCTGGGCTGCAGAGCAAATGGGAATGCCTCTAGGAGGTGCCCGTGTCAGGGAAGATGGGAATTCCTCGGGCCACGGCAGCAAGGTCCAGGGATGCAGGTGAGTCATGGAGAATCTCTGAAGCACAGGCAAGGAGCAGGATGGGGACTGATAAAGTTCAGAGGCTCAGTGTCCAGGTCAGGAGGTGCTTTTCTCTCACCGTTTGTGAGCAAACAGGGTCAGTAAAGGATACCAAAGAGAAATAAGTCGACCTGAATGCAGGATGAGATTCCACTGGCAAAGTGGGGCCACAGTCACATTGCTGTCAACACCTGTGGGAGCCCATTGGAGGGTCTCTAGAAGGTCTCGTGTTAGATGCAATTTGAGCAGACCATTCTAAAGTCCCATGAGGCATCCCATGAGGAGCTGAAGACATACAGATAACTGATCAACCATGAACACTGCTGACACCATCATTGAGTCCGCATACATTCATGGATTATTTTGTCAAAAGAACTGAGAGAATCATTCTTGGCCCTCAGGAAGCTTAAAGTCCAACCCTCCATTCTACAGACAAGGAGGTCCCATGAGGCGAACTGACATGTCAAGGTCTGCCATGCAATGGATAACTGAAGGAGTGTGGCACTGGTTTTGCTTGAAAACAATTTAGTTCATTATCATGCCCAACAAGAAAATATTTGAGTAGTAAATGCATTTGAAACAAAGGTCAGTTTCAGCTGTAACAAAATGTACACATCCAAAAGAGGCCAAGAAAAATAAAAGCAAGGGTGCAAGAAAACTAAAAATGCTATGCTAAAAAATTTTAAGGGTGGTTAATTATTAGATAAACGCATCCTTTATTTTGTCAAAAAGGATTCACTACAGTGTGCTCTTAGGTCAGGGCGGGGAATATTGTTTTTATTGAGGCCACTGAGGCTAGAACAATCAATCAGAGAGCTGCGTAAATAAAAAACCTTAGATTAGATTTATTTCATTTCATTTTGCTTTAGGGATCACCTACTATTTAAATGAAGAACAGAAAACAGATTTCTATGCAATAAATTAAAAAAAACCATACACAGTTAACAGAGCATGAAAATAGAATCATATTAAGAGGAAGCAAAGAGTGATGCTTGGACAGGTGAGGCACAATCTTTCTGTTGACCAAAAATGAGTGGCAAAGGCTAGATCCTCACCTGAGACTAGCCATCCCCAGCTCTCATGAGGCTGTGTTCCCGAATTCCAGTATTAAGATGACCGATGAGAACTCGTTTTTTCCCATGAAAATAATATAAATGGCAAAGAGGGTGTGACATTAATAGGCTTGACCCCAAGACCAAGTTAAGTCCAGAGGGCGCTCCTCCCACATCCCCACACGCCAGGGGTCAGTTCACTCATCCGTCCCCTCCACTGACCAGAGGCGGCTCCAGCCTTCACTCCTCTCTGAAGCCACAGAAGCAGACCCACCACCTGCTTCTTTCATCACTTTGCTTCTCCCTCCTGCCTCCCCGGGGCACTGATCAGTTCACTTCTTACTCCTTCTTTTGGTGATCTCTTCCACTCTGAGGGCTTCCCCAGCACCCCGACATAGATGGGTACTGCAGGCATTCAGTGGGGAACACGCAAGCAGGGGGATCATGATGCAGACGTGGGCATGGTGGCCATGATGGTCAGGTGCAAGGAGGAGAGAAAAAGCAGGAAGGAGATTCTCTGTGGCCCCTGAGAGAAGCCAGCCGTCTTTTCTCTCTCGTCTCTAGACGAGTCCCCAGAGGCCAGCTCTTCTGCTTCTGTCCTTAAATGGCCAAGAAAATATATTCCTAAATAAACTCTTCTATCAAGCTATATCGAGTGGGATTCTGTATCTCTAAACTGAAAGGACCTTGCCTAGAAGGTCAGGCAGTAAACTCTTATTTATCCTTGTTTCTCAAGCTATATCTCTCAGTTTTGACTCGGGATCCCAGATTCAAGGTCCTCTGTTGGCAGGGGTGGGTGTGGCAGGGCTGGGATAACCGCTCCCTGCATAGATGCCCAAGGGAGGTCCCTGCCCCTCCCCCATCTGGTTCTGCACCCTGTTGTGACTCCAAGTAGCCTTCCAGTCCAGTTTCTCCAAATTCTGACAAACGCAGTCATAATAAAAATCAATCCAAAGGTGAATTAACTTTTCCCAACACTTCAAATTCACAGAGAACTCTGGCTTCAATCCAAGGTATAAGTCAGCCTCTGAACGAGGCCTCAGGGAGAGAGATGATAGAATCCTTATGTTGCATTCTTTTTTCCTTCCCAAAGAGCAGATGTGCACTTTATCAGATGCCTCTTTTTCATCTCAAATCATCTCACTAAATTGAAAACTTTATGGGAGGAATAACTGCCAGGCCTCGCCTGGTTCCTCACCCCAGTCCTCCTCTCCAGTTGCTGACTGCACGTGGAGCCAGCCCTATCCTCAGGCAGGGGGATTTAGGGAGTTTGGGCTCCACACTCGAGGGTCACAGCGGCACATCACCTTTGGCTCCAATTTTGATCTAAGGAATTCTGCTTAATTTCTGACCCTCGTCCCCGTCTTATTCCCTCAGGCCAAAGCTCTGGCTTCTTGTCCTCCTTAGTACCCACTTTGCGGAAGAACGAGGGTCCTGGCCTTTTCTTCCCAGCTCCCAGCATGGCACTGGAACCCTCTGTGAGTTCTATTACAGGCCTCTCTGATGCTGTCTGCCTGGCTCTCTGTCTGTGCACGAACATTCCTGCCTTCCATCAGGTCCTGGGTCCCAGGCTGGACACCCAGTACCAACTTCTGCCTGATGACAGCTGTCACCCTGGGCCTTCTCTCCAGGTGTGAGCTCTGCCCACTGGACCTCACCTCCTCTCGGAAGTCTGTAGGGCCCCTAAACCCATGGGGTCTTTTGGTCCCAGGTCCTCCCCCACCTCAGCCTGCCCCATTCCTGCAGTACTGCCAAAGCAGGACCATTATCACGTCCATTATTAAAATTCCATCTCCTTAATGGCGGAAGAAAAAGTGGATACAGCTGTACCCTTGGTGCTGAGCACAGAAGACGTTCCCAATTAGCATCTGGTCCTTAAAGGAGGAAGAGAGGGAGTGGAGGGAGAGAGAGGGAAAAGGACTCTTACCAAGAAGACAGCATTCAGCAGAGCTATGGGCAGATACAAGGGAGTGTTAAGACATGCCAAAGTCACAGTGCAGCTATAAAGATCAAGTTCTAGACTGTAGGAACCAAGGCAAATTCTCTCTGGAAGGGGAGGGGTGAGCTCAGATCTGCAAAGAAAACAGCTGAGAGGAGCTCTGGAGGAGTGGGAAGAAAGGCTGGCACTTCGTCTCTGGCTTGGAAAAGACCCAAGGACCACACCTAGGGCTCTGTACGAAGGGCTCAGTAAAGTTAAGCTATTGACCATGTGGCCAAAGGATGCCCTCTTCAGACACTCTTGCAAGGTGATCTGGGCTTGCCCAGCCCGAGAGCACCACCCCTGAGCAGGCACCTTTCTTCATTGCTGGTTCCCATGCCAGACACCCACATTCAAATGAACAGTCCTAACCCCAAGTGGCCTGGGGGAGCAGAGGAGCAAGGAGGCCACCATGCAATCCTGAGGCTCCATCTTCAACTAACAAGGGTTTGTCTGCTGCCGTCCCTGTGTCCAGGCTGATGCTGGAACTAAAGAGAGAGCGCCAAGACCAAACAAAAGAAGTCACAGCTGTTGACAATTTGGTGGGCAAAGCAAGGCACACACTGAACTTGAACACAGCAACCTGAGATGACAGTGGGCAGGACCATAGAGCAGCTCCATTAAGTGCCTGGAACTCGCCTTTGTCTTCTATCACCACCTCTCAAAGGTAGTGGTGGGGAAACCAAGCCTTCACAGCTCAAGGCAACAGGGTTAGTGGTGAAGCCAGCAGCTATTTCTAGAAGCAATGTAGTGTAGAGGCTAAAAGCAGCCTTTGACATTAGACAGAGTTAGGTCCTAATCTTGGCTCTGCCAATAGTTAGTTGTGTGATCAAAGAAAGGTTACACACTTCTCTGAACATTAGCTTATATATCTGTAGGTATCAATAATATCTGCCTCACAGAGCTGTTGTATGATGATTAAATGAGATCATTTAAGACACTATTTGGAGAAGGAAATAGCTGCCTACTCCAGTGTTCTTGCCTGGAAAATCCTGTGGACAGAGGAGCCTGGCAGGTTACCTCCATGGGGTCACAAATAGTCGGACACGACTAAGCGACAAAACAACAAGACACAATTAGCACACAACAAACAGTAGTTATTCTTCTGGTTGTTGCCATCAAAGAAGAACCAGCATCTAATTCATTCTCAGATCTTTGGCCAACTTCATGACCTAGAGTTTGACTCAGGTGGACTACGGAAGGCTTTATGTTGGGGACTGATAGAGATTCCCCATGGCTGGTGGGATCTAAATCCAAGGATCTGATCAGATGACACTGGTACAGGCTCGGCTCCAGAAACCCCAGCGGGATGCAGGCAGGGTACTGCAAAGGAAACGACTTCCAGGCATCTAGGTAGTGTGGAGTCTGGGACACAGAGGTGGGCTGGGAGATGAGAAGGCAGGAGCCAGCATACAGACAGTCATTATGGGTATTATTTCTTGAGCACCTACCATTCCTCAGACTCCAGGATGGGTGCTTTACCTCCCACACTTTCCCATTCCCCCCGCAATTCCACTTTCCAAATAAGGAAGGAATCCCCTAACTCCCACGTTATCAGTACAGAGCCAGGGAAGCCCGCTTGACACCAGCATCCATGCCTTTCTATCCTGCAGCTCTAGGATCCAGGATGTCCATGTGAGAACATCTCTGAAACAGACAGGAAAGGGGGACCATGGACCTGAGTTTCATAACTTGGAATTCACAGAGTAAACTTCTTAAAATTGCAAGCAAAACTGTGTTGTACCTTTCTCTCAAAGAAGTGCTGAAAATACTCATCAGACTCTCAGAGGGATTTGTGAAGCACAAAATATCAAGTCCAATATAAGGAGGGAAAAAGAAGTCCCCAAGACCTTGTTCCCAAGCTCTGGAGGAGACAGCAGAAAGGATGAGTAAGATTGCTCCCGACAGCTTCTTGTTCCTCTAAGCCAGTGACCCCAGCAAGAGTGACCACCACATCTCACCCAGATGATGTTTTCTGATGTGACAGAAGACAGTTTTGAACCCAACTGTCTCCATCTCAGCAAGCCTAACCTGCCATTCATCCATAAGCTCAGGACACTGTCCCATCTACAGGATGTTGCAAGGAGCCACCACTGCCCCCACTTCTTTCCTGGATGCTGGTCAGTTAGTAGCTTGCCCACCACCAATAAAGATTAATGAAAAGCTGAAGCCATGTCTACCCAGTGTGGGAAATGTCTCCATGGGAGGACAGTCAGAAAAACCACAGCCTATTGATGGGGCTGCTCAAAGCAACCCCCACTCACAAGTTCTCTCAAGGGCCTCACGGCTAAAAATGTGTCCAGGAACAGCGACATGTTGGGTCCCTTGGAAGGCAGGACCCAGGAACCCATGTGGTATGTGTGGGTCTCTCATGGGTACGCTTTAGCCTTTTGTGCCTAAATTTAGCCCCTCAATGCTCAATGGCCTCTGCTTCCTCTCTTTTCTCCAGCTTGAAGCACAGAGCTCAAATACAGAGTTCAAACTGGCTTGAAAGAAGTCAGGATGTGGTTTCATGAGATCCTCTATTCAGAGGAGACTCTGAGACCAGGTGATGGTAGCACATACCCCTATGAGTCACAGACAAAGTAGGAGAAGGAACTCAAGGACCCTCTGCAGGGTCCATCTGTGAGTGATAAGGCCTAGTTACCCCAACTTAAGTCTTGGACTCTCTCCAGCTGATTTATTATTTTGAACCATTTTGAACAACAGTTTGCAAGCAAACTGTTTGAACCAAACTGTTGGGCTTATGTGGATGTCCTACACAGATGGCAGGAGTTAAGAGTAAGGTTGGTTCCTTAAAAAGAGATGGACGTGGCCCAGTGGCTCAAAAATAGACAAGGTGGGAAACGTCACCTTCCATCAGAGCCAGTAAGTAATTAAAGCCATTTCCCCTTCCAGAGTCTTCATTACAAAGAGCAAGAAATCAGATCCATTACCCGGATAGAGAGAACTGCAAGATGAGATTTCCTCTCCAAGTTTCTAAACATTTGCAGAGATTAGAATGTTCAACTTCACTTCCTGGACGTTTTAGGACAGAAACAAACAACCAGAAAGTCCCCAAAACGTCAAGCACACAGGCCTTTTCTCCACATCTTCTGTGGTTAGGGGGAGAGGTATCCCAGGATTCAGAAATGGGGTGTCAGGCTCTGCACCCCCACATCAGAGAGGATGTAAAAGGATGAGAGAATGTGTGTGTGCCTGCGTGTGTGACTGTGTGTGTGTCCCGCTAAGTACTTCCTTCACTACACAGCTAATCCGATTAGCAGCTTTAAGAAACTCTGCAATGTTAATTCAAGGGCCCCATTCATAGAACAGCTTGGCCCTTGCCTGCCCAGAACTCCCATTCTTCTCACTGCACATAAAATGCTCACAGAAAGACGTTCTCTCCCTGAAGAATGCACTCTTGCCTCCTTACCCCCACACATAGCTGCTGCCGCTTCTCATGGTGGGGGGAATGGGACTGTCTGAAAATGGGCAGCGGGGAAGAACAGTACTCTCTCCGTCTCAAGCACAAAATCAGGTTGATATTAACAGCACTGTTAACCCAGGTGGCCTCTGAAACCAGCATCCGTGCTGAGTAAAGGGTGTCATGAATCTCCCTAGTCGTAGGGCCCTGGGTAAGTTGTTGGTTGTCTGGACCTTCATTCCTTTTTCTGTAGTGTGGGGACTTGGAGCAGAGGGCATAGCTGGGACAGAAGACTGGAAGGAAGGACACTGGGGGTCTGTACAGACACAATGCCATAGTGTTTCGCTGGAGGATGAAGAGAGGGAAGGGAATGAGTGTGTGGGCTGTGGATAAAGCATCGAGGACCTGTGGCACCAGATAAGGAATGTTTCTGATAAGGGATGGGGAGCCATGGAAGGGTTTTAAAAAGCAGTGCATCAGTTTTCTCGGGCTGCCATGACAAGTTACCACAGAGTCAGCGGCTTACAAACAGGTATCTATTCTCTCCCAGTTCCGAAGGACAGCAGTCCGAAATCAAGGGGTCAGCAGGGTTATGCTCCCTCTGCTCTAGGCTCTAGGGGAGAAACCTTCCTTCCTCATCCTAGCTCATGGTGATTAAGTGATTAAGTGGAAGTCACTCAGTCATGTCCGACTCTTCGCGAACCCATGGACTACACAGTCCATGGAATTCTCCAGGCCAGAATACTGGAGTGGGCAGCCGTTCCCTTCTCCAGGGGATCTTCCCAACCTGGGGATCAAACCCAGGTCTCCCACACTGTAGGCAGATTATTTACCAGCTGAGCCACTAGGGAAGCCCAAGAATTCTGAAGTGGGTAACCTATCCATTTTCCCAACCCAGGAATCAAACCGGGGTCTCCTGCATTGCAGGTGGATTCTTTACCAGCTGAGCTACCTCTCCGCAATCCATGCTGTCCCTTGGCTTGTAGCTACATCGCTCTTCACATGGTCTTCCTCTCTGTGTCTTTCTGTGTCCTCTCCTCTTCTTATAAAGATCCTAGTCACTGGACTCAGGGACCCCCAAATCAAGGATGATCTCAAGATCATTAACTAGATCTTAGATCTGCAAGGACTCTTTTCAAACAAGGTTGTATTCTGGGGTTTGGATAGACATAAATCTAGGAGAACATTATTCAATCTAGTACATTGGTTGCAAGGTCAGGTCCAGGAAGATCACCTGGAAGCAGGATGGGGAAGCAGAAACTGGAGTCAGGGAGGCTGATCTGATCAGAAACAATTACCAATAGCCTAGGATCCTAAGTGACCAGCAAGGGGGCTCCCTTCTGGGGACCCAGAGCCCTCAGTGGCTATTTTTGTGGCCAGCCCAGCACACTGAGTGGGCTCTCAAACTCACCTAGGGATAAGGTCTTGGCTCACTTCCTGGTCCAGAAAGACTCTAGCTCCTTTCCCACGGCCAGCAAAGGCATGGCTACATGCACCCCTGTTGGTTGGCATTCCTTCCTTCTGGCAACATGGCAGACAGGTTGATACCACGGAGGACACAGCCTGGGAGATGGGAAGCCTTGGGTTCTAGTCCTGACTCTGCAACTGGCTGAATTTGGGACACAGGGCACATCTAGAAAATGAGGCAGACCAGGTCATTTCTAGAACAAGGACACTGTTTCATTCAGCAACCAGGAAAGCAGCTCCAAGTTCATAGGAGAGACCAGAGAAAGGAGGTATCTGGGGCCACAGTGCATCCCATCCCCTTCCAGGGATTTAGCTCTGTTCCCACCCCACCCTCCCAAAAACCCAGGGGTAATTACCCACACTTGGAAATGAGATAACCAATATCTAAGAATACATCCTTTCACACATTTGAAAGTACAAAGAGCGGATAAAGGTGTGGTTCCTTTAAAATTTTTTTTTTAACGTTTAAAGATCTATGCAGTGTTGTTCACAGTAGCAATGTCTCTAATAGAAAAAAAAAATTACAGAAAAGGAGAAAAACAGCCGTCAGGTCCATCTGTATAGATTAATTCGATAAATGGTAGCAGAGTTGTACATGAAATGTGATCAACCTCAAAATACCACATTAAAAGATGTCCATGGTATGGTGTTAAAGATGCAGGTTACACAAGAGGGTGTTAAGAGAAATTCCTTTTATGTTTAAAAAATATCTGCACATGATCTGAGTGCAGTAAGGCTGGAAGGGATCCAGCAAACAAATCATGATGGGGGACCCCTGGGGCCAGGATAAAAGGGGATTTTCAGTTTATACTTTTTACAGTTTTGAGCTATTGGACTTTTTTTTTAACAACCAGTGGTATTAGTTTAATCAGCAAAAACAATTTAAAATATTCCCATTATGAAAATAAAATAACTGTTTTAGATAGATGCAAAGTCCTATTGGCCCTCAGAGAAAAGTAATCAAGATAAAAATAACCTTGCATAAAAACACACCAGAAAAACTATATATCTCTAGCTTGGGAATGAGGAAATATCAGGAAGGTTTATGTTTCAAAGGCCTCATGCCCGAGCCCCCAAAGTTCCCTCCTGCACATAACAAATGTCCATCATCCTCTACTTTAACCTTGAACCCACCTAGGTCAGTGTTCTTTCTACAAATACTACTGCTAATAATGAGGAAGAACAGGAAGAGTTGATGTTTATTGAGCATTTCTTATGTGCCAGGCACTGTGCTCAACACTTTGCATGTATTCTTTCCTTTGGTCCTCACAACATCACTCCAAGGTAAGGATTATTACTCTACCCATTTAACAGATGAAGATACTGAGGCCCAGCTCAAGGATTCAAGTCCAGACAGTCCGAGGTCAAAGCTGGTGATGGTGACCAGTGCTTTGACTACACTCCTGAGAGCAATGCCCTGTGGGAGCTCTTCACCCCTAAGGCCAGTGGGAGATGATCCAGGGCCTGCCAGTCTCCATCTACCTCCTCCTTCTCTTGTCTCCAACCTCCTAGATACAAAAGTACTGGGGATCCAAAGTCAAACCTTTGTGGACTCTGTTTTCTCTCAGCTCACAGCAGAGAAGGAACGAGAAGACAGATACTCAGGTTTTTAGAGCATGAGGCTCACCATGGCAGCCTTAGGAGAGCACCATGAAGGAGTCAGAGGCAGGGCTGCTAGGCTTCCCTTCCCTGCACATCCTTGAGGCAACCTCCCAGACAGGCAACTCTCGGGCAGCTAGTCATTCAGCTGGCATGGTGGCTGGCCACAGCCCAGCCTCTCTTTGAGGTCTCTTACTTAAATTTGCAAGCCTGGGTCCCCATGCTGTGCCATGGCAGGTTCCCCAAGGACAGCAGGAGGATTGCTGATAGGAGCCACCCTGAGCATTCGTGATGATGCTGCTGTGCAGGTCTGGAGGTGTGAGTGGGGTCCCCAAGCTGGAAAGACCAAGACCCAGAGGTCTCCCTGGGTCCTGCGTGGTCACCTCCACCTGCTTTCCAAATCAACATGTACCCACACAGCTGTAAATTGGTGTAACCACTTGGGAAATCTGCCTGCATCTCCTAATAACTTACAAATACCCTGTGACCCAGGAATTCCACTCCTGGGTACATAAACAGAAATGAGTGCTTATGTCCACAGAAAGGTAGACACAAGACTGTGAGTAGTAGTTTCAGTTATCATATCCCTAAACTGTCAACTGTCCAAATGGCTCGCAATGGAATAATGAATAAAGTAGGGTATTTTCATGCAGGAGAACACAGCACAAGAACCAAAGAGGACAAACCAGAGCTTCACACACAACATGGGGGAAATTCCACAGTCACAAAACTGAGGAGGAGGAGACACAAACACACACTGCATGGGTCCATTCATGTCGTTAAAATGCATCCGTGTGGAGAGGTCAGACAAACGGCTGCCGTGGGGTGGGTGCTGGGGGGGGAAGGGGGCATGAGAGGGAGTCTCAGGGTTCTGGAAATATTCCATCCTTTGGTCTGGGTGGTGGCCACGTGGACTGGACACAGAAAAGTACATCATACTGCATGTCTGAGCTATGTGAAGTTCACTGATTTTTTGTTTGTGTTGCACAGCTCATGGGATCTCAGTTCCCTAACCAGGGATTGAACCCGGGCCATAGCAAGGTTCACTAGTTTTAAGTACTAAAATAATATAACAAAAGTGAAGTGAGTGACAGTTGCTCAGTTGTGTCCAACTCTTTGCAACCCTGTGGACTATACAGTTTGTGGAATTCTCCAGGCCAGAATACTGGAGTGGGTAGCCATTCCCTTCTCCAGGGGATCTTCCCAACCCAGGGATCAAACCCAGGTCTCCTGCATTGCAGGTGGATTCTTTACCAGCTGAGCCACAAGGGAAGCCCAAAAATACTGGAGTGGGTGGCCATTCCCTTCTCTAGCAGATCTTCCTGACCCAGGAATTGAACCAGGGTCTCCTGCATTGCAGGTGGATTCTTTACGAGCTGAGCTACCAGGGAAGCCCAATATAGCAAAGAAGAAAATTTAAAAAAATTAATCACACAAAACTTACAATCTGATCAACTTCTCTAGGACACTAGTAAGAATCTGGTGGGGAGCACGGATGGGGGGGCATATATGATGAGCTGGAATGACAGAATTATGAAAAGATGCTTCCTTTGGTTGGAGTTCAATTATGATGTGACTTACACACCAGGCAAATAACAGTGCGAGAAATAATTTGGATTCCAAAATCCCATTTAAAATTCAAATGGACTTTTCAAATCATACAGGAGAAATCTCTTCAAATCCAAAGAAGTGAAAATCATAAAGTCGGACACAAAAGAAGCTCATTCCTCCCTTCTCCCGGCCACTGGCGATGAGGACCTCTGACCTCCTGACAGCCTTTGCCGTCTTGCCTTCCCCTCCACCCTACATCCTGTGTGGAGCTTGGCCTAGCCCTTGCAGCTGCTCATGCTCCCCATGAGCCATGGCAGTTGCCCCCCACTGTGCTGAGCACAGTCCTACTGCCCCCCCGACCACATAAAGAGGGAGCAGACCTTGGACAAGAAGGGAGCTTATCACCAATTCAGTGGAGGTTGCCATCCCATTTCCCACCCCAAGAATGGCCCCTCCCTCAGTATGGAATGTCCTTCTCAACCCTCCGACTCCTTCTCCAATCTGGGAATCCCGTCCACCTCCCAGGACCCCCTCCTCTGGGAAGCCTTGCTGACTTCCTGCTCCCAGCAATGGGACCAGTGCCTCTCAGTGTCCCTACTCCCCCTGTGCTTCCTGGGACCTCTACCTCTAACTCTTCATTCATTTTGCATCTATTTCCTCCACGAGCTGGTGAACCCTTAAGAGACACCTCAGTCTATACCTTCTCAGGATTCGGCACTAGACCTGGCACAAAATGAACACTCAGTAGAGGTTTCAATTAATAATTGAGTTAGTGAGTGAATGAGTGAACTCGGACCACACCCAGAAATATGAATACAATGTATTCTCCTTCCCTCCCAAATGAATACAGATTCCAGGGCCTTTGGTGCCAGGAGATGCTGAAATGGAGAATTGGTAAATTAGTTCTAGCGGAATCTTTGAGCTGTGCAATGCACTCAGCGGTGGGGGGCTTTGGGGATGTTCTTGGATGCCACCAAGTTCATCAGCAGAGGGGAAGGGGTGGTCCTGACAACCCCTCTTCCACCATCACCACCAGCGAGCAGCATGGTAAGGCTACCCAAACATCCAGCCAGGAACCCAGCAAGGTCAGGGGAGCAGATGGGATGTGGATAGCAGTGATGGAGGGGACTCCATCAAGCTCCCCCAGCCACAGATGAGCGAATTACATTTCCATTCAGAAACATTAGGCAGGACTCCTGCAGCCCTCAGAGGAAAGCCCCAGCTCTTCAGGGCCGTAGACACCGGGTACTATGGGAGTTGCCTCCACTCTGGGCACATTCCCACCCACCCTGTCAACAGGCACCTTGATCATCTACCCCAATTTCTCCAGGTGCATCTATCTTCAATAGCTCCCCAAAGAGCCACCCTCCAGTGACCCACATCTTCCTCTGTTCCCTAAGTCAGCCCCTTTCAAACTCCCTGTCTCTGCACACAGCCTCTCCTCTGGCTGAAATGTCTCTTCTTGATTCTTCACCTAAGGAACTCCTATTCATCCTTCAAGACACAAGGCAAGAGTGTCCATCCCCATGATGACCTTCTTGGCCCCACTGCTCTTGATTCGTTGTAACACTTGCCCTGAGGAATTACAGTTTATCTATCTACACTTCAGTTTCATTCTGCTGGATTGGGTGCCTTAGTGATTACCTCTGTCATTGCCTGAGAACATGCCACGTGCCAGGCACCAGGTTAGCCCAGTCCTTTTGAAGTAAATCCTCCGAACCCCCATTGACGGGTGTGCTGGTTTCATCCTCATTTTAGAGACAGGAAGACTGAACTTTGAGATGTCAGTGAGCTCGTCCAGGTCTAAACTCTGTCTGCCTGGCAAGAAAGCTCTCCTTGAAGGCGGAGGCCACATGTTACTCCTCTTTCTCTTACCAGCACTGCATTAGACCCATGAGAGGTGCTAAAGAGGGAAGTATGCAGTATCATAATACAGTAGCAATATCATCAGTTATGCAAGATGAATGTTCTGGAGATCTGCTGTATCACATCGTGCTTGCAGTTTCCAGTACTGTGTTGTAGATTGAACATTTTGTTAAGACAATAGATCTCACGTTAAGTGTTCTTACCACAATTTTTTAAAGCCTCAAAAGAAAGGAAGGGAGGGTGGGTAGAGGGGTCACAGGCAGCACAGAAAGTGTAGCATCTGACACACAGGAGCCTTGGTCACTGTCAGCCACACAGCCTATCATCTCCCACAACGCAGAACCCTGGGCTTCTTTCTAAGAATGGAGATTCCACAGAGGGGAGGCGTCTGAGTACAGTGGGCAGGGAGGTGAGGAGAACTCAGGAAACCAGTCTCACTACTACTTACCCCAAGGTGAAGGCACGGAAGGAGGGTGGGAGAGGTGTCATCGCAGCGTATTCGCCTTGTCAGTGTCCTGGCCCGGGGGGATTTCCACCTGGTTTGTCGGCCAAGCAAGTACACAATACCCCTGCTCCCTCGCCATCTCCCCCGCAAGCAGCTTCCAACTACTGATCAGCACCAGCATCAGCACCATTGCCCTCGTGGAGCCTCTCCAGGAATCCCCTCCATTTGGGAAGCGCTAGACCCCGAGGCCGAGTCCTAAGAACCCATGTTGAGTTCAAGTCTCTGAGCTCAGGGTTGAACCTTTGGATAAAGAGGCAGATGGAGGCTTTCTTGAAAGGACAGGAAATTTCAGCTTCCCAGCCTGCAATGGAGAAGGTGTGGTCCCTCTGGTTTTCCACTGACAGGTGGGCCCTGGACCAATAGGCCAGATACCAATGATCTGTGGTCAACATCTACCCGTGTCCGAGTCCCCAGCCCTTCCCTCCACGGCGGGGGTGGAGGGGACCCCGTACTTACCTGTGCCATGTCCCATGTCTTCCACTGACTGCTTGACCCAGTCATGGGCTTTGTCGATGTGAAATAACTTCAGGTCCTCTTCATCTAAGGCAATGTCTCCCCAAAAGACAGCTGGGAAGGAAAAATAGAAGCATACCAATTTAAGCTGGAGATCAAAGAATGAATTTACTAGTGGCCCAGAGGGTATTGGAAGCTAAGTAGTAAACTCTAGAAAAGATAGTCCATCCAATCAAATTTCTCCCCGAGCCTAAAAGTTACGACTGGTAGAGACAGAACAACAGATAATAAATCTGTGCCTCAAAGTCACAGGGCTGAGGCCAACTGCACTGAAGATTAAAGGCCTAGGTCAGGAAAATGCAAAACCAGAGTGAAATATTGTCTCACGTCTGTTAGAATGGCTGTTACCAAAAACACTAGAAAAGGAAGTGTTGGCAAAGATGTGGAGAAAAAGAAATCTTTGTGGGGACTTCCCTGTGGTCCAGTGGCTTAGACTCTGAGCTCCCAGTGCAGGGGTCCTGGGTTTGATCCCTGGTCAGGGAAGTAGATCCCACATGCTGCAACTAAGACCCAGCACAGCCAAATAAATAAATATTAAAAAAAAAAAAAAGAAACTTTTGTGCACTGTTGGTGGGAATGTAAACTGGTACAGCTCCTATGGAAAACAGGCTTCCCTGGTGGCTCAGTGGCAAAGAACCCACCTTTGAATTCTGAGGACACAGGTTCAATCCCTGGGTTGGGAAGATTCTCTGGAGAAAGAAATGCCAACCCACTCCAGTATGCCTGCCTGGGAAATCTCACTGAAAAAGGAGCCTGGCAGGCTACAGTCTATGGGGTTGCAAAAGAATTGGACAAGACTTAGTGACTAAACAACAAAAACTCTGGAAAACAATATGGTGGTTTCCCCTCAAAATGAAAAATAGAACTATTATGTGACCTAGCAGTTCCACTTCTGAGTACTTATATAAAGAAAATGAAAACACTGATTTGAAACAATATCTGTATCTCCACATTCACTGCAGCATTATTTACAATAGCCAAGATACGGAAACGGAAACAACGTTAAGTGTCAGCCATGAAAAAGAACAAAATATTGCCAGCTGCAACAACATGGATGAATGTTGAGGGCATTAGGCTAAGTGAAATAAGTCTGACAGACAAAGACAAACATCACGTGAGATCACGTGATCTCTTTTACGTGCAGAATATATATATTCCACATGAAAGCTTATATGTATATATATACATACATGGTTGCCAGAGGCAGGGAGTGGGGTAGGTATGGGAGAAATAGGTAAATTATTTTTATTGTTTTTATTTTGTTGTTGTTTAAATAAGTTGAATTTAAAAAAAAAAGAATCGAGCAATTCATAGTGGGAATGAAAAGAAATGGAGAGAATCTGGAAAATCAGGAACTTCAGGAGTTGGAAGAGCCAGCCTATTCTTATCACTAAACAGTAAAAGAAAAACTGAGAAGGCCTTTAAGTAACAAAGAGTGATTAAAACTCAGGCTCATGGTGCAGAGAACTGGGAACCCTCATTCAATGCCAGCAGGGATATAAAATGGTATACTCCCTATGGAAGGTTTCTGGCATTTTCCTACAAAGTTAAATTTATCACAAGAGCTAGCAATTTCACTCCTAGAGATCTCCACAAAGGAAATGAAAATATAGGTCCACATAAAGACTTGTGCTCAAATGTTAACAGCAGCCTTATTAATGTGCTGTGCCTAGTCGCTCCGTTGTACCCAACTCTTTGCAACCTCATGGGCTGCAGCCCGCCAGCCTCTAGAAACCTTATTAATAATTGCCTCAAACTTAAACACAACCTAAACGTCTATCAACTGTTGAATGGATAAACAAAATGTGGTCTATCTATACGATGGAAAACTATCTAGCAATTAAAAAGAACAAACTTTAAAAAAAAATAAAGAAGTCTTGACACATGCTACAATACGTGATACTAAAAAAAAACATGCTAAGTGAAAGAAACCAGATGCAGAAGACTACATCTTATACGATTCCATTTATATGAAGCATCTAGAAAGGCAAGTTTATAGAGCTAGAAAGAATAGTGATTGTTTGTGGCTGGGGGTGTGGATGAGATCAGACTATAAGTTGCCATGAAGGAATTTTTCCAGGTAGTAGAAATGTTCTAAAACTGGACTGTGGTGATGGTTTGCACAACTACCGATTTGCTTAAAATTTTTAAATTTACACTTATTTTCACCTTGTTGAAATGTGTAACAAAGTTGGATCAGTCAAAGATGGTTTCCAGCTGAGGGTCCTGAGCCCCTCCCACCTTCCTGAAGATTTAGCTCAAGTCCACAATACACTGCCACCTTTTCCTCAAAGGAAAAACATCCTTGTCAATGATGGCATTCATAGTGTAGTCAGGAGCACGCCTCACATCTGAGAGCACGGAAGCAAGAGGGCGGAAGGCAACGGAGTATATTAACAGGACCTGGGAAGACTTCAACAAGCCAAGGAAGTAGCACAATGATGTTCAAGCTTTTGTGCCCACATAAACCAAAATAATTTTTCAAATATTTTATTTATTTATTTATTTTGACAATGTTAGGTCTTAGTTGGGGCATGTGGGATCTAATTCCCTGAAAGTGAAAGTGAAGTCACTCAATTGTGTTGGACTCTTTGTGACTCTGTGGACTGTAGCCCACCAGGCTCCTCCGTCCATGGGATTCTCCAGGCAAGAATGCTGGAGTGGGTTGCCATTTCCTTCTCCAGGGGATCTTCCCGACCCAGGGATTGAACCCAGGTCTCCCTCATTGTAGGCAGACGTTTTAACCTCTGAGTCACCAGGGAAGCCCTAATTCCCTGACCAGGTATCAAATCCAGGCCCCTTGCATTGGGAGCATGGAGTCTTAGCCATTGGACCAGAGGGAAGTCCCCCAAAATAATTTTTAAAAGCCACATATCCTTATGTATATTGTAAGCCTAACATTAAAGAATTTCCCCCATGAGTTTAAATACATTTTAAATTTTGTTCACAAGAAGTAAAAAAAAAAATAGTGAACATTTTATACAATGAAGATTATAATTATAATAAATGCTTCAGAATGTGATTTGGTAAAATAGATTTAACCATATTATTGAATAGCACATGCTACATCAGAAAGAAAACAAGGAAATATTCATCTTGGGATTTATCCACATATCTTGAAATAATGAAAGTCCAGCAACCATATCAGTTATACTTAAAAGAATCACTGTCATTAACTTAACTCTATTTAAGTTGTTTTGAATTCAAAACATTCCACTAAGCACCATGTATCCCCCTAAACAGAAATTCATACAGATAGGAAAAGATAGGAGAATGCCAGGTCTAAGATGCCTTGCTGTTTTTAGTCACATTCAACTCTTTGTGACCCCTGGATGGTAGCCTACTAGGCTCCTGTGTCCATGGGACTCTCCAGGCAAGAATACTGGAGTGAGCTGCCATCTCCTTTTCTAAGATACCTTGACTCATCATCAGAGAAGGCTGCTCTGTGACCAGTCATTTCTCATTTTCCCTTTACTGCTCAGAGGGTTTTGTACCCCAGGATGAGTGACAAGTGATGCTCTCTTTGGTAAAACTGGGGAGGGGCCACCATGACCAGGGCATCCTCCAGCAGTTTTAATACAGAATCTTGTGTGGAAGCTTTAGAATCTGGATATTCATTCCCCTAAATTCTCTGCACAGTGCACCCCTTGCTAAGCCTCTGGTACCCCTGCACACACCAATTTGCAAACCAGAGAGTAACTGAGGTCAGGGCAAGGGAGATTCCTAAGTCAGAGGGCTGCCGAGAAACTCCTCCCGGGCTTACTTAGCCCGCTTTGGTCTCCATCTGGTTTCCAGCCCTTCAGTGCTCAGCACTCAGGAGTCCTCCTGACTTCAAAGGGAAGGAGTCCCAGGCTGATTCCCACATAAGGAATTCTTCCTGAAAGCACTCCCAGCCTGCCTGTGTTGTATTGTTCACCTGGGGAGGTAGGTTGATTAAAAACATGTAATTTTAAGCCAGAGGAATCCTGGGTTCAAATCCTATTGTGGCCATTTGATAGCTGTGTGACCTTCAACAAATCATTTGACCTCGCTGAGCCTCAGTTTCCTCATCTTGAAAATTACCTACCTTGCAGAGTTGGCGAGAACTAAATGAGGTAGGTGTGTTAATTTAAACACTCAGTATGACAGGTCCTGGCCCTCAGGGAGCATTCAGTGAAGAGTCATGTCACTCTAATTTTCACTGAGTTCCCTGTCTTTCTCCTACTCTGCCCTGTCTTCATCCAGAAGCCCCTGCCCTGTGAAGCTCACTCAGCTCCCAACAGCCATATCCCTGCATGAAATTATTCCTCCCACTCCTGAAACATGCCTACCTTTATCTGCATTCCTTTAGGAAAAACAGTCCCAACCAGACCACATCAACCAGACCACAGGAGCTAAATTTTGTCTGTGCATCTACCTAACAAATATTTACTGAGCCCATAAGTGCAAGGGTGGGGGTAAAGGAAGTGAAGCTGGGGGTGTGGGGAAGAAAAGTATTTTCTATAATGCTTTACAATTAATATTGGATTGTCCATATGCAATAATTCTTGACTTTTCTCATTCCCATTTTATAGATGAAGAAACTAGATTCCAAGAAGAGAATGACTTGTTTGGGGTCACACAGCCAGCGAGTGACAGAGCCAGAACAACCAAACCCAGGCTTTTTTCAGTTCCCACATTTCCTTCCTTAGCTTCCCGTTCTACCAGATTCCAAGTGCCTTGAGGACAGGCTCCAGTTGTACACATATTTCATATAGCAAATCTCATTTTATATACACTAAGAAAAGTCATCATATAGATGCTCTGGCTAAGAGTGGAGGTACTGAATGAGATAAACTGTCCAAGTTGTGCCTGTGTAACCATAAACAAACAACCTCTCTGAATCTCAGTTTCCTCATCTTTCACATGAGAATAAATAATTATAATAGCTTCCCCACAAGGT
Organism: Muntiacus reevesi; assembly: GCF_963930625.1. Taxonomy (NCBI): domain Eukaryota; kingdom Metazoa; phylum Chordata; class Mammalia; order Artiodactyla; family Cervidae; genus Muntiacus; species Muntiacus reevesi. Next base: position 140,613,727 of record NC_089250.1, read on the forward strand.
TGTTGTGAGCATCAAGTGAGATACTGTTAGTAAAGCTGGCACCAGGCACCACTGGGTAAATATAAGATGCTCAGCTGAGCTGCACCTTCAGACATGAAGATCCTCAGCAATGGCTCCTATTAATGGCGATGGACAGTGAGATCAAGAGAGGCTGTAACAGGTATGACCCCTCCCACCTCCACAAGGGGGTCATTGACTTACTGCTAGCACCCAGCCCAAGGCAGCCCTTACCCACAGCCCCACAGAAGGGGCTGGCCCAGCCTGCCCCTGGGAGCACACACTGGGAAGACCACAGGGTCTGCCACTGGACTGTCCATCTCAGGACCCAGAGAGCCCCCTCCCACACCCAGCCTAGCCTCCTCTCCTGTGGTCCTGGAGGGTCCCTGACACCACGTCTGATCTCACACACTGCCCTTCTGTCTAACGGATGCTGTCTCAGAATCCTAAAGGCAGCTCCTTTGTCCCTCAAGGAAATCAAACCAGTCCATCCTAAAGGAAATCAGTCCTGAATATTCATTGGAAGGACTGATGCTGAAGCTGAAACTCTAATACTTAGGCCACCTGATGTGAAGAACTGACTCCTTACAAAAGACCTGATGCTGGGAAAGATTGAAGGCAGGAGGAGAAGGGGACAACAGAGGATGAGATAGTTGGATGGCATCACCGATTCAATGGTCTTGAGTTTGAGCAAACTCCAGGAATTGATGATGGACAGGGAAGCCTGGCATGCTGCAGTCCATGGGGTCGCAAAGAGTCGGACACAACTGAGCGACTGAAATTGTCCCTCAAAGACACAGTCCAAGAAGGCTGCTGCCTGTCACCTAGATGCCTCTCCTAGAATGATTTACCAGCACTGCACTGGGCTCTGGAAGCTCCCCAACATCAGGATTCAGACCAACTGGTACCCCAGAACAGAAGTCCAGAATCAGGTTGTCATCTCCAGTCCTACCCTGATCCCGTTCCATAGACATGAGCATGTTGTGGAGAGAGGCTGAGTGATTTGTTCAAAGTCCCTGAACAAGGCATTTCACAGAGCCAAGGCTCCAGTCCAGGACAATTCTCATCATGCTGTCATCTGAACTAGTACAGTAGAATCTGTCCACATGCATCTGGGAGCCAAGAGTGAAAATCCCAATGCCAAAGGGGGAAGACATGGGCTTTGGATATTCAAAATAAGCCTGAGGCAACAGTGGGGAGCCATCACCCCAGACTCCAACAACGTGCATGCTCTTCTGCACATAGTTCCTTCAGCGATCTCAACCAATGCCCCATAGGAGAACATAAGAATGCTCAGGAGTCAGTTTGGAGGCAGGTGTTGTCACTCTGGGATTCCCCAGAGGTCACAACTTCATGTCAAGAAAGAATCACTGTGGTTTTATGGCTCCTCCTCTGGCAGAAAGGCACAATAAATAGCAGACTGAGGAAGGAAGGCAGGATGTAAACATTTACTGAGCCAAGCACACAGGATGGGCTCTGTTTGCAAGAGAAGGATGCCACCAGAGCCTCCAGCCAGGCTCCCATCCTCAGAGGTGGGCTCCATCTGACTGCAGGGACTCTGAGGGCTGCATCCATGGAGTTGCAGAGAGAGTCCATCTCTGAAACAGCCTGTCCTCTGAACTAGTCAAAGCCTCTGTCTCCTGTTTTTTTCCAAGATAACTCTTGCGGGTCTCTCCTGAATGGACTGGAGGGTCCTTTTGTTCCAGAAGAGTCACAGGATGTTCTACCACACCTGAGCCATTCTGAGTCCTAAGGCGAGGCCATTCTACTAGAACTTCTCCTCTACAGTTTCATCACGTTCAGTTGCTCAGTCATGGCCAACTCTGTGACCCCATGGAGTAGCTCTCCAGGCTCCTCTGTCCATGGCATTCCCCAGGCAAGAATATTGGAGCGGGTTGCCATTTCCTTCTCCAGGGGATCTTCCTGACCCAGGGGTTGAACCCTCATCTTCTGCATTGGCAGGCAGATTCTTTACCGTTTGAGCCACCAGGGGTCTCATCACAACAGAAGTTAATTAACTTCTGTCTTCGAAGTTTCATGAAGGCAAGGACTGTCTGCCTGCCCTGTAGGTCCATCCTTAGCACAGAGAGCAGGAAACATGTTGAATGAAAGCCTTGAGGAACTTCAGAAGACTGTCTTCTGGCCTGAGTCTCTACACCCAAAGATGAAATCTGAGGCCCAAAAAGAGCTTCTTGACCCTCCTTTAGGGGTTTTTTTTACATATGAAATAGAAAGAAGTACACATTCTCCTATAGGGATGGTCACTATGTCTCTATCCAACAGACTAAGGCTTGTCAGAAAATGAAGACAGGCCATTAGCTCTTAACCCTATAGGAGATAGTCACCAAGCCACTCTCAAGATGAGCAAAAAGTATTATGCACAAAACTCATGTTGAATACCTACCCACCATAAAACCAGGACCCAGGGTACCACTAGAAGGCCTGTTAATGTGGGTAGAGATTTTTGTCTACTTTATTTTGCTACAAATATCCCTAGTGCCCAGAACGATGTCTGACATTGAGAGTATACTCACAAAATATTTATTGATAAATTAATGAAAGGTAAGTGTGTTCCAAATTCTATTTATGTAAGCTCAATGCCCAAAGCCAGGCTAAATTATTCCTCAGCCACCTGCCTGGAAAGTAACCAGGTCTCCTTCCTTTTGAAACGACAGGCATACCTGAAAACATTAAACTGGTGAATTTTCAATAGATAGTGAGTCTTGTTTCCTGCATGCATTCTGCCATTGTGGCCTCAGGGAGGGAAGAAGGAAAAGGCTACTTCAGAGAAGGAGTTGGATATGACCTGGGGAGTCCCCATCAGCAGAAGGGTGAGAAGGAAGCCTTCCACGTCAGAGGATAGGAATGGGCCATGTGGTGTGAGGGAGCCTGTGCAGACAAGGCTCTTAGGCAATTCTCCAAGGTATAGCCCAGTGCGGTTGCAAGTCTAGAAGAAGCCACTCATCCACCACACACAGGGGCAATGGGACAGTGGCAGTGGAGGGCAATGTCCAGAGACGTGGGCCAAGGGTGCTTCCAAATCTGGTCCCCAGCACCCGGTGTCTGGGACTCTGGGTGCTCCCACACGCCTAGGGAGGATGCAGGGGTGTCAAGAAGGCCAGCGGAACAGCAGAGGCCTGAGGTCAACAGGACAGGCCACAGAGGATGATTGACAACCAAAGCCAAAGGATTGAGAGTATAGCGTTCACCAGCGAGATCAGCATGTCAGGCTGAAATGCCCGAGCTAAGCAGATACCCCTCAGTATTTTATATCATTTTAATTAATTTAAATTGCCACATGTGGCTAATCGCTATAAGTATACAATATGTGCATGCCTGCATGCATGGTCAGTTGCTCCAGTTGTGTCTGACTCTTTGCGACCCTATGGACTGTAGCCCGCCAGGTTTCTCTGTCCATGGGATTCTCTAGGCAAGAATACTAGAGTGGGTTGCCATGCCCTCCTCCAGGGAATCTTCCCAGCCCAGAGACTGAATCCATGTCTCCTATGTCTCTTGCAGTGCAGGCAGTGTCTTCACCACTGAGCCACCAAGGAAGCCCAAGTAAACAATATCAATAATATAAAATAAAATATTGTATAATATACAATGCAATAATATAAAATAATAAATTCTGTTTAAAATAGCAGCAAAAAAGGATCATATATCTAGGAAAAACCTTGACACAAATAGTAGTACTATGTTGGGACTTCCATGGTCCAGTGGTTAGGACTCCAAACTTCCAATGCAGGGGTTACAGGTTCAATCCTTGGTCAGGGAACTAAGATCCTACAGGCTGAAGGGTGAAGCCAAAAAAAAAAAGAAAAAAAGGTAGTACCATGCTGACATTGTAAAATTCTACTAAAACCTATAAAAAGTGACATGAAAGGGAAGACATACTCTGTTTCTGAAATAATGTGTAGGTTTAACATATTTTAATCAAAAGTCCAATAAATTTTTTCCTATTATTTACAAAAGAATATTAAAGTTCATCTGCATAATTAGGTGATTAAAAATGAAGGAGAAAAGTACCAAAGGATGACTGGCCTCATCTAACATGAAAATTCGTTATAAATCTTTGACAAACTAGCAACATGGCATAGTCTGGAAGCAATCCCTAGTCTATATAAGAAAATGTATATATGACAAAAGAGGTCTCACAAATTTGTGGAAAGAGGAGGATTAATCAACATCAGTGAATTACATGGAGACAATGGGTTAGCTCTTTGAGGAAAAGTCAAGTTGGTTTTGAACCTCTCACCAAAATAAATCACAAATAAATGATCCAAATCAACATATCAGCTGAACAGTATTTAGAATCTAATGAGCTAAGTCTACACATTCAAAACACACAGCTACTGAATGGTTACCAAAAGGCAAGACCCGTCAGCCTCCTAAGAGAAGACTCTTGAAGGAAGGATTCCTACCACTTAGGTAACTTTCTTCTGTCACCACCGACCCCTGGCTACTGGCAACCCACTCCAGTATTCTTGCCTGGAGAATCGCCACTGTCAGAGGAGCCTGGCAGGCTACAGTCCAAGGAATCACAAAGAGTTGAACACAAGCGACTGAGCACACACACGCTAGACGGGCAGCATTGACCTCATCTTGAAACTTGACAGAAACACCCACTCCCAGGGCCTGTCCCAAAGCTGCTGAATCAGAAGCTGCATGATAACAGGATCCCCAGGTGGAGCGTGTGCACAGTGAAGTCTGAGAAGCACTGACTCAAGTTCCCAGAGGCTTTGCATCCAGCAATCACGCCCCTGGGGCCACGGGCTCTCCTCTACACCTCTGAGCCTGTCATGCCTGTAAGGAAAAGGTCAAGCAGAGTAATTCTTCACAGAAATGTATAACATGGGTGTATAGGCCATAGGAAAGATCTAAAATGTACACCAGTGAAAACGCTATCTTTTTGGCTAACAAACACATGAAAAGATGCTCAACATCACTCATTATCAGAGAAATGCAAATCAAAACCACAGTGAGGTACCATCCCACGTCAGTCGGAATGGCTGCTATCCAAAAGTCTACAAGCAATAAATGCTGAAGAGGGTGCGGAGAAAAGGGAACCCTCTTACACTGTTTGTGGGAATGCAAACTAGTACAGCCCCTATGGAGAACAGTGTGGAGATTCCTTAAAAAACTGGAAATAGAACTGCCATACGATCCAGCAATCCCACTGCTGGGCATACACACGGAGGAAACCAGAATTGGAAGAGACACGTGTACCCCAATGTTCATCACAGTACTGTTTACAATAGCTAGGACATGGAAGCAACCTAGATGTCCATCAGCAAACGAATGGATAAGGAAGCTGTGGTACATATACACAATGGAATATTACTCAGCTATTAAGAGGAATGCATTTGAATCAGTTCTAATGAGGTGGATGAAACTGGAGCCTATTACACGGAGTGAAGTAAGTCAGAAAGAAAAACACCAATACAGTATATTAATGCATATATATGGAATTTAGAAAGCTGGTAACGACGACTCTATATGTGAGACAGCAAAAGAGACACAGAGATAAAGAACTGACTTTTGGACTCTGTGGGAGAAGGCGAGGGTGGGATGATTTGAGAGAACAGCATTGAAACATGTATATTACCATATGTGAAATAGATCACCAGTCCAGGTTAGAACATGAGACAGGGTGCTCAGAGCCGGTGCACTGGGACAACCCTGAAGGATGGAATGGGGAGGAAGGTGGGAGGGGGGTTCAGGATGAGGGACACATGTACACCCATGCCTGATTCATGTCAATGTATGGCTAAAACCACTACAATATTGTAAGGTAATTAGCCTCCAATTAAAATAAATAAATTAATTTTTTAAAAAAAGAAAATGCCATCTTTTCCAGTCCAGGCTAACCCCAATGGACCTCCAACCTGCAATTCAGGGAGTTGTCACCTGGTGGTGGTATTTAGTTATGAAGCTCTGGACACTGACTATCAGGAATAAATTATGAAATACAACAGGAAAACTGCTTTTCAGAAATCAAAAATAGAAACCTTGAAAGTAGTCAAATAAAAATTAAAAGCTATTAAATAATAAAATTGAAAATAAAAAAGGAGGCAGTTTAAAGAAGTACTTTCTAATGATGTATAATCAAGGAAGTGCTGATATCTAACAGCTGGCTAGGGGAGAGGAAAGTCTTATTTCTCTGGTACAAATACGCCCACCGTGGCTGACTTCATGGTCACAGAACACGGAGATGAGGACACGTCTACATTGAGCTCTCACAAGCAGGTAAGAGCCAGCTTCAGCACACTTCTGTAATAACAGTCAGTCAGTTCATTTCAATTGCTCAGTAGTGTCTGACTCTGCGACCCCATGGACTGCAGCACCCAGGCCTCCCTGTCCATCACCAACTCCCAGAGTTTACTCAAACTCATGTCCATTGAGTCGGTGATGCCATCCAGCCATCTCATCCTCTGTTGTCCCCTTCTGCTCCCGCCTTCAATCTTTCCCAGCATTACGGTCTTTTCAAATGAATCATCTCTTCGCATCAGGTGGCCAAAGTATTGGAGTTTCAGCTTCAGCATTAGTCCTTCCAATGAACATTCAGGGCTGATTTCCTTTAGGATGGACTGGTTGGATCTCCTTGCAGTTCAAGGGACTCTCAAGAGTCTTCTCCAACACCACAGTTCAAAAGCATCAATTCTTCGGCATTCAGCTTTCTTTATAGTCCAGCTCTCACATCCATACATGACTACTGGAAAAACCATAGCCTTAACTAGATGGACCCTTGTTGGCAAAGTAATGTCTCTGCTTTTTAATATGCTGTCTAGGTAATAAATAACTGTAAAGTCTCTCAGTTTCTACAGTTATGTCATGTTCCCCATCTGATTCCATGAGCCTGATTCTCAAGGCTGCAAAAGATGACCATGACCTAACCCTTGCAGGAAAGTCCCATCACAGAAGGTCCCATCTCAGGGTCCCCATAGCACAGCATTTTGACTGAAGCACATAGAACTCTGTCCCAGGGATCAGGATAAATGCCTCCTATACATTAACTTCAAAGGAAGGCCCAGAGAGGAGGTAGGAATTGGCCAAGGTCATGTAGGTAGGATGAGGCTTCATGGGTGTTTTAAGTAAAAAATGCCTCCCTGATTCCCAAATCACAGCCCCCTCCACCAAGTCAACATCTCCCAAAGTTTCAGATTCTAAGATGTTAATAAGAAATACTATTGTAAACAAGCAGACCCTACAAGGCTTTCTCAGAATAGACCCCCACCCATGTCCTCCACCTGCCTTTTGTCTGTAGAAAAACTTTAGTCAAAGTATAAATTTCATCAGAGATGTGAGAAAAGGCAGAAAGAAAGGAAAACAATCAAACAAGACAAAATAATCTTTAGCCATTAAACAAAGTCAAGGACCTTTAGTTCTTCCTCAAGGACTATAGATAATATTCTGAACCATGTCCTTTGAGTTGTTTTGCAGATACTGAAACCCCCACCAGGAGGAAGATGTTCACTGTATGCTGCCCACAAGCATGTAGACCCCAGACCAGTTGGAACCGGAAGGTTGATGATGCTGACTCCCAATTACATCACACCAATCAATCAGAAGAATGTTCATGAGCTGATCAGGCCCTCTCCTTGAACACTGAGACTCCTCACTACCCCTCCAGGGTGAGACACACAGTCTTGAAGGTATTAGCCAGGTATGGCTGCCTTTGCCTGGCAAAACAATAAAACTTCTTAAAATTTATTTTTATTGAAGTATTGTGAAATTGCAATTTTGTGTTAATTACTGCTTTTCCATTATGGTTTATCACAGGAAATTGAATATAGTTCCCTGCACTATACAGGAGGACCTTACTGTTTATGCATTCTATATATACCAGTTTGCATCCAACCCTCTCCCACCCCCTTCCTCCTTAACAACCACCAGTCTATTCTCTACGTCCCTGATTCTGTTTCTGTTTCATAGATAGGTTCTTTTATGTTTCTGGCCACACTGCATGACTTGCAGGATCTTAGTTCTCTGATTAGAAATCACACCCAGATCCCTGGCAGTGAAAGCACTAAGTCCTAACCACTGAACCGCCATGAAATTTCAAACTATTTCTTTCCACTTCACCCAAAATTCATCCCCAAGATTTAAGCCAGCACTGGCCAAATTTCAGCAACACTATTTAAACTGCTTTCTTAATTTGTAGATATAGCAAAACAGAAAAAGATAGACATAAAGAACAAACTGGTGGTTACCAGTGGAAAGAGAGAATGGGGGAAGGCAAGATAGGTGCAGGGAATTAACAGGTACAGACTACAATGTATAAAATAAATAAGCTACAAGGACATATTGTACAGCACAGGGAATACAGTCAAATTTTATATCTACAAATGGAGTATAACTTCAAAAATTGTGAATCACTATGTTGTACACCTGAAACATAATATTGTCAATCAATTATACCTCAATAAAGAAAATAAAGTAAAACAAATTAAATAAGATGAACTGCTTTCTTTACTGCAGTACTTCTCAGAGCCTTCTGTTTTTGTTATTCAGTCTCTCGGTCATGTCTGACTCTTTGCTACCCCATGGACTACAGCACGCCAGGCTTCTCTGTCCTTCACCATCTCCTGGAGCTTGCTCAAATTCATGTCTATTGAGTTGGGGATGTCATCCAACCATCTCATCCTCTGTCGTCCCCTTCTCTTCCTGCCTTCAGTCTTTCCCAGCATCAGGGTCTTTTCTAATGAGCCAGTTCTTCACATCAGGTGGCCAAAGTATTGGAGCTTCAGCTTCAGCATCAGCCCTTTCAATGAATATTCAAGGTTGATTTCCTTTAGAACTGACTGGTTTGATCTTGCAGTCCAAGGGACCCTCAAGAGTCTTCTCCAACACCACAGTTTGAAAGCATCAATTCTGCAGTGCTTAGCCTTCTTTACGGTCCAACTCTCACATCTATACATGACTACTGGAAAAACCATAGCTTTGAATATACCTTTCTTTGACTATACTGGGTGCAGCACTATACTAGACCTTTGTTGGAAAAGTAATGTCTCTGCTTTTTAATACACTGTCTAGATTTGTCATAGCTTTTCTTCCAAGGAGCAAGCTCCCCCAAATTATCACAACTCTCAAAGAGAAAGAGAATGCAACATTTGCCAATGTGGTTGCCCTGGAATTCCTCCTCACCGAATCTTCACCTGTGGAGACTGCTGCACTGCTCAGCAATCATCCTAGGACCAGGAGGGGCTACTGGGTCCAACCCACCATGTGATGCCTGAGCGGCCTCTCCTTACACCTCTCCTCCTGTGACAGGGAGCTCAAGGTCTGTTTCTTCCAAACCTAGTGTTCCAATTGTTCTCTCTGGACCAAAAGAAAAGAAAGGGATTGACAACTTTTTTTTTTTTTTTGGCCTTGCTGCGTGGCATATAGGATCTTAATTCCCTGACCAGGGATTGAACCTGCACTCCCGGCAGTGAAAGCATGGAGTCATAACCACTGGACTGCCAAGGCAGTGCCAGGACTGATGCTTCCTGAGCACCAGCCACACACCCAGCTCTCCACACTCTTCTAACCCTCACAACCGCAACTCTGTGCCATCAGCATCACCGTGCTCTTTCTCCAGATGAGGAAAGTCGGCTGAGTGAGATGAGGCAACATGTTCCAGGCCACATCTCAGCTCTACCTCCCATCTCTGCCGTGAAGTGACCCCTGATGCTCAGGCGGGGATGGAAGTGTGGAGAGGAGGAGGGACGAACTCAGCCTCGGGGGTGGGCTGAGTCTGTGACAGGCCTCACAGAAGGGGTGACACTTGAATAGGAGGGTGACATGTAGGCAGAAGTCTGGCAAGTGGATAACAAGGGGAAAAGGGCATGCTGGTCAAAGAGTCAGCGTGTGCGAAAACCCCGAGGGGAGAAACAGCGAGGCACTGTCAGGGCAAGGGCAGAAGTGTCCAGGTGAGAGGGCCTGGCTGAAGTGACGACCAGTCATGTGGACCGTCAATAAGACTGAGATAGGAGATAAGGCTGCAGGAACTGTGAGCCTGGGCAGGGGGGAAAGGAAGGCTCAGACACAGGGAATGGAGCTCCAGCGCCATTAGAACACCCAAGGCGGAGCCGGGCACAGGAGTCCCTCACTGGGTGCAGCACTCCACAGTCTGCATCCCCTCCACCACACATTCTTCCCCACCTGCTGAGGGCAAGGACCTTCAGTGCTAGGACCTTCCGCAGTCACAAATATGGGACCAGTGAGTGAGCGAACACTCCTTGCCCAAGTCCTGAGAAGGCAGGGCACAGACCATCAGCTCTATTTCAGGGGAAAGCCAGGCTCAGGGGAGTTCACGACCAGCCTGTTAGCTTACAACTCTGAGAAAGGGGGAACGCAGACCTCTCGGCTCTGAACCTGGAGCCCGGTTCACTGCCTCATACGGGACCTATTTCTAGAACTGGGATGCAAGGTGGGAGCTGATCTCATGGTCAGCGGTTAAGAGCTCTGTTCCCAGAGGAGCTGCTGGCCAGTCTGGACTGGGCAGTCTGGTGGGGGTAAATGGAGGGGACATAGAGCAGAAGAGGCTAGCCAGAGGGTCCTTCACAATCCTCTCCCCAGTGGTCCCCCTGAAATCCAGGGAGTCTCGAGGGAGGATTCTGGGGATGTTAAGTGGCCCTTGGCTTGGAGCCTACAGAGCTGGGGAGTCTGTGAGCCAGGCAGAAGTCCAGCCAGTCAGAGGGAGACCCCTTCAACTCTGCTGTTGCTTTCTGTCCCCAACCACACCCTCCCCAGGACTGTTTCCCACCACCCAGAGAGCATGAGGCCCAGGGAGGCTGCCACAGCTGGGGGACATCCACTCCCTGCCCAGCTCCCGACAACTCTCCTGCCCATCCCGACCACAGGCGTGCCCCCTCCCAGGGTTCACTCCAAAATCAACAGAGTCCCTGACTTATCCCATAGGAGTGACCTCCAGCAGGTGGTCACCTGATCTCATCTCACCTCACCTCCATCAACCAGGCCAGTCCTTGATTTTCATTTCTACACTTACGGCCTAGCCTTGCAGGAAGTTTGTTTTTCAATTATCCATTCATGGTCCTAATCACAAATGTTCCACAGTACAGGCTGCCTCTCAGACATAAAAGGCCAGAGTTAAAGCAGTAATGGAACCACAGGCATGGTCTACCCTGGGAAGAGGGCGCTGGGAGTCTGCGTGTGACATTGAGCAGGCCACTTCTCCCTTTGGTGGGATTTGTTTCAGCCATACAATGAGACAGCTGAACTAGCTCAGGGATTCTGGAGGCAGAGCCGCAGAACCACAGACCACGTGTTAGAAGTCTCTAAGGAGAGGGTTGATATGCACATTCCCAGGCCCTGCCCACATTTATGGAATCAGAATCTCTAGGGACAGGGTCCAGGAATATGCGTGTTAAGTTCATATCCTGCCCAGCCCCACAGGTGACTCACTCACTGAAGTCTGGACAGCAGTGGAGGTGATGTCTCCAGGTCCCTCTGGCTCCCATGTTGACTTCACTCCAGTTTCTATCAGAGAAGCATAGGGCGTCTACCTAGGACCTACCGTTTGTCCATCCCAATAACCTGACACTGAGGAAGGACCTCTCTAATGCTCCACGAGATGGTCGCCTAGAGGGGAGCAGAGACTTCCAGAAGAGTCTTCAAACCATTGGAATTCCTCTCAGGGAACAGGCTGAGGTGGGGTGGAGGGCCCAGAGGCGGGGAGGGTAACAGGGAAATCCTACCCAGAGACACATTTAGTTCACGTCAAGTTTCCAGCGGAGGGATTTACCAGGTTTAAAGCAGTTTTCTGTGAATCTTTGTCAAAGGAGTGTATGTACAAACAAACAGGGAGGGTTTTTTTTTTTAGTGAAAAGTTAATCGGCTTAAAGTGTGCAACTAAATAAGCAAAGCTTACATGAAAGTGACCCACAGAGAAAGGACCTGATGGAAAGAAAGTTCTAGGAAATACAATATGGCCTCTATGTTCTTTTGTAGTTCCACGCCATAAATATTCATGGGGTGGTGTTAATGGGGTCCGCAGCTCTATGCAACCACAATAGTTTTTTTGTTTATTCTCAGGACCATGAACTTTGAAACCATGAACCTAAATTTCAGGACTCTGCATTCAGGCATGTTTGCAGAGCAGGAGGGGAGAGGTTTAGGCTGGCAGAGGACAGAGGAGAGGAAACGGGAGGACCTGTGAATCATACCTCTTGGATCTTTTGGTTGAGATTAAAGAGGAGAATCTGTTTAGTATGGGAGGCCTCTTGTCTCCAGGGTCTCCAGCTGCTCCAGCCTGGGGAAATGGCCTTCACAGGCAGGGAAGGCTTAGTTACTCAAGCATATGGCAGAGATGGGTGAGGAAAAGAAAATAGTTTAATTGGATCAAACAGATATGTTGCAGGTTCTACATGAACACACACACATACACAAACTAGTTTGAATCATGGGATTTCTAAGATGGAGAGAGTTTAAAAGTCACCCAAGCAATGTCCTTGTTTTCCAAATGAGGAAACTAAGATCCAGGGAGGTTAATTGACTTGCTTAAAATATCACATCTAGAAGCCACATCTGCTGACTATCAACCAGTGATGGCAAATGTGAGACAAACATGCACCCCTCTTAGCCCCTCTGTCCCAGGGCAATTATCCTTAGCTAATCACAACCCTACTGCCCTGGACAGGAGGACACAGCCTTCATATCCATCTCAACACAGTCTACAGAGAGCTAGCACAAATGGATGGAGATGCAAGGTGAATTGGGACCTATTTGCCATCTATGCCCTAAATCATGCTGGCAACATCCATAACCCATTGGCCATTTGTTCCAGCTAAGAGTTTTCTATTCGAAGCCACCTATAGTCTGAACTCAGGGGTCTGAGTGTGCACACCAGAAAAGCAGCAGGACCTGAGAATCCATAGGACTTCCTGTGTTAAAGGTCAATCATGAAAAATTGCTTAGCATCACTCATTATCAGAGAAATGCACATCAAAAATCACAATAAGGTATCCCTTCACACTTGTCAGAATGGCTATCATCAAAAAATCTACAAATAAGAAATGTTCGAGAAATGGGAACCCTTGACCATTGTTGGGAACATACATTGGTGCAGCCACTATGGAAAACAGTAGGCAGGTTCCTTATAAAAACAAAAACACAGTATCATGCATCCACGCATGCTAACTTGCTTCAGTTGTGTCCAACTCTGTGTGACACTATGGCTCATAGCCCGCCAAGCTCCTCTGTCCGTGGGATTCTCTAGGCAAGAATACTAGAGTGGGTTGCCATGCCCTCCTCCAGGGGTCTTCCTGACCCAGGGACCAAACCTACGTCTCTTATGTCTCTGGCATTGGCAGGTGGGTTCTTTAGCACAACCTGGGAAGCCCAGAACTACCATATGATCCAACAATTCCACTTCTGAGTGGAAATGAAAACACTAATTCAAAAAGGTGCATGCACCACAATGTCTGTACAGTGCTGTGGCCAAGATAAGGGAGCAACCCAAGTGCCTATCAACAGATGAGTGGATTAAGAAGATATTTCATTTTATACATATACAATAGAATATTACTCAACCATAAAAATGAATGAAATACTGCCATTTGCAGCAATGTAGGTAGACCTAGAGAATATTATGCTTAGTGAAATAAGTCAAAGACAGATACTATATGGTATAACTTATATTTGGAATCTAAAAAATAGTAGAAATGAATGTATGTACAAAACAGAAACAGACTCATGGACAGAGAAAACAAACTTGTGGTTACATATAAGATTGTTACAAAACAAACAGGGGAGAGGGAAGGACAAATTAGGGGTATAGGAATAACAGATACAAACTACTGTATATCAAATAGGCAACAAGGATATACTGTATAGGACATGGAACTTTACCTACTATCTTGTAATAACCTATAATGAATATAATGTGCAAAAAACTGAATCATTGTGCTGAAAACCTGAAACCAACACAATACTGTAAATCAACTATACTTAACAAAAATCTTTTTAAGGTCAATCAGGACCTAGGAGAGCACCACAAACAGATGGGTACCACAGAGCAACTCAGCTCTGAAAGCTGATCCCATCTCAAGAGAACACCCAGTTTTGCTTTCTACCTTGGTTGGCATCATCCTACTTTCCAGGGGAGCCAAGAGACTACCTTGCTCAAGCCAGACATTACCTCTGTCTTGCCTCTTCATCTATATTACAGTAAGTTTGCACCAATGCACTTTTCAGATCCATGTTCCAAGCAGGACTCACTTGGCTTAAGAAATACCTGCTCAGCTAATTCTCCAGAAAAAAGATTCTCTAGCAGTCTGGCAGGAGCAGATAGGCCATATCTGCAAGGCCATTTTGGAGAAGGCAATGGCAACCCACTCCAGTACTCTTTCCTGGCAAATCCCATGGATGGAGGAGCCTGGTAGGCTTCAGTCCATGGGGTCGCTAAGAGTCGGACACGACTGAGCGGCTTCACTTTCACTTTCCACTTTCATGCATTGGAGAAGGAAATGGCAACCCACTCCAGTGTTCTTGCCTGAGAATCCCAGGGACTGGGGAGCCTGCTGGGATGCTGTCTATGGGGTTGCACAGAGTCGGACACAACTGAAGCAACTTAGCAGCAGCAGCAGCAGCAGCAGCAGCAAGGCTAGTTAAGTTTTACAGCTCCAAATCTATTTCATCTCACATGTCTCTGCATGTGTGCATGAGTGCTGTCACTTCAGCTGTGTCTGGCTCTTTGCAACGCTGTAGACTATAGTGTACCAGGCTCCTCTGTCCATAGGATTCTCCAGGCAAGAATACTGGAGTGGGTTGCCACTTTCTCCTCCAGGGGACCTTCCCAACACAGGGATCAAACCCCAGTCTCTCAGGCCTCCTGCACTGGCAGGTGGTTCTTTACCACTAGCACCACCTGAGAAGCCCCTCACATGCCCACAGGTGACTTCTTGGACCCACAGGAAAAGGAGCCGTGATCAATTAGTCATGTCTGCCACTGGCCTAGAAGAAGGAGTGTCATCGGAGGTGCCACACCCGGGCATTTACAAATGTATATTGTAAAGATACTAAAGACAGTTTCATCCACAGGGAAGAATACTTGCAGCAAGGCCTGAGCTATGGCTCAAGCTATCCTTTTTATACTTACTTGCCACCCTCTCTGCCCTGCTCTGTGCCCAGGAAGGCAGAGCCTATGGACTGTTTCCTCCACACCTCCCTGCTCTCTGGCTTCTGATTGCATTCAATCAGGAGGACACCTTGGCTGATCAGAGTGAAGAGGGGAGAGAGCTGTAGGCATTTCTTCCCTGCTTTCTCCCTACTTTGGTGCCAGATTCAAACTACTATATATAAAATAGATAGGCAAGGAGGATACACTGTATAGCATAAAGAATTATATCCACTGTCTTATAGCTCCCTATACTGGAATATAACCTGCAAAAAAAAAAAAAAAACCAAACCCTGAATCATTACGTGAAACTAACACAATAATGGAAATCAACTATACTTCAAGTGACTCAGCCACCTACCCTCCTTCACAGGAGCCGGAGCTCCTGTAACAGCTCACTTCCCGTTTCTTCAGCCCCAGGGGAGACTTGGTAGTCTCTGCGTGCCTCGTGCTCTTCTCTGTTCCCTAACCCTGCCTCTGACAGTAGCCCCTTCATGAAAATCTCTTCATTTGAAACATCTGGGGTAAAGTCTGTTTCTGCTGCCATCTTATATCCTGTTGATAGAACACCCTCCCATTATTTCCATAGCTAAATAGGAAGATGGCATTCTGACTGGTAAGGTGAACGGCTACTTTGGCCTAAGATAACACTTCTCACTGCTTAATTCCAGCAGCAAAGGACTTACTGCTGTCTCACACCTGCTGTGTTCCATAGCCTAAGCTCACACAGCCTCCAATAAGTCATGGAGAAAAGGGTGCAGTTTATTGGCTCAGACGGTAAAGCGTCTGCCTACAATGCAGGAGACCCAGGTTCAATCCCTGGGTTGGGAAGATCTCCTGGAGAAGGAAATGGCAACCCACTCCAGTATTCTTGCCTGGAAAATCCCATGGATGGAGGAACCTGGTAGGCTACAGTCCATGCGGTTGCAAAGAGTCAGACACCACTAAGTGACTTCACTTTCACTTAGGTTCTAAAAGCCAGAGGGTTCCTGGACTCTAATTTTGCATCTTATGTGCCTGATTCCAGGGCCAGGCATATCTCATAAGCCCTGATATCTCCACTGAGGAATGATCTCTTGTCGAGCATTAAGTTACCAGTGCAATTAAGCAGGACTCATTCTGAAGACAAAGGCCCCCTGGAGAACATAAGCAGTGCAGAGAGTGGAAAGATACACTAGGTGGAAAGTAAAGGAGACCTGGGGTCCACGTCCAGGCATGCCAGGAGCTATCCATGTGACCTTGGACACATAACTGCCCTTCCAGGCCCTAAGGGTTTTCATAAAACAGAATAAATAATTTCAATGGTAACTTCCAACTCAAACATTCTAACAGATTTTACTCTAAGATCTCACCTTGTGTGTCTAGTTAATGTTCAGTAGTGGTCATAAGCATATCATGATTTTGCCTAAATTTTCTTCATAAAGGTACAGCAAATGTGGGCTCTTGTGGCAGAGGCTGTTTATCCTCCACCAGTTTTTTTCCCTTCTCCCCTAAATAAACCTTTGATGCTCAATTCCAGGCCTTCCAGAAGAAATATTTCCCAGAATCGCATATAGCTATCTGTGGTCATGTGACTAACTTTCAACCAATGAGATGAAAACAGATGGCATCTCCTGGGAACCTTTGTCCCATTCTTTGTCCTTTTCCTTTTCTATGACTTCCATCTCGAGACTGTGTTTGTGATGGTTTGAACCTGGGCTACTGTCATGGACCATGAAGACAAGGGCGTCAGCCTAGGGAGAGTGGAGGAGCAGGCTGGAAGCAGATTGGACCCTGGGGGACTTGCTGGAGCAGAACTGCCATACTGGTCACAGATCGCAGAATTCCCGGCTTTGAAGTGAGAAAGCAACTTCTGGTTTGTTTAGGGCAGTGGTCTGGCTATCAATACATTGCTTATCAGCTCTAAATCCACCCTTGTTTGTCATGTTTTGTGCCTTGTGGTACTAGATCCAAACCCTGAAAATGTTTTGTCAGTAGAGGGCACAAGACGGACACAGCAAGAGAAGGGGACTTCCTCCTTCTGGGGGGGGGTCTCATCTTTCTTGCTCCTGCAGAGAGGTCACCAGCAGTGCTCGGGAGACCCACGGGCACCCAACCTTCAGAGTTTTGACCAAACTCCAAAGGCAATTCCCCACTTGTCAGCCTTTTCCTGCAGCATCTCAACACACTTCTCCAACTGTCAGGGGGCCACAGCCACAGCCTCTCCTATTAAGTCACAGTCTGGGAGGGTTGTGGGGGCAGAGGGGCCTCTTTCAAATATATTCCTTCCCTAATAATTGCTTCCTATATCTACCATCCCTGTTTTCTTTAAAGTTCTCTCTGCCTCTCTTAGTAGTCATCCCCTTTAGCTAGTTAATAATCCTTATATTAAATTTTTGAATTACTTCTGAAATTACTGATGTGGTTTCAGTCTCCCAACTGGATCCTGATGGCCACAGCCAATTAACATGGGTTCATTACTAGCAGTTCCACCTAATCTTAACTGACTGAGCCATACAGTCATTGCCATGGAGCAAGTGAGTGATAAGGTATGGGATAAGCTTTTAGCTTTTCAAAAATCTTCTCTCCAAAAATTATTTGTGACAAACATGACAGATAAAAGGCTGAAGTCTTAATCTTTCATGGTTCCTGCAAAATGTTTTTAAAATGACCATCTAATTAGAAAAATGAGCATAAACAGAAAGAAAAAAGAAAGTCCATAAATAAGGAGGGAAAAAGTCCATAAATAGGAAATGCACACAGCAAAATAAACACAAATAACCAAAATATATATTCAAAGTCTCAAAATTATTTGAAAAAGAACTACAATTATAACATAAAGGCAAATTGAAAAAAAGGTAAATTATTTTTCTCTTTTCAAATCTACAAAGACTTTAAAAACTAGAATACAAAAATGTTAATGTTAATCTTAATGAGAGTACAAAGAGTAAAATATATATTTATATATATAATTTGAAGGGTAATTTGAAAATGAGAATCAGAAGCCCTAAGATCTATACTTTTGACCCAGCAATTCAATGGATAGATTTTTTTCTGAAAAAATAATTTAAAACATACACATAAATCAGGCAATAAGGATAACTCCAACATGATTACTTGCAAAAGCAAAAGAAAAGACTGGGGAAAAAATCTGTATGTCCAACAACAGGGGATTGATTAAATTAAATATGGCGCATTATACCAAAAAACTTAAAATAGATGCTATACAAGTACATTTATTACCTAAGCATCTTTATTGTCATGGGAAGAGGTTCGTGGTACTAAGTGAAAGTAAAATACAAGCAATATATTCAAAACAATATAGGTAGCATGCATGGAAAATCTTTGGGAGACTATACAACAAATATTAACAACAGTGACTCCTAGGCAATGGAATTGCCGGAAGTTTTTACTCTTGCTGGCTCTCTCTATATTTTCTAAATGTTCTCCAGTGGATGTGTATTTGCTGTATAATTAAGAAAACTGTTTTATGTTAAAGAAATATAATTTCCCTTTCCTGCCCATCTCAAGGGCACCCCAAAGCTTGCTGAGCATCTCCGGATGAACTCATTTATGTTTCACTAGTCTTTGAGGCAGAACTCAGCCTGGGACCTGTCCTACACACAGAGCCATGATCTTTCCTCCATCTTCCCTTCCTTTCCATTCCTGAGGCCCAAGTCTGGACTCCATGCTTCCAAGCCTAGAACTCCTGGTGGTCCTCCTATTTCCTGCTTCTACAGATCCTATACATCACTTGTCTTACAACAGTTATCTGCTCAAAACACATCAATAGCTCCCCCTTGCTTAAGGGGCATGTTTTAAATGTCTCAGCTTGACAGTCACCGTTTCAAACTTCTTTCAATCTTGTCACTAGTATTCAGCAGAGTAAGCCAGGTAATGCCACAGCTCCAGACAACTTCAAAGCATTCCTGCTGCCTTGTCTTGACTCATAATATTTATTTTACCTGAAATGCTTCCCCCTGAATCCCTTTCTTTTAAATCCCATCCATCCTTTCAGGTCAAACTCAGGGCTCATCACCTCCCTTATCAGGAAGCTTTCCTTGATTGTCTTACAGTGACTGCTACCTTTTCCAAATCTCCATGGTATCTCATTTGTTCAGTTTTTCATTTGGCAATTACTGGTTGAGCACTCATCATGTGCCAGGCGTTGCACTGGTGAGTGGGAAACCAAACAAGTCTAATTTTCTGCCCCTTGAAGTTCATTGTCTGATATGGAGACAAGACACTGAGCAGATAAAGTCACTCCAATGACCATACCTAGTCAATGATTGTAAAACCTGTGGTACAAGGGAAAAAAGGTGATGAGAGATTTAAGAGAAGGGACCTGATTGAGATCAGGCCTGGGAAGGCCCTAGGGGAAAACGACACATATACTAAACAGACTGGGAGGCCAGGAGGCAGCAGGGAGATGGGTGCAGGTACCATCACAGTAGCCCACGTGGGAGGTGGTGGGGTTCAGACCAAACAGGGGCAGTATAGAGGGAGAGAAGTGGATGGGCTGAAATTTGGAAACAGAATTGGCAGGACTTGGGTTGGACTGCCTGAGAGAAGGAGGGAGAGACCTGTACCCAGGATGGTACCCAGTTCCTGGCTGAAGCACCTGCCATCACCACCAGGTGCCACTTGGCATCTGCCACCATGGGGCCCAGACCCCAGCAAGCCATGGGTGAGCCCGGGGGAGAGGAGGGTGAACCAGTGCCGGCTCAGCGGGAAGGAGAACTGACCCAGGCATGCGATAATAAAGAGTCAGGGAGGAAGGTAGCCTGCTCCTGTGGGAAACTGGCTCAGGCAGGCCTCATATCGACTCAAGGCCAGTAACCCAGGTGGGAGGAAGGAGAGGAGGCTCAGTGCAAATTGCAGGATGAGCCACGAGATAAGTGGCCCAGCTGGCGGAGCGGGCAAAGACTCGGGGCTGAACATCAACACTCAAGTGCCCATGCAGGCGAGCTTGAGAATATTTATTGGTAATTGACAGAAGTGGTTAGAGGGTGGCGTGATCACAGATAGGTCTGTAACCAATCAGCAGGAAAGCTCAGTTCCTGTTGCTATGTTTGCATCCAGGCAGAACTGTATTATGAGCGGGCTAAGAGGATACCATGAGAAACCTGCTTCTATGCATTTGGTTTATCTGTTATCCACTCCCTGCTTCATGGATGAGAGCAAGTGAGCTGTGGAGCAATAAATTATCACTTGCCGCACACTCTGGATCCCAAGAGAACTCTCTGCAGAGGGAGAGATAAGCCTGCACAGGCCACAGAGAGATAATCACTTATAGGGAAATTCTTAAACAGGGAACAATAACAGGTGTAATCATAATAGCAAGGAGAAGAGCTAACAATTAATGACCGCTTGCTAAACACTTTTTGTTCACTACCTCATTCAATCTGCAAACAAATCTAGTTGATGGGTTTTCATATCATTTTCCCAATAAGGAAACCGAAGCTCAGAGAGGTTAAGAAACGTAGTCAAAGCCACACAAGCAATGAGGACATAGGCAGGCTTTAGGCCACGGGCTGCCTGATGCCAAAAGTAGTCTCTTATATAGGATATTTCATTGCTCCGCTCTGCCACCCAGGCTGCCACTCAACCAGAGCCTCTCTGGGAATCATGGGCCATCGAAGTCCTCTCCTTCTGGGGAGGGGAGAGTGGCTGGACCCATTGTCCTCAACTGACCTGACACCCAGGCACTTATCTGGGCCTGGTAGGAAAGGGGTGGGGCAACAGAGAGGATAAAAGATGCATTTCAACACCCTGTGTTATTCATTTATTCTCCCCTCTGCTTTGGGACTAAGAACACTTGGAAGGTCAGAACAGTCTCATCCCTGCTAGTCATGTTGGGTTGCTAGCCAAGGACAGAGAAGAGGGTAGGGAGAAGGTGGAGGGTTATGGTGCTCTGGGTAACAGGTGGAAAATATGACCATCAGAATGAACAGTGAGAGATGCTTGTTGATTGGGGGTTGGGGAGCCAGGAGAAGGGAAGCTGTTCCAGGGTTGGCGAGACCATGGGTTTCAAAGGGAGAACAGGTGTTTGAGGTGTCTGTCTCACAGATTACAAGTCCAGTGTCCTGTGTGGGTCCTAGTCCAGCCTCCCTTGGGCAGTCACCTATCATGCAATACCCACAGGATCATAAGATCTTGAAACACCTCTCGTGAGTGCCTGGATCATCTCCTGGCTATTTGAAAGACCACTGGAGAGAATGGAAGGAAAAGAGCTTTATAAACAATGCTAAGGCAATGCTGTAACCACTGTGGGGGTTAATGCCATTATTCTTCCTCTTGAAAAACATAGTGAGGAGTGAGAAGGCAAAGGTTTGGAGACCGATGGAGTTACAGCCTCTATTTAGATTGCTTGACCACATGTGCCAGAAGGATGTGCACTGCCATCGAATGCAATGTGAGCCCAAATCCTGCTTGCATCTTGGCTATTTGGACCCTGAAGGAATGTTTTTCGAAAGAGGAGTGGCTGGGAGAAACCACAGACTGAACGGAAGCTCAGATTTAACATCAATCACACATCTCCAGTCAAGGGCTGGCTTCTAGAGTGAGACCTGGACATCTGTTTGGCTTGCAGCACAGGGAACTACCCCCCAACCCAGCCAAACATCAAGGAAGCCAATGAGAGCCAGGGTTTGTTTTTAGGGCAAGGTCTGGATATAGAAGAACTGCTACCATCAGCACCACTAGGAAACATAAAACTCCAAAATCATCATCTGCTCCAATCATTTCCTGCTCTTTGAAACCTTGTTGGATTTCTATGGAATGATAATAATAAAAAAAATAATATTTATTGAATATTAAATATTCAGTTTACGATGTTCCAAGTACTATTCTAAGTGCTTTGTCTATATTAACTCATCTAACCCTTATAGTCACCCTCTGTGGTAGATATTAGTAACCACACTTTATGGGTGAAGAAATGGAGATCCAGAAAGCTTAAGCGGCTTAGGGTCCCACAGTCAGTCATTTAGTGTGAGAGCTGGGATCTGAACATGGGCAATTTGTCTCCAGAGTCGGCTCACTCCTCAGAGGAATAGAAAGTGATGCTGTTCATGTAATTCAATTTAATGCATGTGACAGGTGTTTCAGAGGCCACAAAATGATAGCAATATTTCACAAATATTGAGTACTTCTATTTGCCAAGCACAGTATCAAGTGCCTTTCATTCAACAACTGCCTGTGAAATAGGAGTTTCTATTAACTGCATTATGTAGAAGAGGAAACTGAGGCTTTACAGCTGCAGGACTCCCTCAAGCTCTCACGGCTAGTAAGTGACAAAGCTGAGAAGGGAAATACAAGTCAGCCTGACTCCGAAGCTTGGGTACCAAACCAATAGGCTAGGTGGTCAAACATCAGGCAAGGAGCCAGGTGCTCAAACAACCACAGCCCGGGCCGGGGAGAACCCTGAGAGTGGCAGGAGAAGCAGTGGAAAGGGGAGGTCCAGGTCTGACGGGAGGCGCTGCCGGGTGGGAGGGCTGCTGCCCGTCTGTACTCGGCTACCATCAGGAGCATCTTCCTGCTGAGGAGGCCATGCCCAGGAGCTCCCGGGACACGGCTGAGGCCTGATTGGCACTTAGCTCCTTAGATGTGCCAGGCCCCCTGCAGACGGAAGGCTGTTGTGATGGCTCCTCCTCTCCTCTCTCTCTGCTGGACAGAGGAATAAAGGACACTCCCCACACACATGCCACCCCCAGGAGAGGGTGCAAGATGCTGACTGCAGCATCACCGGGCAGGAAAAAAATGGAAACACAGGTCCCACTGACGTCAGAGTTGGGGACCCTCTTGGAGTTTTCTGCCTCCACTGTTGAGCTCCACCTACAGAGCCAGCATCATAAGTCAAAGGAGTACCAATATCGGGTAGAAGGTCTCAGCCTGAGGGTCTGTCTCCAGATGCAAAATGGAAACTATTCCAGCTGTTTGTCTGCTCTGGGGCCTGGACTGGAGGTCAATGGGGTGGTGTTCTTGCTATCTTTCAGCTCTCAGAACATCCTCACCCAAAAGGAGCTGATGCCTTCCCCTTCTGACCTCCCCTCCCCCAGATGCTGCCCCCTAGCCTGAGTCATGCCCTGGCTGGGACCTCTTGGCTCTGTGGGGCACCTGAAGTCCACCTGTTCTCTATCGGTTAGCTGAATCCTCAGCATGGGCAGCTATGTCTCTCTGCAGAAGCCAAGACAGTGTGTTTCCTTCCCTAGTTCTGCCTTGGCCCATCCTTAACTTTTTCCTAAAATTCATCTTTCACTTACTTTTGAGACGCTGTTTGCCAATAATTATCAGATCTGAACTTAAGAATGTCTAAATAACTCTAACACATGAAATCACGTGTTCACGTGTCACAAAAATTCAAATTTTTCTGGAGTGTTTCACCACAAGTTCAGGAAGTACTTGAGAGCACCTGCTCTGTGCTCTAGGGACGTACATATCCATCACTGAACTCCTGCCTGTCCAGAAACAGTGCTGAGCACATGACATTCTATCACCCAACCCTTGGCAACCCTGAGAAGTGAATATCTGGAGTCTTCTCAAGGGAGGAAAATGAGGCTCAGAGAGGTTAAGTAACTTTCTAAAGGTCACAAATCCTTGCACCGGCAGCAGATTTTGGACCCCAGTCCATCAACTGTCAAAGCCCAGGCTCTTAACTACCTCATGCCCTGCCCTGGGGCACTTTGAGGGTAAAAAATTGGAAACCAGGGTGGACTAAATGCAGCTCCTGCCTGGAGAAGAGGGAAAGATCAACATTTCATTTCCATGCAGCTCTGGAATAATTTGACTCCATCAAATCAGCACCTGCCTGAATCAGCAAGGACACCAAGACAAGCAGGGATAAAAACAAAGTTGTAAAACTGCCAGCTGCCCTCACCTGGGTGTGGCCCCCTAGGGAAAGACTAGGTGCCAGGGAGATGGTGGCTCCCGCACTAGGGACAGGCTATGCCAGGGAGACAGGCTTCCAGGAGGCACCACGGGAGCCTCACATCTGTGCTTAAGAATCTGGGGTGCCTGCCCCTGCCGTGAAGGAAGGAAACCCTGGGAGTGCTGCCCAAGACTCCACGTCCCCACTCTCCACCTAGAGCTCTCCCAGGAGGGGCTGCTGCCTACCTGGCTGGCTCTGCTGCCCTTTCCAGGCTGACAGCAAGCTTGGAGGGTCCTTCGGCCACAGACCCCATCCATACAGGGCCAGGCAGAATCATCCTTCCCTCAATCAGCGAATACTGACAAGTACCCGCGATCTGCTGCGGGGCACTGAGCTTACGGCAGTGACCGAGGCGGACAACCGTGACTGGCCTCACGCAGTCTGACACTCCTGCCTCACGCCATAACGTGAGGGCTTGCAGGTAGGAGCTGCCCCAGAGAGGGCCATCTTAAAGAGGGCTCTTGGTGACCCCCAAAATGAGGAGCTGATTGTAAGCTCACTGTCTCTGGGAAAGAATGACAAGACGGAGTGGGGCCCCAAATTCCAGCAGAAGTTAGGTCTCAAAGTGTGAGTAAGGCCTGCAAACTTGCTCCTGGGAAATGAACTAGTTCCCAGGCCAGCCTCCTCACCCCAGCGCTGCCGCCATTAGCCATGAGGGACTGCTGACTGTATTCATTCATGGAGGAATATATATGTTTATCATATGTGAAGGCCTGGCATTTATTAAGCCACCAACTGAAAAGTAAAGCTGACTGTCAGCTTCACTTTTATAAACCCAAAAGGCTATGTAGCACTTTACAGTTTACAAGGTATCTGCATATTGTTTCAGCCTTAGGTAGACACTGCAGGTGACCTGAGTCCCAGATCCTCAGTTCCATGCATCTGCTGCATGGCTTCCCACTTTTCTACTTGAGAACTTTTTCTGAATCTAGAGCCCATGGCAACCACACACAGGGGCAGGGAAGTTCATGCCTCAAGGAGTGTCACATTCTCGCAAACTGGTGGCAACAACATAACATGCCCCATTCCACATGTTCTTTTTTTTTTAGGTGTTTTACATATTTATTTGTTTATTTAGGCTGTGTTGGGTTCTTCTCTGCAGTGCACCTGCTTCTCTAGTTGCTACATGCAGGCTCTAGAGCACATCTGGGCTCAGTATTTGTGGAGTATGTGCTTAATTGCAGTATGTGGGATCCTGGTTCACCAATCAGGGATTGAACTCGGGCCCCCTGCATTGGGAGCATGGAGTCTTAGCCACTGGACCACCAGGGAATTCACTCCACATGCTCTTTTAACAATGTGACTTTAACACTCCTCCCTTGGGTAGGTGGGCTATGTTCATGTCCCTTGAATCTGGGGGAGCTTGTAACCATGGCAGAAGAGATGTTATGTAGCTCCCGAGGCAAGGTCATGAGGAAATACAGCTGCCATCTGGTTCCCTTGGGATGCGTGCACCTAGAATCCAGTTGCCATGCTGTGAGGAAGCCTAACCAACCCCCATGGAGAGACCACACAGAGAGGCCACCTGTAGGTTCTGGCCAACAGTTCAACTGAGGCCCTGGGCAATAGCCAGCCTCAGCTGCCAGATGTGAGAGAACCAGTGAGCCTCCAATGATGCCAGCTCCCAGCTGTCAAGTCACCCTCAGCCTGCAGGCCTACCCAGCAGAGGCTCAGACACTGTGGAGCAGAGGCAGATCATTTTTGCTGTGCCCTTTCCAAAGTCCTTATCCACAGACTCACCTACAGAGTAAAATGGCAGTTGTTCAATACTACAGAGTTCGGGTGGTTTTTTACACAGGGATAGAAACTGGAAAAGGGAGCAAACAACAAAGAACAGCAGCTTTTGTATAAGTGTTCCAGCCTCCTGTTTCCTGGGCAGATAATTCTGGGAGGCCTTATGGAAGGGCTAGGTTAAGGTAGTTACCTGGATTCCTCTCCCTTCATTGGATTTCCTCTTTCCTGGTCATACTTGCCCCTGCTCCCTCACCCTGCTGCTTGGGGTCACCTCCTAAACAATCTATCTACAGACAAGTCCTGTCTAAGACCCTGCCCTCTCAAAAATACAGCTACAACTAGCCTTATGTCTGCCCTAGAAGCAGTTTTGTCCCCATTCCCATTTTGCAGATGAGAAAACTGAGGCACAGAGAGGTGACAGACTTGCTCCAGGCCGTACGAAGAGTAAGAGGCAGGGTCAGGATAAGGATCCAGGCCTCTGGCTCTGGATGCAGCTAAGGAATTACGAGTGAGGGCAAGCAGGCTGGAGAAGCTCTCAGAAGTTTTGCAAAAGTTGTTCTCAGGGACATGGTGGTTGAAAGGATGTCTTGCAATTTACTCAGTTGAACTCCTGACCTCATTTGCAGTGTCAGATGAAAAGGAAACAGCAGACCCATGGGCCACCAGACAGAGACCACACCCAGGAAGCCCCATGCATCTTACCAGCCCCAGGTCAGGAGCACTTTTCAGGTCCACTCTCCTTTCAAGATCATATGATTCAAAAGCATTCCTTTTTATAGCATTAAATAGATTGGTTTTAAAGAATATATTTATTTATTTATTCAACTGAATCAGGTCTTAGTTGCAGCAGCTGGAATCTTTGTTGTGGCACGTGGGCTTAGGTGTCCTAAGGCATGTGGGATCTTAGTTCCCTGACCAGGGATCGAACCTGAGTTTCCTGCATTGGAAGATGGATTCTTAACCACTGGACCACCAGTGAAGTTCCTCAATTAGATTGTCTATTAGTAAATTTAAGTTTCACAATTCAAAACTTACTCCAAAGATCAGCATGAAGATGTTCTTTCAACAAGTTTCTAGGAAATCTGTTTATCAAGTACTTAACTATAAGTCAGGTACTGTCCTAAGCACACTAACCTATTAGGAATCATCCTTATTTACAAACGAGGAAACTAAGGCACAGAGAAATCAAGTGACTTGCCCAAGGTCACACAGTTTGTAAATGACAGAGTAAACAGTAAAATGAGCAAATGGTAAAAGTGTAAATGACAGAACACTGACCAGTTTGGTCAGCCTCTGAGAGCCTGAGCTGGAAGCAAAGGTCATAGAACCACACAGAAGGAAGGAGCCAGGGGCATAAACTCAAGGGCTCGCAAGGTGTGAAGGGGGTTGCTGTGGACTAAGGGAGCCAGCTCCCTAGACCTGGCAGTCTGCCACCCTAACTAGTCCAACAATGTCACTCTGTGGATGAGGAACTAAGACTCAGAAAGGAACATGCCAAGGAACACAGCTCCTGAGAGGCTAGGAAGATACCCCAGACTCTTTGTCTGCACTCTACATCCTTCACAGAATGGAGACCCCTGGCTCAAGAAGGGCAAGTGGGAGGTGTTTTAGATTTGAAGACCCAAGGCAGGTGCTAGGCAAGGGGCTCTGGCCAAGAGGAGTCAGGGATTAGCATGTGACTGGGGTAGGAGGACAGGCTGCCCTTTAAGGTTTGATTTGAATATAGAATCAGCAAAGGCAGTGTTCTTCGCAAGCCGAGAGTCACGTCCTTTCGCTGAGATGCCAGTCCTTGGTGAACTGCTTATTGTCCTTAGAAGGCTGTCGCCTTGCTCAGGGAATTTCCAGAAGCCTGAACCTAATGATGTCTCCCTTGCCATCGCCCTCTTCTGGACACTCTCAGCATTGGCATGGATGAGAGAGAGGTCAGGGGGTTGGGAGGACACACGATGGCTGTGGAGGATGCGGGAAGCTGGCTGAAACCCTACACCTACTTTCCTAGCCCTGCCCGCCCATCCCATCCCATCTGGGAAGAGTCGCAGAACATGCATGCCCTGGTTATCTAGCAATTTCTCTAAAATTATTGGAGAAAAATGAGGCCCCAAGCTGCCTTAGTGTTATTCCACAAAGCCGAGACCAGCAGCTGGAGAGCTCCCAGATAAGACCTATATCTCTTTCACCCAGATTCACAGAACCCAGATCAGCACTCAGCATCCTAGAGGTGCTCGATACCTTCCCCAGCACACTGACTGCTACCCCAGTCCAGGCCCACACCGCCTCCCACAGGCTCCTGGTTCACATCCAGTAAAATCCAGGATCTGACAGGTGCAGGTGATGGCTGGTGGCTGATCCACTCCATTTAGCCCCCCTCCCAGTTTTGCATCCTCAGTGCCATTCTTCTCAGGCAAGGCCATCATTCACTGCTCCAGAGATTTTCAAGCCTAGTTGGGACCTAGGTCCAGTGAGAAACGGAGACACCTCAGTCAGGGCATGCTACCTGTGGATGTCCTCTCAAACTGCCCAGGGATCAACTCTTTGTCCTCCTTCCTAACTCAGAAATTCCACAAGGTTCAGCAATGGACTGTTATTCTGGAGAAATCTTCCTTCAGGGTAAGACCAGGCCCTCAAGCCTGGTATGATCGGCACCCTCCACAAGATTCTCACGTCTTACACTCTCCTAGGTTCTCTGGCCTCCGAGTACCCTGGTCTGCCCCAGATTTCACTGACTTCTGACCTGTCCAACCCAGAGCCTAGACTACACTGGCTGCAGTAACAACAACAAAAGCAGTGTCTTCATCATTATTCCATGTGCTGAGAATTTCCCCATAAATTAATCTGAGACCTCCAACAATTACTGTCCCCAGTGCAGAAGAGAAAACTCAGCCTACTAGAGGGAGACTGAGCCTCTCCAGGAAGTGAGGGGACGGGACCCACACTGGGCACGCCCTCATTCAACAGAAGCAAAGCACCTTGCCCTTCTGCGCGTGGAGGATGCGAGCTTCCTTTGGTCCTCTCGTCTCTGCGGGCCGCCCACAGAACCAGCCGGACCCTGCCCAGAGATAAACAGCCCTACTCGCGGCCCCGGGCCAGGAGCTGCTCGGCGGGCTTCAGACCAACCCTCTCTGGGGAGTGTGAGCACCCCTCGGTTCCAGGGGCAACTGCCCCAGACCCACGGCTTTCTTTGGAACATACGCTCCGGCTTTGCAGCGGTTGAAGCCGCTACCCTTGGGACACAGCTCCAGCGGGAAACTGGAGCTGCAGCGCCCGGGCCGCGATTAGCGCCAGAAAGACCCGCGCGTCCTGGGGCGCGGCTTCCTGTCCGGATTAGAGCACCTGACGGCTTCCATCTCTGCCCGCCCAGGACGACCCCCAGCCGCGACCACAGAGCGGGCTACGCGGAAGTCTGCAGCAACTCGAGTCCTGCTCATTCTCCATCGGCTACCGCTTTCCTTTTGCCTGCTGTGAAGCTTTTCGCTTTTTTAACTCTCTTCCCAAGAGTAACCACAAGATCTTGGGAAACTTTGCGTGAAACTTACCAATGCCATGAAATCGGAGCTCAGACTCTGTCTGAGCCTGGGAACGCCGCGCCCAGCCCGGTTCCCGCCCCTCTGCTCCAGCTCAGCGCGTCCGGCGGTGGCCCGTGGTGACCACCTGGCTGTCAGGCGACCCGGGGGCCCGCCCCAGCCCCTGGGCGCCCTCTCGGCCTCGGACACTTTGAGAACATTCCCGCGGCCGCCACCCGGTGCGCGCCGCACACCAGGGGCCAGGACGTCCCAGCCAGAGAGGTATTTAAGCAGTCCCTCTGGGGCATTGTTTTCCCGGGGAGTCCGGGGGATCTCAGCGGAGGGGAAGGGTGACCCGCCCCCACAGACTGCCGCGTTGGCTTGCCCACTACCTCGTTTGCATTTCAAAGGCAAACTTCTGCCGGACTTCCCCGGCTGCGGCACCTACCGGCTTTGCACGGGTCATGGTAATGCTCCAGTAGCTGCTCCGCGCTCTCCTCGCCTTCCAGCGCCGAGGAGTCCCAGGTGGCGTCCCCGAGCCCCCCGGCGTCGCGGGGCAGCGGCAGCAGCAGTAGCAGGAGAGGCAGCAGTAATGGCACAAGGGCCCCGAGCGCAGTCACACGGGGCATGGTTGCGAGCGGCCGGCCAAGACCGAGGGAGCTGAGTGCACCGAAAGCAGGACTCTCGGGCGAGGGACCGCGTACAGAGTCGGGTCGGCGGCAACCCGGCACGGCGATTACGCGCGGCTGCCGGGCATGGCTCGGGCGCGGAACCCCCAGAGCGCGGCGTCCCGGTCCGCGTCCGCGCGCCTAGGAAGCCGCTGCTCGGAGCTACTTGCTCCGCGGCCGAGGCTGCGGCGGCTGCGACTGTGGCAGTGGTTGGAGCAGTGGCCGCTCCGCCCCTCTCCTCCCAGGCTGGACCGCACAGCCCTCGCCAGGGGCCCTGGGCAGCCAATCACTCGGGCGCCCGAGGCGAGGCCCCTCCTCTTCCCGGCACCTCCGCAACTTCGGAGGAAGGGGAGTGAGGTGCAGATGCTGAAGGCAAGGACCCGGAGCCCGCCGAGCTCCCACCAAGCCTAGGGCGCCCTTCTCTGGGTGTTACAGCGCCTCTGGCCCACCCTCCCTTCAACGCTGCTCCTGAAGATCAAGGCTGGACTTCCCGCCTTGCTTTATTCTCAAAATTCACTTTACAACTCCCGGGTGCACACGTGGGTGAAGACAGGAGGTAGTGGCTAGAGCTCTGAGCGCCGGACCAGAAACACAATGCGAGCGATCCCCGTTACCAGCTCGCTATGTGCTTTTCGGAGAATCATTTCCCTGTAGGGATGAAGCGCATCTTCTCTTTGGGTCGTTTTTGGCGCAGAAAAAAAAAAAAGAAAAAAGAAAAAAAAACCCGACGATTACGATCCTCTCAGCTTTCTCCACATTCCCTCGTCCAGCCGTGACCGGCGCTTGCAGCAGTAACCACCTAACCTAACGTATGGCTGGTGATATTGAGTGGCTTAGAATATAATGATTTAAAATGACGGATTTCCCCTCTACGTGACCCTATCCTTTAGGAAAACAGTGCAAGACGATTCATACAGGGGAAAAGATTGACAAATGAACAGCTGTACCTACTATTTGTGTTAAATTACAGGCATGTTTTATTAAATAAGCCACTCACCATTAACTTGATGGAATAAAAACAACCAATTTCTGAAGTCTGGTTAATTTTTTTGCTAATTAAAAACATATGCCCAAATAATGTAAGAGAATAATCAAGAGATATTTGAAACCCCCTCCTATGCTGTACCTTAAATGTAAAAATTGTTAGACTGAGTCAATTTGATTTATAGACATAAAAACGCTGTTACCAAGAGGTTTTTCAAAGACCTTTCTACAAAAGCAAAATTGCCCCCATTAAGAAGTAAAATACATCAATGTGAAGTCAGCATCACACCCAGTAGAATCTTTTTTCCATTTAAACTGCAAGCAGAAAAAGGGACCAAGATTTCCTTTGTGATTTCCACATGGTTTCACAGCCACCAATGACAAAACAGCAGACAGGGAGCCCAGAGCTGGGCTTTACACAGGATTCTGAATTTCTTGATCATCTTGAATTATGATCATCTAATAAGTAGGGTGACAAGTCCTACAACCCAGTAAAGGTTTAACTACTGGGTGTTTTGTCTTGGCCCTTAGAAATGTAAGTTGACCCTGCTTCATGCTGAGCTTTCATCAAATGGGCACATATAGGATGGAGCCAGATTGGGCAAGAAGAACTGACAGAGGGGAGGGAGTAATCTGGGGCAGGTGGCGAGAGGGAGGGGAATGGATGCCACCAAATGGCAGGGAAGACCAAGTGGCCATTAAATAGGTATGGGAAGGAGTTGAACGTCATTTCTGCCTGAACACTGGAAGGAGTCAAACCCAACGCCATAGGTCTCTGCGTTTAACCCAGTGAAGGTCACCACCTGTCAGTAGACAAGTCCACAAAGTCAACATCTCAAAAGCCTAACAAACTTCTGTGACACTTCCAGGTCTCCAGATGGCACTAGGCGAACAGCCAACTGGCCTCATTAGCAGGGAATTCCTCCGGAAAATAGACATTACAGGCGACCTCTTGTGCAAGCACCGAGGTTGTGAGCTTTTATTGCCTCTAATCCCCACCTCGTGAGTAGCTGCCAGGCTTCTCACCAACATTCTTTGCCCAAACATTTTGAAGACAGTCATGCTCTGGGACGAGCAAACTGCAGCTTTATGTCAGATGCCCTGTTTGAATGCTATCTTAGAGGCTATCAAACAAGTATGAACAAAATACTTGAGTCATAATACAGAAAAGTTAGAAACAATCGAAAGTGATGGTTAATATTTTTTCTCAGCTTCATGTTTTCTGATTTCACTCACCACTTTTATGTTTTAAACTCTAATCGGGGCTCAAATAATTTTATAAATGTATTTTTTAATTTCCATGAAAAAAACTAGAGATAGATTTGGAATAAAAGGCTCTGGGATCTAAAGCCACTCAACTCAGTTCCATTAGTTATTTGTGGGTTTCCTCCTCCACAGCTCACGATCACGAGTCCATACAATTGTCCCCTTTCATGTCTGTCATCCACCCAACTCTTTGCTGCTATGCCCTATGCCGAGTTCCACAGCTCTCTTACAGCCACTCTCAGACGCCTCCACCCCTACCAAATTTTATCCTCCATAACTACTCCGCAGAGTAGAGGTCCCTTCTTCCTCTTCATGCCTTTCCAGGTTACCACATCACCTTCTCCAAGGCAGGGAGCAGCCCCTTCAGGGTAAAGAGGGCACTCTCATTTGCTGGTGTACTTCTTAGTTTACACAAACTGACCACTGAGATAGTACTTTGAGTTTTTAAAATATTTCATACTGTTAACGATTTTCAGCAGCTGTTTAAAACCTTCTGTGGCTGAGACCCCTGCCCAAGCCCGTTTAAGGGTGGCACATCAGGCCCTCCATCCACCATCAGGCTGTCCTTACATGTGTACCCCAGCCTTGAGCTCGTGCCATCTCCATTATGGCTACTCACATTGCATTAAACACCTTGCATTCATCCTAATAGGGCCTCGCTGCTCCATGTCTTTGCCGGGCACAACTTCGTGACCACACAGGCTGCATCTTTATGCTAACATTACAGCAGCTACCACACCTATGACACTTAACCTATTTGTCTGTCCCTTCTGGGTCTCTAACCTGGACCCTCTTTGGACCCTCTCTTCCCTTCAGTGACCTCCAAGGTTAGGTTCCACAATCTTAGTGGCTTACACAGAGCCATAAGAACTGTGACATGGGCCAGTTTAAATGACTTATGTCAAAATCCCCCCTACAACTATGTCCTCCATTTAAAAAATTTGAAACTCCTACCACCTTAAGTATGCAAAACCTTGAAGATAACTTTAAAAACATTTGTAGACTGCATTATCACTGACTCCATGTGTCCCAACACAAATTTATTCCCTCCCGTTCTAATGTTAAAACTGTTGATAAGCTATTTAATAAAAGCTCTCACTGTGAAATTCAGAAGTTGGTTGTATAAGTTTCCTCTATTAAACTCCTAGTTTTCCAACCAGACAAAAGTGCCCACTAAAGAGATCTAAAGTACCCAGATTTGCACCAATTTAAACTATTGAGCTAACAAGAATTTCCAAGTAAGGTGTCAACTGGGGCTGGTAATAAAATCAGGGGGAGAAAAGAATCAAGGAGGCTAACAAGAATTTAAATAACTAGTTAAAACTGAAGATGAAAAAAAGTACAAATAGACTTGGAGAAGTTCACCACTACTTTTGATATATTAGTAGTACAATAAAAACAATCCCATCCATTGCTATAGAACACTCATTTCCAGCGTGATCTCTATGAATATCTCTTCCATAAGCCGGAGAAGTGACGTCCCCATTTTAGTTACAGCCGTCAAAACAATCGGACCTAATTTTGATGACTTCTGGGCTAAAAAGGAACTCTTTAGCTGCTCTAGTTTCTTAAAATGTAGCTGCCTATGCTATCAGCTTCACAGGATAGTTGTGAGAGGATGCAAGTGAAACTGTTGTGCAACAGTAGTACTAGACAAATACCAAGTATTCTCAATCAGGAGAATGACAGGGACAGAGGGGTTTGAATGCTGGAGTCAGAGTTTGTATACAAAGAAAGTCAAAAGAATGGTAATGAGAGAAAAAAATCATTTCTTAAAAAGACAAAGCTGATTCATTATACCATTCTTCCCACTTTCTGTACATTTTTTCCCTCAAAGTATGAAGTTGGGGAAAATACCCAAATCTCAAGTTTTAAATCCTTTGATTCAGGGGTCAGCACACTATGACCTGCAGGCTGTTTCTGCTGTTTTATTGGAACAGGGCCATGCTCATTAGCTGATGTACTGTCTCCCATGGCTGTTGTGCTACAATGGTAGAGCAGTTGTGACACAGACTGTACGGCTCTCAAAGCCTCAAATATTTTCTATTGGGCTTTTTACAGAAAGCTTGCTGACCCCTGCTTTATTTAATTGTGGAAAGCTATTAGTAATCTCTTCATATGCGTGCCAATAATAATGGGTTATCCTTTATGCTTGGATCATCTGTTTCAAAAAGGAAAGGAATAAAGCATCCGAGGGAAGAACATTTGACTTTTTATTACTTTTTAAAAATTCAACTTCAGTTAGATTAACAGACTAGATTAGAACTTCAAACGTGATACATTATATACTGCACTGGATTTCTATTACTAAAAAGCCAGTTGGAACACGGCCTACACAAATCACGGGTGAGTACAAAAATGGAAGTCATCACTGAGTAGTAACTGTTTCCTTCCAACTCTGTCACCAATTGTCCATACTCCGGAGATTTATAGGTTCAAGTCTGACACAGCTGAAAAGCCCAAGTGGGACTGCTTTTCCCAAGATACTCTGTTGTCCTTCAAATAGAATGCCACGTTATTTCCTCCTTTCCTTTAAGTTCTTACTTTTAATGTTTACAACCTTCAAATGACCTAAACTGATAACTGGGGCAAGCACACAAAATGCTGCTTTACCAATTATTAGCCCTGTTCACCAATACTTCAAGATGAACACTTTTCACAACAGTTTATTTCCATAACCTAGTAACAGTGAAACAAGAACTTAATTTTTCCTTTGCCTGCACAAGTCTGCCTACAGCTCTAAAGAGGTCAAATCAGATGGCTTTTAGAAAATGCTCACAGAACAGGAGTTATTCCTCAAACTGAATTTAAATCTTATAAACTTTCTGTACCAATATGTCAACTTTCTGATCTACCTTACTTCTAAATCTAGTCTATTTCTATACACACTTCCAGTCTTGATAAATTTTCACTTCTCTGATCTCCTTAACATATTGTTAAAATATAGCTTCATAACTATGTAATTTTTGTGAAGATATAAAACATTCATGAATACTTGTATTTTCATGTCACTACTCCTATTAATTACGTGTGCCAATAAATCAATAGAATGAAGCACTAAAACACACTGAAACCTAAGCCGAAAACCCAGATGAAACTGCAGTGTATAGATTACAAATAGGCTTTTCTTTCTCAAAATTCCTACACAGAAGCCCTTCAATATGTAGCTTTTCCTGAACAAATTGCACTAATACATTCTTTTTTTTACATTTGTAAAAAAAAAATCAGGAAATCTTCAACTAATATTTATTTGCAAAACATTTGGCATATGGTGATCAGTAAACATTTAGGAAACAAAAGCTTTATCAAAATGAACACAATTTGTGGATATATAACCCTGAATAAAGTGGTTTTTGGAAGAACTGGAGTTTGCAGCAACCACCTTTATAAAGGGATCCATCCACTCTCAATGGAAAACATTCAAGCATACCATTCACTATGTTCAGAAATCACCACAAGGTAATTAATTCCAAGGGCATGGGGCTTAATTTATGGGAAAACTCCATACAATCCAGAAGCTCAACATGATGGATGCTTTCCCAACTTTCCAGTCACTACATTTCCACCTTATCCTACTCTTGCACTGCCAGGCTCCTCTGTCCATGGGATTCTCCAGGCAAAAATACTGGAGTGGGTGGTCATGCCCTCCTCCAGGGGATCTTCCCTACCCAGGGATCAAACCCAGGTCTCCTGCGTGGTAGGCAGATTCTTTATCGCCAGAGCCATCAGGGAAGCCCACTCTTGTACTAGAGTACACGTATTAACAGTGTCACTAGTGTAGCTGAGTTTCAGGTGAAGCGTGCTTACAGATACAAACCCCCAGTTTGTGAGAGTATTCAAAACTTCAGTTGCTAAGTTGAGCAAATGTTAATAAATGAAAGACAAAGAGCATTTATGAAGTGGAAAAATCCTACCATTTGATTAACTTAAATAATATATTTTGCTATTCTACAACTGAAAGAAAGCTATGGAACTAAACTATTTGTGGATTACATCTTCTTCAAGACACACACACACACATACACACACACACACAAAACCCAGCCCCTCTACAAAGCCATAAAACAATACCTATTTTCTAAAGGACTTTTCAAGGTGACTTATACTCATTTTAATAGTTCTTCACGTATTTGAATATTACAAAATTATTTTTCAGTGAAGATTCCAAAGATTTTCAAATACAGATTAGTTTAGTAAAAGAACTGGTGTACCTGAATGCAGCTAAATCACTCATTCTTTAAAAACCCTGTATCTTACCTGAAAGATTCATGAGAAACAAATTTCATTTTATAAAGATAGAAGCTTGCCACCCAATTTACAATATATCAGATAGACTCTATGTTCTTATAAGAATTTTACATGTAGTTTCAAAGTTATATAATATAAGCCATTAGGTACTAACTTTTAGTTTTCTTATTAGATCTTAAAAGGCAGGTGTGAGAAAAAACAGAAAATGAAGGAACTAGCAGGTTACACTTAATATTTTGGCTTGAAGAAGAGGATTTACCGACAGCTTTTGATAAAATTTGTTTGTTCATGTCAGTCGTATTTAAATGGTAAGAAATCAAACTTGCCACCCTTTATAGTCTTTAATGCTATATTAAAGGATGCAGAGTCTATTAATTTACAGAAACATACTTTGTAATCAAAACACCTTATGTAACTCTGAGTGGCATGAACTTCATGTTAAGGTTTAAATACATTAAGGTTAAAATGTTTTGAGTCTTTCTAAAAATACCAATATACAGTATAGTTTTTAGGTGTTCATTTGCATAGCAAACTATTAAACTAGAAACTCAATGGTTCTAGGAAAACTTCACATTATGGACCGTTCCAGAAAGATGTATTCAAAATTAAAATTACTTCTCTTAGAAAACTGTAAGCTTTATTTGCTCATCCTCTAGTACACTAACCACTTTTACCCATCCCCACTTTACATAGTACACTGACCTGAACAGATTTTGTGCCACAATTTCATTCAAAGGGCTTCTCATTCATTTTGTGACTGCACTGGATAATCCAGATGAAAGCAATATTGGGGATTTTAAAGTATGGGTCCCTTATATCAGAAAAGCATGATAAAAAAAAACCCTGCATTCAGTAATACTGTCTTTTGAAAAGATATCTTCAAATTGCAAACACATGTATTTTCACAAAACAATTTGGTCAGGAAATTTTATTTTAACACTCTAAAGCAGTAATGCTTCAGATGTTACTTAAGTGCCCCAGACAGGATTAACAAAATTAAATGTTTCTAAATTACAAATTTGGCTCCTGTAGGGAGTCTCAGGAAGAAAATCAAAAGAAAACAATCCCCCCTCCCAAAAGAAGTATGACACACACATTTTGAAGAAACCCCAATGTTTCATGCACTGGTAGGCAAGATGTAAAAAGCCACCCAAATTCACACATTTCTACACCAATCATCATCAGAAAAAAGTACTCCGTAGTCAATCTGTACATCCAAATGCATTTGGGAATCTACACCTACATTACATTATTTAATGTTATATACATTTATTACCCACCCCCCTTGTTTTTAATAATTTCTTATGTAAAACCTTCATTCAAACCCAAAAAAGATGTAAGACTAACTTGGGGGGAGGGGGCAGATAATCACTTTAGACATTCAGTTAAAATGTAGTTTATCTAAATCTCAAAATGTTTAATAAAAACAAATATCTTCTCAATTTAACAATTTGCTTTCTAACTGTACAGTAAATTGCATTGTAGAGAGTACACCTCTATCTTCAAACTGTATCTTCTTTGGATGGAATTAAGATGTAACTGGATAGTTTTAAGATAAATAAATGGGAAGTTGGTCCAACTAAGATGACAGCAGATATATTACATGCAGGATTTAATATTTTAAAATTTTCTCTTAAAAAAAAAAAAAAAAGGATGCAGTTGAATTGGGGGCGGAAAAAAAGCAGGTCAAAAAAGAACCCAGGTTCAATATATAAAAATGTCCCACAACAGGTTGATGATGGCAGTAAAAATAAGAGAAAAAAGTAATCTTTCTGGAACATCATTTTTCAGTATTGTAGAAACACTAGTGCCAGGAAGATTTCTATTCATGTAATTTTAGCATCCAAGTTTCCCTCTATTTATTTTATTGGAACAAATGCTTTAAATAAACTATTTGTCCTCTTCACTGAAGAGAGCTGGTCTATTTCATCTTTAATGAGCTAGTTTTTGGGAAGTTTAGCCATGTACTGTAGTAATGCCTACTGCATAAATCCAAGCATTTGCTGTGAACAGTTGGAGAAAGCAGTCAGTAAGAACCTAGGATCAATGGAAATAGATGTTACTTTAAGCCATCCACGAAAGAGACCCACAAAGTACCCAGTGTTAAAGCCCAAATCTCTTCTTGCGCTTTTTTTTTTTTGCTGTCCAAGTTCCACCCCTGTGAAAGAGAAATTGATCCGAAGTTCCAGGCTTTCTTGGGTCTTTAGTCAATTTTCACATTAGTATAGATTTTTCGGACAAAGGCACTTGTTCCCATGTAACCAATTGCTCCTGTAAAGATAAAATAAGATGTTTTGAAACAAACACATACAGAGCATATACCCATCATTTACAAACAAACACTAAATGCTCTCTGCTCTGGAAAGTTATTCTTTTTTTAAGATAACATCTAATGTTAGCATTCTCCCTAAACTTACTAAAATAGTGTCACTTGTTTTGCAAATTACCTGTTGCTGTCATATACCAAGTCTGGCCTGATGTAACATTTTTATAGTTACATATCAATTATTTCATGAATTATGACCTATATGAATTAAAATAATCTCTTAAAAAGACAGAGTAATTTCAGAATGACAAAAATTCATTAAATGGAAAAAATAAGTCTTTCAAAAATTTAAGCATAGATTATTCTAGGTTATTAAAACAATACTAACATGTTCTCCAGACAATATGATATACTTATGGATAATTTATTAAGAAGTGACTGGGGGGTTCTCTCAGGGAAGGACTGAGACCCATGGCCAAATAGCATCTGAAGCTCTAGAGAGGACACATTTCTGATGACTTCTTTTTTATGTTTAAATTGTAGAAGCTGTGTGATTGGTAGAAAGGTAGGCATTTGAGGACACAGATGAGAGAGACAGGTAAGTAGATAAGGAATTTTGAAATGCTGTTTTTGAATAATTATATATAATTAAAAAAGAAATGAGGATGTGTGGGAAAGAAGTGAATACTAAGTGAATATTTGAGCACATTAGGAAATTATATATATATATATTAAAATATTATTATGTAACTGCATTCTTATATATTATAGCTATATAATAATTATATAAACACTGCACATTTGATGTATCTATATACCCACATGCATATACACACACACACAAATATTTACAGCTAAAATGATATGAAGCTCGAGATTCACATCAGAAAAAAAGGAGGTAAAGTGGGAAAAGAAGGAAGACAAGACTGGATACAAGTTGACAATTACTGATGTTAGGTGTGTTAGGTACATGGGGACTCACTACATATATACTACTGTTTCTCTTTTTGTATATATTTGAAAATTCCCCATAATTAAATATAAAAAATATTTTAAAAAACCCACCCAGACAATAAAGGAAACCTATTTTTGTAATAAACAGACACTTATTTTTTATTATGAAATTATTATATTATCCTTGAAAATTAGTGATAATTCACCTTAAAATAGCTATATATAAGTTCTTACAAGATAAGTGGAAATAACCATTCAATTTTAAAAACTGAATTCTTTTTAATTTAAAGTATCTGTAAAATTTTAGGTAGAATCAAAAATTTAACTGGCATAATACAGTACTAGTCCAATAAGCAAATTCAATTTTTGAGACTTATAAAATATTGTTCCCTTTTGAGCAGAGATATGTTTAAAAGCAAAATGGTGTCAATCTAGAGAATCATTTTTCTTAATCTTATGAGTATCTTAAGAACAACCTTAAAAAATATTACTTTATAAAAGGAAGAGACTGAATATGCTCTCTAGAAAAATAAATGTCCTGGGAATAATACCAAACTTAATTTTTTAAAAACTAAAATGCTATGCTCAAAACATAGTCTGCAGCAATCTAATTATTTCCCCCTTAACAAAAATATTTTTTTTTCTACATTAAAAAAAATATATATTTTTCTTTCAATTACTGATTGAAAAAGCATATTAGCAATATAACCAGATGAGTATGTATAATTTTTGTATTATGATGACATTTTAATCATTTCCAGTGTGAACTTGTTCCCCTCCCTGACAAAAACAGATTAGCACTGAAGGCATATAAACCCATTAAAGAATAAACGTTGGGACATTGCCAGAACAGCAGGGAACTGTAAATGTGCCAGGACTGTCAGGCAGCAAGATGAAATTTCAACAGGAAAAGCATTCAAAAATTTAGCTATTAAGTAGGGGCACTACGATTCACAATCAAGACTGGCCCCCCAAAGTCCTGCTCCTCCCCAAAACTCCCCACCACGTCTCATATGTCTTACCATCTAATAACAGACCTGCATTATACCTGGTGCTTTATACACACGACACTATTACAGATAACTACTCTGAAAGATAAGCCCATTTTATAGATTAGAAACTGAGACTTAGGTTAATATGCCCTCCCATGGCCACAAAGAAGGTTAAGTGGCAGCATGGAGATCTAATCCAGATCTCTTAGGCTTTTCAGTCCATGTCTTTTCCATTTTTCATGGTGCCTCTAAAAAGTTCTTTCTTCATTTTCTAGCTATTTCACACACACTATACGCTCTATTTATGGTGATGACTATTACCTCTTCCATTTAATGGAAGACTGTAATAGATCCATGAAACAGTGGTATTATCCTCCTTTTATAGACGCTTGGCGAGCTTGGGGAATTGGATCAAGGTATAGAACCACAGATTGCACAGCCAGAACTTAAGCCCAGTCTGCAAACACCCAAGTGTGTACTCATAACCAATCAATTGTGCTGCCTCCTAGACACTCTTACCTCAATGAACAGGGGAACAGAAACTTCCAAACAAAAATCATTTGGCCAAAACCTTAACTTGTTTACACAATAATCTTTTCCAAACAATCTAAGCTTAAAAAAAAAAAGGCAATTCTCAACATGAATGAAAAACTAATTGTGGTATGGGAAACAGTGCTATACACAATTATTAAAAACAGGAAATGAGAGAAATCAGTGAGATAATAAATTAGATTTTGAGGAATAGTTAAAAGGACTGAAATCAGATGTCTGAGTTTCTTTTGGTGTTCCTGATCAAACAATAGAAGGTTATTTCTCAGTTTCCAAAAACTGTATTTTTCTGATTCAGAAACACTCAGAGATTTACTCATGATATTCCAAGAATTTCAGAACTTACCACACATTATCCCCAAGGCTGTGCTAAATACCGCCATATATCCAAAGTAAAATGATGTTTGAAATAAGCCGTACATCCTGAAATAAAACAAAAAAATTATATACAGCATATCCATTTTTACTTTCAACATAAGGCCTAAATTCTAGCATTTAAATGATACTTAGTTTCTAAAATACAAAATGAGAAAATGTCTCCACTTACTTTGTTTTGAAAAAATAGTAGTAAAAGGAATACATGTAAACATAAATTGCAGTGGATGCAGCAGAGAGAAAACTTGTCCATTGCCTAAAGAAAAAATAACTCTTTTGAATGGATCACACTGAAAGATTTTAAAGCAAAGCATTTTATGAAAACATCCTTTATGATTCTATATATTTAAAAACAAATGCATGTATAATGGCATTTAAATATATTAACAAGGAGAAAGCCAAAGAACTGGAAGGAGAGACCCTAAATTTTGTCAGATTTCGAATTACAAATGACCCTAAATAAACCACTTCCTTTTTCAAATGTCTCCTCATGTTTAAAATAGTGACCCTCATTAATATTCCCAATTTTTTTGACTGATACTATTCTTTTCTCTAAAATTGTCAGTATTTTTTTTTTAATCGTCAATATTTTTATAATTGAAAAAACTCCTACACTGTCTTAAGAAAACTTGTATATAGACTTTTACTTCACTTGATACATTTCAAATGCAACCTTATCTGACACTACATGGCCCCAGAAGCCCCTCGCAGAGTAGGTACTCACCACCTGTAGTCCTCCGCATTGAGTAGAAAGTACGTGCACACGATGGTCACACAGACAGTCACGATGCACAGGATGACGAGCACCAGCATCATGAAGCCATAGACATAGTAGATCTTGTACGCCCAGAAAGAGGTGAAGATGAAATACCTAAATACAGCCCAACAAAGACACAGTTTTCCAATCTTCATTCATAAAACTTACCCTGTTCTTGCTAAATCTCATCTGCACCTTAGTTATCACTTAAATCTCAATAGTTTTCTTCCAAGCAACTTTCAACAGTTTCCCTTCCTCCCCTTTCATCTCTAAGTAAACTGAATAAATGAGAAGCTTTAGGAGTGTACTGTGGAAAGAAAAATGAAAACAGCTAAAAATTCATATTTTTAAAATAAATTCTCTCATTTATTTTTTTCTGCATACTACTATACAAGCAACACAGTTTATAAAACACCCGATTAAATTTTTTTAAAAGGTTTGATATGGTAATAATGTATAAAATTAGGAAAATAAAAATAATTAGGAAAAGAAAGTCTAAGAAAGCTCTATGCCATTTTCACAGGACTGCAAGAGAAAGGGCACTATGATTTTATACCAAAAAAAAGATCCTTTCTCCTAATTCCATTACACAAGCCATCATTAAAACAAAAAGGGTTTTTTTAACCTCTTTTCTTTTCCTTGTTCCCTTCTGCTTGCTAGTTACTTTATCTATTACCCATTCTTTCAACAGGTATTTACAGAAGCCCTACACATATCAGAGAAGCAGCGAGAACAGAGTTAAACAGTCTCTACTCTCAAGGAGATGAGTTCAGCATGGAACATCAATAAAGGGACAATCATGACGCACCATGACAGGCGCTTCACCAATGCACCTAAGAGGAGCATCTAAGCAGTGCTCTGGGCAAGGGAAGGGGGAGCCACCCTAACTCCCATATTTCCTTTATCTTATTACAATTAAATCTCTCGAAACATAAATACATTGCCAAAACTTACATTTCAATAAAGATTGAGCCAAAAGGTAAAATTCCTCCTAGGCAAACAATAACTGCAGGCTCCATGAACCTGGAAAATATTAAAAATAACAGTGAACTTCTAGTATGATTTCCACATTATATTAACTCTGATAACAGGAATCAGAATACTTGGTACTTAAAAATAATCTAAAGGACAGAAATAAGCCAGTAAAGAGAAAAAACAAAAATTCAAAGAGACACAATATTGAAATGGGATTTCAAATTAGCCATAGTTAAAATTTTATTGTTAAAATTCTTTTTGGCATTAAAGCCCAAGATAAGAATTTCAGGAACACAAATTCTTGCTACTGGCAGAACTCAAGAAAAACTCTGTCTCCTGATCTATACTTTACAGTAACTTCTAAAAATTTTAGTCCTTTACTTACAGAAAGCCATAGGAAAAGAAAATATAAGTTTTGAAACTGCCTCCCCCATCTGAAATAATGTTTCCCAAATTGTGGCCTTGCCAGTCTCTTTGCTCATGCTTTCCTTGGTTCAGTAATTCCTTTTCCTTTGAATTATACAATTAAAGTATTATGAGTTCTGAGTTATAAAAGGAGTCAAAGAATGACTCAAAAATAAAATTCAAACCTCATTCATTTACTCAACAAATATTTACTGATTGC
This sequence comes from Muntiacus reevesi, assembly GCF_963930625.1. NCBI lineage: Eukaryota > Metazoa > Chordata > Mammalia > Artiodactyla > Cervidae > Muntiacus > Muntiacus reevesi. Next base: position 140,657,643 of record NC_089250.1, read on the forward strand.
AGTCAGTAATTCTCCAACCCTGAATGCCCTCCCTTGTCTCATATTTCTTTTCCTGCAAGTACTGGCTCGAGTGTTCTCCCTATAATGCCCTTCCCAAGTCTCCCAGCCAGAGGTGGGTTCTTCGACTGCCTTCTGAACGTAACTCCAAGGCTGCACTTACCACACTATACTATACTAATTACTTATATAATTACTCACTAGATTATAAACCCTGGCAGGCAGAAGCTATTCATCTAGGTATTCCCAGTGCCTGGCATAGTACACTGCACATAAAAGACAGCAAACTACCATTTCTGACATGAACAAACTACAAAATTGAGAAGAAAATGAGTTGAGAGCTGAAAAAAAAAAATTAAAGATCATTTAATCTCATCTCCTTTCTTCCTTTTATAAGAAGTCAAGATCCACAGAGGTTAAAAATGACTTGCCTGCCAGATCTAGGATGTGGATTTTGGTTCCCATATAATGACATAGAGAAAATGAAGAGACATGCGAGCCTTTCCTATACCTAAACGTGACCCATGGTTAGTAAGGGTACAGGTTACTCCTTCCTCCCACCAATCTAGTGACCCAGAGGAACTTTTGTGATTTCTGACTAGGCTTTTACTTTAATCTTATCCTCCTCAGTAATGGGTGAAGGAACATCAGGATATCAATGGGCCTTAACAGGCTAATCTTGATTTGAAGAAGATAAAACTGACTTTAAAACACAGACTACATACGTCCTCATAGCACTAATCTAAAAAAAAGAAAAAAAAAATAGAACATGTATAATTCCGAAGACTAGAACAGATCACTCTCCTTTAAATTATGGGGCTATTTTATCCACCTTCCACTTCTGCAAATGTCTACATACCTCCAGGTCTTCAAAAGACTGTATAAGTACTTGAAAATAAGTAATATTTATAATACAGCAAAATATCTATGAACAGAGGTATTTCAATATATATCCCCTATTATGAATATGTAGAGTCTGCCATATAGCTGTTTTAAATGAGATGGGGAATAAAAAAATATGCAGTAAGATTGTTCTACTTATGTCTATAAGAATTAATAAAATAAAAAATGCAGAATAGCATAAATCAGCACTAAAACATTCAATATGCTAATTTTAAAGGGCAAAACATATGCACAGTGAGTTCACATTTTATTCAAATTTGAATTACAAAAATTAGAAATATAAACATATTAGTGAAATCTCATTTTATGCCCAAGGTTGAAAAAATATAAACCATCTCAAGTTAAAAATCCATCAAGAATCACTATTTCAAAGCCGAATAATGAACTATAAACTATGTTTAAACTACTGCAATAAAAGAACAGCTTTAGCTATTAAACAGAAATACCTGTCATCTTTTTGTCAGGATTAAATCTTGAATTACGGGAGATCCTCAAAAATACATTTTGTGCATAAAATGACAAAAATGTATCTAAGATTTCTATACTATCCCAGAAGTGAAGATAAAGAATGTAGGTCAGTAAATTATGTGCTCAGTCACATTCAACTCTTTGTGGCCCTATGGATTGGAGGCCGCCTGGCTCCTCTGCCCATGGAATTTTCCAGGGAAGAAAACTGGGGTGGGGTGCCATTTCCTACTCCAGGGAATCTTTCTGACCCAGGGATTGAACTGGCCTTTCCTGCATCTCTGGCATTGGCAGGCAGATTCTTTACCATTAGTGCCACCTGGGAAGCCCTAGTTCATCTCTCAATTGATTCAAAATATATGGCTATAAATGTGTGTCAATTTTGTTTTGAATAAAAAATGTGGAAAGGACACTGAAATTGTAAGCCAGGGGTTGGCAAACTTTTTCTGTAGAGGCTCAGATAATATTTCATGTTCTACAGGTGATATGGTTGGTGTCTGTCATAACTGTTTAACTCTGATGCTATAGTGGAAAAGCAGTCATAGACAATATGGGAATAAACAGGCGTGTCTATATTCCAACAAAACGTTATTTATAAAAATAGATTTGGTTTATAGGCTGCAGTAATACAACAGCTGCTGCGTTAGGTTCTATCCGCTTCTATGAACTAGTGTACTGACCAAAGCATTTGATTTCTCTGTGAATGGTACTAATATTCAAAAAGTGAAATAAAGATACCATTTATTACTACTCCTAATAATATGTTGAAGGAGAAAGAAAAAGACAAATCTTAAGTTTAAACTTATAAATACATGCCAATTCTAAAAGTTATGTATACGCAATAGCCTTAAGAATTTATATATTGTGAGAAGCAATCAAAGAAAATTTAGCATTCTCTTTACCATTTTTTCTCCGGTATGGGACGAGGCACAGCATTGACACGACAAGGAAAGTTGGGCTGACCTGACAGATTTCGGCCAAGTATTGTACCAACAAGATTTAGAGGAAGGATAACAAAAAAACAGATGCAACAAACAGCCACCTGTAAATTAAGTTAAAATGTGTGTGATTACTCAGAGAACAATAATATTAACAAAAACAAATAAAAGGATAAAAAAATTTAAACGCAATTTGATTATAAAAGAAAATGTTTAAGTTCAAAATGGGTTAAAACTGTGCAGAATACATACTAATATCAATAGGAAAAGAATGTGCTTTAAAATATTAGAATTAAACTAAATACAAGTTGAACCATATTTCCTATCAACTGTAGTTCCCAATATTTCCTATTCTTGCACATTGCCCCTGCCATAGTCCTTTTTTCTCTCAGTTTCAGCTGTCATGATTTTAACATAACTTTTATCTTTTATCATTATAACCAACTTATTTACTTGCCTATACTTCACTGAACTCCTAATAAGCTCAAGGATCTTTACACGTGTTATTTCCCTACTTCACAGGTGAAGAAAATGAGACAGAGAGGCTATGTGACTTCCCATGATCACACAGTTTAGTAGGTAGCCAAACTAAGATTTCAATTCAGATCTGCCTGTCTCATTCTGTCTGCTCGTTTCTATTCTACAGTGCTTTAGGATCTTAAAAATAAGAAAACATCACTATTCATGCATATATGTATATTACTAAAATAATATGACTATTCTCTGCCTATTAGTAATCCAAAGTCTAACATTACAGGGGAGACCATACAGAGATTCTAGAACCAAAGTTAAGGAAGCATTTTTTTTGTGATTTTTTTTTTCTTTTTTATATAAACTTGTACTCTTACAGAGACACACTCAAGCTCTTTCCAGCCAGCATGTAAATCAGGATTATTTCACTCTGAACTTCTAAAACTGAAACAGAACTGAATCACCTCTAGTATCTCTCAAATACATATTTTGGGGTTCTCATAAATCAACAGTGAGAGAAATGCTGAATGAGAATTGTGAAGAAATTAACTGAGAGAAATGAAGAGGTGTGGGGTAGAAAATCCACAGTGATGACACGAGAAGGAAAGAATCTAATTTGAAGCAACATTACTGAAAACTCTACATCTTCATTACACCCTGATGTGTGCTAGCATGTGTTTAGACAAACCAAAGAGTGTCATCATTTTCCCTTCAGGTAGTGCTTAGTCGCTCAGTCGTGTGCGATTCTTTGTGACCCCAGGGACTGTAGCCCACCAAACTCCTCTGTCCACGGGGATTCTCCAGGCAAGAATACTGGAGTGGGTTGCCATGTCCTCCTCCAGAGAATATTCCCAGCCAGGGATCAAACCCAGGTCTCCTGCATTGCAGGCGGACTCTACCATCTGAGCCACCAGGGAAGTCCAGTAAAACTCGTACAAAAGTAGGAGAGTTTTAAGAGTTCTGACATTCCATTTTAAAGCTCAGACTTAAAAACTCAAATCAGTGGTATCTCAGTTTAGATGTGTTAATAATATGAACTTTTGCTTATATGAATAATAAGAAAAGTGAAACATAAAAAATAGACAGATGTTTTAAAGATATTTTAAATACTAGGATATACTGTGAATTATACATATCCCATACTTGGGGGTTGAATTCTGTCTCAATTTTTGTTGTTTTTTAATTATTATTTTGCTACCATTAAGTATATAAAACTCATAAATATTAAAACATTGTAATAAGAGACCTATATATTTTCCCTTAATTTACCAGAACTCTAATTTCAAACAAGGACTGAAGAGAAGTTGTTGAGAAACATTCCTATGTGGAATGACATGGTCTAGCAAAGTAGTTTTCAAACTGTTCCACAGAACCCTCACGTCCTGCTGAAAAAAGTTTTAGTTAGGAATTCCACAAGCACTTGATTTGACTATCCTATTGAAAATAGCTTTTTTAAAAAAATTATTTTTAACTGTAAAAAAAATAAGGTGGGAGAAGTGTCAAGAGGGAGGGGACATATGTATACCTATGGCCGAGTAATAGTTGATGTATGGCAGAAGCCAACACAATATTGTAAAGCAATTATCCATCAACTAAAAATAAATTTTAAAAATAAAGTAAAAATAAAGAGCAACAAAAAAAATAAACAGACTCAAATTATTTTCATACCAAATATTAATACCTGGAGATACCACAGCCAGGTTAACTCATTTCATGTAAACTTCAGAATAAAGTTTCTTCTGCTATCTCTGTATATATATATATTTGGACTCCTAGTAAATGTATCACTGATTAGGAAGGCCTACACTGGTCTTTTGTTCTTCCGTCCCATACCCCACTCCCACCCAATTCTGGCCTGCACATACTTGCTCATTAAAAGCTTTATAAGCAAATGCACTATAGTACATGCATGTCATAAGCAATTAAGTGGCAGGTGAAGTGAAGGCATACCCTGCCTGTGTGCTCAAAGCATTAACAAAAGTCAATAAAGGAACCAATAAACAGTCTCATCAAGACATTATCACTGCTTATATTTGTTTAAATCCCCCTCCCCTTTTTCCTGACTTTAATACATGGTAAAAATGTGAGCAGTATGTTGGAAACTATTAGTGACTGAACTGTGAAACCAATTTCCTACTCCTTTATGTCCAAGTTCTGGATGAGTTTACTTGAAGAAATACTCTGAGACTGCAAGGCGAGCTGTTAAAAAGTCACATGGAACTAAATCATCTGTGAAGTCAGAATTTTTCTCAGTACTGATACTCAACCAAATAAACTGGTTACTAAAGAAGAATGTTATCTTACCCCTTGATATTAGATCTGTATTCATCACAACTTTCTTGCCTTCATTAAACTTAAAATGTTAAAGTACTGAATTAGCAAAATTTATTTAGACTAATAGAATCATGCTTATTATCTGCTTTCTTTCTTGGGTTTCTACATTAAGCTTTCATTTAACTTGAAATTTAGCAACTAAGAGTTAAAAAATCATTAGCCTAATACACTGGTGAAAACCCTGGAACTCAAACTAATATAGGGCCTTCCCTTAGGGCTTCCTAGCCTTTGTTCACGGATCAATGTAAAGTGAAAAGGTGGGGGGGGAGGGGGGGGAAGAACTCACTCCAGGTTGAGGGCGTCCCCTACTGACAAGAAGAACAAGTTAGAAACAAATACTGCATATCACTCCTTAATACCCCAAAGATGTACCAACTGGTCAACTATTCTCAATCTCACAAGGCAAGATTGTGAATATTATTTTACCTTTGTTTCCAAACTGGCCTTTTAAGGAAATCTGTGGTGTGAGTAAAATGGAAAGGGAGCAGGCAGCCCAAAATGTGCTATTTTGGAATGCTGCTGCTGCTGCTGCTAAGTCGCTTCAGTCATGTCCGACTCTGTGCGACCCCATGGACTGCAGCCTACCAAGCTCCTCCGTCCATGGGATTTTCCAGGCAAGAGTACTAGAGTGGGTTGCCATTGCCTTCTCCGTTTGGGATGCTAAAGGATATAAATTTCACTGAGGGTGACAGACAGTAATTGCTTATAGGTGGGGTGATTCTCAGGCTTCCCAGGTAGTGCCAGTGATTAAAAAACCCTCCTGCCAATGCAGGAGACATGAGAGACTCAGGTTCAATCCCTGGGTTGGGAAGATCCCTTGGAGGAGGGCACAGTAACCCACTCCAGTATTGCCTGAAAAATCCCATGGACAGAGGGGCCTAGTGGGCTACAGTTCATGGGGTCGCAAAGAGTTGGACACAACTGAATCGACTTAGCACAAGGTGACTCTTAGAAAATATATCATCTTCTCAGTCCTTATGTTTAGGTATTTCCTTGACATGTGCTCAGAGCAGACAATTTTTATTGCTCCTTTTCTACTTATACATTTTATACCTTTATGTTGATATAAAAAGTAGCTTCAATTTAAGCATGCTGACAATAATCAGGACACTGCCAACTCAAACACAAATACTTATAAGAAGCCTATCTTATAGATACTCTCAATACTTATTCTGATTCGTGGCAACTTCAATACTATAACAGAAGAAAACACTGGATTTGAAGTTAACAACTTATTCTACAGAGCTGGTCAAAAAGTTTGAGGTTTTCTGTAAGCTGGTATGAAAAACTCTGAATGAATTTTTTTGCCAATCCAATATAAAGCTAGCATTATCCTGATATCAAACCTTTAAAAAAAGATATTACAAGAAAACTGCAGATCAATACTTCTCATAAACATAGATGCAAAACAACAAAAAAGAACAAATTTCAGCAAATTAAATCAAGCTATATATAAAATGGATAATAAAGTGAAAGTGAAGTCATTCAGTCGTGTCCGACTCTTTGCGACCCCATGGACTGTAGCCTACCACACTCCTCCGTCTGTGGGATTTTCCAGGCAAGACTACTGGAGTGGGTTGCCATTTCCTTCTCCAGGAGATCTTCCCAACCCAGGGATTGAACCTGGGTCTATTGTAGACAGACACTTTACCGTCTGAGCCACTACATCATAACAAATTGAGGTCTATCAATGGAATTCCAGATTGGTTTAAGATTTAAAAATCAATCAATGCAATCCACCGTATTATCAGACTAAAAAAAAGAAAAATCACAGATCATCTCAAAAGGTGCAGAAAAAATTGTTGCAAGAGCCAACCTCCCTCCACAATAAAACAAACTCAGCAAACTAGGAATAAAGGGGAACTTCATCAACCTGATGAAGGACATGTGTGAAAAAACGACAGGTAACATTTCTTGATGGCATAAGGCTGAATACCTTGCCCCTAAGACTGGGAACAAGATAAAGAGTCTGCTCTCACCTCTTCTGTTCAACACTGAACTGGAGGTTCTAGTCAGTGCAATAAGGCAAGAAAAAGAAAAGAACTAGAGGCTCTAACCAGTGCAGTGAGGCAATAAATGGTATACAGATTAGAAAGGCAGAAGTAAAACTGTTTATTCTTAGACAACACAATATATGCAAAAAATCTCTGGGAATCTACAAAAAAGAAATAAGAACTAATAAGTGAGTTTAGCCAAGTTGCAGGATGCAAAGCCAATATGCATAAATCAACTGTTTTTCTATACACTAGGAACAAGCAACCAAAATTTTTAGTTTAAGAAATACCATTTATGAATAAAATAAAAAATATGAAATACTTAGGAGTAATTTCAATAAAAGCTGTACAAAACCAAAACATTAAAATCTACAAAACATTACCAAGAAAAAGTAAGGATGTCTAAATAAATCAAGAGATATACCATGTTCATTAATCAAGTCTCAATATTGTTAAGATGTGAATTCTTCCCAAATTTATCCAATAGATTTAACGGAATTCTAATCAGGTTTTTCTGTAGAATCTGACAAGCTAATTCTAAACTTCACATGGAAATGCAAAGAACCTAAAAAATCCAAAACAACTTTGAAAAAGAATTTGATTTCAAGACTTATTGTAAAGCTACAATAATCAACACAGTGTGATACTGGAAAAACAAACCAACCAACCAACCCAAATCAATCAATGCAACAACAAAGTAGAAAAGATAGTCCAGAAATAGATCAACAAATATATGGTCAATTGATTGTACTCTTCTTACAACCTTTGAGAGATCACAAAATAGCACCCATCCATTAATCTTTGTCTCCATTCTTTCCTCACTGTGTTAATTTCTGATTATACCTCATGAATTTCATTTCTGAGACCCCTGAATTCTCATGACATTTTCCCAGTAATGGTAAAATATTTGGATCATGAGAGAGCATTTCCCTAAATATTTGTGAAATCTTTTTTCCTAAAACATAGGGTACATTTCTGGTAATTCCCCTCCCAGGGTAAAACAATCTTAAAATGACAAACATGGCTCATGACCTCCTACTTCTCCATCAACTACTCTACCCACTGAGAGACTAAATCATAAAGTATAAGTCACAGATCTATCGGTGCATTCTGAGGTGAATGATATTTAGATTGAAAGGTTATCAGTTTCTATGCTACTTTGCCTCTATGAGTTTAAAACTCTGCAATTTGGTTCTCTGTCCTTTGAAAACCTCCAATATCATTAAGAATCTGAGATTTACAACCAAGAGAAGACTTGATGCCTAAAACATTTTTTCAGAATACCCTGGCAAATCTTTCCTCACTCCCAGGAAACCCTTACAGGACCAAAACTCTGGGTATGATACTTAAATCATTTTTGAACAAATTCCAAAGGAAAAAGGTTTTACTTTATCAGATTCAATTTAATTTGAAGTACACTCTCTCTAACTCTCTGTAGTGTCTTGGCCAGAATAAGCCAACTTTAGGAACAGGTATGTTCATCTCTGAACCATCTTTGACCCCAAATTTCATTTAAATGCTCTCTTATAGAGTTTTGTAATATTCTCTAGCAATCATGCCTTAAGACTAGATGCTAGACATTAGCTTAGATTACTGTTACCACCCTCTATTTATGTTTCTTTTACCTTTAATAAGCTGCTAAGATTGACAAGTACTCAACAAGTTTAATCTGGCATGGATTTAATGGCTTTTATGTACAGGTACATATGACCAGAGAATTTGGGGTCCAGAGACAAACTTCTCCCACTTTCAATCTTATCTTGGGCTAGTCCTAGGGACAACAGTAGTATTCTGACAGAACTCTGGACTCCAAGTGGACACAATCCCCATTGTTCTGGTGCCTCTGCAGGGCAACACAGAAGCTGAAGTCACTCTTACTAAGAATGAATTAAGCCCTCAATTGCGGACTCTCTGAGAAAACAGAACTAGAGCGAAGATTACCCAGAGAAAGGGCTCAACAGGCATGAAATCAAAGGAATAGGGATAGAATAAGCCTGGGGAAGAGTATACAGGATTATTTGAAGACTCTGATTTTAAACGAGGGTATTAAAGTAAGGGATCCAGTTTCTCAGACATATGGGACTTGGGAACTTTACAACTAACAGATCCATCCTCAGATGCTAAGAACTAGAATCAGGTAAACACTAGAGATTGGGTTTAAAGTAGGACAGATAAACTGGCATAGGATGAAGCCCTGGGCATTGAAATTTTTTAAACTTCCATGTGATTCTATGTGTATCCAAGGTTGGGGACCATGGAGTTTATGAAAATAATATAACCATTTCCTTCATAATGTCAACAAGTCAAATAACTTAAAATACAAATTTAAGTAGTTAAAACACTTAATGGACAACTAGGTCAAATATCTCAATTCTTACATTTCATGTTCTAAACAAATTACAATACTCTTAAAAGGAAGAAAAAATTTTAGACCACACACCTGATTACAACCTGAAAGCAGTATTCCTTCATTACAAAGACCAGGACATTAAGACCAGGACATTGTAGGAGGATGCTAAGCACCAACAGCCAGTCTTTTTATACAATAAAGATCAATTTTATAAACCATCTCTTGCTCAGCACAGAGTCTGATACTGTACTTGAGTAATCAGTCAGTATTAAAGTATCTAAAGATAAATTACTTTGAATGTTAACAATTAAAACCCCATTTACAGAGTGGCAACATTTATAATTTTTATGAAACAAAGCAACTTTGAAATAACATTTCACCATAACAAATTAAAAACTTTATGATAAAAATTATAACAGAATCTGACTTTTAATTTTTAAAGCCCTATGATAGTAATTCATTTGGCAGATCACCTCTAAGTAACTTGACTCTCTCTATATAATTTCTGATGGCCTAGAACTACTGTAAAACAAATTATTTTCCAGTTCTCAATGTTACTAATTCTTTTACCCTTTCCTAACCATTATCAGTATCCGTGGCTTGCAAAAACAAAAACCAAACCAAAAAAAAACCTTCCAATTTTGAAGCAATCTGCAAAATATTCCTAAATAAAAATTATTAAAGATTTAATAAAAACATATATGCAAGGTATCTCTGAAAAACTTGGACTGTAAAACAACCAATCATCTGGACTTTTCTGAGACCATTCAATAACTCCCATATGATAGAAAGAAACCCAAACAAGGTTAAAATTCAGAGATATGGGTTCCAGTTGCAGTTCTGCCATTAAATCTGTATGACGTTAAACGTTACATTACCTCTCTGAAAAACAGTAACCACCTTGCAACTTGCATGTGTGTGTGTGTGCGTGTGCATGTCTGCACAAGTGTACACTAAGACTAAAGTCTACTCTAGGCCTAAAATTCTGTTTCTAGTAAAATGGTAACAACTGGAAGAATCAAGAGACTGTGAGTTACCTCTATGAAGCACCAGTATTCCTGTGCTTTAGTTTTAATATATTTAAAAAATTTAAAACGTTTCAAACTCTGTGATAACATGTAAGATATAAAATAGGATTTAAATATTTATAGCACATAAGTTATCAATATTAATATAAATGCTTTCATGAGGTTCTAAAAATAGTACAGTTACAAAAAAAAAAAAATGCTAGTCTTCACTTCCTACCACTGCACTCAACTATCACCTTAAAACACCCATGTTTCTTGTGTGTCATCATCCTTCCTCTGAAATATACTCACCAGTTTCCCTCATTTCTAATAAAACAATACAGTGTTCTCTTTTGTCTTACTTTAAAGTTGACCTTTCACTTCATTGGTTGACAAAAACAAGAAAAAACTTTCTTTACCTAACTTTCCAGGACTGAGTAGGGACTGGCTGCAAATAGTAAAAAAAAAAAAAAAAAAAAAGGTAGCTGTTATACTTAAGGTACCTCCTAGTTTAGAGGTACCCTGGATAGACAGTAGAGCTCATATTAGAATGCTTATCAGTCAGTCAGTCAGCTCAGTCATGTCCGACTCCTTGCGACCCCATCAACTGCAGCATGCCAGGCCTCCCTGTCCATCACCAATATACTCTCAGTCTAAAAGTAAGATTCGAGCAACTCACCATTGTTCCAAAAGGAATGGCTCTCGAAGCATGGTAATAAATGGCTATAAAATTGATGAAGAAGGCAGTGCCACACACCATAGCTGGGATGAGGAATGCACCAATGAACATCTGCTTTATCCATCTCCTTCCTGAAAGAAAAGGGAAACTAACAATCAGAGAAGCTAGGTAGACAGACATACATCAATGTTTGAAAGATGGCTATTTCTCTTATTAAGTTCCAACTCTTTTCTAGCATTCTCTTATCCTATACTTTCAATGTAGGACATGGACATGATCAGATCTCCTCAGGACACTGTCAATCAGAAAATAACCTTTAGATTACTCTTGGTAAGATCTGATACTCCTAAGCTTAAGTCTGAACTCTGCCAACTTTCAAGAACAAGTGTAGTAAAGTTAAGTTTGGTCCGGTGTTCTTCACTTGCAATCAGACTAAAAGTGAATTTATGTTCAATTTCCTGTTTTGAGTAACCTATTCCTCATGTGGAAACTTTTCTAGAGACCATAAACTGTACAGCTCTTAGCCTAACCAGTTTTCAGATCAAATTCAAAGCAGGCATTACCTCAGGCATCCTTACTTCCTCAGGATGGTAGACCTGTGTGCTAAGACTCATTTCCCATATCTAGAGGGAGAACAGAGAAACTGAACAGCTAACTAAAATAGTCAGGAATCTGCAATGACACTCCTTCAGGCAATCCAAAGAATTATCTCTGTTTACAGTATAGACCACATTAAGTGTGACAGGACCAATTTTTTTTAAAAGCCCGTGGTAAACCAGGATATCCTGGGGGAATTTTAAATGATCCTGTGCTCTGAGCTCCTCTAGCCTATATGTCTAGCCTACTAAAAGGGCAGGATCCTCTAATGCTCAGGAAGGGCTAGGAAAATCACAGTAGGAAGTCTCTATCCTGAAGAATATAATTTTAACATCTTTCAACAACCTTTCATTCATAAACTGAAATATGCAAATCTACTACTTTTATCACTTTTCTGACCCCAACCAATTATAGGAAAAACAAAGGAACTTAAAGACCTTTAATGCCATCACAGAAAGAAACACCACAAGGCAGAAACCTCACATCGTACGTGAACACCCACCATTTTCAGGTCACAATAGTAAAGCAGCAGGGGGGTATTTCAGATGAAGCTCCTTTAGCAAAAGATTGTGACAGAAAATCTTTCTGCAGGATCCTTTGATAAGTATTTAAGGGTCAACAGAAATAAACAGCTTTCCTTCCTATTATCCTTCCACTGCCCAGACATATATCCATAAACCATGAAATATGCCTTTATGTTCAGTTGTAAAGCTATAGAGTATAGAGTCTATGAGGAAGCCTCCCATGGAGCACTACTAGGGAATTAGACACCTCAAAGCAAAATAATATTAGTAACTTAAATACACTCTCTCCCACAGCTTCCTCAGGCCTAACTTCACAGTGGACAATGGAGATAATCTACTAATTATTCATAATTTTAGGAAATAAAATGTAAGGATTCTATAAAAAGCAGATGAGAACATGTAACAGGTTTGGTGGAGATTATGTGAAACTGGATAACAAATAACTTTAAAATGGCTGTACTGCCCATTTTAAACTACATACACCTTACAGTGAAATATTAGAATCTGTAATTAAAAACACAAACAGTAACTCAGAAATTACCTCCTTGTCTAGCATACAGACTTCCTCCAAAATAACCATTCACTGGAGATGTAGCAGCATAGACAAATATGGCTGTACTGAGCATTGACCCCCTCCTAAAAAGGCAAAACAACATATATGATAAACTAAAACCAATGATTTAAAGAAAATATCATACAGTCTATCACATTAACATCAGTTTAATATCAAAGACAAATTTAGCAGTAACAGAAAAAATGTATTCCTGGACTGCAGCGGACCTCAAAAGTTTGCCCAGTAAATGAATTTCTAGTTAAAATTGCATGTAAATGGTAACAGACTGATCCTACTTTTTTTTAATTTGAAGTTAAATTTCATAATATTCCTAACAAACATTTCACATTTCTTTGGCAAACATACTAGAAGCTGGCACTAAAACTGTTTCACAACCTTGTGAACCAATCGCATCACATGGCAAAGAATATTCATCTGTTAAGAAAATTAATTAGAATATTTCTCTTTATAGTTTAACTGCTTAAGAGTCTCTTGCCTGCTGACAGAAATAAGATGGAAGTACTGTAACCTATATTACTACTATTACTTTAAATGGTATAGTACTGAGACTTCTATTTAGTTTCCCTTATACTGTTAAAACGGTTTTAAAAATCCGTTGTCTACAAATCAACATTAACTCAGATCAATAATTTCTAACCTCTTCTTCCAGTAATGCTATCTAGGCAATACAGATCAACTCCCCTATTGAACAAAACTGGACAAAGATATTTTAAATGCCTAATTGCAAAGAGAAATATTAAAATGATAAAATGACAGCATCATCTGCTATAATATAGAAATGTACTTAACTAAAAATAAAGACCATTTCTGAAACTCACCACAACTAGGAAGGTAAAAGTCTGTAGACAGAACGTATAGCCTTGTTAATTTGAGTTAAAGAATACTCTTTTAAATACAACCTACAAGAATATTACACTAATGTGTGTTCTGGAAGGAAACACAACTTTTAAAAATTAACCATCTTCTGGATAATAATTATTACATTCCACTGTCCGTCTACGTAGACTTACAAAGGCACCATACAGTCTTGAAATATGTACCACTTTTCTGCTCAAACACTTAAGCTCAATTTCTTAATGTGTATGTTAAAACACTATATAATATTCAATTACATAAATATATAGCTAAATAGAAACATGGCAGCAATATGTTTGTTTCCCATGTTTAAAAAATTGTGGGTTTCTCAAAGTTAATCAGTTTGAAAAGCCAAATTTGTTTTTTCAAGAATACAATTAAACATTGCAAGTACTAACTTTTTTTTCCAGACTATCATTAACAAATTGATCCATTTTGCTTATTACCGGGTGTGTGGATACTGACACAGACACTGAAGATAATAATAGTCCCTTCACAGGGCTGATGTGAGGATTAAATGAGCTAATGAGCAAAAAGCTACTAACATGGAACCTCAATAAGGTTACTTACTCTGATCTCATAATAATATTCATAGGTGTAGTACTTATCATGTAAGTGATTAAATATGTTCACTTCAAATGGTAGAAAAACCACTGATAACAATGACAGGCTTAAATAACAATGCATGACTTGCCTGCTAATAACCATCTATTAGGTGCGGATTCTTATTTCTAAAAGCTGAAGGTCTTTAAGCAGAAGAGCTTCAGCATTAAAAAATGAACTGCCAACATTGAAATACTAACATTTGAGAAAGAACAAAGCAAAAATTTGGATTCTCGGAGAGGCTGCCTGTGTGTGTGCTAAGTCGCTTCAGTCGTGTCTGACTCAGTGTGACCCTATGGACTGCAGCCTGCAGGCTCCTCTGTCCATGGGATTCTCCAGGCAAGAGTACTGTAGCGGGTTGTCACTTCCTCCTCCAGGAAATCTTCCCAACCCAGGGATCGAACCTGTGTCTCTTATGTCTACCTACACTGGCAGGCAGGTTCTTTACCACTAGCACCACCTGGGAACCCCCTAGGAGAGGTTCAGTTCAATTCAGTTCAGTTCAGTTCAGTCGCTCAGTCATGTCTGACTCTTGTGACCCCATGAATCGCAGCACGCCTGGCCTCCCTGTCCATCACAAACTCCTGGAGTTTACTCAAACTCATGCCCAACAAGTCAGTGATGCCATCCAGCCATCTCATCTCTGTTGTCCCCTTCTCCTCCTGCCCCCAATCTCTCCCAGCATCAGGGTCTTTTGCAATGAGTCAATTCTTCGCATGAGGTGGCCCAAGTATTGGAGTTTCAGCTTCAGCGTCAGACCTTCCAATGAACACCCAGGACTGATCTTCTTTAGGATGGGCTGGTTGGATCTCCTTGCAGTCCAAGGGACTCTCAAGAGTCTTCTCCAACATCATAGTTCAAAAGCATCAATTCTTCAGCACTCAGCTTTCTTCACAGTCCAACACTCACATCCATACATGACCACTGGAAAAACCACAGACTTGACTAGGCGGACCTTTGTTGGCCAAGTAATGCCTCTGCTTTTTAATATGCTATCTAGGTTGGTCATAACTTTCCTTCCAAGGAGTAAGCGTCTTTTAATTTCATGGCTGCAATCACCTTCTGCAGTGATTTTGGAGTCCAGAAAAATAAAGTCTGACACTGTTTCCACTGTTTCCCCACCTATTTCCCATGAAGTGATGGGACCAGATGCCATGATCTTAAGTTTTCTGAATGGTGAGCTTTATGCCAACTTTTTCAGTCTCCTCTTTCACGTTCATCAAGAGGCTTTTTAGTTCCTCTTCACTTTCTGCCATAAGGGTGGTGTCATCTGCATATCTGAGGTTATTGATATTTCTCCCAGCAATCTTGATTCCAGCTTGTGCTTCTTCCAGCCCAGCGTTTCTCATGATGTACTCTGCACAGAAGTTAAATAAGCAGGGTGACAATATACAGCCTTGACGTACTCCTTTTCCGAATGTGGAACCAGTCTGTTGTTCCATGTCCAGTTTGAACTGTTGCTTCCTGACCTGCATACAGGTTTCTCAAGAGACAAGTCAGGTGGTCTGGTATGCCCATCTCTTTCAGAATTTTCCATAGGTTATTGTGATCCACAGTCAAAGGCTCTGGCATAGTCAATAAAGCAGAAATAGATGTTTTTCTGGAACTCTCTTACCCACTACTAAATACCCAATACTAAATTCTAACACTGTGACTATATAGTCAGTGTCAATTCCATAGTGATGAATTTAATCCAGTATTTAATGTGAAGGATGATGTAGTCTCATGTAGAAAAGGGCTTCCCAGGTGGCACTAGTGATAAAGAACCTGCCTACCAGTGCAGCTTTTCTTGAATTTGAGATTTAGTTTACTTGAAATATATTCTATCCTAAAATTAGAACTATCTACAAGACACTGAAGTTTAGGTTTTGGCCAATTATTTTAAGGTTTATGTGGTAACTAAAATACAAAGGTTATATTAAAAAAACTAACACACATTCATTTCAGGTCAGTGAGCACTGACTGAGGAACCTGAACACACAGAGCTCCTCAAGCACTCGGAGATCACAAAAGGAAGACCCAGTCTCTACTCTCAAGAGACTGACAGTCCAGTGCAAGGAAAAACCAGTTATAGTTAAACATTTAATGTGTAACTACAGAGCCATGCTTTCAGCAACAATTTGCCACTTGTCCACTAATGCCAGGCATATATAAGCAAGCACCATCAGGAACTGAAACAGAGGTACGAAATGTAACAGGAGACAAGTGTCATTCTGATTGAGGACTTCATGGGGTGGCATCTACACCCCAGGCTCAGTGTTTGCTTTGTTGAGGTCATGGCTCTCTGAGCACAAGGTTATAGGACTACTCAATAAAGACTCAAGATATCCATGAATGTACAACTTTTTCTTAGGATCCAAAGGCCTCACATTAAAGATTTCTTGCAACTGGTTTTGTCTTCAAAGAAACAGTGTACCAGAAACCATGTAAAGATGGAATAAAGGAAAAACCATGCAATTATTGATCTAACCTCATGTGCCTTTTCCACCACTCTTTTTAGTGTTATCTACAATGCTTTCTTCTATTCTGTAGAGCTCCAAATTTTGGAGGCAAATGTGAAGTACTAACTCACTAAACGGGTAATCCTTGCGTGCTTCTTAGAAGATCTAATTGGACCTTCAGCTTTCATAAAAGTATCCACTCACTTTGCCAAAGAACTCTTGATTTGTAACTCTGCTCATACCTCTCATGAAAAACAATCTTTATAACCAAGCAAAGTACTCAATAAGGTTAGTAATTTTAAAAGATAACAGGAAAGTATATTTATTATAGCTGCAGAATACTATTCACTATTTGTTTGCAATAATGGCAGTTATGCTTTTTAAATTCTAAGATAATTAGGATCAGCAGATATTTAATATCATTGACTTAAAGGTTCAATTATTAAAACTATTCAAGAACAACAAAAAAGTAATAAAGTTATAAACATATGAACTTACTCTGTATACAGATCTTCTATCATTGCAACAATAATAACAATGAGAGACACAGCAAATATCTGACATCCAGAACCAATGAGAGAGGAAAATATCAGTGGGTGACTTGATGGTCTAAATACATCTCCATGCACCTGCTTCCATCCATACTCATCTCCAAGGTCTCTATCCTATATATATATATAAGTGTTGAGAGAAAAGAAAATAATCCAGAATGAAATTAAAATACATAAAATAGCTTAAAAAATTACAACTACAGTTCTAAGTTCCCTCCCTACAAACTTAGAGCTATTAAAAGTTTCAAAATATCAAGAAAAGACATTTCAAATTTAAAATAATTTCTGACTTAATAACTTATTATGTTATAAAGTGTGATATTACTGAAACTCAGAAAGGTGGCTCCTGGTTGTACTCAGAAAATCTCAAAGAATGGAAAAAGAAAAGGTCTAGGAGCAAAAGAAATGGTCACACAGGGAGAAAAGCCCAGCAGCTCTGAACATTACCTTCAGATGCTATTCTTGACATTACATCATAACTATGGCTCACGTATGACCAGGGCCCAGGTGGAGAACAAAAGAAAAGATTAAAACCAGTACTAGATGCCCTAGCAATGCAGAAATGCCCCTTATAGCCTGGAGCCTAAGAAAATACATGGAGAATATATTGAATAGTTAAATATTATTTAACCGTCTATCAGTCAGTTCAGTCACTCAGTCATGTCCTATTCCTTGTGACCCCATGGATGGCAGCACACGAGGCTTCCCTGTCCATCACCAACTCCCAGAGTTTGTGCAAACTCATGTCCATTGAGTCAGTGATGCCATCAAACTATCTCATCCTGTCCCCCCCTTCTCCTCCTGCCTTCAATCTTTCTCAGCATCAGGGTCTTCTCTAATGAGTCAGTTTTTGGCATCAGGGGGCCAAAGTACTGAAGTTTTAGCTTCAGCATCAGTCCTTCCAATGAATATTCAGGATTGATTTCCTTTAGGATGGAACTGTTGGATCTCCTTGCAGTCCAAGGGACTCTCAAGACTTCTCCAACACCACAGTTCAAAAGCATCAATTCTTTGGTGCTCAGCTTTCTTTATGGTCCAATTCTCATATCCATACATGACTACTGGAAAAACCATAGCTTTCACTAGACGGACGTTTGTTGGTAGAGTAATGTCTCTGCTTTTTAATATGCTGTCTATAGTGCTCTTCTAAGCAAAACATTCAATTATGACTTTTCAACCTGAGTAAGCAAGTATCTAAAATAGTGTTTCTTAACAAATATCAATCAGTCCCTCAAGATAATCTCTGGGTTTCTTTTGGTGGTGACAGGGGAGGGGGAGTGGTCTGGGTCAGCTATATTTGAGAGGCAGCAAATATTTCATGTTTTCATACTGTTCTTGGGGTTCTCAAGGCAAGAATACTGCAGTGGTTTGCCATTCCCTTCTTCAGTGGACCGTGTTTTGTCAGCAACTGAACTGAACTGAAATAGTTCATCAAGCCTCTGATATTTCACAAGACACATATGCATATTAAAGTTTTAATTTAACTGTTTTCAAAACTTATTTAATGATGGAGCATATCTACACAGAATATTCATTAACAACTGAATCACTTTGCTGTACATTTGATACTAACACAACATTATAAATTAACTACACTTCATTTTTTAAAAAGGGAAAAAAAAAAAAAATAGCCATTAACATTCCCTGATAGTCAGGACTCTGTGCTTTCACTGTCAAGGGCATGGGTTCAACCCCTTGTCGAGGAGCTATGATCCTACAAGTTGTGCAGTGTGGTCAAAAAAATTAACAAACAAACAAACCACACTTTTGCTCATTTATATAATTTCTATATAAATTTCTATATAATTTCTGTTCTATAATTTAGTAAAAATAATTTCAAAAGCAAACCTCTGAACAATCTGAACTAAATGTAAATCAATCCTTCCACCAACTCTTAATTTCAAGCAATATTTAGCAGCAGTAGAAAGATACCAATACAAGTCGACAACCTCCTAGCTGCAATTCTGAAATCAAAAGCTCTGAAAAGTGAGTCTGTTTCACAAGCCTGACATATCCTTCTCTGGTGACAAATCTCAAGACTGAACTAACAAGAGATTACTTACACTGTTTATTTGTCCCACTTAGGGTGAACATTCATATGTTTTGCTGAAAACACATTAATGTATTTGATTGTAGGACATTTAATCAGGGCAACTTAAAAACATTAAAATATTTTATTAGAGACCCCTCTGGGAGTTTATATCTTTCTAAAGTCTGAAAATTCTGAATTCTTAAGATCAGCTGATCTCAGGATTATAAACCTACTTCCAATATTCAAAAACACTTGAGTTCAATTTTTTTGTAAATATAATGTATTAATAAAATGTTTGCTTACCATGTCATCCATTTCTTCTTCTTTACTATACCGGGCATAATCTTTTCTTAAAGTTCTCATTAAAATCATTGAAACTAAGCCCACCAAGAAGATAACCATCATGAAGGAGTTGAAAATTGAAAACCAGTGAATCTAGAATAATAGAAAATAAAGTATTACTTACATGAAATACCAGTTACAAAATTCACAGGTTTCATGATGACAATGGAATGTTTATGCAAAAGAAAAAAAAAAAAAAACACAAAAATCTTCTAAAACTTTTACATGAAAATCCAAAATTAAAATACACTGAAGAAGAGTAAAGAGATTGGCTTTCTTTCCAGTAAGCTTCAGATGCATTAAAAGTATGATACTGTATATATAGATTATCACAATCAAATTGTACAAATAAAGTACAATTTGGCCGCATGAAGTATGCTATTCAGTATTACAGAGAAAGAAAATGGGTTTTGGAGTCAAAACACAGTTTAAACACAGGCCCTGAACCTGTTTTCCTTCATCAAAGAGGAAGGAAATGATACTGTATCATAAGTGATTTGTACATTTTAATATATATGTAAGCCACATGTCATTATTGTCTGGCACAGGTCAGTGAATACTCAATAAATATTAGTTCCCTTCCCTCTAACTGAGCAACAGCTGGAAAACCTCATCAAAATGACAAGACTAAACCATCATAGTTGGGTGCTGTGGACTTAAGCCACCTTCCTATCCATAATACAGAGAACTCTGATGTACTCCATAGTTTGTCAACTTCCCCAAGGCTCTTGACTTTGATTTCACCCATACATTTGTCAAAAAATTACATTCAGATGCAGCACATCTGACTTCAATTATGTCTCTGGCACTGTCCATCAATTTCTTTACATTTTAATTCCCCAAAATTCTTCCTTATGGGTAGTTTCAAATTTTCTCTTCTCTCTCATTTCATTTTTTCCCCTCCCTCTCCATTCCCACGCCATCACCTCTCACCTGATAGCTCTAATGGCCTCCTACATGATGACCTTATGTTTGGTCTTTCCCCTTCCTTTCAGTCTATCCTGTAACAGTACATATTTCTGAAACATCATGTTCATATATTGTTTCTCTATTCTAAAACTTACAGTAACATTCCCTATTTTTTCACATATCAAAGTGAAAGTGTTAGTCGCTCACTCATGTCCAACTCTTTGCGACCCCATGGATAGTAGGCCACTAGGTTCCTCCGTCCATGGGATTCTCCAGGCAAGAATACTGGAGTGGGTTGCCATTTCCTACTCCAGGGGATCTTCCTGACTCAGGGATGGAACCCAGGTAGCCTGCACTGCAGGCAGACTCTTTACCTTCTGAGCCACCAAGGAAGCTTGCATATCAAACCTAAACTATTCACATATAAAGTTTATCACAAAAGTATCTCTTAAGATTTATAAATGCACTATATAAAAATAGGTTTTTACAAAGATTTGCTTTTGTTGCTACTCTGGAAATTAATGACCCAGAAAAGGACAAGAGAGAAAAAGTTATACATACATATATATGTGTGTACACACACACACACACACACACACACACACACACACACACCTCATAAATTTTTTCAGTCAATTTATCAAATTTTTGAAAAGACGTTTTATACAGTTACTGTTTGGTAATAAGAAAGATATGCCCCCAAATGTTAAAATTTCTAGCAAAGCTGTCTATTTTCTAATCAAAGATGCAAACTTTAATACCTATTATAATGTACTACTAATAACCTGACATTTTATAATATTCCTTTATCCCCCAAATTATAAAATAAATGTTGTATGATTCTGAAGTTATTAACCAAGGGAAATATTTCTTTAAAACAATAAAGAAATGAGATGTCACACAGCAGTGACTAACCCTATGAACTGCTGCCTCCAGCGCCCTCTAGTGTTGCTAATCCTAAAAGTAGCACTCCAGGTTTACCACAGACATTAGAACAGTGGAGATTAATATACCACCAGTGCTGCTTCTTCCTGAGCACCTGCTATGGAAGGTTTTATACCAGAGGTTTTATAAACATGGTCAAATGGAGTTTCACAACAACTCTGCAGAGTAGTAGAGTTGCAACCCCCGCTTCACTGCTGAAAAGAAGCTAAAGAACTGAGTCCTCTCATCAAGGTTACAGTAAATGACAGAGACAGAGTTTACATGCAGTTGGAGCTCCAAAGTCTGTGCTGGTAAGTCACTGTATAACAAACAATCCCAGTGCATCACAGTAGATCCCATCCACTACTGCCTACTCAAGGAAAAAGGTTCATTAATTCTCCCCATCTTCTGCATCGTCAGTTTTGTATTCTTTACGGAACCCCATCAACATACAAAAGTGTTTTCCTTACATTTCAAAAAACAAAACAAAAAACACCCCAACTCCCTCCTGATCCCATCTTTCCTGCTGACTACTACACCATTTCTTCACTCCCATCAGTAGCCAGACTTGTTGCCTCCAATTACTCTCCCCTCATTCTCTCTTACACCAGCTCTGTTGAGATTGTGCCCCACTACTATACCAAACTTGCTCTTTGTCAAGTTCACTGATGACTCCAGATGAATCCACAGTTACTGTCAGTACTCATCTTACTGACCCATCAGCAACAATTCAGAACTAATCTTTCTATCCTTCATGACAGACTTTCTTCTCTTGGCTTTCAGGATACCATATAATTCTTTTTTCACACCATACAAGTATCTCTTCAGAGCTCCGAGCTGGTTTCTGCTTTTCTCTCTAAACTTACACTACTGCTCCCAGTGCTCAGTTCTCGGTGCTCTTCTATTTCTATGCACCCTTTCTTGGTAACTGCATTCAGTCTCACAGCTTTAAATACTACTTATATGCCAATGACCACAAAACTTCTATCTATAGCCCAGGCCTCTCTCCTGAACTCCATTTGACAGATCCAACTAGCTGGTCATTATCTCCATCTGGATGTCTTGAAGACTTGAAAAATACTATCTCCCAAACTGTACTCTGATTGTCCCCAGCTCTCCAAACATAGCTTTGGCCCACAGACAGCAGCTCCACTTTAACAGGTGCTCAGGCCCCTCTGCGCTCACATCTGAAATCAGCACTATAGTGAAACCTTTGAGATTCGCAGCCCTCACACTGTGCCCTACAGATGGCAGTTGCTTACTGTGTGACTGACTGAAGCACATACTGAATGTCGTGAAGTACACAATTTACCTACCCTGTGTTGAAAGAAGGATGGATCAAGATATTTATCAAATCGATCTTCAAATTTTACATCTGATTTTTTCCATTTTACCTGAAAAAAAATTTTTTTTTAATATCAAGGACAGTAAACAATACTCTGAGCAAAATTTGAAAAGATTTATACTCTTAAGAATAAGAAATTTGAGAAATGGTAGAAAGTTACTACAAATCTGAGAAGTTGAAATATATGATTAAAAAAACTACCCAACTTCCCTCTCTGTGTATTAACAAAACTTATGACTTTACTTAGAGTGACCTTTTCAGTTTTCAAGGACTATTACCTGTTAAATTCTCTGACCTCATAAATGTGGTAATAATTAAATAGACAAAATAAATAATCTGAATATCTTTGTCTCTAGATTGCATTAGTTTTATTACAAAGATCATGTTTCTTTATAAATATAGCTATGCAAATATTATTTGTACTAGGTACATATGCACAAAGCTTGAAAAACTTTCAAGACTATCTAACAGCAATGGACTCATTCTAGTTACCAGGAAAAGAAACTCGCAAAGAGAGAGGCTACCTACATCAGATTTCTCTTCTTTCCACTACTTTTAATCATAATAGAAAAGAATTAACTTGACAGCTGCAAAGGGCTCTTACTCTGCAAGAGCATCTTATTCCATCTGATAAAGCAAAATATGGTAAACTATACTCATCCAGAAATTTTCAACATAGCAACATCTCTTAATTTGCAACAGTAAAAAGGAAAGACAAGGAGCACTGCTAAAATGTAACCATAAGAATACATGGCTGGGTTAGCTAATTGCTCAGTTATAATGGTAAACTTTGCTGAAGCAACTGGTAGGTAGGTCCTGCCATTGCATAACAGGTGTCTATTACTACAGACCTAAAGTAAATCTCCTTGTTTTCAGGAGGCTTACTTACAGACACTGGGGAAATACAGTCTAATAAGATTTTTACTCTATAAGTTAAATACTGAGCAGTATTTCTGTTGAATCCCATTTCAAGCTACATTTTCATTTACTGAAGTTGTAAAACTTAATTTTTGATGTTAAGTTACAAACACTTCTTCCTGTATACAATTATTTTAATACTTACTGAATATGACATCTGGATTTTAGTATTGGGAACCAGTTTCACCTTTCCTTCACTAGTAAGATTAACATCAACAATTCGATTTCCATTAAAGCCTATTTCAAGTTTTTTATAGGTCCAAAGATAATAATCTTCTCCATTTTCATCTGCTTCACCAACTATACCTACAAAAGAAATAACACTTCACACAAGGTATGTAACATCACTTAATATTTAAAACACATTAGAAACTAAAAGCTCAGTAAAAAGCATTTTTATAAAAAACAGCAACATTACTATTATTCCTTACAGTTAGAACAAGGAAAAGCTGCAGGCTGGACTTCTCTTTGTTAACTACTTGGCAAATACAAACCATTTTCACTTCATGGTAAAAGAGTGATGAACAGCTAAGCATAATCTATCATTAATTTGATCCTCAAAGTTCATACTTTGATCCTCAAAGTACACCTTCACTGTAATAATTATGACCATATACTTTATGTTCCCTGATATCTCAAAATTTCAAGGAAGCACTATATTACCATTTGGCAAGATTCTCAGTTTAGTGGCCAAACTAAAATTAAAACCAAGGTTTCCAGAGTTCCAGTCTCATATTTTCTCTAGTAACCTATGATCAATCCATTCCTAATAGTTGTACATATGTATATACATATTAGTCGCTCAGTCATGTCCAGCTCTTTGTGACCCCATGGGCTGGAGCCCACAAGGCTCCTCTGTGCATGGAATTCTCCAGGCAGGAATACTGGCGTAGGGTGCCATTTTCTTTCCAGGGGATCTTCCCGATCCAAGGATCAAACCCGGGTCTCCTGCACTGCAGGCTGATTCTTTACCATCTGAACCACCAAGGAAGCCTAACTTAAAATTTAAAATGCCTCCTCTTTATACCTCAAGTCTTAGAATTATCCCTAGAATTTTGTCAACAAAATGACAGAAGTGTTGAAGATAAAAAATGGTAATGAGGCAATAGTTAAAATGATCATTTTGATCACAATTTGGGACACTGAAGGAGAAGACCCAAACAAGGAATCAGGTAGTAGCTGAGGACCATCTCTGGTGCCCTCACACTGTCAGTTAGTTATCCAATGTTCCCTATACCCAAGCCTATAAATTCATTAGAAAATCTTAGGTTCTAAAAGTTACTCCTTGGGTCTTCCCTCTATGATCAGTGCAACTCATGAAAGCATTAGGGGGGGAAAAAAAAGATCATTTTTTTATTAAGAATTATTTGCTTATTAACCAAAACTGCTCTAATTGGTACAAGTTCAAGGAATACAGATGCATTTTGTTTGAGGTTGTAGAGGGATAATAAAATCTACCTAATAATTAATTTCATGGAAGTTTATTTACCCATCTTCTCTGAAAACTCTGAAGGTGGAAACACAATTACATTATATAGGAAAGTATTCTCTGAGGGACTTTTAAAAGACCTAAAACCTTTATCCCAAGAAAAGCCAGGTAAAGATTTGTTTCTGACAAGGTTTCCCATGGTTCAGACATTCTAGGACATTCAAAAGTATCTGCCCTAAATATGGCAGAAACCTAGAGCTAAAAAGGATTTATGTTAAGACAGGAAAACACAGCTGCCATGTTGCTATGGAGGCCGAAGAAATGACTGGAAAAGCCGAAGGTTCCAGGCAGGAAACCCATAAGCAATGCAAAAGAGCAGGAGAGGGACTTGCTCTCTCACCAAAAAGAGGAAATCCAGATTAAAGGGTTCTCCTAAACTACAGGCTCAGAAATCTTCAGCGAATATTCAGCAGATCTTCCTGCTACCCTCAGAGCTGGTCACAGAAATGTCTGTTATACTAATTACAGTCACTTACATGAAATGCTTCCTATTTATACCTAATTAACATGCAACACAGTAATGATGCTGCATGCAATTATATCTTGAGAGTAACTTTCTTATAAATTCCATCTTAGTCATAGTGTTAGTCGCTCAGTCATGTCCAACTCTTTGCGACCCCATGGACTGTGGTCTGCCAGGCTCCTTCCTCTCTCCATGGGATTCTCCAGGCATTAGTGGAGTGAATCGCCATTCCCTTCTCTAGAGGATCTTCCCAACCCAAGGATCGAATCCAGGTCTCCTGCATTGCAGGCAGATTCTTTACCGTCTGAGCTACAGGGAAGATCCTTAATTCCATCTTAGTACCATATTAAACTCTGAGTTGATATGTTCAGTCTTGCAATTTGCTTCTCATGAATATATCAGTCTGCTAATAATTTTAAGAATTAGAATATTAACTATATGTACTAACTATATATAAGAACAAATGTCCAAATATCAAAAAACAAACAACAACAAACGCCACTAAGAGAAAAATGTGATCAAACATACTGGCTATGACAGATGGCTGTGCTTTTGCATATTAAGTAATTTATAATCAAGTCCAGCACAAACAATGTTTGGATTTTGCATAAACTGATACTACTATTCCATTGCTCCTCTCTATCAGCAGAGATGAACACGGACATACAATATAAAAAAATAAAACATAAAAAAGTTTAAAAAATTTTTAAACATAATAGACTTTTAGAAAATAACACAGAACTAGCGAAACAAGACATTCAGGAGACTCTTGTACCTAAAAATCATACCACCACAGTTCTGCATGAGATAAAGCCAGAATATAATTTTAAAATCCTATTCAGTCCCTTTGATTGTATTTGATAAATTAAAATAAGATATGAGAAAAATGGGGGCAAGAGGAATATTTCAGACTGTTCAAAGCACCTTTTAATCTCTTGAATCTGAATATTTTTACTATATAAAAGTTATATTTTCAGGAATTTTCATATAACACAATGTCAAAATCTTTCAAGTAACAGGAGACCATATAAAATTGGTGTTAAAATAATTCTGTGGAAAAGAGTGAAAACACATTTATTGATTCAGTGTATAATCACCTGAATAGTCATTACAGAAATCTTGCTAATTATGCAAATATCCCCCAAACTTTAAATGTAACATACAGTACTTACCCCATATTGGTAAGTCATCTATGTACATCTGGTACCAGTAGTGATTTTTGATAGCATACACAAATGCATCTCTCTTTTCTTTATCTAAGTCAATTTCACAGTAAGTGCCTGGCATCACATCATCTACGTAAAATAAAAACTGCAAATCAGCACTCTCGCTTGCAGAAGAGTTACAGGAAAATTAGCACACACAAAAACAACATTTATTGAAGTTGAAATTTCTACTCATAACAGTTGAACCTGGGTGATATATATATGGGAATTCAGTATACAATTCTTTCCTCTTTTGTGTATGTTTAAGATTTTCACAATAAAAGAATTTTAATCATCTTTATTTTTCAAAGATATCTTAGTGAAGAATGCATCTCTTACAGAAAGAAAATTATATAGAACATTTACAGAAAAACTTTCAAATGAATCAACTGATTTTAAAACAGAAATGAAAAGCTTAAAACACATAGGAAAGCTTCATTTTATACAAAAACTCAAGAATATAATTCTAAGTAAAGCCAACAATGTCTAGCTATAAGATCTCTGTGATAAGTATTCATTTGAACATTCTTAGAAGTGCAAGTCACTGGAGGCTTCAGATTCTATGAAAAATGCCAGTGACTTTTCATAATTTGGAAAACTAAAAGGTAAACCTCTATCCAGTAGGTGTCACTGTATATAAATTACTGGAAAGTTCCCTCGAGATGAGTCATCTCCATTCTTGACTGCTTTTAAAAATACTGTTATCTGAAAATACTGTTCAGATGCTCTCTAACTTATAAACCTTTCAAAAATGTGCTTAGGATGATTAGTTTCTACACAAAACAAAACAAAATCTGAAAAACACTCTACATGACCAACCAAAGGACTGAACTGTTTTTTTTTATGTTAGTTAAGCAATGAGGGGAAAAAAGAGAAATCAACCTTAACAACAACAAAAAAGAAAGCATAGATGTTTGTTTTTAAGTTCTCCTGTACTAGAATACTGGTTATTTAGAAAATGAAAAACAACTTCCTCCAAGAAACAATGTTAAATTTCTCAAATTTCTCAATGCTGATTAAAATAACCTAAACATAAATTGCAGCCAAACCATAGTTAACAGCCATCTATAAGGTTATTTAGACCAGAAGTAACAATCTGAGGTGTAACTCCAGATACCACCACCATGTCTCCCCAGTCCTCAACAGAGAGAACAGCTTCCCCTCATTACTGCTCAGCCCAGAGTGGATACCCCAAAACTGTAAAACCAAAGATAGCAAGAAACACTGAAGTCCCATGAAAGAGGGACAGGGTAATACTCTCACTCTCAAAGTGGGAGAAGAAAATTGCTTTGTATCCAACAACAGGCAAGTGTGGCCTTGAAGAACAAAATGAAGCAGGGTGAAGGCTAACTCATTTCTGCCAAGAGAATGCATTGGTCACAGCAAATACCCTTTTTCAACAACACAAGAGACAACTTTACATATGGACATCAACAAATGGTCAATACCAAAATCAAATTGATTACATTCTTTGTAGCCAAAGATAAAGAAGCTGTATACAGTTAGCAAAAATAAGACCTGGAGCTGACTGTGGCTCAGATCATCAGCTTCTCATAGCAAAATTCAAGCTTAAACTAAAGAAAGCATGGAAAACCACCAGGCCAGCCAGGTACGACTTAAATTAAATTCCCTGTGAATATGCAATAAAGGTAACAGATTTAAGAGATTAAAACTTGTAAATAGTGTGCCTGAAGAACTATGGAAGAAGGTCCATAATACTGTACAGGAAGCAATGAACAAAACCACCCCAAAGAAAAAGAAAAGCAAGAAGGCAAAGTGGTTATCTGAGGAGGCCTTAGAAATAGCTAAAAAACAGAAGAGAAATGAAAAGCAAGGAAGAAAGAGAAAGGTATATCCAACTAAATGCAGATTTCCAAAGAACTGCACAGAGACACAAGGCCTTCTTCAATGAACGGTGTATAAAACAAGGAGAAAACAACAGAAGGGGAAAGACTATAGAGATCTCTTCAGAAAATTGGAGATATCAAGGGAACATTTTGTCCAAAGAAGGGCACAATAAATGTTAGAAACGGTTGAGACCGAGTAGACACTGAAGAGATGAAGAAAAGATGGAAATAATGCACAGAAGAACTGTACAAAAAGGATCCAAATGAACTGAATTACTACAATTGTGTGGTCAGTCATCCAGAGCCAGAAATTCTGGAGAGCTAAGTCAAGTGGGCCTTAGGAATAAAGCTTAGATAATAATAATAACTAATTAATATTAATAATAATTAGTTAGTAAAGCTAGTGGATGTGACAAATTCCAGCAGAACTATTCAAAACCCTAAAGGATGATGCCATCAAGGTATTGTATTCAATATGTCAGCAAATCTGGAAGACCCAGCAGTGGCCATGGGACTGGAAAAGGTTATTCCTCACCCCAATTCCCAAGAAGGGTAGCACTAAAGAATGTGCTAGCCATCGGACAATCACACTCATCTCCCACGCCAGTAAAGGAAGTTGCTCCGTTGTGTCCAGCTCTCTGGGACCCCATGGACTCTGGCCCGCCAGGCTCCTCCGTCCATGGGATTCTCCAGGCAAGAACACTGAAGTGGGTTGCCACTCCCTTCTCCAGGGGATCTTCCCAACCTAGGGACTGAACTCAGGTCTTCCACATCACGGGCAGATTCTTTACTGTCTAAGCCACCAGAGAAGTCCCTTATGCTAGTAAGGTCATGCTTAAAATCTTGTATGCTAGGCTAAAGTGTTATGCAAACCAAGAACTTCCAGATGTCCAAGCTGGGTTTAGAAAAGGAAGAGGAACCAGAGATCAAACTGCCAACATTCACTGGATTATAGAGAAAGCTAGGTAATTCCAAAAAAGCATCTACCTCTGTTTCATCGACTACGCCAAAGCCTTTGACTGTGTGGATCATAATAAACTGTGGAAAGCTCTTAAGGAGATGGGAATACTAGATCTTTTTACCCGTTTCCTGAGAAACCTGTATGTGGGTCAAGAAGCAACAGTTAGACCCCAGTATGGAACAACGGACTGGTTCAGGACTGAGAAAGGAGTAGACAGGGCTGTCTGCTATCTCCCTGTTTGTTTAATCTATATGCTGAGCACATCACAAGGAATGCCAGGCTGGATGAGTTACAGGCTGGAATCAAGAGAGGTGGGAGAACAACCCTCAACAACTTCAGATATGCAGATGATACCACTCTAATGGCAGAAAGCGAAGAGGAACTAAGGAGGCTCTTGATGAGGGTGAAGAAGGAGAGTGAAATAACTGGCTTAAAACTGAATATTGAAAAAACTAAGATCATGGCATCCGGCCCCATTCAGTTCAGTTCAGTCGCTCAGTCGTGTCCGACTCTGAGACCCCATGAATCACAGCACGCCAGGCCTCCCTGTCTGTCACCAACTCCCAGAGTTTACTCAAGTCCATCAAGTCGTTGATGCCATCCAGCCATCTCATCCTCTGTCGTCCCCTTCTCCTCCTGCCCCCAATCCCTCCCAGCATCAGGATCTTTTGCAATGAGTCAACTCTTCGCATGAGGTGGCCAAAGTATTGAAGTTTCAGCTTCAGCATCAGACCTTCCAATGAACACCCAGGACTGATCTCCTTTAGGATGGACTGGTTGGATTTCCTTGCAGTCCAAGGGATTCTCAAGAGTCTTCTCCAACACCACAGTTCAAAAGCATTAACTATTTCATGGCAAATAGAAGAGGAAAAGGCAGAAGTAGTGACAGATTTCCTCTTCTTAGGCTCTAAAATCACTGCAGATGGTGACAGCAGCCATGAAATTAGAAGATATTTGCTTCTTGGCAGAAAAGCTATGACAAACCTAGACAGTCTGTTGAAAAGCTAAGACATTACTCTGCCAGCAAAGATCTGTATAGTACAGGCTATGGTCTTCCTAGGGGTCACAACGTACGGTTGTGAGAGCTGGACCATAAAGAAGGTGGAGCACCGAAGAATTGATGCCTTTGAACTGTGGTGCTGGAGAAGACTCCTGAGAGTCCCTTCGACAGCAAGGAGATCAAACCAGTCAATCTTGAGAGAAATCAACCCTGAAGACTCGTTGGAAGGACTGATGCTGAAACTGAAATTCCCTTATTTTGGTCACCTGATACGAACAGCTGAGTCACTGGAAAAGGCCCTGATGCTGGGAAAGATTGAGGGCAGAAGGAGAAGAGGGCGTCAGAGGATGAGATGGCTGGATGGCATCACTGAAGCAGTAGACATGAACTTGGGCAAACTTTGGGAGATGGTGGGGGACAGAGAGGCCTGGTGTGCTCCAGTTCATGGGATCAAAAAGAGTCAGACATGATGGGGCGACTGAACAACAGCAACAATCCAACAACAGTGGCTCCTATACATGCTTTCTTTCTACCCAGGCCCCTTCAAGGCAGCAAGAAATTGAGGGTTTTCATAATGGCAAAAACTGAGACTGAGCACAGGAGAAGGAAGAGAGAATTAAGAAAGAGATTACTACAAAAGGAGCTAAAAGAGCTGCCAGCAAGAGGGCTCCAAATGGGATTTCCACAGATTGTGTTAATGCACCAAGGGCAGCAGGCAACTGGAGCTACAGAGGGGAGAGCCAGAACCACAGGAAGGTCCAGGTTAAGCAGCAACGAATGGCCCCAGCGGCCGTGGGTGAACTCACAGCTACCTCTGCAAGGCCATCAAACTCCGTGTGTTAAATCAGACATTCACTGATAACTGTCATTAACAATGCAGTAGTTTCCCCGATGAAGTTATGAGGTATACAATATGACATTTACCCATATGAAGCTTTGAAAAGATTCCTCACAGTCTGAACTTTAGCTTAACCCTCTCTTTCCCAACTATCTACCATCCTCTCTCCCTATACTCCAGCGAAAGTCAACCACCTGCAGTTCCCATACCCCTTGTGCTCCCGGGGCCTCTGGATTTTTCTGTTTGTAGAGTAAACCCCACCTCACGTGTCTATCCTCGAATCTTTCCCATTCCTCAACCCTGTCCCCCGCAGAGTGATCTGATTCCCCAACCCTTTCACTGCTCAAACCACCCAGCCTGCCCCTTCACTGAAGCCCCATGGCTTTCTTTCCATACCTCCTACAGCACCTAGGCCTGCACCACCTAGAATCTCACACCAGTACCTCAGATTCTCAAAAAGACCATGAGGTCTTGAGAGCAATGTCTATAACTGATCAGAACCTTTTTCAGCTCCAGTTCTGTCTGTTTCAGTATCCTGCACAGAGCAAGCACTGAACAAATAAACAAAACATTTTAACAGATTTTAAGAGCATGATTTTCCATTTATTTGACAAGGGAAATTATTAAGTATGCACACATACATGCATCTGCCTGTGAATGGGGGGAGGGGGGTGTGGATGTGTGTGGAAGAAAACACCAATATAAGCAAATGAAATTTCTCAGCTGAGTATCTCAGAAGAAGCGATAAAGCAGTCTTGAAGACTATCTTTCAGTGATATAAAATCGAGAAAATAAATACTGAGGTAAAAGAGAAAACATCATTATGGCAGGCTATAATAAGAACCTAGGTTCGTCATATTTGAATGAATTCCTCTTGCAGGCATGTAAGCAAATACAAACATCACCAATAACTGAAGAGCTTGGTCGCTCAACTGAAACAAGCACTTCCCTCTGGAGAAAGCCACTTTGAAGACAAGGAACGTAATGCTTAAACTGAATATACCAAATCACTACTCAGCACTCTACATGACTGGAACACAATCTGAAACATCCTTCACCACAAATCACGACTTTAAAATTACAATAGGATATACCCTTCTCACCTGCTCCAGTAGTCTTGCCTGGGAAATCCCATGGACAGAGAGCCTGGGGGACT
Organism: Muntiacus reevesi; assembly: GCF_963930625.1. Lineage (NCBI taxonomy): Eukaryota > Metazoa > Chordata > Mammalia > Artiodactyla > Cervidae > Muntiacus > Muntiacus reevesi. The sequence goes on from NC_089250.1 coordinate 140,690,355, forward strand.
ACAGTCCATGGGTTCACAGAGGAGTTGCACACAACTTAGCAACTGAACAACAATAACATACTCTTCTCACGTGAAATACACACCTATGAATCCTGAAGAGGATGCAATTAAGATCTTACCAATGCAAATTTTTTTTTATGGGGGAAAAAGAAAACCAAAGTTATAAAGTAGCAAATGTCAACACTGATCTTCCAAACAGAAAGCAAGGGTATTTCTGGAAACTACATGCCAGTAAATCTGTCATCAATTCTCAACAACACTCCAGACTAATAACTGAATAGACAGTGAAAGCACTGAAAAAAGAATGTGATAATTATTCATGAATTCTCTAAGAACATATCACGCCTTCCTTTGTTTACTTTCTCTTTTGATAGCATTACTGAATTGGAAAATCAAAAATATTCTCTCAAATTCAGCAGCACTCAGCAGTTTCTCATGAAGTCACTATAGACAAATGATAGAAAAATGGGCAGAAACTTGGATTTTAGTCTGGGTATCATTACTTGAAGTGAAGTGAAGTTCCTCAGTCGTTTCCAACTCTGCGACCCCGTGGACTGTAGCCCACCAGGCTCCTCCGTCCATGGGATTCTCCAGGCAAGAATACTGGAGTGGGTTGCCATTTCCTTCTCCAGGGAATCTTCCCGACCCAGGGATCGAACCCAGGTCTCCCACATTGCAGGCAGATGCTTTAACCTCTGAGCCACCAGGGAAGCCCCTTTGTGAATAAAAGCAATTCACTTAACCTCTGTGACCCTCAGGTTTCTCAACTGTAAAAGAGATAACATCTATGCTATCTCTGTCCCAGAGCTGTTTTAAGGACAACAAGTGCCCATATAGTCACAGATAGTGACTATAAGTACCTCTCTGAAAATCAAATGAAAGTGATATCTCCCTTATCCCCTGAAATGCATATTCACTCAAAATTAAGAGTACAATTCCAGAGGGTCTACAGACCCCTGATGCCATAGCTTGTTACTCAACTTTATATACCCAGAGCCTATCATAAGGCTCTGGAATACAATCAGCACTGAAAAACTGCTGAATGAACCTTTTAAAAAAGGACTGAAAAACTGGCATTTTCACTGTTAATTAATAACCATGTACATAAACAATACTAACTGACCCAACTGACTGGCAGGATAATATGTATATTTTTTTTCTAGATGGCTATCTGGCAACATGTAAAAACAAAAGCCATGTATACCTTTTGATTCAGTAATTCTACTTCTAAGAATTTAACCTAATGAAAGATTCAAAGATGAAATAAAGTACTTATGTGCTAGTATAGGCAAATGCATCATTATTTCTAACAGAAAAAAAAGGGGAGGGGGAAGGAAGGAAAGAAAATAATGAGTAAACTGGCACTGGGAAATGGGGGGAAATTATAATAACCACTTACAGAAAACTAAATAAAAACATTTTAAACAGTAATTAACAATCTGAAGACAAGCTTATAAGATGTTACGAAAAAAAGATTAAAAACTAATTAATACATAACATTAATGAGCAAGTGCTCAGAACAGTATCTGGCACATAATAAACATTATGTAAGTGCTCATTAAATACATTTTTAAAATCATACTAATAACATGAACCCAATATTCAAAATCTTAAATAATGCAAGTGATTGTAAAGATGTTCAGAAAAAAAGAAGAAACTATTACTAGTATTTATATCCAGGTGATTTTTATACTCTTTACACTTCTCTGTAGTTTCTAAATTTTGTACATTGATCCTATATTACTGTTAAAATCAAATATATATATATACACACACATTGTTTTGAAAACAAAAAAGACAAGATGTCAATCTGAAGAAAACGTTAGCAATGGTTTGAATAAGAACTTATAGAAAGACTGTGCTTATCAAATTTTCAGTTAGTGTAAAGTTTAAAAAATTGCTAATACCATGAATTCAAAATATCTAGTCAAGATTCAATATAAGATTCAAATTGCCTGGTTGAGCTAAAACACTTCAGTTGAAGCCAGTAGGACAAAATATTGCATCGAGTTCCCACTTCCAATTAAACAAGGCAGATTAACCACAAGTGTCTTTTACCTTCGAAACTCTATTAAAATGTCAATAAAGGAATAAAAAGAATGTTGGTGCACAAGGACAGAAAGGAAGACAGTGAGAAAAGATTTCAATAAATGTTGAGGAAACGGAAAACAAATGGAAGATGGCAATGACTAATAAGGCAGAGGAAACTAACAGAAGGGACACAGGAGACACACTCAGAGGACTTGGAGGCACCACAGACACTGAAAGGTGGAAGACAGACAGACACAGGGCTGAACACACTGTATGAAACTACGTTTATGAAGGACTTGGATGCCCAGGTCCCGTCCTCCACCCATCACACAACCAGATGAATACCCTCAACTTGCCCCTGCAGTTGACCAAAGGCACTTGCCCTAGAGAACTTCAGCAGAGAGGCTCCAGCCTCAGAAGAGCAGGAACAGGAGAATCCAGGGACTGGAGACGGGATGGGGTTATCAAAAACAAAAATCTTCATTCAGGCTGAAAGGACCTGCAGCCTCCCAAGCCCTTTCCCCACCCTTTGGCAATCAGGCTTTACCAACCTGGCCAGATATCTGGAGGGAAATACTGCAGAGTGGTTAAAGCTCAAACTCTAACCCTGGACTGCTCAGTTCACATTCTCACTCCCCCCACTTTTCACCTGTGAATCCTTAAACAAGTTTACTTCATCTCTGGGCCCCAACTTCCTCATCTGAAAAATAGGTATAATACACCTCTATAAGTTTATTTCAAGGATGAAAATAGCCAAGATTGAGAATCACTGAGTTAGAAATACACAAGAGTCTTAAACAGCCCCTGGTATATCTCCATATCTGCAGTACTCACCATTTCACTCTAGAGAAGTAGAAGAAACACCAGTAAGATAAGTTAACCCCTCTGTTAACTTGGAATATTCAAGGAAGAGAAAATTCAAGGGAAGATCAATAAAATAAACAGGAGGAAGGAATCCATCAACTTTTCAACAATTAATATTTATATTTATATGATATTTATAAATATTTATATATATTATATATATTTATATTAATTGTTCATTATACTGCAAGAATTCTTGTAAGAGAGGGAATGGAGTGGTTGGTTACCTCCCCTTCTCAAGAATTACTATTCTAGTTCAGCACTGCTAGTTATTAGAGAAATACAAATCAAAACTATAATGAGATATCAGCTCACACCAGTCAGAATGGCTATCACCAAAAAAATCCACAAACAGCAAATGCTGGAGAGGATGTGAAGAGAAGGGAACTCTCCTGCACTATTGGTGGGAACGTAAGTTAGTAGAGGCACTATGCAGAGTAGTATGAAGGTTCCTAAACTAAAAACAGAGCTACCACACGACCCTGCAATCCCACTCCTGGGCATATAACCATAGAAAAACATGATCCAAAAGGATACATGCACCCCGATGTTCACTGCAGCACTGTTTACAATAGCCAAGACATGGAAGCAACCTATATGTCCACTGACCAGGGAATGGAAAAAGAAGATGTGGGACATAGCTACAATAGAATATCACGCAGCCTTTAGAAAGAATGGAATGATGCCATTTGCAGCAACATGGACGGACCTAGAGAGTCCATCTTACATCTTACTGAGTGAAGTAAGCCAGACAAAGAAATATCAAATGACATCCTTCATATGTGGAATCTAAAAAGAAACACACAAATGAACTTACCTACTAAACAGAAAGAGACTCACAGACTTAGAAAACAAACCTATGGTTGCCAGGGGAAGCGATAGTTAAGGACTTTGGGAAGGTCATGTACACACTGCTGTATTTAAATGGATGACTCATATAGACCCATTGTACAGCACATGGAACTCTTGCTCCATGTTATGTGCCAGCCTGGATGGGAGGGGTGTTTGGGAGAGAAGAGATACATGTATATGTATGGCTGAGTCCCTTTGCTGTTCATCTGAAACTACCACAACACTGTTAATTGTTTATACCCTAATACAAAATAAAAACTTTAAACAAACAAACAAAAATAACTATTCCAGATCTAAAGATCATTAATGAACCAGTTATCATAAAGAAAAGTAGGCACAAACTAGATGCCAGACAATTTATTAGAGCTCACTATAACTTAATAGCTAAGGATGCAGCAGTGAATAAGAATTCAATTGTCCTTGCCCCTGTGGAAGTAACTAAACCACCCAGCAGGCTAGTGCAGCAGCTTGAGGATAAGTCAAATCCTATACTATAGTCAGTAAACTCAATTATTGTTTTATAATTGAATTTTATAATTTAGTCAATTAACATTTCGTAATTGCTAATACAAAATCAAGTCTGAAGTACAGACACACACTATGTGCTATTAGTATTCATAACAATGACCTTTTCCTGAATGTAAACTTTCAGGAACTTTGATAAATGATGTATATGCATTATCTCATTTAAATCTGATGATTCTATCAAGTGAATATTACTTCCCTCATTTCACAGATGAGGAAAATAAGATTAAAGAGGCTGAATAATTTGTCCAGAACCATATAGATAGGCAGAGGCAGAGCTGAGATGCATCAAGTCTCTCTGACTCTAAAGCACATGTTCTTTCCACTCCATAAAAACAAGACTCCAAGAGAGAGGTACCCTTGAAAATTATAGGGTAATGATTTCAAGTCTCGCTCAAAGATACCCACCTTGAGTATGCCCTTTTCTTTCTAACTTTCTCTAAATGTTCTCGATGCAGCATTTTGCTAAGTGGTAGCATAAAAACTATTAAGCAAGGAAAAAACAAAGTTGTCCATAAAACCTTGAGAGAGGGGTGTCCTACATCAGACTCAAAACTACCACCCTCTCTCTCCTCTAAGAATGCTGAGTCATGTCTGACTCTTGGCAACCCCATGTACTGCAGCCCTCCAGGCTCCTCTGTCCATGGGATTCTCCAGGCAAAAAGACGGGAGAGAGTTGCCATTTCCTACTCCAGGGCATCTTCCTGACCCAGGGATCAAACCTGAGTCTCTTCTGTCTCCTACACTAGCAGGTGGGTTCTTTACCATTGCACCACCATCTATTTAGTGACCTTCATTTTACGAAACACCACCAATCCATTTAACCTGACAGAATCTGCTAGGTTAAAAAAAAAAACTTATGTTTGTGTGAATGCACACCTAAGTGTGTATCTGTATCTGTATATAGATAGTTTTTCCTAGTGTCACAGTATTTCCAAAATTGTATTGTCTTACTTGAATATGCCTTCAGAAGAACCTTTAAAAATCAAATACTTAAGGGATGAAAGATTAACAATATAAATATTTCTACAGTTCACACAGGGACAGAGCGCTCAAGTTTCCACAAGCATTAGCATGCTGCGGTATGCCTTAGGTAAATCGTTTCATCTATGGGCCTCCCTGAGAGGAAATCAGATGACACAATCTGTAAGGTCCATCCCACCTTTAAAATTCTACGATACAAGACAAACCAAGAAACCCCACAAAACACTTTTCAAAGCATGATCAACTTTATCTCTGAACAGGGAGAGCAAGGATCTACAACTGAAAGAGAAATCTTATTAGCATTTTCTATTGCATCTGGACCACGTAACATGGCAGTTCCTTTAGCAGCATATCCATGCTGGAGTGCAGGGTTGACAGAACTCCAAGGAACTGCCAACTCTTAGGAAGTAACATCAGCCAGTTCTGACTCTTTTCATCTAAAAGTGTTTAGTCTGAAAAGAAAATAAATTCCACTTCTACAAGCCATGAAAACCATCCCTCTCTATCTAAATAATCTTTCCATCTCAGCTTCAAGAAACTAATAAAATAAGAATCGTTAAGGCAGCTGAATGAGTAACTCTTTTTAGTTAGTAAATGTGAAGATTTCAAAAAGGTATGAAATCTGTTCATAGTAGCAATGAAGGACTCAGGGTTTTTGCCTATTCTTTCTCTGGTTCCTTTTTAATAAATTAGACATGAGTATCAAATATGGAAGAGGAGAGAGTATGTGAATAAATGTAGTACTGAGGCTCTCAAAGACCGCATATTCTAAGTTTCCTCCTTATTTCTGATTAAATAAATTACCTCATTAAATTAAAGCAAGCCTCAAGGCATGTTATAATAATTTATAAAGTTACAGGCCATGCCACTGTGGTTTAAACTTATAACTTAATTTTATAATTAAACCCCAAGGAATAATACAGAAAAAAAATGTAAATGCATATACCTATTTTCAACAATAGGGAAAAACATCCTAAAAACAACAGAATTTAACAAATCAAAATTAAACATTACATTCAAAATATTATCTTTAAAATACCTCATTTCACACTCTCTTCCCAAAAGGCTAAAAATATCAGAGGGCCATTACTACTCATTTCATACATGTAGACAATAAAGTTAAAATTGGAGTAAACAACTTTACTAAACTCAATAGAGTAAAAGAAACAGGATTAAAATTCAAAGCTTCTGATTACAAGATCCATGCTCTATTCAGACGTCAAGACACCTAATCAAAGATCCTGCAAAAATTCAATTACTCAGGTGTCTGCCCACCAGGTAAAAATGTCCATGCAGCGTGTAACTCTATGGCTGATTCATATCAATGTATGACAAAACCCACTGGAAAAAATAAAATAAAATTAAAAAAAAAAAAAAAAGTCCATGCAGGAAATACCTGCTGGGACAAACTTCGCAGAAAAAAATAAAATGTATAAACACACTCTTGGGCACTGATAAAACAAATAATAAATAGCTACAGGGGATTTTTACCCCCACCCCCAATTTTAACAAGTCTTTGACTTAAAATTTTAAACCACACTAAACAGGTATTGAGAGGATAAAGCAATACAACACTGATAAATACACTGATCCAATAGTACAAATGTGAATGAGACTTTACACATAATTTTTAAGTATCCATACAGCCCATTACATCTGTACCTCTGGAAATGACTCCATTAGGAATCAATGAAGGCATTCCCCAAGCACATTATGTCCAATCACTAAAAGATTTATTAGAAAACACCTTTCAGAAATAAATATGGTAAGGAAATGTAATTTTATTAACAAGATCCATGAATATTTTATAAATATTCAAAACAAATCTTTGTTAGTTACTAATATACTTTTCTAAATATAATACACATAACTTAAAGATAAAAACATCTTTTAGAGTCTGGAGCAGTGGATCTCAAACAAGGATGATTACCGATGTTTAAAAATGTTTCGACTGTCCCAACTGGGAAGTGCCACTGGCATCTAGAGGGTAGAGGCCAGGAGTTCTGCTCAGCGTCCCACCATGTACAAGACAGCCCACCCCCACCCCCGGCAAAGAATCATCTGGACCCAACATCAATAATGCCAATGTTGAGAAACCCTTGTCTACAGTCTAATTTTTATCACAAGGACTATTACGGTTTACGTACCTTTGAATTTAATATCCAGACCACTAAATTCCAATTCAACTCCTTGAAGTGCTTCTCCCAGAGTTTCATGGTAATGACTGATACTTTTTTTTGACCCCACACAGAATGGAAGTGAAAAGTACTTATATGTCTCTTGGCGATTATGGTAGGGCCCAACAGTATTCATCCATAAGACAACTTCCTCTTTATCCTGATACTGAAACAAACCAAAAAAGCAAGTAAGAATATGTTTTTTTAAAAAACCTAATTCAAGTTAAGGGCATATTTTGCTATTTATTCTAAACAAAAATGTACTATCTCAGTTTTGGAAGCTTTAAAATAAAATGCTGGAAGCTTGTTTCAAAATGATGATCAGTTTCTACACATTAAAAATGAAATTTGGTGAATTTTAAAATGATGTATTCTGATTATGATCTCAGGCAGATTCATGTTTTCCAGACTTTGTTTTATAGAAGATACAGTTTAAATAAACTCCAATAATCTGTAAGAGTATGTTTATACTTAATATTTACACTATCACATAATGATAAACCTAGAACCGACATGATTCACTATGCTAACGTGGACAAAGGAGGAGGAAACAAAATCAGTAGTTTATCCAGAACCTAATGTTAATCACTGGAAACTCCAAAAATCTAATGTTGTCAGCATGCACAAATAAAATCTCACCTTCCCCCACCCCCCCACAATCATTGGTCAAAAGGAGGAAATGTCCAAAGAAAAGGGAGAGAAAGTCATACTATGCAACCTTCACAACTCATCCAAGTCATCATTCTATCTTTCCCTTTATCAGCCTGAAACACAGCTACTGCATGCAAATTTCTCTGAATAAACAATTATGGCTTTACCCATCAGTGAATACTTTATGTAGCTAAACTTGTGCTGTGGTCCAATGACTTTGGGTGACTTCACCTTTCCAGGGTCCAACTGGGGAACTGCCAAAGATTTCTAAGATCTCCTCAAGTTTAAAATTCCAATGATTCTATGAAGAGTGGTTACCTGAGTGATTTTAAAACTAATAATCCTAATTAGCAATATAAATGAAAGACAACATAAGACGCAGCTTGTCAACTAATAGTGCAGAACTTATATCACCAAACAACTATTTACTGAGCACCTACCATGTGCCAATAATTGTGTTCACAACTGAGACAGCTTTGAACAAGACACATTTCCTGCCCTACTAGAGCTTAGAGCCTAAACAAAAAGATGGACACTGAATGAGCAATTATAATCAGGCAGTGTGCTATGGAGCATATAAAAGAGAAACCTATCCAACCAGCCCAAATACCAAACATTACTCCCAGTCCTCCATCTAAAGGCTTCCCCCATAGCTCAGTTGGTAAAGAATCCTCCTGCAATGCAGGAGACCCCAGTTCGATTACTGGGTCAGGAAGATCCGCTGGAGAAGGGATAGGCTATCCACTCCAATATTCTTGGGCTTCCCTTGTGGCTCAGCTGGTAAAGAATCAACCCGCAATGCGGGAGACCTGGGTTTAATCCCTGGGTTGGGAAGATCCCCTGGAGAAGGGAAAGGCTACCCACTCCAGTATTCTGGCCTGAAGAATTCCACAGACTATACATAAACAGTTCATGGGGTCACAAAGAATCAGACACAACTGAGGACTTCCACTTCACCTTTCCTCCATCTAAAATGAATAAACATTTTCCACCAAAATCCAACATCTCCAAAACAAACTCATCCCACCCAAACGCAACCCCTCAAAACTTTTTCTAATGGTATTATCCTCTCACACATGGAGACTCAATCTCCAAGTCCCTCTGCATCCAAAAACCGTTGACTTGTCTACTCTTATACAAAGCATCTGCCTCTTTTGATTCATACCACCATTAAACTAGGACTTAGATCTAATCACCTTCAAACATGATGTCTCACTGTCCTAAGACATCATTCAGGTACCTCATCAAGGAAATAAAAAACTACCTGACTTTTTGAATACATGACACATGTACTAAGAATAGTACTAGGTGTTAATGCTATAAAGGTAAATCTTGTCCTTTAAGTAGTTCACAGTCCAAAGTGGAGCCAGAAAAGTAAATGATTAACAGTGAAGAAGTAAGTGTTACAATTAAGGTGAAAAGAGTTATTGTAGCAACAGTAAAAGAATGATTATTTTTGCTTTGTCACAGAAGGATTGGGATGAATAACAATATGGAAAATCACAAGCTGTTTCAAGTGAATCCAGAAAAACTGTAGATAATCTACAAGTATGAAGAAACCAATCAAAGGTCTTAATGTACCCACAGATCCCCATTCATAACTACTCTTGTTACTTTAGGGGCTTGAAAAAATACCTATGACATCACCCTTCTGTCCAATGTTTAAGGTCGCACTGCACTAATCAATCAAGGTATTCCTTTCTGCACAGATACAGATACAGCATAACAAGTCTCAGAATAGTTCTCTAAACCAATCACTATCCACTGAACAGAGCAGGTATTGTATTAGAATTGAAACCTGTTCACAGAGTAGAAAGCTTTTTGCATAGTATCATGTACACAAAAAATATTTAATAAATATGACAAAACACTGAAGAAAGGCTGAAATGAAAGGTCATTAGCAACTCAGAAGAAGTTTCAAGTATGTGCACTAAATGCAATAGTATCCTTTGAAAGAAGGAAGGAAAGGTAATCACATGTATCCATTCAGGATTATAACCCTGAAAGAGAGGAACTATTCTTGTCATTAATCCTGCTGAGAGAAATTTTATAAACGTAACAACTTGTGAAAATAAACAGAACACCTTCTCTATAAATCCTAATGCTCATATTCCTTTATAAATAGACAAAAACATTAGCACTTGTTAAAATAGAGCATTCATTTATTTCATACAGATTGAAACATAAGACTAAAATAATTTAAGGGTCATAGTTGTGTTAACTACACATTCTGAAGTCACTCATTTTAAACACTCATGAAACCTTAATTCGGTAGTAGAGTTCTGATGACATGAGGCAAATTGTACTATAACAAAATGTGTACAATTCTGTAGCCTAGGATTCCCTCTGGGAAGAGGACTGAAGCAGGGATTGGGGGAAAAATACATATATATATATGTTATATAGACATAAACACACATACACACACACACACACAGATTAGGGTGAATATTAAGGTTAAAAATGTTTCTTTTACATTGCTCCTTATACAGACCACAAATTTCAAGAATTTAAAATGTTTACTTTTCATTATAGTTTTTGATTATCCCTGAGAATAAGTATTTCCAAAGGAGAGAGTTCTTTTTCGAGAGAGAAAAATGTGTCTTACAAGATCTTGAAATAAGAAAATACCAAAAGGAAGAAACGTTTTAAGGAGAAAAACCTTTCCTTCCGCTAAGCTGCTAGAAAAGTCCCTGGGGTCCCCAACTTGGTGGGAAGACAGGACTGGTAAGACTCTCCCCTCTACCTGTGGAGGTCACAAGTGTGAATCGCTTAGTCATGTCCAATTCTTTGCGATCCCATGGACTGCAGCCCGCCAGGCTCCCCTGTCCATTAAATTCTCCAGGCAAGAATACTGGAGTGGGTTGCCATTCCCTTCTGCAGGGGATCTTCCCAACCCATGGATCAAACCCGGGTCTCCAGCATTGCAGGCAGATTCTTTACCATCTGAGACACCAGTGGTGCAGCCAAAACTCTAGTCTAATCTGCTTTCAAGACATCCCATGTCTTAGCAAGCTCTTTATAAATACTTTCCTAGGAAAAACTGAGTTGCCAAAGAGCAAGATGGAATTTAATAACTTACCTGCAGGGTATAATCAGAAGAGGGGGAGAGAAAAAGTAAGCAAGCATAGCAGTGGATCAGAGGATCCCTGGACACGGGGGTGGTTCCTTCCATGAGGCTTCTTATTAAGGACATACCATGTTCTGGGTGCTGTTCTAAGGTCTTTATATATATAAATATTTAATGTCTCAAAGTTTTATAAGACAGCTCCTATGATTTTTTCCCATTTTACAGATTCGAAAAAACTAAAGAGAGATGAGATCATTCTAATTTGCATCACGTTTATAAATTTAGGACTACACTTTTGCTAATCCCTAATCAGCTTTGTTAACTGAAGAACAAAAACTAAATAAAGGAATTTGGGGAAAGTACAGTTGTACAAAGCACCTAAGAAAGTGCTAAACACTGAACAACTTTTCCATTTGAGCCTTTAATCTGCCCAACAGTTGGGGGGAAAAAAAAAAAAAACCTTCCTAAGAAGCTCCTTGTGCTCTAATCTCAAAAGCAATGACCTTTGTTCTCAAGAAGTCACCAATGTTGGGTCTCTCATTTAAATACGGTTTATGTGCTGGGACAGTGCAGGTACAGAAGTTCCCCTCCTTGACAGACATGGTGAATTACCTTTTCTTGGAGGAACAATTCAGGAGATAATGTTACTGATGATCTCATGTAAAATCCGAATAAAGAAATCAGAATTTATGTAGACAGGCAAAGAACTGAAGACTCAGACTAAGTTCCCAAATGCCAATACTTTTATAAGATGAGGGAAAAGATATATGCTTACTTTAAAATACATATCTGAGAAAACAAAATCCAGTTCTGAAATGTTTCAAAAATCACTGTTTCAATGCCTTTTAATTATTTAAAACACATATATCAGAATGCAAATACAAACAAATTATTAGTGTATTTTTGGATAACCTCTTAAGATAACTGCTCTCTCTCAAAATAACCCTATTCCTAAATGAACTTTTAGTCTTCTATAGAGTACAGCTGAAAATAGGACAATGAATTTTGGCACTTCCTAAAACTAGATCTATATTAAAACACTCACAAATTCACTTGTAGTAAACAGTTTATCCTCTTTATAAATCTTCACATATGTTTTAAGAGTTTCATACTCCCAACAGAGATAAAGACTAAAGGCTTCCATTTGTCTAAGCAAACATCTTTTTTCTAACCCAGTGGTGTAATAGTGCTTATGGCAGATTTTGAGAATAGGCTATCCTAAGCACAGAGCGGGCGGGTCCTTCCAACACTACCTATAGGAGGTACAATGGGCCACAAAGAAATGGAATTGTAACCTAGGAAGGGCCCCTAAAACATAACATCCCCAAGACCGTGCATTTTATATGAACAATGGTCTGCGTTAAGCAATAGGGTTATCAAGCGTCCAACCAGGCATATTCTTACCCCTGGCAGCTCCCCAATTACTCAAGTCACTCAACAAGCACTGATTAAATACCACTTATTGTGCTAAGCACAGAGCCTGGTATATGACAGACCCAGAAAAAAATTTTTTGATTTTGTGACCTTGAGAAAACAGAGCTCAAAATAAGTCAAGGCTTCAGTTTAAATGATAAAATGCTTTTAAGATTCCTGTGCCATTGACTGTTGATTTTTTGATGCTGATATTTTTACACAGTATTACTATGGAAATTATATGTACAAGACAGGTGGAAAAAACTAGGACTAGAAATCATGTAGCTCAGACTATTCCTGTGGCCCTGGGCTAGCCACTGGGCCTCTTCAGGTCATTAGGAAAATGAGTCTTGAATTCAATGGTCTTAAGTCTTTCCAGTTCTAAAATTTTATTCTCAATTTGCAATCTTTCAAATGAGTCCTCAGGAATCTTAGGAGACAAGATAATCTAACTCTAGTTGTTTCCGAGTGCTCCAACTTTCAGAAATCCAAATAAGCATGAGCCATACCCTATACACCTTTCACTCTTAAGTGTTCTTTTTATGACTCTTCAATCATTTATTAAGAACCTGTCTTTCATGAAAGTATTCTTTAATTTTTATTTAAGAGTATGTTCCGTAATTTAAAAACTGAAAGGAACTCATTTTATATATTCTGCATGTGTATATATTCCAGAAGCCAGCAGCATGTTTCCTTCCCATTATTCTCCTGAGAATATTAAGAGCATTGGACAAATAAGCACATAAAAAAATCTGTATGACTCAAATGGTCAGCTGAATCCTAATCCAGTAGGTAAAGTAAGAGAAATCAAGGGCTTTGAGGAACTGCATTAAGTAGTTGGTTGCTCTGTCTTAGGATCAGTTACATAATTTGTGGGGCCCAGCACAAAATAAACATGCAAGACTCCTTTCTAAACAAGTACTAAGAATTTCAAATGGTGAAGCACAGCCTTCAGCTAAGCAGTCCTTATGTCTTGCACACACTAAGTGGCTGCAGAGGTCACATGCCCTTTCCGTCCCTCTCTAACACTAAACCAAACACAACCTCAGTAACAATTCCCTATGAAACCAGGCTTACCCAAACATTTCTTTTAAGCACTTAAAAATATTTTCAATACCGAAAAATAACTCAATTTGAAACCAACTGTTTTACTGTCCTATTTTTTAAGGATAAAAGGCTGTAGAGCATATCCTATGAGAGTGTAGGAGACTATTAATCAGTTTGCCTGAGTTCAAATCCTACCTCTACCTGTACTAGCTGTGCAGCCTCAGGCAAGTAACTTCTTCTCCATCCCATTCTCTAGAGGACATAATCCCATTCATTTCACAAGATTATCAATACATGTTTAAAATACAAGTTAATACATATTAAGTACTTAGGACAGTGCCTACCACATACTGCTACAAATCTTAGCTATTATTTCGATCTGGAAACTGTCTTCACAGAAAGTTAATCTAAAGGGCAAACTTTAACTTTTAGATGGTTCTTTGGTTAACAATCCAATTTCATAAGTATTTATTAAACACTTACTCAGTAACCTTCCCCTGACAATTTTTCTCTCCCTTCAGTATCATTCTGTCTTCATTAGCTACTTCTGCCTTCTTGGTGGGAAAAAAAAAAATCACTTGACCATACCCTTTTCAGTATTATTATCGGTTTGAGATGAATGCCTAGTTTTCAAAAATATTTTCAAGAAACTTTTAAGAAATAAAATATCTTGGCTAATAACCAAAAAATATATAATGACACTTAAATTTTTTTTTAACACTTAAATTTTTTACATATATCTTCATGCTATTTCCCCTATAATTTTTAAATACCTAAAAGTTTAAAATAGGTATTAACAAGTGAGTGCAGTTCAATGTAAACATGACTGAAATAAAAGAGTCAACATTTTTTTGTCCAACAATTTTCTCATACATGACGTATTCTCTCAAAAACCTTTTATCAAGTATTTTACATTCAATTTCTGGTTTTAAAATATTAAATGTTCCTGCCATAAAATTTCAGTTAAGTTGGCATTTACATTTAAAATTTGTATATTAATCTTTTTATTCACCTCCAATTTGTAGCATTTTAATTAATATGTTCTTTTCCCTATTACAGCGGTTTATATAAAACACAATATAAAAAGGGGTTTCCCTGATAGTTCAGTTGGTAAAGAATCTCCCTGCAATGCAGGAGACACCAGTTCCATTCCTGGGCAGGGAAGATCCAATGGAGGATAGGCCACCCACGCCATTAATCTTGGGCTTCCTTTATGGCTCAGCTGGTAAAGAATCCGCCCACAATGAGGGAGACCTGGGTTCGATCCTTAGGTTGGGAAGATCCCCTGGAGAAGGGAAAAGCTACCCACTCCAGTATTCTGTTCTGGAGAATTCCATGGACCATATAATTTCCACAGGGTCGCAGAGAGTCGGACACGACTGAGCGACTTTCACTTTCATTATATAAAAGTAAAATACTACTCTTAAGCTTATATGCCTGTACGGTGGAACTAAAGAGACAATTCCGAGTTTTATATGGTAACTTTTCCAAAGGGCTCAAAAAAAAATTGTTAAAATATTAGTACTCGTTGGCCAAAAGAATGCCCATTGGAAATGAACACTTCTTACTCTTTGAGACAAGTTTTAAACTATTTAACCTGAGAATAAAACTATCTTAAGGTGAAAAGTCACAAATACAGTACAAAAACGGCTCCGGACTTAAAAAATATACAGATAAGAAGTTGCTGTGTCTGAAGTTGCTGTACCTTAAAGTTTAGAACTCGTGTTAGCTAAATGAAGAGCACAGCTAACATACAGACTTCTCTGGTCGCTTCATTTCCTCACTTGTCAGAAATGACAGAAGACTTTCAGATTTAGTACTACACAATTTCTCATGCAAAGTCATATCATTAATGAGTTAAGGTCTAAAAACACAAACTACTCACACTCACCCTCTAATTTACATGACTTTACAGCCCTGCTCACACCTACCATTACGAAAGCCACTGAATTACATTCCTAAGTGAAAGTCACAAGAAGAGTCGTTAATATCCAAGCTTTAATGTTGAAAATGCCAATTAAACGAACAGTCGATCGATTTTAGGCTAAATGCAAAGCCGACTGTTCCCAGCAAGACAAGAGGGCAACTTAAGACCCTGCACAATCAGAAGCTGCCCTAGAGACCACTGGGACGCGAGCCTCATCTCGGGGCCAGAAGAGGTAAGGAGAAAGTTACAAGGCCTCCAAGGCGGATGCCGGTGGCTGAGCGCCTGTACACGTGTAAAGTGCTCTTCACCTCAAGTTTATCAAGGCTGTCCCCACGACAGGGTTAGATTCCGGTTTGGGCAGGAGGGGGAAATCAAGGCCGGTGAGCATCATTAAGTGGTGGATATTTCCTGATTAGGGTATGACGAGTAATACGTGGTGCATCCATCTTCCGCCGTATCGTAGCCCCCCAGCAGCACGGGCGCAGCTCCCTTCCCTGTGGGACACCAGCCCCGAGACTGACTGCCTGCGGCCCCCACTGCCGCGGTCAAGGGAGCCCCGACCCTCAGACTCCACTTCTTTCCCGGCTCCCGGGGCTCCGGGACTCAGAGGTTCGGCGCCATTTAGGTCCGGGTTGGGGAAAGGAGGCCCAGGCACTCGAGAGTGGAGTCCTGTCCCGGTAACACACGGAAATGCCTCCTCCCCGCTCCCGGGGTTCCTGCTCCGCCAGGCCCAACCGGAAGGCAGCCGCGGGCCTTGGCCGGGCAGCCGGGCCGTCCAGGCCGCGCCGGGCCTGCCGAGGCGGCGGGCCGCGGGGAGCGGGCGGAGGCGGCCGCGCCGGCAGGGAGCGCTTCTTCTCACCGTGTGCTCGTGCTCGTCCGCCCGGGTCCGGGGCAGCAGCAGCAGCAACAGCGCGGCGGCCGCCGCCACGCCGGGAGCGCCCGGCAGCGGCCTCATCCTCCGCGCTCCCACCGGCCCGGCGCCGGCCCACCGACTCCTCCTCCGCCGCCGCCTCCGCCGCGGCCGATTCGCATCCACGGGGCGCGGACAGACGCACGGGGCCCGGGCCCAGCCGCTGGCTCCTCCGCGCCGCCGCCGTCACCGCCCGCTCCGGAGCCTCCCCCGCCCCCCGCGCCTCCCTGCCTCTTCCTCTGACTCAGCCACGTCATCCGGCCACCCCGGCACACGCCGGAAGTGCCTCGCGACGCGGGGCCGCAACCGCCGCCGGCCGCCCCGCCCGGGAGGCGCGAGTCCGTGGCCGCTGAGGGCCGTCCGAGGGTCCGGCAGGTCCGCCCGCCGGCTCCCAAGGTTGGCGGCACGCATACTGGCCCCATCCTCGCGCTCCTCGCGGCTGCCTGGCCCTCAGCGCAGGGCCGAAGCCGCCTCTGTTCTAGTTGTGCGACCTGGGTCAAAACGCCCAACTGTTCCTGGCCTCATTTTCCTCGGCTGTGAAGTGGGGTAATAGTCTGACCTGCCCTCTCTCGCTTGCGGGGATCAGATCGAAGAACCCACACAGGCTCTCGGCTCCTGCCGAGAATGAATCACCAGCTCCATAATCGTCATTAAGGGAGATTGCTAAACTGGTGCAGGGTTGGATGAGTTTGATAAAATCCCTGAGTATTTTTGAACATATATTCAATCTTTTTAAAATTCTTGTTAGTTTATTTGTTGAATCTCCCGTCCACAGGTAGAAACACCTCTTAGAATCTAAGCTTCTCTCCTAAGCAGAGATCCTGTTCACTGACATGTACGAGAACGGTGTCAGGCCCATTGTGGAAACTCGAAAGTTATTTGTCAAATATATACCTGAATATACAACTGCACAGTCCTCTAAGCCAAACATCTGGACCCTGGAGTCGAGTTGTCTCTATCAGCCATCACCAGTCAACAAGTTCTAGCGTTTGTTATCTTAGAAATACCTAAAGAATTAATTTTTCTTCTCCCCTCCTAGTAATAGCCAGTTGTCTACACCTCCCTCACCAGGTATTGCAACAACCTCCTAACAGGATCCTTTTTACCGGTCTTCCTTACCTATTTATCCTCCCCAACAGGTACCAGAGGGATTCTTCTATAAAGAAACCTGACTGTATCACTGCCTTGCTTAAAATACTCCTTGTATATTGTTTACATAAATCAAGAAATCATAGCTAATGTTTTCATCTGCCAGGCACTATTCTGAGCACTTCACATGTATTGACTCCAATCCTTAGGCAACGGGCACTGTTTGTTCATTTTACAAAAATGGTAACAGAAGCACAGAGGGGTTAAGTAGTTACTGAAGGACTTGATCCAAGCATCTGACTTCAGAATCAGTCTTTTGTTTTTAATATTTATTTTTATTTATTTATTATTTGGCTGTATTCGGTCTTCATTGCGGCACTTGGTTTTTTTATTTGCAGCATATGAACACTTAGTAGTGGCACGTGGGATTTAGTTCCCCCACCAGGGATCGAACCTGGGCCCCCTGCATTGGGAGTGTGGAGTCTTAGCCATTGAACCACCAAGAAAGCCCCAGAATCATTATTTCTTACTACTAATGAACTGCCATCCATACAATCATTTTAAGAAATGAAGTAGACTTGTATACACTGGCATGGAATGATAGCCAAGAGACAATTTTAAGTGAAAAAATTTGCAAGAATAGACTAATTCCATTTTGAATGATATTAGTCTAACCACAGAAAATAATCTGAAAGGTTATGACTCAAACCATTAACAGTGTACATGACTGCCAATATTTGAGTGTTTTATACAGTGGGTATGTGCTATCTGTGTAATTAGAAAAAAAATTCCTTCCTAAAGGATAATCCTATTAGCATGCAACTGAGGAATCAGTTCCCAATTTATCTCCTCAGCTTTACCTCCCACTGATCTCTGCTCAGGCTGAAAGTGAAAGTGACGTGGCTCTTTGCGACCCCATGGACAGTAACCTGCAGCAGGCTCTTCTGTCCATGGGATTTTCTAGGCAAGAGTACTGGAGTGGGTTGCCATTTCCTTCTCCAGGGAATCTTCCCGACCCAGGGATCGAACCCAGGTCTCCCGCATTGTAGACAGGCGCTTTACCATCTGAGCCAGCAGGAAAGTCCTGCTGTCTGCTCAGACTACATCCCTATATTTCCCAAATACACCAGATTCTTTTATACCTCTGTACCTTTGATCTTGTTTTTTTAATTTTTATTGCAGTATAGTTGATTTACAATGTTATATTAGTTTTTGCTGTACAGCAAAGTGAATCGGTTGTATGTACACATTCATCCACAATGTTCCCTTTGCCTAGAATGGAAACGAATGGACAACCTTTATTTACTCATTTTCCTGGCCTAAATGAATGACCTCTTCAGTGAAACCTTGCATGATGCCCTCAGGAAGTTAAGTATCCCTTCTTCAGGATTCCAGCTGCATTTATGTCATAAAATAATTTATGTCATAATTACCATAGTCTCACATCCTCTTCTATACTGCATTCTGACCCTTTTTGATGGCATCCACTACCATTTGTTTATATCTGTCCCAGTTGTTGGGACAGTGCTTGTCACATCATAGACATTCAATAACTATTTACTGAAGACATACATAAGTGAAAAGTCAAATAGCACAGAAGCACTTAAAGAACACTTTCCAAATAGTCTAAGAGGCATCACAAAGGCAGTACCTGATTAATTGCTGAATGAATCATACACCAGTAATTGCAATAGAAGTCAGAGGCGGTGTCTTATCCATCTTTGTATATGCCTCAGAGCACCTAGCACTGTGACTTGCTCATAGTGTAAGCTCAGTGAATGCTCCGTGAATGAATAATCACAGCTCTTGAATCAAGTGATGATGGGCAATTGAAGAATAAGCAGTGTAAGTGCTGAATTAAGATGGATGAGTAGTTTCTTGCTTAACATCCATCACCAGCCTCCACAGATTTGAGGCATTAAGCATTTGCTCCGTATTGTCAGGAGCACTAGGTTGGCGATTGCTTGAGGGTGGGGATAACAGGGCTTCCCTAGCGGCTCAGACTGTAAAAAAATCTGCCCATAATGCAGGAGACTCAGGTTCAATCTCTGGGTTGGGAAGGTCCCCTGGAGAAGGAAATGGCAGCCCATTCCAGTATTCTTGCTGGGAGAATTCCATGGACAGAGGAGCTTGGCGGGCTACAGTCCATAGGGGTCACAAAGAGTCGTACACAACTGAGTGAGGGAGGACACAAGAAAAAGTATTCATTTGAGGAGTGTAGACTTAGAACTAGGAAACGCTACACACATAACAGACAACAGGCGTAACAGTGTACAAAAAAAGAATTGCACAAAATGTGACCAACAGTGCAAATGTTCAAAAGGCAATATGAACAATGAGCAAGAAGAGAAAAGCAGACCCTGTTTTGGCAGCATATTTGGTAAAGTTTAATGAGGGAAAGAGCATGTAGGGCCATTAATGCAAAGAATGTTTATTGAACATCTGTTATGTGCCAGGAACTCTGGTAGGTACAAGGAAATGATGATAAATAGCTTTAGGTGATAAAAGTCTGATAACGAGTAGGCTTGGGAAGAAGGAATAGGAGATAAAGTAATTAGAGGAAAAGGAATATGGCTTCAAAGATTCTTGGAGCCTGATGACCTCAAGGCTCAAAAATCACTAGTGCTAGGCTTCCCTGGTGGTCCAGTGGTTAAGACTCTGCCTTGCAACACAGTGGACACCAGTTCGATCCCTGGTCTGGGAAGATCCCACATGCCATGGGGCAACTAAGCCCATGCACCACTTAATTTTTAACCCTGTGCTCTGGAGCCTGCAAGCCGCAGCTACTGAAGCTATGTGCCTAGAGCCTGTGCTCTCCCAACAAGAGAAGCCGCCACAATAAGAAGTCCACACACAGTAACTAGAGAGTATCCCCCGCTCTCCACAGAGAAGGCCCATGCAGGGCAACAAAGATCCAAACAAAGCACAGCAAAAAATAAATAAGTTTAAAAAAAATCATTAGTACTCAAGGGCACCATCATAATCAGGGTTGTTCTGCCAAACTGGGGACTGAAAAACATTGATAAATCTTATTTCATCAGTTTCTTCATCTAGATTTATGACCTCATTCCCTGATACCAAAAATATTGAGGGGGAAAATGCCAGTGAAAGGCCCATACCCATATATCGCTCAGTCGTGTCCGACTCTTTGTGACCCCATGGACTGTAGCCCACCAGGCTCCTCCATCCATGGGATTCTCCAGGCAAGAATACTGGAGTGGGTTGCCATTTCCTCCACCAGGGGGTCTTCCTGATCCAGGGATCGAACTCAGGTCTCCTGCATTGCAGGCAGACGCTTTAACCTCTGAGCCACCAGGGAAGCCCAGTGAAAGGCAACCCCTCCCAAATGGTTGTAAAACCTCTTTTTTCTGGTCCTTCTAATAAGGCTCAATTGGTTAAAGAGTTTATGACTACCGAATGATCCAGAAAACCACAGCTTCAATCTTTTATTTTTGGTAAACATGACCATCAAAAGTTTTGGTCTATAGATGACAAAATATCTTCTGATTTCCATCCTCAACTACCTTTTCTTTGAAATTCTATTTCTTCTTTCTACTTTGTTATGTTTGTCTTGCTAGTAATCTACTTTTCTATTGCTATTTTTCACCTTCTGCCTCTACCTTTTCTGTTCTAGCTGAAATGTTCTAGATACTGAGGAACTTTATAATTGTTCTGAATTCTTTCTTTAGAAAGCAATCACTTAAAACATTTGGTTCTTAGACCAAAGAACAACTGAGGCTATTATAAGTTATAATATTAGAAGTTGTATTATAATACAACTATGTTCCCATTTTACTGTTTCTCATACATTTCTTTTAACTGATCTGTCATACCAATAATAGAGGGCATGGAATAGGAGCTGCCACATAATAAGACCCCTTGCTAACTAGGTGGTCACTCCAGTATGGTGGTCTCCTTCCTTCTTCAGAATGCGTGATCCCTCACCCCTAGCCTTAGTCCTGAACTTACAGAGTTGAAGGGACTTCACAAAACGTTTTATTTCACAGATGATGGGTAGTCAAGGTAGGTGAATTCATCAAGTCAGCAGCAGTCTAAAATAAAATTGTTTTCCTGACTTCCAAGCCAGTGTTCCTTCCCTGCATCATGCTAACTCTTACTGCATGGCTAGTTAGGACATTTTAAATGGGCTTTGGCAGGCTAGCCAGGGAACCCACGATTTATTACAGTTTTTATGAGAAAACTAATTCTGAGTTGTGCTCAGAATTCAGAATACATCTTTCAACCTCCTACTCATCCTCTCACCTCTCTGGTGAACATAGTATCTGGTCACAGGAATGAATAGAGAAGACCGTTTTTTATTCTTAATAACTTATTATACTTGCAAACGAATAGAACACAATTTGTTTATCAAACCAAAGCAAATATTTATACAGTCAGAGTCCTCAAAATTGAGGATCAATTTTTAGGATGAATCTTCTAGAGATATCCAAATTAGCTACTTGTCTTCTTTGGAAAGAAGTCCGTTACTAATGCTTCCTCAGCCAACCAGTTGCAAAACCACACAGTATTCTTTGAAAGACAAGCACAGAAAACCAACTTACTTCCTGGAGCAAATAGGAGAGGGATCTAAAAATCCCAGTTATTGAGGTAATGTAGGGTGGACTAGAATCCCTGTTTTTTAATAACAAAGAAAGACAAAAGGAGGGGGAAAGAGTAGGTAACTTAGCTTGATGTGAAAAATATTCATTGAAGTCATTTACATACTATTACTTTACCTAATTATGGCAAAGCCTTAGGGATTATTCACATCATTAAATATGTCAAGTTAAATTATTCGATTGTAATACAAACCTCCTGTTTAGAGTCTCTCAGTTTCATACTTTGTTGCTCATATAGTTGGGTTATCTGCTCACAGGTTTTAACATAAGATGAAGGAACAGTGCTGGACTGGGAACTGGAGGACAAAGTACCTTGCACAGTTGGAGGCAAAGGCAATGGCGGTGAATATGACTAACAGCTTCACTGTCTATTGAGTCCATTTATAACATCTTGGGGAAGGAGAGGCATCCTACCTAGTTACAATTTAGTTTCTGATTCTCATTGTACTTAAATTCATGGTTTTGTTACATTCTGTATTCCTAAAAATGTATACTAAGGTTGAGTGTGTAGAAATTGAGTAAATTTAAATTATAATGAGTGGTTTTGTTTCTGGAGAATGAAAAATTTCACCCCATCATTTAGAGATATTCCTTGATAACATGGTCCCCATGATTCATACAAATTTTTCATTTTCTTCTTTTACACACAATCATTGTGGATGTTCAATGAACATTCAATGAGGATTTAAAACTTGCCATTTTTGACTTGACACTCCTGATCATTTCAGTCCACATCTCAAGTGTGCCACATTTATGAAACCCAGATTTCTCATAAGTACTTTCAATTTTATGTTTTCCACTTATTTTCCTACAAGAATAAAATGCCTTAAAATATTCCAGTATTACACAGTGATGTGCATACAAAGATGGTAACACCATTGGCTAGCAGTGGATTTTGTCATGTGACTGATCTAAATGTTTATTTATCAAAGAATCTAAAAAAAATTAAATTTGGCATCCAAAAGGAGGCTTAGGGGCATTAAATATTCTTAAAAGTATAGCTTTATCAAGATCAAGCATGCTTAAAATAGAGACTGTCTATAAATAAGAGGAATACCAGTCTTATACTTCTTGTTCTTTTATCTCATATTTCCTTATTTCTCCCAGATAAGTGACAAGGAGAGTAAAGGGACCATTCCCAAACAGCTACTGTGTGCCACGAATTGTGGTAGGTAATTTGCACAAATACTCTCTTCAAGGCCAGTGACAATAGTGTATTTTATGTCAGGAAAAAAAAGAAAAACAAAAACCCAAGATCCCAGAAGCTGTTAACTTCACTCAGTCGTTGTTTGCTGAACTGAGGAATTCGTCTGAAAAAGAATCATTAATCATTAGAAGAGGACTCAATAAAACTGTACTTAAATGGATCTTTAATAGTATAGTTTTTATATCTTTGTGTGGGATGGAGAATAATTTCATGAAGAACCATCAGATTTCTGATAATTTTTAAAGAAATAGGTCTGATACTAATTTTACTGTATATTTAAGCATCAAATTAAAGACCTGTGTTTTCAAGGTAGAATTTATATGCTAAGGACTCAAAATTAATGATATACCTAAGGCTCTACATTCTCTGCACAGATTTCCCAAACCTGGTGTTAATAACAAGCTTATAGTAAAACAGAGGACTATCTCTATTTTTAAAGTTCTTCCTTCTTCTTCTGACCCCTCAGCAAAGTGAAAGTCAAGGATCCCTCCTGTCTCCTGTGGCCAGAACTAAGATCTATAAAGGATGCAGAGCAATAAGTGGGGTCCCTGGAATGCCAAGCTTTTGGTTTCCAACCATTTTTAGATGTTCTTTGGCAAGCATACTGAATTATAAATGCCCCCAAATACTTGATAGTCCCACACCTGGGAGATATGGAAAAAGGAAACTTCTAGAAGGTCAATAGTCACTGAACACATTTCTACATCTGGGCATCTTTTGAAGGAGAGAGCCTGGCCATTTGGATATGGGAAGTGTGAACCCTGGAATCAGTGGATCCAGATTCTAGACCCACCTCTTCCTCTAACCAACTGAGTACTCTTGGCCTCAGGCTTCAGTGAAATTAGATTTTCCTTCTATCTAAAAGGAGTTAGGACTAATCCCTCTCTAAAGTCCCTTTGAGTTTGCTGTATGTGACCAGCCCTGGCATTTAAACACCCTCCTGAAGCTACAGAAAAGCTGAAGAATCATTTAAAAATTAGGTACTGTAAGTCTTAAATCATAACCACAGAAGTTAGATTGGACTAGCAAATAAGTAAGACCTAATATAAGTGCATTTCTGTAAAATCACTTGTACATTTCTGATCAATCTTCTCAGGCTCCTGACATGTCAAATTAGTCCAGTTCCAATTAAGTCGTCATCCTCTTGACAAACAAGGATATGGATCAATAGATGGTGGTGAATGAAGTTCTTAGTTTTTTGATTCTTTGTGCCTTAATAATATCTTCTTCAAGGTAAGCCCAAACCAGCAGGGCCACAACAATATCAGTGATGAGAGTGGGTCTTAAGGTCAGCGGTCAGGCCATAAAACTCAACATGAAGACATCATTTTAACAGGCTGAAAACTGCAAGTCTCAAAGTCTGGAAGGAGGTAGCCTTTAAGAGGTGGAATCAGCGACCTCTGGGTGGAACAGGTGGAGGAGGATGGAAGGTCTCCCTGGTCGGAGGCCTGAAATGAAAGACAAAGCAATTATGATCAAACAGATTTGATGAACTACTTCTTAGGAATCCATGATTTGTTGCAAACTTGGTATACTACGGTATACTATGCAAAGGACACATCCTTCAATTAATAAAACTGGAGACACATACAGACCTTTCAGTGGCATACATGCTAATCTGTAGATTGCAATCCTAGCCAACATGAGAATCACTCCGGGTGGTGGGCTTTGAAAAATACCAGTTCTCAGGCTCAATCCCAGACCTATTCCATCATAACCTCTGTAGGATAAGGCTCAAGCATGACAACATCTAAACAGTGTTCCTCCTTCAACCAGTTGTATTGACCATGTGGTTTATTTTGTGAAGCTTTGACATCCGGTCCTGGCTGATCCTGGAAGGCCTGCCCCTCTCAGGGTAAGCTAATCCCGCTAAACAGCCTGCAGTTTGCACACATTTCACATGCAAACTAACCAATCCAGAGTCCATATCCCAATCACCTCCAGTACTGGGACTCTCAAAGTCCAGGCCTCTATCCACCTGCCCTAATCACCCCAGGGCCAGGTGCCGGGCAACTGGAGACAGCCCCTGAGCCCAAGAGCCTGCAGAATTACTCAAACTAGCCAATCCTAAATCTGCCTAGCTTGCCTCCCTGGTTCCTTCCTGCAGAACCCACAAGAAAAGTTCCTGCCCATCTTTCTCCGCTCCCTGCCCTTTCTCCTGCCTACACCTGGGGCTTTCCTGTATGTCCCGCCCCAGTATAATGTGCCCGCCTCCTCTTGAGATCTAGGAGTATAACAAACGACCTATTCAATGGCAATTGTCTCCTGATATGCTGACCTTGCCACACCTAATTAATAATAAAGTCTATATTTTAAAACTCCAGTGATTCAAATACGCAGCCAGGCAGCAGACACACTGCAGCAGGGAGATCCCTTGAGACAGGACTTAAGAATTTCTGAAGTCAGCTTCTCACAACTACTTCTACTTGGGATCACTCAGTGTTGTCTCAACTCCACATCCACTTTCCTAGAGGCCTCCCTCCACATTAGCCTAGATGGTTTTTGAACAATGATAAACGACACTCCAGATAGACCTGGTGGAATGTATTTACAAGAGGTTCAACAATCGAGATGGTATTTCCATACGTGTGCTGTAAAACCAATATTTAAATTCTTTTGGAAGCAAGTCAATAAGTCAAGAAAGGGTGCTTTGTCAAGTGCTGTAATTGAACTGTGCTACCCTGGAACTGCATACTTGATTGAATGAATCAATGAGTAAATATTTATTAAATGTCTCTTGAATGCAAGTTTTGCATAGGTCAAGGAAACGATAAAGGAGTTGGGAAAAGACGGGCCATCTCAGAAGGCAGAGAGGGAGGCAGAAGTAGAAAAGAATAACAACAGATATCCTCAAGAGGTCCTACAGTGGCACCTGGGAGTAGATAGTTTTGTGTGGTTGTCTCTTTATCCAGAGAAAACAGACAGTCTCCTTCCATTGCCCCAACCTGCCCTATGAACCGTGAGCTTACGGTTCATAACCGTGAACTTCAGGAGAAAGCTGAAGAACCCTCGGGTGTTACCAGTTATCACCTAAGTGAGCTAAGGCTGGCTTGATGTTTCTTTCCTTCCTCTCAACAAACATATATCTATAATGCATTAACCTCTGGTGTGGGATATAACAGTAAGTAAAGTGGGCATTGATCCCACCCTCAAAGTGCTGAGACTATAATGGATGAGACAGACAATAGGGAAAGTCAGTGCACAGTACCAAATGTTTTGTTAGGGGACGTTCGTGACCTATGAACACATGGCAGAAGCATTCATGCACACATCTGAAGGACAAGGTCAACAAGTTCAAATTTCTCTGTTTCTCATCTGCCAGACAGAGGTAAAGATGCCCACACTGGAGTAATGTGTACCACCTGGAGATGACAGGTGGAAGACGGAGAGCACTTTCTGGCTTAAGAGTAGCTTTACTCATGAGGTAAAGCTAATAATTTTATTATTTGTGGTTAAAGACCTGTTCTTAGACCTTTTCCCCATGTATGCCCCATGAGCCTTACATTTTACCTTCCATCACAAAGAGAGGCTCGATTCCCTCCTGGTCACTCTTCCTCTGTTGACCCACTCTGCAATTGAGCAGGTCTGCAAGCAAATCTGGAGAAGGAGATGGCAACCCACTCCAGTACTCTTGCCTGGAGAGTTCTGTGGACAGAGGAGCCTGGTGGGCTGCTGTCCATGGGGTCGCACAGAGTCAGACACGACTGAAGCAACTTAGCAACAGCAACAAGCAAACCATTTCCATATTTCTTTCTGATGAACAGCCCAGCTAAGGATTGGAAGCCCTGTCTTTGGGAATGGATTTGTGACTATAGACATAGCAGAACCACGGAAGTAAAGTGTATCAAATCAGAACTGAGGGGCAGTTTGTGGGGAAATGGCCTCCAAGGACACTGGGAAGCTGGAGTTGGACACAGGATTGTCCAGTCCAGAGACCTGGGCTTTCCAGAGACTGGTTGCTTTCTCCTCCGTGTTGAGGAGATAACTCTGGTTCAAGAACCCAGCAATCCTAATGTTGGTTAACATTCTTTTAAAGCAGGTCTGTTATTTAGACAGTATGCCTTTGTATGATCACAACATTGTTAAAAAATATTTTTAAGCTTCCCTATTAGTAAATAGCCTCAGGTCCAAGTCCCCTTACTCTCTGACCACTCCCCCTGCTCCTGTCTAGGGATTCCACAGATATCTTTACAAGTGAAAGTCGCTCAGTCGTGCTTGACTCTTTGCGACCCTGTGGACTATAGAGTCCATGGAATTCTCCAGGCCAGAATACTGGAGTGGGTAGCCTTTCCCTTCTCCAGGGGATCTTCCCAACCTGGGGATCGAACCCAGGTCTCCCACATTGCAGGCGGATTCTTTACCAGCTGAGCCACCAGGGAAGTCCAAGCAGCTAAAAGGTTAACTCTTGGTACTCCAGGAGGCCTTCAGAAATATGTTCTGATCTGTCAGCACCTAGGCTGTGCCTTCAAGGGGAGTGCACAGAATGTTGTGCTGGGCTCATTGTGCTCAGTTGTGTCTGACTCTTTGTGACTCCATGGACTATAGCCTACCAGGCTCCTCTGTCCATGGATGTTTCTAGGCAAGAATCCTGGAGTGGGTTGCCATTTCCTTCTCAAGGGGATCTTCCCCACCCAGGGGTCGAACCCGCATCTCTTGCTTCTCCTGCATTGGCAGGAGGATTTTTTTTACCACTGCACCACCTGGGAAGCCCATAGTGATTGGCAAAATCACTAGTAAACAGCAAAACATACTCAAAAACAAAGGGGCAATGTCTCAGCAAGATATTGGCTTTTTTTTTTCTCTACTGGCAGGACTTTATACCTATGAAGAATGTGACACTGTCAGCTGCCCACTCTGTGGGAACTGCAAGGGAAACGCCTTACAAGGATATAATGCATCTGCTCCTGTTCATGTCACCATCTGCCTTCCCTAACTTTGAAGTCTGTTGGGAACTTACAGCCAGTGGGAATGTGAAGCTTCTTTCTACTGATCTGTAACCCACCTGCACTGTGGTACACGACTTGATGGCTAGCTGTCAACCCAACCAGTACCAATCTATCATCTGCCCATTCACTTACTTGCATGATAAGTATTTGCTAAGTTCCTAGCATGTGCCAACTACTGAGTTAACTCCATATTGCACTGGGGAGAGTAGAAAAAACTTTTTTAATCAAAACAATCTTTATCATTTTGAGGTTTACCATCTACTTGGGGAGATAGATAGCAAACAAGGGCCACGATGTGGAGTGAGTTATAATAGAGGTATTTGGGGAACACAGAAGGTTCACGCTGCAGAGGAACATCAGGGGAGGCTTCAAAGAAGAGGTGAGTTTTCGACAGAGTCCTAAAGGATGTGTAGGAATCTTCTAGGCAGAGATTGGAAAGGAGTAGGAAGACAGCATTCTAGGCAAAAGGAACAGATTGGGCAAAGACTGTACAAAATGGCACAGCTCACTAGGAATGCTTAAGGGGTGGAATATCAATGAATACAGGAGAGAGATGGGACTTAGGGCTACAGCATGCTAAAAAAATACAAAAGTAAATGCAAGGCTTTTATGTCAGGAAGTGACATCATCAGCTATTTCTGTTCTAGAAAGTGCACTCTTGTGCAGTGTGGAGGAGGGACTGACTGGAGGCAGGGAGGGAAATGCAGGGATGAACTTAGGCATGGGCAGATGGAGAGGAGGGGGTGGAGCTGAGAGTTGCGAGGGCAGCAGAATGAACAGAGCCTGGGGAGCTGCAAAGGAGCAATGGAGGCTGCCTCCGGGGTTAGGGACTTGGGGAAGAAAGAGAAGCGTGTCATGTCTCTGGCTGGGAAGTCATGAGAAGAAGGCAGTTCAGGGCAGAGGAAGGCAGGTGGGATGATGAGTTCAGGTTTTGCACCCATGTTTGCGATCTCTGGGACCCCTGGTGAGGCCCCCAGTGAAAAGCAGGAAATAGAAGGCCAAGGTAGAGATGGAGATGGACTTGGAGCTGACTGTTAAAGCTCTGGGGACAGCATGCAGAGTGAGGAGAGGAAGGGACCAGGACTGGAAACAGTGATGAGCGGGATGTGCTGTTTGGGGAAGGCAAGTTCAGGAGAACATAAAGGAGGAAGAGTTGCCAGTTCCCAGATCTGGAAGTGAAATGAAGAATATTCAGTCAGCATACCCTCTTATCCATCAGTGGGTCAAGCATTCAGGACAAAGGCCCATGTTATTCATTGCTCAAACATCCCCTCATTTTATTATGAACATTATACACAGTTTCAGAACAACTGCATCTTTTCCAATCTTCACACCAAAAATGCACCCAAACCCATTTTCTATCAATTACAGATTTCTTTGTAAACACCATTTCTTTAGTCCAATGTGTTTTCCTCTTTTTTCTCTCCCTATCTTTATCACAACATGCTTCCAGAATCTCCCAAACAATTCAACTGCCATCTCTCTTTACACATTAAATGCATCCCCATTTCCAGTCTTTAATTTCTGGAATCCACTTCCCTAGTTGTTTTCTCTCCTGCAGACAAAGTTCCACAGAGTCTTCGAAGTTCTACATTCAAGACTGACATTCTTTTTAATCTTGAACAATTAGATAACTCCCTCCTTACCTTCAAGAATAAAACGTCTAGATCTTAGATCTTCTCCCATGACACCTGGACCTCCTTGGACATGTATAACACAATGACTAAACAACTGGACCCTGGAGTCAGGCACACCTAGGTTTATCACACAGATAAAGTCTCCATCCAGTCTCAAGCCCCAGTCTCTATCTCTGCAAAATGGGATAACTCTAAACATCTACCACTTGAAGTTGTGGAGAGAATTAAATGAGTTAATGCATTTAGCGAGTTTACCAGAATGCTCAGCACATAGTAAGTACCAATAAATACAAGCATTTATTACCATAACTGCTCTCCATAAACATCCCTCCCCAGTCACCAACTATATATAATTTTCAAGTGACAGAACATAATGCAGATTCAGCAGACAGGACTAGATTATCACTAAAGTTCCTTCTAGGGCTAATGCTCTAATATGTGACCTCTAGTCTGCAACAGAGAAACATGTTTGGTGAGTGTGAAGCATTTTGGGACTGTGGGAGGTTTTTGTAGCAAGTGTTAGTAAGTGAATGTTGCCAGGAACACACAGAAAAGCCTCAACAGCGAAGACAGAAATGGAGAGATCCTCAGTGCAGAGTCAGCTGCTCTTTCCAGAAAAACAGAAGAAAAACCTCCCTGTGGCACTTTCTCAACAAATCTCACTGATGAGGTTCATTTGAGTTAAAAGATTCAAAATGTAAAAAAAAAAAAAAAAAGAAAGAAAGAAAACAAACAAACAAAAAAACCTAGGCAATCACCCCTTACCCACACACTGTATTTTAGACATCAAAGAATTAAACTCCTAAAACAAACCTAGGTTTTTGTTCCCAAAGGTTCCTTTCCGCCTTAGCAGACAGTTACACAAGCTAGCTTTGACCACCTTTTCAGTGATTCCATAAGACCTTAAAAGGGTTCCTGCCAGAAACCAGAACACAAACATACATCAGAGCCCCATAAGTCAGTGACTCTTTTGTCTAATGCCCAGCCTCCAATCTCCATAGGCTCATCCTTCTGTATAAAGAATCACACAGACAGTTGTGCTCTTATTTAGGGCCAGAAACTCAATCCTTACAACTCTGTGAGGAAGTCCATTTATTACCTCCATTTATTGGACACAGAAATAAAGTCTCATGAAAGTTAAACAATTCATCCATGGACACAAGTGGCTGCCGGGGTCTTCCCAGGTGATGCTTTCCCACTACCACACCACACTGCCTCTCACCTGCATTTTCATCCCCAATTCCTTCTTATCTCCTGGTCCTCCAGAAGCACTGTCCCCGCAATACAACCAAGGGAATTAATTATTCAGGGGTTGAATTCTAGCGAAACAGATTTTTTAAAATATGCAAAATGTTGACCTTTTCCAGTGTATTTCACTGACAAAATATTGAATTTGTTACTTAGAGTCTGCAACGGCATAAAGCATCACTTAAGTGAATGAAGAGTCCACATTGAAATGGGTCCAAAGTATGCATTTCAGTGAGCTTAGCTCTGTACTCACTCTTAGGTCACCTTAGATGTCCCCAGACCCTACTCTGCCCTGAGACTCAAGGAGCGAGGAAAAAAAATGTTCTGTCAGCTTCCTTGTTACCTCTGTGAGGCGGCTCGGGGTGGCACCCTGGGGGGCCTCTCAAGGGGCACGGTGGGCATGCTGTCCACTTGTGAGGGACCTGGACTACGACTCCTGGTAACCTCGGGAGCTTCATTATCCTACAGCAAAAAAAAAAGAAAAAAAAAAAAGATGAGAGAGAAGGCTGAAAATGACATTAAGCAGCGGCACAGCGGGACAGAGCCACCCCACAAGCTCCTCCGCTCTCCCCAGGCTTCGGCGGAAGGTCACTCACGGACGGAAAATCAACCCAGCAACACCGGGGGCAGCTTTCCGCCGACTCTGACAACCAGCGCCACAGAAGAGACAAGGGGACCTGAGTTACTGATATTATTAGTGATCTGAGCTCGCCTTCCTCGCTGCCCCGCGTGATTCGTGGGGACCAAAGAGTGTGTGGCCTGGGGGTGATGTCGGGGGTGGGGGTGGAGGGGACACAGGCTACCAGCCCCAGCTCTGCATGCCTGCCGCTCCTGACCCAGGCCCAGAAAGGTGACCACCGCCCCTGGATTCCCGGATACTCACCCAGTTCCCTCTCACAGACGCCCCTTTTGGTTTAATCCTCTCCCTCCTTTCTTCCCTCCCTCCCTTTCTTTCTTCACCTCTTTTTATTGATGGAAAATCAATATAACATAAAGCGATCATTTTAAAGTGAACGATCAGTGCCATCAGTACGTTCACAATATCGTGCAACCACCATCTCTGTCTAGTCCCCGGACATTTTACCGACACCCCCTAAAGGAAACACTGTATCCCTTAGGCAGTTTCTCCCCATTTCCCCTATCCCCAGCCCTGGTAACCACCAACCTTCCATCTCAATGGATCTACCTATTCTGGACGTCTCATATAAATGGAGTCCCACAGTGGGTGACCTTTTGTGTTTGGCTTCTTTCTCTTGGATTTCTCTTTCCTGCAGTGAAATGACCCCTGAGACAAAGACCTATGAGGGTAGGGGTGCCCCAGCTCTCACCTCGTTGTCCCCCTCCATCCCGCTGCTCACACTGAGGAGGCTCCGGGTGCTGGACCGGTTACTCGCGCTGCCTGAAGGGTACAAAAAGAGTCAGCTGGACTGTGCAGGCTCTCGAGATGAGGTAAAAGGCAAAAATCTAGCACTTACTGATAGAAACAGTACATAAGCTGTGAATACGGGATTCTTCAAAATGCTGCTGTCTAATAACATACCATGTTATTAGAGTTCAGTTTTTCTTTCAGCATAAAAATGGGTTATCTTTTTATGACCACTTTTTGCTTTCTAGCTACCGTTTACCGAGAGCTCACCCGACGTTATACACTTTAAAAGCATGACTGCATTTAATCCCTAGGAAAACCTTATCTGATACTAGTGCTTCGATTTGACAGACTAGGAAGCAGAGATGCTCTATTTCTCACCTGTTCAGTGGTGTTTCTTAAATCTGCAAAGTTGGTTACTAAAGTTTTTTTACCTATTTAGGAATTACACGTGCTAGTATGACACGTATATGCATACCTTCTAAAAGGGGGCCAGTGTGACGCAAAACAAAACACAAAGCACAAATTCAGAAGTATAATGTACACACCAGATAGGAACTTTGGCTGTGTGAGTTCAGCTGCTTAGAGATGTAAGCTGAGGATGTATCACCTAAATCACTGAAACAGCATCATCCAGTCGAGTTTTCTGGAAATGTTCTGTTGTGTACTGTTAAGTCTGGTAGCTGATGTGACACAGAGCAGCTGAGAAACTGAATTTTAAATTTTATTTCATTTTAATGAACAGATTTACATAGTCACCTGCAGTTATGGGCTACTGTACTTGACAGGACAGTATTAGAACAAGCTCAAGGACATGATGGTCTGGCAGTGAAGAAGGAAGGTTAACAGTTAATCAACTAAAACTTTGACTTTCATTTTTCCAATATATCCTGTTACCAGTATTGCCAGCACTTAGGTTTAGCTGAATGTTCACTCAAAATAGCTACTTACAGTAGTTTATAGGTAAATTGTCTTAGTTTTGACTTCATTATGGCATCAACTTTGACCTAATTAATTTAGATACCAGCTTGACAAAAGCAGGTTGAGATTATAATTTTGGATTATTTCTTGGAGGCAGATTTTTAAATTTAAGATAATGTGTCAAAATATTTCTAGAAATCAGGGGATTCAGAGTTTGTTTCAGAGTTAAGGACCACACGACCCTGTCTCTATCCACCTAGTTACCCACATATAACACTGTTCACTCAGCTAGAACGTCCTTTCCTTCCCACTTCCCCAGCCCACTCCATTCACAAATTTGAAACCTCCTCAGGCTCCAACGCTCAGGACAAATGCTATCAAAACCTTTCCTGATTCCCCCAAATGGAAGTAACCCCTCCTGTGCTTGGGCTTCCATCCCTGTGGGGACAAGCCTCCCACGTCATTCGTCATTGTTCATCTTATTCCTTTACAATGAACCAGACTCCTTCCAAAGATTATCTGCTGGGAGGGAGCAAAAAGGTGTCCAGGAGCTGATTCTAGGATCCTGGAAATTCATATCCACCAGCTCCCACTATCCTTTCCCTTGGTGGTGTTGAATTTTTAACCTCCAGTGCTTGACTTTGAACCCTCACTCCTGGTTTATCTGCCCTGGCCCTCTCTCTTCTCCAAGGCCGATGACCTGGTTGTCCCCAACCCACCTGGATGGCACCGTTGGTAGGAGGTTCTGGCCCTGGCCCCCCATCACATTCACTCTTGTTGGGGGAAAGGGGCAGCGTCCATGCCTTGCCAGGCTTCTGTCACCAGGGAAGAAGGATCAGACAAGCCTATAACTTGTACTCTTTTTATACTTTCTCTCCTCCATTATAAGCTCCCAGAGGACAGACCCTGTTTCTTTTTCGGCTTTAGGTCTCTAGTGTACAGTCTAGCTTCATATGCACAGAGCAGTCCTCAATATTGATGGAGGCGAGGTATGAATGAGAGAAAAAAATGATCATGTATATGACTCTTAAGAAACTTGAATCAGGCAAACTAGAAGAAACTCAATGGTCTTCCTGTAATGAAACTTTTGTTCTCTTAAACATAACACTAATATCTTGTGCTTAAAATTTTAGATATAACTAGATTTAACCTAAAACTGTTTTCCTATAGTTCCCAAGAGATGACAGCTGCAGCACAATAAAATAGTGCTGTTTTTAGGGCATGGTTCTGGGGGTTGAAGGGCTGCTGGTGGCTCAGAGCTGGACTATCTTCATTCTCTCTCCTTGCCCTGTGAACTCTCTCTCTTTGGAAGGAAATATGTCCCCAATGTTGAGTACACAGAAAGATCTGTATGTGAATCCCAGATCCTCTGCTTAATTGTCAAGTGACCCAGGATTAGATGCTTAACCTAAATCTCTGTTTCTTGATCTCACAGCACTATTGTATAGAATGAGATCGTATGGTAACATGCTTGGCACAGAGCCTGTAAGAGCAAGCATTTAATTACCTATAGCAGCTATCATCATCATCATCATCATCAACTTCAAGATGGCAGATTATCTATTAGTGACTCAAGGACCCCACCTCCAGTATCCACACCTTTGTACTGCCTCCTCCTCATCTCCTTGGCTTAGCCATGGGACTCACTTTGGCCAATATGACATTATCAAGTGTGATGTAAGGCAAAGCTTGATAAGCACTTGCACACCGGGGCTTGTTTTTCTGGAATGCTCCCTTTATGGATCTTGTTACCACACAAGAAGTTCAGGCTATTGAATTAGAGGCCATATATAGAGAGGCCCTGAAGAATGAGAGGCCATCATGGATGCTCCAGTCCATGCCAAGCTTACAGCTGAGTACAGTTGCACAAGTGATCCCAACTGACCACATGGGGCAGAGGTGAACCATCCCCACTGACTCCTGGCCAAGTTTAGAATCAGGCATAAATAAATGATTATGTTTCAAGCCATTGCATTTTTGGATAGTTTGTTACATAGCAATAGATAACTAAATAACAGGGACCGGATGCAATCTACAGCCACAGAGTAAAGTAAAACCCTCTGGTCTGTCATTTAATAACATATTCTTAACCAATTAGCTAGCGATCCCCAGGCAGTAAACCACCACACAAGGTAAAAAGCAGAATTTATGCTTTCCATTCTATTCTCACTCCAAGGTAACTCAAAGTAAAACGTACAGATAAAATAGTTTAAATGAATCCAAACCTGAAATGAGTATTCTGCGTTTATCTTGTTAAATTTCCCCTTCCCTTACCCCAGAAAGCCCTGCCTTCACCCCCAGAGTATCTACACCACTTCTCTCATCCACAACACAACTAAGATGGGCTGCTTGCCCCTTGCTTCCTCTGCCATCTGTGATGGCTGGGAAAATCTCTTCCATTTCTGAACTTGTCAGAATTCTCTAATTTGCCTCAAGGGGGTAGTATATATTACTAACCTCATTACGTAAGGGGAGATTTTCTTCTCTATCAAGTCTAGACTTAACATTGCTGTGTAATACGCTTTGGGTATGTTTCAACAGGTAACAGTGGCAGAGGGAAGAGCTGGGTTCTACTCCTATTGCCATTGACTGGCTGTGGGACCTGGGGCAAAATTCTCTCCCTTTCTGGGTTACAAATACTCTGCTAATTAAGTAAGGAGGAGGAACAGTTCAGAGGCTCTTGACCTAAGTCCACGGATGGGCAAAATTGTGTGTGTGAGTGAACACGTGCAAGTGTATTTTTATATAGGGAGGACATTTAGAGCACATGTCAGATTCTCAAAGGGGTTTGTGGTACAGAAAAGATAAAGAAACCCTGGGTTAGATGAGCTTCCAGTTCCTACCTCCACATGGCGGTCTTCCACCTGACATTTAAGGAGAAATATTAGGTCATGAAATTCAGCTTGTCTCTTGCTCTTTTATTTTTTTCCCCTAGCCACCTTTGTTAACACTGAAATGTATGAAAGCAGGGAAACTCAATCTATTTGGCTTGTGAAGCTGGTGTGTCTGAAGTCAGTGAACATTGCCCTGGATCCGGAAACAAAGCCCCAGCTCCTGCCACACATCAGCGGGTATTGTCTGTTGCAATCAGACTCCTATTCAAGCTCTCAAGCCAAAAGGAAGACATTTCCAAATCAGATCCTCAATTGCCTATACAGTTGGAATTCTCAAATCTGAATCCACTGTTACCTAATGTTTTTGACTCTGTGCCCTTTCCTTTCCCTGACCACGGCTGAAGCAGAAAGAAGAGTAAGCAAGGGTCTTGACCCTGATCCAGTCTGCCTGAGTTCAAAATCCAAGCGCTACCCCTTGGTGGCTATTTAACCTAGAGGAAGGCATTAAGCTGCCTGTTTCCTCCTCAGTAAATAGAGGTGATAGTACCTATCCTGCAGAGTGATTAAATCAGAGAATCTGTGGAAGAGGCTTAGCATATAGTAAATGCCCAATAAATATTAACCAGTATTATTACTAGGGTTTTTCATTTATAAAAGTGATAGAGTAATAATTATCATGCAATCTGCCTTCCGGGGATATTTGTTTAAAGGGTCTTTGGTGCCCTAAAAAAAAGGCAAACCTCACAGGCTAAATGTCCCTCATTTCTTACACCTCCTAGGCCCAAACCAGGCTCCAGTTAAGATCTTCTGGGCTCATCATAGAGCATGTTTCCAAGACCCAAAGGCACCTGCTGGAGTCCAGCTGTGAAGGCACCTGGGGGCCAGCTGTGAAAGCGCCTGGGGGCCACCTGCTTACTTGCTGTGCTGGAGGTACTGTCTGTTTTCCAGTCTCCTCGTCTTAGCTCTGTCCTTGGGGGAAAGATGCTTTTCCTGGGGCCACTTTCATAGACTCCATACTCCACTTTCCCAGGTAGGTGCTGTGAGTGCCGAATTGGGACTGTGATCTCCAAGTCTGGAATTAGAGAGAAAGGGATCAGCTTTAAGGAACCGGGATGCCAGTTACCAAACTGTGAAGCTGCTTCCTCTCTACCCGCCTCCTTCCCCTGAACCTGGAGGGGAGAGGAAGGAGAGGAGGGGAAGAGAGGACGGGGCGGGGGGGGAGGGTGGGGACCCTGCCCAATTCAGCACCGAAGCTCCGCAGAACCATGCGTGGCAATCACTGACAGAAGGTTGGCTAGAGGAATGCTGGAAAGGGGAGAGAAGTGCTTTTGCATCAGGTGACAGAAAGAATGTGCAATTAGGGAAAGGTTGGTGGCTCAGACTGTAAAGAATTCATCTGCTGTGCAGCAGACTGGGGTTCAATCCCTGGGTCAGGAAGGTGCCCTGGAGAAGGGAATGGCCACCCACTCCAGTATTCTTGCCTGGAGAATTTAATGGACAGAGGAGCCTGGCGGGCTATAGTCCATGGGGTTGCAAAGAGTCAGACACGACTGAGAGACTAACACGTTCGTGGGTGCCCCAGCTCTGCCACTCGCCAACTGTGGAACTTGAGTTAGTCAACCAACCCTTCTGATTTCTTCCTTTTCTAAGGAGTGGTTACGAATGCCATTGATTGTAATACTAGGTTATCCTGCATGTCATGCATAGTTCCAAGAGCCTCCATACTCTTAGCTTCTTCAGTCCTCCAACACCCGTGAAATAAATTGTCAGCATGCTCAATAGAAACTAAGGTATAGAGATGTGAAGTAGCATGTCCCAAGTCCCTGTCAAGCAGCCGGTAAGTGAGATAGCTGGAATGTGAACCCAGGCTCCAAAGTCCAGGCCCTTAAGGACTCAGACTGCCTCCCATATGGAGGGTGGGTGGTCCACAATGACAGTAATGATCCAGAGAATTCATGGCAAGAGGTCCATAAGGTCCAAAAAGATTTTGTGACTTGCAAGGCTGATCAGTGGTTTGAGACCACACAGATTCAGCAAGATAATTCCTTTGTCCTGCAAAGCGTTAACCTGGCCTCTTCACTGGCTTAGCCAGACCAGTGACTGGTCTTTCTTCCCCACCCCCACCCCCCGCCACCCCCCCTGGGGATTTCCACCCCTGGTTGCTATGAGCAGAGAACAACTCCAGCTGACAAGTAGAACAAAGTATCTGTGGGTGCCCAACCCAGCTTCCTCCCCAGGGAAGTGTGAAAGCCAGCTGAGCTCCTGTCACAGCGCTCCCCATGAGGCCCCAGACCTTCCCAAGTCTGGGGCAGAGACTCTAGGAAGAGGTATAAGCGTGGGTGGGCTTTTGGGTATGTGTGCCTTTCATCTCAAGGAACTACTTCTTCCTCTGCCTTCCCTCTGCTAGGGAGCAGGTGTGGCAGGAAGTTTAGGGAGGTGGCTCCTGCCAAAGCCAGAGGTCTGCCAAGAAAGGTGAACGTGTAAACTATCACAGCAGGGAAGAGCGGGGGTGAGGATGGGGTGGATGGTGAATGTTCAACATTCTGCATGGAGAGTATTAAAACAGTGGATTGCTGGCTTGCATGGGCTCGAACTTGCCTCATTCTAGAGACCTTGATCCCAAGGGTAGTGTATGGTCCTAGCTTTCCAGACCTCTGTATAACACAGATCTTTTTCACATCCTTAGCCTCTTTTGGTTATAACTGAGCAGTGGAAGCACCCACCCGCTTGGGTGCCCAAGCTTGGAAATGTGTGGGCAGAGACTAGTCAGTGAACCCACACATGGGTGTGAACCCACAGTGTCTCAGAGCCCAAATAAGTAACACATTTTTCCCCCTCAGCTTTGACTGAGGTTTTTAATGACAATCTTTTCAAGGTAAATTCGTGACTGCTTAATTCACTTCAATGAATCAGTTTTCAGCTCACAACCAGTTCAAGGAAAGGTAAGTAAGATACGGAGGAAAAAAGTTGGGAGTCAAAGTTCAAAAAAATCAAGAAGAACCAGGTTAAATGTCCACAAAATCCTGATATTCTTTGAACAGAGGAACAGTGTCAGGAAAAATAATTATCATCACTATACTGGGAAGCACTTTTCCCAGAGTGCATTCACATGTGCTAATATTCCTCCTCTGAACTTTGCTACGCTGGTAAGTGGACTTTTCTGGTGGTTCAGTGGTAAAGAACTCTCCTGCCAATGCAGGAGATGCGGGTTTGATGCCTGGGTCAGGAAGATCCCCTGGAGAAGGAAATGGCAAACCCACTCCAATATTCTTGCCTGGGAAATCCCACGGACAGAGGAGCCTGGCAAGCTACAGTCCATGGGGTCACAAAGAGTTAGACACAATTTAGTGACTAAACAACAACAACTCTGTTAAGCAGATAAACTCGGTGTGACCACAGATGGGGAAACTGAGGCATGAAGTGGTTAATGGAAAAGTCTTGGATCATGAAATGATATGGAGACAAAGCTGGGGTCAGAACCCAGGCTTCCTGGGACCCTGCCTGCTCCTCCAGGTCCCGCCCTGCACTGACCACAGACACACCCAGAACACAAATATTGGTATTCTTCTCTGTGGGGCCAGGGCATTCAGTAAGTCCTGAGCCAGCCAGCCCTCTTCTGACTTCCTACACTATCAGTGCTCTGCACTGTCTCAGTGAGAGCAAACCAACTTCCACGGCTGAGAACAGACTGGCAAGTTATGAACAGACTGTTACTTCTTAATCGTCCTTGGTCTTTTAACCCAAATTAAAGAAGAATCATCATTGTTTTTCTTTTCTAAGGCAAATGAAATTTCCAAATGAATAGAGTCAGTCCTTGAGTGGGGTGGCCTTCATTCCTGGAAAAGATTGTTCAAGCAGAAATGTCATTCATCAGCCCTAATTCTCCTATAGGTCAATGTTATCCTGTGTGGACAATTTTCAAATGTTTTTTTTTGTTGTTGTTTTGTTTATTGTAAAGCAGAATTCTTTCCTCTAAAGAAAACAGAAGCTCAAAATGGAAACAGATTTTTTTGTAAAGGAGTCACAATGGTTGAAGCAGAGTAAGGGGCCCCAAGTCCGGTCCCATTCTTAATCTACCCCCTACCCCATCCCTAACTGCCACCCTGTTCCTATCTGCTACCCTACAAGCATGGAGGCACCAGCCACAAATGACGCCTTTGCTTTGGCAGATGCTCTGATGCCTGGGGGCCTCGCCAGGTAGCGCAGGGTCCAGCTTCCACCTGCATGAGCTTTCTCTAGGAGCCAGATTCCAAACCCCCATCTCCCAGCAGGCCTCACCCAAAGACACAGGAGCTGGTGTCTAAATGCCCCATTGGAAAGATAACCATTTCAGAGTGTTCTCTGTTGACTCCTAGCATCTGTGCGGAGATGAAGCTGCAGTCTCCATGGTGCTAACTGCAGGCTGCTGGCCACCTTTTCTTCCTCTCTCACTTCCCCACCCCCTACCGTGCTCCCTAGGATTACCTCCCAAATCAGCTGTGGGTGTGTGTGCTTAGTCGCTAAGTTGTGTCCAACTCTTTGCAACCCCATGGGCTGTGGCCCAACAGGCTCCTTGGGGATTCTCCAGGCAAGAACACTGGAGTGGATTGCCATGCCCTCGTCCAGGGGATCTTCCCAATGGAGGGATAGAATCCAGGTCTCCCACATTGCAGGTGGATTCTTTACCGACTGAGCCACCAAGGAAGCCTCCACATGCCCTGCCAAATCACAGCTTTTTTGACACTACATATATTTAAAAGCTTGAAATGCTTCATTCAGTCAAGTCTTCTTCTTTTTTTTTTTTTCAGCCATGTTGTGCAGATTGTGGGATCTTAGTCCCCTGACCAGGGCTCAAACCCATGACCTTCTACAGTGGAAGCATGGAGTCCTAACCACTGGACCACCAGGGATGTCCCATGGTTCATGTGCTCTAGTTTTAAAAACCACCTCCACCCTCTTCCACCAGGTACCCTGCCGTCTGACCCTAGGATGAATACAGCTCTTGAACTAGATTTTCTTCCTCCTCTCCTTTGTCCTCTTCCCAACCAGAAGGCAGACAAGTATGAGTGTGGCTAGTGGCAGCACACATTTAAAACCTCGTCACCCAAGCAGGAGCCTGAGGATGACCCCGCTGACCTTCTGCCCACTCCTTGCCCAGGGATGGTGGTGCCACATGGGTAGCACCTGGGGAAAGGAGGGTCAGGGGGAGCAGAGGGTTCTCAGTGCACACAACCGGAATCCATGGCCCTGATATTGGACCTCCACTACACATGGCAGGAGCTCTGTTGCACCTGAGATCCGGGCTTCCAAAGCAGCATGTGGTGTGGACACTGATGACACAGTAGACCTGCTTGAACCAGATACTGACGCTACATGAATGGGACTTTCTCCTTTCTCTGCTCAGAGAAACATGTCTTCCTAAATGACAAGGGGAGAGTCAGGTGCCTGGGAGAAAGCATTATCGTCCTCTTTCATGGGAGGAGGGAATCATACAGAGTTCAAGCCTTCCTTTCTTTCATTTGCTGACATGCCTTATGTGCCAGCCAGGTACTAGATTTACAGAATTAACAAGACAAAGTTGTTCCAAAACACCTTACAGCCTACTGGGGGACCCAGATCTATAAAGAGGGTGACAGGTGCTGGGCAAGTGGTCTGCCCATTCAGGCCCCAGCAGAAAAGAGAGTCAAGGAAAACAGACCACAGCAAAGTCCCCCAGTGTGCAGCAGCCCCGGGAAGCCACATACCTGTCTGCTTTCCTGATTTTTGCTTCTCTCTCTGTCTTCGGGTGATGCTATCTCTTAGTCGTTTGAGATTTTCCTGGAAAAATATAGTTTGTTTTTAAAAATATACACCAGAATTATACCCTCTAGGCATTAGAGATTCTTTCTGATTTTATGACATTTGCAAGATATATCACATTGCAATAACATTTCCAACATGCAAATGAGGCTGAGTGCATTTGTAATCAGCTCCCAGAGAAATTCAAGTCCTCTTAGAAGCTATGCCTGAAGAGAAGACGTCTTGTCCGCAACAAAGGGTCTCCCCTCCTCTCTGGTTCCCAGTTCCTTCCCAGTTTCATAACCCACCCCCACCTTGTATGCCCCTTAGACAGGCCAATCTCCTACCTGCTTACAAGCTCTCCACCCTCATTCCCACCTCTGAGACCGTGTTCTCGCACATTCCCCTGACCTTGAGGGACACTGATTCCAAGATTCTGTTCCAAGTCTGGATCAAGGCCCACCTTCTAAACCACCTCCCCTGACACCAGACTGTCCCAGTCTTTAGTGATACCCATGCCCTGTGGCACTGGGTTATGATGCCTTGCCGTGTGTGTGTGTGTGTGTGTGTGTGTGTGTGTTTAGTCTCTTCAGAGGCACTGTGAGCTCTTAAAGGGCAAGAGACCAGCTCTTGCACCTTCCTGTAATCCTGCTGTTTAGGCTATCACAGTCATTCAATAAATGTTAAACAGACATGTGAGGAGGAATATTTGTTATAATTTTAGTTCATAAACAACAATCACCTTGAAGTTAAGTGTCTGAGCATACTAGGGAAATGCCCCAGGGACTAGCACTCAGAACATCTGGCTGGAGCAGAACGTCCCTGTGAGGTAGCCACAGAGGCAGAACAGAAAGACTGGCTGGGTTGTGACTGCAGCTGAGAGACAGCTTGGTCCAGGAAGCAGCAGGGAGACACTGGAAGTTGGGGGCTGGCCATAGCTTTAAGGTCGGGCAGAGAGGAGGGGGAAGGAGTTGGAGGTAAGGAGACCCACCTGAAGACGATGTGATAGGGCAGATGGAGGTGATGCAGGTCAGCATGAGGATGTGGCAGAGGGAGCGCAAAGACAGGAGCAGAGGCAAGAGGAAGAACGCACGGAGCAAGACCAAGCAAGACACACAGCTGGCTGGATGTGGGGGAGTGTGGAAAAGAGCCCAAGTGAGTCTGAAGTCTGGACATCAGCCTCTGGAAGGTAACAATAGGTGAACAGACACAGGGAGTCAGGACAGGGAAGAGGCCTCAAGGGACTGTGTGTTGTTGGATGTGCTGCAGGTCTAGGATACCTTGGGGGACACGCCCAGCTGGTGGCTGAAAAGATGTTACCAGAGACACAGATGCAAGAGTCACCTGAAGAGAGAAGGAGCTGAAGGGAAAGTGCCTGCTCACGAGAGGGGAGGAGGAGAGAGACAGAGGACGATGGGGACAATGGGGCGGCCCCTGGTATGGTCTTCGCACTGTCCAGTCCTTGGACTCCTTGGCTCTGTAAGTGCCAGGAAGCAATCAGAGCATGGAGGACTCTCAGCATTTACTATGTGCCAGGCACGCCAAGGGCGTCACAAGGTTTAGCCCTCTCCCTTCACACTTCAGAGATGGGAAAGCAGAGGTACAGAGGGGCTGTGGTCATCCAGTCCAAAGAGGAAGAGTAAGGCTGAACTCAGGCTGCCTGGCTCTGGAGCCTGGCTACCCCTGATGACCATGCTGCATGGCACCAACTTGGCAAGGACTCAGAAGATCAGGGTTTGGCCAAGACCAGCCCGTTCCCAGCAGTACTGCAGCCTCCCTGGGTCTCCTGGGTGAGGAGGGGCCTGGGTTTCTGCATCCAGACCCCCAGAGGGAGGGAGACAGGCTGGGGGAGAGGGTGACCCTGCTTTAGGAGCACTCAGAGGGCAGACACAGCGTTGAGAAGGGGGCACAGGCTCTGAAATGAGAAAGGTTTCCTTTGAAGCCTGACTCTGCCTCCCCACCTCTCTGAGCCTCAGTTTTCTGTAAAGTGAAGTGAAAGTGTTAGTAGCTCAGCTGTGTCTGACTCTTCGCGACCCTACAGACAGTAGCCAACCAGGCTCTTAGTCCACGGAATTCTCCAGGCAAGAATGGGTAGCCATTCTCTTCTCCAGGGGATCTTCCCTATCCAGGAAGTGAACCCAGGTCTCCTCCATTACAGGCAGATTCTTTATCGTCTGAGCCACCAGGGAAGCCCAATGACACTTATGTCCATGCCTGCTGTGAGGGGTGGAAGAGATTGGGTCCACTTAGCACTTGGCACAGTGCCACAGACTGTTGTCAGAGCTGGACAAATGCAGCTTTAGGACTCACATTCCCATGTGTCACTGTGTGGAGTTACATGTCCTCCTGTAACAGCAGGAGTCTCCTGACAGCCCAGCCCTCTGATCCCAGTT
This sequence comes from Muntiacus reevesi, assembly GCF_963930625.1. Lineage (NCBI taxonomy): Eukaryota > Metazoa > Chordata > Mammalia > Artiodactyla > Cervidae > Muntiacus > Muntiacus reevesi. The sequence goes on from NC_089250.1 coordinate 140,734,823, forward strand.
TCCTCTTGAGTGGTAACCACTGGGGTGGGTGTGAGGTCATCCTTTCCAGATCTTTGCATTGTGTGCATGTGTGCATGTTTGCACACAAACATGCCTACAGTTTGTGTGTGTGCATCTGTGTGTGGGGGTGAGGGGGGGCAGGAGGTGGGTGTGTATATATGAGAGTGTGTTTTAACTTGAGTGGTTTTATGTCAGTGACTTGCTTTGTTCACTTAAGCATAATTCTTGGGAGCTATCCAAGTTCTCTGAGTTCTAAAGTGTGATAGTTCTGTGGGAGTGTCGGCACTAGGAGTAGAGAGAAGGCCTCTGAAAAGCAAAAAGCTAGAAAGCAAAAGTATAGGGCCACATGCAGAGGGAAGTGGCAGGTATAGAACTGGGGGTTATAATTGAGTCTCAGTTCCTGATCTGGAGCCTTATGACAACAAGAAAGGCCAACCAGCTCTCGGCCAGGGAGCCATATGGTTACAGACAACAGCTGACAAATCCAAGTATGCTCTGACTCATCATGAGTCTCAAACAAACGTTCTCAGACCCAGCCCCGGGTGTGCCGTTATAGCAGCATACAGGACAGCCAGGGACTCAGCCCCTCTGTACTGTCTAGCGGAGAGACAGACACGAAACGAAGTCCATCCGGAGCCAGTTACCTGCTGGAAGCGGAAGGACTCTGACCGCCTCTTCTGGTTGAGCTGCCACTCTTTGAAGTGCAGCACGGCCTCATCCACATTGACGATGCCCAGCTTCACCTGCTCCTGGAGGGTAATGAGTTGCCGCTGGCCTGGTGTTTTCATCCCAGCAAAGGGATCATATATGCTCGACTGAGGTCTGTCCCTCCACGGTCTGACAGGTGGCTCTGGAAAGGAAAGAGAAACTCAGTTTCCAGGTTCCTCCACTGGAGAGAGCTGACCGGGTGAGTGGGGTTCATGATGCTGGCTGTGGGTTCAAGAGGACATGTCTCAGAAGAACAATCACATGTGGAATCAAGACAAAGGAGATGCTACATGGAATCAGAGAGAGGGAAGCAGCTAATAATTTCAAAGCCTATGACACTAAAGTAGACAAGGTCACAACATTTTAGAAAGGTATAGCAACCAGGGGGCCTTCCCAGGTGCAGCTGGTGGTAAAGAACCCGCCTGCCAATACAGAGACATAAGAGATGTGGGTCCAATCGCTGGATGGGGAAGATTCTCTGGAGAAGGGCATGGCAACCCACTCCAGTATTCTTGTCTGGAGAATCCCATGGACAGAGGACCCTGGTGGGCTACAGTCCATGGGGTCATAGAAAGCTGGACACAACTGAATGACTTAGCACACATGTAGGCACGCAGCGTCCAGTAGATGAGTCAACATGAATTACTGAGAAGTCTTTAGACCAGCGTTTCTCAACCTTGGCACTATTGACATTTCAGACTAGGTAATTCTTGGTTGGGGTTGGCTGGCTGTACACTGTAGGATGTTTAACCTCATACCTGGCCTCTACCCACTTGATGATAATAGCATCTTCTTCCTGAGCTGCCACAGCAAAAAAATGTCCCAGGGCTTCCCTGGTGGTCCAGTGGTTAAGAATCTTCCTGCCAATGCAGGGGACACAGGTTCTGTCCCTGTTTTGGGAAGTTTCCACATACCACGGGACAACTAAGTCTATGCATCACAGCTACTGGGCCTGTGCTCTAGAGTCCAAGAGACACAGCTACTGAGCCCACATGCCCGAGAGTCCATGATTTGCAACAAGAGGAACCACCGCCAACGAGAAGCCCACACAAAAGTAGAGAGTGAGCCCCTGCTCACCACAACTGAAGAGAGCCAGGGCGCAGCAAGAAGACCCAGTGCAGCCCAAATAAATAAATAATCTTTTTAAAAAAAAGTCCCAGATGTTGCCAAATGGCAGGGTGGGGCGGTGCTGGCGAGTGGAGGAGAAATCACCCCGAATTGAGAACCACTGATTTAGACTAAAATCCTCCCAGAAGAGACTACACAGGAAAGGCTAACCAGGATGCTTCTCCCAGCACTTCTAACCCTCACCTATCCTGCCTGCCTCGAAGCAGCATAGGGCACAGTGATTGTGAACCAATAGGCGTGAAATGCCTGAGGAGACTGGAAGGCTAATGGAATCATGACCCAGGTCCAAAGTCACCAGGTAAAAATTAGGTGCTGGGTCCCAAGTGGGTCTCCTTGGGTTGTTCATGTGCCAACCTCCCTTCCACCTTAAAAATATAAAATTCTCTGCTTTAGATGTTCTAGGGAAGTATGACGCCAACTCCTCTCTCTCCAGGCTGTGTGGCTCCTCTAGGTTCTGTGGGGAGTGAGCTAGACTTGCGGAAGTGATGGAGCCAATGAAGCACGTGAAAACAACGTGACATTTCACTGCTCATTTCCTGTGGGGCTATCTTTGATTCTAAACTTCTCCAGGAGGACCCCATTTGGACATTGTGATTCAAGGAGGTGGCATGAAGGAAAAAGAGAGATGACTTCACCCAGTGGGTACTGAAAAAGCTTCAAAGAAACATATACATCATCCTTACCCATCATTCTTTGTCCACACACACTCACATACCTTTCTCCCAGGTTGCCCTATAATCTTTAATTATATTGGGAGATGGAGTGTGGGGACAAAATAAAAACGCACAAGTCAGTCAGTTCCAGTCTCCTACGACCAAAGTCTTTAGGGATGCTTTCCGTGTTTAGATGGTGTTGTGGCTCCTTTTCAAAAGAATCATCGATGGGATACTACTCAATGCCTCTGTTTAGCACAAGGAAATGAATCAAGAACAAAAGAGCACTTATCTCTTCAAACTTCCTTTAAAAAGCTTTCAAAAAAATGTCACCCAGTGGCAAACAAAATGTCTCAAATAAAAGTTGAATTAAAGTATACTTTAGCTAATACAGATAGCCTAGGTAAATAGCATGGTAGGGCTGGATCACTAGGGAAAGACCGGGTGCTGGGCTGCCCACTTTCATCCTGTTGGTATCAGTTTCGATGTCTAAATAGTATTTTAGTGTGCTGTTACAGACACTTTCTCGGGTACTAAAGTCATTGGTATGATCAATTTGTACAATGTTCTAAGTCACCTCAATCTCTTCTCCTTTCCCTTCACCTTCAGTTCAGTTCCCCTTCAGGTATTTCTTGAACCTCTGTTTTTCAAGGATAAGGAATGATTACACCTGGAAATCTCTGAAACATGAACGCTGCCACCACCAAGAAGTCCAGGTCCTAAGAAAGAAAGCTGAAGACATCTGCTTACCTTTCTTGATGCTCTCTGAGGTAACATAGAAATTCCCAGGCCTCTCTTGACTTTTTTCTGCAAAAACTATGAGAAAAAGAGTATTCTAAGTAAAGCCAAATAGTACCTCTTTCTAAGAAGCTTTATAATATTTTATACATTTAGCAGAAAAATTACCAAAATCTTGTCCAAAATCAATAGTAATGGATCACAACTTGGACCACTGTACACAGTTCTAAAAATCAAAATTCTAGAAAGTGAAGTGTTAGTTGCTCAGTTGCGTCTGACTCTTTGTGACCCTGTGGACTGTAGCCCACCAGGCTCCTCAAATATTGGAATGAGTTGCTATTCCCTTCTCCAGGAGATCTTCCCGACCCAGGGATTAAACCTGAGTCTCCTGCATTGCAGGCAGATTCTTTACCACTGAGCCACCAGATAAGCCCCTTTAAAGGAGGCAACCAAAGAATGGAAGTTCTAGGGATTACAACATGAAGACAGATCAAACAGACAAGGTCTCAAACCAGAAAGACAAAGTCAGCCAGAGGACACCATCGGCATTTATGAGATCATTAAAGAAAAGGATAAAGTGAACAAGGATGTGTGCTGGATCCTTGAATATTTGAAGCAAGCCATGGAACACCCCAAAGTTTGAGAAGAAAAGGAAGTGCCACTTAACATGTCAACAAGTGCCATAGGACAGAACTCAGAGCAGTGGGACATGTAAAACGTGTGCAAGGCTCCAAAGTGACTTAGATGATGTCACTCATGCATGAGGAATCCATAAAGGCTCGTAGGGAACACTAGGAAGTGATAGGCATTCACTCAGTGGTAGGATTAACAAGGGATTAAGGCTCCTTGGGCTCTGCACATGACTCCCTGCATTTAAAGCCTGGGTCTACCATTTATGAGCCACATGATCTAAGGCAAGAGGCATGAACTCTTCTTGTCTCAGTTTTCTGATCTGTAGAATGAGGATGATATTGTACCCTTGGCTATGGGTTGTTGTGGGGATTATATGAGTTAATATATGGAAAGTGCTTAGAACAGTGCCTGGCATGTGTAAGCACTTCATGTTAGCTTTTATTATCATTGTGTGCATGCTCAGTCACATCAGTTGTGTCTGACTCTTTGCAGCCCCATGGACTGTAGCCCACCAGGCTCCTCTGGAATTATTTAGGCAAGAATACTGGAGTGGGTTGGCATTTCCTTCTCCAGGAAATCTTTCCAACCCAGGGATCAAGCCTGCTTCTCCTGTGTCTCCTGCATTGCAGGCAGATTCTTTACCCTCTGAGCTACCTGGGAAGCCCTTTATTATCATTATTCATATCTAAACCTTGAGATTGATGCCAATAGGACAGAAATCCCAATAAGAGATAGGATGTCTGTATAAGGCTTTATTTGAAAAGACCCTGATGCTGGGAAAGATTGAGTGCAGGAAGAGAAGGGGACAACAGAGGATGAGATGGTTGGAAGGCATCACCGACTCAATGGACGGGTTTAGGTAGACTACAGTAGTTGGTGATGGATAGGGAGGCCTGGTGTGCTGCGGTTCATGGAGTTGCAAAGAGTTGGACACGACTGAGCAACTGAACTGAACTCCCATGGATTATCTCATCTGACCTTCACAATAAGGTTCTGACAGAGTATATTACTAGGCATAAATCTATACATATATTATTATGATATGTACTTTGTGGGTGAGGAAACTAAAACTAAAGAGGGCGAAATGATTTACCCAATGTCTCATTTTGTAGAATTGAAAAATGCAAGGAGCTGAGACTTGAACCCAGAGGTTCTGGCCTCCTAACCATTGCCCTTTTGTCATCTCCTGCCTCTCTTCTTTCCTTTGCTCTCCACAATGTCCTAGCAAGTCCTCCAGGGCTCTTTAGGAATTGCCTGTGCCCCTTCTAACTGAACTCCCACAATGAGCCAGACCATCATGGCAAACCATGAGGACTGAGGGCACTAGACAACATGTAAACTCCTTCTACCGCATTCCTACCCAACTTCGGATTGCTGGATTTAACAAACCAAAACAAAGACTGAAAAAAGAGTGCTGCTTTTCTGGAATTCATACTTAATGAGGTATGGTTGTATTTTATTTGACAACCACAGCCCTCTGGTTGAGGGCTATCTTCCCAGTTTATAATCTTTTGCCATACCTTCCACAACCTGTTATACTATTAAACATGAAATGGAGATTAAGTGCACAGATCTGGCAATTCTTATACTCTTAGAGTACTTGTAATCATATTAATAAAATCAAGTTCTGAAAGAGAGTGAAACTTACAATGCTATGAGCATCTAATGTCCCACAGGTCATTGTGAAGAACTCAAAACTCAATTATCATCAACTTTTATCAATATAGGTAGGTAGGTAGATAGCCTAGCATTGTAACTGAAAACCAAGGTTGTAGAGAGACTCCCTGAATTCAAATCCTAGCTCTGCTACATGGTTATCAAACAACCTCTGTAAGTCTCCATTTTTCTCATCTGTAAAATGGAAATGATAATGGCCTGTACCTAATAGATTATTATGACATATTCCAAATAAAGCACTCAGTAGATTTCAATAAATGTTAAATATTGAAAATTAATAATAATAATAATAGTTTCAGGAGATAACAATTACCAGGGATCTTGCTATTTGGAGTTGAGAGACATCTTATTTATCTCTATCTTCCCATTATGTGCCAATTCCTGCAGGAAGGCCAGAACTGAATCTGACCACTGCCCCTAGTCTAGTTCCAGAATCTGCCCCAAACTCTGACCCTGTCTCCGGGGACTGGTTGGAGACCACTCAGGAGGGAATACTCTCTGAGCAATAATTCAGGAGGTAGAGGATCCAGGGAATTCCTGCTGAGAGGCCCTGAAGACCCCACGGGGCATCATTCCCTGCCACACTTGCCTTTAGAAATGTATGATTCATTGTCAGATAGCTGGTGAGTGGCAGATGCGCTGGCCTCTGGTCTGGGCACTGGAACAGGGGGCCTGTTGGTCAAGTCCACTGAAAAGGCCTCATCATCATCCACTGTGTGATATACATCTTCTTCCTGACCAAGATGGTCTTTCTCCAAATTGGACATTCCCATGCTATTGCCTAGAAACAGAGAGAAAGGTGACTAAAACAATTGTCAAACCCTGGGATGCCCAACTTCTGCAACCAGCTGCCCTGGATCCCAGCCCTGCCCATCAGTAAACTGATAGCCTCTGCATTAGGTAGGGCCTGGCAGCCAACCAGGCCAGGGACCAGCCCCACCTACCAGCACCTCCACAGTAGCTGGCCCTGCCACAACAGAAAGGCCCATGTAGCCCAAGTAGAAGGCACAACTAGAGTATATAGCTCTGGAGACCAGAAGCGTGTATGCTACTGGGCCCCATAGATATCTGCTATATAAGGCCACTTCTCTCAGACTGGGAAACATTTCCAAGCTACCAAATGCACAAAAATTAAAAGAGAGAATTCTTCAAAATGAGGGGCAGGGAAATAATGCCAAACAAAGGAACAAGAAAACCCCCAGAAGAAGATTAGAAAAGGTAGATTTTAAAACAAAGACTGTAGATGCCCATCAGCAGACGAATGGATAAGGAAGCTGTGGTACATATACACCATGGAATATTACTCAGCCATTAAAAAGAATTCATTTGAATCAGTTCTAATGAGATGGATGAAACTGGAGCCCATTATACAGAGTGAGGTAAGCCAGAAAGATAAAGAACATTACAGTATACTAACACATATATATGGAATTTAGAAAGATGATAATGATAACCCTATATGCAAAACAGAAAAAGAGACACAGAAGTACAGAACAGACTTTTGAACTCTGTGGGAGAAGGTGAGGGTGGGATGTTTCGAAAGAACAGCATGTATATTATCTATGGTGAAACAGATCACCAGCCCAGGTGGGATGCATGAGTCAAGTGCTCGGGCCTGGTGCACTGGGAAGACCCAGAGGAATCGGGTGGAGAGGGAGGTGGGAGGGGGGATCGGGATGGGGAATACGTGTAACTCTATGGCTGATTCATGTCAATGTATGACAAAACCCACTGAAATGTTGTGAAGTAATTAGCCTCCAACTAATAAAATAAAAAAAAAAAAAAAAAAACAAAGACTGTAACAATAGACAAAGATAGACGGCATATAATGATAAAGAGAACAATCCAATAAGAAGATATAACAACTAAAAGTATATATGCATCTAACATAGGAGCACTAAATACATACAGAAAATATTACCAGCATATGGAAAAACTGACAGTAATACAATAATATAGTACAATAATAGGAGGCTTTAACATATCACTTACATCAACAGATACATCATCTAGTCAAAAATTCAGTAAGGAAACACTGGCTGTAAATGACATATTAGACCAGATAGACTTAATAGATATATAAAGATCCATACAGTTAAATCTATAGTTTTTCCAGTAGTCATGTATTGATGTGAGAGTTGGACTATAAAGAAAGCTGAGTGCCAAAGAAATGATGCTTTTGTGTTGGAGAAGACTCTTGAGAGTCCCTTGGACTACAAAGAGATCAAACCTGTCAATCCTAAAGGAAATCAGTCCTGAATTTTTATTGGAAGGACTGATGCTGAAGCTGAAGCTCCAATATTTGGGCCACCTGATGCAAAGAACTGACTTATTAGAAAAGAACCTGATGCTGGAAAAGATCGAAAGCAGGAGAAAGGGACGGCAGAGAATGAGATGGTTAGATGGCATCACCGACTCAATGGACGTGAGTTTGAGCAAGCTCCAGAAGTTGGTGATGGACAGGGAAGCCTAGCATGCTGCAGTCCATGGGGTCACAAAGAATCAGACATGGCTGAGCAACTGAACTAACTGACTGACTGACTGGTAGAACACTGAATCCAAAAGGAGCAGAATACACACTTTTTTCAAGCACACATGGACTATTCCCCAGGGTAGATCACATGAGAGGCCACAGAGCTAGCCTCAATAAATTTAAAAAGATTTAAATTGTATCAAGTATCTTCCAAACTACAACAAGATGAAACCAGAAATCAACTACAAGAAAAACTGCAAAAAAAAAAAAGAAACAAAAAAACATGGAGGCTAAACAATATTCTACTAAACAACCAATGGGTCACTGAAGAAATCAAAGAGGAAATAAAAAATACCTGGAGACAAATGAAAATGGAAACACAATAATCCAAAATCTAGAAGACATATCAAAAGCAGTTCTAACAGGGAGCTTCAGGCCTACCTCAGGAGGCAAGAAAAGTCTCAAATAAACAACTTAACCTTATACCTAAAGGAATTAGAAAAAGAACAACAAAGCCTAAAGTTAGTAGAGGGAAAGAAACAATAAAGATCAGAGCAAAAATAAGTAAAATAGAGACTGATAAGTATTTAGCCAGACTCATCAAGAAACAAAGAAAGAAGTCCCAAATAAACAAAATCAGAAATGAAACCAGAGAAGTTACAACTGACATCACAGAAATACAAAGGATCACAAGAGATTACTACAAACAATTACATGGACAATAAAATGGACAATCTAGAAGAAATGGATAAATTCCTAGAAACATACAATCTTCCCAGACTTAATCAGGAAGAAATTGAAAACATGAACAGACCAATTATCAAGAATGAAACTGAAGCAGTAACTTTACAAATTTGCAAGAAACAAAAGCCCAGAACCAGACAGATTATAAGTAAATTCTAGAAAACATTTAAAGAAGAGTTCACATCAAAAATTTGCAGAGGAAGGAATGCTTCTGAATTCATCTGTGAGGCCAGCATCACACTGACACCTAAAGTAGACAAAGACACCATGAAAAAGAAAATTATGGCCAATATCCTTGATGAACATAGATGTAAAATTGTCCTCAACAAAATATAAGCAAATGGAATTCAACAATGCACTAAAAGGATCATGCATCATGATGAAGTGGGATTTAATCCAAGGGATGCAAAAATGATTCAATATCTGAAAATCAGTGAATGTGATATGTCATATTAACAAATTAAAGAATAAAATTGTGTAATCATTTCAATGGATGCATAGAAAGCTTTTGACAAAATCCGACATCTATTTATAATTTTAAAAAACTCTCAACAGAATGCATACAGAGGGAACATAATTCAACATAATAAAGGCCATATCATATGGCTAACATCATACAAATGGTGAAAAGCTGAAAGCATTTCTGCTAAGATCAGGAACAAGACAATTTCATACAACATAGTATTGGAAGTCCCAGTCATAGTAATCACATAAGAAAAAGAAATAAAAGGAATCCAAATCAGAAAAGAAAAAGAAAAACTGTCACTGATTACAGATAACATGAGACTGTATATAGGAAATCCTAAAGATGCCAATAAAAAGTTATTAGAACTAGTAAATGAATTCAGTAAGGTTGCAGAATCCAAAATTAATATACAGAAATCTGTTGTGTTCACTAATAATGAACTGTAAGAAAGGGAAATTAAAATAATCCCATTAACAGCTGCATCAAAAAGAATAAATACCTAGGAATAAAATAAAATACCTAGGAATCAATCTAATCAAGGAGGTAAAAGATCTGTACTCTGAACACTATGACATTTATGAAGCTAATTGAAGACAACACAAATAAATGGAAAGATATACCACATTCATGGATTAGAAGAATTAATATTGCTAAAATGACCATATTCCCCAAGGTAATCTAATAGACTCAATGCAATCTCTATCAAAATACCAATGGCATTTTTCACAGAATCAGAACAAATAATTCTAAAATGTGTACAGAAACATAAAAGACCCCAAATAACCAAAGTAATCTTGAAAAAGAAGAAGAAAGCTGAAAGTATCATACTCCCTGATTTCAAACTCCATTACAAAGCTACAGTAATCAAAACAGTATAGTACTGGCATAAAAACAAACCACTGTAGACCAATGGGAAAGACTCAAAAGTCAAAAATAAACTCATGTTTATGTAACCAATTATTTATGACAAAGGAGCCAAGGATACAAAGGGAGGCAAAGACATCTCTTCATAAATAGTGGGGAAACTGGGCAATATATATATATATATATATGTATGTATATATATGTAAAATCACTATAAATAAAATCACTATACAATACAGCCTTGATTTAATGCAATCTTTAACGTATGTATGTCCCCATGCTGTCCTCCTTCACCAGAAATTAAAGTCTCTTGAGGGTATTGATCATATCATATTTTCCTTTGTGACCCTAGCCCAGCATCTAAAATAGTTCTTTGCTTATAGTAGGTACTCATGAAATTTTGGTCAAATAAAAATGAACCAGTGTATTTCAAAAGAGGTCTTGCTAAAGGCAACTTGTTTACGCAAAGTAGTAGCCTCACCAGTGGGAACTTCTGGCTTACTTGTAACAGGCTGATGGGGGAGCCCATGGGTCTTCTATCACACCATGTGCCATGTACATTTGTTGAGTGGAGCAACCCTCATAGGTAACCAGGCAATGTCTACATTTGTTTCTCTTTCCTTCTTTTTGCTTTCCTGCTCACTGATGCAACGTACCTTCTAAAAACTTGCGAATCATAGAGTCCTTAGTAGTCCGAGAGAAACCATCCCTGGGGATTGGATTAGATGTACTGGCCTGAAGCATCTCAACATCTAGAAGGAAAAGGAGACTAAGAATTGATATGTCCTTCTTCCACACATGCAAAGACATTTTATAAATGGATACATTGTTCAGCCAAAAAAGTTTGTTCAAGTTTTTTGTGTAACATTTTATGGAAAACTTGAACAAACTTTTTGGCCAATCCAATACAAGTTTTGACAAATTAAGAGATTCAAAAATTGATTAAACCATCCATCTATCCATCTAATCAACCATGCATCCATGGATCCATGCACACATGCATCCATTCAATTTACCTACTCAGCATGGCTACCTAGTAAGTATTGGGTATAAACGAAAACAATATTTACAATCTTCAGGCCCTTTCCTGGACCACAGGACTTAAAAGGTCATGCTCATTTGCATTTGATAGAATAGGCTTAATTTTTAAATATATAACTGTAGTCTTTTGCATGACAGAAAAATTAGAAGCAAAAACAACAAAGAATAGATAAATTGCAATTTATTTAAACTATGAACCATTTTGTTACAGTTAAAAGCATGTATTGGAGCTACTCTAGTACCATCTCATAAACATAACAACCAGAACTATTTTTAGGTCATCCATGTAATTGGTCATTTATAAGGAGGGAGTTCATAGACCTTTGATTTTTCACTATTAAGCATAAACCCATGGAGACCAAAACTATGTGAAAACTATTCAATTACTATAGCAGATTATACTTAAACCTGAGTAACCAGCTATAGCTGTTACTTTATGACTCTGAAGTATGCATTTTGGGAGCAAAATTGCAGCCTTGTGTTTAAAAGTAGAGCTTTGATATTATCAAGAGTTTGCATTCAGTAAGTCATACCATACAATTACTGGAGATTTGTTTCCTTAGGCAAAATATGTAATTTGAATACTATGCTTTGAGAAAAAAAATCATTTGAATTTAATCACTATACATAGATATACTGTTTCCTACTGCTTTAATCTTTGGGGATCAGTTAAATACAATCTGGTGAATCTGTATGAAAAATTTATATTTATATCACATTTCTCAAGAATGTTCACTGAAAAGAGGTCATGTTCATAAAATCATGTTAAGGATAATAAACTTCATATGACATAATTCTAGTTTTGAAACAAGATATTTGTATGTACATAGAAGAAAGCCTGGGAAAAAAATACATCAAAATGCATATAGCGACTATTTCAGAATTAGTATAGGTAGATCACGGACAGTTCAGATTGTGAACATTTTATTTTCTATTTTACACTTTTCTTTGTCTTCCAGATTATCCACAGTGGCTTGTGTTGCATTCATATATGAAGAAAACCCTATCAACACTTTAAAGTCTAGGTAATTATGATCAAGTCTGTACAATTAGATTCCCGAAGCAAAAATAATTTTAGGTTATTAAAAAATAAATTATGAAAAAAAATAAAATAAAATAAATTATGGCTCACCTGTCAATTACCAGGTTATTGATTTAATTATAAAAATACTGATTTTTAAACTTTCCAGTGAGCAGATATGACATTATTACATAGCATAGCTTTCACTCGACCTTATTTCAAACTTTGACAATCTTTTGATAATCAAAATATAAACTTTGTGACCATTAAACACGACACAATATTGAGTGAAAAAGTTGCAGACTGGTGTTTGTAGTATATAAAGTATTTTATATAAAACACTTTGCAGTATATATAGTAATTTATATAAATTTTAATACCTGTAAAATGATACTACATGTGGTTTACAAATTCATAAATATCTAATAAACATATGAAAAGTTGCTGACATGCTGGAAAGGATAAATGCTGAATTCATGGTAGTGGTTACCTCTGGGAGGGAGGGAAGACAATTAGGTGCCAGAAGGGGCTCATAGGGGGATATAATATGTAGTTAAAAAAAAAAAAAGATTTGAGGCAAAAGAAAAAAGAAATATATACTCTTGATGAATCTTTTTTCCAATTCCTTTCCTTTTTTCTACTTTTTCAGTTTAATATTTCTTGAAATAAATGTAGTAAAGACATTACATTGAATATAATCTACCTTGATACCCTCTAGTCCAAAAAGCCCTGTGATTCTAAATGGGAAACTGTTAACTCAGTAAACATCTTTGGTCAACACTGAATTCTATAAACTAAACTGTAGAGATTAAGGTAGCTGTACTGATCCTGAAACATACCTAGAAATATTTTAAAAATAAATCTCAGATAAGAACCCACAATCCATTTCTTAAAAACTGAAGAGGAGAGAAATTCTGCTTATTTGAGATTTCTATTTAAATTGCTTAACTGTGGTTTTATAGAACACTTTCCCCATGAAGTTAGAAAACAAGGGAAGAAAGACATACCTTACAGATGTGTCCTGCTGGTCACAGGGCCCTTCTCTACCCTCCCCACTCCTATCCCTACACCCCTTCACCCCTCAGCTGCCTGACCCTCACCCAGGCAACTTTTGAAATTCCTAACTCACAAAGCAATAGAACACAGAGGAAAAGACCCTGTTGGAAAGACTTGCTTGCATCAGACTTGCATAGAGATGAGGATGCGCTTATCATTGGGCTCTGTTACACCCAGTGCTGCATCCTCCAGGAATCGCAGCCCCCTCAGGCTCCGGCATCTCTAAGAATCTGATGCAGAGCAGCATCAGGACAGTTTTGATCACCAATAATCAAACCTCCCAGCCTGGCAACACCAGGGTGCAAACCTCACACGTATAATCGGTCACCCCCACTGACAGCAGTAAAAGAGTCACACATGGCCTAGCTATTTCACTAACAAAGTTCAGTTTGACAGAACTGATTCCCATATTCAAGACGTAGTTGGAAAAACTGAAGAAGCTACAAAGAGTTAGAAAAACAAAATGTAGAAGAAAAATGAAAGCAGACAGAGCATCCCTGGCTGGATCTCTCATACTTCTATAATAAGGATGAGGGCTTCTGTCCTGGTACTATGACCCCAATCTTAATGTGCTGAGTTTTTTGTGGGTTAAAGAAAGAAGTTAAGAAAGGAAATAGAGAAGAAAAGAATGAGCCCCAGTAATAAGACAGATCAACATCATGATCCCTTAATACAGTGCATGGAGGAGGATGAAATGTCATTGCTATGGTAGTCTTGCTCAAAACTTATAACCGCAGTCCATTCATAGAAAGCATCTAGCAAACCCAACTAAAGGGCATTCTACAAAATAACTGACTGGAGTTCTGCCAGAGTATCCGAGAGGAGGAATGACGGGGAACTGTCGTTATACATTGGAGGAGACTAAGGAGGACGACAGCAGACACTGCGGCTTCCTTTCTAGGAACAGTATCTAGTCTCACCTACAAACAGAAAATGAGCCTTGGGGAAAAACTAGTGAAATTTGAACAAGGTCTAGAGTTTAGTTGGTGGTATTGCACCAATGTTCATTTCACAGCTTTAGTAACCATGGTTATGTAAGATGTTACTATCTGAGAAATCTGGATGAAAGGCATACAGGAAGGGTAACATTTTTGCAACTTTTCTCAAAATCTAAAAGTAGTTCAAAAGTTTGTGTTTTTTTTTTTTTTTTTTTTAGGAGAAGAACAGAGAGGAGGGAAAGAGCTGAGAAAAGGAGAGGAAGAAATGCAAGCGTAAGCTCTAGGAATGACCTACACTGACCCCTTCTTGTCCACCTACACTATCAGGTCACCTTCCAGGAAGTCCTGTGAACCATGTATCCATGGGTACAATGAACGAGGCAGGGCTACCCGTGACAAACAGATCTTTTTATTCTATAGCCACGCCTTCACTGGTGGTTAAGAGCATGGTTTTGGAAGTAGACAAACTAGGATCAGATAAACATCAGTCCTGAGACATTTGTAGAATTATTTCTCTTCCTTGAGGCACTCTAGATGGATGGTGACAGATATGGGCATTTGGGTCGGAATGCGTAGGTTCCAATTTTGATTCTTCCACTTCTGACTGTAGGACTGCAACACCCCGGGCCAATTCACTTCTAGATCCAACTTTTTAGATCCAGCTGATCATTGGGACTTACAAGATGACCATGGGCTACGCTGGCGCCAACCTACTCAGAAGGTTGGAAGATACACACCAGCAGGACAGTACCAAGTCGCCTTCCTCAATCAGGGAGTCTCTGGCCAGTCTCGCAACTCTCATGCAAGGAGACCAGAGCCATATCAGGCAGGTGGAGGGGATGTCCTGGTGCCTCAGAGGAGCAGCATCTCGCAACTCCTGAGTTATATCAGCACCTCCTGAGGCACAGATTCCAAGGTCCCCGTAAGAGGCATCCAGAGATACTGCCTTCAGGGAAGCCCAAAGTATGGTGTCCTTTTCAAGTATTTATAGTTCACATGCAACTCCTTCTAGTTCCAGATGCAACTTGCCAACCAATTAAGGGTCATTTTTATCATAAGCAATGTTGCCTAGAGACATAATGGACATATGGCTCTTATCAGGTTACCAGGGTAACAGAGCGGAAGTCAATGAAGGTCAAATTCTCCTGGAGAAGGGAAATGAGAGCTGTTACATTAACTCTTTGCCCACTATTATCTTGGGCCAAGTTGTTTACATCCTCTCAGGCTCGTTTTCCTGTCTCTAAAATGGTGATAATAATGATACCTTGCAGGGCCCTGGGGGGCTCCTGGGCACAGAGCCTTTCTGTGTCCCAGTTTCATTGATTATAGGAAACAGTCTTCATTCAGCCTCCATGACCTTCCCAGAGTTCCAAAGGGTAGATTCAGGCAGTTGTTAATCAGGGAAGGGTGGACATGTGAGACCAGGGAGAAACAGTCAAGAGCACCTTGGAACAAGGTCGTGTTTCCCCATCAATGAATACACACAACATTATCTTTGAGCTATTCTGCAGACACTGAAATGCCTTCCAGGTGGGAGAAGTTATGGTATGCTGCCCATAAGCATGTAGACCCCAGGCCAGTTGACCCTGAAGGTTGACGATGCTAAGTAGGTTGACTCCTACTTAGCTCATCACCAACCTATCAGAAGAATGTTCACAAGCTGATCACCCCCACTTTTACTATAAAACTTCTCACTGTCTTCCCCAAGTTGGGAAACTCAGTTTTGAGGGCATCAACCCACTATGTCCTCTTTGGCCTGGCAAAGCAATAAAGCTATCCTTTTTTACTTCACCCAAAACTCTGTCTCTGAGATTTGATTTAGCACCGGTGTACAGAGAAGCTAAGCTTTCTGCATCAATAACAGTACATATCACATAGGTTTGTCATGAGTATTTTTTTTTTTTGCCACACGGTGGGGCACATAGGATCTTAGTTCCCTGACCTGGGATCAAACCCATGCCACCTGCAGTGAAAACATGAAGTGTTAACCACTGGACTGCATAAGTATCTTTGAATTGGCTATTCTGGTGGCTCAACGGTAAAGAATCTGCCTACCAATTCAACAGATGCAGGTTTGATTCCTGGGTCAGGAAGATCCCTGGAGAAGGAAAAAGCAACCCACTCCAGTATTCTTGCTTGGAAAATTCCATGGACAGAAGAGCCTGGTGGGCTATAGTCTATGGGGTCACAAAAGAGTCAGACATGATTTAGCGAGTAAACAACAACAAAACAAAACTATCTTTAAATTAGACAAGGAACAGCAGATGCACACTGGCCTCCACACCACTACTCCGTATTCAAGGTAAATATCTTTATTCAATCACTGCCTTCTTTGTGGCCTCAGGATCCTTCTCAACACAGCTTCCCAGGACCTCAACACCAGCTAACTGATGCGGAAATTATTTTTAAAACACTATTTGCCATAGCTGTATTAGGCAGTAAGTCCAAGTGGTAGCAGATACTACCTTTGTAAGAACAAAGAAAAGAAAAACCTCCTGGTTGTTTCAAGTTAATGACAGTTCAAACCCTCAGACTCTAAATTTGACAACCCATGTGTGCATACAACCCAAGCATACAGTAACACAAGAGTAACTGAAATACATAGAAAATTCCAGAAATGAATGGAGTCAGTTTCCAGACAGAAGATATTTTGAAAAGGACAGCAACAGCAACAGATCCTGCATCCCTGGATGCTCAGGCCTTGTACTTCAGATTCTAAGCATTTAACCTTCACCACTGGTCAGTTAAAAATAAACTGAAATGTGCTGAAACCTGCTGATCTAAGGAAAAAAATGCAGAAATCTAAGGAAAAAATTCTTTCATTTCATTGGGAAAAAAAAAGCAACCCAAAACAATAACAAGGAGATTCTGGGACCACAGTCTCCTTTTGGGAAAGCCAGCTGCAGAGTTATACTATGGTTTTTTACAGGAGTAAAAACCCGGAGAAACCATTCCTGGGAAGAAAGAAGCTGGAACAGATGAGTGAAGGCAGGCAGGCACTTAATTAAGGAACGAGTCAAGAGCAAAAATGAATTTTCAAAGATGCTCATGTGATACTCTTCCTGGGACATAAATCTAGATTGCTTAGCTGCAGTGGAAACTCCATTCAGATTATGTGCTACTAATTTAATAGAAAACCTAATCTGAGTATATAATACAGTAAAATATCAGATACTGAGTGACTGTTCTTCTGGAAAAGCTCTCAAACACTGAAAGCAGGCCAAAAGCTTTTTATTTTCAGCAAGTGCTATTGTGAATAGAAAAGAGGCTTAGAGCAAGGAGCAGCATGGTGAAACATTTGAAAAACAAACAAACAAACTTGAAACCTGATTGGTTCTATTTGCACACAGGTAGAAGGATGGCTATGATTGACCATGTCAACAGGAAAATCCAACCTTCCTCCACCCTCATGGAGAAGTGAGGGGAAGGTGAGAGAGAGACAGTGACAGAGAGGCAGAAACAGGGACAGAGAGACAGAGATAGTCACACACATGCAGACGTGGGAGTCAGAGGAGGGGAGAAGGAGAAGGAGAGAGACAATGAGACAGAGAGGAGGAGGGAGTTGTGGAGGGGAGAGAGAGAGATAGAGACACACGGACAGAAAGAGGAGAACTGTAGTCTGAAATCAGAGAGAATGAGAGGTGATTTGCAATGACAAAGAAGAGGCTAATATGAAAGGGTTAGGAGAAGCAGCATGCCAAGTTCTGTGAATTTCTCAGCAGACAAGCAGGGCCTCAATGCGGTTGCTCCTAGTGAGCACACAGACCCTCTGCCTTGCAGGAAGGAATTCACAGGTCAGTTTCCTGGTGGGGTGCAGTGAGTACCACGACTTGCTAAGATCCATTCTACTAGCTACCCTCTCGAGGGCCTCGTGTCATTTTCCCCTGCAGCACTGTCAGTTTGTAGTTGTATATTCAGTTATGCAGTCTCTTTGTTTAATATCCAGCTCTCCCACTAGAAGGGAAGTGCTAGAAGGCAGGGACCATGCTGGCTTATTTGCTGACTCCTTATCACCTGGTGCGGTGACTTAAACACTTGAGTGGATTGATAAATGTTGAATGAATGTGAGAGTGAACAGACTAGTGAAGAAGAAGCAAATGAATACATGGCTATGGAGGTCTTCGGGCTTTGGGAAGAGATCTGGGCATTTTCCAAGCTGAGAAAAGAGAAGGGCAACGCAGGCAGCAGGACCAGCATGGGCGGGGATGGATGGAGACACAGCAAAAAAAAATGGGCAGCCGGGAGCAGCCACAGATGTCCCACCTTTGGGGGCATCTCACAGATGTCTCACTACCACCTATCGGAGAGGTGAGGTCCTTGCATTGTAATGTCAACAAGTAATTTCACACCACAACATCTAGGATGACTTCTTATTTTCTGGAAACTCTCAAAGTCAAGAAATAATCAAACGTCTGTGGTGCAGGGCCTGTGGAGCAGGGCCTGTGGATGATACTTGCTAATGTTAGTAGGAGCAGGTAGCCAAAGAAGCTGGTACATGACCAGATGCAAACTGATTTGTGGGCAGTGCCCTGAGGAAGGCCTGCCCACAGCTGTGCGGCTGCAGAGGCGGGCAAGGTCGCTGCTGGTGGTGAGGAGTTTAACTTAATTAACTTGAAAACATTCAATCCAGTGCTCTTTCACTAACTGCCTATAATTGCAACACCGTTCTGGTACATCTAAAGGACGGAAAAGCTACAGAAGTCGGAAGTGTCTTGAGGTTGCTTTGGCTTCACTAGGTCAGTTTCAGGCCCAGACAAGACAGGAATAGCCAGCTCTGCCTCAGAGTGAGTTCCCTGTGGGTAAGAACTCATGCCACTGCAGGAAGGAAGACTCTTGAGAGAAAAGTGTGCAGATGGGGAAGGGAGCACATTCCAGTAACTTAACAATCAGTAACCTAATGATCTGCTTACAAATGGTCCTTCAGGGGGGCTCAGATCTTACATGGCGGGGCTGTGAGGACCTTCACTGAGGCCCACTGGACCTCAGAGGGGACCCAGCTGACAGAGAAGGACTGTAACCAGAGAGCTCAGGTAAAGAAAACACTGCTGGAGATGATCTGTTACAAAGACGCCAGTTACCAAGGAGGTTGCTAAGAGAAGTCAGCACGTTTGTTAGCTTGGGCCATTAGCTTGGGCCGAGTTGGCTCTCCCCACTGCAGGCAAACTTGATTCACATAAGCAGGTGGAGGAAGCAGGGGCACAAGAGAAAGGTTCAGAGCAGGAGTCCCAGAAGTGGAGCAGCCCTCTGGGATGGATTAGAGTGACACGTCTGAGTTTAGTTTCCAGTAGCAAGACACTGCATCTTTCTCCTTTTTTTCCTTTCTCCTGATGGAGGAAGACAAGCCTCTGAGATATTCAAGCTGCACTAACTCCACAAGAGGATTACCTGGGAAACAGCTGGACCCAGAAGAGGCTCCTGAGGCCTTAGCACCCAGAGCCTCAACAAAGTGACCTAAATGTATTACCTAAGTCAAAGGACCGACAGGAACACTGTGCCATTCTCTGAAGGCAAAGACAGAAGCAAAAGAAGTAAAAGAGAAAAAGATCAATAGAGAGTGAAGTCACCCAGAGAGAGATGTGCCATAATTTTCGTTTAGTGTTTCCATAAGCTTACCCTAAAAACATTTATTTATTATCTAGTATAGTGTGGAACATGATGGTTTAAATTTTGGGGGCTCTTGAACACAAACTTTTCAAGAGAATTGGGAGCAAAGATGAAAGTCTGATAACAAACACATGTAGCTACCACTTGGTGGCAGCATATTTAAACTAAAGACAGCGATGGTGAGGAGTGTGTGTGTGTGTGTGTGTACATGCAAGCACACGCACAAGTTCAGGGGAAGGGCCCCAAAATCTCAGGATCAGAACTCAACACTGCTCCCCAGCCCCTTTCATTCAACACTGGGAGCCTCTCTGACAACCTTCCTACTTAGTAGTTGTTTGGATTCCCTTTGGGGACCATATTACTATCCCCTTTCCAAAATTTAAGTCAGAAAGGGGCAGATTTAAAATGGATAACCAACAAAAACCTATTGTATAGCACGTGGAACTCTGCTCAATGTTATGTGTCAGCCTGGATGGGAGGGAGTTTGGGAGGAGAATAGATACATGTATGGCTGAGTCCCTTCACTGTTCACTTGAAACTATCACAACATTGTTAACTGACTATACCCCAAAACAAAATGTTTTTGGTGTTAAAAAAAAAAGAAAGGGGCAGATTTGTTCCAACACAGTTAGATGACCTCCGGAGCAATGGTATGAGCTGGCCTAGCTGCATCCATTACGTTGTCCTGTGAGCAGATGAGTGAAAGAGCCATTGAGTCAGTTAGTGAATAAACACAGCCTAGTTTCCTTAATATATTTATTTTCAGCTTCTAGGGTTGAATTGTAACAAGGCGAGACACTGATAACCTCTGCTATTCCACTTAGAAATAACTCTCCTTTAAGTATCTGTCCCAGGGCAGGCAAGTGCAGACTTGAGAGGAAGGGCAGGCCAGGAGGGTCCTCCATGCCAGTGGGCAGGTGAGAGCCTTGATCCCTGGGAATCTGCAAACCCAGCTTCCTGACCCAGTTCTCCCTCGACGGGACTTAAGAAAGTTAGTTAGTTTTGGCACCTTAACGGCCATTTCTCTCTAAAATGAAGATGACTATCCTCCAAGCCCCAGATGATCAGATGAGATCACAGAGATAAAATCAGTGCACTGAGAGGAAAGGCCAATGCTCCCAGTGATAACTCTGCTGGGTGCTGTTACAAACATACGTCTTAGATTGATTGGTTTGCCCTGCTTGTTTATGACCTAACCTGCCTTCTCTCCTAGAGTTACTGGCCACTGGTAGTGAAATGAATGGTTCCTCCCCAGGTACCAGTGGCTGCTGCTTCTGGGCCAGTAGTCATTCTCAAGGTTAAAGCACAGACAGAAACACAAATCATATCTAGATTCAGAAAATTCAGAGATTACAGGATCTAGCAAGTGAAAAATGCAGCAGGTTTCCTTTGCCCATTCCTCCAACAGCCGAATTTTACAGCCTGCCTGTCTATGGCCTCCTGCTAGCTCCAAGGCAACCAGAATCTCCCCCTACCCTATCCTGGCCTCATGTAACTTTACAAGTTGCCAACTGGCTGCAGACCAGGCAAGCTCCCTGGCACTCCGCTGCCTTGGAAAGTGCTGGAGAGGCTCAGGGCTCCTGCTGTGAGAGGCCTGGCAGACCAGGAGGAGAGGGATGGCTGCCTTTAGCGTTCCCGCCAGCTCTGCATTGATGTGGTAGGAGGATTCGTGTGCTGGAGCATCCAGAGGCATAACGGGGGTTAAGGCTCTCTGTCAACACTAAATCAACTGCCAATAAAGTGGGGGCTTCTCTCATTGTCCAACTGCTCCACCATAGGGACCCAGGGCAGAAATGTTGATGCATGGTCTCTGGCTTCCCACAGGGGTACTTCTTGTTCTCCAAACGTTCTTTTGTGAATGGGCCTGTGTTCCAGATTGCAAGGGACCGTGTCTCCCCTGCACCCCATTTTCTCACCAACAATGGGGAGAAGTGGCTGAAACACCGATGCTCCAGAATTGCTTGCTGGGTCCATGGAGAGAGGGATGGGTGTGCAAGGGCCACAGGGCACCAGAGGCTGTTTTGTGAGCCAACATCTGGGCCACAGAAAGAGGAAACCAGGCTGGAGCTGCTGGATGGTTTTTCTAAAAAGAAACCAGGACTACAAATTTGTGGTTTTAGATGGAGATTTCTGGAACGGAGTAAGGAATGTAGTCCTAGAGACAGAGAGACTTGGGTTCAGACCTGGGCTGTATCACTTATTAGCTGTGAGACCTTGGGAGAGCTGCTTAACTTCTCTGTGCCTCAGTTTCCCCATTTGTAAAGTGCAGGTAATTAAGAGTATCCCTGTCCGGCTGCTTGAACGATTCAGGGAGGTAGCCGATGCGGATGGTGGGGATGATGCCTTCTCTCCTCACCTCCCTGCTGGGTCACAGCTCATTTGGGAAGAGCTTCCATCAGCACCTCCGGTCCTCCCAGTCAGGTGCTGGAAGAGACTTTCTACCACTCTTTCCCTCTTTCTTCCCCTCCCCCAGAGGAGCAGCCAGTCTGATGGGCAAGCACCTAGCAACCACAGGACCACACCTTCCAGGTGTTGGGGCTGCAGTGTCAAAGGCCCTGTGGTATCAGGGTTCACTTCTGGCCACCCAACCTGCCCACATTTGCGTCTCCAAAACACCCTCTTTATGCCCGCTTTTCTGTGCATAGGTGGGAAAATCAGGCTCCACTCCCTGTGGGGCCAGATCCACACGGTCTTCTTCTCAGGCTGAAAGTTGGCAATACTCAATTCAGCCCATTCCAGAAAGTCCTCTATCAAAAGAGCTGATAGATGCATTGATGAGTATTTGTCTTGTCTTTCTTGAATCTACTAATTAGACCAGAGGGAAGGATAGCGAAGATGTAGGCAGTGTTTCAGAGTTCTTAGCATCTCATAGCAAATAATGGTAACATGAAAAGAAGGCTCTTAGAGGGCCGGCTGTGTGGTCCTCCTGCTAAAACGCTGATATGTGCATTGAAATCCGATGTTATTTAGACCAGTGGTTCTCCAGGGGAGCAGCACTGCCCTCTAGAGGGTATTTGGAAGATTTGTGAGGGTATTTTGTGTTGTCACCATGATACAGGGACACGACTGACATTGAGCAGAAGACAGAAAGAGGCTACAACACCTTCAGTGTGGGGGGACAGGGCTATTTTGGGTCCCTTGTGACTTTAAAATAGTTCGCTAGACCCACACATGTGTTTAAAAAATAACTGCTTATGATATGTATTTATACATATGTGTGTATTCATATAGATCTGTTAATACATATACACATGTGTATATATTTTTAAAATTAATATCAGCAGGTATAAGGAAAAATATTGGCAAAAAATATCTACCAAACTATTTAAAGTGCTATAGTGGTTGGTGGAGTGGAGTCATAGACTTGTAATAACTTGGTTATACATTTTTGTTTCCAATTTTTGGAAGAATGTGCTATTTTTGCTATTGAATAAAACAATTAAGATAAACAAAAAAGGGCAAAATTTGTTAAGCAATTTACAAAACAAATTATGAAGATATGATATTTTGGAAATAAGTTTATTCTACATTAATCCAGTAAAATTAGGTTAATGGTAAAAAAAAAAAAAGGTTTTCATAATTTTCTGAGCCTAGAAGCTAAACTACTTCATTTATAAAATACAACTTGTACTTTTGCATGGTTGTCATATACATTAAAATTTCCAGGAATTCCATTACTATAAAAATGGGGAGGAGAATGTGAGAAATCACTCACCATTTAGGAAAATCCAGGCATTGATGGCAGCACTTCTGGCAGTAGCCAAGTCACCAAAACAACGAACATATCGGCCAGCATTTGAGACTGTGCCAGTGTCAGTGATTCAGAGTGGAGATGACTGCATCTGCCTAATGCACCATGTCCTCAGGTGCAGGTCCCCCTCAGCATTCCTCTCCTAGTTCTCTTCTATATTTCAATCAGGGCAATATTTGATTTCTAAAAATTTCATGTGTATTGTTAGGTAGGTTATATTATACGAATCTCATGTCAGTGTAGTGGATGGGGGAGCATTACAGAATGTGTGCTATAAAAAAGGAACCACTGGGACTGATAAGAGTCAAAAGCCACTGATGTCACTTCTGGGATCTGAAGGCAACACTTTCATCAACTCTGCCTTCCAGGCCCTTGCTTAAACTTTCCCGTAACAAAGCAGGAAGTTTGGAGAACAATTCTGCTTATCATAGCACATAATGACCTGTCTAACTTTGTGTAAAATGGGATCTTCATCTCTCTGGAGCTGGGGTAAGGGTAAGCAAGGGACTTCCCCCACACACAGCAGAAGGAAGAAATGCTTTTGTCAGCAGAAAGACAGAAGCAGAACTGAGCCGGGCTACTTACACAGGTCCTCGGTGGCAGCTGGGACCAAGGCCGCCATGGACTCGTATAGCTCCTCGTCACAGCCGGGGTTGAGGGAGCATTTCATGAGCAGGTCTGTGGACAGGTGGGCCATGGACTCATACACAGAGTCAGCCTCCTCCCCTTGCATCAGCTCCTCTTTAATGTGACTCTTCAGCATGTCCACAGTTTCCTGAAAGAGAGGGAGGGCCCCACGGGCACGCTGACACAGCTGGGCTCTCTGGGCAGTGTCAGGTGCGCGAGTGGGCTTGTGACAGTTTACAAGAATCAGGGTTGCAACTGGGTGTGCAGGTCTGTATTTCCGACCAGACTGAAAGCTCCTTGAGGAGCCAGGCTCCAAGTCTTTGTTCCATGTCCTTTGTTTTCACCTTTGTATCTTCCTCCAACACCAAGGAGCAGTTAGGCACTCAGAGGGGACATCTGTTAAATGTCCAATGCCCGAAGGATACAAATCTCCCACCTTCTCATGAGTGCCTTTGATGTGTCAGGCAAGGGCTAGGGATGGGCTCATGCAGTGTCTCCCGACATCCTTTCCACTGCTGCTTCTGTTCCCTGGCTCACAGATGAGAAAACCAAAGCCCAGAAAAACCTAGTGCCTTACTCAAGAATCCGCAATCCTGGCTTCTGACTTTCCTACCACACCTTCGTGGTTCTGCAAATGGGA
This sequence comes from Muntiacus reevesi, assembly GCF_963930625.1. Classification (NCBI taxonomy): domain Eukaryota; kingdom Metazoa; phylum Chordata; class Mammalia; order Artiodactyla; family Cervidae; genus Muntiacus; species Muntiacus reevesi. Next base: position 140,759,585 of record NC_089250.1, read on the forward strand.
ACAAATGGCACACAAAGGTGGAACCTTTGCTGATTAGCCAGATGGAAATTCAAATGGGCTAAACAGGGCTGCAGCTAAGTTGCATAGTCAGAAGTCCCTTGGGAACTTGGTTCACCTGTCCTAGTTCCTTACATTAGGCTGCTCCAAAGTGCCTGACAGCACACTTCTCCAAAGTGCCCACCTCAGTTTTAAATCCTGTGTCCAGTGGGAGAGGTGGTCTTGGGTGAAATGCACTGAAGTTGGAGAGACCCCCCCGCCTTTGGTCATTCTGCCTCCAGGTGGTGGTGAAGCCAGAGAGGTGACTTCTCTGAAACCCCTGCACAACTTTTCCTGGTAAGAAACTCTGGTGTTTCACAATCCTTATTTCAGCATCAACCCACAAAAATCCTCATTTTCATCATCACCACCCCACGAGCACTAATCTGCTCTTGACACTCTGCGTTGGTTTCCTGATGAACCCCAAGGAACGGACAACGTGAAAAATGTGGAGTGTTGGAGACTCAGAGTCTGGCTTTTGGTTTTGATATGGTGGAAAGAGGAAACAAATGGGATGGTTCTTTGGAGTCATGAACAACACAGAGGGATGACCTTTGTGGGGCAAAGCTGGAGATGCATTGGTTGAAGTGATTGTAGTCTGAGAACAAAGATGATACGACAAATGTGAACCAGATTAACTTCAGGGCAAACTGGACATGCATCTTTCCATGTCCCTATGACATAAAGTAGGATAACAGGTCCCAGCTTTAGCATCAACTAGGTTCACATACTATCTCCACCCTGACAAGTGTGGGGCCCTTGGCACAACTACTCTGCCTTTTGAGGCCCTATTCTTCCTTTGTTGAAGAAAGATAACAATATTGTCAACTTCAAAGAATAGTGGTGAGAACTCAAGGAGACAATGCACTTGCCAATCAAATAAATGCAATAAATAGTGGTCACTAATATGAACACTAATATACTAATATGCTAAAACACACTAATATGCTCTTAACAAAAACTATTGGCAGGGAAATGAAACACTGCCTTTTATACATTTTTGACTCCAAAGTGAAGCCAAGTAAATGCTTCTAGACTGTTAAGTACCTTTTAGCTTCATTTATGCCAATGATACACCAAATAGGCACTCATGCTATTCTATTCATTCAATATATTTAATCACCCCCCAAATTTTGGGGGCCTTTCTATATACCTCAGTGAGTCACTGCCTTGTAGATTGTCAAGTCCAAGAGAGGTAAGTTTCTGGGGAGGTGTCAGGCTCACTCCTGTCTGACTGGATTGTGTTCATTGTTCCTTTTGAGGTCATAGCCTCATATGAGAGGCTGAGCTATTTTTGCATTGCTGCTGTAAATCGTGAAAATGGAAGAAAACCAGAAAAGGGTGGAGTCACAAAGGGCATCTGCCTCCAAAACAATGGAAGGAATTTGGGGGCATGTAACAAGGCCAAGATACAGGATGAGATTACACTCAAAGAAGGACCCCCAAGTCAATGATCGAGGGGGATCTGTGGATCCTAAACTAGAGAAGCAGTTTAACCTGAAGACAGGCAGAGGCTCAGAAAGAAAGAGGTTGTCAGGAGGTGGGGCCTCACGGCTGGCCTCCCTGTAGCCTCAGTTGCAGAGTTTTACTGTGGTCAGTGCTAAGAAAGGAACCAAGCTTAACAGTTAACCTAGGCTTGACAGTGGGCGAAGCAGCTGGGAACATCCTGCCAAGTACCTTGGAGGTGGGAGGGGGGGCAGCTAGAAAGAGTTGGCATCTGCCCTCAGCAGATTCACTCGACAAATGTCTCTGTAAATTCTTTGAGGGTGGATCTTAGGGCTTTACCTACATTATCTCTTTTTATCCTCAAAACAACCCTAAGAGTAAAACTAGTATCATCTTTCTCCTGCATATGAGGAAACTGAGAGAGAAAGAGGATAGATACATGATTTGCCCAAAGTCATGTGGTTAACAAGTATTGATAAGGAAACTGGACCCAGGTCCATGTGACTCCAGGCTTCCCAAGTGACACTAGTGGTAAAGACCCTGCCTGCCAATGCAGGAGATGTTAAGAGATGTGGGTTTGATCCTGCATTCAATCCTGGGTGGGGAAGATCCCCTGGAGGAGGGCATGGCAACCCACTCTGGTGTTGCCTGGAGAATCCCATGGACAGAGGAATCTGGTGGGCTACAGTCCATGGGTCGCAAAGAGTTGGACACGACTGAAGTGACTTAGAACGCACACATGCACGACATGTGACTCCAGGGCTCCTCTCTTCAGCCCGCGTACACCGGCCCTGCCAGCAGCGGCACATGAGGACATGCTAGAGATGAAGTCCACCCAGATCTCTGGTGCAAAGGCAGCCCCGGGGACCACATGGTGCATTTCCAATTCCCGGGGCCTCCCCCGCCTTGACCTTACCACATACTCGTCGATGAACTGCCGCAGGTCCCGGAAGCCGTGCTTCTCGGCGATGGTGTTAGGATAGTGGCCGTGCTTGTTGGCGACACTGTAGGCCTGTAGGGCTCCCGGGCAGGTGAGCAACAAGGCAGTGAGGTTCTTTAGTCCGTACTTGGCAGCAAAGTGCAACAAAGTGGGCAGCTCTTCATCCCTTTGATCTGAAACATTGTCAAGCAAAATGTAATGATCAGAGAAAGCCCAGGGCACCATGCTCATGGAGATGACACTGGAAACCGAGTGTGGCACCCCGCGGATGCTCAATCTTTGCTTCTTGGTTGACTGATCTAACATCTAATGGCTTTTCCTCTGGGGCACCACTGAAGATGACAGAAGAAATGATACGTCAATTAATTAGCAAATCTATCATGAATATCCTGCCTCCTTTCTCTAAAAGGACTGGAGAATCCTGAGAAATAACACCAGTTCAAAATATGTGGATGTTCTAAGGGTTCTTTAAAAAAACAGCCATGAAGAACAACAGGGATCATGTTTTGAATGTCTCTTCAAATTTCAGAACACTTTCAAATAACTGCTTTATGCTGATTAAACAAAAGAAATCCTGGGACTTCCCTGGTGGTCCAGTGGTTAGGACTCGGTGCTTTCACTACTGTGGGCACATGTTCAATTCCTAGTCAGGGAACTAAGATCCCGCAAACTGTGTGGCACGGCAGAAAAAAAAAATACATCTTCTTAGCTCTTATGTCCAGTTTCATAATATGTGCCAAGTAATCCTGAGGCTGTTAGTTAGACTTTCCATGACCTTTAGTTTTGAACTAGACAATATTTCCAGACTATCTCAAAGGGATCTGGGAGGCTTAACAAGGTGGTTTTCAGTGAGGTCTTTGTTGAGGACAGGCTTTGAGCAATGGTATGAACGTACACAAACCCCAGGATGTCCATTAACCTTCCGATTTGTGAGAAACCAAGTGCTCCTGAGGGTCATTGATCCCCAGGAGCCCCTCCACCTACTAACACGTGATACAGCAAGTCAAACTCACCGGGGAATAGACGTGTTTGTTTTGGGAAGTTGGGGACAAACCTCTTTTTATCATTTTTATAAAAGTTGATTTCTAAGCCCAAAGTGAAAGTGAGGGTCGCTCAGTCGTGTCCAACTCTTTGTGACCCCATGGATTACACAGTCCATGGAAGTCTCCAGGCCAGAGTACTGGAGTGGGTAGCCTTTCCCTTCTCCAAGGGATCTTCCCGACCCAGGAATCGAATCGGGGTCTCCTGCATTGCAGGCAGATTCTTTACCAACTGAGCTATGAGGGAATCCCAAAAGTGATAGATAAACAAACAGATAAATATATGCATATATACATATGTCACATATACATGTGTGTGTGTGTGTGTATAAACATGTATATGTATTTTTTTAATAAGACAAACCCAGGGACATTCTGGTGGTCCAGTGGTTAAGACTTTGCCTTACAATGCAGTGGGTTTGGGCTCAATCGCTAGTCAGGGAGCTAACATCCCACATGTCTTGCAACCAAAAAAAATAGAACATAAACAACAAAAACAATACTGCAACAAATTCAATAAAAACTTTTAAAATGGTCCATGTTGAAAAAAACCTAAAAAAAAAAAAAAGACAAGCCCAGCATCCTATTCACCAGGATATAATCTTTGGAATGAAGGTCTGAAAATGTCCCCAGGATCGCCCGTGATTGTCAAGCTATGATATATTCTTTCCTGAGCCCGAATAGGGAATATAAACACCCACTGAAAGTGATGCAAGAACATTCCACAGTAGGAAAATGGGGAGAGGCAACAAGAAAATGCCCCCAGGAGAAGTACTTGAAGGTAACATAACTTCATCCTTATGGTTCTCAGAGGCTGTGGAAGGATAAAATGCAGGCAGTGAGTAACCAGAGACTTGGGTTCCCCCTGGGCAGTGCAGCTGTGGCGTGAAGGAAAAATGGCATCCACAAAAGTGCCACAACAAGCATCCAGTCCAGTGTGCAGGGCACCATCCCCATGCAAGTGGTTCTCCCAGCTCCCAGCAAAGCACACATGCCCACAAGACTGCTCCTCCCTCGTCAAACAAATAATTGTTTTGTGCCTACTGTGAGCACAGTCCCTGTGTTCATCCAGCTGACAGACCAGCAAAAAAGACAGATAAAGCTGAAGAGTACGAGAACCCGACATGCTAGAGGAGCCTACAGCATGCAGGTGGGACCTACCTGGGGAAGTGCTTCCTAAGCTGCTACAGCAGGAGGGGAGGAAGAAGCTGTACTCTCATAGGTTGAGGTAGCAAGAGGCAGGGTGGAATTTTCATTAGGTGAAAGAAGTTCATACCTTCTGTAGAGCAGAACATAGAAGCCAAGGGAGAGAACAGAGAGGGGTGAGAGCAGAAACACTGCAGGTGCCCCTGGGGAAGGGCTTGTGAAAGGTTAAGCAGTTTGGACCTCAGAAGACAAGTGGGAACCACAGAGGGTATTCAGTAAGGGAGTGAGATATTTGGGCTTATAATTTAGAAGAATCTCAGGCTGACCAGAGAAGAATAACTGTTTCTCAGAGGATGAACGAAAGAGCAGGACCCAGTAGAAAGCATGAACACAGGCTGACTGCATGCTGAAACAGACCAACTGCAATCGACCTGCTGCCTTTTCCTTGAGTTTTGACTGTCGACTTACTTGTCATCATGTCTTCTTCCTCCAGCTGGTTGATTCCAAAGAGGTGCAGCCCACTTGCAGGAATGTTGTTCTTCAGGGACTCCGTTAACAGTTTATCAAGGGTCTCCGTATTGTAGGGCACAATTTTGAAGGCCTAAATACAAAAGTGAAGACGTCAGATTTTAAATCCAGCTATCTCCCAACCTTTTCATACTGTTACATCTTTTTGCCTTAATTGATGCTTTCGAATTGTGTGTTGGAGAAGATTCTTGAGGGTCCCTTGGACAACAAGGATATCAAATCAGTCAATCCTAAAGGGAATCAACCCTGAATATTCATTGAAAGGACTGATGCTGAAGCTGGAACTCCAATACTTTGGCCGTCTGGTGCAAAGAGCCAACTCATTGGAAAAGACCCTGATGCGGGGAAAGATTGAGGTCAGGAGGAGAAGGGGACAACAGAGGATGAGATGGTTGGATGGCATCACCAACTCAATGGACATGAGTTTGAGCAAGTTCTGGGAGATGGTGAAGGACAGGGAAGTCTGGCGTGCCACAGTCCAACTGAGCAACTGAACAACAACAATCTACCACCCAACAGATTTCAGATTGTGAACCCTGAGCAGAAACTATAGGTACAGAAAACTCTGGGGTCCTTTCATCGTCCTTACCTGACACATGAACTCCACAGGATTTGCAGCATTGGACAATAAATTCCCAATTTCCTCCATGTCAGTATAATAGCTGATAATGGTGTCACATACCACTAAGTCCCCGGAATATATCTTCAGAGAAGCATTCCCAGATGAAAGATCTGGATGGAAGAAAAGATACTAAAAAACTGTTTTGTTTTGTTTTTTTTAAGAGTACAGGGGAAAGTCTTCCTGGATTACTTAAACGGTGAAGAAATGAATTGGGAACTGGAACAAAGGGCTTGGAGGTGAACTGTAGGGTTGGGAAGTGAGGAGCAGAGCAGAAGAAGCAGTGGGCAGACTGACATACAGGAGAGCTCTGGGTCAGAGGGATTATCCGCACTGGGTCTGCAATTTAAATTTTCGAAGATTGCATTCTGCTTTACTCACTACTGCAGGCCCCGAGTCACAATAGACAGGAAGAAGAGCTGACTTTAAAGCAGTTTATATAAAGACCAGTGGTCACCAGAGGCGGGAGAGATGCTGGCCAGTGGTCACCAGAGGCAGGGGGGACGCTGGCGGTGGGACTCCACACTTCCACCCATCACACCAGTAGAACTGATTCACTTGCTGTGCTGCCGTCATTACTGTGCACTCTCCCTGAGGGTTCTCTCTTCTACACCACAGGAAGGGGTTTTGAGGGGGAAAGAAAAAATTAAAAATACACCAACCACAAAGATTCGATTCACAAAAGAGGAAATGTGACAAGCAGAGAACATGGAAAAATACTTAACCTCGCTAGTAATCAAAGAAAGGCAAATTAAAACCATGGACTACTTTTTAGAAACATATTAAATTAGCAAAAATATTCAAAGTGACAAGGCCTAGTGTTGGTGATGAGATAGCAGATAAACTTGACAGTAGTAATATCCCATAAAAAAACTAAGCATCATCTTTCAGGACCCTTAAAAATGCCCAGTGTTTCAGGAATTCCATCTCGAGGACACTAACCTGCATGCATAAAGAGGCTCAATACATCATCACTTAAAATAATAAGAAGACAATAAGAAATCAAAAATGACATAAATAGGCAATAATGAGGAAATGAAAATTAAAAGATATTTCTATTCAGCTGAGTGTTATATAGCTTTAAAAATTATGGTTTTAAGATATAGGTTCAATTCAAGGGGCTAGTTTTATAAATTATGGTACATCTACACATTGGATTACCTTGCAACCATTAAGCATCATTTTGCCAAAAGAATATTTATTAACATGGGAAAATATTCACAGTGTATTTTCAGGTAATGATAGTTGGTTGCAAGACAAAGTTATGTACACAGATGTGGGAAAATACAGAAACCAGTGATTTCCTTTGGGGGCATATGGGTAATTTTCCACCTACTTTCTTTTATGGTTACTGTATTCTCCAAGTTTTCTATATTGAGGACACATTACTTTTGTAATAGAAAAAAATTATAAAATTGAGAGTTTCAAAGTCCATGTAATAGTACAGTGGTAAAAGGATGGAGACAGGATAAATGAAGATTACGTAAAGAAAATCAGAATATAAGGTAATAGATACTATCGGAACAAATATGTTTTTAAAAATTAGGAACAAAGGCAAAGAAGACCTAGTGACAGGGTGTCAGATGACTTTATTCCTACTTCTCCTATTTTTCTCTAATTTTAAAAAATGTTAATATATTAACTTTGTAAACATTGTAATATATCGATTTCCTCCCCATCACACATGTATGCTTCTACAACTTCTTTTTCCTTTCAAGAGAATATAACAACCAACCCAAATCTTGGTTGTCACTTTTCTCAATGACTGATAAAGACAGCTGTCAACAAGGTAAAGAAAGAAGGGGCCTCTTCACACGAGGCCTAATTTCTGGAGGTCAATGGGGCTACTTACTGGGAGCTTTCACGGAAACAGTGTACTCATTCTCCAGCTTGGCTTCCACCCTTATCGAGGGAGAATCCTCACGAGAAAATTCGGCTTCTGTTGTCACCTTCTCATCCAACTTACATCTCACGATGACATAGACAGTGGTTTCTGCCTGGAATGGGAGACCAGTCATTGTTCCTTCTCCCTGGCTTTTGGAGCCCCAGCTCTCCCCAGTGAAGCTGCTCCAGAGCAGGGTGGGGTCTACAGTCCAGTGCCAGGCAGTGACTGCTTGCCACAGGTCCCAAAGACCAGTTACAAAGCCCAAGAGTGAACATTTATAACCCTTAATAGCAATTTGATCATCTTATGTCTGTCAAACCCAATAATAATTTTAAAACCTGGGGCTGGTATTTTATATGTCGTTCATTTACTTTTTTATAGCATTTCTTTTTTGTTGTATTATAAAAGTATTGGTCTATGGCAGAATTGGAAACTTGAAAGAACAACATTTTTTAAAAGTTCTTAAAAAAAAAAGTTCTTCACCACAGATAGTTTGAGAAGAAGTATTCTAGATCAGGGTCTTTTCCAATGAGTCGGTTCTTCGCATCAGGTGGCCAAAGTATTGGAGTTTCAGCTTCAGCATCAGTCCTTCCAAAGAATATTCAGGGCTGATTTCCGTTAGGATGGACTGCTTGGATCTCCCTGCAGTCCAAGGGACTCTCAAGAGTCTTCTCCAACGCCACAGTTCAAAAGCATCAGTTTTTCGGCACTCAGCTTTCTTTATAGTCCAACTCTCACTCCCGTACACAACTACTGGAAAAGACCCTGATGCTGGGAAAGATTGAAGGTGGGAAGAGAAGGGGGCGACAGAGGATGAGATGGTTGGATGGCATCACCGACGCGATGGACATGCGTTTGAGCAAGCTCTGGGAGTTGGTGATGGACAGGGAAGCGTGGGGTGCTGCAGTCCATGGGGTGGCAAAGACTCAGACACGACTGAGCAACTGAACTGAACTGATTCTAGATCACCCTTGGTACCCAAACTGAGGCCAAGGGACCAGCAGCATTGGTATCTGTGGAAGCTTGTTAGAAACACAGAATCTCAAGCCTTGCCTGGACCCACCAGACACCACACCGGAGTCTGCATTTTATTAAGACCCCTGGGTGAGTCAGCCTTACAGAGCAAGAGGCGCTGATTTACAGAAGGCTTCTTGAGTTTGGGAATTTATGCTCTTCTCATAGAGACAAAACTAACTGATTGGAGGATTAATTTTCCCAAGGCATTGAGATTTTCCCAAGGCATTGAGCAACCTGAGTGCAGTTTTATATTGTTTTGAGATCTCTTGTCAAACCTGCCAAATGGAATTATCTATTTTACTGTGATGGCTATGCTGGTTAAGTTCTTAAGACATAGAACTAGAAAGGACACCCTGTCCAAAAAACAGGGGAAAAGGAGAAATTTCTGGCCATAGCTAACCCCAGAAATTCATTGTAAAATTCTGCTATCAAGCCTTTAGAGTAGGCCTTTGTGATGAGGGCCACTCTTGATTCCAGAACAGCTGGGAGGGGGGCTGTGGTCCTGGCTCACAAAGGCTGCTAAGGGTGAATGTGAGTGTGTTTGTGGTGGACCTGTCTCCCACTGTGGGTCCAGCCCTGTCCAACCTGCTCCTTCTCCCAAGGAGGGTGGAGAGCCAGTGAAAATGAGTGTGTCTCCCCTTGACAGTCATGACCCAACTCCAGCCCAGCTGCCCCAGGATCCAGAGACCTGGAGCAGGCAGCAGAGAGAATCCTGGGTCAGTGGGAGCCAGCACAGGAGAAGGAGCCAAAGCCTGGAAAACCAGGGAGGTATGGGTGGGGTATTATTCTTCAGTTCCAAACCCTCCTCAATCTACAGCCTGATGTCAAGATGACAGGGGCATGGGGAAGGCAGGAAAGAGTATAGGGAGACTAGAAACTGCATGCCCACCACAAAGCCCGGCTGATCAGGAAAAGGAGTGAAGTGGATACAAAAAAAAGGGACTGATGAGAACCAGGGATGCATCTAATGGCCCAGCTGCTCATCTCAGACCTGGTTATTACCAGATTCTGATCCAAAGGAAGCTGGAAACAGATTTTCATGCCTAATTTTTAAAACACTGAGCAGCTCAAACCAAACACATCTATGAGTTCAACCCAGTCTGAAGAAGCAGCTTGCAACCCCCATGGAGGGCATCCTTGCCCAATGCCTTGAGGTCTCAGGCTGCACAGAAAGCCACTCACAAGTGCAGAGAAGCTAAGACTTCCCATTTCCATGGCCCTTCCGCCCTCTTGCCTCCAGGAGCCCACAGTGGCAAACCTAACACAAGCTCCTACCCACAAGAAAGCATTTCACTGCTTTGAACCAAATACTACACATTTTTCATCAGAAAAGGAAAGATAATGAAAAACTATCAATACTGTGGTAGTATTCAAATGACAGTGGCTCATCAGTTGGTTATCACATTCAAATCATGTCTTAACGTGGGTCCTACCCCTGAAAATGTTAGTCATGTTATGTTCAGGCATTACAGAGAAGGCAATGGCAACCCACTCCAGTACTCTTGCCTGGAAAATCCCATGGACAGAGGAGCCTGCTAGGCTGCAGTCCATGGGGTCGCGAAGAGTCAGACATGACTGAGCAACTTCACTTTCACTTTTCACTTTCATGCATTGGAGAAGGAAATGGCGACCCACTCCAGTGTTCTTGCCTGGAGAATCCCAGGGATGGGGGAGCCTGGTGGGCTGCCATCTTTGGGGTTGCACAAAGTCAGACACAACTGAAGCGACTTAGCAGCAGCAACTCAGGCATTAAGCTTCTTCGTTTTGCAAGTGATACTGGCCAGCAAGTTTCAGCCATCAAGCTTTGAGGCACTTTGGGGCCATACAAGGATCCAGCTGACAGAGAAGCAAGCTGTCAAAATGCCCAGCACTAGGCTGGAAGGACCAGACCCAGGTCTCTAACTCCAGGGTTGGCGTATAGTGTATTGTAATGTTCATGTCTGCTGGTCTTCAACACACTCTAAGTTTTTCTCTCATGACCTTAATGTCTTGAATTGATCACATACATTCCTGGGCTCTTCTCCCTTTGACTTAAAGGAGTGAGGCATGTCCAGGGCCCAGGCCCTGGGGGTCCCAGGGTGGCTAATGTATATGGAAGCCCTACAAGAAAGCTGGGATTACACAAAGGTGTGACAGGAGAATACCGCTCCCTTGACTACATCCACTGAAAAGCCCCGAAGCCCGTGCTCTGACATCCATCCACCAGCCCCAGAGGTGCCTACCCCACAGCGGATGCGCTCTGGCTGCACCACCATCAGGTTCCCAGGCGGAGTCTCCGGCGGCGGCAGGCTCTGCTGCTTTGAGTAGGGAAGGACCTTCTCGTCCTCAGTCTCGGTGTCAGTGACTGAGTCGCAGCCAGAATCTACGGCACAGAGAACACAGCTGAATGGAAAGAAAAGGAAGCGGAGCTGGCATGTCCCACCCCCATTAAAACCCCAAATGTTACCAAATAGGAAATGGCTCCGAATGTCAAACAAATACAAGCTGAAGGGAGTGACTCAGGAAATCATGAAAGAGGACCTCTTGGGGAAAAGTCAACCCCCATGGAGGCCATGAGGATAGGGTGACAGCAGGAAGATGATGGTGGAGAGAAAGGCCAAGATGTCTGGGACAGGTTGCTATCCGAGGCCAGCAGGTCTGGTCACAAACAACAGACTTCTGCAGGCTTCACCTCTGGACTTCTTGCAGAGCTGGCTTTGGTGACTGCGGGAAGAGGCCCCTTCTCCTCAAAGGGAGGGGTATCAAGACTAGGCTGTCCACTTAAAGGCCATCTTTTGAACATCAGGTAAAACCTATGCTTTCCAGGAAGTCATTATTCCTCAAGGTCATGGCTAGCCAGCCTACTCCCTCCAGGGCAATGGTAAAAGGCAATCACTTTCAACAAACCTTAGAGTGTCACAGGGTCCCAAATCAGTACCACAGCCAACACCCCTGCCATGGGAAGACTGGAACATGCTCGGATTTGGAGCAGGTGGGCAGGGGTGTGCAGATAGAGCATGCCATGGAGTGAGATGATGCTGAGATGGGGGTAGTTGCAACTTCCCAGAGCTCTAAAGCAGGGATTCTTAACCAGGGCCCAACAACTGATAGGGTGCCTGTGTGCAAGATTCTCTGTGTGTCTGTGTCTGTGTGTGTGTGTGTGTATTTGCCTAAACTTCCATGGAGATAGTCCAGAGCTTCATCAGATCCTCAAAGAGGAACAAAATGGTTAAGAACAACTGCAAGGAACAGGAAAGTCCATCTAGTCCCTTCCTCAGGCTTGTTCTCCATTTCTAAACCACCGACAGAGCCGGCCAACTGTGTTAGGTGCTGCGAGAACACGAGCGTGAACCAACCACCCATCCTGCCTTCAGAGAGTCCATCTTCTAGAAAGGCTGGAGAGAGGTTAATTTGGCTGACTCCAGCAGGCTGGCCTCCCATAGAAGGAGTGACATACATCCTGGGAGAAAGCTGGGGTGGCAGATCAGGCAGATATGTCCCCAAAGAAAGCTATTACACAGGCTTGCTCTCTAGATCCCAGGTCATGCCAGGGGAGGGCTGTGCTCCCACCACCATGAAGGCAGGTGCCAGAGCAGGTGTGGGGAACCAATCACCACCTTCCCCTAGGGCTGTAACTGTGAGCCAACGGTCTCCAGAACCTGCCCAGGCCAGGGGAGGGCCCAAGGCCTCCCAGATACGCAAGTGAAAAGCTCCATAGCCTTGGGCAGGGGTCTTGTCCTGGAGCCTGACATGTGTTCTGACAGACGTCTACACACAGGTCCAGAGTGTGATGGACAGTCAGGCAGGTACTGATTTCATCCAAGACGTACCAGTCCAGAAGGCAGGGCTGAGTGCAGCCTGGTCTCTGACCTTGTTAGCACAATGGGAATCCAGGCAGAAGTTAGTGCTGAGTCCCAAGGAGACAGATACTGTTTCTCACTCTGCACCAGAGCCACAACCTCCTCTATCTCTCCTTTCCTTTCAGGCCTACTGACCCCTCTCACTCGGGGCTAATGACCAGTGCTCCTCGACCCCTGCACACAGGCTAAGTGCAGTAGTCTCCCAACCTCCGTGCCATCCAAGCCAAATTAAGGGAAGGCTGACATTTTCTCCACCGGATCTGCCCTTCTCCACAACATTTTCTCCTTGAAAGCGAAAGGTGAAAGTTGCTCAGTTCTGTCCTACTCTTTGCGACCCCATGAACTATACGATCCATAGAATTCTCGAGGCCAGAGTACTGGAGCGGGTAGCCTTTCCCTTCTCCAAGGGATCTTCCCAACCCAGAGATCAAATACGGGTCTCCTGCATTGCAGGCAGATTCTTTACCAGCTGAGTCACAAGGGAAGTGCAAGAATACTGGTGTGGGCAGCCTATCCCTGCTCCAGCGGATCTTCCTGACCCAGAAATTGAACTGGGGTCTCCTGCATTGCTGGCAGATTCTTTACCAACTGAACTATGAGGGAAGCCCGTCTGCTTGACCGGTCACTATTAAAATGGCCAGGGCCCATCCCCATGAACACAACTACACAGGCTACCCAGGCACACTCCCACCCACTTGTGAAAGAAAGAGCCAAAAAATCAGGGACAATTAATATTCTTCCTGTTAATAACTATGTAACACCACATCAAGCTTTAGTTTTGTATCATTTGTTGCCTAAACATGTCAGTTTTTCATTTCTATGGTTCTTCCTGGATGAGAAAATAACCTCATTGACTTACAACATTCATCAGTCACTTAAAACTGCAAGAAACTCCCTGGAACTACTTATGGATCTAAAATTGTTTAGATACTATCCTGAGTGGGTAGAACTTTTGCCAACTACCTATTCTAATTTATTGTACAGATATAATTGCCTTAGGATAGACTCACAGTACAGTCTATTGCTTCAAAAAAGAAAATCTCTTCATTTCTCCCAAATTGCTGACCCAGTTAGTTGACTGGCCAAAGAATTAAAGCTCTAATAAATACAATCAAGAAAAGAATAGAGAAATAGAAATAAGCCAAACAGGAAAGAGATGATAACAACAAATATGGAGAAAATTTTAGAAATATACTGATGTGAAAACTTGTTGCTAATAGTTTTTTTTAAATTTCAATACAATTTTTACAGAAAATATATAAACTATCAAAACTGTTTCAAAGTAAGTAGAAAATGTGACTAAAACAATAATTGCAAATTTTTCTGACTTTCAAATAAAATGTAAAGTACAGGTCACACACCCTGCCTGTGCTGAATTTTAAATTGTAGTTGCCACAGTGTTTCCTATCTAGAAAAATTCCTTTTATATAGGTTTTCTGTCTTCTACTAAAGTTTACAAAAACAATAAAAGATGTCTTATTTTATATTAAATGTATAAAAAAATTTAACAGAGCAATTAAATACAATAGACAACTCCCAAACCAAGTTTCATCCTCACAAAAACTTAGTATGTGACAATCCCTTGCACTCTCTTTCCAACCCCACCCCTGCAGGATGGCTCCCACAAAGAAGGGTGGCGAGAAGAAGAAGGGCCGACCTGCCATCAACGGAGTGACCAAAGAATACACCATCAATGTTCACAAGCTCGTCCCTGGAGTGGGTTTCAAGAAGTGTGCCCCTTGGGCACTCAGAGAAATCTAGAAATTTGCCACGAAGGAGGTGGGAACCCTAAGTGTGCACATTGACATAAGGCTCAACAATCCTGTCTGGGCCAAAGGAATAAGGAATGTCCCATAGCCTAGCAAATCAAAAACAAAAACACCTAAATATGTAATAAAGAAAGCACTAAAAATCAGTACAGAATAAAGAAAATGTTTGGTGAAAAGGATGACTCAGCAGGCGGTGCTGAAAAAATTTAGCTATATGGGATGGACATAGAGAGACAGAGAGACTGTTTAGAATCTTAATTCTCATACACTCCAAAAGAAAATTTAGATGGATTACAGATGGAAATGAATAATAAAACAAATTTTAAAAGATAAAAGTATATAAAAATGTGGGTGAAAGTTTTATCTTTGTTTTGAGAAAAGATTTATCTTAAAAACAATTGAAGAAATACAATTGAAACAAGCAATAGCATTGATGACATTAATTTAAAACTTAGGTAAACAAATTTAATTAAAAATAAAATTGTAATGCTTTAGCAGCATTAGTCATAACAGTCTAAGGTAGAAACAACCCAATTACCCATTCTTTGATGAATGGATTGACAAATTATTCACCACAAAAAAGAATAAAATGCTAATACATATTACAACATAGATGAATGTTGAAAACATTATGCTGAGTGAAAGAAGCCAGCCGCAAAAGATCACATATTACATGATTTCAAACATACGATATGTCTAGAATCATCACATCCATAGAAACAGAAAATAGACTAGAAATTGCTTAGGGCTGGGGATTCTTGGGAAGGGGTGGGGAGGTTGGGAGATAATAGCTAAGAGGTATGAAGTTTCTTTTTGAGGTGATGAAAATATTTTAGAATTGATCATAGTGACAGTTGAACTGGTCTGTGAAGATACAAAAAAGATGACAGAATTGTATACTCTAAATGGGTAAATTGTCTGCTATGTGAATTATATATCAATAAAGCTGTTACCAAAAATTCAATGGCAAACCACAAACTGGTTGAAAATTTGAAATAAATAGACCAAGGGGACAATCTCCCTAATATATGAAGAGATCATAGAAATCTCTTTAAAGATACCCAAAGCCAAATAAGTAGATGATTCACAAAGGAAGAAACAAAACTTACCTCCCCATTTGGAAAAATTAAATCATTCATTATCACTAATCATCATGGAAATGCAAATAAAAATAATATACTGCTATTTCACCTTTTTATAATTAAGAAATATTTGAAGGTGAGGTAGGACAGGTACTCTTACTGGTTGCTGAAGAAAGTATAAACTGGCACACTTTCTGGAAAGTCATGTGACCGAGAGAGCAAGTCTTTACAATGTTCGTGTCTTTGGCCACACAACTCTACTTCTAGAAATCTCTCTTAAGGTAGGGAAATAAATGTTCAAAATGTAGACAAAGATAATGAACCAAGATGTCTGCTAAATCATTCTTTGCATCTCTGAGAAACAAAGAACAACCCGATAAAAGAATATTAAAAGCATATTTCACTTTAAATATTATTTTATGTAAAAGTTTATGACATGTTAAGCAAGAAAAACAGAATATAAAATCATACATCTCAGAGTATAAGATACCAGTTATATAAAGGAAAATGCATTTTAAAACATCAGAAGAGGACTTCCCCAGTGGTACAGTGGGTGGGAATCTGCCTGCCATTGCAGGGGACGCAGATTCAATCCCTGGTCCAGGAAGATTGCTCCTCCATTCATGGGATTTTCCAGGCAAGAGTACTGGTGTAGGTTGCCATTTCCTTCTCCAGGGGATCTTCCCGACTCAGGGAATGAAGCGGGTTTCCCGCATTGTAGGCAGACGCTTTTTACCGACTGAGCCACCAGGGAAGCCCTTCAACTGGGATGGTGTGCCCCAACTACTGAGCCTGGCTGCAACGACTCAAGCCTGCATGTTACAGAGCCTATGCCCTGCAGCGGGAGAAGCCACCGCAATGAAAAGCCCTCACACTGCAACTAGAGAGTAGCCTCTTCTCTCTGCAACTAGAGAAAGCTCTCACATGGCAATGAAGACACAGTGCAGCCAAAAATTGAAAAAGAAAAAAAAAAGTCAGAAGAAAAAAACAAGTGTGGATACTGTGGCTGATTCATGCCAATGTATGGCAAAAACCACCACAATATTGTAAAGTAATTAGCTTCCAATTAAAATAAATAAATTAAATTTTTTTTAAAAGAAAAATGTGTGGATAAACTGTGCATGACCCTTCACTCCATCTTTTCTACCTTCCAACCATTCATATATTTTCATATTCTCCACAGTGAGAAAGCACTTTGATAATGGGGAGAGGTGAAGATAGGCAGAGAGAAAAGTAGCAGCTAAGTCTTTTGACTAATCATTTCATCAGTTTGGCATCACTTATGATGAGATTGGTCCTAATAGTAGAGCATGTTGCAGATATTCTCCAGTGTTCAGGTCGGCCCTAGAAACAACTCCTTCTAGTAGGTCTATTCATTTAGTCACCCGAAATGAATGAGCTACTGGAGGCTAATTCATTTCAAGAAGTCAGGCAGGATGCCATTCACTCTGCAGGGCAGTTCTGGTGGTGCCAGTTGAGCATCACTTTCATTTCTTCAGCCACATCGGCCTCTTCCCAGCCCACTGTGCACTGGGTCAGGGTCCAACCACTTCAGCAGATTCAGAGTTTCCTTTGAAGGAAATACCAACTCAGACAAAAGCACCATCAAAACCCATCTGAAAGAATGAGATGGCACCAAAGTTTCCCACTTACACATGTAAATTCCTCTCACTCCCTCCCCACATTGATGATAATACCATCCTTACTGTACTGAGACTCAAATAAATAAATGTTTGAGTGAAAACAAAACACTGAAAACTCCAAGGATCCTCCCCAGTTAAAATATTATCAAAACACCAATCGTTATTGTTCAATCGCTAAGTCATATCTGACTCTTTGCGACCCCATGGATTGCAGCATGCCAGGCTTCCCTGTCCTTCACTGTCTCCTGGAGTTCATGAACTTCAACATTTTGGGAATCAGTGAACTAAAATGGGTGGGAATGGGCAAATTTAATTCAGATGACCTTTGTATCTACCACTGTGGGCAAGAACCCCTTAGAAGAAAATGGACTAGCTCTTATAGTCAACAAGAGTCTGAAATGCAGTACTTTGATGCAGTCTCAAAAATGACAGAATGATCTCGGTTCGTTTCCAAGGCAAATCATTCAACACTCAGTAATCCAAGTCTATGCCCCAATCACTAATGCCAAAGAAGCTGAAGCTGAACAGTTCTATGAAGACCTACAAGACCTTCCAGAACTAACACCAAAAATAGTGTCCTTATTGCTTTAAAATTTAACAATATTCCTCTCAGCTATTATGAGGCCTGGAGAAACCGTGGAAAAATTATAGAAAAAGACTTTGTGTATCGAGCTTATCTAATAAGGACCCATGTGGCAAAACACTCCTCGAATTCAGGGTCAGAAAGTCTGTCTCTCCAGAGAACTTGCCTGCTTTCTCTCATCAGCGCAAGCTCACATGGTGTGATTCGTTTTCTGCCCTTGCTGCCAGGTAGCTCAGTTTCCATCCTGGTTCTTAACCACTGTTAACGCTTTCATCCAGGTCTTGCTCTTGCCATTTCTCTTTTTTATATTGTGTTTAATTTTGGAGGTTGCTCCAAACATTTGGGGGATCTAGGTAGAGTGTGAGTCAATATTTCTCAAACCTGATATCTGCCAAAAGTCCTCAGATACAGTCCTTATGAGAATTAGTGCTTGGGCTTTTCATTTAGATGACAGTGCCTTTAAAATGTGATGCAAGGACATTCCAGACTATCCAGGTGACCATATTATAAATGGTCCCCTGGCGGTCCAGTGGCTAAGACTCTGCATTCCCAATGCAGAGGACTCCCTCGTCAGGGAACTAGGTCCCACATGCCACAACTAAAGATCCTGCATGCCACAATGAAGATCAAAGATCCCACATGCCACAACTAAGACCTGGTACAAGCAATAAACAAATATTAAAATAATAGTAACAATTGGGCCCAGTCACAGGATTGTGGTGTCCATGCGTGTGTGTGTGTGTGTGTGTGTGTGTGTGTGTGTGTGTGTGTGTGTGTGTAATCATTTTGCCGCTAGGTCATTCTAAGCTGACTGTCAGGGGCTAATCAGGAACGAAGACAGGGGGCAGGATGACACATACATGAGGCATTTGTACCAAGTGAACACAAGAAGGTTTCTCCACACACCACTTCACATTGAGTAAAGCGGTGGGAGATAATTCCCCCAATAATACAGGGGAGTTAGTTGTACAAGGCCCTTTGACAGAATCAGCAAGCACCAGAGCCTCATGTCACGTTCATGATGCTGTTTCAGAAAACGATCATGATCTATGACAAAAAGAAATATGCCCTGTATTTATTTCACACATATACTGTATAAATCTGGTTCATTTGTTTTGCTTTTGGAGTTGAGAAAGAACAATAAGCATTAGGAGTTGAATATGTTTATACATATTTGAACAACATCAAAATAACTTATCACACTGAAGGTTCATAATTTTTTTTCCTTTATAAGGAAGTCTAAATAGTTATTTAACATTATTTGAGTCTAAAGAAACTATTAATTTTAAATGAATTGAGTATGTGTGTGTATTTGGATCTGGGGCTTTTCTGGTGGTTCAGATGGTAAAGAATCTGCCTGCAATGCAGGAGACTAGGTTTCAAACCCTGCGTCAGGAAGATCCTCTAGAGAAGGGACTAACTAGCTCCCCACTCCAGTATTCTTGCCTGGAGAATTCCATAGACAGAGGAGCCTGGCAGGCTACAGTTCAAAGGGTCGCAAAGAGTTGGACATGACTGAGCAACTTACTTTCACTTTCACTTTATGTACTTGGAATCACACCAAGCCACCTGGACAAGCTCATACTAGGTAAGAAGGCTGGTGACTATTACTAATATTGATAACAATAAAAGTTACCATTTACTCAATATTTTAATAAGAGGGCTGAGTGACGGACTCAATATCACTAACAATGAAACAATAAAAGTTATCATTCACTGAATATTGTGGTGACTGCCTTACTAGCTAGACAATCTCATTTAATTCTTACATCCACCCTGTGAGATAGAAATCAACAACCTATTCCTATTTTATAGATGGAAACACTGTGCCTGAAGGATTGAAGGAACCCAGCCTAGGCTGTGCCACAGGGAAGCAAGGGGGAGCGTGGGCGTTTGCCCCGAGGTGACAGTGCCTTGCCTTCTCTGGATGTGGACGAGGGCAGGAAGCAGCATCACTCGCTACTCCCGGTCTGAGGTTCTGACTGTGGCTCAAGAGACATGACGTGGGCTTTTGTTCACCAACACCTGGTGGTCCTGCCTTGTTCTGAATGATGCTGCCTTGGTTAGGTGTCATGACCCACCACCAGGGCCAACAGGTACATCCCAAGGATAGAGTTGAAGTCAGAGGACACTGAATTCCAGCTGAACCAGTCAGGGTTCCGTGTGCTCCAGGGGCCTCTGCTCAAAGCCGCACAGTCTCAGTTTCCAAACAAGTTTTCAGACCACAGGGCTGACCGCTTCTTTCCTGTACATTGTCTGGCACTCCATCGGGACAATTTTTTAATAGTCTGAGGGACAGGAAGGGTGAAGACGGCCAGAGAAGGATGTTTGCTGATCTTGAAACATTTTCTCCCCACTCCCCTCCCGGAATATACAAGCTCACTTCTCTTGTAAGGTAATGCTAAGCTTTGGGGAAAGTACCATAGGCAGGTGGTTGTTGTTTGGTCAAAAAGTGTGTCTGACTCTTTGAGACCCATGGACTGTTGCTGCCAGACTCCTCAGTCCATGGGATTTCCAAGACAAGAATATTGGAGTAGGTTGCCATTTCCTTCTCCAGTGGGTCTTCCTGACCCAGGGATCAAACCCATGTCTCCTGCATTGGCAGGCAGGTTCATTGACCACTGAGCCACCAGAGAAACCCCACCATAAACAAGTATCATTCTTCAAAACGACCACAAATGCCATTGCTGAGCATTTACTATAGGCCAGGAACCAGGCAAAACCCTTGACATAAATGATTCTATTTGATCACAACTAATAGATTAGAATAATTCTGCCCATTTCACAGATGAAAAAACCAGGGCACCCAAATTGACAAATTGTCCAAGTCACACAGTGCATGCTGTATAGAAAGTTAACCCCCATATCCATGCTCTCATGCACTCTGATAGTGTTTCCCACTCTGGGGACCATGTGACCAGTACACAGGAGACGATTTCAAAGTGTACAGCAAACATGCACTGACAGTGAGCCACATGTAAGAAAGCAGTCCCCTTTGAACCCTCTCAGTCTCACTTATATCAAGAAGAAAGGCTCAATTTGGAAAGAGGATGCCTTTAACTTCTCCTTAACGTGCTTACCTCCCTCTGAACCATGGAGAGAACAAGGCACTAGGCCCATAGGCTTCTGCAGGCATTAGTGTATAGTAGAATTTAATATCACTGTTCTGTTTTTATTGTCTTTATTTTTACAGTTACCTTGTCTCTATCCAGAGAAATTGGTTTTTAATTTACAGCAGCAAACTTTCCTTTTAAAATAAATTTATTTACATGAAAAAACAGGAATTGACTTAAAAAAAGTATTGTTAAAAGTACCATGAAAAAATCTGGAAATAGATACTGGTAATGGTTGCACATTGTGAATGTAATTAATGCTGCCAAATTGTAATTTTAAATTGGTTAAAATGGAAAATATGATGTTATATATACTGCCACAATTAAAAAAAAATTGATAGTGCAATATACCCACAAATCACTGAATTGCACACTCCATATGGATAAATTTGGAGAAGGCAATGGCACCCCACCCCAGTACTCTTGCCTGGAAAATCCCATGGATGGAGGAGCCTGGTAGGCTACAGTCCATGGGGTTGCTAAGAGTTGGACACGACTGAGCAACCTCACTTTCACTTTTCACTTTCATGCATTGGAGAAGGAAATGGCAAGCCACTCCAGTGTTCTTGCCTGGAGAATCCCATGGACGGGGGAGCCTGGTGGACTGCCATCTATGGGGTCGCACAGAGTCGGACACGACTGAAGTGACTTAGCAGCAGCAGCAGCAGCATATGGATAAATTATATGGCATATAAATTATATCTCAAAAGAGTGTTTAAAAAAAAACACCAAAACCATGTTAAGGATTCTCAAATGACCAAAGTTTGGGAAAAGCTGAATTATGCTATACTACTTTCATTTTGTCAAAATAAATTTATTAGTGATTTTTAGAATGAGGTAAAGCAAAGCTGGGAAAGCAGGAAAAAGGCCTGTAGCATAAACATGCCAAATTATTTTCTCTAAGTTTTAGATGACAAGGAAAAAGAAAGTGAACAAAGAAGGAAACTAAGGAGGTAAATTTCAACTGATAATTAAGAGCTTTCTACCAATCAAGCTGAAAAATGGGATGAAACAAAAGTGGTCATTGGGGCCAGTCAGGGGCTCATGGGTATCTCTTTGCTGATATGAAGTAGGACACCATCACTTTGTGCTCAGGATTCCACTGTGTCTGATGAAAGAAAGAGTGAAGAAGATTTAAAGTTCTTCAGTTCAGTTCTGTTCAGTCACTCAGTCGTGTCTGATTCTTTGCGACCCCATGAACCTCAGCACTCCAGGCCTCCTCCATCACCAACTCCCGGAGTCCACCCAAACCCATGTCCATTGAGTCGGTGATGCCATCCAACCATCTCATCCTCTGTCATCCCTTCTCCTCCTGCCCTCAATCTTTCCCAGCAACAGGGTCTTTTCAAATGGGTTAGCTCTTTGCATCAGGTGGCCAGAGTAATAGAGTTTCAGCTTCAACATCAGTCCTTCCAATGAATACCCAGGACTGATTTCCTTTAGGATGGACTGGTTGGATCTCCTTGCAGTCCAAGGGACTCTCAAGAGTCTTCTCCAACACCACAATTCAAAAGCATCATTTCTTTGATGCTCGGCTTTCTTTATAGTCCAACTCTCACATCCATATATGACCACTGGAAAAACCATAGCCTTGACTAGACAAGACAAAGGTTCTTGGAAGAAAGCAAAAATGAATAGTCAAACAACCTAGGCAGTTTGGCCCATGAAGAAAAAGGAGCCATGTTCCCTCTGCAATTGTATCCCGGGTCAGGGCCCAAATTTAACCACCACACAGATGGGGCAGAGGTCTAGAGAGTTGTCTGAGGTCCGGACAAACTTCCAGAGATTTCTCCAATCAGGATGAAATTTCTCAGCTGTTTTGACACTCATCCATCCTATCTAAACCACGATGATGAAATCACAAAGCAACTATTTCTCAAAGTCCAAGTCTTGCTTCCTAATCACCAAGCAAGTATCCACTGAATATGCATGACAAGGATGCCACAGGGGTTCCCAAGAGTGCACCTGGAGAGCATCAGCCTTAAGGAGACGGCAGCTGGACTGGGAAGATAAGGCTCCACATGAAACAACTGAGAGAACTATGTCATACCAGAAAGCATCATGAGACCATAAATACAACTAAATAAAGTGAGTTGGGTTTCCAGCTGTTTATAAAAGTGCTGGCACATGAAAAAACATAACAGAAGTTTAGAGAAGTTGAGAAAAACTTCCTGAAGGATGAAGAAGTTAATTTACTTTAACCAGAGCAAATAGCATTTGGGTGCTGGGATTACCCTTTTGATGAAAAAAGCATATTTTCCATTTAAATTAATAAAATAACTAGTAATTCATTCCTCTATTCCTTCAACAAACATCCAATGCCTTTCAATGAATAACAAATATTCAAACCCTAGACTAGGCCTCCCAGGAAATGTCATAGTGAGAACATCTCAGCTTCACTGAAAGTGGAGGGATCACAGAGGAGAGAAACAGGTTCTCTCCACCTTCCAGAGAAAAAGAGAACAGGAATAACTTCAAATGGACAAGCTGGGATTTATAAAACAGCTTATGGCCACTAGAGGATCAAAGAAGTGTCTCCCCAAAGATATGACAAGTAGGGCCTTGAAAGGCACAGAGAATGAGGACATGGGGCTGGAAAGACTATCCTGATAGAGGTAAAGGCAAGCTTAAGGACACAAAGGCATGAGAGCAAATGATGTGTGTGGACCACAGGAAGCAAGGGGGAGAGGCACCTTCTGTATGAAGTGGGGAGGGAGGGTGATGGGAGAGAGAAGGACAGGAAAGGAATCCCAAATGCCATGTTACAAGTTTGGTCTGCACAATGAAGACCTGTCAGCAAACAGTATTCATGAGAAAAGGAAATTCTGTGAAATATAGATGAAAACCATAGGTCTTTTTTGTTTTTTGTTTGTTTGTTTGTTTTAGCTGTGCCACGTGGCTTGTAGGATTTTAGTTCCCCAACCAGGAATGAACCCAGGCCCACTGCAGTGGGAGTGCAGAGCCCTAACCACTGCATTGTCAGGGAATTCCCAAACCATGGCTTCATTCTGTTCTGAAAGTTTAAGAATTTTTTTTGCTTGTTTTTGAAATAATTCCAGACACCCAAGCAGAGTATGTCAGCTCTTTTCTAAATCTTAGTCAGAATGGAGAAGTGGAGCTGCTGACCACCCATCACACCTTGAGCAAGCAATGCCTTTAAATCTGTAAAATAACATGAACCACTGGCTAACAAAGTGTTACCAAGCCAACATCCTGCTCTACCTGCTTTCATGAGCAAATAAGATGCTATAATTAACCGAGTGTCTGAAAGCATACCACAAGCACGGTTCACAAAATGCTCAGAAAAATGGTTCTTAAGTAGACAAAACACTTCTCCTACTGTTTTTCTTGTTTACACTAGCTATAAGCTTAAAAAATCAGTGTCATTGCTAGTGCTATGTCCGTAGTACAAAGGGAGACCTCAATCCTGGCCTTGTCCCCAGATTCCAAATGTGTGGATCCCAAAGAAGGAGCTTCTGTTCCATTGCAAAAGCATGTGGGTTCTTGGGGGGAGGTGAGAGGGACTCAGATCTTGGGTTTCAACAACCCCACCTCTTCGCAGCTTCCTGACAAACATCAAGACTGCTTTTTCGTTTTAGTCATCACCCATGGGTCTTTCTTCCCCGCTTTTCACCCACCTCGGTTAATAGGTATCAAATTTCCCGTCCAACTAACCGTTTTCACTTAAAAAGCCCCAAACATAGTAAGTACACCCAGCCAGCAAGTCACTAGCTACCCCCTTAAGTCATATACAGTCATGAATCAGAACGATGTTAAGAGGACTCTGGAATGCCAGACTCTTACCCACCACGGGTCTTACTGGCACTGGTCGGGGTATGGGGAGGAGGTGATGATTATTTAGTGGTGCTAGTGTGAATCCATTACAGTGACATCAATCATTGTCCTTGTCACCTTCATCATCATCATCCTCATGATGCCAAAAAGGTAAGGTAGAGAGAGCCCTATGGACAGAGCGCTGACCCAGACTTTACACGAATTCATGGCGGCCTCTCTACCTCCCTGGAAACAAGGAGAAAGAAGTAGAAAGGAGAAGGAAGGATGAATCTGCTCCTCTTATAAGTCCACACTGACTTCCTGTGGCAGTCGATGCTGCTGATCTTCCCCGCACAGGCTGGCTCACCTGTCACATCCGACCTGCTCTGCCATCCAGTGGTCCGTGCTAGCTGCAGATTCCCTAGGCTGCCGGGTTTCACCACACATCAATGGCTTCCCAGCACTTGGTAGAGGGTTCTGGATCAGCAGTCTACTGTACATCAACCCCAGTCTTATCCAGCTCACACAGACAAGCAATCGTTTTTCCTTCATTCACCAGGCAATTCCCTCCTCAAGGTCCTCAAGGCTCAGGATAAGAGGACAGGGCAAGAGGAGCAGAGCCCTAGGGCAGCTAAGACCTTTATGCAGCCCCCACCTAGCTGCTCTAAATGAGCTATTCAAAGTGTCAGTTCAGTCGAGCTTTAAAGCAAAGGATGATGGTTCTTCCCGTCCCCTCCCCAACTCACCCCACTTGCTCTTCAGCTTGAATAAAAATAGCCCCACAGCTGAGGCTGCCATGACAACCGATGAAAGTGTGGGCTCACCCTTGTCCACCGATGATAAAAATCTGCCTGCAGCCTTCCCACCTGCCCAGCTGGGGTTGAGGCCCTCCAGCCCTCTCCCAAGTTCAACCTTCAGGAAAAACTTCTCTGAGTAGCAGAGCCAAGTCGCTCCATACTCAACTGAGAAGCCGAGGGATATTTGGAGCTCTTGCACCACCCAGTGCCTCAGAACTTTTTAATGTGTTTTCATTTGTTTCTTTCGGTATCCCCAGGCATATATGACAGATATGACCACCTCCCTTTTGCAGATGGATAACTGGGGGCACAGGGACATGAACTGATGTCAATGCCCTCGGTCCTCAGCTGCTGGATTAAGGGTAGAACCCCATTAAGAACTCAAGGCTCCCATCTCCTCTCCAGTTCCGAGATCAAAGGAACAGCTGCTCTTGGGAAACACAGTGCCAGCGGGGAAGTCATTTCCTTGTATGAGCTGTTTCCTGGCCACAGGCTGAAGTGCCCTCAACCACTCTCTGGGATAAATCTGGAAAGGGTTGGGGGAAAAAATTCTGCTGCCCCACCGTCGGAACAAGGTTCCATAGAAACCCATTCTATTCTGGACCCATGATCTTTGGGGCTGCTCCAGTGAGTAGGGCTGCTCAATGGCCAAGTTTACCAAGAGTCTTAAGACGCACTGTCCACAACCACATTTCGAAGGCCACCACTGGGGAGAAAATTCTCCACCAGGGATCTCAGGGCTGGAGGCCAGCAGGCCCCTGTTTCATCGTTCAGGAAACCCCAGTGTTGCTAACAAAGCAGGGGCTACCACAGCCCCCCATGAAAGCTTCCTCTTTCTTCATCTCTTTCCAACACTTATAAATGTGCTTCCTTTCTCTATGTAAATTTCGTTCAAATGGCATGACACAGGTTTGTAATGAGGCCATTAATAACTAGCTTTTAAACAGCTTCTTCTTGGTTTCCTGGTTCAGGAATCAATTCTAATCTAAGTAGACACTGATATCTGGATTTGCTGCTATGAGGAGAGACAAATGGGCTTTGTTTGGGGCAGACTACGATAATGCAGTTCATTTTCCCCCAGCCAAGAACTGAGGCTGAAGGCAACTCTTGATAGCGGAACCGAGCTTAAGAAATTGTAAAGAAAATTCTTCTTTCATTTCTCTGCCACTCAGTCATCACACTTCCAAGGAAAGGCCAAGTGGGCATTTAACTTCCCCCACTTTTGCAGACCTTTAGCATTCTGACCAGCTGAAACTGTGAAACTGGACTGGTCAGTTTCACTTTCCATTTCTGTAATGGGTAACTTTCTCTCACTCTTCACCCTGAGACGCTGTATCTGGGTTCCAAGTACGGTCAAGCTGGGATGGGAGCATGTTCTCTTCGGTGATTGGCTTAAAAAATAAAGAACAAGATGGCATCCAAATCAGCTTAAATAATTGTGGGCCAAAATAAAAATTTCTTTAACACAGAAGCTGCTGACTGCCCCCAATAATTGAAATCTGGGCTATGAGGGGCAAAGTTCTAAAGATATGGTGTAATATCTTCTAGCAACATAAATGCAATTACTGAGGAGCTCTGGAAGAGATAAGAGTCAAGGAGAGAGGCCTGGATTCAAGTTCCCTCTCCCAAGTCACAGGGTACCATGACTTTTCAAAGCTTCAATATCATTTTCTTTAAAATGGAAATATTCACACCTGTCTGGTCTGCTGTACAGGCTTACTGGGATGAAGTGATAAACGAAGCCCTTTGAAAACTGAAAAGTACTAGACAAAGTTAAGTGTTTGTTATTTTTGTTATTAGTCATTTAACGAGTGGCAGTTCCTATGAAATGATTCTCTGTGTGGAAGTGGGCATACAGTAGTACAGGGCAAGTCAGTCACACGTGACCCAGGAAGTGACTGTCAGGCAACCCAGGGATGCTCTGGGTAACCATGGAGACAGACACCAGCAGAGATCCTCCTACCTCCAGGCAGGCAGGAACAGCAAGCCTTGATTATCCACAACGAGCAGGCGTCTGCACCCACCAGACTGCTCAGCAGATCACTGTGGCAGCTGATATGGATTTTTAAGGGGGAAACTGAGCTGCTTTGGGCTCAGGGTTCTGTCACAATAGAAGCCTGCCTTCCCCGGGCACAATCACACTCTCTAAGAAGTGGCATGGCGAGGGTAGCGTGGCACAGCAGTGAGTGAGAGGACTCTACGCATTCAAACTCTAACTCTGTCACTCAATTCCCCATGCCTCAGTTTCCCCCATGTGCAAATGGCAATGATAATACCACCTACCTCACTCAATAGTGTGCCGTGAGCTGATTTATATGCAACACTTAAGGAGTACCTGAGAAAGAGTAAGTACTCAACAGTGAACAGCAATCAGAGTCATCTGTTTGTCAACCAAATTGTTCTTCCACTAGACTGTGATTTCTTTGAGGGCAAATTCCCTAACATTTATCTCTGAATCCCCAGGGTCTAGAAATCACAGTGAGAAATCAATAAATGCTTCTTGTGTGAATGGATGAATTGATGAAAGAGATAAGACCAACCACCTTAGTTGCCAGAGGGGGGGAAATACAAACAGGGAGGACCATTGCAAGGCCTCAAGCCTTTTAGTGTGGAATTTAAAGACAAACAGGAAACTGTCTAATCCCCAGTTTACGTTGGCAGGCTGAACCAAGCTGTCCTCAACAATTGGTGTGGTACACTGTCTCAGTACTGGTCTTCTGAGAAACAAACACTAAAATGGGATTAAATATGCAAAGATTTTACTAGAGAAAGTGCCTGCAGCAGAAAATGAAGAGGGAGGCTAGGAGAAACACCAGATGGCCTGAGCCTGAATGAAGAACAGCAGGAGGGAAGGATGGGTGGAAGCATTCTAGAAAGTTCCACAAGCTGAGGCTGGCTACTGGACGAGTCCTGTGCTGTTTGGGAGCCAGTCTGCTGCAGCATCCCCATCATGTGGTCATTGGCTGGGAACAGCCAGTGGAAAGCAGGGTCTTGGTCAAACTCCTTGATGGATTCAGAGCGCAGGCCTGAGGACCCCAGTCAATTGCACTCCTAGAGCTGGAGGTCTGCCAGATTCCTTCTCATGGCCATCACGGGGTAGTCCTTGAGAGCATGGGGATTCAGTGCTCTTATCAATCTAAGGTGAATCCTTGCTTTTACTGGCTGGCTACCTTAAACGAGCAACTCAATCCCTCCACGCCTCATTTTCCTTATTTGTAAATTGAAAATTACAATTTCAGCCTTTTACTATTATTATTATTGAGCACTGTGCCTACACATATTAAGTGCTCAATAAAAAGGCAGCTGTCTTTTCCTTGACCATTATTATTACTAATCATGAAGTACTTCTATTAGCAATTAGGATATGAGAACAACATGCTTGAATTTGAGTTTCATGAGTCTACATAAGCTTTAAAACCATGGTTTGGCGTGATCACAATTCAAACAAGTAAACCAGTTCGTCTACAAATGAAAGGTCATAGGGACTTTTCTAGTTTGGCTATTTCCTGAAGGGGAAGGGTAGGTCTTGTGCCAGAATCCACCTGCAGCTACAAATCCCTCCACTTTCTTCCACTGGCTGCACTTCGCCTGCAGTGTTCTTGGCCCATCCCCTGCCAGCTGTCTGCCTTTGAAGGAAACAATCATTTGCACACCTTCCCCCCAAGAACAGGCTCTGACAGGCATGACCCTGCTATGCTATATGTTCTGAGCACCTGTGTGGGACTCCTTGCTTGCCTTTGTGACCTTAATTCTTTTGTTAAAACCTTGCTGACTTTCTGGCAGTGGTCACTGATGGCCGCTGCTGGCTTCTGGCCACTCCATCTGACTGGAGTCCACAGTGTCCCCTTGCTGGACTGGCTCTGACCTGAGGCAGTCACAGCGTTCATGGCCTCAGTTTAGCAGGCTTGGGCCTCTCCCCGACCTGGCAGACTCTGTGCCATGGTGGCAGTGACAACTAAGAACCCACAAAAAGGAGCCCCCAAACTGGAAACCATACTCTGATTCCTTCCATTGCCACCTCACAGGCTTTTTCTCTAACCCCCACTTCCCGGAGGGTCACCAAAAACATGCCGGGATTTCTGGATTTCGCTTGTTTTTTTTTTTTAATCTTTGAAGGAATGACCTTCAGTTGTTTTTTTAAACTGAAAAGAGTCAAAATCAAACTAAAGATTATTGATTTTGCTTAATAATTAACCACTTAACAGAGCTGATCAAACTGTTTCTTCCAGAATAATATTCTCCATTTTACAGGGACTTTTTCAGCGAATTTTAAGCTTCCGTGTTCGAGCTGGAATCCAATGCTTGAGGTGCTATGTGTCAGCCAAGGTCAGAGTTGAGGGCAGGAAGTTAAGAAACTGGTTGAGTGCCTCCAACCAGGCTGAGTAGGTTTTCCCATCTGAGAGAATATGAGGTTTCTCAGAAGTGGAGGTAAAACCTCAGAGCAGTAACCATGCTGGCCACTTGTACATACAACCAACAAAAGCACCAAGCCCATCTTTGAATTCGGCTTCTTTTTCTCCTCTGGTTATTCAGTCAGAGCTAGGAAAGCGCTGGCCACCCTGATACCAGACATACCCCCTGCCCGAGACAGAGAACTGCCACCACCAGGGAGGAAACACTGGTTGGACAGTCTTCTGGCCCCACTACACATGAAAATACCCACAAGCTTAGTAATTAGCCTCTTCACACCACCTTGGCCTCTTGTTCGCATTGATCCCTCTCACTAACTGGAAAATCAATCAGATTCAGTTTCCCTGCAAATCCAAATTCTTAAAAAATGGTCCCCTGAAGTTAAACCTGGACATTCTCACACTCCCACGTTCAGGTCAGGGATTCATTAACCACCGGGCCCCAGGGAGTCACATGCCTGCTCACAGAGTGCCTCCTCTGTGGTAAGGTAGAGTGGACAATACAGCTGTATTTCCGGTTCTCTGTCCAGCCCTGACCTCTGTGAGTGACACCACACCAGCCTCACCAACTACATTCTCAGTTTCTGTGAAATTTCTCCCCAACAAGCCCAGTCTGGTTATGTGTCATACAAGATATACAGTGTGAGATCACACTTTCTGTCAGAATCATGAGCATGAGGGCAAATATAATTTTTACTACTATATTTAATTACAGAAACCACTAGAAACTTAATCAACATTGGGACCAGTATTAAGAAAAATCTATTTCAGAGATTCACGTCTTCTTGGAGGGGAGAGAAGAGTGTTTGCAAATGTGATGGGTTAGGATGGAGAAACTGTGTGGCTTGTAAAATACAGTCAATATTCTGTTTAAAATTTTTTAACTATAATTTCATAATATGACCTATGGAAGGGGGATGTTTATCAAAAGAGACCATGAGCTATTATAAAATGGGAGGAAAACTGCATCCCTGTAAACCTGGCAATGTTTTGTCTACCTCTTCCCCTCCCAGCCTCTGGGCCCCTCCCACTAAGAGCCCACAGTCCACAGAACCTTGTCTCGCTCACTTTTCCTCTCCATGTTGCAGCCCTTTGCATGCCGTGTTTTGCAAACCCGGCAGTCACAATATGGTTTATTTCCCTTTTGGTTAGGGTTCAGCAACCTTCCAAAAGTGGAGAGCCCAGACACAGACTCCTATAGGCAAAGAGGACCATGACTCACTCACATGACGCAGCCAAGGAGCACCTGGAAGGCTCTCAAGCACAAAACCTCCCCCACCTCCACATTCTACTAATAAAAGTTTCATCTGAGCTACCTTGGAGATAATGCAAATGCCCTGGGGAAAAGTTCAGCTTCATGGTCACTCACACCTTAGTAAGAATTATTTTTGAATCTTAGATCATCAGGGTTTGAACAACACTTGAGAATCATTTAGAGCAAAATTCTACTCAATAAAGGCTTTTTAAAGAAAATCATAGTCAATCTCTATTTGAATAGTTAACAGTAACAAAAGTTCCCTTCTTGAAAGGGTCTAACTCCATTGATGGGTATTTGGAATTTTGTGTGAAAACTCATCCTTATTTTCAACCGAACCCTGTAGAATCTATTAAGATGATTTTGCTGCAAGTAAAGGTAATTCCAACTCAAGACGCCTTAAACAATTAGGACGTTTATCTCTCAGAATAGCAAGTCCAACAGTTGGGGGGGTTGGGGGTGACAGACATAGGGATTCAGTAACATCCTCAACATTTCATGCAAAGATGGGCACAATAAAGGACAGAAACGGTATGGACCTAACAGAAGCAGAAGATACTAATAAGAGGTGTAGCCACGTAAGGGTGTGGGAGTTGGACCATAAAGAAGGCTGAGCACTGAAGAAGAGATGCTTTTGAACTGTGGTGTTGGAGAAGACTCTTGAGAGTCCCTTAGATTGCAAGGAGATCAAACCAGTCAATCCTAAAGGAAATTAGTCCTGAATTGGAAGGATGTATGCTAAAGCTGAAGCTCCAATACTTTGGCCACCTGATGCAAAGAACTGACTTATTGGAAAATACTCTGATGCTTGGAAATATTGAAGGCAGGCGGAGAAGGGGACGACAGAGGATGAGATGGTTGGATAGCATCACCGATTCAATGGACATGAGTTTGAGCAAGCTCCAGGAGATGGTGATAGACAGGGAAGCTGGCGTGCTGCAGTCCAAGGGTCATAAAGAGTCAGACACAACTGAGCAACTGAACAACAACACCCTCAAGGCCCCAGGTCCTTTCCATTTCTCTAGTCTATCATCTTCAGCTTGAGCTTCATTCTCAGTTTGGTAGCAAGATGGCTGTGGCAGTTGCAGATTCACTTGCACCAGAAGAAAAAGAGAAGAATATTCCCCCAAGCATGGAATATAAACTCTTCCTGTCACTCTGTTTCAGCTTCCATTATATGCACAATAACTGTCTCCAAGGGGATGCCATGTACTTACTGGCTCCACTCATCATCCAGCATGGAAAGAATGTTGGAACTTCCACTGTAACTCCACCATCCCTACCTCCTAGGAACATCCACCTCAAATAGAGTTTTCCTTCCCCCTACAATTCAGAACACAGCCTCAGCCCTTTCCACAAAACCATGGGTCACACATATTTCCAAACTCCCTGGTTGGCCTTCTCTGGACATAATCTAGTTGGTCAGTTTCCTCCTAAAAAGGTGTCATCCAGAATGAAACACCATTCTAGGTAGAACAGAGTGAAATTACAATATTTCACAACTGGGGAACTATCTTTTTATTAATGTAGCTTAGTTTTGTAATAGCTTTCGGTGGCAAGATCATACTGTTATCTTTACAAGTGAATACCACACCGGATTTCTAACCTGTTGCACAAACTGAGTTGCTTTTACAACATCAGAATAGAATGTAGGATCATCCCCACTGAACTAGATCAAGATAATTTTGAAGGATGCTTCTGCCACTCAAGTGGCGCTAGTGGTAAAGAACCCATCTGCCAGTGCAGACATAGATATGTGGGTTTGATCCCTGGATCAGGAAGACTCCCTGGAGGAGAGCATGACAACCCACTCAGTATTTTTGCCTAGAAAATCTCATGGACAGGGAAGCCTGGAGGGCTACAGTCCATAGGGTTGCAAAGAGTTGGACATGACTGTAGTAACTTATCATGCATGCACTCAATGTAATAACTATCCAGCCACCTAAAATGTTATCCATCTATTAATATAAATTTGTATTAGTTTTCTAGCGTTGCCACTACAAAATAACACAGACTAGGTGGCTTAAACAAGAGAAACCTATTTCCTCACAGTTCTGGAGGCTAAGTCCAAAATCAATATATCAGCAGGTCTGCTTTCTGAAAAGGAAATCTAAGACCAGAGTCTGGTACTCCACTAGATAATCCTTTAAAGAGGGCCATTAATGAACAGCCTAACCTAATTAGCCTCTCATGTTCAGCTGACATCAGTCACTTTGGAGAGGTGATCCGAACTATATCAAGGAGAGTTTTAGAGAGAAAGATTGTTCTGGAATCTGGGGCATTTCTACTAGAGTGTTTCCACAGCTGGAGTGCATGACTTTGGACATGAAGGTGCTGAACCAAGGGCCTGCTGAGCAGTGAGTTGTATGGAGATTGGAAGAAAAAGAGCTACAAGGTTATCAAAAGGCAAGTTCAGTTACTTCCTAATTTTACATAGGACAAGAGTAGTGGCAAATGAAATTGAGACACTGACAATTACCCTGAGTGTCCAGAGCATGGGTGGTGGCTCAGTGGTAAAGAATCTGCCTGGGCAGGAGGTGAGGATTCAGTCTCTGGTCCGGGAAGTTCCCCTGGAGAAGGAAATGACAACCCACCCCGGTATTCTTCCTGGGACAGTCCCATGGACAGAGGAGCCTGGCGGGCTATAGCCCATGGGGTCACAAAGAGTCGGACACAACTTAGCGACTGAGTTTGAGCTTTTTTTGAGCTTTTTGTCCATAGCATAGATTGGCCATGCCTGTCTTCACTACTCTGGTCTGTAATTAGTCAGGTGGGCAACAACGACTTCGTATTCTGCCCAGGGACTTGAAGACCCCTGTCTCCATAGACATGATGAATAGAAAGCAATTGCTGGGCTTTCTCACTGTAGCCCTCTTTAAAAAACATACCCACACACACACACAAAAAAACCATACCCACAAATATGAATAATAAATAAGTATATTTATTACACTTAAATAATAAGTATACTTATTATTGTGTGTACCATTAGAGCAACTACACATAAATACTGAAGAATTAAGTAGGTAGCAATAAACAGTAAGAGTAAACAAATACCTATTTGTATAATAATTAGCTCAGTTACTTATTGATCCTTATCTGTTCCTTCTTAGATTAAATCCATTAATTTAAGAGGCAAAAGCCTACTCTTGAGGTAGATTTACAGCTCTAGTGCCTGAAGCTGTTGGGTAACATGATGTTATTAACCCCTCTGGCCAGGCATTTGCTTGTTTTTCCTTCCTATTGATTTGAGCAAGCACTCAAAAGATGGGAGTAGAGACTAGAAGGTCTGCAGAGGACATTCAGCCCAGCTCCTACATCCAATGCTTGAATTCCTTTCCCACAACCAAATGCCTATTTCAAACTAATGAAACTGGCACATGGGGCTTCATCTTTGCAAGAGCTACCTCTTCTCCAAGGAAGCACTCTTGTCTTCAATTTCCTCAAGGAAGAAATTGTCAAGGGAAAAAAGCACCATTTTTCATTCCCTGCTCTAATCTGTACTGCCTTAGTCACCACTACGTGGTTAGTATGTGCTGACCTGATACCTGGGTGGGGAGAGAGCTGTGTGACCCCATTCTTCTTTTTTCCCGTTTGCCTCATTAATAAATGCTTTTTAGTCACTTCACCAACTGACACCAAGTCTTGTCTCTGGTCTCTAGTCAAAACCTTTAGCAGGATTTTACATAAACTGAAATTTACATTCAGCCATCACCATAGCAACCATCACAGAGAATTAAATACAACTTTTCCCACTCTGATATCATCTACTTTTTTTAAGAGCTGTTTTTCTTTTCAGTTGCAAATCCAAGCTATCCAGAAGATAACCACTAAAAATCTGTTTTGAAAACTGCATTTGAAAAGATTGTAACAAGGTTCTAAAAACAGGCATTTGAAGTGGATTTTAGACACTTAGCACCGTGCACTTTCTGTACATTGCTGAAGTCTCAAGGGTTTGTCTCTGCACTAAGAACTGTTAAAATCAAAACAAGGTTTCACTTATAATTGTGACAACCATCTCATGAAAAGTGCCCCAAGATGATGACCCTCAGCTAAGGCAGAAAATTCTGCTAATTTCAAAATGGATTTGCATCATGTTGAAAAAAAATTTTTTTTTAATAAAACAAGGTTTTACTTTGAATATGCAATGTGCAGTCGGCAAATCTGAAATTTTCAGGATTCACCTGTTGACTGAACAGGAGATACTCAATTGTGGGTGTGGCTCACAGCCATGTGGAAATATGCAAAGGTAATGGAGAGTAAACTAGAAATAAAAAAGGATAAAATATCCCCACCCAAGAGATCTACCTTTTTCTTAGTTTAGAGTACAATGCCACAAGAGCCCTGAGTATTTGCAGCTGTTGGAAATATATTTCAGATTTAGACAAAGGTAAGAAAAGATACCTTTCTAAATTTTACTGAGACAAAAAAAGTCTACTTATGACACTAACCTCAATAACAAATTAATATACATTCATCTCATCACTTCCTCTCATTCTCTTGCTACTTAAAGTCTCAGAAATTGGCAATTCAGATGTACTGAAAAATTGAGACAACAAAATTGTCACTTTTCATGAGCCAAATAATTTGATCTTGCTTATTTCCTGAAAACCAAACTATAATGTGATACTCCAATTGTTCATTTATTCATTCATCAAATATTTATCGAGCACTAGATGCTACCATATGCTGAGAACTACCTCTCACAAAGATGAGTGAGACTTCATCCAAGACCTTGAGAGTTTTACTTAAAATTCCATCAGATGGCAGATGTTTTACACCAAAATGTCAATGAAATCTTAACACCTTTTCTCTCAATGAATTCTATCAAGGTTCTGTCTGTACACAGGAGGTGATGCCCATCCCTTGGCTGTACCTAAGACCTCAGTATGGACACCAGAGACTAGACCAATGGCTCAGTTTTACTACTAAGACCTAGTAGAGCTCACCAGAGAGCATTCATTTTGAAGTTTCTGAAAATGTCCTGACTTGTTCCCAGTGCAACTCTGCTACTCAGGAGATATGGATGAATTCTACCCTAAATGATAAATGATAAAGAAGCCTCCCCCAAACACTTCTAACAGTCAGGTGCCATGGGAATCAAGGCAGCTCTTGGAGGTATTCAGTAATCCTTTTCCACGTAAGTGTTGACATAGCTAGTTAGGCAACATGAGCAGAAGGTAGGGGTATTTACAGATAATGGCCAAAATATCTTACATGCCCAGAAGTGAGAAAGCTTAGCTATTAAGAGAGTGTTATCTCACTTAATAAATGGGGAGAATGCAAAACCAGGAATGGGATGCTGGTTTCACATCAAGTGCCAACTTCAGTGGATGGGGCTGGATGTCCAGACCCCTGAGTGAGACCAAGGCTGAAGTCAGTCAGCATTGGCTGAGAAAAGATGGCTCGATCTATGAAGTCTGATCTGGGAGCAGGCAGGCAGTATTGTACAATATATGCTGCTCTACAAGACCATGGTGGGGGGAGCCTGGGTCATGCTGGAGGAGGGGTGAGGAGACACATGCCACTGAGTTACCTAGGACAGTGTAGCTGCTGCTGCTGCTGAGTCGCTTCAGTCGTGTCCGACTCTGTGCGACCCCATAGACGGCAGCCCGCCAGGCTCCCCCGTCCTGGGATTCTCCAGGCAAGAACACTGGAGTGGGCTGCCATTTCCTTCTCCAGTGCATGAAAGTGAAAAGTGAAAGCAAATTCACTCAGTCGTGTCTGACTCTTCGCGACCCCATGGACTGCAGCCTACCAGACTTCTCCATCCATGGGATTTTCCAGGCAAGAGGACTGGATTGGGTTGCCATTGCCTTCTCCAAGGACAGTATAGAGGAATAATAAAAAAGAAGATCCCCAATGCACTCAAAGACCAATGAACTGGTGTCAACAATCTCAAGAAAAAGGGTTGAGGCACAATCAGCAGAATTTAAGACAGAATGGATACCTTCCAACTGACCAGAAAAGATGGATCAGCTGAACACATTCCATATTAGAAAAAAATGGACCAAGAAGGGTAAGAAATGTAAAACATAAGTATAATCTCAGAATTCAGAGATTAGAACATTTGAGATGACACCCATTGATGGATATGCCAGTTGCCAAATAACAAGACAGGGTGAGGATAAAGTTCAAATCCTTTTCTAACAGTTGAAGAGCCTACCCAATACATGCATTGCAACCAACAGAGGGGTTCTTGGCTTTTCGTTTGTTTTCGCTTTTTTAAAGATGAGGAGGAAGATTTCAATCTTCCCCAACACAGCCTCCTAGTAATAAAACAGACGTGTGGCTTTTGTGGTCAAAAGAAGCAAAGAATGTCATTTTGAGTATCTTAAGGCTGTAGATTTACTGCTTTTGAAAAATATAAATAAATACATCCACAAAAGCCACAAAATTTAACTTGAGTTATTTATGTCTTGATTTTTTTCAGAGTTTCTTATGACTGGTGTTGAATCTAAAATAATCCCAGCATGGTTTTTGGGTGGTCATTCAGTGGTCATTAAACTCAAGATGCACAAGCCTATCACTGGTGTGAATTAAGCAGAGAGAGCACCTCAAGTTTCCCCTTTCTGTTATGGTCCATGCAGCTGGGAGAAGCAGAGGAAGCCTGGCTGTGGTTTGGCTAGAAGAGATGCTGACCAGCCTCACCTGCTACAGTCCTGGGGGCCATTTCCAAAGCTATATCAACAGCAAATTATCGCCACATGCCTGGCAATATGAACGACTGTATCTCTTCCTCTGTGTTGCCAAGGGAACTGTCATACCCAACATGCTTTCTGGGGGTGAAAAGTTTATTGAACATTTATTATGTGCCAGGCACTGAGCCAGATACTGGGACCACTCAGTTGGATTCATTTTGTTTTGCAGCTGTCTTTCTTAGCTCATGGACAGCTGTTCTCTAATAGATCTTCTTGTTTCAACCCTAAAGGATCTCATAGTCTTTGGACCATAAAGATCGAAACATAATACAATAGTTACTCCAGAACAAAGAGAAAGGTCAATAACAGGAGAATTCCTAATGCGACAAGAATGAGTCCCCAAAACTGGCTTTCTAAATCTCCATGTCTAAGTTTGGACATCTTAGAATCTTCAAGGAATCATTCAGGACATGTCACAAAAAGTTAACATATATGGAATTCATTTCTTCCCAGTAACAAGGTTAACAAAAAGCTTCCAAATTTATTGGGGGTTTTTGGCCGTGAACCGCATGACTTGCTGAATCTTAGTTCCCTGACCAGGGATTGAACCTGGGGCCATGGCAGTGAAAGCACTAAGTCCTAACCACCAAACCACCAGGGAACTCCCCCAAATTTGTTCTTTATTGAGCTGCAGTCCTGTACGAATAAAGAGAAATTGGGAAAGTTTGTATATATCTCTAATCTTTTTAGGCTGATTTCAGAAGGACCAACAAGCTGTAAGAGAATATAAAGCAAGATAGAGAATTGTGCTTGGGGTACAGGGGAGGGTCCCTGAGCAGCTGGGGTCTGTAGGCCCCGCCAATGTACACATTAACCCCAAGAGCTCCATGTTTACCTGTTTTAAACACTGGGTATACACAGGTTTTGTTCAGAGAACAAAAAGTTTCTGCTGCTAACAACATCAAATCTAATACTGCAACAAAATTACAGAAGTCAGCAGGGGACAGATGGTCCAGAGCTTTGAACTCTTCATATTAAGAAGTCTAGACTGTATCCTGTAGTCAGTGGTTCCCCATCTGTATTTAGGTAAGTCTTCTGGCAGTTTAGTGGAGGATGGGCTGGAGACGTATGAAATGGAAACATGAAGACCAATTAAAACACAGTTGTCCATGAGGTCAGATAAAAAGCAAGCTGCAAAACAAAATGTATACAATAATCTACTGTGTAAAAAAAAGAAAGTCTATGTGTATATATGTTATAAATTCACAAGAAAGGATCAATTAATTGAAAGAAAATAAAGAATAATATGTATACAATGATTCTATTTATAGAGAAAAAACTCTGTGTGGATTTTATAAATTTATAAGGATGATCTGGAAAGGCACACCAAACTCTTTATGGTCGTTACCTCTAAGAGAATGAGGATTTGGGGAAGCAGACAAATATTTTTACTTTTTCCTATACAGATTTCTGATGGTTAATAAAATTTTTTATAACAAGCATGTATTACCTTTATAATTTTTGAGATTTCTAACACTTAAAAAAATTAAAAAATTACCATAAAATAAAAGAAGCAGTTTCTGTGACAAGAAATGATCAGGGCTTAAAACCAAACCAGTCGTCATGAAGATAGAAAGAGGGGAACAAACTCATCAGACAAATGCTGATCAAAGAGCAGATATGAACCTGGGGGAAGGAGGAGGCTGTGGAGGAGTGGAGGGGCATGTGTTTCCATCATCTGCTCTTGTGAGGTGGGCATTTTCACCACATTTTACAGATAAAATGCGAGTCTCGGAAATGGACTCTCGGAGAATCTTGCCCCCGACCCCAGAAGATACCAAAACCAGGATTAGAACCCTGGCCCTCCTGACTCCAGGTCTTAGACTTAACTGCCTTGGCCAACTGATTTCTTCCTCTCCAGGGTCCTCTTAATAGCCTCTTCTGTGCTCAAGTTCTGATCCCAGGCAGCATTAGGAAACGGAGCTAGTTCTGACAACACAGGTCGGAAAAGGGGAGAACTGTAAGGCCGAAACCTGTTCCCATCCCCCACTATGGGAAGCAAGTCCTAGATGCTGAAACTGTTCTTTAACAGAGAAATGCCCACATACCAGCTTCGTTCATGAGGATTCTTGAGAGCACAGCCTATGTTTCCTACAGAATCTGTAATGCATCCAGAGCATCTAATAGAGCACCAAATCCTCACTGAATTCGCTGAGTGGGTGTTTAATAAATACATATTAATGGAAGGGCAGCAAGATCACCTGAAGCAAATATGAAACTGCATTTGATTCCTTATTTAGATCATGAGTGTTCTGAAAGCATTTTTTTTTCTGAACAATTCAGGATGTAGGCAGTCAACGCACATTTGTGATGGATAATGACTGTGACCCTACTGAGAGAGTAATTTAATCACTCTGTCAAAGTGGCTTCAGTTGCAAAGTAACTATAATATCTGTCCTCCAAGACTTCAACCAAGCAGCCAACCAACTCAGTAGCATTTACTAAGATCTGTGTTCCCATACTGTGCTAGGCACAGTGGAGAATCCCATGGAATAATACACAGGCCCCACTCTTACAGAATTTAAACTCTTACCTGGGGAAACCAATCGAAATTCAGGAAACGACTAGATAAGTGAGTATTACCTGTGGATGTCTTGCAAATGAGTTCTAAAGTCCAGAGAGAGGAGAAACCATGGATATGAGAGTCTAAAGAAGATGGACACGGCTGCTCAGTTGCTCAGTCATGTCCATCTCTACGATTCCATGGACTGTAGCCCACCAAGCTCCTCTATCCATGAGACTTTCCAGGCAAGAATACTGGAGGGGGTTGCCATGCCCTCCTCCAGGGGATCTGCCCGACTCAGGGATAGAACCCAGTCTCCTGCATTGCAGGTGGATTCTTTACTGACTGAGCCACCAGGGAAGCCAGTAAAGTACAGGATAGAGAGAAAAACCAGGGCTTTCCTAAGCCTCTTAGAAGCATAATGGCATTTCACAGTATCCATAAAAGCACCCGTAGCTTTCAGGTTAATTCACCCTCTGTATGGTATGGCTGCTTGGTCACAACTATTTAATGCCCTCACCACCCTTGGTTTCCCTCATAGCTCAGATGGTAAAGAATCTGCCAGCAATGTGGGAGGCCCGGGTTTAATCCCTGGGTTGGGAAGATCCCTGGAGAAGAGAATGGCAACCCAATCCAGTATTCTTGCCTGGAGAATTCCATGGACAGAGGAGTCTGGCGGGCTATTGTCTATGGGGTTGCAAAGAGTCAGACACGATTGAGTGACTAACACTACTAACCCTCAGTTATGTACAGATTTAGGAACAAACAACCCCACCCCACCCCAACACACCATGGTGTTTCCCTTGTTTATTCAATAGGCTATACTAGGTCTCTGCTCCTTCGAGCCAACCATCACTCCCCACCCACCGGAGATGAGGCCTTGCACAAACACACTGCCTGAGCTCTCCAGGGTATGTACCACTGATAGTAAAGGGGGGCTGGTGATAAGAATCAAAGGGCAAGAATAAGATGTCAGAGGAACTTAGCATTTGATGCTATCTCAAGAAAATACTCACACGGGCCTTTGGAAATTGACTGTAATATTTCATCAGAAAATCTGCATGTAACCTAGGTTTCATTTCTCATTTAAGTAGGATCTGTTTACATTGAGCTCTACACCCAGCCTCTCCCATGAAGGATGCAAGAGCCTTCTGCTCAGTCTGTGGCCTCCAGCCATGCCCACACAGCCACC